>NC_139154.1:87022935-88310366 GCF_964270905.1 Leucopleurus acutus | reverse complement strand
GTGGGTGCTACTCCTCATTGCAGTGTTTGGGCTTCTCGTTGCTGGTTCTTCTCTTGTTGCAGAGCATGGGCTCTAGGCACATGGGTTTCAGTAGTTGCAGCATGCGGGCTCAGTAGTTGTGGCACGTGGGCCCTAGAGTGCGCGGGTTTCAGTAGTTGCGGTGTGGGCTCTAGAGCACAGGCTCAGTAGTTACGGCCCACGGGCTTAGTTGCTCCGCGGCATTCGGTATCTTCATGCACCAGGGTTCGAACCCATGTCCCCTGCATTGGCAGATGGATTCTTAACCAGTGTGCCACCAGGGAAGTCCCTCCCCTTCTTTTAAAATAGATTATTTTTTAGAGCAGTTTTAGGTTTACAGCAAAATTGAGCAGAAAGTATGGAGCGTTCTCACATACTCCCTGCCTCTAGAGGGCGCCCCCTGCCTGTTCCACTCTCAACACACCCCACCAGAGCGGTGCATTCGTTACAATCAATGAGCCTGCTCGACACATCGTTATCACTCAAAGTCCATAGTTCACATTAGTGTGAGCTCCTGTTGTCGTACATTTTATGGGTTTTGACAAATGTGTAATGACATGTATCCACTATTACTGTATCACACAGAGTAGTTTCACTGCCCTAAAAATCCTGTGCTTCACCTATTCATCCCTCCCTCCCCCATAACCCCTGGCAACCACTGATCTTTTTACTGTATCCATAGTTTTGTCTTTTCCAGAATACCATAGAATTGGAACCATACAGTATGTAGCCTTTTCACATTGGCTTCTTTCACTTAATGATTTACGTTTAAGTTTCCTCCCTGTCCTTTCATGGCTTGATGGCTCATTTCTTTTTATTTTTTGAATCCAAGGATAAATTGATTTTATTAAAAAAAATTTTTATTGAAGTACAGTTGATTTACAATGTGTATTAGTTTCAAGTATACAGCAAAGAGATATACATTCTTTTGCAGATTCTTTTCCATTATAGGTTATTACAAGATATTGAACATAATTCCTTGTACTATATACTAGGTCCTTGTTGTTTGTCTCTTTTATAGTAGTATGTGTCTGTTAATCCCAAGCTCCTAATTTATCCCTCCCCCACCTTTCCCCTTTGGTAACCGTAAATTTGTTTTCTACTTCTGTGAAAATAACAGACAGAAATTTTTTTGTTTTTTGCAGTACGCAGGCCTCTCACTGTTGTGGCCTCTCCCGTTGCAGAGCACAGGCTCCGGACGCGCAGGCTCAGCAGCCATGGCTCACGGGCCCAGCTGCTCCGCGGCATGTGGGATCTTCCTGGACCGGGGCACGAACCCGTGTCCCCTGCATCGGCAGGCAGACTCTCAACCATTGCGCCACCAGGGAAGCCCTCTACCCATTTTTTTAACCAAGTTGATTTTGTTAGTGGTGTTGAGTTGTATAAGTTCTCTATATTTTTTGGATATTAACCCCTTATCAGATATATCATTTGCAAATGGTTGGTTGTCTTTTCATTTTGTTGATGGTTTCCTTTGCTGTGCAGAAGATTTTTCGTTTGTTGTAGTTCCATTTGCTTATTTTTGCTTTTGTTTCCCTTGCCTGAGGAGACACATCCAGAAAGATATTGTTAAGACTGATGTCAAAAAGAGTGTACTGCCTATGTTTTCTTCTAGGAGTTTTATGGCTTACATTCAAGTCTTTAATCCACTTTGGGTTGATTTTTATGTATAGTGTGAGATAGTGGTCTAGTTTCATTTTTTTTTGCATGTGGCTGTCCAGTTTCCCCAACATCATTTATTGAAGAGACTATTCTTTCTCTTGTATGTTCTTTGCTTGTCTGTATAAATTAATTGTCCATATATGTGTGGGTTTATTTCTGGGCTCTCAATTCTGTTTCACTGACCTATGCATCTGTTTTTCTTTCAGTACCATGATAGCTCATTTCTTTTTAGTGCTGAATAATATTCCATTGTTTAGAAGTAACACAGTTTGTTTGTCCTACTATTTATTTATTTTTTAATTTTATAAAAAGACTTTTGGCTGCATTGGGTCTTCGTTGCTGCTTGTAGGCTTTGTCTAGTTGCAGCGGGCGGGGGCCACTCTTCATTGCGGTGCATGGGCTTCTCATTGCGGTGGCCCCTCCTGTTGCAGAACATGGGCTCTAGGCATGCGGGCCTCAGCAGTTACAGCACACAGGCTCAGCGGCTGCGGCATGTGGGCCCTAGAGCCTGCCAGCTTCAGTAGTTGCAGCGTGTGGGCTCAGTAGTTGGGGCGCACGTGCTCAGCAGTTGTGGCTCGCAGGCTTAGTTGTTCTGAGGCATGTAGGATCCTACCAGACCAGGGATTGAACCCATGACCCCTGCATTGGCAGGCGGACTCTCAACTACTGTGCCACCAGGGAAGTCCCATCCTACTATTTATTTATTGTCACCTACTGAAGGCCTTAGACCTTTCATTCATGTGTCAAGTACCAGCCTGTTTATCTCTCAGACTTCAGGGATATATACCAAAATTTCTATTAAGGCTACCCTAACTTAATATGGTGAGGAAGTGTGGTAGGTACAATAATGGCCACAAAGATGTCCACATCGTAATCCCAGAACCTGGAAGTACATTAAGTTACATGGCAAAGTGGAATTAAGGCTGCTAGTAAGCTGGCTTTAAGAATTCCCTGATGGTCCAGTGGTTAGGACTTGGTGCTTTCACTGCCGAGGGTGTGGGCTCAGTCCCAGGTCAGAGAACTAAGATCCCGCAAGCCTTGTGACACGGCTAAATAAATAAATAAGCTGGCTTTAAGATACGGAAACTATCCTGGATGATCTGGGTGGGCCCAATGTAAGAGGCCTTAAAAGTGGAAGCAGGAAGCAGAAGACTCAATGTCAGAGTAATGGGTTGTGTTAAAAACTCAACCTGTGGACACTGGCTCTGAGCCAAGCAAAGTGGGGGGTGAGAAGGGGGCGTAGTTTCCCAAAGGAGGGGGACTCTTCGTATCAGAAATGGAGATGGGAATGATGCTGGGGAAAAGATACAGGAGCTGTCCCATTCAATACTTACATAAATATATACACAGTTATAGTTAGGTATAGCTATGGATATAGATGTAAATACTTATATACATACATGTAGATAGGAAGAATGAACTGTGTGTACAGCTTTTTTTTTCTGTATGGTAGATACTTTTTTTTTCTTTTCACTCACCTGGATTTTTTTCTATAATGAATATCATTAATAAAGAAATAAAAGATACAAAAGGAAACTATGCATACTTTTCCCAAGAGCCTGTGTTACTTTCCTGCCATGAATTTGCCCTCTCACTAAGGACACAGGCAAGGGCTCTTTGACCCTGATAGTTCAGAGCAGCCTCCTCTGCCTGGCACACAATGACCTTTCCATGCAGCCAGGCGGCCCCCCATATCCATACCACATTATTTATGATCGCACCAGACGTAACTGCCTGTTCACTGAGGTCTAGCCCATTGTCACTGTGCCAGAGAAACATTGCCCTCACACAATGTTCTAAAAAAGAGGAACTCATTCCCAGGGTCAAGAGAGAGCTGGGGAGGCCCCCTGTAGTCTTGGGAAAGTCTCCCCTTCTCCCTGGGATGATGGATGCCGTGTTTTCCCAAGAGAAGCACTGTTTCTGAGGGCAGGGTCCATGATTTTCTTTCTCTTTGCAGCTGGTGCAGAGCAGGCATTCTAGAGGAAAGGATGGTTGAAGGGCCCCACCTACCATTTCTTTCTTCTTGGTTTCTCTGCCCTATCCCCTGTTCCCAGGGCACACATCCAGAGAGTGGCATGGAATCCTTTGGTTATCTGGGACCTGCTGGTCAAATACTGCATCACATTATATACAGGGGTCCCCTATGAATCAGTCTGACCAGCTGTCGTAACTGTCTCCTTTCTCATCTCATTCTCCCCTCCCCTCCATTCCTCCCAGCCTCCTCCAACCCCTCTCCCTGGTTTGTTGTCTACCTTAGTTTCCTCTGTGCCTTGGATGGAGGGACTCAGATCACCACTCCTTGGAGATGACCCCCAGCACTGCTGGGGCATTTCAAAGAGTGGTCTGTTTTCCACTCCCATTGATTATGCCTATGGTCTACCTCCAAGCATAAGGAGAGTCCCAACCAGAGAAGGGGAGAGTGGCCAAACTGTTTCCTTCCTCCATCCTTATCCAGAGGAGGCCTTAGAACCCCAGGAGCATGGCAGCGGGGCAACAGAAACATGAGCACTGACTTTCCTCTCTCTCACCACAGCAGTGATTTTTGGTCACTCTAGATCTGGCCCAAAGTTCCTCTTCTGTTTGGAAGAGCGGGGATCTCCTAAATGTCTGGGAGAATCGCCCTCCTTCCTGGCTGGAAAGTGAGGCTGAGACACCCACCTACCCCTTGGTCTCTTCCGGGAGACTGCTCAGGAAATACCTGCGGATAAGCATGGCCAGAGGAAAATAGCTCATGACCCTGCAAAGTGGGAAATGAAACTCCTCATGGTCAGGACTTTTACAGAAACCATCTCTGAAACCCCAGAGGGCCCACAGGATTGCGGTTGCTTCTTGCCTATCTCCCTCATGCTGGATCAGCCTTTTGTACAGCTATCAGCAGAACACCTACCTGAAGCCTCCATTTCCATCACTTGGAGTAAATGCCCCCCAAGCCCAGTCCCACCTTACGCAGTGAGTCCCGTCCCAGCTTGGCGAGGCTTCCAGATCCTTTCCTGGGACCACTGGGAGGGCACATGGGCATTCTACCAATCACTCATGCTACATAACAGAAGAGGTTGGGGAAAGTCAACTTTTCAACAGACAGGGAAGGGGACAGACGTTCCAAGGTGTTATGTGGCAGCTGCTCTCCCTCAGATGCCTCAGGAGGTGAGCAGGACCCCAGTGGTACTTTCTACCAAGAATCCAAAGTAACTTGGATTCTTCTCCATCCCCAGGCCCTGGGACGTGGATGTGAGGCCAGGAACTAGGAGCAGAAGGGCTGACGTGATCCTGGGATTAGGCTGGGTAACAAGCCTGAGAGCCCAGAAACAGAACATTCTGACTCCTTCTGAGCCCTGGTAGAACCAAGGCTCTTCAACTAGGTGAGTGGCTTTAAGAGAACAGGCGTGGTTATAAATGTTCAGAGACTGGCAGTGAATTAGGAGTGAGGCCTTCAGTTTGTGGGATTAGCTAGCGTCAAAGCTTAGAGCAGACGGCAGGCCTGGACGTTATGTGGGTAGGGAGGAAATGAGACAGGAGGAAAGGAACACCAGCCTTGTGATCCAGCTTCCTTCCCAACACTTGGAAAGGGTGGTGTGGAGTCCTCTCTGGTTTCCCTCAACCAGTCAGAGAAACAGCTCTAGTCTGAGGCCTACTCAGCCTGGAGAGGGGAGCAGCAATGGGTCTGTAATCACAATGAACTGGTCAGAGAGGGAGCTGGGATCCTCTCCAATATCAAAGGCAGTAGAAGCCTCTGCAAGTAAAGGTAGCGATCTCCTTGGCCCTGACCATTTAGCCTCCAACCTTGGTCCCTGACACCAACCTGTCGTCCAGCTCCACTGGCTCAGGGTCAGTGAAGCCCGGTCAGGTTTCTAGTCCTGTGGCCAGAGTTGTTATGCATTTTTGGGTAAGGTTTAAAACAACACTTGCCTCATGCCTTTACTATGGGAATGAATGAGAACTGCTGGAGGCCATAGAAAGATACAGTAGCTTCCAGAAGACAGCTTCCAGTCCACAGGCTGGAATCTCAGAGTTGAGTCATGACCAGCCATCAATTATTCTATTCATTTCTCTTTCATCTATTCATCCATCTTCCATCCATCCATCCATCCATCCATTTTCCATCCATCCATCTTCCATCTATCTATCCATTCATCTATCCATCCATCAATCCATCCAATTATCTGGACTGACTTCCTTCTTTTTCTCCTTTCCTCCCTCTCTTCCTCTCTTCCCTCCTCTCTTTCCTACCTTCCAAGAAATATTTGTTTAGAATCTGTTATATACCAGGTTTCTCAGATGTGGCAGATTTCTTCAAAGTGTCAGAAGCTTCCCAGGAGAAAACTTAGTCCCTCATGGAGCCCCAAATCAGCTCCTCTCTGCCCTGAGCATCTCCCATGAATGAAAGAGCAGCTCCTGGTCTGATATTGCTGGGCCTGCCACATTGTCTGAGACCCTCACAAATGCAGGAAGGAGAGAGGAGAAGCCAAATCGTACATTAACAGTTTGAATCTCCAAGCCCCATTTTATAGGGGGATATTCTATCATCTAAGATGCCCTAAACAGAAGTAGAATATTTTATTGCAGTGGTCTGCTTACTGGTGTCCCTGCTTCCAGACTCCCCACACCCTGATCTCTGCCCCTTACCACGATCAGACTGGTTTTTCTTCAGTGTTCCTGTCCTTGTCTCTCTCCTGCCTAAAGTCCTTCACTGGCTCCACATCACCTATAAGCCAGAGTTCAAGCTCTTTAACACGACCCAAAAGGATCTTTATGATCTGACCCCAGGTGCCTCCTTAGCCCAGGCCCTCCCTGCTCAGGTCATATATTGATACTCTATACTCCAACAGTGCCAAACTACCTATAATTTGCCAGGCACTCCATACTTTCCAATATGCTAATCCCTCTACCCGGAACTTCTTAAAATTACTCCAGTCTCTGTACTTCCCTTGAACTGTGCATATTCTTCTATCGTTATGCTTATCACCCTGTATTGTAATTTATTTGCTCAGGTCTGTCTTTCTTACCAGATGCTGAGCTCTTTGAGTACAAGGACTGTGAGTTCTTCAGCTTTGTGTCTCAGTCCTAGCACAGTGCCTGGTACCTAGAAGACATTCAATATGTATTTGTGGGGTGAATGGATGGCAGGATGGAAGATGGATGAGAGCCGTCTTAGAAAAAGCTTAGCCTGAGGACAAGGTAGTTAAAGTGCCCATGTAATAGACCCCCTGGAGAAGATGACAAATGGCCTCTTCCTGAAAGCTCAGGCCGTCGAGGAGAGAACCGAGCTGTAGCCTAGGTGCTTAAGCCAGGAATGGGGAACTTTGGGATAACACAATGACTTCTGGGGGTCACTTCCCTTTTCCTCTAGATAAAAGGACTTTGGGGAGAGAGCTGGCCGGGAGCACCTGTGCCAGGAGGGTTACGGTGCAGAATCTGCTCAGGGCTCTGTGCCCAAACCCTCAGTTTGCTGGTCCAACGAACGCTCTCCTCTTCTTCCTGCAGAGCCTCCTCCCAAGACGCGTCCATCTCTGGTTCTGGGAAGACTTCTCACAGTCCGTGCTGCAGTCATCTTCCTGATGCTGGTCCTGGTCGCCTCCGTCCTGCTGCAGGCCATTCTCTGTAAGTCCTCAGCTTCCACCTGGGCTCCATCCTTCCCCATGGCCAGTCGGCTCCCTCTCTCTCCCGCTCTCTGGTGGTCTCTCCTGCCTCTGGCTTTTTCATTTGTCTTGTTTCCCCTCTTTCCACGTGCAGTCAGAGTGTCCCCTCCCACCTCCACACCCCCGCCGTCCCCTGTAAGATCAGCTGCTGCTCCTTCCTTTCCAATTCTGGGGAGATTTTCCTGACAGGGATCAGCATGCTTGTGCTCTAGGATACGCTCTTTTGTCCCCAAGAAATGTTCGCCCATCTTCATCCTGTGTCATTTCCTCCTTCCTCTCTGAGTTTCGTGTCCCTTTGATCGAGAGCCTTGTGGGTAGCCCGCAACAGTGAGCATGATGTTTCCTGACCCCACAAGGGATGGTGTCCCAACTGTATCCTCAGCCCCAACTGACTAGATGGAGAACCTGGCCAACAGGTTAGGGTTAGGGTTAGGGTTAGGGTTAGGGTTAGGGATCACTGCCCCCCCACCACAGGACCCCTTCTCTTCACTCTCCTGCTCCCACAAAGGTCATGTCAAGGGAGACTTCCTACTTCTTCACTGGATGTGTGATGTATCTCCCTCTTCTGGCTTTGCCAAGCCTCATGGCCTCTGCTTCTTCTTCCTCTCATTAGGTCTCCAGAAAGCAGGTGGAGGGAACATCTGCACTCTCCCTTCAAGGCCTCGGGACATATTTGGTCTTGGACTTGGACTTGGTCTTGGACCTGAGCAGAGTCTCCTCTGCTTTGAGCCCACTTGGCTTATTTTTGGTTTCCGCTATGGCCTGTGGCCTGAACAGAGTGTGACAGGGGGTGGGACAAGGGAAGAGAAGAAGTGGTTTCATAATTCTCCCTTTTTGTATTCTCTGGAGAAGAGATCACCTCCAGATTAGAAGTCTGCATAGGCTCTCCCTTCCATAGCCGCGAGGGGCTTATGGGCAGTCATAAGCCGTGCGGCCCAGAGGGACATGGGAAGTATGACAAAGGGGTGTTTGAAGGCATCCCTTTACCAAATGCGCTGTGAACATGCAAAGAAAATTTAGAACTGGATTCTAACGCCCTCTTCTGCTTACCCGTGAGAGCCTCTAACAGAGAGCCCGTGTTTTGTCGATCTTTGCATGATCTGCCTCTCCCAGAGTTCCTGGTGCACGGAAGGCGCCCATCGCATGTTTGTTGAATGAATACATTATGAATGAGTGGAGGGTAGGCAACTGCTCCTTGGGTTGTGTCCTTGGGAAGCTTGAGCCCATCCCTTCCCTCCCCTTCCTTTTATTACCCTGGCAACAGCCCCACTCCAGTCCCTGGGGATCCCCTTGGCTGACCTCTTGACTGTCTCATATCCAGATCCCTGGTTTATGGGCACAGTATCGGATGTCAAGACCAATGCCCAGTTGCTGAAAGGTCTTGTGGACAACATCAGCACCCTGAGTTCTGAAATAAAGAGGAATAGAGGTGGCGTGGCGGCAGCTGGCTTTCAGGTCCAGATGGTGAATGCCAGCCTGGATCGTGTGCGTTCTCAGATCCGGAGGTTGGAAACCAGCGTGAAGGAAGCCAATGCACGGCTGCAGATGCTAACAAGTAGTTGGGAAGAAGTCGATAAGTTCAATGCTCAAATCCCGGAGCTAAAAAGAGATTTGGATAAAGCCAGTGCTTTAAACGCAAAGGTCTGGGGACTCCAGGGAGGTTTGGAGAATATCAGCCAGTTGTTCCAACAGCAAAGTACGTGACTCAGAAAAGAACGTTGCAAGTTGACCAGTGGCCCGTGGGACCTTGCCAGTCTTAGGCATGACATCACTGGGCTGGTGTGTGTGAAGGGAAGGGAGAGAGGAGCAGGGCAGCCATGGCTGGAAAGTTAAGAAGAGAGGGCTCAGCACTGGGTTTGGGGAGGGCTTAGGGGCTGTTCAGGAGAGAAGGCACTAGGGACCAGCCAGGGTTCCCACACCAAGGCATAGAATATGAAGGCATTAGGGAGTCTCTTTGTCCTGATCCAAAGCCAGCCATTTTCCATTAGTCTCTACCTAGAGCCCAGGGGCTCAGACACTTGTGATGGCCAATGGAAAATTACTCCTCCTCACAAGAGAGACAGATTCCTGATTCAGCCTCTCTCGCTCTCCCCTCTCTGAGCCCAGAGACTCTACCAATCTCAGTCAGACTTTCAGGATCTGAGGGAATGTCCCCAAGCTCCTACACAAGGACCCAAAGACCCCCAGAGCCCAGCCCCATTCACTCTGTCTCTGGGATCCCACCCAAGTATCCCTACCTAGCCAGCACCAGAGAAAACAGGAACGCCAGAGTACATATTTCATTCTTGTTCTCCAGATGACATCCTACAGATGGTTTCTCAAGGCTGGAAGTACTTCAGGGGGAACTTCTATTACTTTTCTCAAGTCACAAGGACCTGGTACAGTGCCCAGCAGTTCTGCTTGTCCAGGGATTCACACTTGGCCTCAGTGACCTCAGAGAGTGAACAGGTGAGTGCTGTCCTGTGGGCTCTAGGAAGGGGGTGTATTGGTAGCTGTATCAGGCAGGATGGGCAAGATTATGCTGCAGTGACAAAAATCCCCAAATAGCAGTAATTCTTCAGAATTACTTCTCACTTGTACACTGCATGTCCAATGAGGGTCAGCAAGGGGTTCTGCTCACTGTGGTTACTCAGGGCTTAGGTCAAAGGAGATTTCATCTCAACATATGTTTCCACAATTGCTGAGGTGAGAAAAGGGAACATGGCACATTGTGTGTTGGCTCTTAAAGCTTCTGCTCGAAGCAACGGACATCGCTTCAGCTCACATTTCATTGACCCAATAAATGATGCAGTATTTGTAGCTTCCAAGAGGGCAGGGTAGTACAATCTTTCCATGTGCCCAGAAAATAGAAATATTTGTGAATAGAATTAATGACACTGTCTAACCCAAGAAGTCCCGTACCTGTTGAGGCAGAATATTGAACGAGCTCCTTTCATCTGGAGGTGGGCTAGCAGAGCAGGTGAGATCATGGGCTCTGGAGTCAGAGTCTAGAGTCCTAACCCTGTGTCTGTGGGTTCAGGTGCTGTCGCTGAGGATGGGTGAAGAACACCCAGAGAGACAGATGCTCCAACTCGGAGTCGTGGCAGCACCTCTGCTCATTCTGTCTCTCTGCAGGAGTTTCTCTACAGGACTGCAGGCGGACTTCTCTATTGGATCGGCCTGAGCAAAGCAGGGAGTGAGGGGTACTGGTACTGGGTGGATGACTCGGTGTTCAACAAGGTCCAGAGTGTGAAGTAAGCCCCGAGAACCCTCCTTCCCAGACTGACTTTCTTGGGCCAGGGCCAGGGCATGAAGAGTGGAGTGATAGTTCCTACTGACCACAGGGTTTATGATTCTTCCCCATCCTCGGGCGGCAGGAGCATTGAACAGAGATCTAGCTGACCTCTGCCACTAATTGGCTGTGAAACTGGGGACAAATTCATGGCCTCTCAGTGCCCTCTGGGGTTTGGCAGCATGGCCGTCCACCCAGACTTGGCAGGGACCTCGTTCTAAGTTTAGGTCTTTGCACTGTGTGTTCCTGTAGGGCCTTGAGAGTTGTGGGCTGGTGTGGCCCTGACTTGGGGGGTGATTGCAGGCTTAGAGGTTGACAGATCACTGGTCCCCTTCCTCTCAGGCATGGGAAAACTTGAGATGCTATCAACCGGCACCAAAGCTGGGGTTGAAATCTCTCAGTTATTCATTGGAAATATGTTTTTCTTTGTTTTTTTCCTTTCATAGGTTCTGGATTCCAGGTGAGCCCAACAACGCTGGGAACAATGAACACTGTGCTGATATAAAGATGTCCTCACTGCAGTCATGGAATGATGCCTCCTGTGACAATGAATTTCTTTTTATCTGTAAACGACCCTACATGCCATCAGAACCATGTCAGGACTGGCCCCCAAGCTCAAACTTTAAACTCCAATGCTTGTTGAATTCAAGGAAATGCGGCTCTCTCCTTCATACTCCAGGGTGATTTTGAACTTTAATTTTTCTTGTTTCGAAATTGTCTTGAAGGCACCCGGGAGTCTATCTGCCTTGGCTAGGAGTTCTCTGACCCCACAGAGTCAGCTGAAATGGAAAGGAGATCTTGGGTTGAAATGGGAGCTGAGGGTGGAGAGGATTAGAAGTTCACTAATTCACCCAGTGAGGTGAATCAGAACCTGCAATCTGGGGCAGCACCCTGGGGCGTCCCATCCCTTCAGAGAAGCCTCATCTTCACTGCATGAAAGTTGCTTCGACCACCCAAGCAATTGTCTGGAGACTGAGACTCAGGGCTTTTCTGGTTGACTCCCCAGAATTCCCAGTTGCCTGCTGAGGTGGCTGTGTTCTCAGTGGGAAGAGCTCTGCTCTTGGAGACCCTGTTCATGCCATGTACCCATGGCCCCCTTCATCCACATCCTCTGAGATCTGAGACCCTTCCTCCCTGGGACGGGCTTGACTGGTTCAGATCTGGGACTGACATGGGAATGTGTCTCCTTAGAGCTGGACCAGCGTCCATGCGCTTCTCCCTCCCCCTCACTCGCTAAACTCTGGGACCCAGTCCGTCTGCCGAGCCCTTCTGCCTCCCCTCCTCTTTCTTCTGCATCTCCTCTCTCCCCAGAGGGCAGGGGAAGGGGCCTTCAGTGAAGAGGGCACCTCTGAGCTTCATTAGAATAAAATGCTGCCTGGGAAAAGGTCAGTCTCTTTTGTTGTTTTCTTCCCGCGGGTACAGGTGAATGTGCCGGGAACAACATCTGCTCTCCCGGACATGAAGTTCTGGGGTGTCCTCAGGAAACAGTTGGGGGTTCAAAATAACAGAGTAGGAATGTTCCAGCCCCAGAAATGCCATGAAATATGAGTAGTACTGATCTCTGGCTTTTATTGAAATGCAGCAGAGCTAGCACTGCAGTGTCTGCAGTGTCACGACCCTCCTGGTGGTCTTTCCTCCCAGATGTTCATGGACCATCTTTTGTTCTCTGCCTTTGCTCCCTATGGGGAGACATCAGGTTTCCCACTCTTCACAGAGACCGTGATCACAGACATCGGGTCCAAATCCCCCATCCAGGGGCCGAGGCAGGAATCCAGGCCCGCACCAGACAGGAGAGGAGCAGAGAGGAAGCAGAAAGGGTGTGGTGTGAGTGTGGGGTGGGCTCAGCAGAGTGGCCCTCCCCTCCTTGGGGTCCTAGTTAGGTATCCTCTTTAGGGTCCTGGGGAGGGGACGTTTTCCTTCAGTGACTGTGACCAGCAGCCTGGTGTTCTGGGTGCAAAGGGGTCGGGGCTAAGGTCAGGGGCATTAGGAGGAATCTTGAAGGAACATGGGGCAATTGGGGTTTTTAAAATATGGTGATGGACGAGGGATGGGCAGTCAGCAATGGCGTCCACGAGGGAGCATTTGTTAGGCCAGCTCCAGGGACATCTGAGGTCTGAGGGGGCAAGGGCGTCAGGGAAGTGAAGACGGGCAAGTTCACAGGGGTGGATGTGCGGGCATGGGAGGCATCTACGTCTTCTCTAAGAAATACTTGGTTGTTTCTACTCTTCATAATTCGAAGTAGCAAGTTACAGGAGAATGTTATTTCTTCCCAGCGTCAGCTGTGTGCTCCTAGCACAAGCTGATGTAGAAATGAAATACAAATTGTGGGCTCAGGGCTGCCTCTAGGGAACTATCCCATTGTGTGTCCAAACATGACACTGCTCTCCATCTTGCTGTCACGCCTGACGTGTTAGTCGCCACGTCTGGGCTGCCACGCTGAGTAGCACGTGACCCTGCCCCACGCTCCAGCTCCTTCCCTGAGGTGGGCACTTGTCACCAGGGCAGCGGATTCAGAGGCTTGCATTGTAAGGCCTGAAATTTCACTTCTTGCCGTGATATTTTCTGAGGCTTACAGGGCCTCAAGAGCCTAACTTTGAGTTTCCCAGCTCTCACCAGATATGTCCCCGCACCTGGCCAATTCCCCTTAACTGGACCAGCTGCACTCCACCCAGTCTTCAACCTACTGGGTTCCGCTAACCTGCTAGTCCAGAAACTGTTCAAACAAGCCCATCACATCCTCCTGCAGAACCAGGGACACACTATCCTCTTGTTGCTGCAAAGCCGGCCTCTCACGGCTCTTGCTGGTTCCCTCTGCTCCTGGGTGTGACCCCCGTGTGGCCCTGCAGGGTATGCAGTGTCCTCCTCCGGACTGTGACAGTATGTGACTAGTAAACTGCCGTGAATATTATCTGCCCAGCGTCAGATGTCATGTGTTTGGCCACCTTGTATTATTTGGGGCAGGAGATGCCTCCCTCACTGACTGATTGCATCCCCTCACAATTCATGTTAAAACCCTAATCCCCACTGGGATGGTATTAGGAGATGGGGCCTGTAGGAGGTAATTAAGTCACCAGGGTGGAGCCCTCATGATGGGATTCGTGCTCTTATAAGAAGAGACATGAGGGGCTTCCCTGGTGGTCCAGTGGGTAAGACTCCGTGCTCCCAATGCAGGGGGCTTGGGTTTCATCCGTGGTCGGAGAACTAGATCCCGCATGCCGCTACGAAGATGCCACGGGCCACAACTAAGACCTGGTGCGGCCAAAGTAAATAACTAAATTTTTTTTTTTTTAAAAGAAGAGACATGAGAGCTTGCCTCTCTCTGTCTCCTCTCCATCCTGTGAGTTTACAACGGAAGACAGCCATCCGCAAACCAGGAACAGAGCCCTCACCAGGGACTGAGTCTGCCAGCATCCTGATCTTGGGTTTCCCAGCCTCCAGAACCGTGAGAAAGAAATTTCTCTTGTGTAAGCCTCTTAGACTGGGATGTTTTTGCTATAGCAGCCTGAATTGACTAAGACACTCACCACTGGGGTAAATAGGAAGCGATAAGAACAAGGCTGGCCAGGAATCTCTGGTTGGTTCTGATGTGAAGGGATGAATGGGACTCTCTGAACACTTCTCTGGAAAAGAACTTGAACTTGGAAATACCCAGGGATTGAGGCAGTTAACAGAGAGAAGTTGAGTTGGAAGGGCCCTGAGTTAGAGAAAGGCTGGAGGGGCCACCATGGGGCACCTGCAGAAACTAAGAATACGC
This sequence comes from Leucopleurus acutus, assembly GCF_964270905.1. Classification (NCBI taxonomy): domain Eukaryota; kingdom Metazoa; phylum Chordata; class Mammalia; order Artiodactyla; family Delphinidae; genus Leucopleurus; species Leucopleurus acutus. The sequence continues at coordinate 88,296,025 of NC_139154.1, read as the reverse complement.
AGAAGCTGTGAGGCAGAGAAGCAAAGCACATGAGGAATATATCTGGCAGAGAAAAGAGAATGGTGCAGAGGAGAGAATAGGCGAGACACAGAGGGGAGGGCAGCAGAGTGAAGGCCCAAGAGCCAGGCTGCTGAGGTTCCTGGAATCACCTCAGAAGCAGCCCAGCCCTCCTGACACTCCTGGGTCTTGTGCATGTGTATCCTGCGATACGACCTGCCCCCATGACCCTGCCCATTGCTTTTTCTGCAAACTGAAGGAGCCTGGGTCAGTGAGGATGTATTTTTATTTGGAGACAGTGCCCCACTCTGTAACCAACCAGCGTCGCATTGCCAGGCCCTCCTCCCTTCAGGAAACTGGGACGGCTGCTGCTTTGCCTTGCCGTGTGACCTTGGCTCACTTACCCCCGCAGGCAGGGCTTACCTCTCCAGTGAGGTCACTACACGGGTACCTGCCCTTCTGCTGGCAGTGGGTCCTTACCCAAGAAGTCCAGCATTGACAGAGCTTTAGTCCTTGTCTCAGGTCATGGACACGATAATATGTCTAATGAAATTCCAGGATTGTTTCCATTATAAGCTGGAAAGTTGGGAGCCAAGGATGGGTGAGAATTTTGTCTCATCCAACTTGTGTATTTATTTTATTATAATATTATATATTTTTTCTGATTCTGCAGGCTAACAATGATTGACATGCCTTCTCTGAATGTTGCAATGAAATGCTGTTGAAAAAATCTACATTTTTGTATTTGAATACAAAGAAGAGGAGAAAAAATATTTGACCCACTCTTACTGACTGACTGGTCCTAGCTCTTGTGAGCAGGTACATGCTATAATATTTTATTTTTCTGTTTTATGCTTCATTTGTCTATGCATCTATGCATCTATGTATCTATCTATCTTCCTTCTTTCCCCTCGTTCCTCCCTCCCTCTTCCTTCCTTCCTCCCTTCCCTCCCCTCTCCTCCCCTCCCCTCCCGTCCCCTTCCCTCCCTCCCACCTTCCCTCCCTTCCTTCCTTCCTTCCTTTCTTCCTTCTTTCCTTCCTTTCTTCCTTCCCTCCCTCCCTCCTTCCCTCCCTCCTTCCTTCCTTCCTTCTTATTTTCTCTTTCTCACATCATGCCACAAAGCTATCTGTCTCCAGCCCTGCCCTTGGCTGCCTCTGCTTTGGCGCTGATGCCAGGCGGACTCTCCCCAGTGGTGATCTGGGTAGCTTCAAGCTTAGAACCTCACAGCTCTGTAACTTCAGAGGAAAGAATTTCCCCTTTCCAATAGTTTCAACAGAAGCCCAGCATTGGGTCACATGCTCAGCCCTGAAGCAGTAATGGAGGTCAGGGAGATGGGTTATGTTGATTGAGCCATAGGCTTCATCCTGGGCATTGAGTACGGGCTCAGCCTCACCTCTGCCGGAAGACTGAGCACGAGGGCAGGATGGTTCTCAAGACTAATCCCGGGAGAGATGCCTGAAGGAGCGAGACTGTTAGTTCACAGCTGCCCAGGGCCCTGCTTGCAGCCCTGGGTCTCTTCCTTCCATCAAAACTGTGGGATCAGCCACTCCCAGCTGTTCACCCTGTGTTGTCAGGGGTTGATATGGCTGCTCAAAAACTTCTGGGGTGTCTGAAGCTAAGGGTCTGCATCTCTAGGAGGACGGCCCTGTACCATTCAGCAGAGACAGGGACAGCCAACCTGTGAGAGGTCCTGACCAATGAGTGGTTCTAAGTGTTAACGTATAAGATGTCCATTTGATTTTTTCTGGCCAGAGAACAGAGAAACCTCTCGGCAAGGATTAGAAACCTCCTGGTGCTTCTTTCCTGCTAGCAGATTATGTTCTTGTGGGAGAAGTAAGAGCTGGGAGCCTGGAGTGGGGAGGGGATTGGGCACAGGGAAGGGGGCGAGAGGAGGAGTCCTGCTGATCAAGCCTGGAGGACTGTGCCCCTTCCTGGCCCAGACCTCGCCCTTCTAGCTGAGCAAGGGTTCTCCAAAGTTCTGCTTTTGAGGTTCTCTCAGCTTTTCAGGCCCAGGAGGAAACAGCTCCTGAGAGGGCTGACGTGGGCCCTTCCTGTATGTGGGGAAACAGAAACCAAGGCAGGCCCTTTCTTTTCTGCTGCTCCCCTGGGCCTCTTCCAAGCCTCTTGGAGGGTACTTCTGGCAGCTCCCCTCCCACTTGGACACTCCTGGGGTCTCAGGCAGTGCTGTTATGGACTTCACATTTTCCTGTGTCCTCTCCTATCTGCTCAGCTTTCAACTGGCAGGAGGTAGCAGGCTTGTGGATGGTGGCTCTGTATTCTCCACACACACACACACACACACACACACAACATGCACATATACACATACCATGCATATATACACACATATATACACATATAAACACATACACATATCAAACACACACACACCACACCACACATAAACATACACACATATACGCACACCACACACCACACATAAGCCTACACATATACACACATACACATATACACACACCACACATATACACACATACACATATAAACACACACACACATATCACACACACACCACACCACACATAAACATACACATATACACACATACACATACACACACACCACACATGTATACACACATACACATATAAACACACACATACATACCATGCACACATATACTCATGCACACACGTATACACACACATACATACACATATATCACACACATATACACATAATACACATACACATAACCATATACGCAATATTTGGATACACAATACACAAATATACACATATACAAATATACACATGCACACATATATCACACAATACATATATACACATACACACATACACACACACACACTGCCATAGCATCAGGAGCTGGGTGTAGGCAGGCACTCCCCTCCTCGCCCTGCCGACGAGCTGTGCTCCCGGCTGGCTGTGGCTGCGTTGACAGTGGCCGTGCATGACACAGGCTCCTGCTGGACCTAAGCTGCTCTCCTGGCCTGGCCGCAGGAGGAGGCACGTTCAGTGTGGCTTCTCCACCACGGAAGCCGGACAGTGGGCTTCTCAGGTGGTGCTCGGGGCCCTATGGGAGGCTGACTCCAGCATTTGGGAAAACACTGTGGGAATATGTTGCTACCACAGCCTCCACGAGCCCTGGTGCACGTCTGCGAGCACTCATTGCCCTTCCCCAAGGTTAAGTGTGGCAAGTGTTCTCAGCCCCAGCGGGCAGCCAGGAGAGGGAGCCCAAGAGGCGGAGCCTGTCTGCCCACACAGCACAGTCTCGTCCCGGACCCTGGCTTCTCCCCTGCAGGGCTGGACCCCGGGGCAGTGGCTCCTGCAGCCCCCAAGATACCGCGGCGTTTGCAGGCCACTTCTCAGGTGGTGCTCGGGGCCCTATGGGAGGCTGACTCCAGCATTTGGGAAAACACTGTGGGAATAAGATGCAGGGACTGAAGGTGAAAACGGGAAAAATCAACACAATTTGGATGGAACAAGCAACTTGCAAGGAAACTGGCATCTCGTAAATGGGCCGCTGGTGAGATAGGGGACAAAGACAGATTTTCATGAGATAAAGAAAATGTGATCCATTTCGATAAGACTGTAACTCTGGACTGATGGGGAACCGACGAGCGAGAATCTACCGTCATCCTCAGAGCTGACTTCAGGAGGGCTGCCTTGACTAGCCATTGGGGCTACTGATTCTGTCCAGCTGGTCACCCCCATGGGGGTGGGAACTTGGGGCTGCACAGCTCCACTGGGATGGCTCACTCCTAGGTCTTGGTCCAGAAGCAGCAGGAACCCCCTGACGCAGTGTTCGTTCCTCCTGGGAGTTACAGGTGTCATTGTAAAGCAGCACGTTGGCTTACCCTGCAGTTTCTTCTGAGTTAGTCCTGAACCTGATCAACTGAGGGGAGCACGGATGCAGTCAGCTTGAGGTGAGATCTTGGATTACTGTTAGGTCCTCTTTGATGTTTTCTGACATCACTTCTGACACTAGATGTGTGGTGTTTTCTGACATCAGCTGAGTGTCCTACAATTCAATTCAATTCTGACACCCACCCCTGGAGTTAGCACAGACCCCACAGGTGAGGGGCTCAGTCCCACAAGACCACCCCAACTTCAGATGCCAGGTGCAAGCAGGCTCTCCAGGCAACCACACTTCTGCCCAGACGACGGCAAATCTGGGGAACCCCATGACCCCTCTCAGGTCGATAATTCACTAGAATGACTCACAGAACTCAGGAAAACACTGTAATTACTTTTTTTTTTTTTTTTTTTTGCGGTACGCGGGCCTCTCACTGCTGTGGCCCCTCCCGCTGCGGAGCACAGGCTCTGGACGCGCAGGCTCAGCGGCCATGGCTCACGGGCCCAGCCGCTCCGCGGCATGTGGGATCTTCCCAGACCGGGGCACGAACCCGCGTCCCCTGCATCGGCAGGCGGACTCTCAACCACTGCGCCACCAGGGAAGCCCTGTAATTACTATTAAAGTTTATGATGAAGGATACAAATGAAGAGCGCCATGCAGGGGTACAGAAGTACAGAAGGGGCCTGGCAGCATGGGAGCCTCTGTCCCCATGGAGGTGGGGTGCAACGCCCTTCTAGTATGTAGGCGTGTTCACCAGCCAGGAAACTTCTTGAAAACTCCTTGAATCTCTCTTGGTGTTTATGAGCTTTTATAACCCAATAAGAGAGGTGAGAGTTTAGTCTTTCTGAGACTATCTCCCATCTAGAAGCTATCTAGGGGTGTATTCTCAGTCCCCTTGTTAGCATAAACTCAAGTGTTGTTGAAAAGGGTTTGTTTTGAATAACAAAAGACACTCCTGTCGCTCAGAAAATTCCAAGCATTTTAGGAGCTCTGTTCTAGGGACCGGGATTGAGACGAAATAAGTTTTTTATTCCACTAGAATCCCTTTCTTGTCATGCCAGGTGTGAGGTCCTGAGTGGGCAGAGAGTCACCTCAGCCCTTCCTTTGACCTGCAAACACCTGTTTACACTGACCCAGCCTCCTCCCTTACCTGACCTCCTGTTATTTAAGAGCGAGCGTCTGGGGCTGGGATTAAGAGTCAGCCATGGGTCACAAGGATGTTTTTTCTGCAAAGCTGAGAAAGAACCCCTGACCCCCTCCTAAGTGGCCGGTGAAAAGTGTCTGTGACGTTGGGGCAGAGGTTAGTGTTTGGGGCTACACTGGAGCACGGAGAGGGGGAGGATGGGCCTGAGGGGAGGGCAGAGAATGGTGCTGAGGGAGCGGGAGAATGGGGGTGCAGACTGGCGCCTGGGAGACTTGAGGGGAAGAGCCCAGATGGGGCGCTTCTGCAAAGTCAGCAGCGGAGGGAGGCAGGCAGAGCTGGTTAGGAATGACTCAGGAGCATATAAATCCGGGTATCGCAGCTTCACTTCCCACCACTGCTGGCCCGCAGCGTGACCTTTAGGAGCCCGGGGCAGGGAGTAGTACTGGAGGATGAAGGAAGCAGAGATGAGGGGTGACGAGGTCCGCTTCTGCACAGGCAACCAGAGTGTCTCCCTGTGCTCCCGAGGTGAGAAAACTGGGGCCCCAGCCCGTCCTCGCCAGGGACTGGCCTGCTGGGCCCCAGCCCTCCGCCAGTTTCCTCAGCCCCTTTCTGGCAGGCTCAGTGCTGGCTCAGCTTCCAGAATTAGCAGGCAGGGCAGAAGGTGAGGCAGGTGAGGACAGAGAGCCTGCGGCCCACACCCAGTCTCCATGTGAAATCTCCCCGGACCCTTTTCCTTGGGGATGGCAACCTGGCGAGAGAAAGAGAGTGAACTTTGAATTTAGGGGGACTGGTTTTGAATCCCATCTCTGCACACTGGGCTGGTCCCATGAGGCCTTAGGGACTCCGGGTTGCCGTCTCTCCCCCTTCTAATGGGTTTCCCGTACACTCAGCCCCCAGACTCCCAGGCATAGCCCTTTTTAGGACGCGCATGGGGGACTTTCTGACCCAGCCGGGGAGGCTCCAGGACTGACCCATGTCAGCCCCCCCAGGGCTCTGCGTCTCACTCCGGTCAGGATCGATGGAGCAAGGCTGGCCCTGGGGCGCTGAGGTCAGAGTTCCTGCTGGGTCTCCTGCCCTCCCTTCTTTCTGCTTTCATTCAAACGACACCTTGGTTGTGCCAGGTTCTGTGCCCTGTGCACGCCTTCCAGGCTCCAGGCTGTGGTCTTCTCTTAGCCTTTATGTTGCTACCACAGCCTCCACGAGCCCTGGTGCACGTCTGCGAGCACTCATTGCCCTTCCCCAAGGTTAAGTGTGGCAAGTGTTCTCAGCCCCAGCGGGCAGCCAGGAGAGGGAGCCCAAGAGGCGGAGCCTGTCTGCCCACACAGCACAGTCTCGTCCCGGACCCTGGCTTCTCCCCTGCAGGGCTGGACCCCGGGGCAGTGGCTCCTGCAGCCCCCAAGATACCGAGGCGTTTGCAGGCCATCCTGGCCTTTGTGGCCGCGACCGTGGTCTCCTCTCTTGTGGCTCTCTTCGTTGTGGGTAAGCTCCTAGGTGACCCGAACTCGGCTGACTCTCTCTCCTTCCTGCCTCAAGGTCCCAAAGAGCCCCAGATGTACGCCCTCTCCTCCCAGGAGGGTCACTCCACCTCTAGTCCCAGGCCCGAACCAGAGCTTTCCTGGGACCTGACCAAGGCCTGTCCAAGGGGAGCCTCCCAAGAGATGAGGCCCATGAGGGGAGCTCTGAGGGGTCGTTGGTGCCGTCTTTCCCCATCCCCTCTGGAACCCTGAGTGGAGGTAGGGCAGCCTGTTCCTCCAGGCTCAGTGCTGAGGGATTATGCCGACCTGGGAATGGGGTATCTCAGCTCTACAGCACCGAAGACCTGCACTGGAGACATACGCCTCCCTCCAAGAGTTTCCGGAACACAACAGTACAGGGCAGTTCCTCAAGGCACACAACGGTAAGTAGCCACAGTAGGGGGTGGGTGGGAGGGAGCTGGGACCTTGGATGCCCAGACCCTTCGGACACGCTTCTTCCCTGATACCCTCAGGGCCACGCTCCTCACAGAAAGGCATTATCTTGCTTTTTCTTTAAATGGATTTTTTGAGGTATAATTAGCACATAATACAGTATACATATTTAAAGCCTACAAACTAAGTTTTGACATACGCATAAACACGTGAAACATCATCACCATCAAGATAATGAACATATTCAACACCCTCCCGCAAAGTTCACTTGTACCCTTTGTCATCCTCCCTCTCTTCTCCTCCTTTCGTTCCCAGGCAACCACTGACCTGCTTGCTGTAAAATAGATTACTCGGCTTTTTCTAGAGTTTTATATAAAAGGATTTATAGTACATACTCTTTTTTTGACCTTTATCAGTCACGTGATTTGCAAATATTTTCCTTTAGTCTGTGGCTTGTCTTTTTATTCTCTTAACAAGGTTTAAATTTTGCTGAAGTCTAATTTATCCACTTTTTATTTCTTTTATGGATTGTCCTTTTGGTCCGTATCTAAGAAACCTGCCTATACCAAGGTCACAGAGACATTCTCCTATGTTTCCTTCTGGAAATTTTATCGTTTTTGGGTTTTACATTTAGGTCTATGATTGATTTTGAGTTAATTTTTTGAATAATGATGCAAGGTTTGGTTTGCAGTTCATTTTTTCTTTTTGCATATGGGTATACAATTGTAGAAACAATTATCCTTTCTCCTTTGTATCTTTGTTGGAAATCAATTGTCCATACATGTGTGTGTTCTCTATTCTGTTCCATTGATCTAAGGCCCTCCTGGTCTTACCTCAGCACAGTGGCTGAGGTCTCACACACTTACCTAGGCAGGGCTTTAGAAATAGGGCAGGAATCCTCCAGAAAGGGTCCTTGCCTACTTGGGTTCTTCTCCCTATTCCTGAAAGGAGGCTGGAATGGGAGCCTCACACCATGAATGTCTGAACTTACGTCCTAGCTCATGAGGTTCACAGAGGGTGCTAGAAGAACCAGAGACAGCTGCAGGTGGGTTTGGTGGGAAAAGCCATGCAGATGGAAGGGGCTACAGAGTTTCCTTGAATGACCCCAATGACCAAAGCCTTTCACTCAGGTCTCCCACATCCTCAAATGGTTCTATAGGGACCCTTGCCCTACATAACATTGGGGGTGCCAGCCCTTTAAAAGGCTGTTGCAGCTCAGGGTTCAGTGTCACCTGGAGGACTTCCACCATAGCCTTATGACTGAGCAGAATGCTTCCTCCGCGGGTACCTATGTTATTTTGTTTATGTTTTTTTCACCCCACGGATTTGTGATCAGAAACTTTCTAAAATTTCTATATTTGTGGCCTACATGTTTTTGTGTTTTTTTTTTTTGCGGTACGCAGGCCTCTCACTCTTGTGGCCTTTCCCGTTGCGGAGCACAGGCTCCGGACGCGCAGGCTCAGTGGCCACGGCTCACGGGCCCAGCCGCTCCGCGGCATGTGGGATCTTCCCGGACCGGGGCACGAACCCGTGTCCCCTGCATCGGCAGGCGGACTCTCAACTACTGCGCCACCAGGGAAGCCCTGGCCTACATGTTTTTTAGGTAGTAAAAATTGTGTATCAAGAGGCTTCACGCTTAGTGTACAAATACAGTGTAGGACTAAATATGGGCTTTATTCTTACCTATTTTCTTTACCATAATGACCCATCTAGTGGTGAAATTTCAGTGGAATTAAACATCAACAGCTGTCAATGATATAATCAGTTATTTTCAAGTTCAATTACAATGGCAAAATAATCCAGTAGGCAAGTATTTCAATCCTTCTGCTCCCCAGTTCACATGGGATAGTTAAGTAGGCCTTTATTTCGTTTTTGGGTTTACATTCTCAGGCGGCCATTCCCAGGGTCTGGGAAGCCTGAGGCTTCTTGAGGAGAACTCAGGGCTGTGTCATAGACATTTCCCTTGGAAATCTTAAGAACACTCTGGTTGGCCCATGTAATGAATGGCTTCCCTATGTAATGGGCCTCTTAGCTGCCTTCTCCATTTCCTCCCTCCAGATCCCTACCACTTTGGCAGGGAGGCAGAGCTGCAAGAGGCTATCCAGATGTTTGAAGGGCATGTGGAGAATTCCAGCACCTGGAGCGTGGAGATCCAGATGTTGACGTACAGGGTGGACAATGTCAGTTCTCAGATCCAGATGCTCGGTGGTCATCTGGAAAATGCCAGTGTTGACCTCCAGATGGTAAAAGGCATCTTAAAGGATGCCAGCACCTTGAGTTTCCAGACCCAGATGTTAAGAAGTTCCTTGGAGGGGACCACTTCTGAGATGCAGAAGCTAAAGGGAGATCTGGAAGACACACAAGCTTCACATTCCCAGATCCAGAGTTTCTTAAGAAGCAGTTTAGAAAACACTAGCACTGAGCTCCATATGTTAAGCAGAGGCTTAGAAAATGCCAACGCGGAGATCCAGGTGTTGAAGGCAGGGTTAGAAACGGCAGATGCTCAGGTCCGATTGGCAAACAGTAGTTTAAAGAATGTTAATGCCCAGATCCATGTTTTGAGAGGCAATCTGGATAGTGTCAATGATTTAAGGGCCCAGCAGAAAGTTTTAAGAAGTAGTTTGGAAGGTGCTACTGCTGAGATGCAGAAGCTAAAGGGAAGTCTGCAAAATACAAATGCTTTAAACTCCCAGACCCAGACCTTTATAAAAGGCAGTTTAGGCAACACCAGTGCTGAGATTCAGGTATTAAGAGGTCATCTGGAAAGGGCTGGTGATGAGATTCGCCTGTTAAAAAGAGATTTGGAAACTGTCACTGCCCAGACCCAAACAGTAAATGGTCGCCTGGAACAGACAGACGCTCAGATGCGAGTATTAAAAACAGAGCTAGAAAGCGCCATTGCCTTAAGTTCCAAGATTCAGGTGTTAGATGGTCTTTTGAGAAACGCCAGCCGAGAGATACAGACCTTAAAACAAGGAATGAAGGATGCTGCGGCCTTAGATTCCAAGACCCGGATGTTAGAGAGAAATCTGCAGGAGGCCAGAGCTGAGGTCCACAGGTTGAAAGAAGATTTGGAGAACACCAAAGCAATGACTACGAAAATCCAGGAGGAGCAGGGTAGCCTGGAGACCCTCCGCGCAGCGTCTGCTTCACAGGAGCAGCTCCAGAGGACCCAGAGTAAGTTAGAGGGGGGGCTGGGGAGGGTAGGGTCTCCTGTCCCTTCAGCCTTTTGATTACTTCTACATGCACCCCCCTGGGAAGAAATGTGGGTGCTGGAGAGGGTCTGGACCCCACCAAAGGCGGCATAATCCCTGCTTATCATCTGACCAGAGTGACAAAACAAACATCTGGGAAACAAATGAGATCTGGTGGAGGTGTGTAACAGGGACAGAGTGTGCTAGCAGGGCCTTATTTCCGTCTTCCTGCTAGCCCAGATGCTATGATTTTCCTCAAGTTGTTCACCTTCTCTGAGCTTCACTTTTCTCATCTGCAAAGTGGAGACACTAATATCTGCTTCACAGTGAGGATCAAATGAGTTAACACATATAAAGCATTTAACTAAGTACCCAGCATTCTTGCATTCATCTGACAAAAATGTTTTGAGACCCTAGGATGTGTCAGGAGCATAAAGATGAACAAGATGTGATGCCTACCCTTGAAGCTTGCAGGCGGGTAGAGCAGCCTTGCACAAAAGGCGTAAGAGGTGCTATGTTGGGAGCAGGTCTAAAAACTGGGGTTGGGGAGGAGCAAAAAAGAAGGAAAAGAAGGGACCTTCACCGGGCTGATGTCCTCTGGTGTAGACAAGGATCTTCCAAGGGGGGAGGAAATCTTCTGGGGGAGAGAGGATCAAAAGATGCTTCGATGGTAATTTGGCCCTTGAACTGAGTCCTGAAGGACCAGTAGGTGCTCGCCAAGCAGATAGGATGAGGGAACAGCAGGTCACAGGCATGGAGATGTGAACCATGAGGTTCCAGAAACTTCAGGCAGTTCTGTCTGACTGGACTGTGGCCAAGTGGGTGGTTGATGAGGGACAGGCTGAAAAGACAGTAGGCAGGGGCCAGAGTGGTGGCTTTCAAACTGTTTTGAATGTAACTACAGCATGAAATCCATCTTACATTGTGACCCAGTATAATTATGTGTCACACACACACACACTCACACACACATTTCAGAAAGCAAAACTTTTACCACATGAATGGTAATATTTTATAATCTATTATTTATAATAGATTATAATCTACTTTAATATTTTTAAATCTACTCTCCAAAAAACCCTACAACCTCAGTACAACCCATTAGTGGGTTGATGACTGTGGCTGGAAAAACACTGTGTGAGGAAGGGAAGCAGACCTGGAGAGACACCAGCTAGAAGTGGAAGGCCTCTGAGCTTGGGTTTCTTTTTTTTTTAATATATTTTTAAATTAAAAAAAATGTTTACTTATTTGGCTTCATTGGATCTTAGTTGTGGCATGCGGGCTCTTTAGTTGTGGCATGCAAACTCTTCATTGTGGCATGTGGGATTTAGTTCCTTGACCAGGGATTGAACCCAGGCCTCCTGCATTGGGAGTACAGAGTCTTAGCCACTGGACCACCAGGGAAGTCCCTGAGCTGGGGTTTTGTCCTTCAGGAAATGAGGATCTATCGAAGGGCTTCAAGAAGGCTGGCTAGATGGGTCTCCAGGCTGAGACAGGGAATAAAAGAGGAAGACAAGCAGCAAGATTTGGACATACTGAGTCTGAGATGCTTTGGGGGTATTCAGGTGGCCATAATCTGCAGGCTGTCTGGAGTGTAGGAGAGGGGCCCTGCTGCGCACAGAGATGCAGGAGCCCTGGGTATGCTGGTTCTGGTTGTGGCAGTGGGAGTGGGGAGTTTGCATGAGATAAAATGCTTCGTGAGAAGGAGGCTGACGGTGGAAACAGGAAGTCAACCTTTAGGTGGCAAGAAGGGAAAGAGGTGTTTTTGAAGGATACTGGAGAAGTCAGTCTCAGAGGCAGGAGGAGAACTAGGAGATGTGCAGTTGGGGAAGCCAAGGAAGGAGAGCATTTCAAGAAGGGAGTGGCTAGTTCTGGCAAATATCTAAGAGAGGCCAGGTAAAAAAATCAATAAGCAACCGCTAACTTCAGGCAATTAGTAAGTCATTGGAATAAAGTTTCAGTGGAGAGTTGTATGTGGCCTGGAGGCCAGACCATGGTCAGTGGGGCGTGAATGAGAGATCAGGTGCCCAAGTCATTCAGGGGTCTTAGCTGAGAAGAGGAGAGAGATGAGGCCAAGGTGAAGGGGATGGAAGGGTAGAAGGGGGGATTAAAAAACAACCTGTATCTTTCATACTAATATCACAAAACTTACATATTAATTGTAGACAATGTGGCAAATATTGAAAAATAGAAAGGTGAGACTATGACAACTTGTATTTCTGTGAAAATGTCCATTTCTACAATAAGAACCCACTGCTAATATTTTGGTGAACTTCCTTGAGAGGGTTTTTCTAAATTAGGATAGGCTTGATCTGCGGGTCAGAAAAAGGCACCAGCGAAGAGGGAGGAGATTGGAGGAGAGAGAGACCCGGGGGGTGGGGTGGGGTGGGGTTGGGGAGACAGTGTTGGATGGGGGGAGACAGAAAGAGAGAGAGAGGAGAGAATGAAATGCACAGCTGAGTGATTGGCCTTGAAGGGTTGGGATAGTACTTGAACCTCTGAGGCTGGGAGGGGAGGAGGTGTGGAAGTAGATGTCCACCCAGGTTTGCAGATGTGGGTACACGACACTGAGGGAGCTGGATATTTAGTGGTGTCTCTGCAGAGCAGGAGGTCCCTGGTGAGAGAAGAGGGAGGGAGTTGTGAGGGAGGGGGCCGTTTGGAGCATCTGCTGAAAAGATGGGGCTGACAAATGAGGGGCTTGACAGACAGCGCTGAGGACCACCTCTACTGTTTTGCTCTGCTGCCCTCTGTCAGAAGCCTGGAAGTCTTCCCTTCTTAATGACTCTCCTATGCTGTCCTCTTAACTCCCTCCTATATCTTGCTACTGCTTTGGTACGGACCAATGCTTCTCCACCTTGGGGACACACTGGAATCACCCAATGAGCTTTTCAAGAATGATGCCTGGAACGAACCTCCAGAACTCTGACTTTTCTTTGGGGAAAGGGGTGGTTCTGGGATGCAGCCTGGGCATCAGAGTTTTTTAAAAAGCTCCCTAGGTGGTTCTAATGGGCAGTCGGGGCTAAGAACCATTAGTTTAACTTCTTCTTAAAGGGCCACACAGTCGATATTTTGGGCTTTTGGCCGAACAGTCTCTGTTGCAACATCTCTGCTGTTGTAATGATAAAGCAGCCAAAGACAGTCTGTAAACTAAAGGGCATGGCTGTGTTCCAATAAAACTTTATTTATAAAAAGAAGCTGCTGGTAGGCTGTAGTTTACCTAGTCCTTGGTTTAGACTGCTGTTTCTTAGACTTTGGAGTGTATCAGAATCACTTGTTAAAACGCAGATTGTCAAAAAACAATTTTGGATTCAGCGGGTCTGGGGTGAGTCTGAGAATCAGCATTTCTACCAAGTTCCCAAGTGCTGATGCTGCTGGTTCTGGGACCACACTTTGAGAACCCCTGGTTTACACACTCACCATTTATTATTCAGACATTGCAGTTGTGTTGTAATCGGTGTCTCTGGCCCGATTAAGATTGCTTTCTTCCCGTTGAGCGTCCACACCGTTACCAGGCTGACATTTTTACAGTGCAAATCTAAGCGTATCATGATCCTTCTTTAAAACCCTTCAGGGCTTCCCACTGCTCACAGGAAAAATCTTCCAAACTCCTTTACATGGGATGTGCGATTTTGTGCTAGTGAACCTGTCCGTTTTCATTTCCCATCCCTTGTGCACTGACCGTTCCAGTACTTGAACAGATCAGGCTATGCCATGCTGTTTCACACCTTCATGCTTTTGCGACTACTCTGTCCCCTGCCTGGAATGCTCTCCTTGGCACTGCCTATCTGGAACACTCTTCCTCAGTCTTTTAAGACTCAGCTCAAGTGACCTCTCACCTAGGGTGTCCTTCTTGAGCCCCACTTCCAGCCCAGGTGAAATGGACCACACCCTCTTTTGTGCCTCTAACATGCAATGGTTTTCAATCAATGCATCTTCAACACCGTTTTGAGCATCTGTCTCATTTACTAGACAGTGATTTCCTTGAGGGCATGAATCATGTCTTATTGATTTCTCTATAACAGTCCCTGATCCATAGAAGTTGAGGAATGTTGAACAGAAGAATAGATGCATGAATAAGTGAGTCTATTTTGGCACCATTTCAAGCAGTTGTGATAAGGATGATGTTAAAGAAGAGAGAGTGTCAGGACAGGAGAGATGAAACAGCTGAACGAATCAGGGCGTGTGCTCACGGGATGAGCTATTAGAGTCTGAAATTGTGAGGTCAGGCAGACCAGGGGATGAAAAGGTCACAAGTGTGGTCCTGGATGTGGGCAGCTGAAGTGGATGGAGATGAAATCAAGGAAATGAGGGACGCTACAGGTTGGCTGCGAACTCTCCCAGGGAAATGGCAGGAATCGAGGTGCAGAGAACTGTCAGGTGATAGCAATGAGTTGGGAAAGAGGGTAGTATAGCTAGGAAGCAGGAGCCTCAAAAGAGCATTGCTGGGTAGCAGAGCTGTCTGAATATCCCCGGAGTGATGGAGCCAGATGTCCTGAGCTGCTGCTGGGCAGTGGGCTGGGGGTGAACCCTCCCAGACCGTGCCCCTGTAGCACTGGGCATCAAGCCTTGCATGGGCTTGTGACCCTCAGTGGTCAGTCCCTGGACAGATCAGGATCCACAGTCAACTCCTGGTTCTCTCTCCTCCCCTACCTTTGCTCCAGATCAGCTCCTCCAGCTGATCCTGCAAGGCTGGAAGTCCTACAGCGGGAGCTTGTATTACTTTTCTCTTGCCAAGAAGACCTGGGAGGAGGCTGAGCAGTTCTGTGTGTCCCAGGGAGCCCACCTGGCCTCGGTGACCTCTGAGGAGGAGCAGGTCAGAGCTGTGGGCTTGGGTGGTGCTGCTGGAGTTGATGTGGTATCAGGGACTTTGGTGCTTTGGCCTTCCCCCTCTTGGAGTGGGCATGGCGGAGGTCTTCACGCCCCCTCTGTCAGTCAGGGAGCAAATATTTATGGAATTGTGATGAGCATCTTGCTCTGGACGTACAAGCACTGACAGCAAACCCCAATGTCCTTAGTGAATGAGAGAGACACCCAGAGGAGTCAGCAGAGAGGAAGGGCAGAGGGAGGTGTCACCAAGTGGCTGCCCTTAATGTGGTGGGCGCAACCTTCCCTCCCCATTCCCTCATTTTTCTCTCAGTCTTCCTCTCTAGTTGTCAATCTTGATTTTAATGTCAGTTCCTCTAATGGCTATGGAAGGTCCATGAGCAGAAGATGCAGGCTTCTTGGGAAGGCCAGACACACATATGAGTTTGAGGACCACCAAAGGCAATAGAGCCCTAGAGTGGCCCATATGCCGAAGCTTCTGATCAGAAGTTACTAAGGTTATTGACAAGGGCCCACTGTAGGTTTGGCCAAATTTAACTTACAGACCTGTCCAACCCTTGTGATTCTCCTGAGACTGTTCTTGTCTGTCCGCCAAAGGACATGCTATTTTGTAAAACACATCTTCTTAAAAAAACTGTGACCAGATCTGTCTTTGTCCCAGTAAGGCCACACTCCTCACCAGGTCAACATGGGAGAGCTGGACTTCCCTGAGGTGACCTGGCTGCTGCCCTAGATCTGGAAAACCATGGAACGCGTAGGGAAGGGGTCCAGCTCCTTGAAAGTGGGCTTTATGTCCCTGGGACTAGGGAGGGCGTGGCTTGGATTCCTCTTCCATGCGGCCTGGTGAACAAGCTCCTCACACGAGGTCACACGACCCTGCCTTTCCTCCACAGGCATTTCTGGTACAGTTCACGAGTGCCTCTTACCACTGGATTGGGCTCACTGACAGCGATTTTCAGGGCTTCTGGCGCTGGGCGGATGGCACACCATTCAACAGTGCCGGGAGCAGTGCGTGAGTCCAGCCACTGTCTGGTGCCGTCCCAGGCACTGTCTTGGGCAGGTCTGGCTAGAGACTCTGTCCTGTGTGTGTATCCCTGCCCATGAAGTGTTAGTGTTCTGTGTGATATATATATATGGTGTGTGTGTGTGACGTGTGTGTATATATGATTGTGTGTGTGATGTGTGTGTGTGTGTGTATCATGTGTGTGGTGTGTGTATGATGTGTGTGTACACCAGCATAGCTGTGATCCTCGCCTGGACCCCTAAATGGGGGCGTCAGAACAGGACAGGTCCTGGGGCTGGCAGGCAGCCTATGAGTGGGTCTTTCTGTTTTGTTGTGTTTTGTTTGTTTTTGCCTATCCTATACCCTACTACTTAGGCCTGGTCCCAAGGAGCTTTGCCCCCATCTGAAGGTATCTGAATATGAATTCTGGGGTGGGGACTTGCAGCTTTAGACACCCTTCCCATCCCTCCATTCTCAGTAACTAAGGACAACCTCAGCAGAGCCATCCTGAGGACACCACTGGCCCCATCCTGGGGCTACCAGGGTATTAGGGACCTGTGTCACTTCAGCTCCTTATGCCACAGCAGGGCAAAGGGACACTTCTTTCATCTAGCAGAATAAAGCCCTCTTGTTTCCAGGTTTTGGGACAGGAATCAGCCGGACAACTGGCTACACGAGAATGGGCATACGGAAGACTGTGTTCACATGCAGCGGAAGTGGAATGACATGTACTGTACCGCCCTCTACCAGTGGGTCTGCAAGAAGCCCATGGGCCGGATGTAGCCTGAAGGCAGGCGGAGCTGAGCCCCTTCTCCAGGATGCCTTGGGAGCCTCGGAACTCAGCTTGCTCTCTGGGGCCTTCCACTTGGCCTTTGTTTCTCCTGCCCTGTCCTTTTGAAAAAATCTTTCCAACATGTTTACCTCATGTGACCCAGCACAAGCAATATCTCCTCAAGGCAAGAGCCTTGTTTTGCCTCTGTATCTCCCTTGGCAACCAGCACAGGCCTGTCAGACAGCAGGTCCTCAATAAATACTCGGATGAACGAAAGTTTGGACTTGTCTCTGTGACAGCTGCCAGGCTTGCTGCCCCCTGCCTTGGTTCTCCTTCCCTTGGGGTACCTTCTGTCTTGAAACAGGCATATCTTGTTTAAGGGCTTTATAGCTAGGGACTTCCAGTTGGTTTGTTGAAAACAGCAGAGGTTTAACACAAACTACAGGGACTTGGGAGGGGTACAAATTCCCAGAAAGTCATAGACACCCCAGGTGTTCTCTGTACTTTCTTTGTAGAAGGTGGGGCTGGAGCTGGATTTTTCCAGCCCTTTAAATAACTCCAAAAACTCATTTCTCTCGGGTTGCTGGCTTTATCTTGTCTTCGGACTTTTAACTCTCAGAGCCATTTCTCTGACTCTTCCTGTCCCCATTCACCCTTCCAGGGACTCAGCTTTCTGCCAGCTCAGCTTAGAATGAGAATTTCTAGACCAATTTTATTTTGCAGCAAATACTGGAATCGCATCGTAGGCCTGCCCAGGGAATGCTATGCAAAGTTCTGGAGCTCTTTCTCTTCATTACTCTCCTTTCCACTCTGCTCCCCAATTCTGGAATGCTCAGTCTCCCCAAACTCCCATCTTTCTCTCCTCAGCCTAGTGAGACTGCCGCGCCCTGTGTGGCACCCTTTCCCCTGCCCTGTGGTTTGGAAAAATCCACCAGGAAGAAATCCAGGGAGGGTCTTGGGCTCATCCAGTCAAATCCTGGTTTTGCTCGGCCTGTTATCCGATGTCTGAAAACAATAGTTGCATGTGTTTTGTCCAGTTTTCAGGTTGCTTACAGCAGAAGGGCTGGTCCAGTGACTCCATCATGACCAGAATTAGAAACCTGTTCTCTTATGACATATTTGGCTGAAGTGGACTTTAATCCGTTTTTATTCATATTTTTCTTTTGGCTTTTTCTTTTATGGTTTCTTCGCTTTTTTTTTTTTAACATCTTTATTGGAGTGTAATTGCTTTACATTGTTGTGTTAGTTGCTGCTGTAAAACAAAATGAATCAGCTCTACGTATACATATATCCCCGTAAGCCCTCCCTCCTGCGTCTCCCTCCCACCCTCCTTATCCCACCCCTCTAGGTGGTCACAAAGCACTGAGCTGATCTCCCTGTGCTATGCAGCTGCTTCCCACTAGCTATCTATTTTACATTTGGCAGTGTATATGTGTCCATGCCACTCTCTCACTTCGTCCCAGCTTACCCTTTCTCCTCCCCGTGTCCTCAAGTCCATTCTCTACGTCTGCGTCTTTATTCCTGTCCTGCCCCTAGGTTCTTCAGAACCATTGTTTTTTTTTTTTTAGATCCCATATATATGTGTTAGCATATGGTATTTGTTTTTCTCTTTCCGACTTACTTCACTCTGTATGACAGACTCTAGGTCTATCCACCTCACTACTAATAACTCAGTTTTGTTTCTTTTTATGGCTGAGTAATATTCCATTGTATATATGTGCCACATCTTTATCCATTCATCTGGCGATGGACCCTTAGGTTGCTTCCATGTCCTGGCTATTGTAAATAGAGCTGCAATGAGCATTGTGGTACATGACTCTTTTTGAATTATGGTTTTCTCAGGGTATACACCCAGGAATGGAATTTCTGGGTTGGATGGTAGTTCATTTTTAGTTTTTTAAGGAACCTCCATACTGTTCTCCACAGCGGCTGTATCAATTTACATTCCCACCAACAATGCAAGAGGCTTCCCTTTTCTCCACACCCTCTCCAGCATTTATTGTTTGTAGATTTTTTGATGGTGGCCATTCTGACTGGTGTGCGGTGATATCTCATTGTAGTTTTGATTTGCATTTCTCTAATGATTAGTGATGTTGAGCATCCTTTCATGTGTTTGTTGGCAACCTGTATATCTTCTCTGGAGAAATGTCTATTTAGGTCTTCTGCCCATTTTTGGATTGGGTTGTTTGTCTTTTTGATGTTGAGAGGCATGAGCTGCTTGTATATTTTGGAGATTAGTCCTTTGTCCGTTGTTTCATTTGCAAATATTTTCTCCCATTCTGAGGGTTGTCTTTTCGTCTCGTTTATCGTTTCTTTTGCTATGCAAAAGCTTTTAAGTTTCATTAGGTCCCATTTGTTTATTTTTGTTTTTATTTCCATTTCCCTAGGAGGTGGGTCAAAAAGGATCTTGCTGTGATATATGTCATAGAGTGTTCTGCCTATGTTTTCCTCTAGGAGTTTTATAGTGTCTGGCCTTACATTTAGGTCTTTAATCCATTTTGAGTTTATTTTTATATATGGTGTTAGGGAGTGTTCTAATTTCATTCTTTTATATGTAGCTGTCCAGTTTTCCCAGCACCACTTATTGAAGAGGCTGTCTTTTCTCCACTGTATATTCTTGACCCCTTTATCAAAGATAAGGTGACCATATGTACATGGGTTTATCTCTGGGCTTTCTATCCTGTTCTATTGATCTATATTTCTGTTTTTGTGCCAGTACCATACTGTCTTGATTACTGTAGCTTTGTAGTATAGTCTGAAGTCCGGGAGCCTGATTACTCCAGCTCCATTTTTCTTTCTCAAGATTGCTTTGGCTATTCGGGGTCTTTTGTGTTTCCATGCAAATTGTGAAATTTTTTCTTCTACTTCTGTGAAAAATGCCAGTGGTAGTTTGATAGGGATTGCATTGAATCTGTAGAATGCTTTGGGTAGTATAGTCATTTTCACAATGTTGATTCTTCCAATCCAAGAACATGGTTTATCTCTCCAACTGTTTGTATCATCTTTAATTTCTTTCATCGGGGTCTTATAGTTTTCTGCATACAGGTCTTTTGTCTCCTTAGGTAGGTTTATTCCTAGATATTTTGTTCTTTTTGTTGCAATGGTAAATGGGAGTTTTTCCTTAATTTCTATTTCAGATTTTTCATCATTAGTGTATAGGAAGGCAAGAGATTTCTGTGCATTAATTTTGTATCTTGCTACTTTACCAAATTCATTGATTAGCTCTAGTAGTTTTCTGGTAGCATCTTTAGGATTCTCCATGTATAGTATCATGTCATCTGCAAACAGTGACAGCTTTACCTCTTCTTTTCCGATTTGGATTCCTTTTATGTCTTTTTCTTCTCTGATTGCTGTGGCTAAAACTTCCAAAACTATGTTGAATAATAGTGGTGAGAGTGGACAACCTTGTCTTATTCCTCATCTTAGTGGAAATGGTTTCAGGTTTTCACGATTGAAAACGATGTTGGCTGTGTGTTTGTCATATATGGCCTTTATTATGTTGAGGTAAGTTCCCTCTGTGCCTATTTTCTGGAGAGGTTATATCATAAATGGGTATTGAATTTTGTTGAAAGCTTTTTTCTGCATCTATTGAGATGATCATATGGTTTTTCTCCTTTAATTTGTTAATATGGTATATCACATTGACTGATTTGTGTATATTGAAGAATCCTTGCATTCCTGGGATAAACACCCCTTGATCATGGTGTATGATCCTTTTAATGTGCCATTGGATTCTGTTTGCTAGTATTTTGTTGAGGATTTTTGCATCTATGTTCATCAGTTATCTTGGCCTGTAGATTTCTCTTCTTGTGACATCTTTGTCTGGTTTTGCTAACAGGGTGATGGTGGTCTCATATAATGAGTTTGAGAGTGTTCCTCCCTCTGCTATATTTTGGAAGACTTTGAGAAGGATAGGTGTTAGCTCTTCTCTAAATGTTTGATAGAATTCGCTTGTGAAGCCATCGGGTCCTGGACTTTTGTTTGTTGGAAGATTTCTAATCACAGTTTCAATTTCAGTGCTTGTGATTGGTCTGTTTGTATTTTCTATTTCTTCCTGGTTCAGTCTTGGAAGGTTGTGCTTTTCTAGGAATTTGTCCATTTCTTCCAGGTTGTCCATTTTATTGGCATAGAGTTGCTTGTAGTAATCTCTCATGATCCTTTGTATTTCTGCAGTGTCAGTTGTTACTTCTCCTTTTTCATTTCTAATTCTGTTGATTTGAGGCTTCTCCCTTTTTTTCTTGATGAGTCTGGCTAATGGTTTATCAATTTAGTTTATCTTCTCAAAGAACCAGCTTTTAGGTTTATTGATCTTTGCTATTGTTTCCTTCATTTCTTTTTCATTTATTTCTGATCTGATCTTTATGATTTCTTTCCTTCTGCTAACTTTGGGGTTTTTTTTTTTGTTGTTGTTCTTGTTTCTCTAATTGCTTTAGGTGTAAGGTTAGGTTTTATATTTGAGATGTTTCTTGTTTCTTGAGGTAGGATTGTATTGCTATAAACTTCCCTCTTAGAACTGCTTTTGCTGGATCCATAGGTTTTGGGTCGTCGTGTTTTCATTGTCATTTGTTTCTGGGTATTTTTTGATTTCCTCTTTTATTTCTTCAGTGATCTCTTGGTTATTTAGTAGCGTATTGTTTAGCCTCCATGTGTTTGTAGTTTTTACAGATTTTTTCCTGTAATTGATATCTAGTCTCATAGCGTTGTGGTCGGAAAAGATACTTCATATGATTTCAATTTCTTAAGTTTACCAAAGCTTGATTTGTGACCCAAGATATGATCTACCCTGGAGAGTGTTCCATGAGCACTTGAGACAAAAGTGTATTCTGTTGTTTTTGGATGGAATGTCCTATAAATATCAATTAAGTCCATCTTGTTTAATGTATCTTTTTTTTTTTTTTTTTTTTTTTTTTTGCGGTACGTGGGCCTCTCACTGTTGTGGCCTCTCTCGTTGTGGAGCACAGGCTCCGGATGCGCAGGCTCAGCGGCCATGGCTCACGGACCCAGCCACTCCGCGGCATGCGGGATCTTCCCGGACCGGGGCACGAACCCGTGTCCCCTGCATCGGCAGGTGGACTCTCAACCACTGCGCCACCAGGGAAGCCCCTAATGTATCTTTTAAAGCTTGTGTTTCCTTATCTATTTTCACTTTGGATGATCTGTCCATTGGTGAAAGTGGGGTGTTAAAGTCCCCTACTATGACTGTGTTACTGTCGATTTCCCCTTTTATGGCTGTTAGTATTTGCCTTACGTATTGAGGTGCTCCTCTGTTGGGTGCATAAATATTTACAATTGTTATATCTTCTTCTTGGATTGATCCCTTGATCATTACGTAGTGTCCTTCTTTGTCTCTTGTAATAGTCTTTATTTTAAAGTCTATATTGTCTGATATGAGAATTGCTACTCCAGCTTTCTTTTGATTTCCATTTGCATGGAATATCTTTTTCCATCCCCTCACTTTCAGTCTGTGTGTGACCCTAGGTCCGAAGTGGGTGTCTTGTAGACAGCATATACACAGTATACCACACCTTCTTAAGCCAATTGCCTATTGATGAGTACTTACAAGTTTCTTGATTGCATCGTTCCCATGAGTTCTCATTTTCTTTTATGAGAACCACATTGCTTTAATTATTGTAGCTTTATAATACATTTTGTTATCCAGTAGGGTGAGTCCCCCCTTTAACTTTTTCAAAAACTTTTAGATCCGTTTGTGGGTGGGGCTTGGTTATTGGTGGATTTCACTAAAGGGCATAAGGTGGCTAGCTGGATTTTTCACTGGAGAATCTCTGCTGCAGTTAATCCAATGGCCGTGGAGCGCTCTTCAGAAAGGAATTCCCCAAACATTTGGGAAATAGAATCTCAACTGCCAGCATTTGCGCAGAAGGGAGAGGGGTCTAGGCATCTCACTCTTTGGTACAGAGATGGCCCCTGAGTGCCCCTGCTTTCAGTCTGGCTGTGCAGACCTCTCTGGATATAAACTGTTGTTTGTTGTTGATTTCTGATAATTACCTTTTATAAAGTGAAGGAAATTTCCTTTAATTCCAAATAACCAGAGGTTATCTAAATTAAGGATGGATACTGAATTTTGTCAAATGGGTTTTCAGCATATACCAAAATATTAATTAAAATCTTATCCTTTTGGGAATTCCCTGGCAGTCCAGTGGTTAGGACTCCATGCTTCCACTGCAGGGGGCACGGGTCTGATCCCTGGTCTGGGAACTAAGATCCCACATGCTGTGCAGTGTGGCCAAAATAAATAAGTAAATAAATAAACCATTAAAAAAACTTATCCTTTTATATGTTAGTATAATAAATTACATTAGTAATTTCCTAATGATCAATTATCTTTGCAGTTTTTGAATAGAAACCTATTTGGTTATAGTATTATTTTAATATATTGCTAGATTTGATTTCCTGATAGTTGATTCATTGGTATTTTGCAGCTATATCAATACAGATATATATAGAGATGGATTTATTGTTTTATTTGTATGCATTTCTTTCTTTTAGGGTTTTCCTAGCTTACACAAAGAAAAGTAGAAGTCGGTATTGAATAATATGTCCCACTTTCTTAGAATTTACTGAGAGTTTCCTCGTGACCTAGTGTATTTCACTTTTTATGGATGTTCCATAGGCATATTTGTTAGACTAGACTTGTAATTTTCATTATTCAGATAGTCTATATCCTCATTTATGTTCTGTCTACTCAGCCTATAAATTTCTCTGAGAGGATTTTAACTCTCCCATGTTTAACATTTATCTATGGTTATCCACATTTATCTATGCTTTGCCACATTCTCAGATTTCTAATAGCTTTTTTTAAAAAAATTAATTAATTTATTTATTTTATGGCTGCATTGGGTCTTCATTGCTGCACAGGCTTTCTCTAGTTGCGGTGAGCAGGGGCTACTCTTCGCTGTGGTGTGTGGGCTCCTTCTCGTTGTGGTGACTTCTCTTGTTGCGGAGCACTGGCTCTAGGCGCGCACACAGGCTCAGTAGTTGTGGCACATGGACTTAGTTGCTCCACGGCATGTGGGATCTTCCCAGACCAGGGCTCGAACCCGTATCCCCTGCATTGACAGGCGGATTCTTAACCACTGTGCCACCGGTGAAGCTGCCCTCTAATAGCTTTTGATTTAGGTATTTCAGTGTTACTTTGTTTAATGTCTAAAAAATTCATAACCATTGGGATGTTCCTGGTGGTCCAGTGGTTAAGACTCCACACTCCCAATGCAGGGGGCATGGGTTCGATTACAGGTTGGGGACCTAAGGTCCCACATGCCACATGGCTTGGCCAAAAAAAAAAAAAAATTGCAACCATTACATATACTTGAAGAATTTTACTTTTTATCCATATTCATTCAATCAAGGATTATTTATTGTGCTTCCACTATGTACCAAACACTCTTCTAGGTTTTGGGGATTCAACAGCGAACCAAACAGATAAAAATTCCAGCCTTCATGAAGCCGGCATTCCAGTAGGGAGGAGAGGTGGTTAGGACATCTGCCCCCTTCTCAGAGCCACAGGAAGGAGTCCTGTGGTGTTTGAAACCTGGGGCTGGGGACCTTCTGGAGTAGCAGCTGCTCACCCAGCCCTCCATGGTCTGTGGTCTAGAGCTAACAGAACAGGAACTGGTAAACCTGAAGGACTCTCTCCTGCTCACATTCCAGGGTCAATTCTTATGCCCGGGCTGGCCCTTTCTCTCCTCTAGAGGAGGTTCTGAAAGCTGCAGTCTCCCCAAGAAAGAGAAAGCCAGAGGAATTAAGTTCTCTGTAGATGGAGCAGAGAGAATCTGGGGAGGCAGAGTGAATCCGCAGTTGTCCTGGGGGAGGCAGTCAGCTTGTCACCCTGTCCCACTCTGCCTCCACTCAGATTGCATTGATGGCAACAGCAGGCTGTGACGATTCCCGCCACCTGGTGTGTGCCCACAGCCTTGTCTCCCAGGGCCATGGTTTCCAGTCTCCCTCAGTAGGAGGACCCAACCTGATGAGGCTGGGGTCTGTCTACACATTGTGATTTAGGGGACAGCCGGACTCTGGCATAGGGAGGGGAAGGCATAGACTTTTTGGCTGTCATGAAATGACCTTCGAGGCCTAGTTTTCTAGAATAATTTCTCAGTCGGGAGGGAGAACGCATTCTGGAGGAAGATGGTACAGCATCTTGAGGATGGAGGTCACTAGTTTAGAGGAAACGGTACCCCTACTTATTAGAGTTGTAAACTCCAAGCGTGCTCTACCAACTAATGTCTCAGCCCTCCATGCTCCAGAACTCTTACAACACTTGCTCCCATGAGCAATGCAGATTTGGGCCTGGGCCTTGGCCAGGTCTCCCCGTAAGCCTACACCATGCCTACTAGGAAGACTCTCTCTCTTTGTATTTTCTCACTTATAAGGGCCAGTTATAAATGGCTCTACCTCAATTTGCTACTAGCGATTCCTGCAGCTCAACGCCAAACACCCCCAAGGACCCGCACTGCCAATGAAGGCTCCAGGCCTCAGTCAGAGCCACAGAAAAGTGAGGAGTTATGGGCTGCTTTTTGGGGGTGGTGGTGGTGATTTAGGATAGAACAAGCGGCTGCCAGCTGGGCCTCAAGAAGGCTTCTTCCTGCAGGACAAGTGTCCACGCAGCAGGGTATCCACAGCACAGCTGTGCCCCTCAGATCCCCTTACCCTCCCCCAAAGCAGTCTGCATCCCACTTCCTCTCAAACCTCCCAGAGCCCTGCTTTTGTTGCAATCTTACCCTTCTTCAATCTGACAAGAACTGCCCAGTCTCAGTTGTATAGACCCCAGGACCAGGAATCTAGGCCCTCTTCAAGGTGGCTCCACTGAGCCTCTCACGGCATCCTCGCTGCAGGGTCACTGGAACCGAGCCCTGGGCCTCAGTGCCCCTCAACCAGCTCTGACTGCAGTTCCTGCACTGTTGCTCAGAACATCCCTCTGCCTGGGTCACTTAGGATTTGTCTGTGTAATAGCCGAGTTTCTGGACATTCCATCTGGTTCATAAATCATCATTGCTGTTCTCACCATCACTTCCAATGGGGTGGGAGTTACACGAGGCAAGAGAGGTTCGTGGTTGTAGACCCAGGCTCTGTGGCCAGACTCTCTGGGTCCAGTCCCAGCTTTGCCCCTTTCTAGCTGCGAAAGCCGGTTACCTGACTTTTGTGTCTCAATTTCTTCTTCTGTGAGTAAGTGAGAATCCCTCGCTCTTGGGGCTGTTGTGTGAATTTAGAAAATTAGCACATATGTTGAGCTTAGAATAGTGCATGGCACCCAGATCCCACTGTATAAGCCTTAGCTGTTGTTACACCAATAGCCTGATGGACTCCTCACTACAACTCTGAGGAAGCTCCTATTATAATCTCTGCTTTATAGAAGGCAAGGTGAGGCTCGCTTAAAAGTCCTAGGATCCCCTGTGCTGCAGAAGCTCTTCCCCTCTGAGCCACGATGAACCCCTGGGCTCTGCTTAAGTCTCAGCTCTTTCATGTGACCCCACAGGCCCTAAGCTTCCATCCACCCCTTTGCGAGGCTGCCAGGCACCTTTGGCATCTTGTCAGAGCTCCAGGCTATGGCTGTGGCCTTAGCCCAGCAGCACAAATGAGAAGGGCACGAGTTGAGGGTCCCTGTGGGGAAATGACCTTAAAGCAGCTTCCTGGGGACACAGCCTGTGGGTCTGTTCCTCTTCTCCGCTGTTGGTGGAAAAGCACTTCTGACCCACTGTTACCTCTGCTGAAGATGTGGCCAAGAAGTTAACCCCAGCTCATGCCCAGGGGGTGGAGGAAGAGCTCAAGGGAGGTGAGGTGTGGGGCACAGGGAGCAGGACCTTGGGACAGGAGCAGGGCCCGGGTGCTGGGGTACCAGGCTAACCGGAGGCACAGGGCTGGGCCCAGAGCCCTTGGGATGGGGGCCGCTCAGACCTCGAGGAAAAAGGACTGCCACGGAGACGGCAAACCTGAGCTGTAGGCTCAGCTCTGCCGCTGACCAGCAGCATGACCTTGGCTAGGTACTCAACTTCTCTGGCATTAACTTTCCCACTTGTACATCGGAGTAAAGTCTAAGTCCCAAGAATGTGGTGAGATAGAATAGTATATCGTATGTAATAAATAATATGTAATAATAATAATACACATTATGGGAAAATGAATACTAATATGAAATTGCCAGATTGACTTGGATAGGCATTCTGGGCAATGCAAACATGTCCCTTTAGAGTTTTTGATCCTTGTAAAATGTCATTCTTTGCCTTCTCTTACTAAAGTTGGTTTTCACCGCTCTCTCATGTCTTGACTGACCTAAGGAGATTAAGGGAACTGTGTCTGAGCCACGATCTGGCTGGTGTGGTAGAGGCTTCCAAGCACCCACAATGGGTGTTTCCATCAGCAGGAGGGGGTGTTCTTCTCAGCTGGGTCCCAGGGTAACGAATAGGCAAAGACTGATGAGGTGAACGTGCTGGGGCAATTTCTCTGTCTCCGGGTGGAAGATAATGTGGACCAGACTGTCCTCACTCGCTTCTCCAGGGTGCCTTTCTGCATCGCAGAGGTAGGAAGGCCGAAGCTCCATTTCCCAGAACCCCTTGTACCCATGGCTCTGGATGCCAGTTAAGATGATTTAGTTAGGGCTTCCCTGGAGGCTCAGTGGCTAAGCATCTGCCTGCCCGCAGGGGACACAGGTTTGAGCCCTGGTCCGGAGAGATCCCACATGCCGCGGAGCAACTAAGCCTGTGCACCACAACTACTGAGCCTGCGCTCTAGAGCCGGCGAGCCACAATACTGAGCCCACGTGCCACAACTACTGAAGCCCACGGGCCTAGAGCCTGTGCTCCGCAACAAGAGAACCCACCGCAATGAGAAGCCCACGCACCACAACAAAGAGTAGCCCCCGCTCGCTGCAACCAGAGAAAAGCCCATGCGCAGCAACGAAGACCCAGTGCAGCCAACAATAAATAAATAAATTTATTAAAAAAAAGATTTAGTTAGAAACAGGTGTGTGAGATTACCAGCATGGAAGTGAGGCAGAGCGCCCCTCCCTGTCCTACCACCTGTTTCCTGTGGACATGCCAGGGCATGGGAAATTGGGGTTTCTCTGCAGCAGTCTCCCGGGCCCCTCCCCCAGCTTCGGAGGCTTGAGGGGCAGCTGCAGGGGCAGGGGCTCCCTGCTGCCTGGCTGCTGCTTTGGAGGTGTGTCCTTGGACTCAGAGCCCCTCCTGCTTCTCCCGCCCTCCCACTGATTGTGTAAGCACCTTTATAAACCCCTGAATTAAACCCCTTGGCATCTGCTTGAAATACCCAGAAGAGTTTCTGACCCTAGAAGAGTTTTCTGGACCTTGACTGGTGCAAGTGGCCTGAGGACTTTGCTGCTGTGAAGGTGATCCCTGCCGGACACCAGCCACGGCAGAGGCCTCAAACGGGACAGCTCCATTTTGGGAAATGACCCCTAGGGGCGATGATGAAGGAGCAATGATTTGGAAGGAATCTCAATCCCTGAGTGACCATGAGGGGCAGAGATGCACTACTGACCTCCACGTTTCACACTGTTAGAGGCGAGAGAAATAAACTTTTTGTTCATCAGGCCATTGCATTATTGCGTGATGGAAAGGTGTCGGCCCCTCAGCTCAGACTGGTGTATGTAATTGCCCTCCCTCAGAACAGATGGCTCAGTTGAGGAATCAAACAGCCAAGGGGCCAGAAAATGATAGTTGGAGTTGATGGAGGGGAGCAGGTCTGAAAGAATAAAGTCTGGGTTTCTCACACTGGGTTCCTGATGCACACCAGCTTGCCCACTCGAGCTTTTGGCAATAAAATAATGTCGGTGATGTTCTTTTTGACGCCCAAGGAAAGTTAAGTGAAGGGGTAAACCATCTCCATTTTTTAAAAAAATAAATTTATTTATTTTTGGCTGTGTTGAGTCTTCGTTTCTGTGCGAGGGCTTTCTCTAGTTGCGGCAAGCGGGGGCCTCTCTTCATCGCGGTGCACGGGCCTTTCACTGTCGTGGCCTCTCTTGTTGCGGGGCACAGGCTCCAGACGCACAGGCTCAGTAGTTGTGGCTCACGGGCCTAGTTGCTCCGTGGCATGTGGGATCTTCCCAGACCAGGGCTCGAACCTGTGTCCCCTGCATTGGCAGGTGGATTCTCAACCACTGCGCCACCAGGGAAGCCCACGGTCTCCATTTTAAGCTTCATCCCCACGCACCTGGCTCTTGCTGCCTTCTCTCTGCCTGTCAGCAGACAGCACCAAATGAACTCAGAGCACATAATTTCCCTTCTTTAAAAAATATATTTTAAAAATTATAAAAGTAATTTCATGCTATGAAAATGCAAGCAACACAGAAGATGGGATTCACAGATCAAAGCTCCCCATTCCCAGGCCCACTGCTCAGGGGAACCCTGGTTAAGCATTTGGTGTGTCCTCTTCTTTTCCCCTCACCCTGCCCTGGAAGGCAGTTGCCATGGAGATGGGGCTGAGGAGGTGGCTGATGTGGCTAGGAAATTAGTTCTATGTGGGAACCGAGCAAATAAGTAACCAGAGTGAAGTTTCTCACTGTTGAAGAAGGGAATTAAGGGGGAAAGGGGGAAACTAGAGAGAAACATGAGGTATTGGATTGGAACTGGAGGTATTAGTGTGAACTCATGCTTTTTAAATATATCTGTCCATCTATATAGAGATAGATACAGCTGTATGTGTGCGTATGCTTCTGTGCATGCATACATCTATTTCCTGTCTGCAAAAAGAGCCTAGAAGTAATGACATCCCAAAAGGAATGAACATCCAAACTTGGTTTCTAAATCCTATCTTCCACTAAAAGGAGAATTGACCCATTTCAGGGCAGGGGCTAGGAGAATTCGGGATGAGCCTGGAACATGTTGTCTTTTTGGCACAAGTAAGTGAGTGCTCAAACAATGAAGGGGTCATGTCAAAAGGACAGAGGAGCCAGTTTGAAGGGGCTCCCACAGGCCAAATCTGGGACAATATGAGCATTAAAATAAATGATATGAATGAATTACATCTTATTGAATAAAATAGAAATTCATGAGCTCATGCTGACATAACACAAAATGAAACACTTACTGGGGAGAAGGGAGAGCTCTTCCTCAAAGAGGATGCTGACCATTTGTCTGTTATCAGAGTGGCGGTTAATTCAGGCAGGAGTCAGTAATGGACGCTAAGGATATCTCCTCACAAAATATTTATCAATTAAGAGGGAAAAAAATGTCAATTTATGGTGAAGGAACCTGGCAGACACCACCTTGACTGGGTGATCAAAGTTAACATTGGCAGCGGTGGGACAGGTCAACATCACGCCTCCTGATGTGAGGCACTGAGAAAAGCTCAGCATCTTTCCTATCGAGTCCCTGCCAAGAGGGCAGGACCTGGGTCTGGACATGAGGAAACACTGGACAGACCCAGGTTGAGGGACATCCTCCACACTGAAAGGCTTCTACTCTCTGAAACTGTCAAAGCCATGAAGACAGGACAAGACTTTAGAAAAGCTTTAGAAAAAGAAAAATGAAAACGGGAATACACATAGAGAGAAAGGTAGTGGTGGAGCACATGTGAAAAAAGTTAAGTGGGTAATCTAGGTGAAGGGGATATAGGACCTTTTCGTTTCTGCTCTTGCAACTTTTATTTATTTCAAAATGAAATTGAAAAATGTTTTGTGAGTATCCATCCATTTTTTTTTTTTTTTTTTTTTTTTTTTGCGGTACGTGAGCCTCTCACTGTTGTGGCCTCTCCCATCGCGGAGCACAGGCTCCAGACGCGCAGGCTCAGCGGCCTTGGCTCACGGGCCTAGCTGCTCCGTGGCATGTAGGATCTTCCCGGACCGGGGCACGAACCCGTGTTCCCTGCATCGGCAGACGGACTCTCAACCACTGCGCCACCAGCGAAGCCCCTATCCATCAATTTTTTTCTGGTAAACGTATATATGTTCATATGTATATTTGCCTACACGTGTGTACACATGTCCAGACGCTCAGGTCCCAACTCAGATTGGTTGAGTCAGAATGTGGGGGACTGGTACCCGAGCAGGTGGATTTTTTAAAACCCCCCAGGTGACTCCAGTGTGCAGCCGATTTGCGAGCCATCCAGGCTTCACGGAAATCACCTGTGGGGCTTGTTGAACCGAGCGTCCCGGAGCGGTTTCCCCAGAGCGGGCGGGGCAGGTACGCAGGCGCGCAGGGGAATGGGGGCAGGTGGCCGGACCGCCGCCGCCCCCGACCCCGCGTGGCCCCAGGTACCCGCGCGGGAAGACCCGGCCTCCCGCCCCCGCGCGCCGCCATGGACGCCGCGCCGGCGCTCCTGAGGGCCCCACCGGCCGAGGTGCTGGAAGACGTGCTGCGGGAGCAGTTCGGGCCGTTGCCCCAGTTGGCCGCCGTCTGCCGGCTCAAGCGGCTGCCGTCGGGCGGCTACTCGTCCACGGAGGACCTGCAGTTGGTGCTGGAGCGGCGGCGCGTGGCCAACGCCAAGGAGCGCGAGCGGGTGAGCGCCGGTCCCGCGAGGTCCCTGTCCCGAACCCCGGCCGCCTTCCTCCCGGCTCCCCCCAGACCCGCCACCCATTTCGGACACGTTCGGGGGCCCAGGGCGCCCACTCCCCGCCCGGGGGCCCGGGGCGACTTCGACCTCCCGAGGGCCGCTCGTGTTCGCCTCCACCCGCGCCGGGATGGCGCCTCACCTGCGACCCACCTGGACCGGTGCGGGAAGCGGGTCTGGAGAAGGCCGAGGGGGCCGCTTACCACTTCAGAAACGTCTCCCCCTGGCAGGCGCTTTGAACCCTCAGAGGCGGCAGTGCGCTTACGTCTCACTACTCCTGCGCTGGGTGGGTGCTTGGGGTCCCCTTTTCCCAGCGCTCTGCCTCCAAGCACAAATAGGGCGAGGCACAGGGAGCCTAATGGAAGTTACTCTTTTCCTTACTTTAAACAAACAATTTAAACAAAGCCTCGGTGTGCACCCAGACTCCCACTCAACCCCCTGGCGGGGGACAGAAAGTGGATCTTTCCCACTCTGGCGGGTACGCGGGTTCACCCGCGGGGATGGTCCCTCGGGCGGAGTTGGAGCGCCATCTACTGGTAGCTTTTAATATTACTAACTAAACTCGGGCCCCAAACTTGTGAGATTCCGTCTCCTTTCCGCCCTTTGCAGTCTTTGGGTCGGGCTGCTGCAGAGGCTACCGAGAGAGGGAAGGGCGAACGCTGGAAGAGGGTGCGCGCACATTCCGGCCTGGGACTTGAGGAGGAAGTTCTGCTGGGGGCTGTTCCTGCACACTCCTGGGCCCTTTAGAAACGTAGCCCCAGTCAATCAGCTCGGAGCTTTGTTTGGGTACGGGTGTGAGGAGAAAGGACCAAGCAGGTGTAGAAGACTTAAGGGAAAGTTGGGAGCCCTTTATGATAACCCTGTGATCTGATGTGTTGATGTGGCTCTCAAACAAGATTCTGATCCGATATTTTGCATTTTAAGTTGGGCTTTCCCCACCAGGAAGGAATTGCTTTCTGCAGAGAATGGGTCCTGGTGTTATCTACTATTTTAAAACTAATGACCTTAGTTTTCTTTATAATGATGAAATTAGTACACCTGGAAGACAGAGAAATGACTAAATAGGGAATGGAAACACCCACAATGCAAATATAACTACCATGAACTATCATTCTTGTGTATATCCTCCTAGTCTTTTTTCTACTTATATTTGTGCGTATTCATAATCTTACAAAGTTGCTATGATTTAGTACATATCTTTGTATTTTTTTCTCTTAACGTTATCAAAAGCATTTCCTCATATTCTAAGCAGAGCAGCTTTTGACTGCATAGTCCAACATATAAATGGACTGTTACTTATTCAGTCTCCTAGTGTTGGGCATATATGATTTTTTGCAGCTTTTTACTGGTACATAGATCTATGCCCATGTCTGATAACTGCTGTAGAGCAAAACAGTAGAAGTGGAATTACTGGGATATAAACAATCTTGTGACTTTTGATACAGGTTGCCCAATTGCTTTCTAGAAAAGTTTATTAATTTTTATCCCCTTTTGCAGGCTATAGGACTGTTCCCTTTTTCCATCCCCTATGCTGGGTACGATAATCAAAACAAAAATGTTACCAGCTTGGTACATGAAAAATGGTATCTAATTTCTGTTTTAATTTGTAGTTCTTTGATTATTAAAGTTTAATATTTTCATAAGTTTATTGAAACTTATGACCAATAAACTTATGAAATACATTATGACCAATAAACTTATGAAATACATTCACTGTATTCTGCTGTGAATGGGCTGACTATGTCCTTTGCCCACTTTGATGTGGGGTAGGAGAGAGCTCTCAATATAAGTGAGTGAGTATATTGGCTTCATGGTGTAGTGGGAACCGGTTCTTCGAGGGCCTGAGTCCTCCAGTGGGGGGTTGATCATCAGAATTCTAGGCCTTCAGAGCCAAGTAATTAGACCCTGGAGATGAAGGAAAAAAGGCTCTTCATTCTACTTTTCAAGTCTTGCCAACGCGCAGACTCTCTGGACTCTATATCATCAACTCCGCTGGGAAAGAGGTTGAAGAGTTGCTGGCACAGTACCTGAATAGACGAGTGTTTGTACAGTTTATTCATTATCGTTAGTACAACTTATTGAAGACTTTCTGTGTGCCAGGAGGAAGTGTTTGGTGTGTAATTATGTCACTTAATCACCATAAAAAAAGCTACACCACAACAAGGGGAGTATTTTCCACTTTGCAGGTAAACAGACCAAGGCTTGGCGATATGAAGTATCCTACACAGTTTTGTAAAGCTAAATGGTAGAGTTGGGTTTTAAATCCTGATGTACTGACTCAGAGCTTTTAACCACTACCCAGCCCGCCTCTACCTTGCAGTGGGGATGCTCTCAGAGGAAGAGAAGGAGGTCTGTGTGGACCTAGACACGCCTCCCAGTCCATCCATCCCTGCTGCCAGGTTCATGCCCCTCCCTCTCCCCTTGCCAGGAAGTGTACTGCCAGTGGAGCGATGACTCTTCGGCACGTGCCTGCCTAGATTCCCCGCCCAGACAAGAGAGCTGTGGAAACGAGCCCTCACAGCCGCCTTCCGTGGTTTGGGGGGATGCCTTACAAGTTAGCTTCCTGTGTGTCACTGTGCCTTTTTGCTTTCCAGATAAAAAATCTCAACCGTGGTTTTGCCAAACTGAAGACGCTGGTGCCATTTCTTCCCCAAAGCAGGAAGCCTAGCAAAGTTGATATCCTCAAAGGTGCAGCTGAATACATACAAGTTCTCAGTGATGTTTTGGAAGGAGCCAAAGACTCTGAGGTAAAGGTTTAAGAAGTTAGAACAGCGATACCCACCGTTTATTGAGCCCTGTCTAGGTGCCAGACAATTGATGTGTCCGTTCTAGTTAGTTTATATACAGTCCTTTGACCTATTTATGACCCTGGTTTTACTGAAGAAGATGCCAAAATACAGGTAAAGTCCACACAGCTAAGAAATGTCAGAACTGGAGTCTGAATCTAGGTCTGTGCAAGCTTTGGAGCCAAGTTCCTGGCCATCTGTATCCCTACCTCCTGTTGCTGTCCAGGGCATCTAGCTCCGAACTGCTTAGCCTTTACTGGGACTTTGACAGCAGGGGCATGAGAGGAGTTTCCTTAAACCCTCTCTACGGCAGCGCTTTCCTTCAGCAGGACGCACCTCAGGCAGGACACAGAAAGGAAGAGGGATGTCCCTTGGGAGAGGCCCTCCCTGAGGGGCAACCCTGCCGGAGAGCTCATTGATTTCCTGGTGATGCTGATCTCATGGGGTTTTGTGACCATCCAGTGGAACGACACAAGTGAACCTGCTTTGTAAACTGTGAGGCACCATGATGTCACAACCATTACTGGGGCACATAGCTCAGGGGTGTCCATTAGGCAGTGGAAGGTGTGGGCTGGTTTCATGGGCTCATTCTATGGAGAGGCAAATGCAGAAGGCTTGAAAATGGGTTAGTCGTCAGAGGAGGTAAACTATGAAGAGAGAAGAGGCCTTAGAAATGAGCGCTAAAGGAGGAGCCATCAGAGAGGGGCAGGTGGAGAAGCAAGATGGGGTCCTACAATCAGGGAGGGGGCATCTTGGGAATGTGAGCATGGGAAGTCGTTTGAGAAGCTGCAGGGGGGCCAGGGGTGGCTGGAAGTCACCTTGCTGTGCGTTGAGGGTATGTGGTTGGTAAATATCTGAAATCCAAGCAGAGGGAAGTGGCAGACTTCAAGCTCATTCAACTTGGAAGTCTGAGCCTGGAGAGAAGAATCAAAAGGATGGAAGAACAACAGTTGTTAGATCCATGAAGGCCTTTTCTAATTAGCTATGTGATCCTGTTTAGGGACAAAAGAGGACAGATAGTAGAGAGAAGAGAAGCATATTCATTCTAGGAACTTAGGGCAGAAATAGCCACGTGTATAATGGTACTTTTTAGTTTTCTTCCTCTCGTCTGCTAGTCCTAATTACGTGACTACTGGGAGGATACATTTTGCAGTGGTGGGAATGGATTGTCCTACTGGCCAAACTGGATGGCTGGGTTGTGGCATGGTCGTAATACCTGGACAGGTGCAGGTGGCTGCCTTAGTTTTTTCTTGCATGTGAATTGTCTAGCAGAAGTGCTTTGTTTTGTGCTGCATTCATTATAAAACATAGAATCTGTCCCATGCTATAGTCTTTTTAATGCAGTTGCCAATCACACAACATTTTAAGGTTATAGTAGAACAAAATACAGTCTGTTGAGCAATGATTTTCTTTCCATAATAACTTAAGCATTGCCCTCATTACTTAAATACAATTTCGTACATTAGAACTTTGAAATATATTGATTTAAATCTTTAAAATCTGTCATACTGTTTGACAACTAAATATGGTTTCTAGAAACAAGACCCAGATCATCAGAACTGTAGCAACAATACTTCTGAACCACATATGTCCTTGGCTAGAGAGCTATCGAGAAATATACCACGCGCCGGTTGTGCTGTGGGCTTGAAGAATGAGGAGGAAGGGTCCTGGGCAGATGGCGGCAATGGTGAGTTGGCACACACTTGTCGCCAGGGCGCGATGTCTACAATGGGAGTTATCTCTCCAGCCAGGAGTCTGGTGACGTGTTTCTTCTTAGTCATGTTGATGTCCAAAAACTCATAATGCATCCCTTGGGCATGAGATATTTTCCATGTTAAAACATGATTGAAACAAGATCATTGTGTGAAAGTACCTAGGTGGGGAGGTGAGTTTGCTAGTTTGAAAGGTCTGTTATTATGTTCCCAAGTTAATTGGAAAGCTGCTCAAGGGGAAGGCAACTCCTCCAAAATCACCCAATAGGGACCTAAGCTTAATTTTTTACGACCCTAATTAATACATCAAAAGGTTTTCCGGATTCTGAGGTCTCCAGAAAAAGAAGTAGCTTGCCCTCCATAAAGCTGAATGGTGATCCCATGTACACACACGCTCACTCGCACACATGCGCACTCACACACGCGCATTTGTTTTTAAGTTGGCCTTGTTGGAAGACACAGTTTTCTAAGTAGTAACAAAGGGGTTTATTGTAACATTATCACTTACTACCTTGCCAAACTAAGGAAGCCATTGCCTGGAGCAGTCTGCTGCTCCAAGTCTAGAGAGTGGACGTTTTGCTCTGGCTGTGTCTCAGTGTTACACAAGCAAGACCCCTTGTGCCATCCTCCAACACGATTGCTGCTGAAACAAGAAAGGCTTGCAGGAGTCTGGGACTAAGCAAGTTGCTCAGCGTGGTATAAGGAACAGTGGGGGCCGTGGAGTAACGAATGATGGGTGGTGGTGGGAGGCGGTTTAGAAGATCAGTTGAGTGCAGGCTCTGGAGACAGAATGCTGACGTTCAAACCCTGGTTTTACCACTTGTTTGCGGTGTGACCTTGAGTGAGCTGCGAAAATTTTCCAACCGTCAGTTTCCCCATCTGTAGAATGGGAATGATAATTGTACCTACATAAGGTAACTGTGAGGTTCAAATGACATCATGTCAGCAGAGTGTCTAGCATAGTACCTGGCATGTCAGTGTTCACTTGGACTTTATTAAGTCTGCTTGCCACGCCATGAGCAATCAGTATTTATTTTTTAACATCTTTATTGGAGTCTAATTGCTTTACAATTGTGTGTTAGTTTCTGCTTTATAGCAAAGTGAACCAGCTCTACATATATCCCCATATCTCTTCCCTCTTGCGTCTCCCTCCCTCCCACCCTCCCTATCCCACCCCTCTAGGTGGTCACAAAGCACCGAGCTGATCTCCCTGTGCTATGCGGCTGCTTCCCACTAGCTATCGGTTTTACATTTGGTAGAGTATATATGTCCATGCCACTCTCTCACTTTGTCACAGCTTACCCTTTTTTTTTTTTTAGATCCCATAGATATGTGTTAGCATACGGTACTTGCTTTTCTCTTTCTGAAGCAGTCAGTACTGATTGGAGAGCAGTCAACAATGGGCCCCAGGCATTGTCATTCTGTTTGCAACAAGTGGTCTGGGTTTTCTCACTTGGCTCTTGCCAATGCCCCGCTGTGGTTTGAGGTCTTACAGGCTCTCTGCTGACTGGCTGGCCTCGTTTCCGATTTGATTACTGTTTTCTAAGGATCCCACTTGTGCACATGCTCACTCTAGATTTTCCAGTTCTGGCCACTTGAGATTTAAAACTTCCCTCTCCAGTCAACTCTTAGGATACAGAATTCCTATTCTATTACATGAGCTGACAGGGAATGACTGAGAACAAAGAGCGAAACTGAAAAGGAGAAGAGTGAACTGAACCTTGAACCTGGCTGTCTAAGTTAGTAATGGTAATGCTTCCCCAAATGTGGTTTTAGTGTGTTAGATATTAAGGCAAGAATCTTGCTTGCACTTAATCCTCACTGGTCCCTATCAGGTAGGCATCACCATGTCATTCTCACAGTGAGGTGCCTGGCTAGTCCTTCCAGCCAGTCCCCTTGGGCCTGGTACAGAGCAGGCCTGTGCCAGCGCCAGGGATGTACAATGGAAGTCCTGCTTTTCCAAGGATAATTGATCATTGAACTTGCCAACTTATGGTAACTTGATTTAAAGTGGGGACCATCATTTTCTAGTAGGAAACAGGAAAGTTCTGGCTGGAAATGTTTTAACAAGGGAACACAACACTCAATTTTTAGTCTTTTAGCTAACCACGTCTAAGGTGTTAATTGGAAGAGTGTGCTAATTCTTAGAATGAACAGAGAATCACGTATTTGAGATTTTTTACGTATGTGCATAACTTCTGTCAAGTGTGACTTCCAAGGCCTGAAGGTAAAGAGTGCCAGGTTTTGCAGAAGGATTTTAGGATTTCATCAGTTTTGTCAGGGGTTTCTCATTCTTTGACATTCAGATCATTCATTTAAAAAATTAAAAACATTTATTCTGAAAAAAATCAACTTAAGAAAAGTTGCAAGTATAGTACAAAGAACTTTTTCCCTGATCCATTTGAGAGTAATTTGCCAACCTGATGGCCATCGCCCCTAATGATGTCAGCATGCATTTCCTTCAAATGGGAAATGGGGACGTTCACCTGTATGACCACAGTGCAGCCATTAAATCAGGAGATTATGTGGCATTACAGTCATGTAATCCTCAGGCCCCATTCAAGTAGCACCAACAGTCTTGAAATGTCCTTTCTAGCAAAAGGACCCAGTTAAGAATCATGCACTGCGTTTAGTTGTCCCTTGCCTTTTGCCTCCTTTTACCTGGAAAAATTCCTTGGTCTTTAGGTAATTTTTATGACCTGGACACATCTGAAGATTACAGGCCAGTTGTTTTGTAGAATGTTTCTTGATTCAGACTTGTCTATTTCCTCCTGATTAGATTCAGATATGCATCTTTGGCAGCAATATGGAAGTGCTGTGGTTTTCTACTCATTGCACCCTATCAAAGGGGGGCAGATTTTGATTTGTCCCATTAGTAAGGATATTCACTTTGATCATGTGCTTAACGTAGTGACTTCCAGGCCTTTCCACTTTAAAGTTAGCCCTTTTCTTTTGTAATTAATCTGTATTTTGTGCGAAGGTGCTTTGAAATTATCTAGAGATCTCATTATTCATCAAACATTCTATTTTTTTTCTTAAAGTGATATCTATTGTTTTATTTTTAAAATATTTATTTATTTGGCTGGGCCTGGTCTTAGTTGCGGCACGGGGGATCTTTTAGTTGCGCCATGTGGGATCTAGTTCCCTGAACAGGGATTGAACCCAGGTCCCCTGCATTGGGAGTGCCGAGTCTTAGCCACTGGACCACCAGGGAAGCCCCATCAAACATTCTATTAAACTTTTTATTTTGCGACAGAGAAGTCCCCTATTGCCTTTAACTCAGTTTCCCCCCATGGCTGCATCTTATGTAACTATAGTACAACATCAAAACCAGAAAGTCGATATTGGTATTATGTGTGTATAGTTCCATGTCATTTTTATTTTATTTTATTTTTTTTGCGGTACGCGGGCCTCTCACTGTTGTGGCCTCCCCCGTTGTGGAGCACAGGCTCCGGACGCGCAGGCTCAGTGGCCATGGCTCACGGGCCCAGCCGTTCCACGGCATGTGGGATCGTCCTGGACCGGGGCATGAACCCACGTCCCCTGCATCGGCAGGCGGACTCTCAACCACTGTGCCACCAGGGAAGCCCTCCATGTCATTTTATTGCATGTGTGGTTTTGTGGAAACATCACCATAAAGCTGTCCCACATTGCTACCCTTTATAGTCACACCCACCCACTGCCCCTACTCCTCCACTCTCCCTAACCCCTGCAACCACTAATCTGGTCTCCATCTCTCTAATTTATCATTTTGAGAATTTTATATAAGTGGAAACATACAGTGCAAAACCTTTAGAGACTGGCCTTTTTAAACTCAGCACAATGTGCTTTATTTATTTTTCACAATGTGCTTTAAATCATCCAAGTTATTGTATCAGTAGTCTGTTCTGCCTTTTTATTGGTGAGTATTAGTTCATGGGATGGATGTGCCACAGTTTCATGATTATTGTAGAACATTTTGGTTGTTTCTATATTAACTTTTTAATACTATAGACATGTGGTTTTCCATTCAGTGGATTATTACATCATCACATAATATCATGACTTATTTTGTTACTCAAACTGTCCTCATTGTGGCCAGTGACAGCCCTTGTAAGTGGGCTGCCTTTCCAGTTGAATGTCACCATCATTCTTTGGTCACTTCCTTTCTGGCAGAAGATGGTCCAAGCTCGAGCATCTTGTACTTTTCCAGCCTTGGAATCACTTTCCTCAAGGACATCCAGTGGGTAACTCACCTCCCATCTCCATACCATCTCCTCCCTGCACGGCTGTTCTCCTTACCCCTCTTGGGCTTTAGTACCTGTAGTTGGTTTGCTAGAGCTGCCGTAACAAAGTACACAGACTGAGTGGCTTAAACAGCAGAAATTTATTTCTCACAGTTCTGGAGGCTGGAAGTCTAACATCAAGGTGTTGGCAAGTTTGGTTTCTTCTGAGGCCTCTCTCCTTGGCTTGCAGATGGCTTTCCTGGGTGTGTGCTTGCCCTGGTGTCTCTCCTCTATGTGTCCAAATTTCCTCCTCTTATAAGGACACCAGTCAGATTGGATTAGGGCCCACCCTAATGGCCTCATTTTAACTTAATCACCTCTGTAAGGGTCCTAACTCCAAATACAGTCACAGGTACTGGGGGTTAGGACTTCCATTGTATTTTGGGGACCACAGTTCAGCCCATAACAACACCCATGACAGGCTGCCCCTCCATGATAACCCTCTCTAGGATGGATCAAGATAAAGGGGCCAAGGAAACAAAGCTCAGACTGGTCTCTGTTTGCCAAACAATCGTCATAAGGGGTCATTCCCATTTATTTGAAGGGCAACTACATAGGGTTTCAGAATCTGCCCAGATACCCTAACTGGAGACCTGGGGACAGCCGACGTGGCTCATTGGACTGAAATGCTCATATACAGAGGGGCTCAGGATTTGGGAGGCAGGTCCCCTCCAGCTTCAGTTTGCAGGAATGGCACCCTTCTTCCTGCTCTTGGAGAGGATCTCTGAGGAGTGGAATCTGGTGCTGGTAGAGATGGGCATTTGGAGGGACTTGAGGGTGTGGTCAGAAAAGACTGTGCAATATCAACAACATTCCTGAGAGGCAAAATCCCCAGTGAAGCACATAAGAATCTGCTGATGGCAGGACGGGAGATGAACTGCTCGGGCCAGAGCGGGTTCACTTGGGGACCGAATCAGCAAATAAGTGTGTGCGTGGATGGAGACGACGTGGGCCAGCCATGCATCTGGCCTCGGTAGGGATAGGGATTAATGTCAAGGTCCAGGGAGCCTTGTTTAAAATTGGACTTTCAAGGTGTAGGATTTTGTTCTTTTGGGATTAGACATTACTGGGCGGCAAGATGTTCACTAACCCACCATTGTTTATTCCTTCTATTTGTCACCCGTGGCTATGGCTTGGGCATTTCACATCATGCAAGGCTCTGAATTTTGCTCAGAGTTGCGTGTCACCTGTAGAGACTGTGTCCCTGGACACAGACCGCCCTCAGTGTTGAAGTGAGATGCCAGTTGTGCTGGGGCCAGAGGAGCTCTGGAAAGCGTTACATGCATGAACGTAGGTGCCTATTACGGGACCTGGATGTGCTGCCATTATACACTTCTAAATTTTGGCCTGTCATGGGAGCGTTCCTTGGAAAGAGTTTCTGAGAGAAGGAAGCCTGGTGGGTGGTAGATTTCCTCGACCCCTCCTCTTCAGGCTGTGGTCATCTGTGTGTGAAATTAACCACTGGGGACATTTCTTCTAATAGCAATTTAAGCTCTGAAATGAGATGGTCTGGCTAGTTGGGATGAATTTATTAGCTTCCTGAGAAAGCCCTGAAGCACCTATGTTCTGTCTTCCATCTCACGTTTCCTCCAGGTAGTGGTTATGTGTGATAGCAAAAATTCCACCATAGTAGAGCGTGTGTGTGTGTGTGTGTGTGTGTGTGTGTGTGTGTGGCGGGACAGGGGGTAGGTCTAGGCTTATCCTTGAGAATCACTTTTATTTGCCCCAGTATTTACTTGTGGCCTAGTGGGCATATTCTGATGAGTTTTAAACAATTGAGCTTCCCTTTTGATGGGGTAGGTGCTCTTTGGTTGGTCAGTCCCCACCCCCTCTTGCTGCATCTCCAGTGTAGGCATTTAATTTTGCCGGACTGGACCAAGGGCACTGGGCACAGAGGAAAGGCTGCACGAGTGGTTGCATTTGGCTCTGGGACGTTATCGTTTTCTCAACTTCGGGGGTTTAGGGGTTGGTGCTCTGATGATATGAATGCTGGTCATTCTGTCTGGAACTTTGGGAAGGTGAGATGTGGTGCATGCAGGACAGGATCCATCTAACTTTGGAGTAATGCCACCTCTGGTGGAGTGTTCCCCAGGCTACAGCTACTTAGGAAGAGACCCAACCAGCACCCAAGGAAGACCCTTAAGGCCCAGTCTGATCAAGTAAGAAGAAAATGTTACAGGGAAGACACATCCTTATTTCTTTGTGAAAATAAGAGAGGGAGATTTCCTTTGTCGTAACTCAGATTTTTCTATGGGGACAAAAGATTGAATCAATCATGGAAGTGGGTTTTGTCTGTGTGTATTCATGTGAGTGCGTGTGACGTGAAGCTTGGTGTGTTTGAGGAGATCTCTATGTGGTATGTGCTCCTGGGTCTGTCCGTGAGCTGAGAATCATTTGAGAAAGCCAGCAATTTCCATTTGTCTGACACATAATGGGTCTGGTGATTAAATAAATTGAAGTTAGTGCTCATCTATTCTTCTGGACTTTTGGAGGGATTATTTATATGAGTTTTATGAAAGATCCACCTCATTGGTCCCACATGAACAAGGAAGAGAATGGCAAGAATTGGATGGAAGGATCTCTCAAAGACCCTTCTCTGAGAGCGTCCTTAGAGGCAGGACTTCTCTGATGTGCTGTGGGACCTCCCTGGAGACAGACAGCTCCTTTGGGTCAGCAGAAAACCACCAAATGCTCGGACCACATAAACCCGCCCCTGAGGGAGGTCAGTGTATCCTCCCACCTGCCACCTTCTCCCCTGTTCTAATTCCCGGGCTATCCAGAGCAGATCAGGGATAAAATGTACGCCAAAGACACAGTATTAAAGGTAGATCTTTTAGTGGGAGGGTAAAGGGATTAGAAATACGACTCAATTATTGTTCAGAACTCTTCCGGTCCTCTTTGGATCGCTCTCTTCCTTTCTGGAAGGTTTTTCCCTTCAGGAGTCGTCCTTCCAGTACCTCTGGTGTAGAAGACAGGCCTGGGGCACCTGCCTCACTGGGGTTGCTCTGAGGTGAGAGGCACCGAGGGGCAGAGTCCCCCTGCATCATGCTATTTGGGCCAGGTCCCCAGGAGAGGAGACAGACCACATGGGGCTTTGTGGCCAAAGCCCTGCTCAGAATGAGCTTCATTTGCTGTAAGATCATCTGTGTGGCTTTCCCTCCAGACAGGAGGCAGTGAGGCTGTGGCCACAAGGCTGGATTCTGATCTCTGGGTCCTGGCTGGACTTTCACACACTGAAGCAGTATTAACAATGAGAGCACAGTTTAGATGGGAAGAAATGCCACTTTACTTTCTACCCTGTTCTCCACTTGTTCTTGAGAACCCCTTATGACGCAGATGGTGGGAGAACTCTTTATCTTGCCCCGTGAAGGCCTGTCTTCTTTGAGTAAAGCAGAGTCAGTTCAGTGTTCAGAATATTCCGTGTGGGGGCTCCTTTGCCTCCTAAGTGATCTCCCTCCTCCCTCTGCCCCTCCTCTGGTACCGTGAGGAGTGTGTACACTCCAGAGCCTGTGGTGGGAGCCTCGTGTGTTGCCTCACCTCTGGCCCAGCTAGTTCTCTGGCCCCTGATCTTGGGTGTGGTTGAGCTGACATCCGCTGTGGGTGTCCATGGCCCCCCTGTGGCTTCTCTTGTCTAAGCCACGCCATGCAGAACCCAGGCCTCTTCTCATATCCCCAGCCTTCCCGCCCCAGATGGGCTGTACGGCTGCCCTCAGGCCCATGTTCCTAAGGATGTCCCTCAGCCAGTGCTCACCAGCTCCTCTGAGAGACGATATCCTGAGAAGTGGGTACTGATCCTTGCTTTCCTCAGACTCTACTTTGCCTTTCCTGGGTTCTGTTACCTTTGGAACTCTCCCCCGTCCCCTGGTCAAGGCCGGGATGGCACAGTACAGGACCCTTCCCAGGGGTCAGGCAGCTTCTACACACTGGTCCGTCCTCCCTGAGGAACCACCTCCCGCTGTTTCAATCTCATCTCCGTCTCGGTTGTGGTAGGCTTTCCGCTGGCATATCTTGCCTCCTCCCTGCACTGTGACACCCCATGAACAGCCATCTGAGCTCTGCCCACCAGAGCTCTCCCTTTCAACAAAGTTGGCCTCTTTCAAATGAGAGTCTTGCTTTTCAGACTGTTGTTAAGCTTGGAAATGAACTCTGAGGACTTCTGGCCGGTATCTATCCATCCCTTCCCGCCCCGTCACTCCACCCCCCAGCCTTGACTCAGTGGGTGGAGGGAAGGGTACACTGGATAGTATGTCAGATTATCCAGCTACACAACCAACAGCAGGAGTTACACCCACCTTATTAAAGTTGCTGAACTGCAGGCTGGGTGTCTATTCCTCAGACGCCCTTCTTCTTGGACCTTCAACTCCTTGACTTAGATGAGGCCAACATTTTTAAGTGAACTGTGAGAATAAGACAACATCAATAAACTTCAAGTTTTTGTATTCCGATACTTAAATATTACAATCCTGGAATTTCCCAGCTAACTTAAAAAAAGAAAAGAAACTAAGACAACAATCTGTAATACACTGGACTGTAGGCTGATAAGATGAAATTATCCTTTAACCTTCTAGGTAAACACAGCAATACATGAATTGTCTTCTAGGTTTAGAACATTCTGGTTGTGTAAAAAGTTTTAAAATTTTTAAATAAAACTTCTAAAGCTAAATTTGAACTCAAAAAAAAGAAAGCTTGATGACATGTGTTGTGAAAAGACTTGTTCAAGATCAGAAAAAATAGATATTGATACTTACTTTGTGCCAGGCACTATTCCTGGCAGTTTATACGTAATAACCTATTTAATTTTCTTAACTGTCCTGTGACGTACAAACAGTTATGCCCATTTTACATGTCAG
Source organism: Leucopleurus acutus (assembly GCF_964270905.1). NCBI lineage: Eukaryota > Metazoa > Chordata > Mammalia > Artiodactyla > Delphinidae > Leucopleurus > Leucopleurus acutus. The sequence goes on along the minus strand of NC_139154.1, from coordinate 88,251,209 downwards.
GAAACTAAGGAATGAAGTTAAGTAACTGGCCCGACATCCAGTGCGTGGACAAAGGGTTGGGCCTGGGAGATGTGGGGAAATAGTGTTAAACCTTTTAATGGTCTTTCATTCTAACAGAGCTCACCCTTGAAATGTAAATGAGTGGACTAGGAAGTAAATAAATGTTTTTTAAAACTAAATTAAAGCATTTGCTTGCAGTATTTCATATTAATATACATCCTGGTTTCCATTTCTGAAGTGCCTGACCAGGATTTGAGTGACTTTATTTTTTTAGCTCATGGATTTAAGTTGAGATTTCAGAAAATTGAGAAGCCCAGGGTGATCTTACCATCTTAAAAAAGCCACAGATGGAAATCTACTACTATGCTGGCAAAATTTTTTCCTACAACTGAATTAAGAAATTATCATAAGGTGTATAACATTGTATGTTGTTTTCTTATTCTATCATTGGCATGTTTGGAGGTTATTATATAGTCTTTATAACAAGTTTTAATGGTTCATTAAATGGGACAGTTTTTTTTTTTTTTTTTAACATCTTTATTGGGGTAATGGGACAGTTTTTTAATTGTTGGACATTTGTTTTCAGTTTTTTGTTCTCAACCTGATGTGTTTAGCTCTTTTTTGTATTTCATTTTGTTTTTAGGATAGATTCCCAGAAGTAGACTGAGTCACAGGTAGGTACAATCTGTGACTTGGTGCCAATTTTTTTTTTTTTTACATAAATTTATTTACTTATTTATTTAGTTTTGGCTGCACTGGGTCTTTGTTGCTGTGCGCGGGCTTTCTCTAGTTGCAGCAAGCGGGGGCTACTCTTCGTTGCGGTGCACAGGATTCTCATTGCGGTGGCTTCTCTTGTTGCGGAGCACGGGCTGTAGGCGTGCGGGCTTCAGTAATTGTGGCTCACAGGCTCTAGAGCGCAGCCTCAATAGTTGTGGCACGCGGGCTCAGTAGCTGCGGCTTGCGGGCTCTAGAGCACAGGCTCAGTAGTTTTGGCGCACGGGCTTAGTTGCTCCACAGCATGTGGGATCTTCCCGGACCAAGGCTCGAACCCGTTGTCCCCTGCATTGGCAGGCGGATTCTTAATCACTGCGCCACCAGGGAAGTCCCACTTGGTTCCAGTTTATAATACTACCAGCTATGTAAGAGTACCAACGATGAGATCTATTAAAATGATAGAATTGTAATGGGCAAAAAATGGTATCTTTAAATGTAAACATCTTTGATTACTAACTAATTTTTTGTTTGTTTTTAAACTGTCTGTTAGCCATTTACGATGGGCTCTCTTCTGTTTCAGGTTCCCTCAAGTATGCAAAGTGAAAAGGCTGGCCCAGGGCTATCTTCTACAGACAAATAAATGCAGTCTTGAAAGTTTTAGAGTCTCTTTAAAAAAAAAATTGTCCTAATTCAGAGTTTAACAATTACCCTTTAAATGGCCTTGCCTGCCACAAATTTACTTGACTCTACTTTCTCAATTTCACGCACCCAGCTAGGGCCACATGGCACCTTCGTGCAAGCTCAAGCAGCTTGAGCACAGACAGCCGTCGTTACAACGACTGCTCACCAAGACCTAGCACTTAATAAATGGGCCTCTTCTCCATACTTTACATAGGTTAATTTGTTCTCATAACAGTCCTGCAAGATAGGCGCAACGATCCTTGCTTTACAGATGGAGAAACTGAGGCATAGAGAGTGTGGAGTCCACTTAGGCTGCCATAACCTAGACCACAGACTTGGTGGCTTAACAGAAACTTCTCACAGTTCTGGAAGCTGGGAAGTCCAAGATCAAGGCCTGAAGGGTTTAGTTTGCTTTTCCTGGCTTGCCGACAGCTGCCTTCTCTCTGTGTCCTCACATGGTGGAGAGAGGGAGCAAACTCTGGTCTCTCTTCCTCTTCTTATAAGAACACCAATCCTGTTGGGTTAAGGCCCCACCCTTATGACTTCATTTAACCTTAATGACCTCCTAAAAGCCCTATCGTTGAATACAGTCACAGTGAGGGCTTCAGTGCATGAATTTTGGGGGAACACAGTTCAGTCCATAGCATTCCACCCCTTACTCCCCAAATTCTTGCCTTATCACATGCAAAATACATTCATTCCATTCAAACAGCCCCCAAAGTCTTACCTCATTCCAGCATCAACTCTAAAGTCCAAAGGCTCATCTAAATATCATCTAAATCACTTTTGGGTAATACTCGAGGTATGATTCATCCTGAGGCAAGATTCCTCTCCAGCTGTGAACCTGTGAAACCAGACAAGTTGTGTGCTTCCAAACTATAGTGGTGAACAGGCACAGGATAGACATTCCCATTCCAAAAGGGAGAAATTGGAAGAAAGTGGTGATGGGTCCCAAGCAAGCCCTGAACTTAGCAAGGCAAATTCCATTATATTTTAAGGTTTCAGAATAATCCTATTTGGCTCTGCGTCCCACCTTCCAGGTCCACTGGGATGGCAGCATAACCCCACACAGCTCTCTGCAGTGGCCCTGCCCTCTGAAACTAACAGGAAGCAGACTTGCCCCCTGGGCCTGCGGTCAGAGTGGCAGCCCAGATGCTCTCTGAATCGCCTGCGGATCATTCTTCCCTTTCCTTGAAGAACAGTGCGTGTTTGCCACTGAATAGCCCTGTGGTCTTGTCCTGACAACCTTCCTTCGTTCTGTCCTGCTTTATCTTTCCCCTTTAGTTCATATTGGCAGTGTCTTTGCTGCTCTTAATCCCATCTCTCTTCCTGGCCTCTGTTGAGATAGCTGATTAAGTCTATGCGTTGCACCCGTGATCTCTTTATCAAACGGTTGTTCAGCCACACCCTTAGTGCTCTCTTCAGAGCAAGCTTTCTCACCTTTTGCAATATAGATAGGCTGAGAATTTTCTAAATGTCTAAGTTCTGGTTCCTTTTTGTTTAACAGTTCTTCCTTTAATTTATCTCTCACCTCTTGCATTTTGCTGTCAGCAGTAAGGAGGACCCAGGGTGCACCTTCAATATTTTGCCTAAAAGTCTCCTCTGCTAAATATCCAAGGTCATTCCTTTCGAGTTCTACCTTTGACAAAACACTAATACACAATTTAGCCAAGTTCTTTGCCACTTTATAACAAGGATTGCCTTGCCTCTGGAGTCTGGGGCCTCTCCACACCAATTGGGTGTATTGCCTCCCTGCCCTGTGTGGTTCTTCCCTCACGTGGGTGGGGTTACCGTTGCTGGTGGCCTCATTTTAATCAGTGATAATGAAACTGAGCAGGACCCTGTGGGGCTCCTGGGCACGGAAGCCTTTCCGTGTTCCCCGTTTCTTGTAGGGAACAGACTCCAGCCTCCAGGACCTTCCCTGAGTTCCAAAGGGCAGACTCGAACAGTTGGTCATCCAGGAAGGGAGGGGATGCAGAGACAGGGAAGGAGCAGCTAAGAAACAATAGTGCAGCCTTGGGGCAGGGTCCTGGTTCCCCCTCAAGGGATACACATAACAATATCTTTAAACTCTTTATAGAATTAAAACCCAACAAATGGAAGATGTCAGCATTCTTCATACCAGAGAAGACCACCTGAGGCCAGATCAAAGGAACCAGAGAAGCTCATCAAGAAGATTACCTAAGACCAGATTAGAGGAGTGCAGGCCCTGCACATACCCTAATCTTGTCAGCAACCCCACCCTTGAACTATTGCTATAAAACTCCTCACTAAATCCTCCTGGGTTGGGACACATAGTTTTGGAGGGGCATGAGTCCACTGTGTCCCCCTTTGCCTGGCAAAGCAATAAAGCTATTATTTTCTACTTCATGCAAAACTCTGCCACTGAGATTTGACTCAGCACCAGTGCACAGAGGCTGAGCTTTTGGCATCAATAATAAGACTGTAAGTACTTTCACTTGTCCCATTCGGTCTCCATGACAACCCTGGGTGGTAGGAGACTATTCATTTTCTAGGGCTGCCATAACAAAATACCACAGACTGGGGGGCTTGAAGCACAGAAATGTATCTGAGATCAAGAGATGGAGGTCAGCAGGATTGCTTTCTTGATGCCTCTCTCCTTGGCTGTAGATGGCTGTCTTCTCCCTGTGTCAGTCTGTATCCACATTTCCTCTTCTTAAAAAGGCAGCATCCTATTGGATTAGGACTTACTCACATGACCTAGTTTTTTAAGCTCTTAATTGTCTTAGTTACCTCATTGTCTCTCTGAAGACCCTAACTCCAAATACAGTCAGTCATATTCTGAGGTACTAGGGGTTAGGATTTCAACATAGGAATTTGGGTTGGGGGCTCAAGTCAGCCCATAACAGAGAGCAAGCGCTGTTACCCTCACTTTACAGCTGGACCCGGGGGTCAGAGTCTTTACTGAGGCCGCACAGTCCATGGGACCAAGACTGGAGTCCCAGGCCCTGGACCCAAGTTTCATTCTCTTTCCATGGCAGGCCTCAGCCATGGGGTTGGCTGACCTTTTACTTGTTGGGAGAGTGGTGTCTTCAGGAGATCTGGACTTAGAATTTACCCTTGGTCTTGCTTTGAAAGCCCTGTCTTCCCTGCTCTCTCCTGTCTTAAATTTGATTTCCATAAATGAGGCCATAATTTATAGTTTATCTGGGAGGCAATTCTAGGAAATACCAATAGGGGAGTGGGAAAATGATATAGGTAGGAAGAGCCAGACAATGAAAGATGCATGCTGAGCAGGTGATGCTGTGGGCAGCTGGGGCTCAGACCTGCTGGGGCCCCCTGGGAAAATATGCACAACACACCTCAGGGGGTCCTCCCCACACTTACAGAGGAGGGAGCCGGGCTCTTTATCCACTAACTCCTGATGATCACAGGTTGAGAGCCGATTCCCTGGCGTGTCAATTCCTCCAGCACCTCCAGCATGCCCTGGGGAAGGCTGTTGATAAGAATGTCTGGCCCTGGAGAGTGCTAAGGCCCTGTGTTAGTTATCTATTGCTGAGCAACAAATGACCCCAAACTTTGCAACTTAAAACAACACATTTATTATATTACAGTTTCTGTGGGTCAGAAGTCATGCTTGGGCATGGCTTAGCTGGGTCCTCTGCTTCAAGGTCTCTCTCAAGGCAGAAATCAAGGTGTCAGTCTAGGCTGGGGTCTCAGCTGAAGGCTTGGCTGGGGAAGGATCTGCTTCCAAGCTTATGTGGTTGTCTGCAGAATTCATTTCCTCTAGGACTTCTGAACTGATGGCCTCAGTTTCTAGCTGGTTTTTGGCCAGATATCACCCTCAGTTCCTTGCCACATAGATCTGTTAGACACTGCAGGTGTTAGACACTGCAGGTGTCTCTCCTTACAAGTTATTGCCGACTAGAAACATTTTTGTCAAGAGGCTTGGAGATTAGAAATAATTTTACCGCCTAACAGAAAGTCTAATTTTATCTGGCTATTGGAGGCTAGCCAAATGTGATTTTCTGGGTCTGACATGGAGTCTCCTATGCTCTTCTGTCCCTTGTCAAGGGCCAGGCAACTCGAGCTTTCTGCAAGTGAGAACTTTGAATTCTGATGATGTTTGATGGAGCCAGCTAGTTCTAGCTCCTTCTGTTGGATTTCAAAGGGAATTTGGAATTGAGTGAGAACTTCTGGAACTTCAACTAAAATTCCATATAGGCTATTAATATAGAAATTAATACAATGAAGTCTTGTTTCCCATCTGACATTTGAATAATTCCTAAAGCCATAGAATGGCACAACTCTTCCCAGCACTCGTCACATTCAGATGGCATCTGGGAGAAGCTGGAGGGATTTTTTTTTTTTTTAAGATTCTGTGATGGCTAGAAGAGCAAAATCAAAGCAAAATCGGTTTTTTTCTTTGTTCTGGTGGGGGCAAAGGAGAATGTATCAGCCTTATGGACTTTATCAGTGTCTTGTACTAGTTCTGCTTTTTAGAATCAAATATTTTTCCCCTCCGAGAGGGCATGGGCAACGTAGTAGTTAGAGCTCAGCTCTGGAGCCATGGTGCTTACGTTTGCATCCTGGCTTGGCCACCCACTGTCTGTGCAACCTTGGGAGAGTTACTTAACCTCTCTGTGCCTCAGTCTCTTCATCTATTAAATAGGGTAATACTATTTCCACCACATAGAGTTCTTGTGAGGATTAAATGAGTAAAATGCATGTAAAGCTCTCAGAACAATGGCAGGAGCCAAAAAGAGTTTGCTATTATTAGTCTGAGAAAGCTTACTAACACACCAGGAAGAGAAATTTTTGAGAGATGGTGATGACCAAGGGGATTTATGAAACCTGCTATTTCTGGACTAAACAAAAATTCTCTATTCCCGTTTTGGGTTCTAGTTCAGAAAAGGGCCTACCATACCTGTGATTTCAGGGCTCCAGAGAAGGAATTTCCAACTTCCCACATATTATCACTCGGCACCAGTAGTGCACAGTTGCCTGAAGTGTCTCCATAAACATATCATTTCCTGGTTCTGGCCAGACAGACCTCGGGTCCTGGTGGCTGAGATACTTGTAATTCTAGTGGCTTTTGACGGGAGAATGGGGAGAGAACTTATGGACTCTGATTCTGAAGATGAAGTGGGAATGGATGAGGAGCTCTGAGTGGGAAGGATGGGTAGAGACCAGGGGTTGGAGGGCTGGGGGAGCTAGAGCAGAAAGACAAAATTTACTCTGGCATCTGAAATGAAATGACTGCCAGGTGTCCTAGGGTTGTTGTGGTGGGCATTTTCTCCTTTTCTATGTCAGTAGTAGCTTGCATACAGTGGCATTTCTTATATGTGAGTGTGCAAAGGAATCCCTAGGAATGCTTGTTAAAAATATGGGTTCCTGGGCCCACCTCCAGGGATTCTGATTCTGCAGCAACACTGTGGTGGGGTCTGGTGATTTTCATGGGACTGTGGTACCCCAGAATCTCGAGGGAGCAGAGGGGCTATGATCTGGTTGGGGGTGGTGACCAGAGGATTTTCTGGAAGCTGTACTTGCCCTGTCACCACATTTTAAAAAATACATAGTGTAACACATACAGACTGAAAGTGAGGGGATGGAAAAAGATATTCCACACAAATGGAAATCAAAAGAAAGCTGGAGTAGAAATTCTCATATCAGACAAAATAGACTTTAAAACAAAGACTATTACAAGAGACAAAGATGGACACTACATAATGATCAAGGGATCAATCCAAGAAGAAGATATAACAATTGTAAATATTTATGCACCCAAGAGAGGAGCACCTCAATACATAAGGCAAATACTAACAGCCATAAAAAGGGAAATCGACAGTAACACAATCATAGTAGGGGACTTTAATACCCCACTTTCACCAATGGACAGATCATCCAAAGTGAAAATAAATAAGGAAACACAGGCTTTAAAAGATACATTAAACAAGATGGACTTAATTGATATTTATAGGACATTCCATCCAAAAAACAACAGAATACACATACTTCGCAAGTGCTCATGGAACATTCTCCAGGATAGATCATGCCTTGGGTCACAAATCAAGCCTTGGTAAATTTAAGAAAATTGAAATCGTATCAAGTATCTTTTCTGACCACAACACTATGAGACTAGATATCAATTACAGGAAAAAATCCGTAAAAAATACAAACACATGGAGGCTAAACAATACACTACTTAATAACCAAGAGATCACTGAAGAAATCAAAGAGGAAATCCAAAAATAACTAGAAACAAATGACAATGAAAACACGATGACCTAAAACCTATGGGAGGCAGCAAAAGCAGTTCTAAGAGGGAAGTTTATAGCAGTACAATCCTACCTCAAGAAACAAGAAACCTCTCAAATAAACAACCTAACCTTACACCTAGCAATTAGAGAAAGAAGAACCAAAAAACCCCAAAGTTAGCAGAAGGAAAGAAATCATAAAGATCAGATCAGAAATAAACGAAAAAGAAAGGAAGGAAACGATAGCAAAGATCAATAAAACTAAAAGCTGGCTCTTTGAAAAGATAAACTAAATTGATAAACCGTTAGCCAGACTCATCAAGAAAAAAAAGGAGAAGGCTCAAATCAACAGAATTCGAAATGAAAAAGGAGAAGTAACAACTGGCATGGCAGAAATACAAAGGATCATGAGAGATTACTACAAGCAACCATATGCCAGTAAAATGGACAACCTGGAAGAAATGGACAAATTCTTAGAAAAGCACAACCTTCCGAGACTGAACCAGGAAGAAATAGAAAATACAAACCGACCAATCACAAGCACTGAAATTGAAACTGTGATTAAAAATCTTCCAACAAACAAAAGCCCAGGACCATATGGCTTCACAGGCAAATTCTATCAAACATTTAGAGAAGAGCTAACCCCTATCCTTCTCAAACTCTTCCAAAATATAGCAGAGGGAGGAACACTCCCAAACTTATTCTACGAGGCCACCATCACCCTGATACCAACACCAGACAGAGATGTCACAAAGAAAGAAAACTACATACCAATATCACTGATGAATATAGATGCAAAAATCCTCAACAAAATACTAGCAAACAGAATCCAACAGCACATTAAAAGGATCATACACCATGATCAAGGGGTGTTTATCCCAGGAATGCAAGGATTCTTCAATATACGCAAATCAGTCAATGTGATACACCATATTAACAAATTGAAGGAGAAAAACCATATGATCATCTCAATAGATGCAGAGAAAGCTTTCGACAAAATTCAACACCCATTTGTGATAAACACCCTCCAGAAAGTAAGCATTGAGGGAACTTTCCTCAACATAATAAAGGCCATATATGACAAACACACAGCCAACATCATCCTCAATGAAAAAGTGAAACCATTTCCACTAAGATCAGGAACAAGACAAGGTTGCCCACTCTCACCATGCTTATTCAACATAGTTTTGGAAGTTTTAGCCACAGCATTCAGAGAAGAAAAAGACATAAAAGGAAGCCAAATCGGAAAAGAAGAAGTAAAGCTGTCACTGTTTGCAGTTGACATGATACTATAAATAGAGAATCCTAAAGATGTTACCAGAAAACTACTAGAGTTAATCAATGAATTTGGTAAAGTAGCAGGATACAAAATTAATGCACAGAAATCTCTTGCCTTCCTATGCACTAATGATGAAAAATCTGAAAGTGAAATTAAGAAAACACTCCCATTTACCAGTACAACAAAAAGAATAAAATATCTAGGAATAAACCTACCTAAGGAGACAAACGACCTGTATGCAGAAAACTATAAGACCCCGATGAAAGAAATGAAAGATGATACAAACAGTTGGAGAGATATACCATGTTCTTGGATTGGAAGAATCAACATTGTGAAAATGACTATACTACCCAAAGCAATCTACAGATTCAATGCAATCCCTATCAAACTACCACTGGCATTTTTCACAGAACTAGAAGAAAAAAATTCACAATTTGTATGGAAACACAAAAGACCCCGAATAGCCAAAGCAATCTTGAGAAAGAAAATGGAGGTGGAGGAATCAGCCTCCCTGACTTCAGACTATACTACAAAGCTACAGTAATCAAGGCAGTATGGTACTGGCACAAAAACAGAAATATAGATCAATGGAACAGGATAGAAAACCCAGAGGTAAACCAATGCACATATGGTCACCTTATCTTTGATAAAGGGGTCAAGAATATACAGTGGAGAAAAGACAGCCTCTTCAATAAGTGGTGCTGGGAAAACTGGACAGCTACATGTAAAAGAATGAAATTAGAACACTCCCTAACACCATATACAAAAATAAACTCAAAATGGATTAAAGACCTAAATGTAAGGCCAGACACCATCAAACTCTCAGAGGAAAACATAGGCAGAACACTCTATGACATAAATCACAGCAAGATCCTTTTTGATCCACCTCCTAGAGAAATGAAAATAAAAACAAAAAGAAACAAATGGGACCTAATGAAACTTAAAAGCTTTTCCACAGCAAAGGAAACCATAAATAAGATGAAAAGACAACCCTCAGAATGGGAGAAAATATTTGCAAACAAAGCAACTGACAAAAGATTAATCTCCAAAGTTTACAAGCAGCTCAATATCCAAAAGACAAACAACCCAATCCAAAAATGGGCAGAAGACCTAAATAGACATTTCTCCAAAGAAGCTATACAGATGGCCAACAAACACATGATAGAATGCTCAACATCACTAATCATTAGACAAATGCAAATCAAAACTACAATGAGGTATCACCTCACACCAGTTAGAATGGGCATCATCAGAAAATCTACAAACAACTAATGCTGGAGAGGGTGTGGAGAAAAGGGAACCCTCTTGCACTGTTGGTGGGAACGAAAATTGATACAGCCACTATGGAGAACAGTATGGAGGTTCCTTAAAAAACTAAAAACAGAACTACCATACGCCCCAGCAATCCCACTCCTGGGCATATACACTGAGGAAACCATAATTCAAAAAGAGTCATGTACCACAATGTTCACTGCAGCTCTATTTACAATAGCCAGGACATGGAAGCAACCTAAGTGTCCATCAACAGATGAATGGATGAAGAATATGTGGCACATATATACAATGGAATATTACTCAGCCATAAAAAGAAACAAAACTGAGTTGTTTGTAGTGAGGTGGATGGACCTAGAGTCTGTCATACAGAGTGAGGTAAGTCAGAAAGAGAAAAACAAATACCGTATGCTAGCACATATTTATGGAATTTAAAAAAATAAATAAATGGTCATGAAGAACCTAGGGGCAAGAGGGGGCTAAAGACACAGACCTCCTAGAGAATGGACTTGAGGCATGGACATATATACACTACGAAATGTAAAATAGATAGCTAGTGGAAAGCAGCCGCATAGCACAGGGAGATCAGCTCGGTTCTTTGTGACCACCTGGAGGTGTGGGATAGGGAGGGTGGGAGGGAGGGAGACCCAGAAGGAAGAGATGGGGACATATGTATATGTATAACTGATTCACTTTGTTATAAAGCAGAAACTAACACACCTTTGTAAAGCAATTATACTCCAATAAAGATGTTAAAAAAAAACATAGTGTGAATGTTGATTTAGGTGAGCTTTGGGGAGTTGATGGAGATTATGGGGTCTAAAGTCTAAAGACTAAAGATTATGGGGCCTAAAGTCTCAGGCTCGCACTTGACATCTCTACTTTCTGAGGGCCCCACATTGAGAAACACTATCAGAAAGTAGAAGTGGGAGGTGCCATAGGTACACTGTCATTTTACAGAGTAAGCCAATAAGGCCCAGAGAGGTTAAGTGACTTCATCAGGGTCACACAGCTAGTTAGTGGCACGTCTGGGACGTAACCAAGTATTCTGGTTCTCCCTCCAGTTGCACGTTCACCAAACACCTGTTCCTGCCGGGGTGGGAGACTGGGAGAGGGGAGCGGGTGAGAGGTGGAAGTAGTGAGAATTGGAGGGAGCTGGGCCCATCCATAACCCCAGAGGGTAGGGCAACAAGAAACATTTTGCCCTTGTGGAAAATGGAGTCAGCATTAGAATAGGGATGATTTTGGCTTGGAATTCAAATGGCCAAACAATTGCTATTAAAATTATGAATAGAATTAATCTTCTAAAGCAAGATGTCCTTCCTAGTCAAAAAATATTACAAATACAAGACTTTGCTTCTATTTAATCCCAAGAGGATACAACCTCTATCTGAGCTCAAGTTTCAGATTTTCTTCCTAGTGACCACATCCTCACACTGGCTCTTGGCTGTTCCGGTCAGCTCGTGGTGCGGAAGTGGCGGTGAGCAGAGGGCCTGGGCGGCGGGACTGCGGCAGCGCGGGCGGCGAGACTGCGAGCGGGCGGGGGCACTGCAGCACCGCGGCCCTCGGGCGTCCGGGCAGCGGCCCGCTAGAGGGGGCGCTGTGGGCACCGCCAAGCGTCCTTTTGTCAGCGCACAGGGCCGAGAGAGCTCTCATTTCCTCCTAGCCTCGTGCTGGAAATGGATTTAATTCTGACATCAGGGCTGTAAGGGACGAGCGGGAACGAAAGCCTTTTGTCAAGGAGTAGCAGTCTCTGTTGTCTGTAATTACCACTGACGCGGAGAAGCTGCGTTGCTGGTGGAATTCCAGGCAGCTCTGGCAAGTGCGGGGCTGCAGGATGAGTAGAAAACATTGCTCTGCCGATTAGCTGGGTGCATTTATCAAGCAGATCCCCAAAAGAAAAACCAACCAACAGAACAAACCCCCAACAGCCCGCAGCGGAAGACCAGAGATGGATAAGATGCCTTGCAGGAGGTAAGCCCGTCTTGGGAATGGGCGCCATGGGCTGGCCTTGGTTTTGTTTATTTTAAGCGAATTTGAGACCCCCCCTACAGCATCCTTCTACCGACCGGGAGCTGGTTGGTCCAGATCGGTGAGCGTCTGTTAGTGAGTGCGTCTGCGAGGCAGCCCTTCCCCTCGTCTGTGCTTTATGCCTAAAGGTTTCTGTTGCTGATGTAACATTGGAGGTTCTTTGGAAAGCGGGCTGCCAAGCGCTGGCCTCTGCCTGGGGAAGATCGAACCCACCCGCCCCGAGAGCAGCGCCTCACAGGTGGGGCTTTCTTCTCGGTCCGGGCTGGCTGGCGGGCGGCAAGCCTCGCCTCGCGGGGCCGCCCCTCCCTTCCCTCCGCGCTCCGCCGCCGCCCTCCCGGGGAGCCGCGGGACCCGCTCGGCAGGGCTGGGCGCGCTCCCCGGGCCTCGCCATCGCCGTGGCGACGCCGCAGCTGCGGGGCTAGCAGGTGCGGCGTCGGCAGCAGCTTGCCTTGGGAGGAGGGCCGCTGGCACGTGAGCGGGCCCCAGGGGATATGAATTTTTATGCGACTCCACCACTTTGGAGGGAAAAAAGGCCGCTGTCCCCGAGGAGATCGGGCCAGGCTGTACATCTCTTAGATTTCGTCTTCCCTCCCCTCTCTTCCCCTGTCTCCCCTCCCCTCCTGCACCCGGGAGGAGGCCACGCACCACCCGTGAGGCGGGGGCCATCGTCTGCTTGTTTTGAAATCGCGACCACAGCCAGTCTACCTGGTGTTGGGGGGAAGGGAGGGGCAGACTGCTTTAGGATGCTGATCGGGCGCTCGGGTCTAGCCTATTGTCTTGCCTTTTCTCCCCCTTTCTTTTCTTCTCTAATCTCCACCCCCTGACAAAAAAGAAAGAAAACAAAAAAGAAAAGAAAAAAGCGGGTGGGCGGGGAGAGAGAGAGAAAGAGAGACAGAGACAGAGAGAGATAAGAAAAGAGGGGGCTGAAAAGCCCCCAAGCCCACACCCTATCCAATTCTTTTGAAAATTGTCCTTTATCTTTGACACATGATTATTACCCATCTGTTTCTTTACGTCTACTCCTCCCTCCTCTGGCAGTTTGTCGGCTAAGATTCAACTGACTCAAATGAGCCTTATTAATACTAGAAATCAAATCTCAGTTTCCTAAAGGGACGTTTTGTGCTTTCTGACTAACCCCAAATGAGGGGTTTCCGGCGTCCTGGCAGGAGCAAAGGATGGGGAAGGTGGACTCCCGCCTCTCACATCTAGGGTGTGGATCTGGTGGAGATATAGGAGATGTCGAACTTGTGCGGTGAGGTATGTCCTCGTTAATGGGATTTGAAAATGATGTTTTATTTTAAGGGAAAAATAGTTGGTAACATTTGAAGTGACAGGGCTTTAAATTTTAAATGAGTATGACCAGGGAAGAGAGCTGTGAAGTTTCACACTTGCAAGTCACCCCTCTCACTGACGTATGAAGAGTATATGTTACAGATTTTAAAAGGAGCTGGGCCATTTAATATTTCTACTTTATAATGTTCTACCTTCATTCTGCCTGCAGACCAAGATCTTGCTCAGAACCCCCCCCCCACCTACCTTCAATCCCCACCCCCCCACCCCTAGAAGGACACAGTAAAAGCAAACTTTTCATTATTAGTATGATGTCAATACATTTTGGAGAATCACTCTTTTTTGGTGCTGGAATTAGTAAATCTCAGCTATTCTTAAGAGTTTACAGGTGATCAAGTGTGTTTGATGGCAGAGGGTTTAGAGTTAAGATTTTAAATACATAAAAAAAGCCTCTGGTAAATATATTTATCACCTACCGTGTTCTACAAGGGATTTAAGACAGTTTACAGGGATTCATAAAATATAGCAAGGCAGACTTAGAAGTAGATGGGAAGAAAAAGAAAGCGAAAGGTAAAGACATAAAATTGTATTAAGAATGAGGCTAATGCAAAAATACAAACATATGAGGGGCAAACAAATCCAGCTCTGAACTTTCTAGCAGCTCATACAAAAAGGGAAATTGACCAGCCTGCGGTTCATATGCTTTATTTATTCACTGACTCATTCACTCACTTGTTCACTCAAGAAACATTCCCTGAGGACCTACTCTGCACAGATTCTGTGAGAGGTGCTGGGAACAAAGGGGTGAAGCAGACAGACATGGTCTCTTCCCTGACAACATTTACAGCCGAATGCAAGAAACGGACAATCACGAAGAAATCTCGAAAAACGAGTATCTGATTACAAGTTGTGATAAAAGCTGTGCAGGAGCTCATGCAGCTCATTATCAAAAAACAAACAACCCAATCCAAAAATGGGCAGAAGACCTAAATAGACACTTCTCCAAAGAAGATATGCAGATTGCCAACAAACACATGAAAGAATGCTCAACATCACTAATCATTAGACAAATGCAAATCAAAACTACAATGAGGCATCACCTCACACCAGTCAGAATGGCCATGATCAAAAAAATCTACAAACAGTAAATGCTGGAGAGGGTGTGGAGAAAAGGGAACCCTCTTGCAGTGTTGGTGGGAATGTAAACTGATACAGCCACTATGGAGAACAGTATGGAGGTTCCTTAAAAAACTAAAAATAGGACTACCATACGACCCAGCAATCCCACTCCTGGGCATATACCCTGAGAAAACGATAATTCAAAAAGAGTCATGTACCCCAGTGTTCATTGCAGCTCTATTTACAATAGCCAGGACATGGAAGCAACCTAAGTGTCCATCAACAGATGAATGGATGAAGAATATGTGGCACATATATACAATGGAATATTACTCAGCCATAAAAAGAAGTGAAACTGAGTTATTTGAGGTGGATGGACCTAGGGTCTGTCATACAGAGTGAAGTAAGTCAGAAAGACAAAAAAAGTGCCGTATGCTAACACATATATATGGAATCTAAAAAAAAGAAAATGGTTCTGAAGAACCTAGGGGCAGGACAGGAATAAAGATGCAGATGTAGAGAACGGACTTGAGGACATGGGGAGGGGGAAGGGTAAGCTGGGACGAAGTGAGAGAGTGGCATGGACTTCTATACACTACCAAATGTAAAATAGATAGCTAGTGGGAAGCAGCGGAATAGCACAGGGAGGTCAGCTCAGTGCTTTGTGACCACCTAGAGGGGTGGGACAGGGAGGGAGGGAGGGGATATGGGGATATATGTATATGTATAGTTGATTCACTTTGTTATAAAGCAGAAATTAACACACCATTGTAAAGCAATTAGACTCCAATAAAGATGTTTAAAAAAAAAAAAGAGCTGTGCAGGAAAAGCACGAAGCACAAAATGTCACGTGTCCAGACATAAAAATATGAAATAAAAACTTCTTTAGAGAAGCACAACAATGCTTGATTCTAAGAGCAGAAAGGAACTTTTTTCAGATATGATGCAGTGTTTGGAACGATGTCCCAAATCATGCCCTCATCAGACACATGGGTTTCACTCAGCCTTTTTTAGAGTGTCCCTTAGTGTGAGGGATCCTGCTATTACCCCACAGGTCTCGGACCCCTGGGGTTCTGCGAATATATGTATTTTGAGAGGTCTGTGTATTCCCTAAAATTCAGTGGTTTTATTTCAGTGATAATCTTTAATAATAAATATTAAAACCATGTTCTGGATCATTTTGATGGCAACCCCCAAAGCAAGGCTGGGGCCTCTGTTTGCCTCTGTAACTTCCCGTGTGGGCCAGGAGCAGGCCTGGTGGCTGGGGCCACAGCACAGATGAGGGGGAGGGGAGTTTAAATCAAGACACCTGGGGAGAGTGGTGAGTCCACCCAGGGCACAGGCTCGCCAGACTCAAAAAAGAACAGCGTCTGGTGACCGCTGCTATACAGTCAAGGAATGAAGCTCTTGGGCCAGCTCCACCTTTGTATGGACCAAGTTGCAGCAATTTATTTGCAGCAGGTGTTGTAGTAAAAACACAATGAAAGAGTTGCTTTTGCTGGTTTTAGAATAATTGGATTAGATCTCCATTTAGTGCAGATTTAGCAACCTCCCAATAAGTACCTTATGTCCAAAGCAATGAGACAGGCAATTAATTTGGTGTAATGGTTAAGTGGAGCCAGACTGCCTGGCTTCAAATCCATTTTTCCACTTACTAGCTGTGAGACTTTGGGCAAGTTACTCAGCCTCTCTGTTGCTACGATAATATGTGGATAAATAGGCGTTATTGATTTCATAGTAAGATTGTGAGGATTACAGGCATTACATGTGAAATACCTGGAGCATATCTATGTTCAATAAATGTTTGCAACTAATACTATTTTTATTAGTGTGAAATGCACTTCATTTATGTAGGTACCCCAGGATGGCTTGATATCAGCATTTTAAATTATGATATCTGAACTATCTTCAAGCAGCAGACACATTTTTGAGGTTATTAATATTGTTTTGCATTGTTTATGTATTGTTTGCATTAATATGTTGAAGTGAAAAATTCAGATAATGGCGATATGTAGTAACTAGACCTGCAGCTACATCTTTCTATTGTTAAACCCAAATGGTATTTTAGTTTCAGCAAAACAATATTATCTGCTGCAGTAAATTAATTTTATTAACCCGACATTTTAAAGTTGGATAGTTGTATTTATTTGCACATTTGTTTTGGCATTCTAGTTTTATAAAAGTTATAAAGTGTAAGTATTTGAACTGGTCTTTATGAGTGTACATACTTAAGTTATATTTTAATAAAAGTGACTTAGGTCAACCCTCGGTCCATGAGATATTTTTTTCCTTCAAAAGGGATTTCTATATAGTTCAAGCATTTTGAGCTATATAATTCAAGCACTTTGACAGACCCAAGATTCTTGGAATAGAATTTTGAACCTCTAGAAGAGAGATTGCAGCCCCAAATTTGACTCTATATACCTTAACTGCCATAGATTTAGTCTGAAAGAATTTTAAGGCAGTAATAACAAAACTTGCCTCTGTCTTCAACAACAATAGCAAAATCCCCTGGACTCAAAGAATGGCAAGCTTCCAGCAAAAATCCATCCTGGTCTATCTTCCAGGATAAGCTACAAATGAAAGGTTTGCCAATGTTATTGAATGAAGTGAAAAGAAAGCCTATTCTCTGTGGAGTACAACATTTGATTGTATGGACTAAAACAAGTTTACTGATTATATTGTTCAAATCTCTTTTAAAATTTTCTTTGTACCTAGGTGATCTGTCAGAGATTACAGGAAGTGTGTTAGTCTCCCACTATAATCATATTTTTGATTGCTTTCCTTTTGATATACACTTATCATAGACATATGCATGTATACACACACACACACACACACACACACACACAGAGTTATTTGATGGTGTGTTACTTAGGACCTGGTTGCCCAGAACTGGTGGGTTTCCTGGGATGGGGGGCTTTCAATGCTAAAATTGGGACAGTGCCAGGCAAAGGAAGACAGATCTATTTTAGTTTTAGAGAACAGCAAGAGAACAGACAATAGGCTCGTATTCTTTAAGAAGAAGATACGGTACAAATGGTGCCAACCAACAACAACCAGCCCATGATTCAATAAGTAACTCTCCTGGGAAGAGGTAGGTGTGTTCTCCCAGTTGAGACCTAGAATAATCCTTAAGCTCCAGGCCTGAAAGTCCTGGAAGGGCTGTGACGTGGTCGGGGAGAGGGTGGGTGTATAAATCAAAAGGCTCTAGGAACTCTTTCAGCACCTTCCACCTTGAGTGCCTGGACCCAGTCTTGACATGTGCCCAGGGAGCCCTCAGTGAAGCTTCCAACCAGGTTGGTTCAAGTCAACCCAACAGTTGTGGCTAAAGAAAGATACATAAGTATATAAATAAGTGCCACTTGGCCCACCAGTAAATATCCCTAACATACTTGATCTGACCCAGGACCTCAACCTTCAAACAACCCAAGCAGGACCTGGAGGTTAGGGAGTTTAGGATGTGGTAGCCAGAAATCAAATTTCAGTGCTCTATACAATATTTAGAATGGTCTTCCCTGGGCCCAGCCTTGAAGTGGCTGGAAAGAACTTATCAAGCCAAGGAGCAAATCCCTCTGGCTTCTGTGAATGGCAGCACTAAGGACCATTGGACACCCTCCACCCCATCCCCACACACAGACAGCTGACTGGACCAGGCATGAACCTGTGAGGACTTGGAACCTCAGGGCTGGTAGCCATATTAGGCCAAACAGGGGAGTGTATTAGGGTGAGGATAGATCATGGGTCATCCCCCTACTTCCCTCGCCAATTTAGAGAAGCCACTTGGCTCCCTTGAGGTGGCCGCAGTGATTCCAGTTCTAGTAGCTTCCATGAAGTCCAGCTAGACCTTGGTCCCTAGTTGATGAGGTTGCCCTCCATCCTGCTAGTCTAGTTTGCTTGGGCTCCTGTTTCAGACAGCCATAATGTCCGGCTAGAACTCTGGCTTACTCCAGAGCTTCCGGCTTCTGTTCCCTACATGGAGCCCAACCTCTCTCCATCCATCCACAGTGATCTTTCCAAAACAAAAATTGAATCTTGCACTCCTCTACCCTCGGGATAAAGCCCAAATTCCGTACCTACCCCTACTGCTTTACATCTCCTTCCTTGGAGATGTAGGCTAGACCATCTTTCTGGACATTCCCCCTCTCTACAACAGACACACTTTTAGCAAGCCTTATTAAAAGAAAAAAGAAAAAAAATAAGAACACTAGAAATGATATATGGAGTGAAGGGGAGAAGAAGAGATTTGAAATCATAAGAACACTGTGCATGATTGTATCCTAACGTGTGAAAGTCTTGATGAAATGGACAACTTCCACAGAAGATAGGAACTACCAGTATTTACTCCAGAAATCGAATGTCATGCTCCTGGATGGGAAGAATCGATGTTACAAAGATGTCGATTCCTCACAGATTCTACCGTGTGGATGGCAGTCTTCCTGGTAACCAGAAGTGATGCAGATTTGTTCCTATTTTTATATTCCTGCAGTAATTTTCTGTGGAATCTTGAAAGGGGTAGTTAACTACATATGCTCAATTGTGAATCATTTTATTGAAGGGAAAGCCAATACATGTGCATTTAAATGTCATTTATAAATTGTTTTTCTCGAAGAACAAATGAAGTTATTAAACTTTAAAATGCATGGGGGCTTTATGGAGACAATTTCATTTAACGGACATGATTTTCCACCCAAATTATTTTATTGAGTATGAATTTCATCGTGTTTGCTTTCTTTACTCTGCATGGCGCCGATAATAAGGATCTCTTGGCTTTTACTTGTAAAAATTGATGGTGAAAAGACACTGGAAAAGTGAGGGCAGGTTCAGTTCTTTCCACCTTTACTTGTGTCAGGTGGCAGAGCATCTATCCTGGTTATCTCAGCATGCCTTTATTTAGAATTTATTCTTCTTCCCTCTTCGCACCACCTTTCTCTTAGATCCTTCCAACACCCTCATTTGTGTCCTAAATCAGCTACATCTGTTACCATAGTTATGCAGCATACAGCTTAACCCATTCCACGCTTGTTCCGACTGTATATTGCGTAAGACTTCCTTTATTGTATTTCATAAAACATACCATTATTTTTCCTTCTTCGTCACCTGTCCCCCAATTTTTATTCTTTTTAAGGCAACGCACGTGTATAGTTAAGAAATCAAATAGGACTGAAGGGCTTCTAACAGAAAGCAACAATCCCTGCCCCGCCCCAAATGCTTTCTCCACAGGCGAACCAATTTTAGCTCTGTTTTCCATTCTGTGTACTGCTGTTTCTGGATTTATCGACTTTGATCATCATCTAGTGACTTTCTGCCATGAGAGTCAAGGATGTAGTCTATTTACACCACAGCTACATCCCTTCACTGCCTTCTGGTCACCCCTGCCACACCAGACAGTGCATTTATTAAAACCAGATTTCTCATCCCATGGACGGTTGGTTGGGTCACTTGACTCTATTCTGTAAGATAAGGCTATACCAATACCATCACCTCTCCTTGCCTGCTTCCTCCTTCCCTCTAGCTGTACATTTACTTCTGCATTATCAAAATTGATAAAATATTCATTGTGTTCCATTGCCATAGTTGGTTTCTATGATTTGTCTATAAGGTAATTGTAAATGATGAAAACTCTTAATGTGCTCATTATCCAACTGGGTTGCTGTTTTTCACTGTTCACGATAAGTCATATGCTAGGATTTCATATCCTTCTCAGGGGCTCCAACATCTCAACCTTGGGACCACTCAGTGGAAAATGCTTCCAGGGTGACGTTCAAATGGATTCTGTTACTCTGAGGGCACCGGCACCGTCAGAGCTGCTCTAGTTCGCCCCTGCAGTGCGTACAGTTTCTCTAAGAAGACTCACCCAGAAGTCAAGTTGATAAATTCAGAAACAGCAGTATATATATACTGGTTTGAGATACAGAGGTAACTACAGCTGTCTGCCTGGCTGTGAACCACTGTGTTCTGGGGGTGAGAGAGGGGGTGGGCAGGGTCCACTGCTCTGTATAGAGACTGCAATTTGTGCCCTTGTGTTCATTCTCTTTTTAATTCCTCCCCTCCATGACACCTGCCATCTCAGAGTCCAGGACATTTTTAGGGCTCTGCCACACAGATCATCTGCCTCCTTGGTTCCAACATCCTCTGCCTGAAATCTAGGCTGACGCTTCTTTTGCTTTCAGCCATTAGTCACCAGTTCTCCATCTGCTCTTTGTCCTTCAGGAACTTGTTGAAATCTCTTCTCTGTTAATGACCTGCTTTTACTTTGTCATTGTGGGATTATGTATTTTTATTCCCTTATCAATGTAATGGAGTCTAAGAAGAGAGAAAAACATAGTGGTAGGTGGGATTAGGCCTGCCATCTTGAATTAGAAGCCAAGGTATTAATTTTCAATCAAGCCATGCATAATAGGGATAAAACAAACTATTGGCATGGCCATGATTTAAATTCAAACACTGGTGAGGTTTGCTTTTCTCTGTTATGAAAATGCTTTCAAATAGGTGCAGCACCTATCAACTCAATTCCAATATGTTCTCCCATCTAGAATAGTCCAGAAACATTGAAGCATTTTTCTACCCCTACTCGATGATTAACTTTTAGTTTACATACAATTCTTTCTTTTTTGTTTTGTTTTTTTGTGGTATGCGGTCCTCTCACTGTTGTGGCCTCTCCCGTTGCAGAGCACAGGCTCCGGACGCGCAGGCTCAGTGGCCATGGCTCACGGGCCCAGCCGCTCCGTGGCATGTGGGATCTTCCCGGACCAGGGCACGAACCCGCGTCCCCTGCATCGGCAGGCGGACTCTCAACCACTGCGCCACCAGGGAAGCCCAGTTTACATACAATTCTAATGAGCTCAGTTGTTTCTCTGTAGACACTCCAGAAAAGTGGAAATGGAAAATTAGAAGAGTTTGGCTAATAGTCTAAAAGAGATTGGGATAAAAATGAAAATTCAGAGAAGATGAAAAGTTCTCCTAGGAACCTGGGTCACACTTTTTGCCTGAGTGCTATGGAAGATCATTTGTCAGAGTTGACAGGACATTTGATTTGGACCTAGAAAGTAAGGAACTCACAGAGAAAGTAAGTGAACTAACAGATTGTATTCTCACAGGGGAGGGGCTGCTGTTTTTTTTTTTTTTTTTTTTACCTGGATGAGAAGCAAGAATTTGTGGGTGCCAACATTTCTTTGTTCAGAAAGTAAATCTGGAGTTATGATGCACAAGAAATTTCAGTTGTCTCTATGTTTTCATCTAATTTGGAGATTATTGCTTCATTTTTCAGTCTTATCAATGATCATTAAGACTGAAAACAGTTTTGGGGATCCTGCTTTATATATCTTAACTCTGTTAAAGTTACAGGTCATGAAACTGTTAGCAGCTTTGAAGCCACTATTTGTTATATTTACTTCTGAACTGAAGCTATATCAAGTTAAGGCTGTCAGGGAATTAAAATCTCCTTTTCAAAGTCTGTCTTGCTTGTGGAAGAAATGATACAATGTCTAGGATTTGTCTCAAAAGAATCTTTTTCTTATTGGGGGATGAGTGGGGTTGGAGGTGAACTAAAATAGCCCATGAGTTAAAAATTGTTGAGGCTGAGTGTAATCTATCACCTAAACTGGCACTTTTAGAGTGAAAGGAGGTGCTGCTAATAATTACTTGGGAACCGGAGGCATATACTGGACTCTCCTGGGCAAACTGCAGTCTACTCAGAAGCTAGGTGATGGGTGCTTGGGGTTCCTTATGGTGTGCCCTCTAATTTTGTATATTTTCAACATTTTTCATAATTAAAGAATGTCTACTGGGGCTTCCCTGGTGGCGCAGTGGTTGAGAGTCCGCCTGCCGATGCAGGGGACGCGGGTTCGTGCCCCGGTCCGGGAAGATCCCACATGCCGCGGAGCAGCTGGGCCCGTGAGCCATGGCCACTGAGCCTGCGCGTCCGGAGCCTGTGCTCCGCAACGGGAGAGGCCACAACAGGGAGAGGCCCGCGTACCGCAAAAAAAAAAAAAAAAAGAATGTCTACTGTTTTGTACTGTTTGCTACTTTATTAAAATTGGAGGCTTTCATCTTAACCATGATGTTAACTGTTGGTCAACTTCAAACACAAAATGAAAATAGCTGGAGAATACTGTTAAATGACAAATCAATTAAGTTGACTTATAATAGTGGGACAAAAATCCATAAATTCTGTAACTGGGACACCCAGAAGGCAATACTTAATTAAGCTAACAATGTTCTAAAGCAGATCTATAGCTTTAGTTATGTAAGGGAGCTTTGTTTTTATTGCTGTGAATTGGGTTCACCAGGATTTTACGGATGGGTGGCTGCAGCCCCAGAAAGGTCAAGGCCGCTGGGAAATGAGCAGGGACAAGGGGCTTTGATTTGCAGAGCAAGCCCACAAGCTGATCTGTAATATCTTGGTGCCTCTCCTATTTGAGATTCTCCGTACTTTTTACCTGCTAAAATATCTTTCAAAGTTACTGAGATTTTGAGAAGGTCTCCATTCTTGCTTTATAATCTCCATTGTACACACTGTACACCACTACCATAGGATCAGAAACCAGTTCTTTAAAAATGATTTTTTCTGGTGCTGTTTGTATTCCTGGTATCATTTACTATTGTGTCTCCTAGTATTACACAGAAGGTCACATTTTAATTTGTTTACTTGTGCTTTTTTTTTTGAAAGTCAAGCTTATTAATATGTTATATATGATATTATATGCTATATATAGTAAAATTCACCTTCCTTAGATGTATAGTTCTATGATGTTTTAAAATTAATTAATTCATTTATTTTTGGCTGCATTGGGTCTTTGTTGCTGTGCGCGGGCTTTCTCTACTTGTGGCGGGTGGGGGCTACTCTTCGTTGTGGTGCACGGGCTTCTCATTGCGGTAGCTTCTCTTGTTGTGGAGCACGGGCTCTAGGTGCACAGGCTTCAGTAGTGGTGGCACGTGGGCTCAGTAGTTGTGGCTCGCGGGCTCTAGAGCACAGGCTCAGTAGTTGTGGCGCACGGGCTTAGTTGCTCCGTGGCATGTGGGATCTTCCCAGACCAGGGATCGAACCCGTGTCCCCTGCATTGGCAGGCAGATTCTTAACCACTGTGCCACCAGGAAAGTCCAGTCCTATGAATTTTGACAAATATATACAGTCATGTAACCGCCACCACAATCAAAGTAGAAAAAGGGCCCTCATGCCCCTTTGTAGTGAATCTTCTCCCTCCACCCACAGCCCCTGACAACCACCCATCTGTTTTTGGTTTTGCCTTTTCCAGAATGTCATAAAAATGGGATCATACAGTGTAGCTTTTTGTGTCTGACTTCTTTCACTTTGCCTAATATTTTTGAGATTCAACCACGTTGTTACAATATTAATAGTCCCTCCTTTTTGTATGTTCCTTTGGATGGCTGTACCACAATTTGTTTAGCCATTCACTCACTAAAGGACGTTTGGTTTGTTTTCAGTTTTTGATGACTGTGAATAAAGCCACTATATATATATTGGCCTACAGGTTTTTGTATAAACACAAGATTTCAGTTCTCTTGGGTAAATCCCCAGGAGTGGGATTCCAGCGTGGTAAGTGTATGCTTAACTTTACAAGAAACTGCCAGACGCTTTCAAAATGACAGCACCATTTTGCATTCCCACCAGCAATGTATGTTCTCGTTGTTCTGCACTTGGTATTGTTAGTTGTTGTTGTTGTTGTTTTTTAAATTTTATCCATCATAAGTGTGGGGTAGTATCTCACTGTGTTTTTTTGGTTTTTTTTTTGCGGTACGCGGGCCTCTCACTGTTGTGGCCTTTCCCCTTGCGGAGCACAGGCTCTGGACATGCAGTCTCAGCGGCCATGGCCCACGGGCCCAGCCGCTCCGTGGCATGTGGGATCTTCCCAGACTGGGCCACGAACCCGTGTCCCCTGCATCGGCAGGCGGACTCTCAACCACTGCGCCACCGGGGAAGCCCCTCATTGTGTTTTTAATTTGCATTTACCTAATGATCAATGCCAGTGAGCATCTTTTCATTTGCTTAAATGCCACAGTATCTCTTTTTTGTTGTTTCTTGTCTTTTAAATGTCAGGAAGGCTCTGCCATTCTAAGGTAAACAGGGAAAGGATTTTTCCTTAGTCTCAGAGGGGGACCAGAAACATAACAGGGGGAGTGGAATGGGAGACTGGGGGAGAGTTGCTGAGAGGAAGGTGATGTCAGGGGGCTGATTTCAGGACCGGGGTACCTGATCCTTCCCTCCTGCACAGGCTGCTTCTGGAGCTCTCCTCTGGAGGATGTTGTGGTTTGTACTGTGAGGGGCTGCTCCCTTAGGGAGGGAGAGAAGAAGGGAGGAAGACGGCTTTAATATTGATTCCATTTTTTAAATTTGCTTACTCCAAGTTCTGGTCTTTATACTTTTAGTCAGTAAATACCTCCTTATTTTATTTTAGTTTTTAAAGAGGAATTGTTTTGGTGGTCGAGTAGAGGGATAGTAATTTTATTTATTTGTTTACTTATTTGTTTATTTTGGCCATGCTGCACAGCATGCAGGATCTTAGTTCCCTGACCAGGGGTCGAACCTGGGCCCTTGGCAGTGAGAGCCCAGAGTCCTAACCACTGGACCGCCAGGGAATTCCCCAATACCTCTTTAAATTAGATATATTTGGCCCAGATAGCAGCCCTACTGTTAATTGGGTGGGGGGGGGGTGAAGGAAGGGGAAAAAAGGTTAAATAAAAGATGTTCAAGAAAATGTATATTTAAATTGGATTGACATAGGGACTTGAAGAGATATTTGTATACCCACGTCCGTAGCAGCATTCTTCACATTAGCTAAAACAAGGAAGCAACCCAAGTGTCCATCTATGGACAAGGAAAATGTGGTATATACATACAATGGAATAATATTCAGCCTTAAAAAGAAGGAAATTCTAACATATACTACAACATGGATGAACCTTGAGGACCTACACTAAGTAAAATAAGCCAATCACAGGAAGGCAAATACTGGATGACTCCATTTATATGAAGTACTGAGAGCAGTCAGAATCATAGAGATGGGAAGCAGAATGGTGGTGGCTGGGGGCTGGGGTGGGGGGAATGCATGGTTATTATTTAATGGTTATAGAGTTTCAGTTTTTCAAGGTGAAAAGAGTTATGGAATGTATGGTAGTGATGGTTGAACAACATGATGAATATATTTAATACCACTGAACTGTACTCTTAAAAATGGCTAAGATGGTACATTTTATGTTATGTGTATTCTACCATAACATTTTTACCATGATTGAGGTATACTAGCAGCAATGAGTGATTTATTACCGTTGTAGGTAGGTTTGCGTGGTTTAACTACGAAGATCAGTCAGTCAGTTGACAAGGATTTACTGAACACCCTCTATGCGCAGCTACTGTTCCAGGTGTTGGGAATGCCAGGGCAAACTAGGAGGTCACCCTCTAGGAAGAAGAGAAAGATGCTAAACACACAAACAAACGAATGGTGCCAGGCACCGATACTTGTTATGCAGAAGATAAATTCAGGTAAGCAGAGAGTGACAAGAGGAGGCTGCTTTAGCCAGAGTGGTCAGGGAAGGCCTCTCTGGGGAGGTGACACTGAGCTGACTCACGTGGGCTAGTGGGATTGGGTCGGAGAATGAGGTAGCGTGGGCTGATTGCAAGCATTTCATTATGCTATTTGAGACGACACCATTGGTCGAGAGTGGGGGTGAGGAGGGTATGGGAGAGAATTGAGGAGAGATGAGAAGGCGGGAAACGATCCTCTTGAAGAGTTGACATGGGGGAAAGGCAGGTTGCCTGGCAATGTTAAGAAATCATTTGAAAGGTGTGCAGGGAATTTTGAAATGAGTCCAGTCTTCACGGTTGTGTGCAAGGGTCACCTGCTCAGATGCACACTGGAAGCAAGGTCATGTAGGGTTTGACCAAAGGTGGGGCTCTGCGAGGTGAGAATAGTGGAGGACAGAGGGACAGAGGGGTTAGAGGTGTTTTGCAAAGTGGTTACCCAGCTGGAGTAGTTAATTTAAGCTAGAAAAGAAGGGATGTGAAGGGTGGATTTTGGGGCGAGAACGTGAGTAGGAGGTCTTGGAGACACTGAATTCTTAGAGGAGGGATATCTGAGTAGGTGGGCTGGAAGGGCATGGGAGGTGGTGATCTTGCTGGTGACAGCAAAATCTAGGGTATGTGCCCATGGGAGTGGGTGGCTGAGGCTGGATTGAAAGGAGAGATCATTGGCTCTAGAGGCCAAGAAAATGTGAGGTTGGGTGTTGGGTGGATCACTGCATGGATGTGGAGGCTGAAGTCGACATCATCAGGAATCATCAGGATAGTGATGGAGGGAAAGACGGTCAGCCAGGAAGGAGCTGAAGTCATCAGTGATCGAGACGAGTGACCAGGTGAGCGGTAAAGGCTAGCCCAAAGGAGGGGTGATGGGAAGTCTAGCTGGAGGGTGTGTACTCCCAAGGCAATGGGTTTTTGAAACAGGGAAAATAGAGGTGGCTGTAGGGCGTGAGGAGGCCATGTACACTGCGTGCAGGTGCTGAGTGTGTGAGGTGTGTGCTGTGAGTGCCGTGTGCTCCGGGGAAAGGCAGGCTTTAGATTTTTGATTTTGGGATCACAGAAAGGGGGTGTATGTAGCTGGATTAGTGGGTGCTGCAAAGAATTATGTGACTGTTCAATGAGTTTGGTTTCCAGGCAGGAAGGGCGGTAACCAAGGAGGCATTATTGACTTGGGGCTTGTTCAAAACTCAGTTAAAGGCAGTTCACAGTAGCTGGTGTTGTTTACCAAAGTACTAGTCTCGTGAGGGATCTCCTAGCTCTTCTTGCGAATTGTGAGACGAGGAGGAAAAACTTCCTCTCTTGAGGCATCTCGTGTTTTCATGTCATTAATTCCTGTGTCACCCCCAGCCATAAGTCTCAGGGAGGGGACAGAGGGCATCGGTCCTTTTGTCTCACCGTCTTGCTGTGGCTCTGCAATGACTCCTTGTCTAGCCTTGCTCTGCTGATGGTGACCTTTAACGTAATAAAATGCTTATGAGAATAATGAGAATGGATGGAGAAGATGCACTTTCTCATAATTTATGGCTCATGCATTAGGGTAGGACGTTTTTGGAGGAATGGAGCATGTTATGGGAAAGTGTGGGTTTTCTTAAACGCATAGCCAAAAACCTCCCTGAGTACCTGGCAATCCTGAGGCATTTACTTTCCCACTCTCCAAAATGACTACTTCACTCCTCCTTTCTCTAAGTCTCCTTCCCTCCCCACCCCACCCACCTTGCTGGGTGCCTCTGAGTTCACTGAGAAACAGAAGCAATGAGCTGAGTTCTTCTTCGGTCAGAGGCTGTCCTTCCTTCTGGGTTCTGGGCCCCTTCCCTCTCACCTCAAAACACTACTCCAGCAGCTGGTCTTTCCCTTTTCTGAATCATCGCCTTCCCTCTCTGCCTCTCTCAATTGCAATATTCCCCTTGGTGGTCAGGCATGCTCTAGTATCTCCTACGTAAGCATCTCAACTACTACCCCATTTCTCTCTTTATGTGCTCAGCAAAACTTGCAAGAGTTGCCTTTGCTCCCTGTCCCCCTTCTTCTTCCTCACTGTCTGCACTTGTGATTCTGTCCTCTCTATGC
The DNA here is from genome assembly GCF_964270905.1 of Leucopleurus acutus. Lineage (NCBI taxonomy): Eukaryota > Metazoa > Chordata > Mammalia > Artiodactyla > Delphinidae > Leucopleurus > Leucopleurus acutus. The sequence goes on along the minus strand of NC_139154.1, from coordinate 88,223,005 downwards.
CACTGAGATTGCTCTTGTCAAGGTCATCGATGACCTCCACGTTGCCAAACCTAATGGCCTCTACCCTGTTCTTATCTTACCTGACCTATCAGCAGCGTTCAACACAGTTGAACACTTCTTGAAACATTCCACTTTCTGGCCTTCTGGAACCTTTTACTCTCCTGGATTTCCCTTAGCCTCACTGGCTGTTCCTCTTCTTCCTCTGTGTGGTTCCCCTCATCCCTACCAGACCTCTAAATGTGGGAGAGCCCCATGGCTCTACCCGGGGCCACCTAGTCTCCTTACAGACTCTCCCTAGGAGAGCTCATCCAGGCCTTAGCTTCAGACTCCATTGAAATGCTGATGACTTCGAAGTCTCTCTCTCACCAGAACTCTAGCTTAGTGCTTCTCAAACTTTAATGTGCATACTGACCACCTGGGGATCTTGTTAAAATGCGGATTCTGATTTCATTCGTCTGGGGCCTAAGATTCTGCATTTTCAACAAGCTCCCAAGTGATGCTGGTGCTGCTGGTCTTGGGATCTTACTTTGAGTGGTGAGGCTGCAGACTCGTAATCCCAATGACCTCCTTGACATTTCCACATGGACGTCTTACAGGCATCTCAGACCAAACCTCACGTGACCCTGTTATAGTTCCTGAGATATTTCCTCAAACCCACTTTTCTCTTCATTACATCATCCTCCCAGTTGCTCATACCAAAAATCTTGGAATTGTCCTTGGTTTCTCTCTTTCCTTCACCTTCTTGTCTAATCCATCAGAAAATTCCATTGGTTCAATTCTCTAAAGCATATCCCAAATCTTTCCACTTGGCTCCATAATAATAGTAGTAACTGGCATTTACTGAGTACATTCTACGTGTCAGACTATATTAATGATTGCTATAGACTGAATGTTTACATCTCCCCAATATTCATATGTTGAAACCCAATCCCTAATGTGATGGTGGTTGGAGGTGGGACCTTTAGGAGGTGATTAGGTCAAGTGGGCAGATCCCTCATGAATGGGGATTAGTGCTCTTATAAAATAGACCTCAGAGAGACTCTCGAGAGTTCTCTTGCCTCTTCTCCCATATGAGGGCACAGCAAGAAGACAGCTCTCTATGAACCAGGACATGGACCTTCATCAGACACTGAATCTGCCGGTGATGTGATCTTGGACGTCCCAGCTTCCAGAACTGTGAGGAATAAATTTCTGTTGTCTACAAGCCACTCAATCTAGGGTATTTTGTTATAGCAGCCCAAGTAGACTAAGACAATGCCATACATTTATACTTAAATGTATTTAAATCTAGTTATCATGACAACCCTATAAGGTAGATGGGATTATTAACCTCATTTTTTGAATGAGAAAAACTTATAACTAGGTAACCCTACATAGACCTGCAGTTTATGACTTTAAAAAACTTAATTCATTATTTTGGCTTATTTTTCTCCTTTGTTGTCAATGTAAGGGTCAATAGTGCTGTTGATATAATTACATAATTAGGGAGACAGTGTCTTATTTTAAGGTGTCTGTGTCCTTGGTAAGCACAAATCACATTGCAAATGTCCACAGGCAAATGTCCAAAGTGTGTGTGTTACAGAATTTATAGTCTCTTTGGCTTCCTCAAACCATTTTTGACAAGGCCTATTTGCATTTAAAACATTTTTGTCTGATAATTACAATATCATGATGTACCTTACAAAGACATTGTATCTTGTGTGTCCTTGTGAAAAGCAGGGATTCTTTCATTTCTCATGACATCGCTGTATTTTCTGTAACCTGTGGGATACATTGAGAAAATGACCTTCAGCCTCCAAGATGTATTCTTTTCCTAAACTTTCTGTGCATTGTTCAGTTTTGAGAGTACTGTGCTCTGTGTTGGTCATCACACTCACAATGTATGATGAAAAGTGGCTGGGGTTCAGGAAAAAACAAAGTACATGGTCAAGTGGATGGAAGGTAGTTCAGTGAAGAAAGTCTGAAGGATCTTGGGTTGTTTAGATTGGGAAAGAGCAGGTGAAGTCACTATTTTGCTCTGTTGTTTATTTTAAAGGAAATCTTTAGTAAACTTGTTCATAAAATAACAACATATTTTGTAGTGTGAGTAAATTCATTTTGTAAGTGTGAATTTCTTTTAAGGGTAGGAAAGGAAGACCCACATTCATTACCTGGCAATTTCTATTACACCTTTCTCTAAAGAATCAATATGCCAAGGCAAACATTACCCCAAACATAAAATTGCATTCCTTTCTCTAGTTCAGTTCAAAGAAATATCCTAGGAAGCAAGATTCTTATATACAAATGAACTCATCTGTCTATGTTTCTGAGTAACGTGTCAGATGTCACATACATGAAACGTTGCCGCCGGAATTCCAGCCTGTCGAGGTGGAAAGGCCGTAGAGATCTTCCAGTCCACCCTTCCCGCCTCCCCCCACCCCACCCCACCCCTAGTCATAGGTTCAGGCAAATGGAGCTGAGAAAAGACAAGGCACTGACCCAGGGTGTAGGCGTCCGTAATAACTGCAAATCCGGGTTCCTGACAAGCTGCCCTTCAGGGCATTTCTTTCTAAATGTCACCTTCTCCCTTTTTTTTTTTTTTTTTTTTACCTTCTCCCTTTTTTAATGGCAGAGTTTTCAAGAGGTTATTTGATTTCAAGGAAAAGAGACAGGAAGAATATAAATTCCTTTCAAGAATCTAAAATATGGTAGAGGAGATGGGTGGGGCTGAGGCAGGCTCTCTAGAGTCTAGGCCTCCATCTATCCTTAATTCTCAGCCCTGGATATAGGGGGAAAATTACAGCTATTTAAGCTTTGTTATAATGTTACAAAGTATATTAGTTTCTTAGGGCTGCTTTAACAAAAATACTACAAACTGGATGCCTTAAAACAACAGAAATGTATTCTTTCACAGTTCTGGAGGGTGACGTCTGAAATCAAGGTGTCCGCAGGGCCGTGCTCCCTCTGAAGGCTCTGAAGGGAAGAAGCCTTCCTTGCTTCTTACTGCTGACTGTTGGTGGTCCACAGTGCCTGGCGTTCCTTGGCTTTTGCAGCTGCATCACTCCCATATCCGCCTCCACTGTCACATAGCCTTCTCCTCTGTGTCTGTGTGTCCCTTGTGCCTCTCTGTCCAAATCTCCTTTTCCTTATAACAACCCTGCCGCTGGATTCAGGGCCCATCCTAACCCCTATGACTTTGTCTTAACTTTCTGCAAATACCCAATTTCTAAATAAGGTCACAGTCACAGTATGTTGGGGAGGCACTCACTATTCAACCCAGCAAGCAAAGTTATGATGATTTTATGTTTTAACTTCCGCTAAGAATTTATAGTTGTATGCCCTACAAAGACATGTTGTTTCCTTAGCCCTGGAGGGAGGGTGGGGGGAGAGAAGTGGGAGGAAGAAGGCGCCTTGAACACTGTTTCCCAAAGTATATCTGGTAGAGCACTATTCTCAGGGGATGTAACATGAAACAAAATTTTCCATGGTCAAGAGCGTTTGGGGGACCCTGTATTTTATCCTCCTCACAAAGCATCACCAGGCATCTAGGATACAAATGGTTGGGAAAAGTCCTGTTACAAGGACCTGGGTTTACCCTGCCAATTCCAAAGTTTATTGGACAGGGAATTCTTTGTCTGTGTTAACGCGCTATATTGATTAAGTATTGCCTCCAACCTCATGAAATAGAAAACCAACTGCAGTAGCTCAGTTCAATAGGGGTTTATTTCCCTCATTTAGAAAGTTCAGAGTTCGGCAGCCCAGGGTTGGCTCAGTGGCTCACGACGTCATCAACATGCCAGGCTCCTTCTGTCTCTCTGCTCTGCCATGCTTCGTAGGTGGTATTCTTCCTCTTGAAAGTTTGCAGACCAGCTACTCCGTTTCCAATCTCCCAACTATTGATGTTCCATCAGATGTTACAGAAAAACCCGAATGAGCTTTTTGGTCAACCGAATAGCTTCTAGACAGAGAGAAGGGGGAGGAAGTGCTGAGGGAGAAGGGATAGCATTTCTATCAGGAACTTACACTTGCCCAGAAATTCCCTGCCGACTTCTGCTTACACGTTATTGACTAGGACTGTATCAAATGGTTGCTTCTAGCTTCAGGGAAGGCTGAGAAATGGAGGTTGAGGGGGCACACTGTACCTTGGATAAAATCGAAGTTCTGTTAGTAAGAAAGAAGGGGTGATATTGCATGGGCAGCTGGCAATGACTGCCACACACACAATTTCCCATGGCATTAGTGACCAGGAGATCGCCCTTCTTAAACATTTGTCCCCACTGTCCTTCACAAGAGAATGCTTCCTATAGAATTTCAGGTTTTTCGCATCAGCCTTCAACTTTAGTCCTGCCAAACATTTTCACTTAGAACATCTCAAGCAGCTTAAGAGTGCCCGTACTTGCATGGCTCCATGCCACACTAAGTACCTTTTAAATTATTTAATGGCTTGATGTGTATTTGCACTCCTAAACTAATTTCAATTTCTTCCACGTGCTCTAATGGATTTTGGACCTTCCCTCTCTAACAACCCGAAATCCCTTAAATATATAGCTGCCACATTTAAAGTAATACACTTGGAATGCACTGTAGAAATATCGCCAGTTCTTCTGGCCAACATTTAAAGCAGCAAAAAGATAGAGGCTTTCACTTTCTTAGAGGCAATAGATGCTGCTTTGTGGCCCAGGAAACCTCGTCAATGGCAAAGGTCTTCAGTGATCACCACTGTGGCCACACGTTCTAATCACCAGGAGAGCTACAGCCCATGCCTCCAATTCCGGGTAGGGCCTACAATGACGAGCCTCCTGTAGGAGAAGGAGGCTTCTCCTTTACTTTGTGCGGTCAGGGAGAGCACAGGCAGGGGGAAGGAGGCGTTACTGCAGCATAACCTAGCTTAGCCTGACGAATACAGCAAACAGTAATGTCAAAGATACAGAGACAAACAACAGATTCCAAAAGAGGCTTCTTTTTGATCTCTGCGTCAATTTGTGACATTTCTAACCTTACCTCTGTGGATGAGTGAGGAGGAGGAAAGGACCCACATGATAAGGCAATCAGGTCATCAAACCTGAGCACAGGAATGTTCTTCACAAGTGAGGGCCTAGTGGCCTGGGGGGAAAAGCAATCATACAGGTTATGCTATTTTCCGTTTTCTGCTATGAATACAAGCTGTCTCCTCCGTTCTGGGTGGAGGCAACCAATCTGGGATGTCAAAACACCTGTTTTTCCTATCAGCAAGAACATGTCACGATCTTTTAAACTCATAAAAATTTTATGCCATTATGAATTCCTAAGAAAGCACAGGTCACAGTGGCCTCATATCCAGTGTGATATGAAGGCAGAGGCTGAAAGGAGCAAATGCCCTTATACTATTTTGGTGGTTGATCTAGTGTACAAAACAATTGAATTTCAAATTGTAATGCCCCTGAGTGCAAAGGAAACAATGTTTTTATCCTTGAGTTATGTTTCAGAAAGGTCAGTCAGTCTGAAACTGTAAGTGGTTCCAAGCCACCGACCCATAAAGAGATACTATCCCTGGAACATAAAACGTGTGTAGAAGGTATAAAGAAAAGGGTAATGTAGCAGAAGACAGAATGAATTTCTCTTGCTTGAGTGACTGTGCTGTGGCATGATAGGAGAGCACGTGGCATGATGGGAGAACATGGCATGATGGGAGAGCACGTGGCATGATGGGAGAGAGCACATGCCATAGAGCTCTAGATTGTAATCTTGAGGTTTGGATTCCTTGTTTGAATCTACTTTTGAATTCTTCATTCCTGGACCATTTGCTATGCCTTTGCTGCATCTTAGCACTTGGCCCAGCGCCTCATTTGGTCTTTAAAACCTATGAGTAGAAGACACAGACCTACTAGAGAATGGACTTGAGGATATGGGGAGGGGGAAGGGTAAGCTGTGACAAAGCGAGAGAGTGGCATGGACATATATACACTACCAAACGTAAGGTAGATAGCTAGTGGGAAGCAGCCGCATAGCACGGGGAGATCAGCTCGGTGCTTTGTGACCGCCTGGAGGGGTGGGATAGGGAGGGTGGGAGGGAGGGAGACGCAAGAGGGAGGAGATATGGGGATATATGTATATGTATAACTGATTCACTTTGTCATAAAGCAGAAACTAACACACCATTGTAAAGCAAGTATACTCCAATAAAGATGTAAAAAACTGGGGCTTCCCTGGTGGCGCAGTGGTTGAGAGTCCGCCTGCCGATGCAGGGGACACAGGTTCGTGCCCCGGTCCGGGAAGATCCCACATGCCGCGGAGCGGCTGGGCCCGTGAGCCATGGCCACTGAGCCTGCGGGTCCGGAGCCTGTGCTCCGCAACGGGAGAGGCCACAACAGTGAGAGGCCCGCGTACTGAAAAAAAAAAAAAAAAACAAAAAAAACTATGAGTAAATTCATCAGGAAAGCACTGATGCCCAAGTACATCCACCCAAAAACATATGTCTCATCAAAAATATTTGGCTCATTTGGGGAGATCAGCTAGGTGCTTTGTGACCACCTAGAGGGGTGGAATAGGGAGGGTGGGAGGGAGGGAGACGCAAGAGAGAAGAGATACGGGATCATATGTATATGTATAACTGATTCACTTTGTTATAAAGCAGAAACTAACACACCATTGTAAAGCAATTATACTCCAGTAAAGATGTTAAGAAATAAAATAAACTAAACTATCAGTATTCTATATTTAAAAAAAAAATTGGTTCGGATGCTAATCCAGAAGCCGCAGGCTGTGCTCAGTGGTGGGAAGCCCAGCCAGGGGGCAGTTGCTTCTTGCAGGTGGGTGTGGATGAGACCTGGAACTCTGGGATTGCAGGCCAGGGGGGCTCAGTGGTTATTCGCAGGCTGGTGAACTACTAAATAAAGACTTGACGCCAGGTATTTTGACGCCCAGGCCAGTGATTTCTCATCTCACCCCCATCTGGGGGGTGGCAGAGTAAGAATGCCTGAATTAGAATCCTGATTGTCCCCACTTACTAGCAGTGTGACCTTGGACACATCTCTTCACTTCTCTTGCTCAGTTTCCTCATCTTCGTGGCACCTACTTCATGTAGGTTATTGTGAAGATTAAAAGTATGATTGCCTGGAGTGAGTGCCTGGCCCCCACGTACTGTTCCCTAAGTGATAGCAGCTCTATTACCACTAATCCTTTTCATATTTGCATCATCTTTAAGGCTCTAGAATGAGAAGGGAGCTGAGTTAGTATGCTAGGTACTGAAATTGAAGAGAGTCCTCAGAGAGACTTACTGTGATGAGGAATTCCACTCCCCACTGATGATGCTGGAAGGGCTTGGAGAAGAGCCCTTTCATTCTGCTCGAGAGATCAGAGAAAACTTCACAAGGGGTTGACATTTGAACTGGGCCTCAGAATGCAAGTAGAATACTCCTGTTTGATTAGATTCCTTCTTGGAAGAATCCTTTTAAGCACAAAAGCTATTTTTCATTTATTGGGTGCTATGTTATAAGTGAGAATCAGAGTTGCAGACTCCCCAGCTCATTATTATTTGAGTTGTGTCAAGGGGATACTTATTATTCACAACTTCCCCCCCCCATCCAATTTACAAAACCTATAGGTTTTAAAAATAGATTTGTTTCACGGTGAATTTAGGTTAAAATAGTCCTTGTTTTGGCCATAGTCTACATGGAGAGATATCTGTATAATATACCCAGTTAATCTGTCTAACTATCAGCTATAGGGCTGCATTCATTTTATCTCCTCTTCGCAGGGTCTTTTGTTGTCCTTGGATACCCACCTGACATATGTCCCTGAGTATACACTCAGCAACCGATTAATCATAAAAATGATGACATTACTTGGAGCAATTGACATTATAGAAAAGCATCTGCTGTCTTTCTCAAGAGGGAGGGGTAGGCAATCTCCGGGTCGGCACAGACAGCTGCTCTCCCTGGGTGGGAAGCAGTGGTCTGGCTGTAGAGGGGGATCTGGTCTCCAGCACATGGCACTTCCCTGCTTTGTGCTGGGATGTTAGAAACACCATACTAACCTCGGAGATGGGGCCTGTGCCTGTAGAGGAGACCAGTCGCCCTTACATCTAGGTATCATTTCCATACTCCTGAGGGCTCCTCCCACGGTGGCAATCTGCTCTGTCTCTGGTCTGTATTTTGTGGCACCGTCTGGAAAAGGGGTGTGGGAATAATAAAGAAAACAAAACAAAACCTATAGCAAGGATGGGGTAGGGGCACTTTACAGTCCACTTGAAATCTTAGGTTCAGTTCCATTCAGATCCAAGGCTTGAAAGAAGAGAACCAGAGGGCACGTCCAGGTCACCGCCACATCCTGTTTGATTTTTTAATCTCCTAAACAATCCCAAATGCAGGTACTTTTCTCCATCTCCCCCATGCTCTGGTCCAGTCCCCATCATCCCCATCCTGTTTAAAACGCATTAGTGCTTCCTGTTATTCTTAGAAAAAAGGCAAAACTCCTCTCTGCTCCCATCTCATAGCACTTGCTCCCTTGCCCACTCAGTCCAGCTTCAGCCACACCGGAGTTCTTTCTGCTGTTTACACTCACCAAGTGCTTTCCAGCCTCAGGGCCTTTGCACTAGCTGTTCCCTCTGCCTGAACTGCCCTTTCACAGGGTCTTCCTTGGCTAGTTACTTCTTGTCATTTATGACTCATCCTAAGTATTGCCTCTTCCGAGAGCATTCTCTCTCAGTATATATGTATTTACATACCTAATATACATACATATATTTACATCTGTACACACACATAATTTTTTAAAACTATTTGAGAGTGAACTGCAAACATAATGCTTCCCATCTACCTCTAAGTACTTCAGTGTGTGTTTCCTAAAAACAAAGACACTCTCTCATATAACCAAATACAATTATTAAAACCAGAAAATTAACATTGGTACAATCCTATTATTGAATCTAGAATCTTAAACTTTTGCCATTGTTCCACTAATATTCTCTTAGAGCAAAAATAAAACAATTCCTTTCCTGGTCCAATATTCCATCCAGGATCATTTCTCTTTGGGATGCTTCAGCCTGGGATAGTTCCACAGTCTTCCTTTATCTTTATCGTAACCTTGACATTTTTTAAGGATCCAGGCCAGTTCTTTCACTGCATGCTCTTCAGTTTGGATCTGTCAGATGTGTTCTCATGATGAGGTTCAGCCTGTGCATTCTTGGCAGGACTAGCAGTGAGCTGGTGCTGTGTTCTCTGAGCATCCTCTCAGGTGGTTCACACTGCCAGTCTTCTCTATTGTAACGTTACTATTCATCTCTTGTAATTATGAAGTACCTTATGGGGATGCACTCTGAGACTGTATAAGCATCCTGTTTGTCATCATCGTTTTGCCCAATAGATTAGCATACAGTGATGCTTCTTGCTTGAAACAATTATTACCGTGTTGGTTTCCAAATGGTGAATACACCAACCTCTTTTTTTTTTTTTTTTTTTGCGGTATGCAGGCCTCTCACTGTTGTGGCCTCTCCCGTTGCAGAGCACAGGCTCCGGACGCGCAGGCTCAGCGGCCATGGCTCACAGGCCCAGCCGCTCCGCAGCATGTGGCATCTTCCCGGACCGGGGCACGAACCCGTGTCCCCTGCATCGGCAGGCGGACTCTCAACCACTGCGCCACCAGGGAAGCCCTCACTCTGAGTTTTTAAAATTTATTTTATTGAAGTATAGTTGATTTACAATGTTGTGTTAATTTCCGCTGTACAACAAAGTGATTCAGTTATATATATATATAAATATACATATATACACATTCTTTTTCATATTCTTTTCCATTATGGTTTATCAGAGCATATTGAATATAGTTCCCTGTGCTATACAGTAGGACCTGTCGTTTATCTATTCTGTATACACTGGTTTGCATCTGCTAATCCCAAACTCCCAATCCATCCCTCGCCAATGCCCTGCTCTGAGTTTTAAATAAGGTGTTCTTTATTATCTATCTAGGATGTAAACTCCATGAAAACAGGATCCTTACTTGTCCTATAAACTAGTACATCTCCCCTCGTACCTGGAACACTGTTCTGACACCTAGAAGGCTCTCAGTAAATATTGATTCATGAATGACTGATTGTAAATGGCTGAATGGAGAAATATGACCCAGCAGCATTTGGCTCCCACGTGTCACCCCCTCTGGGCTCTCCAGGCTCCTCGGCTCTGCTCTCACATTAGCTTTCCTTTGATTCCTCATACTGGCCGTGCTCTGGTCCACCACAGGGCCTTTGTACGTGCTAATGCCCCAGCCTGGAATACTTTCTCCTCCCTGCTTCATTGTTGACTCTTATTCTTCCCTACAATGTCAGCACAAATGTCGCTTTCTTAGAGATGCTGTCCCTGACCTGCCTGACCTGCTGTAGTAGGAGGCCAAATTCGCTAATGACAGGGATTCCCAGCACAGTGTGCCCCTCCTACACAGCAGCTGTCATGGGTGCAGGTACAGTTGTTTCTGTGGTTACAGGTCAGTGCCTGTTTCCTGCACCAACCTCCACCTTCCATGCTTGCCGGGATGTTGCCTGGTTTTGCTCACCATTCTACCTTCTACACAGCATTTGCTGAATGCTTATTTCCTCAGCTGAGTCACGCAACATCTAACAACAGCGTTCGTCCCTTTTCTGCAAGAGTGTTCCATTTGGATGGAGTTGATTGAATGAGCAACTTGGCCAATTGAAATCTTCAGTGTTTGGTAGAAAATTCTTGTCAGTGTTCTTTTAATACTGTGAAATGTTCAACAGTGCTATTAAATTATTCCTTAGCCTTTACTTCTGTCAGATACTTACTCAGAGTTTTAAAATAGTCAAATCCATTTTGTTTGGAGTGTTCAGTCCAAACGCTTTCATTTTCAATGTTGAATGATTTGTAAGCATGTAATATTGTGACCCTAAATTGCCAAATGAAGCTCATTTGATTTGTTAAAAATACCAACATGATCTGCAAGCTGGGGTAGTCTTGTTTTGTTTCAGAGGAATCTAGCTAAGTTTCTTATCAGAAAAATACACTCAGAATAATTTCTTGCTTCATGTGAAATGTTTAAACCACTCTTTGCCTTAAACTTTGTTATGAAAAACCAATATGCTGGAATTCACTCCCCAAGGTATTATGAGTAATTCTGAGAAGGGAATATTTAAAGACAATGTCTTCATTTTCTTGGCAAATTAAAACCTTGGTTTGAAAGACATTGCCACCTTCTTAATAGCTTGTGCTTGTCTTTGCTGTGCACAGAGATGGCTTTAAATAAGCTATAGCCACAGCTTCCAGGAGGCCTTACTTCTGGGTTTTTAAAACCAGGTTCTTAAAAAAATAAGCCTGACAAATCTTCCTGAATTTTACAAACTTATTTGCAATTTTACACACTTATTGAGAAGAAAAAACATTTCTTCTCTTCTTGTATCAATGTTAAGTTCACTGTTGTGGCCTCTCCCATTGCGGAGCACAGGCTCCGGACATGCAGGCTCGGTGGCCATGGCTCACGGGCCCAGCCGCTCCGCGGCATGTGGGATCTTCCTGGACCGGGGCACGAACCCGTGTCCCCTGCATCAGCAGGCTGACTCTCAACCACTGCGCCACCAGGGAAGCCCGTCAATGTTAAGTTTTGAAGTGTGTATCCTCTCATAAATTACCTGAGTGATTGTAATGTACAAAGCAGCAGCATAAAGATAACCACAAGTTACCACCGTCAATGACACTGAACATTTTCTGTAGAGCAGAGATGCCTCATGTTCACATGTATCTCATGGTAATCCAACTCCCAGAGAGACAGGGTAAAAATACAGCCACACGATACTTTGCACTTACCCTTTTATGAGTCATGCGTACAATGTACATATTATACAATTGTACGTACACATACAGACACATTACTGTGTTGGGCGATACATACAAAACCTTGCTCTCTTTTTATGGGTAATTATTTCACTTCATCTAAAAGAGACTCTATATATATATATATATATATATATATATATATATATATATATATATATATATAAATATTAGAAGTTAGAGAAGAACACCCAAAACTTAGTTTTGTCCAGTCAAGGGCTGGCTCCAAGCAGGTATAGCTGAGCTGCTTGTGGTGTTTCGTTCAGCCCAGTGCATGCATCCACTGGTGATGTACCTGATGGCACATTTGCATGTGAGCAGACATGAATGGGCTCTACGTTCCAAAACATTACCGACTCAGAAATAGAATTTTCCTACTCAAGGACATGTTTGAGGCAGTTCTCAAATCTGCAGAAGGAAAAGAAGTCATGGAAAAGAAGAATTAACCCAAGATATTGGTAGTCTCAGACGTACTTAAATTAGGAATATTAAAATGCATCGCTCATTATAGATTTTCAAATAGTTAGAGAAGGTGGAATCAAATGCCTGTAGAGCCCCTGTTGCATTTCTTTAGAATCTTCAGGGTTCTCAGAACACAGTTTGAAAACTCCTAAACCAGATCCTCATTTTATTGCTGATTAGAGGGATGTGAAAACTTGATCAATTGATTTGCCTGCAAGCCCATCGCTGGGTGGGGGGTGTGGTGGAGGAGCTGAGATTATGATCCTGCCCTCCTGACTTTAGGGTGGTTAGGACTGGTCTGAAGTGAGAGAGGGAGAGGCAGAGAGAAAGAAGAGAGAGAAAAGAGGAGAGGAGGAGAGGAGACGAGAACGAACCAGTTAATGTCAAAGGCGGACAATAAATAGTGATTACCTAGTTAGAGCTGCAAATGATGGTTACTAGTTAGATTTTTAAAAAGAGCCGTAATTGGGCTTCCCTGGTGGCGCAGTGGTTGAGAGTCCGCCTGCCGATGCAGGGGACGCGGGTTCGTGCCCCGGTCCGGGAAGATCCCACATTCCGCAGAGCGGCTGGGCCTGTGAGCCATGGCCGCTGAGCCTGCGCGTCCAGAGCCTGTGCTCTGCAACGGGAGAGGCCACAGCAGTGAGAGACCCGCGTACCACAAAAAAAAAAAAAAAAAAAATAGCCTTAATTTTTTAAAGAGCATTTTTAGGTTCACAGCAAAATTGAGCAGAAGGTACAGAGATTTTCCTATTTACTCCCTGCCCCACATACATAGCCTCCCCCCTCGCAACATGCCCAACCAGCATGGTACATTTGTGACAAGCCATGAACCTACACTGACACATCATTAGCACCCAAAGCCCGTAGTTTACATTGAGGCTCAGTTTTACTAGTTAGATTTTAAGTAAATGTTCAGGTTGGAGGACGGGCTTCCCCCAGCCCTGGAAAGAGAGGTAGGGCCCAGACTGTCACCACCCACAAAGGTGTGGCACATCCCTATTGTCCCACAAGCTGGAGGCAGGTTGTTCCCCTGTGGGCCGCGGCTCCCTCCCACTTCTCCAATAACTAGTGGCACTTTGTACGCCAGTCCTAGTGTGAGGCGGCTGTCCTGATCCGAGGCGGGGTGACACACCATGCACCAGTCGCGAACATGGATCTGTTCCTTCCCTCCTGGACAACTGCCAAGCCAGAACTGGATCGTTTTCTGTGTTGAGAATTGTGCTTCTTATAGGCTTATTATGCCTGAGGCTTGTGGAACCTATGACTTTCCCTAGAAGTTGCCTGATTAAACACTAACATCTAATGCAAGTAGGCAGCCATTTTCTAAAATAGGGCCGTTGCTGAGTAATAGCACATATTCTTCCCTTCCTCCTATTACTGCTCCCACCCCGCACTGGCTGGGCTGGCTTCGCTTGCAGATAACCTCCTCCTGCGCCCTTTTCTTCCTCCTCCAGCCCTGATAGATTTTTGTATAAATTAATTTTATTTATTTTTGGCTGCATTGGGTCTTTGTTGCATTGCATGGGCTTCTCATTGCGGTGGCTTCTCTTGTTGCGAAGCAGGGGCTCTAGGCACACGGGCTCAGTAGTTGTAGCTCACGGGCTCTAGAGCGCAGGCTCAGTAGTTGTGGCATATGGGCTTAGTTGCTCCGCGGCATGTGGGATCTTCCCAGACCAGGGCTCGAACCCATGTCCTCTACACTGGCAGGCGGATTCTTAACTACTGTGCCACCAGGGAAGCCCAGCCCTCATAGATTTTTGTTTTCTGTCTCTATACGGATACATTCTCTTTCCCAGTTTTACATATTTGCTGTTTCTCTCCTTTATTGAGTTGCTAAGAATGCGTCTATTTATTTATAACCAGCTCTTGGATTAATCAGTTTTGTTTCATTAATTTTTATTATCTTATTTAATTCCTTTCCTCTTTCCTTCTGTTTATTCTGTTTTTCTAACCTTTAAAGCTGAATGCTTAGCTATTTTATCTTCATTCTTGTTAATGGAAGTATTAAGGCTATGAGTTTGTTTCCAAATATGGCTCTGGCTACAGCTCCTAATTGTCAATATATCATGTCCTCTGTCATTTTCTAAATAATATGCGATTGCATATTATACGCGAGGTTAATAATATGCGAGGTTAGACTTCCTCTCTGAACAAATGTTATTTTGGGGAGAGTTTTAAGATTTCTAGTTGGCAGTTTTTTGTTGTTAAAATTTATTAGCTGGTTTTAATGTTTTGTGGTCAGAGAATATGTCTTTCTCAGTATTTAAGGTTTACTGGAAGTTCCTTTGTATCCTAATTTGTAATGAATTTTGATAAATGTTCCATTAAGGTATAATACAAATGTCTCTAAGACCTCCTGCCTGTTTTTAATATGCAATTTACCTTTTCTTTTAATATGCAATCAAAATGGTTCAAGCCCCTATTCTACAAACTGTGGGAAGGCCTGTGCCTTTCCCAGGTTCCCCCAAGACTTTTCGCGTGGAGGGGTTAGCATTTCTTGGTCCACCTCTTACTCCATGCTTTTGGTGCTTCTGACCATGACCTTACCTAGCAGGCTGTTGGTCATGACAGGCCCATTACACTGCAGTATCAAGTCACGCCATGATCTCAGTGGCTGAACACAACAGAGATTTCTCTCTTGCTCCTGCTGTATGTCCACCGAATTTTGGTGGGGAGACCTGTCCCGTGTCTTCCTTACTCAGAGACGTAAGCTGGTGGAGTTGTCACCATTTGGAAATTGCCGGTAGCTGCAGCAGGAGGAAGGGCTCTAAAATGCTTCTTTCCAGATGAACACCTGTTCCTATTTCATTGACCACAAAAAGACACGTGGCAAGACCAAACTGGAAGAGAGTGGGGAACTACCATCCTCGCCTATACCTGAAAGCAGAGAGGAAACAGATACCGGTGAGCATCACACTTGAGAGCTTGCCTTCCAGAGGAGCTGCCCTCTTTGTTAATATATTTGCTCTCACCAAACCTGTCCTTTCTCCTTTATTCTCCCAAAGCACCACTAACCCAAAGCTCTTCTGCATGTCAGACTTTTAATCAAAGGGTGAGGCAGACAGAAGGCATTCATAGTATAGGGCTGGAAACAACTTTTACATTCAATGTCAGACATCAGTGATTCTCGAAACGGGAATTTTTCACTGTCTGCTTCTGTCTACAAGCCTCTGTTTTTCGCTGTGTTCTGTTCCAGTGCCCCTGCCTGTCCCTGCATCTCTCATCTTTCCCCATTTGCTGTTGGTGCAATAATTACTTCCTCTGTAGGGCAATTTATCCCCTTGTCTCACCATCTTTTTCCACATCAGGGCTGGGGAGGGTTGGCAAATAAAAGGAAACACTTCTTTCCTTTACTAACTGCACTTCTGACACCAAATGTCTGACATTTTTTCCCCCACACTGACCAATTCTCCAACACTAGCTGGTGTCCCGTAATTCAATTCAATTCTGACACTATTTACCTGGAGTAAGATCCTACAAGTTAAGGGCATGGTCCCGTGAGGTTGCCCCCATTTCAGATACCAATTGCAAGTCCAGGCCTTTGCAACTTCTGACTGACTGGCTATAAACCAGGGGTTCCCACAGCCCCCTCCTTGGGTTCAATAATTTGCTAGAACAGCTCACAGAACTTGGGGAATCACTTACTTACATCCACCAGTTTATTATATAATAAAGGATATAATAAAGAATAAAGTTGTACAGCCAGATGAGAGGTACTTGGTGAGGTCTGGAAGGGTCTCAAGTGTGAAAGCATCTGTCTCTGTGGAGTTGGGGTGCACCACCCCCCCAGCACATGGGTGCGTTCATGCTCTCCAGACCCTGTACTTTAGGGACTTTTATGGAGGTTTCATCACATAGGTATGATTGATTGATTCTTATCTCAACCTCCAGCTCTTCTCCCCACCCCAGAAGATAAAGGGTGGGGCTGAAAGTTCCAAGATTCTACTCATAGCTTGGTCTTTCTGGTGACCATCCCCCAACCAGGAGCCTACCAACAGTTACCTCATCAGAACAAAAGATGCTTCTATAATCTAGGAACTTCCAAGGGATTTAGGAACTCTGTGTAAGATGCGTCTATCACCCCCTCACTTAGGAAATTGCAGGAGTTTTAGGAGCTCCGGGTCAAAGACCAAATATTAGAACAAAAGTCACTCCTAGCACCCCTATTATGGAAATTTACAAGGGTTTTAGGCACTCCAGTTTGGAACTGGAAGCACTGACTAGTATATATATTTCTTATTACTTCACAGTAAGGGAGGCAGGAGCTCACTTTTCATTTTTTAAGAGTCCCATCAAAAAATTTCCTAGGCCAAAAAACAAGACAAAACAACCCACCCCCTCCACTATCTCCCTGAATAAATGATGCTTTTCTTAGAATAAAGAAAAGCTCTGCTGAAATGTTTGTTTTAACTGGCATTTTATTCTGCTCTAGATGCTTGCAGTGAAATTCTTTTTTATAGTGTTACGTTCAGTATACACCTTGCTATCTAAATCTATTGGGTTCCTGAGTTTGTACTGTGAGGACGTGGGTAGTGAGGGATTCTCTTAAATTTAATTAATCAACCTATTCAGGTTCTTTACCTCCTTGCCCATTTTTTTAGCCTCTTTAATTTGTCATGACTGAGAAGCATATTAATGTCATCCATTATTATTGGGATCCTGTTATTTTCTCAACAATTCTCAATAGATTTTGCTTTATATCTACAGTCCAATACTATGTTAGGTGATGCATAATAGTTAAATATGATATTTTCATTGTGGGAATTACTCTTTTCAAATATAAAATAATCTTTATATCATCTAGAGTTTTTTACCTTGAATTTTATTGTTTTTGATAGAAATATTGCAACTCATAGATTGTTCACATTTATTTCTCCCTGGTGCATATTTATCTAGCTAATTACTTTTTTTTTTTTTTGGTGGTATGCGGGCCTCTCACATTTAGAATACAAAGGAGGCATCAGAAACACACTGACTTTCTCTAAAGCCACTTCCTTGTACACAGAGTCTGAGCAGGGACAGCGCCAGGCATCTCCCTGTAAAGGCACCTGCCAATGAGGATTTTACTGGAAGAACTAGGCAAGAAAGGGAAACCTCACTCACATGCAGTCTCTGAGGCGAGCCTGGGCTTAGCTCTTGGTACAGGGTATGCTTAGGCCACACACGATGTTTGCCTTACTTTAAAACTATTTGCCACAGTCCTGTTAAATAGTGTGGAAGTCCTTTTGCACTCTGGTGTGCATGCTGTATGTTCAGGACAGCTTTTCCCACCTTATCTACAAGCAGGTAGGAAATATAGTGAATTTACCCTAAAATGTCCAATCTGTATTTATGTATCTTGTCAGTGTTTTGCTGTTGGTTTTCTAAAACAATCTGATCAATAAATCTTATGCAGATCTAAAAAAAAAGAAAAAAAGATATGTATTTGATGAAGTCATACAACATGACTAAAAGTAATTAGCTGGCTGGGCTTCCCTGGTGGCGCAGTGGTTGAGAGTCCGCCTGCTGATACAGGGGATGCGGGTTTGTGCCCCGGTCCGGGAGGATCCCACATGCCACGGAGCGGCTGGGCCCGTGAGCCATGGCCACTGAGCCTGCGCGTCCGGAGCCTGTGCTCCGCAACGGGAGAGGCCACAACAGTGAGAGGCCCGCATACTCCAAAAAAAAAAAAAAAAAAAAGAATAGTGGAAAAGCAAGTATTTGCAAAGAGCCAAAGAAATGTATCCAAATGATGGGATTTCCTCTGCATCATACACAGCTTTTTTCTTCCAATACGTGCTAAGAGTTCTTTGGTGGTTATAGGAGAGACAGCTTAGAACTCAGGGCAGGAGACTATGGCAAAGCAGAAGAGTGAAGAGTGACATCTAAACTCACCATTAACCGCTGTCATCAGGTTGACTGCCTACAGCTAACTGGGCTGCTTATATGTTTGCTGGTTTCTAACCCCTCTGTGATTCCTGCTTTTCAATTTCTAACTACACATTAGCCCCACTCCATTGAAAAGGAGGTGCTTGTGGGAAAGGGTAGGGAGAAGGAAGAACTATAAATGAATCAATTGTTTGACAGATAAGTTAAAACACTGATTATCTATGGATTTCAATTAACTGTGCTTTACTCTGGGTAACGAAAGGTCACTGTTAATACACTTTTGCTTAGAAATGTTAATGTTTATTATTACATTTTTAAATCTAACTATGTAATGGACATGAGTAGCTCAGAGCAAATTTTTACATCATGTCACCAGGGCCCTGAAAAAAGATTTGCCAGTAGCAAGGGTTTCAGTTTGGCCCCTGAACAGTTAAAATTTCAATCTATTCTATACTGGTTTATAGATTTTTCGGAATATGGAAAATACTTTATTAAACGAAGAAAGCATCATTTTTCTTCATTTAATAAAGTATTACATTCACAGATAAGTTAGTATATACGTGGGAGAACTGATAGTATTAAATATTAGGTTTTAATTCTCCATTTAGAAAACTCCTTACAGGTAGACTTCCTTGTTCCTAGGCAAAGAAATGTAAGGTATGCCAACATGAGATAGTACAGAGATGACTGGGGAAAAGTCTCAATTTTAACAAACCCAAGAAACAATAAATCTCTAAGAGTTGGAGTACAGCTTTACCAAGAGTTGGCCTAAGCCAACTTGGAAGTCCAGCTTTACCAAGAGTTGGCCTAAGCCAGCCAATCACATCTCAAAGTTTTGGTATAATTTGACTCTCAAGTAACGAGCTGGCTTCCCCAAGACAGATACAAACTAGTAGTCTACCTGCTTTATAGTCACACCTTATATATAATCTGTATATATCCATATGTGTTTCTATATATTGCACTTAAACTTACAGGACTGCAGTAAGATGGCTGGGAGTACCTCAAAGAGGCAGAGGAGCAGCAGGCATAAACTTTCCTAAATCGAGTAACAGTGTCGGGAATTCAGAGTGCTGGTTTTGGATACACTAAAAGGCCTGGTGACTCCCTATATAAAACTCTAGTCGTCTACATTGAAGTCATCATATACACCGTCTCATTTGGCATCCAGAACGCGTGCACATGTGTGGTTCTATAGCCCTCAGAGCTGATCACACGACATCATTTTCACAGTGTCATATTAAAAGAAGACACTTTAGACCAAGGATATGTACTTTTATGGAAACGTTACACACAAGGTCTTGGATGTCAGGCCTCCAAAGTCTACCTCAAAGAAGACCGCCTTCAGAAGGTTTTAAAAAGGATGCTAGCAAGTGTGGATTGAACCAGTGTCTCTTTCAGATCTCTGGGGTCGTAGAACTAGAGACCTGCTTATATCCCAAGGACTATGGAAGGATAAGCACAGAGGCTGAGCATTCAGTCTTTGGTCCCTATCAATCCAGGACACAGATCCTTTTGCCACCCAGGGGAGTGTGACTTGTTTAATTATGGATAGTTTCCCCCCAAACTTCCAGAGACTAGATTGGAGTCACGCAAAGCAAAGCTTTGTTTTGAACTAATGGCGCTGCTCAGACTGACTTGCTCTGGAGACAGCTCCTCATTGGAAGGGCCTAGCAGTGGGTGGTAAGACGTTACAGGCCTGATTGGTCATGGCAAGAGGAGGATGGGCCTCTAGGGGAGTTGCTCCTTTTCCTGCCTCTCCCCTAGCCCCTCACTCCCCCAAAAGGACCCAAACTCACAGATGAAAGGTTGTTACAAGACCTTGCAGAACACAGGCTCTGCGACATCAACCCCACATGGACGGGAGGTTATAATAAGGCCTGGAAGTTAGGAGTCCAAGTCTAGAGGCCACATTTTTCTCTTCCCCAGAACTGAACACTAGATGGTAACTTTTTAGCCGTAACTCAAGGGTGATTTTCAATCCACACATGAGCCTAAGAGATTTCCTTCTGGGACAAAGGAAAAAGAAGAATAATTTTAAAAGCTAAGCGAAAAAGAGGCACTTAAAGCAAAAACATGTCCCTAGTCTCCCATCTGACACTCCTGTTATGATGTAACCAACGGGGTGATCAGCGCTGTGCCCTCCTGCACACCTTTAGCACCTTTCATACACCGAAGGACTTCCAGCTGCTATGTCTCAGTGACTACTCTAGCAGCCTGATGGCAAAGCAATCATTTAGGTCATTTCTTTTTTAGAACATTTAGGTCATTTCTTTTTTAGAATTAAAATACAACGCAAAACAAACCAGAACTAAAATTTCACACCAAAGTGAATGATACTCAGTTTCATTCCTTCCTCATGCTAGTTTTTAAAATGATACTTAGTTCATCGGGAAGAATGACCTGTGGCTTTTCCCCAAGACCTTTTTCCAGTTACTAGGCAATTACTCACAGCACCATGCACATTCAAGCAGACAGAAAACGAGGCAAAAAGCTAAGAGAAATATCAAGGGCCAATTGGCTTTCTAGAGATAAAACCCATTGCCTGAGAATATGGCAGGCACACGGCCCAGAGTGAGAAAAGAAACAGTTCTGAAAGGAAATGGCCAATATGACAGTCAAAGCTCACAGCCCAGAGCAGAAGCCCTCCCTGCCCTGCTCTACTCTGGCTTCTCACGAACTTACATTTATGTCCCACAGCATTTATGCCACACACTTGGGGTCTGCAATTCCCCACAATGAAGTCAAAAAGATACTTGAAACCATTAATAAGCGTAGGAGAATTCCAAAACTGCCCAGAACGAAGAACTTTGACCACCATAAATTTCTTGATTTGACATGTTGTTGGTGCCATAATTTCTAAGGGCAACGACAAACAGCACAGCTACAACACACAGTAAAGTCTTTAGACAAGTCAACTCTAACCACTGCTGGCGCCATAAGGATGAGAAAAGAAATCACTAATCAAGAGCTGCTGAGCTGCTTAACTTTTCTCCAAAGTCAAAGGATCGGTTTGGGTACCTAGGCAGCAAGGTGTCAACCACCGCTGCCATTAGATGCAGCTACTCAATTAGATGTACCTTTGAAAACAGGAAGTTAAACATCTAGCTTTCCCTATAATCTGCAAGTCTCAAGGTTAGCCTTCTTGTTCTATCCCCCAAACTTCTTGTTGTTGTTGCTGGATTTAATTTTTTTAATTTTATTTTTATTGATGATGTTGCTTTAATTTATAGAGCACTGCCTGAAAGGGTCATATGTTTATAGAGTTCCTTTAAATTTTTCTTTATCTTATTTTGATTCATCCCATTATTAAGGTACTTTCAGACTTGCCCTCAACTCCATCAAGGAAGAGGGAGTATGTGAGTACGTGAGTCTGTGTGTGTGTATTGGGGCAGAAGGGAGAGAAGCAAAGAAAAAAGCACAAGGGAAAGTGAGATTCCATCAATTTAAAACAATGTACAGAAAGGCATCTGATGGATTTTCTGAATAAGGCCTTGATCAGGGTAACCAATCCCCTCTCTGTAGCACATTCTACACTGCCCATAAATAAAGGAGTCTCTTTAAATGAACATTTCCAGTATCAAGGAACAGTCCAGAAATCCTCATTTCAAGCGCTCGATGAGTCCCTGTGTGAGCCCAAGGTGCAGAAGCTGTGTCCGGGAGAGGTTTGCTAGGCTGGGGGAGGCCGCAAGCAGCTTCTCCCACGCCAGTTCCAGCAGGCTAGGAACCACCAGCCAGATCTTAAACAACGACCCAGTCCGTTTATTTGCGTGGATGTTCACCACTCCTCCATGAACGTACATGCAACCAGCTGGTGTAACAGCTGCAGCGAAAATAAACTGGCTCTGGCATGGTCTCTTGGAGCTTTACCCATTGAAAAGTCTGCAGATTCAGCTTCCAGATATCTCCCAGGATCGCTTCTCCATTATAACCCCCGCAAATAAGCACATCATTTTTTATCTGAACACAACTGTGACATTTTCGGGCTGCAGGAAAGCTTATTTTTTCATGGGGTTTTGTTGCAATTTCCTCCCATGCATTCATTTCAAGGTTGTATGCATGAATCTTGTTTAAGGAATAAGCTGTCCAAGAAGTACCGCCTCCCAAGATGTAAATCCTCTGCCCATCATGTGTAATTTCATGTCTGTATCTCTCTTCTGGTGGATCACAGGATAGGTTGTTTGGTTTCAGTTGTGTCCACTCTCTGGTACTGAGATCTAATTTGTGCAGGTCTGTGCTGCAAATATAGCCAGTTGTCCCTCCAAAGCCATAAGGGGAGCCATTGATGATAGCCATGTCCTGTCCATATATACGACTGGGTTTCTTCCCCGGACAGCTGAGTAAAGCCTATCTCTTATACTTCACGTTACAGACATGGACGTCATTGCCATTGCTCTCACCAAATGGGACGCCTGTTCCTCCAAACACTAACAGGTTGTTTCCATGCAGCACGAGTGACATAGATGCCAATGCTCGGGGCATGTAGCCATCTGTGCCCATCTGATGCCATACTCCTGTAGCAAAATGATACCTCCAAAGTTCCCTGAAGAGAGGATAGTCTTCATGAACTGGCCCTCCTGATTCATCATAACCTGGGTTGTAACCTCCAAACACATAGATTGGTATTAGCTGCCACACAACGATGTCCGCCTCGTGCTGGTGGAGGTCTGTGGCCTGGCGGGTGCGACCGCCCGGAGAGTTGCACGAAGCGGTTGAGCTGGCCGGCTCCCCGACCCCCGCTGCCCCCAATGCCCCCGCCGGCCCCGCTGTCTCCGCCGCCGCCGCCGCCTGCGGCGCCTCCTCCCCTCCGGCAGTTCATGATCTGCTAACGACTGCTGCAACCCGGTAGCGGCAGCCCGTGGCCCGGAGGCCCTAGCTGAGCCTCCTTCCTGGGTTCCTCAAGAGACCCCACGTAATGTTTTGTTTTGTTTTTTTTTTTTTTTGCGTTACGCGGGCCTCTCACTGTTGTGGCCTCTCCCATTGCGGAGCACAGGCTCCGGACGCGCAGGCTCAGCGGCCATGGCTCACGGACCCAGCCGCTCCACGGCATGTGGGATCTTCCCGGACCGGGGCACGAACCCGTGTCCCCTGCATCGGCAGGCGGACCCTCAACCACTGCGCCACCAGGGAAGCCCCCCACATAACTTTTTATGAGTAGTCTAGAGGTGGATTTTTTTGACATTCCCACACCTATCCTGTCATAACCACTTTACATTAGTGTCTTCAAATCTCTGGGCGCAACATAGCATGGGAATCCATGTCTGTCCTGGCCGTGTTGCATGACTGACACTGCAAACCTGGTACAAATGTAGCATGAGAGATGCTCACAGGGGTGATATGTGTGTGAAATGGCTCTGGCCACTGGAGGAGCACCTTCCACATCATTGCTAAATTTTCTGGAGGGTATAGACTCTGAGGGGAGGCATTTAGTTGGGGAGGAATAAGGCCTCACCTTCCACCTAATGAGCTTTCTGTCCTGCAGGTGACAAAGACAAGTGCCCATATCAGTCACTCTTTGTGCCTCTCCTTCAATCTCACAGATCTTGTGACAAGTAACTATTCATCCATTGTTTTAGCTCTAGTCTAATCGTCAGCCTTCATTTTTGGAGTTCTTATAAGTTATCATCTGATTTTGTATGTGAGTTGACATTGGTTTTTAGTGAAAAGTTGGGGGAGGGTGAGTTATGGATCACTAGCCAGATACCATCCTAAAGTGGAATTTCTTCAAATATTTGTAATCATTTAAAAAACCCTGGTCTTCCCTTACTGGATTCTTAAGTCTCACAAATGGTGTTAATTTAGAAAGTAAATAAGTAAAGGAGCTGTAGAAACAATTGGAGGCCTTGTAGGATCCTGGACTCTGGAATCAGATGAATGCAGGTCCAGTGTTCAGTTCTGCCACTTATTAGCTGTGTGTTCCCGGGCAACTCACTTAAACTCTCTGGGCCTCAGTTTCCTTTTCTGTAAAATGGGGATAATAATTTTCACCCTAAAGAGTGGTAGTGAAAATCAGAGGCGATCTGTGGTGTGTTTGCCAGAACGTGCTCTCTTTTGGCCTCACATGGATTTGAGGAGCTGAATCACAATCGCAAGAATTCTTAGAGAGATGGAATCAGAGCAGGGGAACTTGGATGAATTCAATGTTTCCAAACAGTATGACGCCTGAAGTATCCTTTTTATAATAGGGGTGGTCTCTCTCCTGAATGGTACTTTATGAGCATCCCCGATGGACTAATGATTCTGCCTCCCTCCAAGTTGATATTATTTAAGTATTCATTTAACTTTTATATAAAGGAGGAGTGAGGAGAGATAAATTCTCCTCATGTCCCAAATAAAGAAAACACTCATAAGATTTTCTGAACTGGGCAGCTTCTCAAAAGGCATATGAAAAGTTCTAGAAGTTATATAATAAGCTAAATAGCTTATCTCAGTACAGAGCACTCCATCCTGTCTTTAATTTAGAAATTTCAGCTGAATGTGGTGACAGACTTCAGGGGACTGTCATGCTTCTACCATGAGAGCTGGAGGGGCATTTTACAAAAATACTTAAAAATTGTAGGTCAGCACAGTCAAGGAGCTGCCCTAAGTCTTCTGTCTGCTCCAGGGGAGCAGAATCAGTTTACGTTTCACCATGATGTGAGGAGTCATGTACGGAAATCCTAGTTAACTGGTGCTGTTTCTAGGAACACCTGGTTAAAACTGGCACTGTATCTCTACATATATGACAATAGTGATACTGTAATGCTGCTTGGTGATGGGTGCTCCAGGTGTGTGCCCAGCTGGCCCACCTTCAATCCAACTACTGCCCCATGTGACACTCTCCTTGATACCTTCGTGCCTGTCCTATGTTCCTTCCTCCTGACATAGTCTTTCTTGGGTGATGGGACAGAAATCATCACCATCTGACTGTTCTCAGCCTTTCTGCTCCCCTGGCAGCTGAAGAAGACACTGGTTTCGTGCACACAGCTTCTTCCCTTGCCATCTTATACCGTCCTGAGGAGGGAAGGCATGACTGGTCAGGCAGACACATTTGAATAAGTTAGCTGCTTTTGTATGCCACGGCGCAAGGGTCATCTTTATTAGATCTGCCATAGGCCTGTTCTTCTGGCTTCTGTGATGACGAGTGGGGAATAGAGGCAGGTGTCTCACTGTAGCTTCCCTATGCTGACAAGAATCAGTACCATCACCATCACTGTTCAGAACAATAAAGCAATTGCAATAATTGGGGCAGCCGGATAAAGCACCGCTAGAAATGAAAACCCAACTAATACTCTGAACTCTAGGGATAGAAATTATAAAATTCTTCTTAGAATCACCTCAAAATTGTGAACATTTTGGGTAGGGAATTTCACAAGATCTAGAGTAAGAATTCATTCATTCATGAAAACTCAGCAGACCCTCATCATTCCTAGTTTGTGCAAGCTGTCCTTCCAGGGCTGTGGAGGATGGAGAGATGGGTCAGAAATGGACCCCTCAAGGATCTTGGTTTAAAAAGGCAGATAAACCGTGTATCCAGAAGGTATAGTTCAAGGTGGAGGCTGCTCACTTCCTTTTTCTAAAATTGAAGTATAGTTGGTTTATAACGTTGTGTTAGTTTCTGGTGTACAGCAAAGTGATTCAGTTATATATATTATATATCTATATATTATATATAGATATTATATAATATATATATATTCTTTTTCATATTCTTTTCCGTTATGGTTTATCACAGGATATTGAATGTATTGATAGTTCCCTGTGCCATACAATAGAACCTTGTAGTTTATCCATTCTATATATAATAGTTTGCATCTGCTAGCTCCGAACTCCCAATCCATCCCTCCCCGCCCCACAACCACAAGTCTGTTTTCTCTGTCTGTGAGTCTGTTTCTGTTTCATAGATAGGTTCATTTGTGTCATATTTTAGATTCCACATGTAAGTGATATCATATGTTATTTGTCTTTCTCTTTCTGACTTACTTCACTTAGTATGATAATCTCTAGGTCCATCCATGTAGCTGCAAGTGGCATTATTTCATTCTTTTTATGGCTGAGTAATATTCCATTGTGTGTGTGTATATATATATATGTGTGTGTATACACACACACACACACACACACACACACACACACACCCCACACCTTCTTTATCCATTCAGCTGTTGATAGACACTTAAGTTGCTTCCATGTCTTGGCTATTATAAATAGTGCTGCAATGAACATTGGGCTGCATGTATCTTTTCAAATTATAGTTTTGTCTGGGTATATGCCCAGAAGTGGGATTGCTGGATCATATGCTAGCTCTATTTTTAGTTTTTTGAGGAAACTTCATACTGTTCTCCACAGTGGCTGTACCAATTTACATTCCCACCAACAGCGAAGGATGGTTCCCTTTTCTCCACACCCTCTCCAGCATTTATTGTTTGTAGACTTTTTAATGATGGCCATTCTGACCAGTGTAAGGTGGTACCTCATTGTAATTTTGATTTGCATTTCTCTAATAATAAGCGATGATGAGCATCTTTTCATGGGCCTATTGGCCATCTATATGTCTTCTTTGGAGAAATGTCTATATAGGTCTTCTGAGGTGCTCACTTCTGAAAGGGGTACTGACACAGTGTTGGCTCAGAGAGTTCAGAGGATCAAGCACATGGGTTGTTTTCTTGGTAAGGCCGTCCTTAGCAGATGTCACCTCAGGGCCCTTTAATTTATCCCCCATGCTTGCTTCTCACAGAGAACATCCCTAAAGATGCTGTGGTCCTCTTCCCCCTCCTGCCAGCAGCCGGTTCCCTCCTGTCTTTCCCTGTTTCCTTTGCATCTCAGACACCCCCTCTCATGGTGGCAGCAATATTGAGGTTCTCTCCCCTCCTCCCAGACCCTTGTCCTATCTCTGACTCTCCAAATGCCCCCAACCACCTGGGAGCATTTTACCCAGTCCCCCTACCCCAAATGGCTTCCCTGGACCCCCCTCCCTGCCTCAGGGGGAGCACCAGGTTCGAACCATTGGTGGACGCCAGTGGGGTGACCCTCCTGTTTGGAGAAACATGGGGGTAGATGTTTTGGAGGGAGAAGTGCTGGGCTGGCTTTGGGTGGTTGATCCTGCTTCCCGAAGCCATTCCTGGTAACGTGGGTCAATCACTTGGCACTTGTCCCAGGCCCTTGGCAATTGTCCTCTCCCTTTCCATGTGGATAAACCCATTTTTTCACATGGATTTGTTCATGTGGCCTCTACAGCTGCCAGCAGGCTGGTTTGGCCTGTCTGTCCATGGAGCACCCACTCTACAGGTCAATGCTAGCAACTTTGTGAAAGGGTGTCCCTGGTGGGGGAGAGACGGCAGGCCCATCAGAAGTGGGCAGAAGGCACTGCTGAGGCCAGGCCCAGGCTTTTTAAATCTAGAGCTCAGAACAGACTGGTTTCCTTGACAACAGGGATGAAGTCTGCTCATCTGCTCCTGGGGGTGGGTTTTGTGCGTGTGTGTGTGTGTGTGTGTGTGGGTGGAAAGTACAGGGACTTGGGGACAAGAAAGGCGATCCTTTCTTTATCAAAGTAGCAGCCCATTTCTTAAAACTTGCCAACTCTTACTGTATTATTAACAATATTAACAACTTCCCAGGTGGCACAGTAACATCAGTTACGTAATTTGCACATTGGGAATCCAGATATAGAATCTTCCCTTCCTTTCCACTGCATTGCGTCTGATCCTTGACATATCTTACCAGACTTGCCACACCTTTTTCATAACTTTTTGACACGTCAGTCAAGTATGTATTCACCCCTAGAACTCTTGAAGGCTAAATGAAAATCATTTCTTGTCTGTCCAGCTAGCAATGATTTGTGTGGCCAGGCTGCTGGGAGGAAATGAAAATCGGCTCCTGACAAGCTGATGTTGGCTCAAACCTACACTTGTCAGATGGCATCCTCAGAAAAGGCTTTGGGATCCAAACTCCCATTCTTGATGCAAACCAGAGGACTCAGGCTAAAAGCGGGTCCATTTGCTTCGCTCACCAGCCTGATTTCAAGCAGCACATCTCATCTTGGTGGAGGCTTGGTGTTTAATTCATGCACCGCCCTGCCCTTCCTATGCATTATTAAAGTCTCTTTAAAAAGCAGTCCATGGATGGCAGGGGAGGAGCGTGCCAGCAGCGATTTCACATCTCCTGCAAGAAGCAACGTCTGCTGCCAAAAAATCTCAGAGAGAAGAATTTGCAAAATTGTAGCTGATGGCAGATCGAATAAAGGTGGCCCTTGGACCCTGAGCTTATCAAAGCTGCTCATTTGTTCAAATGTGTCTTATTTTGTGTGTGTCTGTCAGTGCCTGGAATTCTTGAATGCCAGGTAATATAGATGGGAGATTGTAAGCGGGACTTATGGGCCAAGAGTGACTGTGACAAGATGGGAATTAATTAACAGAGGAAGGCGGATTGTGAGAGAGGGAGGTCTGAAGCCCGTACTTCTCCATGAGGTGTTTCAGGGACTCTTTCCTCTCGTGAGGTTCCCAGCTCTGTGGCTCAAATTTAGCTCCTGCCGGACCCCTCCCCCAGGAGCCAGGGGATGAGCTGTGGCCTTCAAAGCCCTCTGCCAAGCTCCTTTGTTTCCTTCATCTCCCCAAAGGAAAGACATTACCTCCCCCATGCAAACAGTGGGCTCTCCCTAGGCCGAGTTCTTTGGAGGCAACCTGCCTGGCCCTGGGCCCATGTTGCTCTAACTCTAGATGACACAGGATCCTCCTCTCTGGCCTCACCTCCCACATCCCCGAGGGCCACCTGAGGATGACTGCGGAGGGGGTGAGCCCAGGGGGCTGTGTTTCCAGTCTCAGTTCTTCCCCCACATGGACCAAGCAAATCACAATCCTGTGTTCAAATCACAGACTCAAAAGAGCACCTCTGAACTGGCAGGAATTTCAGAGGCTGCCTTGTCTCGCTCTTTATTTTACAGTTGGGAAAACAGAAGCCCAGAGAAGTTAAGTGGCTTGCTGTCGATCACAGAGTGAATTGGTTGGAGATCCAGGACCAGACCTGTGGTCTCTTGAGTCTGTCCGGTGCTCTTTCCCCAGGACACAGCCCCTGGAATGTCCATTTAGCGCCCTGGTTTCTCAGTATGGTGTACACGTCATGTGTACCCAGGGATCAGGAAGGCTTTCTGTTTCATACACATATGATCTCGATGGGGCCAGATACACATTGCGTTCAATTGTTTCTCCATCGCACAGAAATTAATTGAGAACTTACTGTGAGCCTCGCCCTGAGCAAGATGCTTCTGTGTGTATCTGGATTTTTGTAGATGGGCTTCAGGTAGTGTCTCTGGCTAAATCCAGTGCTGTTTTTGATTGATTGACAAAAGAGGTTTGCAAGTTGTAAAGATCCGTAGTCTTCATGCTATATATTTTTGTACTGCTTCGTAGTTACAAAGCATTAACCTTGTTCTACCTTCCTCCAGAATCATGGCCACGTCCTCACCTGCTACCTGTGCCACTTAATCCTCTGAACCCAATGAAGGGAGGGGGAGATTGAAGATATGGCCATAAACATCACCTTGGGGCACTGGGTCTAACAGAATATCAGGAGTTTTATCTTTCCTGTGGTGCCTCAAAAATGAAAGGTGGAAAATACTCCCAAGAATTTCCCTTCAGTCTCTGCCGGTGCAGAGCCTGCCGCCCGTTGAACCACAGGTTTGGTTCAGGGAAATGTAAGTTTGGTTGGTGCAGCATCTGCCTCCTGGGGTGGGCATCAGCCGGAAGATGCCTGGGCTGCTGGATGGGACAGGTGGGCTGGCCACGTAGCAGTTGCTGCCTAATGAACGCAGAGACCCAGGGGGACATGAGGAAACCAGCAGAGCTCGGCATACATCTCTGTAGGGGTCTGCAGAGTGGGCTTCCTCTTCCCCAGAGCCATCCATAACTCCAGCAAGAGATGGAGCAGCCGTGGATGGTCGGTGGGCCTTCAGACATGGGATTGGAAGGCCTGGAAGAGCTCCCGTTGTGTGTTGGTCTGTCCCACCTCATTCACGTAACCAGTTCCTATAGAGCGCCTCCCGTCTCTCAGGCACCGTTCTAGGTGCTGGAATACAGTGTGGAACAAAATCAGGCAGGGCTTCCCTCTGAGAACTTCCAGTATCGTGACAGGTGGAAGCCTGTTCTAGGTCTTTATTTTTAGATTTTCAAGAAAGAAGTTTCCACACAGTGAGCTTTTCTTCCATCACACGCAGTCTTTCCTGTCATTTTTATCCCCGGCTGCATTGTCAACCTTTTGCTCTCA
This sequence comes from Leucopleurus acutus, assembly GCF_964270905.1. Lineage (NCBI taxonomy): Eukaryota > Metazoa > Chordata > Mammalia > Artiodactyla > Delphinidae > Leucopleurus > Leucopleurus acutus. Next base: position 88,192,643 of record NC_139154.1, on the reverse strand, counting down.
TCGTTTCCTTTTCCCCCAGAGAAGCAGCATCCTGAGGCTGTAATGAGCATGGGGGGTGGGAGCCTGTCCTAGACAGAGCCCTGGGTACGCAGACGTTCCCTCCTCCCTCCCTTTTCGGTGCCCCAGCAACTCCTAGGTACCCCTTTTTCTCCACTCCCAGGTGCTCAGGGTCCCTTTTACAATAAAGTAAGGCAGCCTGCATCCTCCCAGTGGGCACCCCTAAGTGCGCCATGTCCTCCTTGGGGGCCTATGAGCCCTGGATGCCTGCAAAGCCCCAGGAAGAAAGCTCGCTCATTAGGCCACAGTGATGAATCGGCAGAAAGGACCAATATCCAACTGAATGTCCCAAGAGGGATGGCCTTTCAAAGGAGAAGACATATTAGGCACATAAACCTCTAAATGATGGAACTTCAGGCACAGAGGAGTAGGGTAAGGATGTTTAGGCAGCCTGGTGAGATCTGGGGGAAGAGCGCCCCTCGCTCCCACTCTGCACCTGGGTTTAGTTTGCCCTGCCTCTCAGGCTTACACAGACTGGGCTCATTTTGCCCTGTGACTGGGTTTTTCATACAAGCGCTGTGTTTGCGTCTACCTAGGTGCACGTATGTCTGTGTCTGCTTGTCAGGTCACTGTTTACCTTAGGTGCATCTGTGTAACGAATCGTGGCCCCATCGGCCCTTTTGAAGAACATCATTGTTCAGAGAACCTGAGGTGATGCTCTGCTCACATGTCCCCATCATCCAACCCCAGGGGGTCACACTCGTCTTTTCCCACCACTGCGTTCACACGGGCAGAAGAGACGAGATACTGCACATAGACTATCCACGGGCTGCAATTAGGAAAGGAAATAGGGTTCATTTTCTTGACACTATCTCTCACCAGTTAAACGTGGTAACAATTGCCTGTGGGACTCTGGAGAAATTATGAAGTGTTAATTAGTAGAAGCTCTATGTATTTAAAATATATGGCATATTTAAATAATTATTAAATTAAACCTACTTTGCAGAGTTGAGAAACCATCTGGTCCAAAAAAATCTGAGGAGTTGAATTTTGCTGCATATATTAAGAGAGGTGTTTAAATGCTTCTGGAAACGGTCATTTTGTGTCACTTTTAATCCCTTAGATATGGAAACTGAGGCACAGGAAGCAGGAGGTGACCTGGCTGTGGTTACCTCCTGGGCTATTCTAATTGATGTGTTTCCATCTCCCACAGTGGAGGTCGAAAGCACTCCTCATGTCCAGAGGGTGTGTTTAGAATGTGAACGAATTACAACTGTGGCTGTATCTTGGAAGTCACGTATTTCACACTTGATCCCAATGACTCGTGACTCTTTGGGCTTGAAGGTGAAAAGCAAGCACCCCGTGCCATATTCTGCAGAGACGAGGAGGACAGAGCCTGGAGACCCAGTCCAGTCACAGACAACTAAGGATTAGTGCGTCTTTCTTTGGACACATCCCACCCTCTTGGGCTCAGTTTTCTCATAGGTTTAAAGACGTGGGAGGGGAGGGTTGGGCTGTGTATCAGTCAGGGTCTAACAAGGAAAATAGGAACTTCTTCGAGTATGTCGACAGAAGGAATTGAATGCAGGACAGTTACACAAGTAATGGAGGAGCTGAAACAGATAGGGTATGAGAAGGTAGCCCCGAGGTTAGCCCCAGTGGGATGTTTCTTCTTCCTCGAAGCTGGAGGGAGAAGGGGAGGAGGGGGTGTCATCCCAGCCCAGGGGCCAGGGCCACTCTGTGGAAGCTGGAACGTGGGGGCCTCTGGGGCAAGAGCTGGGGCCATGGAGGGGATGCTGCTTGAGGCAGAGAATGAGGGAGGAAATACTCTGGCATCTTCCCCCCACAAATCTTGGGTCAGTGCCTCCTACTGCCCCCAAGCCAGCAGGCAGCCAGATGACGTGGAGCCTGCAGGCGTCGGCAGGGAAGGCTGAGAAATGGTTAGGCTGGGAGCAGCCCAGGCCAGTTGAAGTCCCTGTTAACTCTGACGTTCAATGAGAGAGAGAAGCTCAGTGTGTCCTCAAGGGTGTGCCGATGGGAAAATCAGGCCAATAAGGCCACACTGGTCTTTAATGAGACTCCCCATCCCAGCATCAGAAACAAACCTTCTCAAGGTACACCTGCCTTGTTCTGTGCTGGGCTTGCCTTTATGGGGGAAAACGTGGCAAGACTTCAGGGAAGGTGTTTGTGGGTGTGGGGATGAGGGGTAGGTACAAGATGGGGAACGGAAGAGAAAGAGGAGACAGAAAAGGGTTCATACCTGTGGGTGGAGAGCTGAACCCAAAGGCAAAGGGGTCAAAGGGCCTCACCCATGACCAGTGATGGTCACTGTCTGTGCAAAACGATGCTTCCCACCATAAAATAATTCACAACAGGGCAGTGTCCACATCAGGCTTCTCTAGAATGTTTAACGGATTTTCACACAAGGCACCGTTTTCATGGAGTGTCTTCAATCAGTACCTGTCAGACTGGATTGGCTGGACATCCCCTTGCCTAAGGTGTTCTCTTCCTGAAGAACGGAAGTGGTGTTAGCTTTGTCCTCAGCTCGGGACAGACCGCTCACACAGATGTCAGCTGCAGTGGAGTTTGAGGTGCTAACAGGCCCCCATCTCTGGGCTTCAGGCTCTTTACCTGTGAAGTGAGGGGTTCTCCCAGCCCTGCACTTGGGACCTACCCCAGTCCCTGGCAGACAGGGGCAGGAAATGGTCCTTCCGCCAGGCTGGGAATAGGACACTCACACAGCCATGTCCCAGGAGGTCTGAACCGAGAGCACGGCTGTGGCTCAAGGGCGGACTAAGTAACCGGAAGCCCTTTGTAATAACTCCAGGTTTTGCATTTCCTGTGAAACGGGGAGTGTGCAGAGCACGGCAACGCTTCCCCTGAATCCACGCTTCTCTGCCCGCTGCCCTCAGGCCTCACGCGCTCTCCTCTCCGGCTTCCTTGAAGGGCTTACCTCTCGTTCTCTCCCCACTTCCCTTCCTGTCCATTCTGCATTACGAAGCCCAAAGAACCGAGGAGGTGAGGCAGGCTCTTGCCAGTCAGGGAGGAAGGCCCGTGGTGGGGGAAGAGCTGGGGACACTCATGCGTTAGTCATTTTTGTCCTGACATATACAGAGATGAGCGATAGCTGGAAAAGATGCCAGTTTGGTGACAAATGAGAGGTCCTGGAGCTGAGAAGAGGGAGAGAATAGAAGGACCTTGGCCAGGGGAAGAGGAGAGGTCTGGCCTGAGCCAGGCTGCAGAGGCAGGGATGCATGTGCTGTGTTGGGGTGGAGAGGGAGGGCCTGTCTGTTGGGCTGGGCTGGGCCTTTCATGTAGTAGGAGCGGGAAGATGGCACCTCAGTTCCAACCTGAGGAGCTTGAAAGCCTGTCCAGAAAGAAATGGCATGGCGGGCTTCCCTGGTGGCGCAGTGGTTGAGAGTCCGCCTGCCGATGCAGGGGACACGGGTTCGTGCCGCAGTCCGGGAAGATCCCACATGCCGCGGAGCGGCTGGGCCCTTGAGCCATGGCCGCTGAGCCTGCGCGTCCGGAGCCTGTGCTCCGCAACGGGAGAGGCCACAGCAGTGAGAGGCCCGCGTACCGCAAAATAAAACAAAAACGAAATGGCTGGTGCCAACTCCCTGCCCCCAGCCCACAGCACGTTGTTTCCCTCTGAAGGCAGAGGAGGACTCAAGCTCTCCTAGGGCGGTGCTGCTGGTACATGGGAGCTGGTACATGGCATAAAGCCTGGGGACCATCTGGCTACGGACAAGAAGACATGGATGGTTTTTGTGAAGCATTTTAGACATATAACCATGGGTGTGGATTGGATTGAGGGAGCAAGTGCTGGAGAAAGAGATGAGTGGGGAAATGAATGTGGGGAGATTTCAGGCCAAGGGACATCTGTATCTTCTTCTGCCTATTCTTACATTGGACTTGGTGGACCAGCCTTTTTTGTTTTCAGTTTTAAACCTAGGCTCTTTTATGGGGTAAAGCTCCTCCACTCCCACCGTCATCTGGGGCATCCGTGCAGCCGCCTTTCCTCTCTTGTCTATCAAGCTGAGCTTCTAGGTACTCAGTCATGGAAGAGCTCAGGCTATGTTAGAGGCACACTCTTGCCTTCTTTTTGGACCAGGTGCTTTTCACTCCATAAAAACATTATGGCAAAAGTATTGATGTAGGGACTTCCCTGGTGGTCCAGTGACAAAGAATCCGCCTTCCAATGCAGGGGACGCGGGTTCGATCCCTGGTCGGGGAACTAATATCCCACGCGCCATGGGGCAACTAAGCCCGCGCGCCACCACTACTGAGCTAGCGCGCCTCAACGAGAGAGCCCGCGTGCCGCAAACTACAGAGCCCGTGCGCTCTGGAGCCCGCACACCACAACTAGAGAGAGAAAACCCTTATGCCACAGCTAGAGAGGAGCCCGTGTGCCACAACGAAGAGCCCGCACGCCACAACGAAAGATACCGCATGCCTCAACGAAGATCCCGCATGCCGCAACTAAGATGCGACACAGACAAAAAAATAAAGAAAATAATTAAACATTAAAAAAATAAGTACTGATGTAGAAGTCTCCATCAAGTTCATTGCAATTAGAGCACTGGGATTCTGTCATCAAAGTTTCCATTCTCCCAGGAATTGTTCTGGGCCCTTCGTAAGCCAGAGATAATCTGGTGTTTTGTTTTGGTTTTTTTCCGTCCAAAAAGATGAAACCACTTCTTGGTTGACCCTCTTAGAGAGTGATGAACTGGAGCAGTCAGAAGCCATTAGCACTGGCCCAGTGAGCTGCTGTTCAATGTAGAAGCATTGGCTAAGCCCAGGGAGACGTATCATCAGAGGTCAACGACCTGCACCCTGCAGCTGAAAGCTGGGCTCCTTCGCTGCCACACGGTGGCCCTGCAGGGTGGCTCGCTGCATCTACAAATCCTGAACTTTTGGTTTTAGGGGTCCCCTTTGCCATCGTCGTGCTGCTGATGACCATAGGCTCTTATACCCTTGCTGCTCAAAGCATGGTCTGTAGACCAGCGGTATCAGCCTCGCCCAGGAGCTTTTGAGAAATGCACAATCTCAGGCCTCACTCCGGACCCGCTGATTGAATCAGCGTCTGCTGGTCAGCAAGATCCTCAGGAAATGTGTGCATTTTAGGGTCGGAGAAGCCTGAAACAGCTGGGGAGGCCACAAGTGTGAAATCAAGGTGTCAGCAGGGCTGAACTCCCGCCAGAGCTCTAAGGGAGAATCTTTTCTTTCCCCTTCCAGTTTCTGGTGGCTCCTGGTCTTCCTTGCCCTGTGGCTGCCTCATTCAGATCTCTGCATCCATCTTCATGTGGCTTGTAAGGACAGTCGTGATGGCAGTCAGGGCCCCCCAGGATAACTCAGAATGATTTCATCTTGAGATTCTTAATTTAATTACATCAGTAAAGATCCGTTTTCCAAATCAGGTCCCATTCGCAGGTTCTAGGAGTTGGGACATGGACCTATTTTTTGAGGGGAGGGGCCACTGTTCAACCCACTGCAGACCCCTCTGGAACATTCCCAGGCAGATGCTTCCAGCCCCTTGCCGTAGCTCACCCTCCGCAGCTAGTCCAGCCTGGCGTACTGATTTAGCCGTACTGCTGAACACTGCCAGATAGTACCAGCATTACTGATGCCTTTTCTACGACATGTTGCCCTACATGTTTCACATGGACGAATCCATTGGATTGCAACACCCCCTCAGGGCTGCTACTGTAATTACCACCCCCACTTTACGGATGAGGAAACTGAAGCTCGGAGTAGTTCAGGAACTCGCCTAAGTTCTCACAGCTAGTAGAGTTGAACTTGGCCTGCAAACCGGGCAGCCTGCCTCAGAATCTGTGCTCTTTCCCATATGCTTCACCATTCAGAAGCATGATTAGATGCTTCGGGAATTATGGAAGATTCAAGCGGTGGAGGAGAGAGATAGCACCAGGACTCTTTGGCCCACTGCCCAGGGAAGCTGGGCACAAAGAAGGCCCAGATCCGGTGTGGGCCCTTCTGCACCCACCACACAGTGCCTGGAGGTCGGGGGACCCCCACTTGTTGGTGCCCAGAGGATGGAGCACATCTCACTCAGCAGCGAGTGACTGACACAGTGCCTCCCATCTGTGTCAAAGGACCACATGCATAGCCATGCCGGGGACATTGCTCGGGGCAGGGATTGCTGGGGACTCTCTCTGTGGACCTGCCCAGGCTGGATGCTCAGCTCTCTGGAGGGCACGGAGCTGAGTCCTGCAACCCCAAGATGGGGCTCCAAGTCAAGGAGAGCCAGAAGCAACATCCAAGAGTCCAGGAGGGGCCAGAACCACAGGGGAGATGTTACCACGCCACCTCCCGGTGTGCCTGGGTGAGCAGCCCAGGGAGCGTACAACCGGGCTTGAGCTCTGAAGGCCCACGTGCATGGTGTGTGTTTGTGGGGGGCACGAGGGGGCAGAGGCAAGTGTGCCCTGGACAGGTGCATGGTTTCATTAGGATGCTGGCAGCTGAGCCAAGTTCTGAATCCCTCATGAAAAGGCCACCCAGAAATGCAGGTGAGACATTCTCATGAGAGCGGTACTGCTGTGGCCGCCACTTAGAAATGAAGCCCACAGTGCCCAAGGTCACACAGCTGCTCAGTCCCTCCCCCCACAGCGCAGCATGGGCTCTGGAACGCCAGGCTTACGGCAGGGCAGTGCTAAGTACAGCGCCCGGGCATAGCGGGCACTTAAAAAAAAAAAATATATATATATATAGATTCCACCCCAAACCCTTTTTCATTTAACACTGTATAGGTACATGTTTCCATGGGACAGCCTGCATGGCTAAGTGCCTTGTGGGTGTTTGTCATTAAAGAAGGTACTTAGATGAGTATTTAATATGGTTTCATCACTTGGCACTTTGGATCTGCCTCCTGCCTTGGGCTCACACATGCCATTTGCTTACTAACCAGCATGTGAAACCTCATTTAATTTGTTTTAACTACCCTTGCTCTCCCCTTGCCTTCATCCTCTTTATGCCCTTCCTGATCTTCTGCCTTGGCTTGCAGTCTTTTGCCACCTTCATTTTTCCCAGACTGAGAGACTCACCCCTTTCTCTTGAGTTCCAAGCTTGACTGCTAAGAATCTCCAGAAGCCCTTCCCAAGGCACAAGCACGGTGATGACTGGATACAGCCTTTTTTTTTTTTTTTTTTTTTTGGATACAGCCTTTTGTACCTACAATAAATGTCGGGTTGAGGGGGTCAGAGAATTAGCTGGGAAAGCCCACACCCAGTCCAGGCATTCTCAGCATTGGCGCAAGCAGCAGTGGAAGCTCTAGACTACCTGCTCAGATGGAAAAGTGGAGCCCACCATTTAAAAATGCATAATCAGCCCCAAATCTACCTGTGTCTTTAGTACAGAAATTCAGCAGCAGACGTAACCTGTCTAATTGTATTAAGCTCAGTTTCACAGATTCTTTGACATTCCCTTGAGAACATTTGATGGGGCAGTCAGCCCAGATGTACGCTTGACGGCAAGATGGAGTCCAGACTGTGATTTAAAGATTCAATTGTTACACTGTCATAGACCACATGAGGACGGATTGAATAGTAGCACGTAACATTTATTGAGCACTTATTATCTACCAGACCCTGTACAGAGCCTGTCCTTACATAAATTGCCTCATATGATCCTCTGAGGAGGTACCATTCCTGTCTCCATTGTACAGATGAAGAAACTGAGGTTTAGAGAAACTAAGTAACGTTGGAAAGGTGCAGAGCTGGGATTTGATCCTGGGCCCTTAATGCTCTCCAGAGCCTGGATCTTAGCGATGATGTTGCATGGTACAGCCAACTCCCTGGGCTCTTAATGTAATGAGATAGCTTCGGACTCCTTTTGAGTAATTTACCATCCCATCCCATCCCCACTCCCTGTAATAGTTCTTAATTTTCTCTCTGCTTGCCTTAAATCTCTCTACTCCCAGCATTGGGAAAATGCAGGGCAGATCCCAAAGGCAGATCTGGGAGGGTTCTTGGAGTGAGGATATCGGGGATTGGTTGAGCACTTACTATGTGCTAGTCCTTCTGGAGAACACTTCCAGCCATGGATGTTTTCATTGGCTCAGTGAATCAGAAATCCAGGGAGTGGATCTATTTCCATTTTGTCTCCTCTTGATGTCTTTTAAGTTTGGCCTTCTCATCCTAGTCTGGTTCTGCCTGATGACATTATGGTCCTGTTTCACAGAGGAGGAAGATGCCTCCTCAGCAGAACACGGATGTATACTGTTTGGGGGCCGGGCATCTCAGTCCGCCTTGCTCTGTAGATCTTGGGACAGCATCCCTGGCAGAAGCAGGATTGATAGCCAACAAACCTCATCTGCTGAGGATGTGGTTCATACTATTAGACATAGAGGACACAGCATCCAATAGCTGTTCCCTGGACTTCTTGGCTGGAGGTGGAGTTGGGGGCAAGAGTAGTCCTGCCACATGAAGGACAAATGCTCTCAGATTAGGCCCCAAAGCAGAATCGACTGTTTTGTGTTTGAATTTGACCAAGGTGAAGCTTTTCAAAATATGGCTCCATGGGTTTTTGGGTACAGGCTTTCCTGAAGGCAAAAGGCAGATGAGACGACCGCTTAAAAGTACCTGTGATTGGATTCTAGGACAGCCTGAGGTGTGGAACAGTGAATCAGAGGACGTGTCAGTTCAATTAGACGGGCTTTTGGATGATCTTTCATCCACATAGTGTGCAAGTTTGGCTGACCTCCTCACTGAAAGGACTGAGTATTTGAAGGCTGGGCCCAGCCATCCTGCTGGTTCAGGATTGTCTCTGCATCACCAGGGTTTCCTGAATCCCCCTTTCTTTCATTTCACTGAACGCATGAGGTCCGCATGGTTTGGTGACTGGTGGCAGGGATACCTGGCAAGTGTGTTAGAGCTCATGCTGGCGCATCAAGCTTGAGACCCCCCTGGAACCCCGTGGCTCACGAGCCTGTACTGGAGCACTGTCCCCCACCCCCGGTGTTTAATGATCTATGTATGTATCGCTCGGTAATGCGATGATTCCCAATAGCTCTGTGGTCCTGATCAAGTCACTCCATTTCCTGAGCCTCAGTTTCCTCACCTGAAAACCAGGATGATGGGCCCTTCACCGCAGCACTGATGAGAAGGGCTGGGCACGGCTCCAATACCTATTTGGGTTTAACAGCCCTAATTTTTTAGATTGAATAATGTCTTCCTTCTTAGGCCTGCAGCAGTCAGGGGGTTAAAGGATTCTTCCAGCCAAGGGGGTCTCCGGAGATGGACAGAGGGAGACTCTCTCCTTCCTCCTTTGCCCTTTCTTCTTTGAAACAATTTTCATCCTCAGTGGTCACAGCAGTTAACGCCTCATGCAGAACCGTGGAAAATTCAGAAGTACGTGAAGAAGCTGTTGATAAGCTCCAGCTGTAATCCCACCACCCAGGGGCATGGGCTTTCTATTTATCTGAACAGACCAGGCAGGGTGTGGTCCGGTCCCTTGTTCAACGGTCTCCATTTACTCTGCAAAGCAACAGCAGCAGGGCCTTGGCCAGCTCCTCCCTCACTTCTGGAAGTTTCATTCAGGGATCGGTGAGTTTGGGCTCTGACTTTAAGTCTCGGGCTTGAAGCAAACGCCGTGCTGTCCTTGTCTGGAGCTGACCTGTGGGGCTGGGGGCCTGGGGCTTCAGAGGCTGGCACCACCCAGGGGGTGGCCGTGCCCACGGCAGCAGCGGGAGCATCCGCGCAAGGACCACTTGCCACGTCTTTCTGCTTCGGGCTTGGGGTGCGTGTGATACAGACTGTCGGCTCCCGTCGGGACACCTCCCACTGAAGTGGCAGGAGACGGGCACTCGGCTCCGTTGTGGGCTCACGGGGCTGAAACAGACTTTAACCAAAAGTCAGACAACTTGAGCATCCTCTTCGCGACCTTCTGTTCCTTTTATAGCTACAAGGAACGACCCGCAGAAAAGTGATTTCATACTCCACTGGTGACATATACGTGGTCTCCAGTGGGACAGGGAAGAAAAGGACCTGTGACAGGGAGCGTCGTTCATGATTGGTGATCCCCGGCTGCTCTCCTAGGAGGGTGAATCCCAGCAGAGTCTTTGCTGAGTAGTCGCAAGAGTGTGAGGGTGCAAACTGGAGATGCCCAGAGGGAGTTCCAGGGCTCCGCTGAGCGGGCAGCTGAGGGTCCTGTGTTGGGGGTTGGGGCAGAGGAGGAGCTACTGGAGGGACGAGGTGAGAGGGATGGATAAGGGGGCGGGGCTGAGCCAAGGGTGTCTATTACCTTCTCCTCCGTGTGGCCACAGTTGGTGCTATATTGTGGAGTTGGCTTTGTTAGAGTTCCAATCAATTACTGGAATTCTGTCTCAAAATAGGCAAGAAGAACGGCTGCCAGAGCAGGCCCAGCCATTTGGGTTACATAACAAAAGAACATGTTATTTTAGAGGAGGTGATCTAGGCTCTAGGGTGCCTGCCACGCACGCCCCGCTATCAGCTTACTCTGAAATGGGCTGCTCAGGGGTCTGTCTCCCCACGCTGTTCCCTGGACTCCCCTAGGGCCTTACTCACCTCTGGGACCCCAGGGCCTGGACGGTGCTGCTCTGCCATCCTAACTCCTCCCAATTCACCGTTAGTTGAGTTTTAGTTCAAATAACATTTATTCAGCACCTACCTGGCACCAGGCCCTATAGCAACACAAGGAATAGAGAAATGGCAAAGACACAGGCCCTGCCTGCTAGGAGCTCATGGTAATAGATTGTTGCTGTCGGATTATAAGTGGAATGAAAGAGGAGGGTAACGGTGATAGGAGAGCGTAAGGGACAGGGGTGTGGAGGGAAGGCTTCTGGGAGGAGAGGACAACCTGAGCCGAAGGGAGATGATGGCAAAGAAGAAAGAGTGCTCCAGGAAGAGACCAGCAAGACAAAGACGGGGACCAGCCTGGTGCCTTCTGGGTCCTGGGAATAGCCCCCAGAGCACCAGTGGTAGGCAGGGAGGGTGGGGGCAGGCACTGGGAGGCCCATGGGGCTTTGTGTACCAGCTGAGAGGGACTTCATTCTGCAGGGTGCAGTCCTCAAGAGGAAGGGAGTGGCCAGAGAGAGAAAGACATGATCCCCGGTCCCCTGGTCGGGAATGGGCTGGTTTGAATTTCCAACATGGGCCACGCATTTGGTTTAAAAGAGCAAAATCAGACTTAACATTTTATTTGATAAATACAAAAAGGATAGCTGTCACTCTTGTAACACAGTCTAAATTTGACTAAATTTTGGATAGAGGAGCAGAAATTAGAAAAAAAGGTGCAGGAACGCTGCCTCAGGTGGCGGGGAGCCATGGATGAGTTGGGTGGGTGGGGGGGATACAGGGCAATGACGGACATGAGCCAGATTTGCATTATAGTGACTCTGGCTACTGATTGGCTGGAGGGTATGAGAGAGGAAAGGCTAGGCAGAGACCATGAAAGGGATGGGGATGACACTGGCTTGATTCGGGGCGTGGTACTCTGGGTGGGGAGATACGTAGGACACAAAACCAGAGAATTTGGTGACAGAGTAGGTACACAGGGCATGAAGAGGGAGGAGACAAGGCTGCCTTCTGGGGCCCTTGGTGGGTGGCCAGCTGGGTGGGGGGCAGGAAGGAGACGCTGGCTGGAGGAAGGAGGCTCTGGTGCAGGGTTGGCCAGAGTGATGGTCTGCTCCGACGGGTCATTTTCAAGGTGGCTGTGGGACATACAGGTGGGCAAAGGCCACAGTCTAGTTAGCAGCCAGCTAGGGCTGAAATCTCGTGTCCCAGCTTCTGCCTTCCAGCCGGCTTGGTTGTGCACTGAGAGTAGCGAGCAGGTGGCCCCGGGGTGGAGGGGTCTGGCATTCTCACTACATGGGGCACCCCTTGCTTCTCAGCTCTGCCCACGGGGCCTAGGTGGCTGGAAGCTTGGGTGAGCTCGCCTCTTGAAGCACGTGCTGGGGAAGCCAAGGACTCCGTGTATCATGATCCTGGCCTCAAAACCACAGCAGGCACAGCTCAGAGGGTTCTGTCAGGCCAGGATCCCCCGAGGCCCACCCAGGACCGCAGCTCTGCCCCAGGTGCTGGACCCTCCTGAGTGACCCTGGCATCAGACCTCTTTTGCTGATCTGGTACCTTTCCTGGCCCTGCCCAGCCTGACTGCAATCAGAGATTTGACCGATTTGGTAACACAGGAGAATGTTTAAAATAATGCCTTTGCCTACAATACCTCTCAGGGCTATTTTCATTGTAATCAGGGGTTAATGCTATAACCCAAGGAATGGAACACTAATGGTAGAATTTCAACACTGATGGAGATCAGGAAGGAATTATTCAGCATTCAGTGTATACTTCTCTGTGGGACAGATGTCTCTCTTCTTACCTGAATGGCATAGGTTCCTTCTGGGGACAAAAGTTTAATTCTCTCAGTGGACACAAGAAATAGCTCAGACTCTGAAAATCCAAGCCTTAACAGGGACGGGACAACCTCACATCTCTGTGGCAGGGACTGTCGGTGAAGGGGAGGGAGCTGGAGCTTCATGTAAGACAACTTATCTGGCTGCAGGATTGGTCTTTAAGGTGGGTCAGTGGCCACCCATAGAAAGCAGGGCATCCAGAGGTATGTCAGCAAACCCCCCAGGGAGGGCTCCCATATTGGTAGGCAGTGGACAGAAGCAGCATTAAGTGGTGGCAGTGACTCTGTTCTAGCTAAAAATGAGGCCCATGGGAGGAGAGCCCCAGCTGGCAGCTGCACACATAGAGCATAGAGAAGAGCTTTTGAAAGCGACTGCCAGGTCCCTAGCTAGAGGCATGACCATTGGGACTGAGCTCAGGGGCCCTCTCAGCACTGGAATGCTGAGCCCCGAGTGCCCAGCAGGGCTGAGAAGGCAGCTGTGCCTCAGGGGCCACGCAGCATCTTGGTTTCCCTCACACACACTGGACCTGCTGGGACGACTTCTCCTTGCCCCTCCTGGGTGAGACTAGTCTTCCCAAGTGCTGCTCTCTGGGCAGTATGGGATCTGGGGTGGAGCTGAGCTGCTGGTGAGGCAGGACAGGCAGGGCCAGGCCCTCGGAGCCACAGAGGGGGTGGGGGTGGGGGTGGGGATGGGACACTGGCTCTGGGTGAGACAAGCATCCCTGGGTCTAAACAACAGGCACCCAAGTGAAAAAAAAACACAAAAAACCTATCACTTGTCTTTTATTCTAAAGCATTTTGATGATTAACTCTTTGATGACCTTGGTCCCCAGGAGTTTTGGACTAGTAACTCGCCCTTCTTAATAAGACATTAACAACTTTACATTCCTCCTTCAGTAGTACTTTATGACCTGTTACCCAGGTATTAGCTGGGGCCTTTCTTCCCCTTGAACAGTAGGTGACATTGTCTTGAATCCACCAATTCATGGTCTGTGTAACTTCGAAACCCTCCCACTTTCCTGGGGTTTGAGATTCTTTGGGCTTCTTCTGCCTCTTTGGGCTGCATCCAAAAATCAGTCACACCAGCATCTGTGAGTTTGGTAGCTGTTAGTGACGTATTCTGGGGGGTGTCAGGAAGGGGCCAATCCCTTCTAGCCCAGCAGCATGTGCTTTCTGGGCTTGCGCGGAGTTCCACATTCTGCTCCCTGCACCCGACAGAGCAGCCGCCCTCCTCTGGGCTCCCTTGGCCAACACTCAGCAAAGGGATTTCCCAATTCCTCTCTTTGAAAGGAATTTTGATCCTGATTGTAAAGATAATGAAGCTTTCTTTACCTTTTTGTAGACACAATTTGCTTTTAAAATAAAAAATTCAGCTTCAGTTCATTTTCAAGAATTTCCCAGCAGTCCTTAAAATAAATCAGCAACTAATGGTGCTGCAGAAACAGGGTGGAGAGTCATGGTGGTGCAGACAACACCCTGATATCTGTTGTGTTTTGTGTCTTCCAGTTTCTACCCGGATGCTTGAGATCCTGTAGATGCAATCGGTGACCCTGGGAGTGGAACGGAGTGTGCAGGCTGAGCGCTGAGAAGAGGCAGCCTGGGGCAAGGCTGCTCCAGCCTCCTGGTAATTAGTCAGTAGTTTTCAGTGGTGATGGGGGGGTGAGACACACTTTTTGATTGGGTCCATCTCACCAGGATGAGCTTCCAGACACTCAGGTCATCGCCATGAACTGCCCCGATCCTGCTGACTCAAGAGCTACCATGTGCAACTAGAGATTATCATGCTAAGTGAAGGAAGTCAGAAAGAGAAAGACAAATACCATATGCTATCACTTATATATGGAATCTAAAATATGGTACAAATGAACCCATCTACAAAACAGAAACAGACTCGCAGACATGTAGAGATCAGACTTGTGGTTACCAAGGGGGAGGAGGGAGGGAGAGGAGTGGACTGGGAGTTTGGGGTGAGCAGATGCAAACTATTACATTTAGAACGGATAAACAACAAGGTCCTAATGTATAGCACAGGGAACTATATCCAATCTCCTGGGATAAATCATAATGGAAAAGAATATTAAAAAAGAATGTATATATGTCTAAAACTGAGTCATTTTGCTGTACAGCAGAGATGGGCATAACATTGTAAATCAACTACACTTCAATAAGCAAAAGAGCTACCATGGAATCAGAAGGACCTTAGAGGTCACCGGTCCAACCCCGAGCAGGGCAGAAGCCCCACTATAGCATCCTGTAGTCACCCTGACTCCAAGGAGAGAGCTCACCACCTAACGGGGCAGCCTGTCCCACCTTCTCGTTACTGAGCAGCTCCTGCTGGTGGAAGGCTCACCCTCGCACCCTTGGCTAGAATCTGCCTGCCTGCCTGCCTGCAGTAACCACTTGCTTCCTGGTTCTGGCCCCCGAGGCTCTAAGGAATCAGCCTAATCCCTCTTCCACATGGCAGTCCAGCAGATACTTAGGGACAATCGGAGTGGAGGAATGCAGGATCTGGGGCCAGAGACAGGCCTGGTTGAAATCCTGACTCCACTGTTAATCTGTGTGCTCTTCAGCAAGTTAGTTAACCTCTCTGATTCAGTTTTTTTTAATCTGTAAAGCTGGGACAATAATGTCTGCCTCGTAGAGTGGTCCTGGGAATGAAAATAAATCACAAATAGAAGTTGCTTGGTGTTATTCCATCACCAATTCTCTGAATGTCCTACAATTCAACCCAGTTCTGACACTACCCTGAGTTAAAAGGGCACGTAAGAAAAGGCAAAGTCATGAACAAGGCTCCGCCCTCTTCAGAGGCCAGCTACAGGTGTGAACCCCAGGCCATCTGCACTTCCGACCAACTTGACTGTAAATTTGGGGGTTCCCACAACCTCCCTTTCAGTTTCTATAATTCCCTAGAAGAACTCACCGAACTCATCGAAAGCGCTGTAACTGCAATTGCAGTTTTATTATAAAAGATCCAACTCAGGAATAGCCGGACAAAAGCAGGGTAGGGTCTGGGGGTGGAGGACGTGGTGCCGAGCTTCCACGCCCCCATCCAGCCCAGCAATGTGCTCACCAACCAGGAAGCTCCCCCTGGCCTTACTCTCCAGGGTTCTTTAAAGGCGGTGTGCATTATTACCAGGCACAACTGATTCAATCATTTGCCACTTGATTGAATGCAATCCCCAGCCCCTCTCCCCTCCTCCCTCTGTGGTTGAGATGGGGGTGAAGTTCCAACCCTCTAATCATGTGCTTGGTCTTTCTCAGTGGCCAGTCCCTCCCTTGAAATATCTAAGTGCCCACCATAAGTCACCACATTTGCATAAAAACTCAGACTTGGTGAAAGGGGCTCACGATGACTAAGAAAAGACACTCCTAATGTCTTTTGGACGTTTTAGAAATCCCATGTGTTTTTGAAGCTCTGTGCCAGGAACTGGGGCCAGAGGCCCCTTCTATTCTTTATGACGCCGCACCTGGCCTCACAAGCGCCGGTATCCTGTGATCTTTAGCACCCTGCTTACCCCTTTTCCTTTGTGATCTCCCAGTTGACATGTTCCCGCTATCTGGTCAGAGAACGAGGCATTCTCGTCAGTCTCTTTCTGGATTTTCTCTTTGTTAATATAGTTCAAGATTGAATTAGTTTGGGGACTAAAACATATAATTACAGTTATTTGGTGTGCACCTGTTTACAATTGAACCATAAGCCTCTCATTACTCGAGCTCCTCATGCTACGATGATTCTAGCCCCTAAATGACACATAATAAGAGCAAATGCTGATAGCACTTGCTATGCACCAGGAGCTTTTTGAACTACTTCACATACATTAATTCACCCAATCCTCACAACAACCTAAAGAGAAGTTAAATAGTTGCAATCCCTGTTTAATATATGGGGAAACTGAGGCACAGAGAGGTTAGGTAACTTGCCCAAGATCACACAGCTAATAAGGGGCATAGCTAAGATTTGAACTCATGGTCTGGTTCCAGAGTCCTTGGTTTTAACCACTAAGCTGTGCTGCACACAACTTTGACCACCTCCCAACATTTTGGGGAGGGAAAGAAGGAGCACAGAAGAATGCCTTTGGTTCACAAAACCGAAGAGTTTGCCCAGGCCCCAGCTGTCGTGGTGAGGGAGTCACGGCTTCCATTTTCTACCCCCTCCCCCATCGGAGCACCTCTGGAGCAGCCCTGTGGGGCTGGGCTCTAACGAGTGAAGGCAGGCCTGGAGGTTCCTGTCCATCGGGCCTGGAAGGTCTTTTTTCCTCATGCTTCGTGGGCCAGAGCTACTTCAGAGACTTCACAGCCTGATTCCCGGGAAGTGCAGCCACTCCAAAGGGAAGAGAGAGGACCAGCTTTTTCCTGCCTGGATGAAAAGGATTTAGTCCAGGAGGGTTCAGTACCAGGCTGTGCTGGTCCCAGAGAAGCTGACAGCTCAGGTGGTTCTGGAGCTAGTGGGATTTGGCGTTGTGAGGGGCACAGGGATCTCCACGCCCACATCCAGTGTATCCATTGGGGGGTTGCTTGTTGCTATTTTAAAAATAACATCAAAGATTCGGGGGTGTGAAGGTGCCCGAGAGAATTAAAGGGGACAGATGCAGGGGGGCGATGGCTCTGGAAGAATTTTGGTCTGCAGCAGTGTCTTCCCAGAAGAACCTGGGTGGTGACCCCATGTCTGCATGGCTCCGTTGCATTCCCATCATGTTTGACCTTGCGGTCTCTTCTCTCTTCCCAAGTTCCAGAGATGAAGCTGTTTGGGAGCACGATGGGGGTGAAGTATTCTTAACTCATCCCATGTGCATGGGATTGACTTGAAACCACAAGGTAACAGTCAGTAGGTCATATGTGCTCTTTGCAGATGTTTCTCTTTCAGCATTTGGCTTGAGGAAGAGGAACTGGGGAGATGCAGGAAGAAGGTCTCTTGCTCCAGGAAACCTAGATCCTCCATCCTTCTGCCTTTTCTACATGAGTCTGTCTCTCTCCCTATAGTGTCAGAACTGGAAGGGGCCCCAGAGGTCCATTCTGTCCACTCCCCAATTTAGGAATGGACAAAGTGACACCCAAAGAGGGAAATTACTCGCCCAAGTCCATGAACTAGAGAATGTCAGAACTGGGGCAACATTGCAGATGCTGACTTTAGTCCAGAGCTAATTCAACCAGAAACATCCCTGATGGACTCAATCACTCTTCACTTAGACGAAGAATCTGCCTTTACATGTCACTAAGTACAACCTCAAACATTTTAGCAACCTGCCAAATATGTCTCAAAATATTTCCTTAGAGACCGTTGGTTGGTTCGTTTGTTTTTGGCTGCCACTCCAAGGTGACTCCTTCTTCCCTTCTCCATCCTCCATCCCATCGACATGGCTGGTAAGGGTGGTGCTAACTGGGGGAGATCTGGTGAGGGCTTTCACAAGGAGCTGACTAATTAGTGACGGAATTAAGATCAGACGTCATGGTTTTGTAAACTTGTAAAAGCAGGTGGTGGTGGCACTTGGAGCCCTCTTGCTGCCCCAGGTCAAGTGTGTGGTGGCAGCTGGTGAATACAGTGGGAGGAGGAGGCCTGGACAGCCACGGGAGGCAGTGCCACCTTGGCAGTCTCGCCAGAAATGGCCAGCACCTGGGATGGATGCCTTCTGTTGCATGATACAGCAACTGACATCTAGCCAGTGGTATTTCAACCCGGCTTCCCATTAGAATCACCCAGAGAACTTTTAAAAATCCTGATGATGAGGTCACACCCTGGACTAATAATATTAGAATCTCTGATATCAGTATTTTTCAAAGTTCTCCAGATGATTCCAATGTGCACCCAAGATTGAGATCCCTGCTCCAGGCCGAGGGTTCAGAGCTTCAGCTGACCCTCGAAGGACCTTGTCCATGTGTCTTCCCTTGAACTTGTTACTTGCCTTCCCCAAAGGAGAATGCAAATAATAATAATGAAATCAATCAATCAATCAATCACCTGAGTGTTCTGGGCTGATGGCATGGACTCCCATTTCTCATGCCCACCCCACTCAGAGGAACTATAAGGTGGAGGGTAAAGTGCTGACAGAAGCTGGAAGAAGAGATCACAGACAGCTCATGGACAACAAGAATATGCTTTCCTGGTTGTCAGCAAGGCCTCTTTCGTAATGAGCTGTTGGCTGGAATGAAGGCTAAGGCTTGGGCTAACAGGATCAGCTGAAGGGTCGGAGCAGATCAGATCTGGGGAGGCCAGCAGCTGCTCTGAGAGAACAAGAGAGGCTCCATCTCCTTCTGGAATGGGAGACCCCAGAGGCAAAGTGAGGGAGGGTCAGGTTAAGGATGAAAGCCAGGTGCCCTGACCCCAGGTAAAGCTCTTTCGTTGGCATCTCCGTACTTGTGTTCAAAAACTAATTATTGTTCAGTCAAGGCACTTGCCTTCTTTTTTTTTTTGCGGTACGCTGGCCTCTCACTGCTGCGGCCTCTCCCGTTGCGGAGCACAGGCTCCGGACGCGCAGGCTCAGCGGCCATGGCTCACGGGTCCAGCCGCTCCGCGGCATGTGGGATCTTCCCGGACCGGGGCACGAACCCGTGTCCCCTGCCTCGGCAGGCGGACTCTCAACCACTGCGCCACCAGGGAAGCCCAGGCACTTGCCTTCTTTTGCTGAGAAGGGGCTCAGCCAACTGGGAGAAGGCTGAAGCTCTGTAAGCCTCCACCCCCTCTGGATGTTGAAGGGGCACAACCCAGATCTGAGGGCCTAGCAGTGCTGATACAGAGGGAGGCTGTCATGGCCAGAGTCTCACAGCTGGGAAGCAGAGGCTGAATGGCAGCCTCCTTCTTCAGAAGGGCTCCAATATGGCCATAGAAGCCATTTCTTCATTCCTCGTTCAGGCATTTTAAAAAAGCCTGCTTGAGTAGAAAAAATATGTGGCTTTTCCCCAGACCAACTTTCCAAACACTGCCCTAGCCCTCCCTCTAGGGACCAGGTCAAGATATACGGGCCTCTGGGCAGCCCGGCAATGTGGTGCCCTTCAAACGGTGTTTATTCTTTTTTTTTTTTTTTTTTTTGCGGTACGCGGGCCTCTCACTGTTGTGGCCTCTCCCGTTGCGGAGCACAGGCTCCGGACGCGCAGGCTTAGCGGCCATGGCTCACGGGCCCAGCCGCTCTGCAGCATGTGGGATCTTCCCGGACCGGGGCACGAACCCGTGTCCCCTGCATCGGCAGGCGGACTCTCAACCACTGCGCCACCAGGAAAGCCCGGTGTTTATTCTTTTACTGTTTCTCAATATTTATTTACTGGGGTTTAGGAGAAACTTATTTTCTATTTATAAAAATTGCACACCTCTTTTAAACTTGGAATAAGAATCTGATTCTCCAGTGAGACATGTTTTACAGAAACCGATTCACCAGTAATTCTTTTCCAGAGGCGAGAGCAAAGTCAAAGTTGTGAAGAAAAGCACTGCTCAAAGCGTTTCCCGCCTTTTAGAAGTTACCCGTTCTCTTTTCAGTTTTGTGGATTTCCCACCGAATGTTTTTAGGAGGCTTCTTAGAGAGTTTACATGATAGATCAAGTACGAATTCCCAGTGAATAGCTTTACACTGTGTAGATAAGCATCACAAGATGCCCTCAGAGGTTTGCAGGTCGCGCTCCCACTGGAGGACCCGTCTACTTGAACCCGAGTGTGGCCGCCGAAGCCGGGAGGGTCAGGCAGGGAAGGGCGGGGGACCCCGAGCCGGTGACACATTTTCACTTCGTTGGACGCCCTACAGGCCGGCAGCCGCGGTGCCCAGCCCTCCAACCCGCTGCCCCGCTCACACCCTCCAGGGAAGAGCCGCCTCCCACCGCGAATCTCCCCGAATCCAAGCCCTTTGCCTTAGGAGGCGCGTACCCCGACTGGGAGTACCCTCCTTTTTTCTCTGCAGGATTCCAGGAGTGGATTGTAAACCCACCAGGACAATGAGTGAAGAGCCTGTCCCCGAGGCCGCCTCCCCGCCGTCCGCGCAGGGGCAGCAGTACTTCGATCGTTTCTCCGAGGACGACCCCGAGTACCTGCGCCTTCGCAACCGTGCAGCGGACCTGCGGCAGGACTTCAACCTGATGGAGAAGAAGAAGCGTGTCACCATGATCCTGCAGAGCCCGGTGAGCGGGGTCTGCCCCGGCGGGGCGGGGGAGGAGAAAGGAGGCCGCAGAGGGTGTGGCGAGGGGAGATGAGGGGGACGCTGATTCAGCCGGTGAACCTGAAAGATAAGTAACTCCGCTTCCGCTGGCTCAGGGTCGGAGCAATTTTCAGCTCTCTGAGCAAGATGCCCTGGCGGCATGGGTGTGTGTCTCTCCCTAGTCACTGGCGGAGGGCAAAACCTGGTTTATATGCAGCGGTTTGGCTCGGCGCCGGGAGGAGGTGGGTCTGAGAGGCAGGAGCCCCGCCTCAGTTTCTCGTGCCCCTTCTTGAGCCTCACTTTCCAGTCTTCCTTTCCCTCTTCACCGAAAGCTGTAACAATTCGAGTAAACCAGCGGCCACCGGGGGGCGCCACGTGGGAGGGTTGGGGCTCCCTTTTCTGAACGCCACAAAGAACTCCGTCCTGGCAAATAAGGCTTTGAAAACCCCAGGAGGTGGGGGAGTGGAGGGCACAGCGGGCAAGACCGGATCACCCAGCCGTGGCTGGAGTCTGGAGGTCAGCTGGCGCCTGCCTGGCGTGGACACAGAGCTCTTCCTTGAGGCAGGTGGTGCGTTGAGGATGGAGGGTGGAGGGTGGGCGTACTGGACCAGTGAAGCAGGAGGGTGGTGCAGGCCCTCGGAGGGGGAGGAAGAGCAGTGTGGACAGAGGCAAGGGGGAGTCTCAGGGCAGTAAAGCTGGGGGGTCCGCAGGCAACAGTGCATGGTCCTAAGGGTTGGGAAGCTCAGGGGCGGAGCTGGCATCTCCAGGTACCTGCCAGGATGAGATCCGCCTCAGCCACTACCCGGCTTTTCTGAGACCCTGGTTGAGAGCACACTGTGAATGCTCGGGCCTCACAGAGGAGTGCTAAGGGGGATGGGCCCGAGGTCTTGGTGACAGGTGACACCATGTTGGGGAGTCTGGAGGAAAATGGCAGCTGCTAAAAACGTTGGGATGACAGAAACTCTGAGGGAGACTAGAAGGGATGGCGGGTGTGGTAGGAGAAGTGGCAGAGTTAGTACCAACCCACGTTTGGGGGCCTGAAGGATGGGACTCTATTCTCAGGCAGGAGATGGGGACAGGAGGAGGACATGCTTCTTCTGTCCTTTTGTAGATTCCCCAACACCTAAGTGGCTCCCCGTTTCCTCCTGAGTGTTCCCTGCTGCCACCTGGTGGACAGGCATGCCCTATTTGTGGCCTGATGGTCTGAAAAGCCAGGCTTAGAGTAGCGGGACATCAGAAGTGGAAGTGACCTCTGAGGTCATCAAATCCTGAATATGAAGAAACTGAGGCCCAGAAGAGCCATCGGCCTGGCTAGCGGACAGGAAAGATGGCATACTTTTTCATTCAATTCTGCTTTTTAAAAAGTCTTTTAATTACTAAAGTGAAGTCCTGCCATGTCTGCTGGATGGGCAGGGGAGGGGGTCTAGGCTATCCCTCAGACACAGGAAGGACCAGGAGTCTGGAGTATTGCCCATGAGGCAAAGGAACAGGATTCATTCCCAGCATCTCCTTACTGCTCCCCACACAGCAGTCTGGGGAGGCTCCTGAGGTCCCAGTGGGATTGCCCGGTGCCCCCTGGGACCTAGATATCCCACATGTGGTCCTGGCCTAGCTGACCCAAGGGCTAGGGGTGGGCACTTGGGAGAGGGGCCCTCTGTCTTCCACATGAGGCACACTGGAGGACCAGCGACTCGGGGGCCTGCTTCAGTCTTTCAGGGAGGAGCTGGAAGGCCTCATCCAGGAGCAGATGAAGAAGGGGAACAACTCCTCCAACATCTGGGCCCTGCGGCAGATCGCGGACTTCATGGCCAGCACCTCCCACGCAGTCTTCCCAACATCTTCCATGAGTACGTGGGGGAGCTGGGGAGCTGCCAGGAGCAGAGGTAGAGGTAGTGGGGGAGGGAAAGGCGCAGTCAGAAGCGGCTTGGTTGCCGCCGGCCTACGCAGTGAGCGCTGCAGCTGCATTAACAGACCTGGGGGAGCTGGGCCGCAGCCAGAGAGATACCTGCCTCTGCTTCTGATGCTGCTG
Source organism: Leucopleurus acutus (assembly GCF_964270905.1). Taxonomy (NCBI): domain Eukaryota; kingdom Metazoa; phylum Chordata; class Mammalia; order Artiodactyla; family Delphinidae; genus Leucopleurus; species Leucopleurus acutus. The sequence goes on along the minus strand of NC_139154.1, from coordinate 88,170,119 downwards.
CGATTTAAAGAGCCCAGGAGGATTACCCCTGATGCCCAGAAATCGGAGGGCAGGGGGTGGTGGAGACTTAAGGGAGAACCTAGTTCGGGTTCTGCTGGGGGCGGGCGGAGGATGACACCGTGTCACTGCGATGAGAGGCAGGGCGGCCTATGTATGGTCCCTCCACCCCCACCCCTCGTAAGCGGATTAGCATGGAGGGAAGAGCTTTGCAACTCAAGGTCCCTTGCACGGCCGCTGCTTGAGGCCCAGGAGTGGACAGTGGAGAGTTAGGATTCTGCTCTCTGTTACTCGAGCTATGGGCACAGAACCTAAGAAAATCCTTGTGTCCTCACAGCATCCAGCCCTAAGGCTGACCTTCCCTCAATCCCCTGGCGTCACTCCCTTGGAGATGGAGTTGGCGGGGGGGGGGGGGGGGGGGGGGCAGATAGGAGGCCATTGGAGCCATTGTCTCCTCACCCCACTGGACGGGCCAACCTGACTCCGTAGACAAGGGCCAAGAGCAGCCAGGGTTAGGCACGAACATATCTTCCTTGCCTCTGAAGCTCTGCCCACAACCTTTAAGAAACAGACATCGAAAAATACTTCCCCTCAGCAAGATGAATATAGGATTATAGTTGAAAATTAGGAAAATAGTTGAGAAAGGGTAATAAAAATTACTGTACTGTGTTCTTACAACCAAGGAATTACTATTATCAATATTTTGGTGTATATCCTTCCAGCCTTTTTCTCTTAACATATACAGACTATGCCAAAAAAAAGTGGAATCGCATTATACATACAAATTTAATAGCCTTAGCATATCTTGACTAATTTTTCACATAATAAAATATGGTTCTATAGCATAATTTTTGGTGGATGTATACTCTTCTGTACATGGCTGAATATGCCACAGTTTATTTAATCAGTTTCCCGTTTTTGGACTTTTAGGTGGTTTCCAACTCTTTGCTATTATGAATGACAGTGCAATAAACATCCTTGTAAATAAATCTGCGAGTATATCCATGACTATTTTCTTAAGATAAATTACTAGAAGTAGAATTGCCAGACTGAATTATATGCATGTTTTAAAGGCAGCAATGCATAATACCAAATTACCCTGGAGAAAGATGGAATGAATTTACATTCCTACCAGAAATGCAAGAGTACCCATTTCCTCCACCCTGATCTGTAGTCTGTGTTACCATTTGTTTCATCCTCATGATATGATGGGTGATGAATAGTACTTTGTGTTTTAATCTGCATTTGATTACTATAGAGATTGAATATATTTTCATATATATATTGGGCATGATTTTCTTTTTGTACTAAATTGCCTGTCACATCCTTTGCCAATTTTTCTACTTGCATATTCTTTTCTTACAGATTTAAAAATCATAAAGTAAGGCTAGTTCCCTACTATCTGTCAAATACATTGCAGATTTTTTTCCAGTGTCTCCTTTGCCTTTTCATTTTGTTCATGATATTTTTGTGTTGCAGAATTCTTTAATTTCCATGTAGTTGAATCCATTATTATTTTCCTTTGTGTTTTCTGCTTTTGATTGCATACTTAGAAACACCTTCCCTATGTTTTATCATCCAATAAAATACCCTTAATTATTCATTTGCCAATTTTTCTCAACCATTGTTTAAGTTGATTCTTTAAAATGACTTTAGAAGTATTTTGTCAGGTCTCTCCATCCACCTCAAAAAATTCCTTTTGGGATTTTGATTGGGATTACATTAAATGAATAGATTAATTTGGTGGAGAATTTATAAATGTACAACTTTATATTAGAATGTAAACTCCATGGCGGGGAGGATATATGTATGTTTTGTTCACCGTTAGAGTAGTGTCCTGGACTTAGAAAAGTAGCACCTGGCATATAACAGGTGCTAAAAAATATGTGCATAAATGAATTTTAAATCTTTTCAGAAATGATGTGTGTCTTCTATTTATTTAAATCTTTTTAAATGTCCATCAGAAAAGCTAGTAGTTATTTTCTTATAGTCCTTACTTATTTCTTGTTAAGTTTATCCTGGAAATTTTATGTAACTTTGTCATTTTAAGTGACTCTCCATTCAACTTTTTTTCTGGTTATAGCTGTCATCTAGGGAAATCGTTGGAGATATATGTATTTATATATTATTTAAACTAGCCGCTTACTGGACTCTTAAATTCTGGTATGTTCTCAATTCTTTGGGGCTTTGTATATAGAAAAATCACATAATCTGCAAATAATGGTCATTTTGCATCCTTCAATCCAACATTTACCCTTTGGTTTATTTTTCCAGTTTTCTCATTGCATCCGTTAGAACTCTCAGAACAATGTTTAATAATAGATTAGAGAGTAATCATCCTTGTCTTGTTTCTGATTTCAGTGGAAATTTTTTTACCACAAGAGTTTGAGATAGTTATTCTTTATCATGTTGAGAAAATATCTTTGTATTCTAGTTCAATATGGGTTTTTCTCAGAAATGGATATTGAATTTTATAAAATGCATTTTGGGTATTTATTGATTTTTCTTTCCTTGATGTGGTGAATTATATTAATAGATTTCTGAATATTGAACTCTTTTTTTCATTCCTGAAATAAATCATTCATGGTTTTGATGCATTCTTTTAAAAATACTCTTCTGGCTTTGATTTGCTGGAATTTTATTAATTTTTGCATCCATACACATGATAAAAAGCAGTTCACTTTTTGGGCAGCCTTTGTTTAGTATTGGTATTAAGACTATAATTTCCTAAGATGAATCAGGGTGATCCCCACCCATTTCTTTGCCCTAATGGAGTTTAAATTAGATAGGAAGTCTCTGCTCTTTTAAGATTTATTATTCACTTATAAAGCTATCCAGATATGGAATATTTGGATAACATTTTTTTTCTGTTTCATTTAAAATTCTTTAAAATTTTATTTTGCTGCTTCTTGAGTAAATTTTGGTCATATTTTATATAAAATAATCCATTTCATGTGCCTTTAAAAAATTATTAGCCTGATTTACAATACTATTTTTATTACTTAAACCTTCTACTGTGGCTATGACATCCCATTCTCATTCCTCGTGCTGTGTATTCCCACTTCCTCTTTATTGGCCAATCCAGATGTTGGTTTCCTCATAGATCTTCTCACATAAGCCAATTCTTGGATTTACATATTGGTTCTACTAACTTTCTTGTTTTCTGATTTACTGATTTTGTTTTTATACTCATTAATCCTTTTCCATAACTCTTCTTTGGTTTATTTTGTTCTTTATGTTTTTCTACAATAGAATAAAATGGATTTGATTATTTTCATATTTAATTCAATAATAAAAGCATTTAAGACTATGAATTTTTTTCTCTGAGTATAAATTTGGTCTTATCCCATACATTTTGACATGTAGTATTTCCTTTATTGTTAATTTCTAGGTAGTTTGCAGTTGCTGTTTTGGTTTTATTTTTATTCTAAAATAAAATAAACACACTCCGAGAGTGTGTTTTCTCATTTCTAAGCGTTGGAATTTGTATTCTTTTAAAGATTTGTTGATAATGTCTAGTTTTATTGCATTATGTTTAGACAATGTAGCCTACTTAATGTCTATGTTGGGGATTTATTGAGATTTTCTTTGTGCCCTAATAATATCATACTTAAATGATATATGGGTGTAGACTCTGTCTCTGGGACATAGTATTTAATCTTCATCCTCATTTATTGTTTTTGATTTTATAAAGAATTAATGTCTCCCACTGTATTTGATTTCTGTTCATTTCTCTCTGTTTCTGATAGCTTTTGCTTTGAATATCTTGAAACGCTTTTCAAAGTATACATGTTTTTATAGCTATATCTTCATTATGGATTATGCCTTTAATCCATGTAAAATGACCTACAAAATGATCCTTCTTGTCCAAAAGAATATCCTTTTCCTTGGCTTCTACTTTGATCATGTTATGGCTCTATTTATCTTTTTGTTTATATTTGCCTTGGCATACTTTTGATGGTCTCTTTATTTTTACCTGTTTTGTGTCACTTTATTGTAGTATTTGTTAGTTTTTGTAAATCTCCTATAGTACTGTCTTTGACATCTGTTGCTGTAGCAGAGAAGTCTGAAACAGTCTATTATTGGTTCCTTTGTAGGTAACCAATTTGTTTTCTAGGTGCTTGTGGATTTTCCCCCTTACCCTTGTATTTCAAGACTGTGTCAGGAAGCATATAATTGTAGGCTTTTCTTTTAATGGACTTTTCTCCCCTGAAATGCAGTAAGTTCTTTCAGTTTTTATATATAAAGTCTTTTCTTCAATTCTGAATTTTTTTCTTCTATTATATCAGTACTTATAACTTATATGCCAGGTCCTCTGGTCTTTGTCTCCCATATCTATCATATTCTTTCTCATCATTTTCATATCTCTGACCTTATACTCTTCCTTTTGAGAGAGAACTAGGGCTGACCAGCATTCCCATCACCTCACTGATCAGCAACTGCCAGGAAAACAGTTGGATGCCTGAAAATCTTGTTGGTGCCAGGGTATCTGAGTCAGGGAATGTGGAGAGGGAACCTTTCACGTGTCCGGAGTTCAAGCCCGGAGAGGTTGTTCTTTGTCCATTTGCCTTAGAATTTTCTTTGCCTGGTTGGTTTTGGGTTTTTTGGTTGTTTTGTTTTTGTTGTTTTTTCCTAAATAGTGTGTCCTTCAGGCTTAGCTTTCAGGGGGTTTGGTGGATTTTCATCTTTTTCTGTGTTTTCTTAGGTACTTTGAAATAATGGCCCAGTTAGATTTTCACTTTAGTGAGGCTGGTCACAATAAGCGTTCTCTCTGTGAAGACCCTGAGCACAGAGGACTGGGGACTCCTGTGGGTCCCTCTGGTCTATTCTGGGCCTGTGGGTGGGTAGTCCTCATGGGGAAGCTCCACAGGGTTGGGGAGGGGACCCTTTGATACGGGACACAGAGGACATGACAGAGTGAGTGTTTTCAGTCCTATGCTGGCCTCCTGCCATCTCCAGGGCTCCATAGTTATTTCTAAGAGAAGGATTCAAAGGACTCTGGGTCTGAAGGCTCTCCCAACAACAACCTCCCTCCCTTCCAGCTTTGTCTGGGGGCCTTATGCTTTGGATATGCCTCCCAGCTTGCTGCAGGGGGTGAAGCAAAGAGGTAATTACTTATCTGGGGAACTAGAGAGGAGGCAGGCATCCCAGGTTGGTCAGTTTGAATTAGAAAGCCTTGATTCTTGGGTTTCGTTGTTGCTCTCCTTGCCAGTTTAGCTGGGCCTTTGGACCACTTCTGTCCCTGTCAACTTCGTGTACTGGACACATGCACTGGAAGCGTACCACCGTTGGTGGGCACAGGCCCTTTGGGGGCATCTTCCTGACATGCGGTGTTCAAGGCTTGCTCTGCTTGCTTTATGTCCCCAGTCCACCCTCATATTTGCAGACCGTGTCGTCATTTCAACTAATGGCAAACCTGATAGAGGACATACATCACATGGTGTGACAGTGAGGTTTATAGAGCTGGTGGAAGCTTCCAAAGAGCATTTTAATCCATTAACGGTTTTAGTGGGAAGCTGGGAGAGACAGCATCAGGAGGCTCCCGGCCAGACATCATCTTAAGCCGGAACCCTTTCCTATTGATTCTTTTATTGTTTCCTAGACACTGATTAATTGGAGTTCTGGGGCTCAGATGCCCTCTTCTGCCTTCCTGAGGCATGCAGGCAGCGGTCATCGTGGTTAATGGGACAGACTGAGCGTCAACTCCTAGACCCTCTGGGTGCCCTGACTATCAAATGCTCTAGGCTCATTTCCCTATTACTTCCACGTCCCTCTGAATTCCCCAAAAGAGCCATAACTAACCAAGGGGCTGCATATCCAGAGGGGAGCAGATGTGGCCCCCCTGAGGCCTCCAGCCCCTCAGCCAGCACAGCTACACTGACTTCTGGAAGTTCATGACTTGTCAGAAGAACTTGACGAATTTACTTCCTGGTTGACTTGACTTTCTGTCTGCCCTGTTTCCAAATTAGAGAAAAAGTTATATTACATGGTATAGTTAAAACAATATGGTAATGATTAGTAACTTCTTCATTAAAACTGATAAAATATACTCGTATTTCCACTCAGAAATTTATTTATGCTTTTATTCAATGTCCATCTCTAGGGTTTGTGGTCAGCTTGGCCTTCTGAGAAACTTTCATTCTGTGGCCTTGAGTCTGGCCATGATTTTTGACCGAAAGCAATGCCGTTCTTCCCCGAAGGAGCAGAGGACCTTATTGGGCACAGCTATCCATTCTGTGGATTTTCTCCTCTGGAGTCAGGGTCAAAGAATGTTGAATTCCCTGAAGTCTCGTGTGTGGTTGTAGTGCCAGTGAGAATTTGAGAGGACGGGGGCAGGGCAGGGGACGGCAGACGGGAGCCCCTGACCCAAAAGATGCCCTGTGCCCCTGCAGACTTCTCCATGATGACGCCCATCAATGACCTCCACACAGCCGATTCCTTGAACCTGGCCAAGGGGGAGCGGCTCATGCGGTGTAAGATCAGCAGTGTCTACCGCCTCCTGGACCTGTACGGCTGGGCCCAGCTGAGTGACACCTACGTCACGGTAAGGAGAGCATTTGGGGGTGAGGTGGGGCAATGTGTGTGACCCCCACCAAATCCAAAGGGAAAACTCCTTATCTTTGGCATGGCCATGGCACTGCTGGTGGCCTTCGGCCGAAATTCAATGAGCCCTTCCAAGGTTTCTAACCACTGTGGTTTCCTGAGACAGATAACCTGCCCAGTGGGCACGTCTCCGGATGAGGAGCCAGGAATTTCTGGATCCTATTTCTAGGGCTACCCTTGACCATTGGGAGATTCCTCCTGTAGTTCCATTTCCCCAGCTCCAAATAAAGCTGAGTCCTCTTCATCTCTTATGGGTCAGGGAGAAGTAAGGGTTCTTGGGGGGAAGATTTGGGTGCAGTGGATTTAGGGAAAGAGGGGATTCAAGCAGTATGGCATTGGAAATGACCCCTCTCCCTCCTTGCCTCTGAGAACACGTGTCTTTCCTCCAGTTGAGGGTCAGCAAGGAGCAGGACCACTTCCTGATCAGCCCTAAGGGAGTTTCGTGCAGCGAAGTCACAGCATCCAGCCTGGTGAGTACGGTCCGGCCTGTCACCACCCATTTCTTGCTGAAATGACAGTACTCTCTCTGCTCCTATGGTTAGAGGTCATCTCCAAGGCAGCCACTGCCATCCTGTCCTTCTTGCGGTTTGCAATCTAGCGGGACAGAGAAGTCACATGGACGCAAAACAAACTGAGCGCAGAGCACGATGTGATCAAGAGACGAAATGGGAGGTGCAGGCTGCAAGCGCAGTGGGAGGGCGAGGGGAGAAGAGATGAGCCTGGAGGCCTCTGAGCCTGGGATTGGACAAAGGTTGGGAGTCGGGAAGCCTTCCAGCTGAGGGGATACATTAGAACAACAGCCAGTGCTTTGTCCCAAAGCAGTGCAAGACTCTTCTAGTGCCGGTGCCCAGAGAGAGAGCTTCTGGGCCCCCTTTCTGTCCTCCTGCCCCTTTTAGGCGTGGTAGGAAGAAACTTCCAGAATCGGTTTCGATCAGGAAAGATTTCTGGGTGCGGGGGTCGGGGGAGAGGAGAGCAGTCTAGGGACTGGCTTAGAAGCAGAAGAAGTCGAGTTCAGGTGCATTTTTACATTGACACAAAGTTGTTTTTGTCTGTGCTTAGACGCGATTAAGGAGTGGCTTTTGTCTTCTGTGTCACAGTCAAAAGTGGCCGTCTCTGGGGATGATGTTCTATGAGATTGTTAATGTTAGGCAGCGCCATGGCTTAGGTAGGTGCCAGGTCAGCCGCAGCGACCAGCAGTTGTGTGTGTGTGTGTGTGTGTGTGTGTGCGCGCGCGCGCGCGCGCCCGCCCGTGCGCGTGCGCGTGTGTTTTCACCATGACACCCACAACCCCTTGGAGTCAAAAGCAGATTGTAAGACCATTGACTGCTCTCCATGTGTCCTTTGACCTAGCTTTCGGGTGACTGGTAAATGGGTGTTCATTACATGATCCTCTTTACCTCTGTGTGTGATTAAACATTTTTCAAAATAAGAAGTGGGAAAAAAAGGAAAAAGGCTCAGTTTAGATGTTCTTCCCTTTAATAGGAGGAATTAAAGACTCCTCCTATCTGCTTCTAGAGAATTCTGTGAATGAGTCTCCTCTTGCACCTTGCTACTCAAAGTGTGGTCCGTGGACCAGCAGCAGGGCTATCACTGGGACCTTGTTAGAAATGCAGACTCTCAGGCCGAGTTCTTGGCCTACGGAATCCAAATCTGCATTTTGACAGGATCTCCAGGTGATTCTTTTTTTTAAATCAAAGTACAGTCGATTTACAATGTTGTATTAATTTCTGCTGTACAGCAAAGTGATTCAGTTATACATGTATATGCATTCTTTTTTTATATATTTTTTCCATTATGGTTTATCATAGGATATTGAATATAGTTCTCTGTGCTATACAGTAGGACCGTGTTGTTTATCAATTCTCTATATAAAAGCTTACATCTGCTAACCCCAGCCTTCCACTCCATCCCTCCCCCAACCCCTCCCCCCTTGTCAACCACCAGTCTCTTCTCTATGTCCCTGATTCTGTTTCTGTTTCATAGATAGGTTCATTTGTGTCATATTTTAGATTCCACAGATAAGTGATATCATATGGTATTTGTCTTTCTCTTTTTGACTGACTTCACTTAGTATGATAATCTCTAGTTGCATCCAGGTGTTATAGTTTGAGAAACTCTGCTCTAGCATTTTTCAATGCTGAATTATAATCGCCTTTGTTTCCCAGTAGCCTGTGTGCTCACCCTGCAGGCAGGAATGGGGTCTCTTGCCCCCCACATAAAGCACATCCATTGCCCGTGGTGTGGTGGAGAGTGGACACAGGTGGGTGGGCGTGTGCCTGGCCCACCTGCGGGGAGGGGAATGAGGGGCCTCTGCCTGCTGGTGGCCGGAAGTCTCTCTTCGCCCTGGCCCAGATCAAGGTGAACATCCTGGGAGAGGTGGTGGAGAAGGGCAGCAGCTGCTTCCCAGTGGACACCACGGGCTTCTGCCTGCACTCGGCCATCTACGCCGCCAGACCCGACGTGCGCTGTGTCATCCACCTGCATACTCCGGCCACGGCGGCGGTGAGTGTCAGCTCTTCAGCCAGCATTTCAGTCCCCGAGGCTGGCAGCAGACCCATGGCACCTGTCTCTCTGAGGGTCTCCCTGAAGAAAGACATAAGCCCCCAAGCTAGGAGCAAACTCGCCATATAAAACAGTTCTGGAAAGATTCCCTGGAACTCAGAGCAAGGTGAGGAGGGGACACCCAACATGGGAACCTCCTCCTCTGCATTTTCTAACTATGGAAGTCTAGGTGAGGGGAGACAAGGTGAAGATGTGTAAAGTCTTCCCTGCTGCACCCCGCACCTGCTACATATGCAAACCAGTGCCACAGGCTTGGGTGACGGCACCTTCCGAGTGTCTGGGAACTGGGAGAGAGCAGAGGGAAGACCCTCAAGGAGCAAGCTGTCCCCCAAGGGTCTCTGGGCATTTCTCCATGTCTACCTGAGATGCTGCGGTGCACCTGGAAAGACAGCAGACAACCAGTCTGGGTGTTCCCTCAACCCTCACCCCCAGGCCACATGCCTACAGGGGCAAAAAAGACCTGTCACTGGCCTGTGGTTTTTTCCGCAAATCACTCCACTTACAAGCACTCAGACCTTCCAGAATTCGGACTAAGACTGCATGTTGTATTCGTGCCAAGTATCCATTTCTGCAGAGCCGGGGCTTACACGAGGGGCAAGATGAGTGAAGGGGGGCGAGCGGCTCTCCTAACCTCTCCACGCTCCTTGCTTTTAATAAAAGGCGGGGTTTGGGGCATGGCCGTTTCAGCCTGTGGTTTTTTTTTTTTGTTTTTTTTTGTTTTTTTTTGTTTTTTTTTTGCGGTATGCGGGCCTCTCACTGTTGTGGCCTCTCCCGTTGCGGAGCACAGGCTCCGGACGCGCAGGCTCAGCAGCCATGGCTCACGGGCCCAGCTGCTCCGCGGCATGTGGGATCTTCCCAGACTGGGGCACGAACCCATGTCCCCTGCATCGGCAGGCGGACTCTCAACCACTGCGCCACCAGGGAAGCCCTCAGCCTGTGTTTTAACCCTGTTCTCTGGCACTTGCATTGCTCCGTTGCCGGGAAAATGGGGGCTTCTCAATGCGCCTCCCTGTTAGTGAAGAATCGTGGCTGTTGATACACTGACCCAAGGCTGAGGGTCTCGCGTAACCCACCCCAGGGACCCTGGACCCTGCTTTTGCCCTGCCTGGTGCCAACTCCACCAGCCTTGCCTCTTCCCGGGTCCTAGGACAAGAGCCAAGCAGGGGTGGGCAGCAGCACGCCGTCCCTCGAGCGTATGCTTTGCAGCAGTTTTAGAAGGTGATGTCTTGACACGGCAGCTGGGAAAAGTGTGATGAAAAGGCTTTAGAGGAAGTAGTGAGAAAGCAAGAGCCTCGCCAAGGGGAGGGGGTGCCTTTTCTCGTGCGCTCGCTCCCTCCCCTGCCACGTCCCCAGACAGAACTTGACCGTGCTGCTCTGAGGCCAGGGCGACTGTGACAGAGGGGCGAGGAGGGGGGTGGAGCTGCTGCGCTAAACATTCATTCTGTCGTCTCACTACAGGTGTCAGCCATGAAGTGGGGCCTCCTGCCTGTGTCCCACAACGCCCTGCTGGTGGGGGACATGGCCTATTATGACTTCAACGGCGAGATGGAGCAGGAAGCCGATCGGATCAACCTGCAGAAGTGCCTTGGACCCACCTGCAAGGTTCGGCTCAGCTGTTCTGGGAAGATGCTCTGGGTGGGATTGTCAAAAACCGACATCACAAGAGCGACAAATGTTCATTGGAAAATGTTTATAAATTGCAGATAAACAGCAATAACAACAAATGACATAAAACTCTTTCACCCTACCCTGCGATTTGGGTGCACAGCCCCATAACTATTCATATAGATTTACAAAACTAGGATTATAAAATATATTCTCCCTTTTCCCCTTAGCGATATACAGTAAACGCCCTTGTATGTTACTAAATACTTTCTAATCACTAGTTTAAATTATTCTTCATTGTATGAATGGCTGTGCCGCTATTTACCTACATAGTCCTCTATGGTTGGACATTGAAAAGTTTTGCCCCAAATATTCTCTGAATATAAACAACTCTGTGATGAAAATTCTTTCAGCTACATCTTTGTATTTGCTTGGGATGATTTCCTTAGGATAAACTCTTACTTCATAGTACCAAATTGTCCTCTCCTCCGGCCATGACTAGTACTTGAGAATGCCATTTCCCTACAGTCTCCCCAAACTTGACTGTATCACTTTTTTTGTTTTTGCTAACTTGATAGAGATAAACAGAATCTCATTATTATTGCTTGATTTAAGTCTGAAGGCCTCTTTTATAACAGCATGTGATTCGGGCTGTTGAGCTTAGGACGGGAAGTTTCATAGCCAAGCCTGGGTGGGTGGGCGCTTGCCCCCTTCCTTGAAAGGCACTCACTCCCGGAGTCATTTTCCATCTGAGAGTCCCTGTCTTCCCATCTCTCACATAGAGCAGAAATCCCTGCCATTCTCTGAAGCCTCATTAGCAGTGCCAGGAGAGGGGTGATGTTCACAGTTGTGAAATGGTACAAATATTTAAGAGATGGGGCATTCACAAAAGGTCTGCAAAATCTTGTGAGCAAAAGTCGCGGTCTCTTTCCATCTCTCTGGCTCTTGAGACGAAAAAACTCCCGCTGTTTTCAGCGAGAGTGGATGTGAAGATTAGGCCACTGGGCCCCAGCCCAGGTGCTGCAAGGACAGATCTGATACGTGGGTCTGTGGCCCAACTCCCAGGTGGGTGTCACCTAGGTATCTTTCAGAGTGTTCTCAAGGATAAAACCAACCAAGAAGAGTTTCCAACAGGGAGGGTGCACCTGGACCTTGGTATAAATTCATTTCTGTTTTTTTCCCCCTTTTAGATCTGCCTGCCCCTGGCTGAGCTACAAACATCGCTCCATCAGGGGGAGCCTGGGTTCTGGTTCCAACTCTGCCCCTAATTAGCTGGGAGACTTTCAGTTTCTTTAGGCTTCTCTTTCCTCATTAGTAAAACTAGTAAGTTAGATTAGAAGGTCACTGTGGCCTCTTTCATGGAACTGTAGGATCTTAGAGCTGCCAGGGCCTCACGGAATTCATGGAGAGGAAGCCTGAGGGCCAGAAAACAGGGAACCCAACTCACCTGTGTCTGCAGAGACACCTCTCAGAGGACCACCCCCTTGGGTCTGACTCACAAGTCCACTGAGTTACAGGGGGGCAAGTGCTTTTGAGGTAGGACCCTTGTATTCAACAGCAAGTAATTTCATTCACTTTAACACAAACATTCGTTTTTCAGACTTTAAGCTCTTCAGGGCCTAAAAACCCAGGCCTTGCCCAAAGAAATCCACCAAGCTATTCAGTCTCAGTTTTCAAAAGCATCTTCAGTTTTTCAGGGTGGATGCTTTAAACGTTCGTTTGGGTGGATATTAAAACTCATGGGGTGGGTGGGTAGCATTCGGTGTTTGTACAGGGAGAATGAGTAAGGAATTGGGGGGGGGGCGTGTGCTCCAGGATTGGCTATGAAATTGATCTGAATAAAATGAAAAATCTCTCCCTCTTAACTCAAGTTTGGAAGGCTTAAAGTTTTCATTGGCTGTCTGCTCCTGTGCAGATCCTGGTGCTAAGAAACCATGGAGTGGTTGCTCTGGGGGACACCGTAGAGGAGGCGTTTTATAAGATCTTCCACCTGCAGGCTGCGTGTGAGATACAGGTGAGCAATTCCTCTGGGGTGTGGGCCCAGGAGGGACCCTGACAGGGGCCTGGGGACAAAGGTGGCAGCCCCGTGGGCCGTGATTTAGGGAGACCTTTGAGCGGGGCCCTCTGAAAGCCTCACCCTATTTCTCTGCCTTGGCACCACCTGATTCTTCTAAAGTTTCACATTTGGAATCAGTTTTGTACCTTTAAAATTTTCTACTGCCATTGTCTAACAACCCACACCCAACTCTTGGGGATCAGTGCTCAGGAGGGGGTGCTGCCTGGGCTCATCAGTAGGACAGTGGGAGGAACTGTACTTCCCATGCTCCTGTATAACCTGGGGTGTACCTGTTACCTCCAGCTGTGCCCCACAGACACCACACAGGTAAGTCTTCTTTCCTTTCTTTGTTTGGAGAAGGGTAGTTTGCAAAGACCATGAATGTGGTCAAGTCCAGAAAGAGAAGTGGAAAGGCCAAAGTAGAGTGTTGACATGGCAGGCCTGACCCCAGGGCAGCCCCAGGGTGATGTCCAGGGAGCCCATGGTGAAGTTCTCCTAACTGGTAAAGGATGAGATAGAGGGTGGGTGGGGAGTGTCAGTAGTCGTGGGACCCCTAGAAGACTTGATGGAGAAGGAATAGGAAAACACACATCCTGTAGTTTCATCAAATTACCAGGTAGTGTTGGATAAGCCAAGCATATGCTCCTTCCAGTGTGGCAAGCCGTCAGGTGAGTAGGGGGGTCTTGCACGACTGACTGGGCTCCATCCTTCCCAGCCTGCGCTCTGTGCTCTTGGGTCAGGGACTTGCCCTCTGCAAGCCTCCATTTCCTCAACCTCAGACCTGGGTCTAGAGAGACCTTGTGAGGATGGCCTTTCAGACAAGGAGAGGTGTTGCCGATGGTATTTTTAGGACTCGGTTGACAGAGGGAGAGGCTAGCTGCTCCAGGGTGAGTCGGCTCTTTGCAGGGCCCTTCTGGTGTCCCATCTGCCCTCTCCTGGCTGGTCTGGGCAGAGCAGTGCCCCAAGGAAGACGGCCTGCCCCTCTCTTGGGCGTTATGGGGGAAGAATGGGATAATCCCAGAAGCATCACTAGTGGAGGCTCTACAAGTGGGACCTTTCTCAGTGGTTTTTGAAGGATATGTTGAGAGGACAGTGATGAAGAAATGTTAAGAGGAGGTGGTGTGAGACCCTCCTGACTCCCCATCCCCCATCCAATAATGCTGGCCCTGAACTCTGACCCCTGAGTGTTGTTAGAACCTGGCAGAGCCTCTGATATGCCTACTTTCCCTTCTCCACATCTGAAGAGTTGCCCATCTTTCTTCTGAAGAAGAGGCTTCCATGAGAAAATATCTCATGAAAAAGAATGAATGGAGAGAGGTTCCCGGGTGTCCCCCCCCCACCACACGGTGAAGGATGCCTTCCCCAGGCTCCAGATCCCCAGAAATGGCCACTGTGCAATTTAAGCAAAGGGAAGAGGGCCATCTAGCAGCTGGGGAGATGAAGGGCAGAGCTGCCAGCCACTTTCCTGGACAGCCCCAGCTGCTTCTCTTGGCCCTGTCTGCTGTCACTTCCTTTTCAGTCAGGACTGGTTTGATGTAACCTTTTAAAAGCACATCAGGCGATGGGGACAGATAACCCGAGGAAAGCGCCAGTGGATTTTTTTCAGCAGGTGGAGCAGGAAGGCTTCTAGAGGGTGAAATGAAGCTGGAAGTTGTGGGAAAAAAACAGGCGAGATTGGACGAAGAGTGTGGGTGCATTAAGGCTCGGAAGAGCCCAGGTACGGCAGCCTGCAGATGCTGTTGGGACTGCAGTCCCTGGAAGGGTCATTTCTGGTCAAATGACCAGCACCGAAATTCTGTTTCCATCATGACTAGTGTTCTCCCTCAGTGGCCTTGGCAAACAAGCAAATGCGTCCATGGTCATTTCAGCGGTTCGAGGCTAAGAGCCTATTCCATTCTCCTGCGGACAGCGTTCTCTTTGCTCCCCATCGGTTTGGGGTTCCAGGAAACTGGGTCATCCTCTGCTGAGAGAGGCAGCTCCCTGCTCTGTTCACAGGCAGATGAGAAGAAGCTCAGGCGATTCTCCATCTGCTACCCATCGCCATGGAAACGGATGGGGGAAGGGGGAGGTGAGAGGAGGCAGCTCTTGCAAGGGTGTGGGCAGTTTTCTCCTCCTCTATGAATGACCAGTCTCCAGGGGGTATTGCTTCTCAGCCTTCCATGGTAAAACCTCAGAATTTATTTATCATAAATATTTCTACGGCACTCCGTATGCACCAGGTGCTATTCTAAGTGCTTTACGAATATTACCTTAAATAATCCTCACGAGGTAGATACTATTTTCATTTTACAGATGAGAAAGCTGAGGCACAGGGAGGGTAAATAGCTGCTGAAAGTCACACAGCAAGTAGGTGGCAGAGCCAGGATCCAAACCCAGACAGCCTGGTACCCAGGTCCTATGTCCTAAACACCACATTGCACTGCCTCTCAGGAAGGCAAGCGTCGGTGGGAAAGGTCAGCTGTCAGGTTGGGACCTCTCTTCAGGGAGCTGGCACTGCAAGTCAGGCTTTCAGGGTCCCAGAGCTGGAGCCCTGCCTTGGCCAGGTAGGGGTCCAGGACGAACTTGGTAATTGATCAACCAGCTGGGATTCACTAGCTTTGAGAGTGCGTTTCCAGGTGCTCAGCCGCAGTGCCAGGTGTGAGGGACTTCAGAATTAGAAAACACGGTCAGCAGAGGGCAGAACTGGGACCAGTGAATGAACATAATAAAAAGGTAGATTTCAACTCAGGGTAATCTATATCAACTCACTGTAACCCTTCTAACATTTGGACAACAGGCACGGAGCTGACCACTTCTAGGGATACTAGACAAGGACTCATTTTTGGTGAGAGAATGGAATAAAAGGCCTCGAAGCCTCTATGTTTGTAGGGTGTGGAGTCATCTTTTTAAGATAAAAATGGAGGCTTCCATAGGACACATGCCTTGGATGAAGAGAGCATGGAAATGCTTATTGTTGCTTCTTCCTCTTCACAGAGTGATGGGGGTCACCTTGGAAATGCTGCTTGGCTGACCTCTAGGAAGTCTCACAGGGGCCACGTGTTACACTGGTGAATTTAACACACTCTGGAGTGTGTCCAGGATCCTCATGTGTTCATAGACCTGTGTTTGTCAGCAAGCTACACTGCATTCTTTTCATTTTCAGTGAAACAATAACTGGCACAAAAACTGGAACACTGAAAGTTTATATAATCAGAGCCGTTCCCCCATAACAAGCAGGTTTACATGGGATATCAAATATTAATCAGAATGCTGGGGTCTTGATGAGCAGTGTAAAACTCCAGCTTCACTACCTACAATACTTGGAAAGAACCATCTCTCTCTGGACTTACCCAGGAAGCCAAACCATGACCAATTATATCTGAGTGGCAGATACAGGGAGTAAATAGAATGTGCTTTTAGATGAGCATGGAATTAGAAAATAAGATCAGTTGGATTCATGAATGTTTTTAGCATCGTTCTAAAATTGCCTGCTTTATACACACACCACTTGCCCTAAAAGTCAGAGTCCGTTGCCTGTAGCCACCTGGATCGTCCCCTCCCCATGGAGCCTTGACAGTGGGACAAACGCTCTAAGTCTTCTGGTAAAAGCTTCCTAAGGCCTACACAGTGCCCGGCTGTGACTGTCAGCATTTCATGCGTCTCCTCTCTCTGGGCTTCCTTGACTGGATAACGCCATCATGGAGGGTCTTCTGCTTTTAGACCTGTTAATTCAGCCCAACATGCAGCTACACTCATATTTCACTGGCCTAGAAGGCAGCTTATTTCTTTCAAGTGACCTTTTGTTTTTTTTTTAAGGAGAAATATTTCAGACATACAGAAAAGTGCAGAGAGTCATATAATCGACACCTGCTACCAACCAGATTTAACAAATATCAATGGCATTTTCCTCTGGAAGAAGTAAAATGTTACAGACAAGAATTGAAGTCCCCTTTTCTCATCTTCCCTCCTTCCCCAGAAATAATCACAATTTGAGGTTGGTCTGTGTCCCAGGTAATTTTTCAGGACTCTGCATTGCTTTATTCTTGAGGTTTAACACTCGCTATGTCCCCCTAAGAACTGACATTAGGAAAGAAATACTAACACCTCTTTCCCTGGAAATGGGCACATGCCCTACAAGTTTGGAGGGGCTCTCCTCTGGGAGGAAATAACCAGCTACAGCTCAGTTTTCCAGACACTTCTGTTTCTAATCTTCCCCGATCTCCATTCTCTGTTACACAGAGGAGCACAGGTACACGCGCAGGGATGTGTGTGTACACGCGCACACCCGTGTGTGTGAGCTGAGCGTTCTCTGCCCTTTGCGCAGGTGTCGGCTCTGTCCAGCGCGGGGGGCGTGGAGAACCTCATCCTCCTGGAGCAGGAGAAGCACCGGCCTCACGAGGTGGGCTCCGTGCAGTGGGCGGGGAGCACCTTCGGGCCCATGCAGAAGAGCCGGCTGGGGGAGCACGAGTTCGAGGCCCTCATGAGGATGCTGGACAATCTGGTGAGTCTCCTACCGTTGTCCTTCCAGGCCAGTCCTTTGTGGCTTAGCTCCCCCCAAACCAGTCCGTATGAAGCATTCGGTGGGCGTGAGAACTGCCAACATCACAGTTAATTTATTAAAGCCCCCTTGATCGGCCACTTGACTTAGAGTTTGTGGTCATTCTAATAGTAGTTGAGTTTTCTCAAGTGGTGGCCTTTGCCACCCCTTTTCCAAGGGCTGTGGTTGTTATCATACCTGCAAGGTGCTCTTTACAGAAGGGGTAGGAGGCCCTTGGTTGGTATGAGAGGTGGTAATCCAGCAATAATCAGCACCACAGAGCCTCTCTCATATTGCAGCTTTGTTCACTCCTCTTCTGCAGTTAGTTCTGCCTTTCTTTCTAATCTCATGACTTTAACGCAGAAAACGCATAATGCCATTAATTTCCCTGTTCCTGGTGAGCGGCATTATAACAATATCCTACTGTAACGAATGAATCAATCAGGTAGGGCGTTAACTGGTATATGTCCAGGAGTGGGCTTTAAAGGATCCAAAGAATTATAAGACATCCTTCCTTCTGGAGCTAACAATTTAATTGATGGTATATGACGTAAATATGAGACAATTCAAGAATAAGAAGAAAGCACATACCGTGGGGAGCTAATTGCAGGAAGAGGCTCTGACTTCTTAGATTGCTCGAAAAAGCGAAGACGAAACCTACCTCTGTGACATTTCTGTATCATTTACCTCCCCGCCGCCTCACTGCGACTACTTGGGACCCTCTCTTTGTTGTGTCTGGGTCATTGCAATAATCAGTCCTTTCCTTCTGCCCCCAGTTCCTCCAAATCACTTCCACTTTATTAGCAGGCTGAGCTTGAGGGTCACTTTATAATGGTGAAAGGTACACTCCACAATGAAAATACAACTCCTGTTAACATCTGTGTAACTATGCCTAAATAAAGCATCAGGACCAAGTGGTTTCATGCAGAAATTCTTTCAGACCTTTAAGAGAGAGGCTATTCTTATGCTATTTAAACGGTTGCAGATAAGAGTGAAAGAAGGAAACCAAACCATAACAATTATAACACATTCAGACCAATCTCACTTTGAGTTGATGAAAAAGGCTGCATGAAAACTAGCAGATAGTATCCAGCATAACATTAGAATAATAATACACAATAACCAAGTGAGGGCTCATTCCTAGTACTGAAGGATGGTTTAATATTATAAATCTTTTAAATATATTTCATGATATCAATGAGTCAAAAATATAAACCTTCTGATCACTTTGAGATCAAAAGTTATTTGATAAAAATTTAATATTGATTTATAAAAATAATAGCTGTTAAGTAGGATAGGAAGCCATTTATTTAACATGATTAAAATGATTTTTTTCTCAAGACACGCACCGGTATCATGGTGAAACACTAGAAGAATTTCCATTAAATTTTGAAACAAAACAATGAAAATATAATGAGAAGATAATCCTATTTGCAAATGCAGCAAAATCAAACTTTAAGCAGAACCCCTTTAAAGACAACTGTAAAATTTTACCAATAGACATCAGAGAAAACCTGAAATCAGTGAAAAGCTATAATTTATTCTTGGTTAAAAGCTTCAGTAGGGTAACTTTTCCAAATTAATCGATAAACTCAATGTAATTTCCTCAAAAGTGGGGGAAGGTATAAGGACTGAGCAAAATGTTCTTTCAGGTGAAATTCAGAATGGCTCGGAAAATCCTATAAAAAGAAGAGTGGGGCTTCCCTGGTGGCGCAGTGGTTGAGAGTCCGCCTGCCGATGCAGGGGACACGGGTCGTGCCCCAGTCCGGGAAGATCCCACATGCTGCAAAGCAGCTGGGCCCATGAGCCATGGCCGCTGACCCTGCGCGTCCGGAGCCTGTGCTCCGCAACGGGAGAGGCCACAACAGTGAGAGGCCCGCGTACCCGCAAAAAAAAAAAAAAAAAAAAAAAAAAAAGAGTGATTACCACCACATGGTAAAGTGTGATAAGGCTTGAGTCACTAAAGGGTGGAGCACTAGTCCAGAATGCACAGGCCAATCAATGCTACAGCTTAGAGGATCCAGAAATAAATCCCAAATGCATGAAAATTTAACACAGGATAAACAGCCATCTTATAAATCTGGGGAAAAAATAGACTGTTAGCCATCTGGGAAATAAAACTAAGGTGGATTACTACCTTGTCCTTTCAACAAGATAAATCCCTGATTTGTCAAAAATTTAAACATGGAAAGGAAATTGATATAGGTATTTAAAAATATAGATTAGTAGTTTTAATGCTCTTGTGTTGGGAAAGACCTTGTCAAGCATGGCAGGAAAGTCTGAAATCGTGATGCCAAATATTAACAGATATGATTACATTAAAATTCAAAATTTGTATTTTTATAAACCACCCCACCCACCATATAAACAAAGCTAAAAGACAAAGTATGGGGAAAATATTTGCAACATCTGTGACAGTCAAAAGATTCACATCGGGCTTCCCTGGTGGCACAGTGGTTGAGAGTCCGCCTGCCGATGCAGGGGACACAGGTTCGTGCCCCGGTCCGGGAAGATCCCACATGCCGCGGAGCGGCTGGACCTGTGAGCCATGGCCGCTGAGCCTGCGCGTCCGGAGCCTGTGCTCCGCAACGGGAGAGGCCCCAACAGTGAGAGGCCCGCGTACCGCAAAAAACAAAAACAAAAACAAAAACAGATTCATATCTTTACTGTAAAAGGAGGTATTACAAATCAATATGAAAAGATGACCATCACAATAGAAAAATGAACTGAGAACCCAGTTTACAAAGGAAGATATTCAAGAAGCCATTAAGTGTAATTAAAAATATCCAATCTTACTAGTAATCCAAAAAAGAACAAAACAAAAGTAGAGGATATTACTCTTAACCCATCTGATTGCCAAGGATTTTTTTAAAATTTTTAAAAAATCCTTTAAATTTCAGGTGAAATTCAGAATGGCTCAGAAAATCCTATAAAAAGAAGAGTGGGGCAATATTCAGTGCAGGGGAAAGGAGACGAGAACTGGGAACTCCAGCACAATTGGCAGAAGTGTAAATTGGCTCAGTGTTTTGGGAAGACGGACATGATAAATATATAAAAACTTATACTGTGCTCCCTTTGACTCAGTCATTTACATTACTAGGCACTTATGTTAATTGCCTAAAGAAAAATGTGTAAAGATACTCATTTCAGGGTTGTTTATAATATTTTGAAAATAACAGTGTCCACTGGTGTCGGTTAGATAAATTATGATATGTCCATTCACTGGCATATTATGTAGTTGTTTAAAGGTTGCTGTGTATTTATAGGTTCAATAACATGAAAAAAACTCCAAGACACATTGATGAGCTAAAAGCAGCTTATAAAGCTGATTATGTAGCATTATTATTTACAATAGCCAAGGTATGGAAGCAACCTAAGTGTCCACTGATGGAAGAATGAATAAAGAAAATGTGGTACTTATATATGATAGGATATTATTGAGCCATAAAAAAGCTGAAAGTCTTACCATTTGCAACAATATGGATGGACCTTGAGGGGATTATGCTAAGTGAAATAAGTCAGACAGAGAAAGACAAATACTGTATGATCTCATTTATATGTGGAATTGAAAAAAAACCCTCAAAAGCCAAAAAGCAAAAAATTCATACTCATAGATACAGAGAACAGATTGCTAGCTGCCAGGTGGGAGGCAGAGAGAAATGGGTACAGGAGTCAAAAGGTGCAAACTTCCATATATAAAATAAGTAATCCTGGGGATGTAATGTACAGCATGGTGACAATAGTTATTAATACTGTATTATATATTTGAAAGTTGCTAAAAGAGTAGATCTTAAAAGTTCTCATCACAAGAAAAAGAATGGTAACTATGAGAGGTGCTGGATGTTAATTAGACTCGTGGTAATCATTTCACAATACATACAATTTTTTTTAATTGAGGTATAGTTGATTTACAATGTGTTAATTTCAGGTGTACAGCAAAGTGATTCAGTTACACGTATAATACATACAGATATTGAATCACTATGTTGCACACCTGAAACTAATGTAAAGTTACATGTCAATTATATCTCAATTTTTTTAAAAGCTGCTTATGTGGTACAGTCCATTAATATACTGTTTTATATATATTATATGATGCATTAATTATATAGTCTGTATATTTACATACATGCATTTGTATATGTGTGCTTAGAGAGATGACTGAAAGGATTTTTAGTGGTTGTCTCTGGGGATGAGATTTTGCATAAAACCCACTTTTTCCTTATGCTTTTTATATTGCTTAATTTTTCTACATGGCTCTGTACTTCTTTTGTAATCCACTTTCTTTTTTTTTTTTGTGGTACGCGGGCCTCTCACTGTTGTGGCCTCTCCCGTTGCGGAGAACAGGCTCCAGACGTGCAGGCTCAGTGGCCACGGCTCACGGGCCCAGCCGCTCCGTGGCATGTGGGATCCTCCCGGACCGGGGCACGAACCCATGTCCCCTGCATTGGCAGGCGGACTCTCCACCACTGCGTCACCAGGGAAGCCCCAATCCACTTCCTTTTTAATACCACTTGAATTTTAAAAAAGATGACAGGCAGAGCCGAGAATTGCTCCAGCAGCTGTTAAGATTCCCGAGTGTTCATTCTGAGTAACAGTCCACCTTTGGGGGACATGGTCTTGCTTAGGAGACAGAGATGTTCTTGAGTCAGAGTTAGGGCTCCCAAGAGAAAAATAGTTAAGAAGCCTCAGAGTCGAGGAAGGGAGGGCTACTGTTAGAATCAGCTGGGAAACTTTTTAAAATCCTGTAGCCCGGATTGCACCACTGTCCAATGAAATGGGGAACTCTGAGTTGAGCCCAGGCATACACATTTTTAAAGCTCCCGCATGATTTTCTTGTGTTGAGAACTACTGGACCAGACCAAAAGCTGGAGCTCTGTCTGGTCCACAAGATTCTGGGAACTTTTTCATCCCTGATCAGAGGGCTTGTTGGGGTGGAGGAGGGGAGGGGTTGGGGGACCAAGACAGGGAACAATTCTGAAATATACCAGAGGTGCGGCAAGGCCTGGGTTGTATTACAGAGACTTTGGGTTAAACTGAGTCCTTTAGATGGAAGGGGGTAAAGCGTGTGAGCGGGCGAGCAGGCATGTACCTGACCATTTTCCCCACCACATGTGGTTCTATTTTTGTCCTTTTTAGGGTTACAGAACAGGCTACACCTACCGCTACCCCTTTGTTCAAGAGAAAACCAAACACAAAAGTGAGGTGGAGATTCCAGCCACGGTCACAGCCTTTGTGTTTGAGGAGGACGGCACCCCGGTGCCCGCCCTGAGGCAACACGCCCAGAAGCAGCAGAAGGAGAAGACCCGCTGGCTCAACACGCCCAACACCTACCTGCGGGTCAATGTAGCCGACGAGGTCCAGAGGAGCATGGGTAGCCCCCGGCCAAAGACCACGGTAAGGAGGGCAGAGGGGGCTCCGCTGGGGAGATTGGGGTGGAAGGAGAGTGCCCAGCTACCTGTGTGGGCTAAGCAGCTTTAAAAGGGAAACAGCAAACCTCCCCTGGGCCTGCACTAGTCCTGTCTCCCCCTAAGGCTTCCTATTGGGCATCTGGGAGCAGCTTCTCATGCCTACGGAGCAGATCACCTGTTTCTTGCACCCCTATGCTGAGTTTTTGGTCCAGAGGGTGGCTGGACCAGGTCACTCCCAGCAGCATGAAAGCTTTTTGCTCCCATATCTGGAAGGGGCTTCTGGGAAATTCAAGAGAGGGGTACCCAACATTTGAACTGACCATCTGATGCAAAACCAGAAGGTGCATGGGGTACTTGCTTCTATTACGTTGTCCACTCCCTTTATAACCCTCTTCTGTAGAGAGGTGCTTGCTTTAGACATTAGATGTGTGAGACCTGCCCACAGATTGAGTTTTTACAAATTGTATGCTCTTTTCCTCTCTCTCCCTCATCACACACCCTGGCTCTTAATTTGATTTTCACTAACAAAGTAGCTGGCAGCCAAATAGAATAGCTCTTCGTTTAAAAAAAAAAAAACAAAGCCCTGCAAATTAACATCCACGAGTCATCTAATACTACAACACCAGCGGCTGCCTGTCTGTCAAAGCTGGCACCATGGCTCTGTCCCTCGTCTTAAGTGTTCTTTATGGCCATTGATCTGGGGCCTTTCTTTGGTTGCTGGATCATTTGCTGCCCATCTCTGCTCTGGGAGACAGACACCAAAGAGGCCCAAGACGAGGGAAAGTGTTTGTCTAGGCTTGCTGACTTGCACGTGGGCTGGTCGGCCCAGATCTCATGGGGTGGACCACTAGGGTGGACGGCGAGCCATATGCCTTTGCCTCACCCACCGGGCCTTGTGTGTGTTCAGTGGATGAAGGCTGACGAGGTGGAGAAATCCAGCAGTGGCATGCCCATACGGATCGAAAACCCAAACCAATTTGTGCCTCTGTATACTGACCCCCAAGAAGTGCTGGACATGCGCAACAAGGTAAGGGGATAGCTAATTACCTCCCATCTTTTCTCCCTCAAGGGCGTGGGGGGGGGTCCCCAGGATGCGCCTGACTTACCGACATCCCAGATGCCTCTTATGGAAAAGAAACTACCATTTATTGGCCATATTCCAGGCACAGTGCTAAGCGCTGTGCTTTTGTAGTCCTGTGTAACCCTCAAATAGAGAGGTGCTAGCTTTAGACATTAGATGTGTCTAAGAGACCAACCCGCAAATCGAATTTTTACAAATTTTATGCTATTTCCCTTTGGCTCATTTTCAAGATTGCAAAATCCTTTGTGTTTATTTCTCTACCTTGGCTTTACAGTTCACTCACTTATATTTCTAATGTTACTTTAAAAACTTAACTTGTAACAGACCACCTTCAATAGGTCGGGTATGTTCCCAGAACAGTGTTTCAGTGTGTGGTCCTCTGAAGGGCAGATTCCTGGGTCACTCCCACCCCTCCTCCCATGGGAGTGAGATTCAATGTGCACGGGGTGGCCCCCCAGGAATCTGTAGTTTAAACCAATTCCTCAGGGACTTCATAGGAATATTAAAAATTGAGAATCTCCCTCAAGGATCTACTATGCCTCATTTCCCTCTTCATCTCAATGACCTGCTCATGGTTAATGAGAATCTGGTGTTCTACATAAACTTCTCATTCATTCTGGAGCAGACGTGGAGACAGACTGTCTCAGAGTGGATGTGATGCGTTACATCTGCACCCCTGGGTGGCCTTTCTAGTGTGCCCTGGGGATGTTCCCTGCCAACTTCACACCCTGATGCTGGACAGCTACCTCACCCTCCCCATCCCTTTCTACACAGATTCGAGAACAAAACCGACAGGATGTGAAGTCAGCGGGGCCTCAGTCCCAGCTGCTGGCGAGTGTCATCGCTGAGAAGAGCCGAAGCCCGGTACAGCAGACGCTGCCCTTGTCTGGAGGGGAAACGTGTTTGCCTTCTGGGTCTGCAGTGCCTGGGGCCGGGCAGCAGGACCCCTGAGTCCTTATATGCCCACCTTCCCCTGTGATCTTGGGCACTGGTGCTCTTGCTGCAAAATGGATGCTGTGAGGACTGGGGACAGTATCTCATCGCCTCCCGTGGGCGCCAGGCAGGGGAGGAGTAGCCCAGCCTGCCCACGGGAGTGATGCGGCTTCTGTGCCTCCCCCTGGAACTCCCCTCTGCCCTCTGTCAGTGTCCCGCAGAGTGACCTCTCAGGAGCGCGGCTGGCCTCTCCCAGCGGCTCTAGGCCTGGCTGCCCTGAGCGGCTCTGGCCTCTGTGCGTGGAAACAGCACCATCAGGCCGTAGCTCTGGGAAGATGCTCACAGGCTCTCAGAGGGCAGACATGTATATAAGGACCGGTACTCCTACAGGATGGGAAGGGGCAGTGAGTTGCCCACACAAACACACGTAGAGTTAGAAAATATAAAGTTGTTCCCCTGCTTGAGATAGAACAGTTTTTGTTTAGTGCTTAGCAAAAGGGGTGAACGTCAGACTTCTGGCTTGTGTTGGAAATCATTGCTGCTCATTGCAAAGTAGCAGTGGCATCTTCCTTAGCAGTAAGGGCAGGGGCAGGGGATACAGGGACCATTCCTCTCTGCAGAGCAAACTGAGGTGATGTCATGATTGCAGATCAGGCTGCAACCCACCAGGTGGGTGCCTCTTGGCAGGGGAAGTGTGAAGGTTATGTCATCACCTCCACCCCACCTCAGCTGAGCCAAGAGGAGGAACAGCAAATGTGCTACAGGGTCAAGGATAGAAATACTCCATGATAATGGGGGGAGGTGGGAGTTCAATACTATGATCAACATTGTTAAAAACTCTGCCATTTATACCGAGTGCTCTCCTTGGAGTCCCTCTTCTTGGGATCCCAGTCTTGGACTTTTTTGAACCCCATGATTCCTTAAGATAGGCCCAGTGCTGCCTTCTTTTGGAAGGAGCCCATGGGCCCATCATCAGAAGACTTGATGAGCCAGAGCCAGATGGCCTGGAGTGTGTGGTGTGGGCCAGCTGCCCAGGCTCACATCCCCACCCCCGCTCACTTTCTTTGACTCCTTGGCTCCGGACCACTGAATTCCCAAAGGCTGAGATGAGGTTGCTGAGTTAGGATAAAGGGCTATGGAGTCTGAGCTGTCCCGAGCTAGAGGGATCAAAGGATTCCCGAAGCTTACACAAGGCCCAGCTGGTGAGCTCCCCAGAGCCAGGGGCTCCCCAGAGGGGGTGAAGCACAGTGATTTTGCCAATGTCCCTTCAGGGACCTGCAGTACAGGCGGGTTGAATATCCAAGGTTCAGGACCTTGGCCCCCTTGTTCTTTATGACTGTGTGCAAAACAGGACTAACAGTTTGGACTGAGAACACCAAAGCCACTGTGTGTTTTGCATATGACTTATCGCTGGGTGCTGTGGCTTGCGCTGCTGATGCGGGGTGGTGGGGTGCATGGCGGGGAGCGGCTGGCGTGACACTGGTTGAGCCAACGCTTTGCATGCTGGGTTTTGGCTGACTGACTGTGGGCCGCCAGCTGTATTTGCACAGTGACGGCTTGCAAGCGTCCACAGTAGAGATCGCAATAAAGGTGTGTCTTCCTTCTGCTTGGGAGCATTCTTTGATTTTATTTCTGGGGCAGAGGGAGGACCCCCTGCGTTCATCCAGGCAGTTACAAAGAAGCCGGGTCTGGGGGGTGAGGTGTAGCCGTGGGACGGAGTGAACAACCCCTACCCCCGAGGCCCCGAGCTGTTGCCATGGAGCTGCATGCCACGCTGTCGCTAGCAAGACCACTGGCAGCCCCGTGAGTCTGAAAGGAAGCTCGGGCCTGGGCCCCGACTGCGGCGTTCAGAGAGCGACACACTCTGTGGTTAACTTTCAGTCCACAGAGAGCCAGCTGATGTCCCGGGGCCAGGCGGATACCAAAGACGAGGCCGAGGAGATAGCGCCCAACCCCTTTAGCCAACTCACGGATCAGGAGCTGGAAGAGTACAAGAAAGAGGTGGAGAGGAAGAAGCTAGAACTCGATGGTAAATAACCCCCGGAAGCTGGTGCTTCAGGACCTCCCAGGCGGAGGGGAGAGCTCGGGGCACCCAGAGAGGCAGCAGAGCAAACCATGACCCTCACTCCCCGCCAGCAGCCCTGGACCCCCTTCCTTGCTGCCTGCCAGGGCCCCCAGGGCTCAATCCAGCCTTGTCTCACTTTCCTTTTCAATCTTCATTTGCTTCTTTCTGTCTCTTCTCTGTCATGTCCTCACTTTGACCTTCCTGCTCCATCAGCAAATTTTTTTTTTTTTTTTTTTTTTTTTTGTGGTACGCGGGCCTCTCACTGCTGTGGCCTCTCCCGTTGCGGAGCACAGGCTCCGGACGCGCAGGCTCAGCGGCCACGGCTCACGGGCCCAGCCGCTCCGCGGCATGTGGGATCTTCCCGGACCGGGGCATGAGCCCGTGTCCCCTGCATCGGCAGGCGGACTCTCAACCACTGCGCCACCAGGGAAGCCCAGCAAATAATATTCTTATCAGCATGATTTTGTTAATCACACCAATGCCCCTCATGGCTCGTGCCTGACAGTTAACGGTGCTGCCGCCATGACCCCACTGACCCTCTCACCTGGGAATAAGGAGTTAATCCGTGAGGAGTGCTTAGGATACTGCCTACGAATATGGCCTCGGTCAGTAGACACCAGACAAACGTTAGCTGTAATAATATGTTCATTATAATAGTGATCATAATTACTGATGGTCTATCAGATGTGGTATAAACCGCTTAGCCGGGCAATCAGAGCTGAGTCCTTTATGTCAGAATCCAGCAGCTGAGTCCTTTATGTCAGAATCTCAGTCGAGCCCATCTCTCCATGCTGACTCCTAAGTAGTCATACTCTTGAGAGCTTGTTCATGCCTTTGTCCCCTCCTGACAGAGTTTCTCTTCTCGGCTAGCCTGATCCACTATTATCTACACTTCGGCCTCTGTGGCAAACCCCCTCCAGCCAGGAAGCCCTCTCTGTGCCCCACATGGAGCTGTCCCTTCTCTTTGCTTCAAGTGCACTTGGGGTCTGAGACACAGAATTCAGCTCTTGGTTTTGTCCACCAGGCAAGGCTTTCATTCCCTCAGGGCAGGGCCCCCTTCCACAGCCCCCGTCCCCACCCAGACTCAGCCATCTTCCTAGGAACTAAGGCACTAGAAGAATCCTCGCTGGCTTTCTTGGAGTTAGCTTGCTTGGAGTTTTCGGTGCCAATCGAAAAAGTAGATAGAAAAATAGGGTGCTCTTTGTGTCTAGAGATTGTTTGGACCGGACATGTAAATTAGACAAATAATCAATAAGCTACATGCAAACAGATCGTGGGTGGGAGTTCCCCTGCAGTCTTGCCGTCCACATCAGGGGTAACAAAGTCCATCCAAAGATGTCCTGTGAGGGAGGAAACGGACTCCGACTCCTCCCGACTCCTCCCACTTGCCTCCCCTAGGATGGAGCAGGAATTTTTTTTTAAGTTAGAGGAAGCAGCTAACTCCAGCCAGGAGAAATGAGGACCAAGCCGAAGAAAGCAGTTGTTTTAAAGCACTCTCGGTCTGCCCACCTCTCCTCTCCTTGACCTCTATCCTGAGCTGGCTTTCTGTATTTTCAGGAGAGAAAGAACCTGCCCCTGAGGAGCCTGGCTCACCTGTAAAGTCTGCACCTGCTTCTCCAGCTCAGAGCCCAGCCAAGTCAGAGACGAAGAGCCCCGTGGGCTCTCCCTCCAAGTCTGTGGACGGTGAGTGGAGCTGAGCATCTGGGAGGGAGAGGGGCCTCCGCAGGCCGAGAAGGGGGTCTGCATAGGGGGTGGGCAGGTCTTCACTGCAGGGCACCTGCCTTTCAACAGGTGCTGCCCTCCTACGGGAGACTCTCCCCTCTGCTGTTTCTAGGGAACCTGAAACAGGGGTTACCAACTTTAAGCTTGTTCCGTTCACAAGCTGTGACGATACACCTTACAGGTTAAGCTGAGTCTAAGCAATGCTGAGTACGTTAATGATTGACCCACGGCCTTCTCATCTCTGACTCAGGCCAGGTTGGCTGATGGGCCTTTCTAGACTCACCAGCCCAGTGCTCAGAGTTTAACGTGCACAGGGATCGCCTAGGGATCTGGTTAAAATGAAGACTAAAATGTTAAAATGAAGACACAGTAGGTCTGGGGTGGGACCTGAGACCCTGCATTTCTGGCAGGCCCCCAGGTGAGGCTGATGGTGTCGTTCTCAACGTTGGCTGCACGTCGGGATCACCTGGGGAGCTTTACAATCCCTGACGCCTGCCGGGGTCCCACCCCAGCGGTTTCTGAGTTCAGTGGTCTAGGAGTGGGCATGGGGGAGTGCAGCCTGGATCTCTCCAGGTGAATCTAATGTGTAGCCCAGGTTGAAAACCACTTTATGAGTTACTAGTTTAGAGAACTGAGTTCTAGGCCCAACTCAACTGTTGATTTTAGAAAATCAGATAATCTCCGTGCCTCAGTTTCCCTGTCTGTCAGATGGGGCTACTAATATTTTCCCCTTTTAAGGTTCTTATATATATAAGGGAAGGTGTAGGTGAAGACATACTTGGAAAGAGTAAAAGCCTGATGTAAATATAAGATCTAATTATGGTTATGATTAATGATATGCATAGGATGGGTAATAAGATGATAGTCCAAACCTCCCAGATCATGCGAGTGTCTTTAATGAGCTCCTAGAATCGCTCCGGGGCATGAATGCTCCTCCCTTGGGGCACGCCACCCCAACTGTGAGCCCTCACCAGGGAGGGCTGAACCCCAGGCAGACAGTAGCAGCTGGGTGTCCTGATAGAACCTTCCCCCCCCCCCGCCCCGGTAGAATGGCCACACGTGTGAATGCAGCTCGAATCCCCAACTCTGAGCTCCCTCTGTTAGTGAACTGCTGCCTTGAGCACAGGCCCAGCATTGGCAGGGGAAACCCATCTGCTTGAGGCCGGAGCCCCAAGTGGATGTCCCATGACTGTGTTCATCGTGTCTCCTCGTGGTGTTGTCAACCTGCCTCCACAACGTCTTCCTTTCTCTTCCCGTTGGTGCCTTCGTCAAAGGAGTTTCCTCCGATTCTGAATACTTGTCTCTGTAGTAAGTATAGAGAGGCTGTTTACTAACTCACTCCAATACGTGCAATGGGGCAGGGAGGACGTTTACAAAGGAAATATGTTGCTCCTCAGTTCTTTCTTTTGCTGCTCACAACCCTGCCTTCGGGAGGTTTCCTGACCATCGAAGTCATCGCCAATTCCACATGTGCTGTGCATGGTTTAGGCATCCCTCTAGGATAGACACACATAGGTCATACCCGTGCACTAACACACTCCCGTACTTCCATGGGACATTCCACCCACAGTGAACGGGCCTTGGGCCAGCTGCTGGACGCCCCCTTTGGCGGAGGGCTTGTGGCCCTTGGGAGCACATCTGCACCCCACCCCTTCCTAGTGCATGGGCCCCTCTGAGGAGCCCATGACCTCTTCTAGGGCTGGGGGCCAGAGCCTGAATGGCCTTGGGGACCAACTGCCTTATCTGCATGCAGAGAGCACCCGGCCTGACTGCCGTCTGCAGCATCCCTGCACCAACTGCAGGAAGGCGAGCCCACTGGAGAGGAGGCTGGTGGCAGGAGTGGGACAAGGGGTGGCAATTCCATTTCAGCTCTTGGGAGCCCCTTGGAGTGACCTCTGCTACTCAGTGGGACAGAGCGGGGAAGGAGAGGGGTGTGAGGGGTGGGATCACTGCTTTCCCACTGCCTGACGTCGTTCCCACTGCAGCAGGATTCCTGCTTCTCTCTGGCCCAAATCTATGCTCCATGGAGAGGCACACTCTAGTTGAGTTGTTAGAAAAGAGTCTTCCTGTAACACACGCAGAGCTGGGGAGCGTGGACCTCCTTGGTGCCTTCCCCGCGTGAAGAGGCACCAGTTGGAGCTGTCTGGGGTGACCGGTGTGAAGTGGGACTGGGTGGGCTTGGCCAGGCTGCCCATTGGCTTGCCCAGCTCCTCAGAACAACAGGGCTGACCCCCCGAGTAGCATCTGCACTTTGACATGTAGCTCACCCATCGGATCTGGAATGACTTTTACACCATTGGTCCCCATGCTCTCAAATCCTCTTGTGCTAATTCACCTCAGTGTCACTCCTCATCTGCCTCCCTGACTCCTACCCCTCAGCGTCTCTGAAGGAGTCCTTCCAGTCCTGTTCCTTCACATCTGGCCATCTCTGTCATCACCTTCTCTGTTGACTGGCTCCTGACTGTCCCTGCCCCTGCTGAGCTAATCCCTCCATGGGCCCCTCAGGAGCATTGGCTATGCCTGCAAAGAAATAGCCCTGCATTCAACATCAGAAGGCCAGCTGTGTCACTTACTAATTTAGCCATCCCAAATAAGTTGCATGAAAACACTGCAGGATGGGGGACTAACATGAATCCTTGCCTTTCCTGACTTACAGCATTGTTATCAGGATAAAATGAGCTCATAAATATAAAAGGCCCTTGTAATGTGCTTTCATAAATGAGTTCTCCTTACGTACTGTGTTCTCAGGATTGTGAGAGATACTACGCTGCTTGCTGTTTTAAGCCACTAAGTTCTGGTGTGGTTTGTTACGCAGCAGTAGATAACTATTAAATCATAGTGCCTAATGAGAACTGGTTTATGGAAATTAGTTCTTCTGTGGGTTGACAAGGCTCAGCGGGTGGTTCTTCTGCTCCACTGATGTCAGCTGGGGCTGCAGTCATCTGGTTGCCTGACTAAGCTAGAACTTCCAACACGGTGCACTCACATGTAAGGTGCCTTGTCAGGGGCAGCTGGAAGGCTGGGCTCAGCTGGGACAGTGGAATGGCTGGGCCTCTTTCTCTGTCTCTCTGTCTGTCTGTCTGTCCCTCCATATAACTGTAGGTCCTCTCCATGTGGCCTCTCCATCTGTGTTTCCATCAAGGTAGTTGGACTTTACACATGGTGCCTCAAGGCTCCCCAAACTATAGAAGCAGAAGCTGCTGGGCCTTCTTAATTCTTCGGCCTGAGGCTGGCTCAGTGGCACTTCCTCTGCATTCTGTTGGTTTCTCCAAGCCACACGGCCAGCCCAGATTCAGAGTGGGAGGGGACCACACTCAAGTGTAAAATTCATATATTGGTGGTAGGTTTAGAGAAGGGCAAAATCGTTGTCAAATGTCAAGGGAGGCTGGAACCAGACCTTGGGGAGATATATGCTTGGACTGGCAGATAGGAGTAGAGTGGGCTGTCCAGGGAGTGGGCATTTCTGGAAGGGGACATCGGGGGACTGAGAGACAAGTGTTTGGATGCTGAGGGATAGTGAGAAATCCAGTCTGAGAGGTAGGTACCCAAACGAGCTCGGCATCTCCCTACCAAAGCACCTCCCTTCCTCCTCCAGCCTCTTCAAGCCTTTCAGCTCTTCCCAAGCCACAAGGGTGTGGCTATGGACCTAGGCTGCCAAGTCCAGTCTTGTTCCAAATCCACTCTCCCTATTCCCCTCTGCTTCCTGGCCACCATCCTTGGATAGATCCCCCGATTTCCCAGCCTCTACCCCATTCCATCCACCCTACACCTGTCTCCTACTCCCAGAGCTCGAAGTGCCCCATCTAGGAGAGAAAGCCAGTGGTTCGTCTTAGGAGATGCTAGAAGGTGAGTTCGCTTCTGCCGCAGCTCCTGGAGCCCTTCAAATAGCTGAAGACCCAGGTAGTTCTGACCTTAACTGTCGTGGGCTGTTAACAAAGGAGGGATCTGGACTCTCAGAGCTGGTCCTTGATACTTTCCTTACTGGGGCCCAATAAGTATTTATTTCTAGAGCCTTGACTGCTGCCCCTTCTCTTGGCCAACTGTACCCTCCAGGGGTCTCTGTCCCCCCCAGCTGAGGGAGTGGTGACCTCGATCTGGAACCCGACTCCTCCAAGGCCCATGGCGCCTCCCAGCCCCACGTTCTGTTTGCTGGTGCTCCCCAGACGATTCATGGTGTGGGAGCTCTGTGAGAAGCTGGTGACATGCCCGGTGTGGACTTGTTTTCTGGCTGGGGAGAAGAATCCTGCTGTGCTCTTCTAGAGCAAGCCAGCAGGGGCTGCGGTTGCAGATGCAGCTGAAGGGGCAGGCGTGGGTGAAGGCCACTGCTGGGACGAGGGTGCCTATCGCCACAGGGCAGGAAATGGCACCTGGACAGAAGGTGGGGTCCTCTGATCCATAGTTGTGTTCGTGGAGCTAGAAGGCAGGTAACGAAATCATCTGAGAGGGTGTAACTTGAGAAACACATCCTCACGGGTCATCCAAGTGAGGGGTCATTGGAGGTACAAGAGCCCAGGAGGCCAAGAGTGGGAACAGGGGAGTAGGTACAGGAGACAAAGGCCAGCATGCAGGGCAGCTGTTTGTTTACAAGGTTGGGTCCAGTTCAGCGTAGAAGGCTCAGGCTGGGACAGACAAGAAAGATGAGGTATGGTGTTGGCTTGGTTAGAATAAAACCATTCACACGTTCATTT
This sequence comes from Leucopleurus acutus, assembly GCF_964270905.1. Taxonomy (NCBI): domain Eukaryota; kingdom Metazoa; phylum Chordata; class Mammalia; order Artiodactyla; family Delphinidae; genus Leucopleurus; species Leucopleurus acutus. The sequence continues at coordinate 88,136,880 of NC_139154.1, read as the reverse complement.
GTTTGCTTATGCATTCAACCATTCATGGATTCCACAACCATTTTCTGAGTACCTCCTATAAGCTAGTCACGTAGGTAATTAAACACAGTCTTGTCTGATTTATTTCAGTTTTGAGGGGAGAGATAGGCATAAAAAAGAAGTGATTGTTTCACAGTCACTGTGATGGAAATTTATCTAGTAGGGGCCGAAAGGAAGGAGTGACAAATTCTACCTGGAAGCAGGGATGGCACCGGGAAAGACTTTAAGGGGAGGGTAACACTCAAGCTGATTGATTGTGTGGGTGAAGGTTGGGGACACAGAGAAGAGAGAGAAGGGTGGTCCAGACAGAGGGAAACAGACTGCAAGGGCAGGGAGGGGTCCAGGGATCAGAGGGTCGATGAGGCCAAAAGCAGGTGAAGAGAGGAGAGGGGAGCGGTCAGGGGGAAGGCTGTGTCTGGACTGCTTTTCTGCATTCAAGAGAATGGCCAGTGATGACCATGGGAATGCATGGTGGGCGGGAGGGCAGTAAGGGCCATAGGAGTCAAGCGCATTAGAGGACTTGGTAGCTGGATGATGGCAGGAGGCGGGCCAGACAGTAGGAAGAATGGGAGCCAGGGCCGAGGTCTTCAGTACTAAGAGGGGACAGTCCTCAGGAGTTATTGGAGAAGACGTTTGCTTACCCAGATAGTTAAACTAGCCCATGTTAACTGTCCCCAAATTTACCCCCCTCTGTCCCATCTTCCATGTAACCAGACATTTCTCCAGTCTTTACCCCGTCAAGAACCCTAGCCATTTCCCAAGACATCTGTCTTGCCCCACTCTGTCTGTAAGGGACACCAGTCTCCCACCTTCCCCAGCTCCCACACTCCCACTTTCTTGTGGTGTGATATCCCTCACACTCACACACATGCACACTCACACACATGCACAATCACACACACCCCTCTCAGTTTCACGTAGTGAAAAGAACACTAAGTTGGGATGGCAAGAAACTGAGGTCTGCCCGCTTTTACTGCTTTACTCAGTTTTCCTATCTGTAAAATGGGGAGGAGCTAGATTAACTTTACCTTCCTTTCTACTTTTCAAAGTCTACGGTTTTAGAATTTTCCCTCCTCCTTCCCCATACAGGCATTTCAAAGCTTGAGTGGAAGCAGGGTGGGAAGAGAGTGGGAAGGAGGAGAAAGGGCAGCAGGAGGCTTTCACTCCTGGCCTTGAATAGGGTGGCAGTCTGTAGGGTCCATGCCACTCAGGGAATCCCACCCTCCCTCTGCCTGCCCCTCTCTGCCTACTGGGAAGATACTCTCCATTTTTGAAAAGTTCCTCAGAGGTGTAGGAAATGAAATGGGTATGAAAACATGTCATTTCCATATTTTTACTAGTGAAACTGAACCAGTCACAACAATTCTTAGATGCATCCCCTGAGTTGTCCACGGAGGTGCCCTCCCCTTCCTACAGCCTCTCTGTAGTCTGCGTCTGTTCCCTTGTTCTGTCTGTTCCTAGGAATGCTCCCAACCGGGCCCCTGCTGGGCTGCTGCCATTTCTGGAGATCATTACCTATTTACATTTGTAGGCAAGAGCCCATAGTCCCTGGCCTGCCAAGGGCCTGTTCTCTCCTGTTTGGGAGAGAACCCTGCCTACCCCTTTCCCCTTACCGTGTCAGCCCGCCCCTCTCTTTGCTCTAGACTTCCTTTATATAATTGCCTAGAAATGGTTCTGTTAGCCCCAGGTCGAAGCTCTCGCCTGAATGTAATCTTATGGGTCACGTCTTTGGATCTTTTTCTAGAAGAGGCTCAGAAGACGGAAACAAGCAAAGCCACCACAGAGCCGGAAAAGACGCAGCCAGAAGGAGTGGTGGTCAACGGCAGGGAGGATGAGCAGACGGCAGAGGACATCCTCAGCAAAGGCCTCAGCCAGATGACCACCAGCGCCGACACGGATGTCGATACCTCGAAAGACAAAACAGAGTCGGTCACCAGCGGTCCCATGTCCCCAGAGGGCTCGCCTTCCAAGTCTCCCTCAAAGAAGAAGAAGAAATTCCGCACCCCGTCCTTCCTGAAGAAAAGCAAAAAGAAGGAGAAAGTGGAGTCCTGATTCGCAGCCCCCTGGGGCTCCCATCTGCGTCCTCCCTCCCCTCCCTCGCCGTCTCCCATCTCTGTCCCTGGAAGCACGGGGCCAAGGAGGGGTCGAATAGGCCCTGGATCACACTCTGATGGGAAACTTAGAGATTACCCCACCAACCCCTCATTTTACAGTTGCCCCACAGAAATCAGGTGACTTTCCCAAGGTCATACAGCTGGTTCGTGGCGGAGCCTGCACTGGAAGTCAGGTCTTCTGGCTCCCAGTCCAATGCTCTTCCCACTACACGACACTGCCTAGCTGTGGGCTGCCCTTGTGAGGACGCTGCCCCTGATCTGAGCCCAGGGCAAGGGGCCAAAGTCAGCCGCAAGCTCTCACAAATCAGACCCAAATCAGACAGATCGAGGCTCCCCTGAGCAGGGTCCTTGTCCTCGCGTGAACCCAACCTCCTGCTGATGGAGCTGTCACTATGTTTAGAAATCTCTCTTCTCTTTCCCGTAGGGTAACTGCCCTGCTGCTCACGGGAACCACACAAGTGGACCCGCCCCCTCCACCAGAAGTTAATCCTTGTTCCCAAGGGCTGATGGCTTAGCTGTGCTCCCCCAACCACTAACCCCAAGCTTTCTTCATGGAACCTCTGGAATGACGGCCGGAATTGTTGTAAGAGGGGGCAGACGTGAGGGCAGCCAGCTCAGCCACGGCGTGGAGGATGGTTCGATCCATATAAGAAGCCAGGAACTTGACCCATTTGAACAGTGCATCTCAGGCACTTCAAAACTAAAACCAAATTTAGCTTAGGAAACACTTCTGTCATAAGCAGGGCCGAAATTTGGGGCAATTTTGATCCTCGGTTGGCTTTGGGTGGTACAAGGAGGATCAGGACAGCGCGGATATGCGATGCCTTTCGAGCATTTGCCTGACTCTCAGGGCAGCGCGGCTCACCCCGTCCCCCTCCGGTCCGGCATCTGGGATCCCCTGACCTTCCCTTAAACCTAGAAGCCCTGGCTCACAGCCTGGAACTGGCATCCTTGGCCCCTTGACCTTGGCCCCTTGACCGTGGCTCCTCTGGGTTCTGACTCAGTCGCTCTAGGTCCAGCAGAGGAGAATGAGGTGAGCCCTTCAGGATTAATCCTCTCGGACCAGCTCTCAGAGAAAGGCTTGCGTGTCCCTGGCCCCGTCACTGTCTGCCCATCAATCCTGGGGCCTGTAAGAGCCACAGCTATTTTTTTAGATGCCGTCACTATCTTTTCATACTCTTCCCTGGGGCTTTGATTTATAAGCAACATTGACTCCTAAACAACAGACAATCCATTCTCTTTAAAGCACAGTGTCTTCAAAGAATATTTTCCCTTTCTGTCCTGAATATTGTCAAAGTATTTTTGAAAGTTCTTAATCATAGTTTTCCATTTTTGAGCACTTACTACACACACACACACACACACACACACACACACACACACACACACACACACTGTGCAGGCTTCACATACACTATATCCTTTAACCCTCATGATAATCCTGTGATGTGGGTCAGATTATTCCAATTCCAATCCCAAAGGATAATTGACTTGTTCCAGTGACTTGGCTAGAAAGAGTCAGAGGCTGGATTTGAACCCAGGTCCGTCTGAGTCCAGAGCCTTTGCACTTAATAGCTATGATGATCAGAAAACTTTAATCTCCGAGGGTGGTTGTTTTAGTCCTGGACCGTTTCGTTTCTGTGACTGGTCTCCACTGCATAATGTTAGCACTTGAAGTGACGGTAGGAAACCACCTGTGTTCCCCCCGATCAGTGCACAGTAAGTTCCTGGTGAATGTGGGCTGTGACAGGGCCAGTGTGGACCTCTGACAAAGGAGAGGCCAGAGCCTTCTGGTTGGGGCAGGAAACACCATCATCGTTGGGCTCTTTCTTGAGAAGGAAGGAAACTGACGCAGGACTGAGGAAAACACAAATACTGTGTGTCCCTAGAGCAGAAGATTCCTAACTGCTACCCAGACCCATTTCTCTGTTCCGCTTCTGACTGAGTCAAGTCTTGTGATGGACAACCCAAAGCAGAAAAGCTTGTGATATGCCAAATGCCTTTCAAAGCCACTCCTTTGATGCCTTCTTTCAAAAAAAAAGAAGATTTCACATTCATTCATTCATCCCAATATTTGTTAAGCAGCAGGCATTATGCTGACATTAAAAGAAAACAATCGCTGTGACTGGAACAGTCAGCGGCAGGCAGTGTTAAGAGAAAGGTAGAGGGGACCCAACCACTGACGCAGCTTTTTATGTTTGAGTGGTCGTCGCTCAGAGATGATGTCAACAGACTCTTTGCTTTCATCACATTCTCTTTATTCCCATGAAAACAGGGAGGCCTCATTTAGGTGAGGCCTTGCAGGAGTTTATGCCATGGGGCCGCCTCATATCCAACCATCTGTTCTTTCCCTATGCATTCAGAAACCACGCGTGAGCTTAGGTCATGGACCAAGCTTGAGGGCAGGACATGGTCCCCGCCTGAAGGAGGTTCCTAAGTCTAGTAGGCATGGAAACAAGTTACAGAATGGGCAAGGGTGCAGAGGAGGTGTAAGGAAGCGTTGATTGGCTGTCTTCCAGGCCAGAGAAACCTTCCTGAAAGGAGTGACGGTTGAGTTAGGTTTTCAAAACAAAGAGGAATTTTCCAGGAGGACAAGAGGATTAGTAGGACACTGGTGATGAGGGAAGAGCCCGTGCAAAGGCATGGAAGCATGAAACGCCATGACGCGTCCGTGGAGTAATTCAGTGCGGCTGGGACAGAAAGTGTGAGTCAGGTGATGGGGTTCACTTCACAGGTGGGCAGGGGTGGGTCATAAAGAAACTCGTAGAAGGTGTGGGGGAGTGGGACTTTATCACGAACGGGGTTTGGAGCTGCTGAGGGCTTGTGGTCAGGGTAGATCGTGAGCAGGTTGCATCTTAGAAAAATTCCTTTGGTGGCTGAGCGGAGAACTGATTGGAGCGGGCAGCTGGAAGCATGGGAGGTCTCCACAAGGAGGCCTTTCGGAAACTGGAACGGATGTGGTGGCCTGCCTTACACTGCCTTTTCCCTTACAGCAAATAGTGAGCTGGGAGCACAGAATTCATTCCCATGACATTCTTTGGATGAGGCATCTTAAGAGAGCTTTTCAACGAGGAGAGGGAATTATTCAGAGAGCTAATGCTCAGCGCAGCTTCCAGTTCTGTTTTGTCTTGGTGGAGAGTTGCCGGGAGAGCTGTCGAGTCACCCTGCCCACTTCTCCTCCTCTTGAGCGTAGAGGATGCAGCTGGCATGGCTCCAGGCTCGAGGCCAGGTGCTGAGTGCTGCTGAAGCAGATGTGCCATTCAAACAAGACCACAGGCTCGCAGGGTGAGAGGAAGGGCCTTATTCTTTGGCTCTGAATAAAAGTCGGCTGAATACTTTGGCCAGTATCTGTCTGGAGAAAAATACTCAGCATGTGAGGAGCTCAGCAGTGTTAGGTGATAGGACGGTTTCTAGTAAAGCTTGGATATGCTGTGGAAAAGGATGAGAAAGCGTGGACTGAGATGCTACGTTATAGATGCTGAGCTGGGGAGTGGAGAGGTTCCTGAGCCTGTCTCCTTGGGAAGATGGGCAGGGGTGGGAGTAAGGAGGCAGAGGTGTTACAGAGATGCAAGCTTGGCCCCAGTGACTCCCCCTGCACTGGTGGCCGGTGCCCAGCAGTCATGTGTGAGGACCATCTATACCATGTGACCTTTCCTCAAACTTTGCAAAAAGCACTGCCAAGAGACCAGCCCAGATCTGGGCTCCACAAGAGCCTCCTGGCCTGCAGGTGACCCAAGTCACTGTCCGACTTCAGCCAGGTTATACAGACAAAAAGAACCTCCCTCAACCCTCCTGTAAGGAAAATGGGGCTCTTCCTCCGCAGACAGATACATTCTTTTGAAAGAACTTGAGTGGATTTGGATGAGAAGTCTGGTCCAGTAAGAACCCCACTGGAAAGCATCACCCTTATACCACAGATTGTGTACTCTGAGCCTTGCATTCTGCTCCCCGTCCAGTAGTGTCACTCACTCCTGAATGTGGCAAGACAGTCAGGCAGATGTCATTTGGCATTGACATCACAGAGGGCTACTACCCTTGTCAACACGGGAAGAAGAGCTATGTGGTCACTTCTCTGGTTGCCGTGGATTTGAAAGAACCATTCACCGAACATCATGATTCACTTCTGAAAGCCTAAAAAATGAAAAGGAAGTGTGGATTTCTCCATGGAGGTAGTCAGAGGGGCAGATAGACACACAGCCTACCCTCGGCCTCTGTGCCGTCCTTTGTACCGGTGTGAATTTTATGCTCTAGCTCCAGGCAGGAATACACAGTTTCTGACTGTTGAACAAATGAGAAAAACTACAGCCCTTCCCCTGGGTCCTGGTGCAGGTCGGCAGCGGTACTCGAGATAGCTGCCACATTGTATTTGCCTCTCCGAGCACAGAGGAAGCGGGTCTGTTAAAATCTTCTCTACCATATGAGCCCAAGCGAACTCTCTAAGACAGTAACATTCAAAGAGTCTGAGAAGAAATGAAGGAGGGGCCCAATCTATGCAAATCTATGCTCTCCACCCCCCGCAGAAAGGACAGGGCTCCCCACAATTCAGGACGTGATGGGCCATTGTATCCTCACTTTTCCACATCTATTCTGAGAGGGATACTTTAAAAAGTCAGAGACCTGAAATGACGAATGAAATACGCCCATTGGATGTTTACCTGTGGGCAGTTCCACTGGTGCCACAATATGAAAAAACAGGCACAGTACGCAGTAGAGTGTTGAGTTCCAGACGCCCCACCTCAGCAACCTGTCCACCTGGACGTGGATTCCTTTTTGCCGGAACTAAGAGTGCCCATGTAGAGCTCTGTCGCCAACGCACACCCAACCCTGTCAGCCTCCCACGGTGAGAAGCCACCTCTCACCCAGGCCTCAGTGTGGGGTTTCAGGCGGGGTGTCTCTCTTGAGCTGAGAAAGCGCCTTTCGTCATTTTTAGGTAGAGAGGCTTCTCTTTTTAGGAAAGATTAGGAAGAACCTCTGGTTGGGGGTTTTCTTAAAAATACAGAAGCTATGGTTTGTGTTGGTTTGTACTTACGGGGTATGAAGGTTTGCCAAATTGATGTTTGGTGCCCTTTGCCTTCAAGCTTGCCCCCAAAGTTGGGCTGTCACTATGAGACATTGGGGTCTGAAGATGGAGGAGAAGTGGTCACCGTTACGGGCACAGGGAGGGACTCAGGTGGGCCTGGAAGCAGAGTCTCGCTGTGGGGAGGTACCAGCCAGTAGCTTTCCCTGTGTAGTCGGCCCCTGATTTTTCTCACCTACTGTTTCCAAGCAGCAGGGTGAGGCCCGCTGTGACGTGGCAAATCCCTTATCTTTCGTGTGAAGAAAATATTTTGAGGGCTTAGGGGGTGGGAGGAGACTAGCAAGAAAAACCCTAAACTCTTCCCCCCTCCAACAAATTATCTTGCATAATTTTGAGAAGCGCGAAGGCCAGATCTTCTCTGTTAAAGTGAACCAGAAGGAGGAAGACAGTTGGACCAAGGACAGAGGGGCTACATTTAAATACATCAAAGGCTTCCTAACATGGGAATATATTTTGGGGACCTCACCCCCACCTTTCAACTGCACCCCATGCCTATCGGTCCTGCTTTGTGGGTGATTGTTTGATCTCCACCGGCTGCTCCACCTTTAAATTCCTGTAATTTACGCTACCCTGCTGAGTCCCACGCCCTTTCTCAGGAAGAGGCGGGGGTGGGGGGGGAGCAGAAACGGTCCTGAGCCTGGCTCACCTGGTGGTGGAGCACACGGGGGTCTAGGTAGAGTGCTGTGTTCTCTAGAGCTGTGGACGGTCTCGGTGAAACGTCTGTGTCTGACAATCGTCTTCCCTTGTACATACATGGTCTGTGTTTAGCTTTTCCTAGTATCGTGAAGTTTCAAATAGGGGTTCCATGCAAATACTCTTTCTGCCACTGAAACGCCAGCCCCCCGGATTGTGCATCTTTCCCACAAGTGGTTTTGCCTTTACGCTAACACTTTTTGAGCCGCTGATGTGCAGATTGGTTCGTTTCTTGGGCTTTTATTTTGCAATTTTATATATATATATACACACACATTATATACATAATATATATATATTTATGGGTTGGTTTTGTACGGTTTTCTGTTTGAATCTCTGAGCACCAAAGCTGCCCTCGGATTGTCAAGAGAACTTTCCAGAGCCACTTCCTGAGCCCCCCTCTGCTTTGGTGTTTGTGGTGCTGGGCGGTATCTCTGGCTATGGATTTCTGTATGTACGTGCTGTCTTCTCACCTGCAGATATTACCCTAGTAAATCTACTGTGCTTGGCTTCCCGGTGTGTGACCCATCTCTCTCAGCCACCCAGTTCTTCCAGCTCCCTGGGGAGCAGAAGCCAGAGAGGGGCTCCATGTATGGAAACTTTTATCCTGGAAACCTCACGCATGGAAACCTGGACATATGAATCATTGAGTTCTGACTGGGGAGGGAGGTAATAAAATGCTACGGTCCTCTGAGAAGGGAAAGGCCAGGTGGATTTGCAAACAGCTCTGTGGAGGAAGGTCAGTTTTGATGGGTTGGGATGGGGAGGGCTTGCAGAAACAAACAGGAGAGGTTCACAGGCTGGAATGGAAAGAGGTGTCAGGCCAGGATCAGAGGGCTGGGGAGAGCTAAGACGTCACCCCAAAGGGCAAAAGGGGAACAGAGACACTAGAGGAGAGGAAGAAGAGGAGGAAAGAGTCATTTTGCCCCCTTCCAACTCTTCTTTACTCAGATAAGGAGCACAGTGTTTGTGGAGGGTCCACACACATCAGTCAGGTGCTGCTTAAGTGTCTTATACGTAGCACCTCATTTAATCCCCATAAAACCAGAAGGGCGATCCTATTATCATTACCCAGTTTACAGATGAGGAAACAGGCTCAGAAATAAGAAAACTGGGGCTTCCCTGGTGGCGCAGTGGTTGAGAGTCCTCCTGCCGATGCAGGGGACACGGGTTCGTGCCCCGGTCCGGGAAGATCCCACATGCCGCGGAGCGGCTAGGCCCGTGAGCCATGGCCGCTGAGCCTGCGCGTCCGGAGCCTGTGCTCCGCGATGGGAGAGGCCACAACAGTGAGAGGCCCGCGTACCGCAAAAAAAAAAAAAAAAAAGAAAGAAAACTGTCATGAACCACAGGTTAACATGTGGCGAAGACCAAATTCAAACCGAGGTCTTCTAGGTAACCAAGTTCTTCCCACTACTGCCCATTGCCCAGTGTCCTGAGCAAAGAGACCTCTACAGAAGCAGATCTGATCATCACTCCCAGACCCATCTGTTCCAAAAAATGCAGTCTCCTGCTGCATCCAGGTGCCCCAAAGCCCCCACAGGCTCCCCCCAGGAGGCGAGGTTCTCCCCTGCCCCAAAGCCATCAGTTTCTCCTCTCCTGAAGTCACCAAGGAAACTGCCTGTAAGCAGCACAACGTCTCAGCTCTGTCTTCGCACAGCTGTGTGCACTGATCAGGCCAGGGACCATAGTCAGTGTGCTGACATCGCTTTATAAGGCTGGCTGCAGCTGAAGGTGCTGATGCAAATGCACAGGTTGTACAACTCCCCATCCCCGCATCCGCCACCTCCTCCTCCTCCTAAATTTCTACTGCAAGGACGAAAGGGATCCAAACATGGGAGCAGAGTGCCCTCTACCGGCCAGAAAAGCTGAGGAATTTCTTCACAGTGTATAGTGCTGGAGGGAAGATTTAGGGTCAACCAATCGCGTGAGAAAGGGGAGGTTGCCTGGAGAGGAGGGTGAAAGGACCCGCAGTGGAAGCCAGCTAGCTGATAGCAGTGAGGGACACCTGGGACACTGGGGAAATGCTGGGGGAGGGCAAGCCTGGCCTCAAGGCAGAGAGCCAGGGGCAGGATTCACACAGCTGGAACTCTGTTTGCAAGGTCTAGGTAACAAGGGGAGAGAGGGAATGCCTCAGCACCGGGATCCTGACAAGGGTCAGAGTGCCAGGACCCCCCACGAATGCCGGCCACTCTCATAAATATGAAAAAGGAAATTTTCAGCCAAGTTTGGCAGATTCCACTGCTGCCACACAGATAACCTCTAATCTGACAAAAGGTAACCATTAGAAACGGAAATCTTTCCTTCTCTCTTCCTTTGGACCTTTGGACAGGGAGCCACACATCTCTGACGGGAACCATCTTTAATCTGATAGAGATCGAACTCTTTCAGGAATAAGCATGGAGAAAAATAGCGCGGTAATGATTTAGTAGTTCAAAAGCAGGAGCCGGTCTGAGAAATGGGGAGACATGCTCCTCAATGTAGCTGAGTTACTGCAAAAAACAAGAAGGTTAAGGAAATCTTTATTAATAGCCACTTATCAGAAAAGACCAGCCAGTCATGAAAAGGGAGCACTTTAAACTAAGATAAAAAAAATTTCTTTTTGATGATGAGAAACAATGCCGTATTTTATTTATTTATTTATTTTTGCGTTGCGGGCCTCTCACTGTTGTGGCCTCTCCGGTTGTGGAGCACAGGCTCCGGACGCGCAGGCTCAGCGGCCCTGGCTCACGGGCCCAGCCGCTCCGCGGCATGTGGGATCTTCACCGATCGGGACACGGACCTGTGTCCCCTGCATCGGCAGGCGGACTCTCAACCACTGCGCCACCAGGGAAGCCCACAGTGCTGTATTTTAAAACGAGGTATGAGCAGTCAACAGCAAGTCGAAGATTGTTGATGAATGAGGAGAGCATAAAGATATGTTTAGACAGGTAAGGATCTCAAACCCAGCACGGAAAAAATTAGCCAATCCTGTGTCCAGTTGATTGGGAAATCAATCTAAGTAAATGAGAATGGGAAGGACATGGGATTAAAAAATGGTCGTGAGCAATTAAATCAAACAAGTTTATACCTAAGTCTAGTTTTTCATTGTTAATTTAACAAACTTAAAGCAATTGTTTAAAAAGTAGTTATTGGAATACACACACACTTGGAACAGCAGAGAAGCAAAATATGCTGAATTTATCATTATTGATGAGAGGGACCTAATAGATTTTTCATTTTTTTCACACACACACACTGTATTTTATTTTTACAAGGGATAAATAAACTGACACCAAGCATTGTAAATGGATGACCACAACAAAAGCAACAATGATTGCAATTACCAAACACGAAACACACTCATACTATGTCATAATATTGACATTCAGTCCAGGAATCCTCCACTGTAACAGCTCCTTTACTTTGCAGTGAAAATTGATTTGTATATTTTTTGCCTCTGAGTCCTTGTGGGATTTTTTTTTTTTTCAAACAGGAAGTCACAAAAATTGTAATCATCCTCATCAGTTCACTCAGTCCCATGTAATTAATTTTTTTATCTTGATCTTTTGTTAGCACTTTTATGAATTCATCAGTTTTCCATTAGAGCTCTGAAAATGCTTATTCATTCAGTTCAGCAGTATAGTCAGTTACCAGAAACCTGTACTTGTCAGAGTCTTTTCCATGAATTCCTTGAAGATGCAACACTTTTATAGGAACATTTTTGCAAAAGCATCAGAGTACACCCTGACTGTCTGTAAATGACAAAAGACTTAAAAATGACCACGGTTAAAGATTTGATGAAAGTTCATAATAATGCAATTGACAAGGAAATTTAGTTATTTCTGAGATATACATTTTAAAGTAATAACTAGAATTATGACTTATAACATTATACCAGAACATATAAGATTTTTAGAAATTTCATGTCATGTCTGAAACATTTATATTAACATATTTCCATACAAATAACCCAAAGAAAGTTTAGTATTAGTTGTTTTGTTTGTTTTATACTGCAGGTTCTTATTAGTCATCAATTTTATACACATCAGTGTATACATGTCATTCCCAATCGCCCAATTCAGCACACCATCATCCCCATCCCACCGCGGTTTTCCCCCCTTGGTGTCCATACGTTTGTTCTCTACATCTGTGTCTCAACTTCTGCCCTGCAAACCGGTTCATCTGTGCCATTTTTCTAGGTTCCACATACATGCGTTAATATACGATATATGTTTTTCTCTTTCTGACTTACTTCACTCTGTATGACAGTCTCTAGATCCATCCACATCTCAACAAATGACTCAATTTTGTTTCTTTTTATGGCTAATATTCCATTGTGTATATGTGCCACAGCTTCTTTATCCATTCGTCTGTCGATGGGCATTTAGGTTGCTTCCATGACCTGGCTATTGTAAATAGTGCTGCAGTGAACATTGGGGTGTATGTGTCTTTTTGAATTATGGTTTTCTCTGGGTATATGCCCAATAGCGAGATTGCTGGATCATATGGTAATTCTATTTTTAGTTTTTTAAGGAACCTCCATACTGTTCTCCATAGTGGCTGTATCAATTTATATTCTCACCAACAGTGCAAGAGGGTTCCCTTTTCTCCACACCCTCTCCAGCATTTGTTGTTTGTAGATTTTCTGATGATGCCTATTCTAACTGGTGTGAGGTGATACCTCATTGTAGTTTTGATTTGCATTTCTCTAATAATTAGTGATGTTGAGCAGCTTTTCATGTGCTTCTTGGCCATCTGTATGTCTTCTTTGGAGAAATGTCTATTTAGGTCTTCTGCCCATTTTTGGATTGGGTTGTTTGTTTCTTTAATATTGAGCTGCATGAGCTGTTTATATATTTTGGAGATTCATCCTTTGTCCGTTGATTCGTTTGCAAATATTTTCTCCCATTCTGAGGGTTGTCTTTTCGTCTTGTTTATGGTTTCCTTTGCTGTGCAAAAGCTTTGAAGTTTCATTAGGTCCCATTTGTTTACTTTGGTTTTATTTCCATTACTCTAGGAGGTGGATCAAAAAAGATCTTGCTGTGATTTATGTCAAAGAGTGTTCTGCCTATGTTTTCTTCTAAGAGTTTTGTAGTGTCTGGTCTTACATTTAGGTCTCAAATCCATTTTGAGTTTACTTTTGTGTATGGTGTTAGGGAGTGTTCTAATTTCATTCTTTTACATGTAGCTGTCCAGTTTTCCCAGCACCGCTTATTGAAGAGACTGTCTTTTCTCCATTGTATATCTTTGCCTCCTTTGTCATAGATTAGTTGACCATATGTGCGTGGGTTTATCTCTGGGCTTTCTATCCTGTTCCATTGATCTATGTTTCTGTTTTTGTGCCAGTATCATATTGTCTTGATTACTGTAGCTTTGTAGTATAGTCTGAAGTCAGGGAGCCTGATTCCGCCAGCTCCGTTTTTTTCCCTCAAGACTGCTTTGGCTATTCAGGGTCTTTTGTGTCTCCATACAAATTTTAAGATGATTTGTTCTAATTCCATAAAAAATGCCATTGGTAATTTAATAGGGATTGCATTGAATTTGTAGATTGCTTTGGGTAGTGTAGTTATTTTCACAATATTGATTCTTCCAATCCAAGAACATGGTCTATCTCTCCATCTGTTGGTATCATCTTTAATTTCTTTCATCAGTGTCTTATAGTTTTCTGCATACAGGTCTTTTGTCTCCTTAGGTAGGTTTATTCCTAGGTATTTTATTCTTTCTGTTGCAATGGTAAATGGGAGTGTTTCCTTAATTTCTCTTTCAGATTTTTCATCATTAGTGTATAGGAATGCAAGAGATTTCTGTGCATTAATTTTGTATCCTGCAACTTTACCAAATTCATTGATTAGCTCTAGTAGTTTTCTGGTGACATTTTTAAGATTCTCTATGTATAGTGTCATGTCATCTGCAAACAGTGACAGTTTTACTTCTTTTCCAATTTGTATTCCTTTTATTTCTTTTTCTTCTCTGATTGCCATGACTAGGACTTCCAAAACTATGTTGAATAATAGTGGTGAGAGTGGACATCCTTGTCTTGTTCCTGATCTTAGAGGAAATGCTTTCAGTTTTTCAGCATTGAGAATGATGTTTGCTGTGGGTTTGTTGTATATGGCCTTTATTATGTTGAGGTAGGTTCCTTCTATGCCCACTTTCTGGAGAGTTTTTATCATAAATGGGTGTTGAATTTTGTCAAAAGCTTTTTCTGCATCCACTGAGATGATCATATGGTTTTTATTCTTCGGTTTATTAATGTGGTGAATCACATTGATTGATTTGCATATAGTGAAGAATCCTTGCATCCCTGGCATAAATCCCACTTGATCATGGTGTACGATCCTTTTAATGTGTTGTTGGATTCTGTTTGCTAGTATTTTGTTGAGGATTTTTGCATCTATATTCACCAGTGATGTTGGTCTGTAATTTTCTTTTTTGTAGTATCTTTTTCTGGTTTTGGTATCACGGTGATGGTGGTCTCATAGAATGAGTTTGGGAGTATTCCTTCCTCTGCAATTTTTTGGAAGAGTTTGAGAAGGATGGGTGTTAGCTCTTCTCTAAATGTTTGATAAAATTCACCTGTGGAGCCATCTGGTCCTGGAGTTTTGTTTGTTGGAAGATTTTTAATCACAGTTTCAATTTCATTACTTTTGATTGGTCTGTTCATATTTTCTATTTCTTCCTGGTTCAGTCTTGGAAGGTTATACCTTTCTAAGAATTTGTCCATTTCTTCCAGGTTGTCCATTTTATTGGCATAGAGTTGCTTGTAGTAGTCTCTTAGGATGCTTTGTATTTCTGCCGTGTCTGTTGTAACTTCTCCTTTTTCATTTCTAATTTTATGGATTTGAGTCCTCTCCCTTTTTCTTGTTGAGTCTGGCTAATGGCTTATCAATTTTGTTTATCTTCTCAAAGAACCAGCTTTTAGTTTCATTGATCTTTGCTCTTGTTTTCTTCGTTTCTAATTCATTTTATTTCTGCTCTGATCTTTATGATTTCTTTCCTTCTGCTAACTTTGGGTTTTGTTTGTTCTTCACTCTCTAGTTCCTTCAGGTGTAAGGTTAGATTGTTTACTTGAGATTTTTCTTGTTTCTTGAGGTAGGCTTGTATAGCTATAAACTTCCCTCTTAGAATTGCTTTTGCTGCCTCCCATAGGTTTTGGATCGTCATGTATTCATTGTCATTTGTCTCTAGGTATTTTTTGTTTTCCTCTTTGATTTCTTCAGTGATCTCTTGGTTATTTAGTAATGTATTGTTTAGCCTCCATGTGTTTGTGGTTTTTTTGTTTTTTGTTTTTTTTGCAGTACACGGGCCTCTCACTGTTGTGGCCTCTCCCGTTGGGGACCACAGGCTCCAGACGCGCAGGCTCAGCGGCCATGGCTCAAGGGCCTAGCCGCTCCGCGGCATGTGGGATCTTCCCGGACCGGGGCACGAACCCGTGTCCCCTGCATCAGCAGGCGGACTCTCAACCACTGCGCCAGCAGGGAAGCCCATGTTTGTGTTTTTTACGTTGTTTTCCCTGTAATTCATTTCTAATCTCATAGTGTTGTGGTTAGAAAAGATGCTTAATATGATTTCAATTTTCTTAAATTTACTGAGGCTTGATTTGTGACCCAAGATGTGATCTATCCTGGAGAACATTCCATGCGCACTCGAGAAGAAAGTGTAATCTGCTGTTTTTGGATGGAATGTCCTATAAATATCAATTAAATCTATCTGGTTTATTGTGTCATTTAAAGCTTCTGTTCCCTTATTTATTTTCATTTTGGATGATCTGTCCATTGGTGTAAGTGAGCTGTTAAAGTCCCCCACTATTATTGTGTTACTGTTGATTTCCTCTTTTATAGCTGTTAGCAGTTGCCTTATGTATTGTGGTGCTCCTCTGTTGGGTACATATATATTTATAATTGTTAAATCTTCTTCTTGGATTGATCCCTTGATCATTATGTAGGGTCCATCCTTGTCTCTTGTAACATTCTTTATTTTAAAGTCTATTTTATCTGATATGACTATAGCTACTCCAGCTTTCTTTTGATTTCCATTTGCATGGAATATCTTTTTCCATTCCCTCACTTTCAATCTGTATGTGTCCCTATGTCTGAAGTGGGTCTCTTGTAGACAGCATATATACAGGTCTTGTTTTTGTATCCATTCAGCAAGCCTGTGTCTTTTGGTTGGAGCATTTAATCCATTCATGTTTAAGGTAATTATCAATATGTCCTGTGACCATATTCTTAATTGTTTTGGGTTTGTTTTTGTAGGTCCTTTTCTTCTTTTTTGTTTTCCACTTAGAGAAGTTCCTTTAGCATTTTTGTAGAGCTGGTTTGGTGGTGCTGAATTCTCTTAGCTTTTGCTTGTCTGTAAAGCTTTTGATTTCTCCATCGAATCTGAATGAGATCCTTGTCAGGTAGAGTAATCTTGGTTGTAGGTTCTTCCCTTTCATCATTTTTAGTATATCATGCCACTCCCTTCTGGCTTGTAGAGTTTCTGCTGAGAGATCACCTGTTAACCTTATGGGAGTTCCCTTGTATGTTATTTGTCATTTTTCCCTCGCTGCTTTCAATAATTTTTCTTTGTCTTTAATTTTTGCCAATTTGATTACTATGTGTCTTGGCGTGTTTCTCCTTAGGTTTATCCTGTATGGCACTCGCTGTGCTTCCTGGACTTGGGTGGCTATTTCCTTTCCCATGTTAGGGAAGTTTTCAACTATAATCTCTTCAAATATTTTCTCTGGTCCTTTCTCTCTCTCTTCTCCTTCTGGGACCCCTATAATGCGAATGTTGTTGCGTTTAATGTCCCAGAGGTCTCTTAGGCTGTCTTCATTTCTTTTCATTCTTTTTTCTTTAGTCTGTTCCATAGCAGTGAATTCCACCATTCTGTCTTCCAGGTCACTTATCCGTTCTTCTGCCTCAGTTATTCTGCTATTGATTCCTTCTAGTGTAGTTTTCATTTCAGTTATTGTATTGTTCATCTCTGCTTGTTTGTTCTTTAATTCTTCTAGGTCTTTGTTAAACATTTCTTGCATCTTTTTGATCTTTGCCTCCATTCTTTTTCTGAGGTCCTGGATGATCTTCACGATCATTATTCTGAATTCTTTTTCTGGAAGGTTGCTTATCTCCACTTCATTTGGTTGTTTTTCTGGGGTTTTATCTTGTTCTTTCATCTGGTACATAGCCCTCTGCCTTTTCATCTTGTCTATCTTTCTGTGAATGTGGTTTTTGTTCCACAGGCTGCAGGACTGTAGTTCTTCTTGCTTCTGCTGTCTGCCCTCTGGTGGATGAGGCTATCTAAGAGGCTAGATGGGAGGGGCTGGTGGTGGGTAGAGCTGGCTGTTGCTCTGGTGGGAAGAGCTCAGTAAAACTTTAATCCACTTGACTGCTGATGGGTAGGGCTCAGTTCCCTCCCTGTTGGTTGTTTGGCCTGAGGCGACCCAACACTGGAGCCTACCTGGGCTCTTTGGTGGGGCTAATGACAGACTCTGGGAGGGCTCATGCCAAGGAGTACTTCCCAGAACTTCTGCTGTCAGTGTCCTTGTCCCCACAGTGACACACAGCCACCCTCCGCCTCTGCAGGAGACCCTCCAACACTAGCAGGTAGGTCTGGTTCAGTCTCCCCTGGGGTCACTGCTCCTTCCCCTGGGTCCCGATGCACACACTACTCTGTGTGTGCCCTCCAAGAGTGGAGTCTCTGTTTCTCCCAGTCCTGTCAAAGTCCTGCAAGCAAATCCTGCTAGCCTTCAAAGTCTGATTCTCTAGGAATTCCTCCTCCCGTTGCCAGACCTCCAGGTTGGGAAGCCGATGTGGGGCTCACAACCTTCACTCCAGTGGGTGGACTTCTGGGGTATAAGTGTTCTCCAGTCTGTGAGTCACCCACCCACCAGTTATGGGATTTGATTTTACTGTGATTGCACCCCTCCTACTGTCTCGTTGTGGCTTCTCCTTTGTCTTTGTATGTGGGGTATCTTTTTTGGTGAGTTCCAGTGTCTTCCTGTCCATGATTGTCCAGCAGCTAGTTGTGATTCTGGTGTTCTCACAAGAGGGAGTGAGAGCACGTCCTTCTCTCCGCCATCTTTGTTCCTCCCCAGATTTTTCATTTTTAAGACCATTAAGGGAATACTGGTTCAATTACATATAAAGTTATGAACTTAGAGATGATTTATAAAAATTTAGAGAAAATCTTCATTAAAGGCAATA
Source organism: Leucopleurus acutus (assembly GCF_964270905.1). Classification (NCBI taxonomy): domain Eukaryota; kingdom Metazoa; phylum Chordata; class Mammalia; order Artiodactyla; family Delphinidae; genus Leucopleurus; species Leucopleurus acutus. The sequence goes on along the minus strand of NC_139154.1, from coordinate 88,118,812 downwards.
TAGCTTCCAAATCATCGAAGAGAAAAACAACAATAGAAAGTGAGTCATTAGGAATTCAGCTAAGATGGAGTACCAGAGACATTTATCCTGCCTAAAAAAACAAAAAGAAATGGATAAAATATATGAAACAATGGTTTTTAAGACACTTGAAAATGATCATCCACTAGGACACAAGAAAGCTTCCTTGCCCCATACCTGCTAAGGCTGGTGGGCCTCCTACTGACACTACCAAAGATGTCCACCAGGTGGCAACATTTCCTTTCTCCACTTCCAATGCAGAAACAGCCCTAAGCAGTACAGTACTGTTCCATGTTTTGGCAGGCAACCCCCAGCAGTGCTATCATGGCCCTTAGTCCCTTTTAGTCACCAGCAAAGGGATCAAGGATGATCAGAGAGCCTTATTACTCATCCAAGACCTAAGAACCTATCTGATTTCTGAGTAGCCCTTAACACTTATCTCATATCCAGTATTCACTGCCTGGCTTCCAGAGTCCCCACCTTTTGAGCAGCCTGCATGATGGCCCAGCTCATTAGAATCTGTTCTCCCAGCCAAGAGGCCACGCACAATAGTTAGCAGTGTTCCAGAGCTCTGGAGCCACCCTGCTTGGACTGAATCCTGGTCCTGTGCTCATGAGCTCTCTGCCCTTGGGCAAGTCACTCAACATCCCTAAGCTACAGTTTCCTCATCTGTAAAATGAAGAAATAATCAATATCGGGGGGTGGAACAGAATTGGGGGGACTAATTTTTGGTAATTGAAGATTAATTTTGAATTATACAGTGAGGGACAACATAAAACTTTCACTACTTCAGACTTCTAAAGGACAGCTTCTACTATTCTTAAAACTAATGCATGGACATAACACACATGCAGACACCCCCCCCCCATGCACACCCCACACATAAACATGAGCCCAACCACACACATCCACAGACACATACACACACGCATCGTTAACATCATTTTAAATAAATTTAAACTTTTTTTTAACATCTTTATTGGAGTATAATTGCTTTACAATGGTGTGTTAATTTCTGCTGTATAACAAAGTGAATCAGCTATATTTGTACATATATCCCCATATCCCCTCCCTCTTGCGTCTCCCTCCCACCCTCCCTATCCCACCCCTCTGGTTGGACAAAGCACTGAGCTGATCTCCCTGTGCTAGAAGGCTGCTTCCCACTAGCTATCTATTTTACATTTGGTAGTGTATAAATAAATGTAAGCTTGATGCTCTCAGTTTCCATCGTTTTATCCATTCAGAAGATCCTGACTGCAGAGCGTGCAACAGGAGCCCCTCCTCTCTAGAGGTGGTCTTTGCCTCCAACAATCTCAGCAGGGCCAACAAGGGGCACACCTGACCAACATAACTGCTCTGGACCTTTGGGCGTGCAGGGCTAGAATACTTCAGAAGCTCACATCCTATATAGCTAAACATTTTAAGTTAAATAGGTTCTAAATTCCTGCCTTTGTAAATATATGTTCATAATAGGGTGGAAGGCCAGGGTCAAATTTAGACTTCTCAGACTCACTGGAGTCCCACACACAAAAAATGACAGTGTGGGGAGAGCTGATCCCCAGTCCCTAACTACTAGCCTGAGCCTTTTCTTCCCAATGTGGGGTCCATCCCATGCCAGAGGTGGCCTTGTGTGCATACGTGTGGACACCTAGACCTCACGTCCAGGCTCTGTCCATACCCTCCGTACAAACAGCTGCCCTTTGGCCATGCTGTAAGTCCTTGGGAATATGAGCATATGCTCTGGGAAGAAACTGTGCAGACACCAGAAGTGGGTCAGGGGCTGCTGGGGCATGGAATTCTGGGGTCCTGGATTTCCAGAGCATGGGGTAACACCAAAGGCATGTTCCTTTGGCCCTGCTGACTCCACCCCCATGGAGGGCGTGGCCAGAGAAAGTGTCAGTGCAGGACCCTCCGTAGTGGGGGGACCCAGGGCAGTGGACCCCTTGTTGGGGTCTGAGGGCAGAAGCCCTAAGGAGGGGCTGGGAAGTAGCACTGCCCTCTGCAAAGTTCCTGAGAAGGCTGTAAAGTGTCCTCAGTTCCATTAATTAACAAAACAAAAGCTCACAATGGCCTTGGTGGGAAGTGTTTTGTTGTAACAGAGAAGACAGACACTTGTCAAGGTCTGGTCTAAGAGGACTGGTGGATTTACCGAGTTGTTGAGGAACCAGGGGACCTTTGCTTTCCCTGGGGTCTAAATACTACCTGAGTTTCTTTCGGTGATACTGAAATGCAGTGAGACTTGGAAGCCTCTCATGGTGTTAAAATCTTAATGGTGAGCATTTCAATTCTCTCCCTCGCGTTCTTGGTTCCTGAAGCATGATAAATACAGGCAGGAAACTGCGCTGGCCTGCTGGTTGGTTCACTGCCCATCTGGTGCTCCCCCTTGTAGGGCCAGAACACTGCTTTTGTCAGATCAGCCAGGGGCGATCCAGCCCAGGATTACAGCCTGTTTTCCACAGGTGGCATTTTTGGGTGGCTACTTCCTTGGTGACGCGTAGGGAGGCACCTTCATCTTATCTTTTAGCCATCTCCTAACACGCAGGCTCCTTCTGAGAGGAGACTGGAGGCCTCTAATCCCGGCTTCCATATGATGAGGCTCGTTGGTTCCACTCCTGGCAGCGGCATTTGCTGCCCTGGCCTCTAGCTCTGGGCCTAAAACCTCACTGGATTGTCTATGTCACCCGTGAGCCATAACTAAGCTTGGGGTACAGATGTGACCATGTCTCTTATTTTCTTTCCATTGATTATTTAGTCCACACATAATCGTGTTGGCAGAAAGGCCAGCATTGCCCTCTTCAGGACCCCCCCCCCCCCCACCACCACCAGCCGCCTCTATCTAGAATTGTCCTAGCGCCCAGGGCAGACTGGGTTTGAAGCCTGGCACTCAAACACGAGGAAGACAACTGGAGAGGCATGAATCTACTTCTGCCATTGTGACTTTCGCAGAGGCTCGACTTGGCTCTGATGTCACTTTACTACAGCTGCAGTGATGCTCCCACACGGTTCCAGTCCCCACAGAGATCAAGGGCTTTCTGCTTGTTCCTAAAGGCTCTACCCCAGGCTGGGGAGCTGGACCCATGGAGCATCCAGCCTCGGCCCCCACCAGCCCATTGGGCTCTCATGGGGCCTGGAACACCAGCCACACTCTCATTAGGGGTCTGCTTGTCCTTTCCAGCCAACAGACCTAGGTCACACTTTAATCCCCCTACGGGTGCTTTCCTCACTTCAAGAGGCCGGGAGAACTAGTGTGTCTTGGCTTCTTCACTCTCCAGGTGCCCTGGGCCTTGATGCCAACAGCCCCTGGCTCTCTGCACCCCCGACATGTTCTGCATATCATGGGCCGCACTGCTAGTCCCTGGGTCTGTGTTGTATTCTCTTCCCAGGGCAAGAGGTGCACGCTGCCCCCCATGTATATGGCTGGAGGGACCACTGGAATGTGAGCTTCCTCCAAATAACAAAAAATCGGTCTTGCTGTGACTTGCCTTCTGCACTTCTAGGCATAGAAGAAGGTGCCGTGCTTCTCTTTATCTGGGCTGGGCTGCTGTGCGGTGGCCAGATTGGAATGGGAGAGAGCGACTGGGATGACAGAAAGGCGACTGGTGCAGGGGTCTTGGTGAGAGGTGACAGCGCACCGGGGTGGAGAGGAGTGGGTGGATCGAGAGCTGGGCAGGAGCCTGATGGGCAGTGGCTGTGATAGTTTGGGGGAGGGGCCGTGGTGGTCAGTACCCTCTAGCGGCCAGCGACCAGAACCTAACTGAAACTAGCTTAAGCAAAAAAGAGGGGTTACTCGGTGGATATATAAGCGCTCAACAAACCAAGGGCAGCAATGCAGGAAGGCAGGCAGGGGCCTGGGGGACTGGAACGAGCTTGCAGCCCCAGGACCCTCGATTTTGCCTGGACTCGCCATTTTCTTGGTGGCAGACAGGTTTTCTCTAGGACCCCCATCTCACACGCCTGCGGCTTTCACATGCAAGAGGCCAGGGAGTTTTCTCCATTAGATCCACTTAGAAAAATCCCAGGGGAAGCCTCCAGTTGTCCTGGCTGAGGCCCATGCTCATTCCGGGGCCACTTACCAGAGCTCGGGGGCAGCCGGGACAAACCCAGTAGGGTTTGTCAGCCCATCCTGAGACTGGGAGCCCTGGAGAAGGGTTGGCCTAGAGAAGGTCAGGAGTTTAGTTTGGAGGTGCTGACATCCCAGCAGAGCCATCAGAGGGATGAATCTAGAGCTCCAGGGAGATGTCTGGCTGGAGAGGCCACCAATAACCAATGACCCAGCTTAGGGTACAGATGAGGCCAAGGAAATGGATGAAGGAAGAGAACAAGAAAAGAGCCTTGGATGGGATTTTGAGGAACCTCCAAGCCACAGCAGAGGAGATAGCCTGCTAAAGGAGGCTGAGAAGGAGCAGCCAGAGAAGTAGGGGGAAAGAAAGAGTGTGGCCCATGGAGACCAGGCGAGGAGGGGGCCAAGAAAGAGGGCATCTCAGCAGCAGCAGAGGCCGCGGACAGGCAGGTGAGCTGAAGACCGAGACCGCCCACTAAACTCAGTGACCCAGAGGCTGCTGGTGACCTCTGGAGGGACGATGGGGCAGAGGTCAGGATGGGATGGGAGGAGGAGGAAGGTTCAAGATAAGGAAATGAAGATGGGAGGATGGACAACACTGGGAAGAACTTCAACAGAAAGGGAAGAAGAAAGAACAGTGACAGCTGGAGTGGTGTGAGGGCTAAGGGGTGTCGGTGTTTCTACTTAATTTTATTAATTGTCATCATATATAATAATATATTTTATATTAAAGGTTAAATATCATATCATATAAAATAACATAGTATGTTATTATTTATTAAATAATACATAATAATAGTATATATACTAACATGTCCTATTTTATTTATTAATAGATAGTATATAATACATATGTATGTGTTTATATACATAAAATATAATACACGTCTACATAATATATAATATGTAACACATAACATATATAAGGATTATGATTAATATATTTTACAAGATTATGTAACAATAATGATACAATATTATTTTTTTTATCCTGATGAATAATTTTATTTATTTATTTTTAAAAATATTTTTATTGGAGTATAATTGCTTTACAGTGGGGTGTTAGTTTCTGCTTTGTAACAAAGTGAATCAGCTATACATATATGTATATCCCCATATCACCTCCCTCTTGCGTCTCCCACCCACCCTCCTTACCCCACTCCTCTAGGTGGACACAAACCACCGAGCTGATCTCCCTGTGCTTTGTGGCTGCTTCCCACTAGCTATCTATTTTACATTTGGTAGTATATATATGTCTATGCAACTCTCTCATTTCATCCCAGCTTAACATTCCCCTTCCCTGTGTCCTCAAGTCCATTCTCTATGTCTGCATCTTTACTCCTATCCTGTGCCTAGGTTCTTGAGAGTCTTGTTTTTAGATTCCATACATATGTGTTAGCATACGGTATTTGTTTTTCTCTTTCTGACTTGCTTCACTCTGTAAGACAGACTCTAGGTCCATCCACCTCACTACAAAGAATTTCGTTTCTTTTTATGGCTGAATAATATTCCGTTTTATATATGTGTCACATCTTCTTTATCCATTCATCTGTCGATGGACACTTAGGTTGCTTCCATGTCCTGGCTATTGTAAATAGAGCTGCAATGAACATTGTGGTACATGACTCTTTTTGAATTATGTTTTTCTCAGGGTATATGCCCAGTAGTGGGATTGCTGGGTCGTATGGTAGTTCTATTTTTAGTTTTTTAAGGAACCTCCATACTGTTCTCCATAGTGGCTATATCAGTTTACATTCCCACCAACAGTGCAAGAGGGTTCCCTTTTCTCCACACCCTCTCCAGCATTTACTGTTTGTAGATCTTTTGATGGTGGCCATTCTGACTGGTATGCGGTGTTACCTCATTGTAGTTTTGATTTGCATTTCTCTAATGATTAATGATGTTGAGCATTCTTTCATGTGTTTGTTGGCAATCTGTATATCTTCTTCGGAGGAATGTCTATTTAGATCTTCTGCCCATTTTTGGATTGGGTTGTTTGTCTTTTTGATATTGAGCTGCATGAGCTGCTTGTAAATTTTGGAGATTAGTCCTTTAACAGTTGCTTCATTTGCAAATATTTTCTCCCATTCTGAGAGTTGTCTTTTCGTCTTGTTTATGGTTTCCTTTGCTGTGCAAAAGCTTTTAAGTTTCATTAGGTCCCATTTGTTTATTTTTGGTTTTATTTCCATTACTCTAGGAGGTGGATCAAAAAAGATCTTGCTGTGATTTATGTCAAAGAGTTTCTTCCTGTTTTCCTCTAAGAGTTTTATAGTGTCCAGTCTTACATTTAGGTCTCTAATCCATTTTGAGTTTATTTTTGTGTATGGTGTTAGGGAGTGTTCTAATTTCATTCTTTTACATGTAGCTGTCCAGTTTTCCCAGCACCACTTATTGAAGAGACTGTCTTTTCTCCATTATATATTCTTATCACCTTTATCAAAAATAAGGTGACCATATGTGTGTGGGTTTATCTCTGGGCTTTCTATCCTGTTCCATTGATCTATACTTCTGTTTTTGTGCCAGTACCATACTGTCTTGATTACTGTAGCTTTGTAGTAAAGTCTGAAGTCTGGGAGCCTGATTCCTCCAGCTCCATTTTTCTTTCTCAAGATTGCTTTGGCTATTCGGGGTCTTTTGTGTTTCCATACAAATTGTGAAATTTTTTGTTCTAGTTCTGTGAAAAATTCCAGGGGTAGTTTGATAGGGATTGCATTGAATCTGTAGATTGCTTTGGGTAGTATAATCGTTTTCACAATGTTGATTCTTCTAATCCAAGAACATGGTATATCTATCCATCTGTTTGTATCATCTTTAATTTCTTTCATCAGTGTCTTATAGTTTTTTGCTGGTCTTTTGTCCCCTTAGGTAGGTTTATTCCTAGGTATTTTATTCTTTTTGTTGCAATGGTAAATGGGAGTGTTTCCTTAATGTCTCTTTTAGAATTTTCATCATTATTGTATAGGAAGCCAAGATTTCTGTGCATTAATTTTGTATCCTGCTACTTTACCAAATTCATTGATTAGCTCTAGTAGTTTTCTGGTAACATCTTTAGGATTCTCTATGTACAGTATCATGTCATCTGCAGACAGTGACAGCTTTACTTCTTTTCTGATTTGGATTCCTTTTATTTCTTTTTCTTCTCTGATTGCTGTGGTTAAAACTTCCAAAATTATGTTGAATAATAATGGTGAGAGTGGACAACCTTGTCTTGTTCCTGATCTTAGAGGAAATGGTTTCAGTGTTTCACTATTGGGACTGATGTTGGCTGTGGGTTTGTTATATATGTCCTTTATTATGTTCAGGTAAGTTCCCTCTATGCCTACTTTGTGGAGGGTTTTTATCATAAGTGGGTGTTGAATTTTGTCAAAAGATTTTTCTGCATCTATTGTGATGATCATATGGCTTTTCTCCTTCAATTTGTTAATATGGTGTATCACATTGATTGATTTGCATATATTGAAGGATCCTTGCATTCCTGGGATAAACCCCACTGGATCATGGTGTATGATCTTTTTAATGTGCTGTTGGATTCTGTTTGCTAGTATTTTGTTGAGGATTTTTGCATCTATATTCATCAGTGATATTGGTCTGTAGTTTTCTTTCTTTGTGACATCCTTATCTGGTGTTGGTATCAGGGTGATGGTGGCCTCGTAGAATGAGTTTGGGAGTGTTCCTCCCTCTGCTATATTTTGGAAGAGTTTGAGAAGGATAGGTGTTAGCTCTTCTCTAAATGTTTGATAGAATTCGCCTGTGAAGCCATCTGGTCCTGGGCTTTTGTTTGTTGGAAGATTTTTAATCACAGTCTCAATTTCAGTGCTTGTGATTGGTCTGTTTATATTTTATATTTCTTTCTGGTTCAGTCTCAGAAGGTTGTGCTTTTCTAAGAATTTGTCCATTTTTTTCCAGGTTGTCCAATTTATTGGCATATAGTTGCTTGTAGTAATCTCTCATGATCCTTTGTATTTCTGCAGTGTCCGTTGTTACTTCTCATTTGTCATTTCTAACTCTGTTGATTTGAGTCTTCTCCCTTTTTTTCTTGATGTGTCTGGCTAACCGTTTATCAATTTTGTTTATCTTCTCAAAGAACCAAAAAGTAAAGAACTTTTAGTTTTATTGATCTTTGCTATTGTTTCCTTCATTTTTCTTTCATTTATTTCTGATCTGATCTTTATGATTTCTTTCCTTTTGTTTTTTTATTCTTCTTTCTCTAATTGCTCTAGGTGTAAGTTTAGATTGTTTATTTGAGATGTTTCTTGTTTCTTGAGGTAGAATTGTATTGCTAGAAACTTCCCTCTTAGAACTGCTTTTGTTGCATCCCATAGGTTTTGGGTTATTGTGTTTTCATTGTCATTTGTTTCTACGTATTTTTTGATTTCCTCTTTGATTTCTTCAGTGATCTCTTGGTTATTTAGTAGTGTATTGTTTAGCTTCCACGTGTTTGTATTTTTTACAGTCTTTTTCCTGTAATTGATATCTAGTCTCATAGTGTTGTGGTTGGAAAAGATACCTGATACGATTTCAATTTTCTTAAATTTACCAAGGCTTGATTTGTGACCCAAGATATGATCTATCCTGGAGAATGTTCCATGAGCACTTGAGAAGAAAGTTTATTCTGTTGTTTTTGGATGGAATGTCCTATAAATATCAATTAAGTCCATCTTGTTAATGTATAATTTAAAGCTTGTGTTTCCTTATTTATTTTCATTTTAGATGATCTGTCCACTGGTGAAAATGGGGTGTTAAAGTCCCCTACTATGATTGTGTTACTGTCAATTTCCCCTTTTATGGCTGTTAGCATTTGTCTTATGTATTGAGGTGCTCCTATGTTGGGTGCATAAATATTTACAATTGTTATAGCTTCTCTTGGATTGATTCCTTGATCATTATGTAGTGTCCTTCTTTGTTTCTTGTAATAGTCTTTATTTTAAAGTCTATTTTGTCTGATATGAGAATTGCTACTCCAGCTTTCTTTTCATTTCCACTTGCATGGAATATCTTTTTCCATCCCTTCACTTTCAGTCTGTATGTGTCCCTAGGTCTGAAGTGGGTCTCTTGTAGGCAGCATATGTATGGGTCTTGTTTTTGTATCCATTCAGCCAGTCTATGTCTTTTGGTTGGAGCATTTAATCCATTTACATTTAAGTTAGTTATTGATACGTATATTCCTATTACCATTTTCTTAATTGTTTTGGGTTTGTTATTGTAGATCTTTTCCTTCTCTTGTGTTTCTTGCCTAGAGAAGTTCCTTTAACATTTGCTGTAAAGCTGGTTTGGTGGTGTTGAATTCTCTTAGCTTTTGCTTGTCTGTGAAGGTTTTAATTTATCTGTCAAATCTGAATGAGATCCTTGCTGGGTAGAGTCATCTTGGTTGTAGGTTTTTCCCTTTCATCACTTTAAATATGTCTTGCCACTCCCTTCTGGCTTGCAGAGTTTCTGCTGAAAGATCTGCTGTTAACTAACCTTATGGGGATTTCCTTGTATGTTATTTGTTGTTTTTCCCTTGCTGCTTTCATATTTTTTCTTTGTATTTAATTTTGGATAGTTGGATTATTATGTGTCTTGGCATGTTTCTCCTTGGGTTTATCCTGTATGGGACTCTCTGTGCTTCCTGGACTTGATTGACTACTTCCTTTCCCTTATTAGGGAAGTTTTCAACTATAATCTCTTCAAATATTTTCTCAGTGCCTTTCTTTTTCTCTTTTCTTCTGGGACCCCTATAATTCGAATGTTGGTGTGTTTAATGTGTCCCAGAGGTCTCTGAGACTGTCCTCAATTCTTTTCATTCTTTTTTCTTTATTCTGCTCTGCAGTAGTTATTTCCACTATTTTATCTTCCAGGTCACTTATCCATTCTTCTGCATCAGTTATTCTGCTATTGATTCCTTCTAGAGAATTTTTAATTTCATTTATTGTGTTGTTCATCAATTTTTGTTTGCTCTTTAGTTCTTCTAGGTCCTTGTCAAAGATTCTCATATTTTCTCCATTCTATTTCCAAGATTTTGGATCGTCTTTACTATCATTACTCTGAATTCTTTTTCAGGTAGACTGCCTATTTCCTTTCATTTGTTTGGTCTGGTGGGTTTTTGCCTTACTCCTTCACCTGCTGTGTGTTTCTCTGTCTTCTCATTTTGCTTGACTTACTGTGTTTGGGGTCTCCTTTTCGCAGGCTGCAGGTTCGTAGTTCCCATTGTTTTTGGTGTCTGTCCCCAGTGGCTAAAGTTGGTTCAGTGGGTTGTGTAGGCTTGCTGGTAGAGGGGACTGGTGTCTGTGTTCTGGTGGATGAGGCTGGATCTTGCCTTTCTGGTGGACACGACCATATTCACTGGTGTCTTTTGGGGTGTCTGTGAAATTATTATGATTTTAGGCAGCCTCTCTGCTAATGGGTGGGGTTGTGTTCCTGTCTTGCTTGTTGTTTGGCATAGGGTGTCCAGCACTGTAGCTTGCTGGTCGTTGAGTGGAGCTGGCTCTTAGTGCTGAGACGGAGATCTCTGGGAGAGCCTTTGCAGTTTGATATTACATGGAGCTGGGAAGTCTCTGGTGGACCAACGTCCTGAACTCAGCTCTCCCACCTCAGAGGCACAAGCCTGACACCTGGCCAGAGCACCAAGACCCTGTCATCCACACAGCTCAGAATAAAAGGGAGAAATAAATAAATAAATAATAAAATAAAAGTCATTAAAATAACAAATTATTAAAAATTAAAAAGTAATAAAAGAAGAAAGAAAGAGGAGAGCAACCAAACCAAAAAACAAATCCACCAATGATAACAAGCACTAAAAACTATACTAAAAAAAAAGGACAGACAGAACCCTAGGACAAGTGGTAAAAGCAAAGTTATACAGACAAAATCATACAAAGAAGCACACACATACACACTCACAAAAAGAGAAAAATGGAAAAAAATATATATAAAAAAAGGAAGAGAGCAACCAAATCAATACACAAATTTACCAATGATAATAAACTCTAAATACTAAACTAAGGTAAACATAAAACCAGAAACAAATTAGATGCAGAAGGCAAACCCCAAGTCTACAGTTGCTCCCAAAGTCCACCGCCTCAGTTTTGGGATGATTCATTGTCTATTCATGTAGTCCACAGATGCAGGTTTACATCAAGTTGATTGTGGAGATTTAGTCTGCTGCTCCTGAGGCTGCTGGGAGAGATTTCCCTTTCTCTTCTTTGTTCGCACAGCTCCCAGGGTTCAGCTTTGGATTTGGCCCCGCCTCTGTGTGTAGGTGGCCTGAAGGTGTCTGTTCTTCGCTCAGACAGGACGGGGTTAAAGTAATAGCTGATTCGGGGGCTCTGGCTCACTCAGTCTGGGGGAAGGGACGGGTACGGAATGCAGGGCGAGCCTGTGGTGGCAGAGGCTGGTGTGACATTGCAACAGCCTGAGGTGCGCCATGAGTTCTCCCCAGGAAATTGTCCCTGGATCACGGGACCCTGGCAGTGGCAGACTGCACGGGCTCCCGGGAGGGGAGGTGTGGATAGTGACCTGTGCTTGCACACAGGCTTCTTGGTGGCTGCAGCAGCAGCCTTAACATTTCATGCCCATCTCTGGTGTCCGCACTGATAGCTGCGGCTTGTGCCCATCTCTAGAGCTCGTTTAGGCGGTGCTCTGAATCCTCTCTCCTCGTGCACCCCGAAACAATTGTCTCTTGCCTCTTAGGCAGTTCCAGACTTTTTCCCGGACTCCCTCCCGGCTAGCTGTGGTGCACTAGCCCCCTTCAGGCTGTGTTCACGCAGCCAACCTCAGTCCTCTCCCTGGGATCTGACCTCTGAAGCCCGAGCCTCAGCTCCCAGCCCCCACCTGCCCCAGCGGGTGAGCAGACAAGCCTCTCGGCCTGGTGAGTGTGGGTTGGCACTGGTCCTCTGTGGGGAATCTCTCGGCTTTGCCATCTGCACCCCTGTTGCTGCGCTCTCCTCCGTGGCTCCGAAGCTTTCCACCCCACCACCCAAGTCTCCACCTGTGAAGGGGTTTCCTAGTGAGTGGAAACTTTTCCTCCTTCACAGCTCCCTCCCACTGGTGCAGGTGCCGTCCCTATACTTTTGTCTCTTGTTTTTTCTTTTTTCTTTTGCCCTACCCAGGTATGTGGGGAGTTTCTTGCCTTTTGGGAAGTCTGAGGTCTTCTGCCAGCATTCAGTAGGTGTTCTGTAGGAGTTGTTCCACATGTAGATGTATTTCTGATGTATTTGTGTGGAAGAAGGTGGTCTCCACATCTTACTCCTCCGCCATCTTGAAGGTCGCCCTCTGATGCAATATTATTAATCATTATGTCTTAGTTTATGACACATTCTCATCTTAGATGCATGTCAGAGATATTGATTTATTATTTATTTATCTATTTATTTATTAAAATGTATATTATAAGAAACACCCAACGTAAGAACAGGACTACCGACAATAACTTACTATGTATCAATACTTCTTCCCTATTGTGCCATTGGCCTCCCCCCATTTGAGGTACCAGCATTCTGAATCCCAGTTTATCATTCTCTTGTGGTATTTTCACACAGGGAACATTTAAGGGCATTTAAAACAAATGAACTGCAGATACATGCAACAGTATAGATGAATCATACACTGCATATTAAATTTAAAAAGCCCCAGAAAGTAGCCTATAGTATGCTACCCTTTTAATTTATATATATATATATATATATATATATATATATATATATATATATATATGTAAAATTAATTCATCAAGTTAAGAACAACTACAGCTAGTCGGGCAGGGATAAAAGAAAGGTGAGGTGGAGGGGCAGTGTTTCTGCAGAAGGTGAGCGAGTTCCTGTCTGGTAACTTGTTGTTCCCTCTGAAGCAGGAGGCAAAGCCATCTGCTGGGAGTCAGGGAAGAGACAGAGGGAAGGTTAGAGGTGTGCAGAGAGCTGAGAATGCTGACACCAAGTGATAAGTGGGAAAACATGCTCACTAGAGAAACCCCAGAGGACTGCCTGGCAGTGGCAGCGTGATGGGCATCGATTTGTAGTCTTTGAAATCTGTGCTGCGAGTGCTGTTGCTGCCAACTCTCCGCTGCTGCCTGCAGGCCCAGAACAAACAGAGCTGGGGGAACCACACTGGAAGTTGGCCTGGTGGGGCACTGAAAAGATGGACGGTCGAGGGAGTTTGGTTTGTTGTGACAACAATGCTGACATGAGGGACTGTGGATACAGAACTGGAACACAGGGAAGTGAAGGTAAGAGGAATGTGGACAGGGAGGAAAGCAGATGGGTCAGCAACTGATGGCCCTGGTGAGGGTGAAGGAGGGCCAGGCGGAGGCTGGTGGACAAGCAACTGCATGCCTAGTGGCGGGCACGTGAAGGACAGAGGCTGCACTTGGGGTGGTGATAAGCCTGGTATGAGCCCGGGGGGTGGCTGGCTCATGCTGATGGATGTGGAGACCCTAAAATGACAGCACTGGGATTTGGAGCAAGAACTAACAGTGACATCCTGACAGTAGGAGGTGAGGCTGTGCAGAGCCAGTGGTCCAGGTGCTCTGATTGAGGGGGACACAGAGGCCCAGCGTTCACACCAGCAGGGGGTGGAGGAAGGATGGCAGGAACCACTAGGAGAGGACTTGGGTTTTCCAGGCATTCACAAGGGAGGAAGGGCAATGGTCTGAAGATGGAAAGTGGGCCCAAGGAGGTCAACCCAGGCTCCCGGTTGTGACGAACATGGGGCGGGAAGGAGCAAAGCACTAACTCCAGAGAAGGCTGCCCAGGAAGCCGGGACCTTGGAGGAGGTGATGGAACACTCAAAGAAGAGAGGGGCCAGGAGGAGCTTTCTGGGTGTAGAAGGGAAGAGAGGCCCAGGGCGAAGGAGCACAGAGGCGCAGTGCAGTTATGAGGCTGGATTGGCTCGATGGTGATACCTGCAGGGATGGCTGCACTGTGTCCTGAGGGCTTAAGCAGGGGGGCTGCTGGCCTCATGAAAGGTCTCCACTCTCAGCAGCCTGGGCAGAGGTCTCTAGCCCTTGAGGGCTCTGTGGCCACCGCTGTTCAAGAGCGGCTGTGCCTCTACCATCTCCCATCAGACTTTCCTCTCCCAGCCCCCAGCTGTCAGCAAGGGAGACTGGACCTTGTAGCTGTTTCCCCGTGGAGGAAAGCAAGCTTCTTGGAGGAACAGGCTGGTCAGATTTTCCCTGTAGATCAGGGCCTAGCAAAGCACCTGGCCCATGTGTGAACCACGCAGGGACTCAGATATTTATTAAACTAACAGTAGAAGAGCAGTAGAATATCAGAGCTGGAGGACTTGATCACTGAGATCACATAACTTACTGCCCCTCCCTCATTCTACAGATGAGGAAAGAGAGGCACAGAGGTGAAGCAGCTTGCCCAAGGTCACGTTGCTACTAAATGCTGACCTGTGTTGGGCGTTTCAAGTGAGGAGATGCAGGTAAGGGGCTGAGGAGGGGCTCTGGGGCCAGAGTGCTTGGATTCAAGTCCCAGCTCTGCCACTTACCAGCTGTGTGATGACTTAATGTCCTCACCTGTAAACGGGATCATAATGGTGCCACCTCATTGGGCTGCTGTGAACACTGAACAAGTCGATCTGTTGAAAGCTTCTAGAACACAGCTGGACACGTCATAGTGCACTATAAGTGTTCGCTGTTGCAGCTGTTATTATTATTATCACCAAGTGAACTCCTAAATGAAGAACAAAGGCAGCAAAAATTTTTTTAAGGAAAAGATTTTAAAATCTCATGATAACAATGTTTGATTTCATCTATTCAAATTTGCATCTGACCCTCATAACTATCACACAGAGAATTATTTTTGAGGAAACCTTGCTTCATATCTTAAATTCTCACTAATTACATAGACTGTTCAATAGACAGAAGTTTCTTTCGCAGGAAAATGGACAAAAGGTTAAAAAGAACACGTGCCTCTCAGCCCCACTGTGTTAGTTGGCGACCTGTCGCCCAGGTTTGGGGAAGCGCCGGCTCTCCCGGCCTCGCTGCACCGCCCCGCGGCCTCCAGGGGGCACCCTCTCCCACACGAAGCCAGTCCCTCGGTTCACATCCTTGCTTCACATCCGTCAAGGGCTGCCCAGGCCCCATGGCCCCAAGTGTGCCGCCAGCCCCACCTGCTGGACTCCAGGGTACCAGCCTGGGTCCCAACCATCCTGTGTTTCTATGTCTGCGTCCCACCCTTCACCTTGTCCTTCCAGTGTGGGCTCCAATGGCTCGCCATGCAGCAGGGGTCTCCCCCTCCTCCACCTCTGATAACTGCAGGGTCCAGGATGGTGTCCAGTGAACCTGTGGGAGGCGGGAAAGAGTCGAAAACAACGGGCACTTGGAGGGGCTCCCTTTCCCACAGCAGGAGATGTGACAGCCCTGGAGAGTTTTCTCCTGGCTGGTTATTCACAGGCACTGAAGCTGTGGAATCCTGATGTCACTCATTTAAAGTACGCCATCATTAATTACAAAATCAGTCATCTTTTCAGTAGCAAACGGAGAAAAGACATGGCTCAGCCCACCCTCATTTTTTCCCCCACCTTCAGATGTTTCTCGCGCCCTGGGCAACGGTAGAAAGCAACACACAGAATATTATTTTTCCATTATCTTTGACGATCGCTTTCCCAGAACTGATTAAGGGTAGAATGGTTTGGCTTTCCTAGACTGAAGGATTCAGAAGCTTGTGGACGTTTTGAAAGGAACAAAATAACATTTTAATCTAGGACGTTCTATGCTGTCCCTCCCACATAATCAAGCCACTGGAAACCTGACTAAATCTTGCACAAGCACCGGCAGCAGGGAAGTTGGACCATAGAGACAACAGCTTGCAGCTTGAGGTGGAAGGAGGACAGTGGCTTGGCTGGAACCCTTGTCCTGAAACTCTCTCTTACTTCTATGTAATGTGGAACTTCCCCAAGCACCCTACATACTGTGTCTCACTAGATTTTCTTATCAGCCTATCAGCCTTGGCTTTGCAGCTGGAAGACTTGCATTCACATACCAGCATCTCTACTTACCAGCAGTCAATAATTCTCTCCAGCCCTTAGTTTTCTCATCTGCAAAATGGGTTCCATGGTAGTGCCTGCCCCCTGAGGTACCATGCGGGCTTCCTGAGATAAGGCAAGGGCAGCCCTCCCACAACATCTGACACCAGCAAGTGCTTCACAAAGTCTACAGTTTCATTATTATTATTACTATTTTTATTATCATTATTCTCCCATTTTTAACATAATGAAGCCAAGACTCTAGTTAAGGCATTTGCCTAAGAACCGCTACATTGACAGAGCTGAAGTTGGAAACCCATCTCCTGGCTCCGGTCCAGTGCTCTGAGCTATGTCCTGCCATGGTGACAACCACATGGTTTCTCCTCCATCCAAAGGGAGGAAAGCGGAATTAATGTTTTCAAGAGATTCCAGATGCCCAGATGAAAGGAAGCACAGGCAGGTCATTACCCAGCGTTTTTGTCTTATCACTTGCTGTCTTTGAAGTTTGTTTTGGAGGAAGAACTTGATGTTTTCCCTGGGTCTGGTCCTTATGCGTTAGTCCCCTGGGCCCTGGGCTCACCATCGCGCTTGCCATCCCCGGGCCTCCCCCTCCAGATCTCCTGCAGCTGGCAGTTGCAGCTCCTGACACGAAAGCCCACTGTCCACATCAGCTCTGAGCAGAGTTAGTGGTGGGCTGACTGGAAGCCCTCCCACCCCGCAATTCGCTGTCTTCATATGAAAGGCTTTGTCCTCCTGTGTCCCTCTCGCTGCTTTGCTCTCTAACAGTGCGAAGCCTCCTGGGGGGGGGGTGACGTCACTCAACACAAAGGCGTGAGCTCCTGCTTTTAGATGGGCGGTGCAACTCCTAACAACTAAGAGGAGAGGGGGAGGGAGGAGGAGGAAGTGGAGGCCTCAAGACAAACCTCCTCCCTCACAATTACGGGGAAGGCTGAATCATGAAAGACGTGAATCAGATTTATTCTCGTTGCTTTCAAAATAAACACCACAGGGCCAGCATGACCTGACAGCCTGTTCTTGTCCTCAGAGGCCTGTGGTCTCAATTAAAAAAAAGAAAAGACAGCACGTCCCAGCCCCAAAGATTGTGTCATCCTGAACTGGTGAGACCATCGTTCCTGCTCTTCCATGGCGAGAAAGAAACCTGTGACCCTGCACTCCTATTTCTGTGTCATCATGGGCCTGGTTGGGTCATTGTGGCAACTGGAGGGGAACAGGCAAGCCTCACAGCCCAGGACGAAGGCGAGCGTGCTGGGAGCGTTCGCTGCCACCTGCTTTCTCTAGCCACCCAGCCGTTGCTCAAGCAGCGGATATGGGGGATGTTGAGGTGTGGGAAGCAGAAGGGAAGGTCCATCCTCTTGGTTGTGGATGAGTGTTTCTATCCCCCAAGGCCCACCTTCACGTCTGAGCTTTGAGTAGAGGGTGGAAACTCAGGAAGTATGATGGGAGATTCCAGGAAGGACATATCTCCTGCACTGCTTTTCACTGAATTTGAAGTTCTGTCTCTCAATTTTCACTGATTCCATTTACTTTGCTGTCAAAGGAATCTGATTTTTTTTTTTTTTTTTTTTTTTACGGTTCGCGTGCCTCTCACTGTTGTGGCCTCTCCTGTTGCGGAGCACAGGCTCCAGATGCGCAGGCTCAGTGGCCATGGCTCACGGGCCTAGCTGCTCCGCGGCATGTGGGATCTTCCCGGACCGGGGCACAAACCCGTGTCCCCTGCATCGGCAGGCAGACTCTCAACCACTGGGCCACCAGGGAAGCCCAGGAATCTGATTTTTAAGAGCCTCTTTTAAAATGCAAACTCACCTCTAAGTGGTGATATTAAAGTATTCCTATCAACAAGCTGAATGAGCTGATTTTATGGGGTGGCCGCTGGGTAGGGTCAAGCTGTCCAGCCCTGACAGAGGGGCAACCATACAACCTAGTGGTAAACCTGCTAGGCCGGGGATAGAAGATCTGTCTTCCATGCTGTTATGCATTGAACATACCCTGCAAATATATGTTCAAATCTTAACCCTGTCTACCTCAGAATATTTGGAAATAGGTTCATTGCAGATAAAGCTATACTCCATATTGGAGTGGGGTGGGCCTTTACTCCAATATGATCGGTGTCCTTTTAAAAAAGAAGATGTGAAGATAGGAGGGGAGAATGCCATGTGAGGACGTGAAGACACCCAGACACCAAGAGAAGACAGTCATGTGAAGGCAGAGGCAGAAATTGGAGTCAGGCTGTCACAGGCCAAGGAACTCCTCGGGCTATCAGAAGCTGGAAGAGGCAAGGAAGGATACCCCCTAGAGCCTTTGAGGGAGTGTGGCCATGCTCACACCTTGATTTTTGTACTTCTAGCCTCCAGAACCATGAGAGAATAAATGTCTGTTGTTTAATGCCACCTGGTTCATGGAACTGTGTTATAGCAGCCCTAGGAAACTAACACACACACCTACTCCAGTATCTGACTCACCAATTTGTTGTGACCTGAACAAATGTTGGCTCCTATCAGAGATTCTGAAAAATGAGATGGTAGGATCCTTCAAGCTCAACAACACTTAAGGGTTATTCTAAGGTTAGGAAGGCAGTTCATTCATGCAGCTAATTATCTTTGAGTATGTTCTGTGCCAAGCTTGGGGTGGTGAGCAGGACACTGCTCTCAGGGAGGTATGTTCTTGTCTCTCAAAGGGAGGATGAGACTATTAGAAAGGACTGGACATGGGCTAAATCCAGGAGGAGGCTGGGCCCCTCAAAGTCCCCAGAGCAGGTCCCAAGGAGCTGGAAGGCCACAGGTGGACTTCTGAACCAGCAACGCAAGGGGAGACGGAAATTAAAGATTTCCCAGGAGGTCAGAAAGGAAATTAGCTACGTGGTAAATTAACATGGTTGATGTTTAGGAAGGTGTTAACTTGCATTCCAGTGTTATCTGCAAATACCTAAAATTATAGTTATACACTTCTTGCTTGTGATCACTTTTTTTATTCTCCTAGATATTTTGTTCTTTGAAATATCGGGTCGGCCAAAAAGTTCATTTGGGTTTTTCCGTACCATCTTATGGAAAACCCCGAATGAACATGTTGGCCAACCCAATAACAACTCACTTTAAGAAACATATAACGATAGAAAAACAAGAAGTGGTCTCTGGGGCAGGGGAGGGGGGATCATTGTTCTTTTCTAAGGCTTACCATTGGGCCAGGGAAGCCAGAGAAAGATCCACAACGTACAGAGGCAGCCACAAGACTTGCAAGCAAAAGTGCTAGGAGAAATGAATGCCTTTCAAATTAATTTTTGTTATAACAGTGCACATAGTTTCAGACATCAACTTGAACTAAACTATTTATAAGAAAATATGATTCCCTGTTCTATCTTTTGCCCATGTTCCCCTCCCTGGAGGCCACCACTGTCAACTGCTGTTTTCCTGGGTTTACCTCATCTCCATGTTTCTAAAGAACAAGTATATGCTATTATCTTTTTCTTTATCAATTTTAGATACTGTCTACTGACTTCCTTTTATGCTGGATGAGATTCTAGCTCTCTTACACCACCATCCCCATCCCTCTGTTTCCTGTTCCCCCTCCTCCCCATGAAGTTAGATTACAGCTCTTAGATCAATATTCACTATTTACATAATATGCTTAGACAAATATTATTCACAGCTGAGCACTGTAATGCACTATGATTATGTTTCCTTTCTTAGTTTTTGTTTTATCTGCAGTTAATAATTGCCTTAGTTTTTTATTTACTTAGGTTTTTTTTTTTTTTTTTTTACTTAATTGCTAACTCACCCCATAACTTCCAAAAGTCTCTCAGAACATTTTTCTACAAGACCAACAAGTAACAAAGTCAGGCAACCTAATTGTTCCTTTCTTTCTTTCTTTCTTTCTTTTTTTCTGTTGAAGCCATTCCTCATGAAAACCTGCTTTCACCTGTCTGGGCTGTTTGCTGTCTAGGCTGGCTGGATAGCTGTCTTCCTGGGCCTGAATTCTCTTTGCTGTCATCCTTGGAATTATTTTGCGTCTCTTTTTGAATTGGATCCTTTATTTCTTTCATGTTTTCCTCTTTTTAGTTTAATACCTTGTTTGAATGGAATAAATGCTCCAGTAGTCTCATAATGTTAAAAATGTGGTCCAGCAGTGGAGGGTACAGTGACGGCCATTTTCATCATGACTGTCCTTTGAGTAACACTTCTCCAATCTGGACAATTGCCATATACACCTATTCCACAGACATCACTCTGGGATCTCCCTTCATCATATTCCTGGTGATTCCTTTCATTTCTTTTCTGGGTTGAAATTCATTTTTTTCAATCCCATGGCCTCTTTCTTGCTTTATTCCCAGTAGCTTCCAATGGCTTCCTAAGAAAGGGTACATGGTAAGTAGAGTTTTTGAGACATTCCATGTCTAAAAATGTCTTTATTATGTCTGTCCTCCTACTTCATTGATTGTTAGCTGACTATAGAATTCTAGGTTAGAAATAATTAATTTTTCTAGGTTGGAAAAATTTTTAAATTATTTTTCATAATTTGGGGGGCATCGCTCCACTGCCTTCTTCTTTCCAGAATTGCAGTTGAGAAATCCAAAGCCATTCAGATTCTTCATCATTTTAATGTGATATAGTTTTTCTCTCTGGAAGCTTACAGGATCTTCTCTTTGTCCTGAGGGTTCTGAAATCACACGATGATGTGGTTTTTTTCATGGGTTCACAGGGCTCTCACTGGGCATTTTGAATCTGGAAAGTTATGTTCTTCAGTTCTAAGAAATTTTCTTAAACTGTTGTTGATGATCTATTCCTCTCAGCCTTCTCTGTCTGCTTTTGAAATTCCATTTGGTCAGATTTTGGGTCTCCTGTACTTACCCTCTAATGTTCTTATGTTGTCTCTCCTAATTTCCATTTCTTTGTCTTTTTGTTCCATTTTCCAGGAGATTTGTTCCCATTTAGCTTCAGTTCTTCTGCTGAGTTCCTACCATTATATTTTAATTTTCAAGAGTTTTTTATTTTTATTTTTTGAATTTTAAAAATGACACATTGTTCTTGTTTCATTGATGCAGTCTCTTCTATTCTCTAGGAGTATTACTGATAGCTTTATAAAAGTAGTTTTCTTCTATCTTACACTTACTCTGTTTCCTTTAGATTACTTTCCACTATTTATTTGGGCCCCTTTAGAGAACTTTCTCAGTGTCTGACAAGCATTGGCTATCTGCTCTTGACTAATATTTGGGTCCAAAAAGCTGCCTCAAAGTTCTGAGTGTGTGAAGGCCTTGATAAATTAGAGCTTCCCCCTCAGAGTAATCTGAAAGGTTGTGTATTGGGAACCTCCAACTCAGGCCCTTTTTTCTTAGGCTGGTCAGATTTCCCAAGAAGAGTCTTCTCTCCCAACTGAAGTGGAGGGTACTGGATGCTGACGTTTCGGGAGATGAGTGGAGGGAATGGGCTGGTG
Organism: Leucopleurus acutus; assembly: GCF_964270905.1. Lineage (NCBI taxonomy): Eukaryota > Metazoa > Chordata > Mammalia > Artiodactyla > Delphinidae > Leucopleurus > Leucopleurus acutus. The sequence continues at coordinate 88,097,346 of NC_139154.1, read as the reverse complement.
GTCTCAGCATTCAGTTGTATGTGCCCGCTTCATATCCCTGTTTTCTGTGCGGTACTCAAGCCTGTGTTTTCCCTCTTTATAGAAAAACCTCTCATCTTGTACCGGGATGGGAAAAGGGCAGTGTGGAGTAAAGAGGGAATCTAATCACTTGTCAACGGCTTTCACCTCTTGTTTCTTATGGGGGCCTCCTCTCTACCCCCTGTTCTGGAAGTGCCCAATGCTGTCCATTTCTGAGACCTTTGAGGATTCTGTGGAATAGATCAAGTTGGTTTTTCACTTTCTGTACAGATTACTTAAGATTCAGCTTTATCAACTCTGTTACTTCTGTTACCACTCACCCTTCTGATTTCCATCTTCAAAAATTTTGTAGCTGTTGTCTCCTTGTTTTCCCTGTCATTGTAATTTTATGTTTTTGTTTTGTTTTCAAATTTCCTCACTGGGGAGAAAACTTAGACATATATTCAATCAGGCATCTTAACCCAGAAGCTCTGGAAGCTAATTTTCCAAACCCAATGATAACAACATTTATTAATTATTTATTGTTATCCCAGCAGTCATCTAATTACTTTACATATACTAACTCATTTAATCCTTGAACAAACCCTAAGAGATAAATACTGTCATTATCAAATGGGGAAATTTAGGCAAAGAGAAGTTATGTAAAACCTCCCGGGCTTCCCTGGTGGTGCAGTGGTTGAGAGTCTGCCTGCTGATTCAGGGGACACGAGTTCGTGCCCCGGTCCACGAAGATCCCACATGCTGTGGAGCGGCTGGGCCCGTGAGCCATGGCCGCTGAGCCTGCATGCCGGGAGCCTGTGCTCCGCAACAGGAGAGGCCACAACAGTGAGAGGCCCACATACCACAAACAAAACAAAACAAAACAAAACAAAACAGAAAAAAAACAAAAAAACCCTCCCAATCAGTAAGTGGTAGAGCTAGGATTCAAGTCCAGAAATTTGGCTCCACATCTGAACATTGTCTTGCCTAAGGAATGTTACTATTTTTCTCTCTTACTCTAAGCCCTGGTTACCAGAAGACAAAGAGGGATCTGGTTGGGATTCCCTTCAATAGCTCTTTTCTGGTTAAATGACATCTTGGTTCACTCTGTCTATGTCTCAGGCACTGTGCATAATTCTCATTTAATCCTCACAGCATTCTTATGTGGTAGGTATTAATGGGCACATTATACAGATGAGAACATTGGGGCACAGAGATACTAAGTAACTTGCTGAAGTCTCTTGTAGTAACTGGAAAAGCCAAGATTCAAATTCAAGTCCATATGGCTTCAAAGATAAGGAGGGCTCTGGGGTGTGCTCAGAATTTTGGAAGGTGTCTCTCAAAAATGAGAAACTAGAGCATATGCTGTAACTCCCTTCCCACATGTACAAATAGTTAAAAAATAAATATTTATGATTCATTATTTTGGTTTTCTTCTTCAGGGACTCCAATTATGTGCATGTTGGATCTCTTTTGTCTGCATCTCATATCTCCAATTTTCTCTCTAATCCTTTTTAACTTTTTAATATTTTATTTAATGTTGCTTGATTTTCTCATTTCAATCTTTTTTGTCTCTCATTTGTTTTCCACAGTGCTTATTTTCTTTCATTTAAATCATGGTTTCATCTATTTCTTTCACTTCTTTCTTGAGTTCTGTCAGTTCCCTTTTCATCTCCTTCTATTGTTTCATCATCTTTTCCCCAAGCTCTTGCATCTCTTCTTTGTCCTCTCACTTTCTGGAGATTATTGTCTTATTGCATATTTTTGAAATTCATGGTGAAATATTTGTGTCAAAATTTTCATCTGCTCTATGATGACATTTACAGGCTCTTCATCTGTCATTTGTTTTTCCTGTTTCCTTCTTCCTCTTTTCTTCTAGCATTTTTGTAGAGCGTCTATGCTGCTTAGTTTTAAATTACTCATCATTGAAGGAGGTGAGTTTTTCCTGGACTAGCTTTTTTTTTTTTTTTTTTTACAGTGTGTGGGCCTCTCACTGTTGTGGCCTCTCCCATTGTGGAGCACAGGCTCTGGACGTGCAGGCCCAGTGGCCATGGCTCACGGGCCCAGCCACTCCACGGCATGCGGGATCCTCCCAGACCTGGGCATGAACCTGCGTCCCTTGCATCAGCAGGTGGACCCTAAACCACTGCACCACCAGGGAAGCCCCTGGACTAGCTATTGAATGAGATTCATGTGTTAGTGGGGCCAAGGTCATGTCCCAGACTAACTGGAATCTGTGTGTGTATACTTGTTTAGCTTTTATTCTTCCCAGCTAATTAAGAAGGGTGACTGACCTATATATTTTTTTGTTTGTTTTAATGTAAAGGTTCTTTTTTTCCCCCCTTACTGCCAAAGAGATAGACCACTTTCTGTAATTATGGTTTACCAATGTGATTTCTTATTCCATCTTCTTTGCATTTTGGAATGAAACTAGATTCAATGAAGCTACTCCTGAAGCTAGAGTACTTCTTAAACACATTTAGAAAAAGGAGATTTTGGTTTTGCCTGTCAAGGGTGCCTCTCATCTTTAAGAAGAGTGCTTTTGCTGCTTTCCTGAGAGCTGTGGCCATGGTGCCTTCTCCATGAAGCATCCTTTCTCTGTACAACCTCCCCACCACCAAACTCTGTTTATGCCAGTCCTTTCACCTATTGTATGGACCAGGGTTTTAGCTGCCTCTAAGTTTCTCTTAAAATGGCATTTGCATTTTTGTTTCTCATTCTCCTATTGCTTTCTGATACATTCCAGGGAGAGGGGGAAAAGTGACTTTGAACAACCATCTTCAAACCAGACTTCCTCTCTAATTGTTTTCTCAGACGTGTTGCACAACTTCATATTGACTGAGCTGTGGTTAGGTCTGCCATTTATATCTCATGTCCTGCTCATTATGATTTTTTCTATTTTCCTTTTTACCCTTGTTGTTTCTGGCTTTTCCTCAAGAAGTATGTGTAGGAGGTAAACTTTCTGGGTACATTGGGAAATCCAGGATGGGATTAAATGTACCTGCATGAGGAAAATTAGAGAAACAGTTGGGTAAGTTCTGGAGACCATGATGCAGGTTGGACCTGAGGGATGTTGGACCTGTCTCCCAGAAACAACCTCAGTATCTCTGCTACATTCAGTAATTGACTGACAAATGTGTCAATGGATTTGAGGCACAAAAGTGGAGACCACATCAACTGTACTCCCCATAATCAGAGATCTACAAGGTGTATTCTCATGGCAGCCACACTTCATGTGCTGCCACATTTTATGTCAGCCTGACATTTGATGGACATTCTAGCAGTATATAGAATTTTACATTCAAATGATTTTCCCTTAGAACTTTGAAGGAAATAGATCCATTGTCTTCTAGAATCCAGTGTTGATGAGAAGTCTGATGTCAATCTGACTACTGATTTTTTTTAATAGATCTTTACTGGAGTATAATTGCTACACAATACTGAGTTAGTTTCTGTTGTACACCAAAGTGAATCAGCCATATGCATACATATGTCCTCATATCCCCTCCCTCTTGAGCCTCCCTCCCATCCTGCCTATCCTACCCCTCTAGGTCATCACAAAGCACCAAGATGATCTCCCTGTGCTACGTTGTGTCTTCCCACTAGCTAACTATTTTACATTTGGTAGTGTATATATGTTGATGCTACTCTCAGTTTGCCCCAGCTTGTCCCTCTCACCCCATGTCCTCAAGTCCATTCTCTATGACTACATCTTTATTCCTGCCCTGCAACTAGTTTCATCAGTACCATTTTCTTTTTCAGATTCCATATATATGTGTTAGCATATGGTATTTGTTTTTCTCTCTCTGACTTACTTCACTCTGTATGACAGACTCTAGGTCCATCCACCTCACTACAAATAACTCAATTTTGTGTCTTTTTATGGCTGAGTAATATTCCATTGTATATATCTGCCACATCTTCTTTATCCATTCATCTGTCGATGGACATTTAGGTTGCTTCCATGTCCTGGCTATTGTAAATAGTGCTGCAATGAACATTGTGGTACATGTCTATTTTTGAATTATGGTTTTCTCAGGGTATATGCCCAGTAGTGGGATTGCTGAGTCAAATGGTAGTTCTATTTTTAGCTTTTTCAGGAACCTCCATACTGCTTTCCATAGTGGTTGTATCAATTTACATTCCCGCCAACAGTGCAGGAGGGTTCCCTCTTCACCATACCCTTTCCAGCATTTATTGCTTCTAGATTTTTTGATAATAGCCATTCTGACCAGCGTGAGGTGTTACTTCATTGTAGTTTTGATTTGCATTTCTCTAATAATTAGTGATGTTGAACATCATTTCATGCGCCTCTTGGCCATCTGCATGTCTTCGTTGGTGAAATGTCTATTTAGGCTTTCCACCCATATTTTAATTGGATTGTTTGTTTTTTGATATTGAGCTCCATGAACTATTTGTATATTTTGGAGATTAATCCTTTGTCTGTTGTTTCATTTGCAAATATTTTCTCCCATTCTGAGGGTTGTCTTTTTGTCTTGTTTATGGTTTCTTTTGCTGTGCAAAAGCTTTTAAGTTTAATTAAGTCCCATTTGTTTATTTTTGATTTTATTTCCGTTACTCTAGGAGGTGGGTCAAAAAAGATCTTCCTGTGGTTTATGTCAAAGAGTGTTTTTCCTAGGTTTTCCTCTAAGAGTTTTATAGTGTCTGGTTTTACATTTAGATCTTTGATCCATTTGGAGTTTATTTTTGTGTATGGTGTTAGGTGGTGTTCCAATTTCATTCTTTTACATGTAGCTGTACAGTTTTCCCAGCACCACTTATTGAAGAGGCTGTTCTTTCTCCATTGTATGTTCTTGCCTCCCTTGTCATAAATTAGGTGACCATATGTACGTGGGTTTATCTCTGGGGTTTCTATCCTGTACCATTGATCTATATTTCTGTTTTTGTGCCAGTACCATACTGTCTTGATTACTGTAGCTTTGTGGTATAGTTTGAAGTCAGAGAGCCTGATTCTTACAACTCTGATTTTCTTTCTCAAGATTGCTTTGGCTGTTTGGGGTCTTTTATGTTTCCATACAAATTGTAAAATTTTTGTTCTAAATATTTGAAGAATGCTATGGGTAGTTTGATAGGGATTGCATTGAATCTGTAGATTACTTTGGGTAGTATAGTCATTTTCACAATATTGATTCTTCCAATCCAAGAACATGGTATATTTCTCCATCTGTTTATGTCATATTTGATTTCTTTCATCAGTGTTTTATAGTTTTCTGAGTACAAGTCTTTCACCTCCTTAGGCAGGTTTATTCCTAGGTATTTTATTCTTTTTGTTGCAATGGTAAACGGGCCTGTTTCTTTGATTTCTCTTTCTGATTTTTCGTTGTCGGTGTACAGGAATGCCAGAGATTTCTGGGCATTAATTTTGTATCCTTCAACCTTTCCAAATTCCTTGATTAGTTCTAGTAGTTTTCTGGTGGCATATTTAGGATTTTCTATGTATAGTATCATGTCATCTGCAAACAGTGACAATTTTACATCTTCTTTTCAGTTTGTATTCCTTTTATTTCTTTTTCTTCTCTGATTGCCATGGCTAGGACTTCCAAAACTATGTTGAATAAGAGTGGTGAGAGTGGACATCCTTGTCTTGTTCCTGATCTTTGTGGAAATGCTTTCAGTTTTTCACCTTTGAGTATGATGCTTGCTGTGGGTTTGTTGTATATGGCCTTTATTGTGTTGAGGTAGGTTCCCTCTATGCCCATTTTCTAGAGAGTTTTTCTCATAAATGGGTATTGAATTTCGTCAAAAGCTTTTTCTGCATTTATTGAAATTATCATATGGTTTTTATTCCTTAATTTGTTAATGTGATGTATCACATTGATTGATTTGCATATATTGAAGAATCCTTGCATCCCTGGGATAAATCCCACTTGATCATGGTGTATGATCCTTTTAATGTGTTGTTGGATTCTTTTGCTAGTATTTTGTTCAGGATTTTTGCATCTGTGTTCATCAGTGATATCGTTCTGTAATTTTCTTTTTTTGTGATATCTTTTTTCTGGTTTTTGTATCAGGGTGATGGTGGCTTCATAGAATGAATTTGGGAGTGTTTCTCCCTCTGTAATTTTTTGGAAGAGTTTGAGAAGGATCAGTGTTAGCTCTTCTCTAAATGTTTGATAGAATTCGCCTGTGAAGCCATCTGGTCCTGGACTTTTGTTTGTTGGAATATTTTTAATTATGGTTTCAGTTTCATTACTTGTGATAGGTCTGTTTATATTTTCTAATTCGTCCTGGTTCAGTCTTGGAAAATTGTACCTTTCCAAGAATTTGTCCATTTCTTCATGTTTGTCCATTTTATTGGCATATAGTTGTTTGTAGTGGTAATAATCCTTTGTATTTCTGTGGTGTCAGTTGTGATTACTCCTTTTTCATTTCTAGTTTTATTGATTTGTTTCCTCTCCCTTTTTTTCTTGATTAGTCTGGCTAAGGGTTTATCAATTTTGTTTATCTTCTTAAAGAACCAGCTTTTAGTTTTATTGATCTTTGCTAATGTTTTCTTCATTTTATTTCATTTATTTCTGCTCTGACTTTTATGATTTCTTTCCTTCTACTGACTTTGGGTTTTCTTTGTTCTTCTTTATCTAGTTGTTTTAAGTGTAAGGTTAGATTGTTTATTTGAGATTTTTCTTGTTTCTTGAGGTGAGTTTGAATTGCTATAATCTTCCCTCTTAGAACTGCTATTGTTACATCCCACAGGTTTTGGGCTGTTGCATTTCCATTGTCATTTGTTTCTATGTATTTTCTAATTTCTTCTTTGATTTTTTCAGTGATCTCTTCGTTATTTAGTAGCACACTGTTTAGTCTCCGTGTATTTGCGTTTTTTACTGTTTTCTTCCTGCATTTGATTTCCAATCTCATAGCATTATGGTCAGAAAAGATGATTGATATGATTTCAATTTTGCTAAATTTTCCGAGGCTTGATTTGTGACCCAAGATGTGATCTGTCTTGGAGAATGTTCCATGTGTATTCTGCCACTTTTGCATGGAATGTTCTATAAATATCAATTAAATCTATCTGGTCTATTGTGTCATTTAAAGCTTGTGTTTTCTTATTTGTTTTCTGTTTGGAGTATCTGCCCATTGGTGTAAGTGGCGTGTTAACATCCCCTGCTATTATTGTGTTACTCTCGATTTATCCTTTCATGGTTGCCAGCATTTTCCTTATATACTGAGGTGCTCCTATGTTGGGTGCATAAACGTTTATAATTGTTATATCTTCTTCTTGGATTGATCCTTTGATCATTATGTACTGTCCTTCTTTGTCTCTTGTAATAGCCTTTATTTTAAAGTCTATTTAAAGATAGACTTTAAAGATAAGATATGAGTATTGCTATTCCAGCTTTCTTCTGATTTCCATTTGCACGGAATATCTTTTTCCATCCCTTCACCTTCAGTCTGTATGTGTTCTTCAGTCTGAAGTGGGTGTCTTGTAGACAGCATATCTATGGGTCTTGTTTTTGTATCCATTCAGCCAGTTTGTGTCTTTTGGTTGGGGCATTTAATCCATTTACATTCAAGGTTATTATCAATATGTGTGTTCCTATTACCATTTTCTTAATTGTTTTGTGGGTTTTTTTGTGGGTCTTTTTCTTCTCTTGTGTTTCCTGCCTAAAGTTTCTTTAGCATTTGTTCTAAAGGTGGCTTGGTGGTGCTGAATTCTCTTAGCTTTTGCTTGTCTGAAAAGCTTTTGATTTCTCCATTGAATCTGAATGAGATCCTTGCTCGGTAGAGTAATCTTTGTTGTATGTTTTTCTCTTTCTTTAGTTTCAGTATATCTGCCACCCCCTTTTGACCTGCAGAGTTTCTGCTGAAAAATCAGCTGATAACCTTATGGGGATTCCTTTGTATATTATTTTTTGTTCTTCCCTTGCTGCTTTTAATATTTTTTCTTTGAATTTAATTTTTGTTAGTTTGATTAATATGTGTCCTGGTGTGTTTTTCCTAGGGTTTATCCTGTATGGGACTCTCTGTGCTTCCTGGACTTGGGTGACTATTTCCTTTACCATGTTAGGGAAGTTTTCCACTATAATCTCTTCAAATATTTTCTCAGACCCTTTCTTTTTCTCTTCTTCTTTTGGGACCCCTATAATTCAAATGTTGGTACATTTAGTGTTGTCCCAGAGGTCTCTCAGATTGTTTTCAATTCTTTTCATTCTTTTTTCTTTATTCTGCTCCTCAACAGTTATTTCCACCATTTTGTCTTCCAGCTCACTTATTCGTTCTTCTGCCTCAGTTATTCTGTTATTCATTCCTTCTAGTGTATTTTTCATTTCAGTTATTGTGTTATTCATCTCTGTTTGTTTGTTCTGTAGTTCTTCTAGATCTTTGTTAAACATTTCTTGTATTTTCTCAATCCATGCCTCCATTCTATTTCCAAGATTCTTTATTGTCATTCTTTATTGTCATCTTTATTGTCATTACTCTGAATTCTTTTTCAGGTAAATTGCCTATTTCTTCTTCATTTATTTGGTCTTGTAGGTTTTTACCTTGCTCCTTCATCTGTGACATATTTTTTTTGCCATCTCATTGTTTTTTGTTTTTTTTATAAGTCGGATTGTGTTCCTGTCTTAGTTGTTGTTTGGCCTGAAGCTTCCGACACTGGAGTTCGCAGGCTGTCGGGTAGAGGTGGGTCTTGGTGCTGAGATGAGGACCTCTGTGAGACCTCACTCCAATGAATATTCCCTGGGGTCTGAGGTTCTCTGTTAGTCCAGTGGTTCCAACACATAGCTCTCACTGCAGGAGTTTTGGCCTGACCACTGGCTCATGAACCAAGATCCCACAAGCTGTGTGGGGCGGCAAAAAAAAAAAAAGAGAGAGAGAGAACAATAACAAAGTAAAAAATAAAATTAGACTCGGAAACTAACAGGTATGTTAGAAAGAATGTAAAAATAAAAATATAGATGAATCGACAGCCAGAAGGTACAATAGTACCACAAGAGTAAAAAAGAGGAGGACGGAAAGGAGAAAAAACCCCCAGAAAACGGGGAAAAGCCTTGGCTGTGGAGGGTGGGGCCTAAGCAAGGGCGAGGTTTGGGCAGTGGGCGGAGCCTATGCTTAGGACCCACAGGGCTGGAAAAGGCCCTGCGGGCTTTGGGGGGTGGGGCTTAGACTCAAGGAACAGAAGGGGCCGAGGTGTGCCCCCCACTCCTGGTCTCAGAGGGCTGAGGACCTCACCTGGGAGCCCAGCAGGCTTCCTGGGCTCAAGTGGGTGGGGCAAATGCTCTCCTCTCCTCTTTTCTCCTGCTCCTCCTGTCCAGAGGGCCCCCGTACTTGCCTCTCCTGTTCTCCCCTCGGCCTTCTTCCTATGCCCCCAGGACCAAGGCGGCTGGGGGAAGGGTGGGACCTTGGAGGGCAGGGGACTGGCCTGGGAGTTCAGCAGGCTCCCCAGGCCCGAGTGGGTGGAGCAATCGCCCTCCCCTCCTCTCCCGCTCCTCTCGGAGGGCCCCTCCCACCTAACTCTCCTGATATCCCCGGCCTCAGGGGTGCTAATCCTGTCTGGCCTCCACTTCTCCTCTCCCCTCTGTCCCCCCACGTCCTACCCATTCACTTGGTGGTTCCTCCCATCTCCTTGGGCATCAGGGTCCCCCACCAGCGGCCGGCAGCCTCCCTAGTTGTGGGGAGATGCTAACTTGATGTCTTCCCACACTGCCATCTTGACTCTGCCCTCCTGACTACTGATTTTTAAAGAACGTCTCTTTGCTTCCATCTCACTTGTTCTCTCTCCCCTCCACCCCAACTTCCCTTCCCCTCTCCCTCTCTCTGCTTTAAGATATACCCTATCCTTAGTATGTAGAAATGTGTTAAAGATGTGTGGCTGTCAATACTATATGAATTTTTTAAATCTGTGTTTCTTTGGAGCCCTGGGCAAGTGTTTTTAAATTATTTGTTTGATCCACTGTCTCTGTTTTATCTATGGAACTTCTGTTAGTCAGGTAATTGATTTTCTGGATTGATACTTTAAATTCTTTTTTCTCTTTTTGCCTTATGCTCTGGGAAATTTCTTTGATTTTATCTTCCAATTATTCTATTAATTTTTTCAAATTAATTTTCTGATTGTTCTTTTGTAATAGCGTCCAACTCCTTTTTTTAAAAAAAAATATTTATTTATGTATTTATTTGTCTGTGCCGGGTCTTAGTTGCCACAGGCGGGATCTTCATTGCTGCGTGTGAGATCTTTATTGTGGCATGTGGAATCTTCAGTTGTGGCATGTGGGATCTAGTTCCCTGACCAGGGATCGAACCTGGGCCCCCTGCATTGGGAGTGTGGATTCTTTGCCACTGGACCACCAGGGAAGTCCCCCTGCTCTTCTATCCATAGCCATACAACATCTCAAAATCTCTAGGGATTTTAATTAGAGGGTTCTTTGTTTTTTACATTTTCTTCTGTTCACTGAATTTCCTGTTGCTTTTGGAGTGATTTGTTCTGTTTGTATATCTTTGTCATTTCATGCTCAGGTGTTTGTCTTCTATCTGATGATTGTCAATTCCTACTTAATAATGGGGAATGGTGTTGAGTTTTCTCCAGAGCTGCTATGGGTTTCCTTGCTGATGCAGGTGTGTGGCTGTTTTTCTCCCTAGGTCTCTCCCAGGCATGGGTATGCTGACTGGCAGCTCCATGGTGTTGGCAGGGCTCAGCTGCAGGCATGCTGTTCTTTTGGATTAGCATGGAGATGGCTAGACCTAAGCTGGGGTCCCCCAAATGTTTCAGTGGAGGGCTGGACTAGCTGCTGCTGGGACCCACCCTGGGAGTCCTCTTTGGCCCCGGGAAGTAAGTTCAATATCTTTAGAGAAGAGCCTGTAGTTTGGGACCTGAAGGAAAATGCAGGGCTTCCTACAATCTCTCTCTTAGCAATCAAGCTGAAAAGGGGAAGTGAGAGGGGCCCACTTTGAATTAACCCTTTCATTTTGGGACCCTCCTTCTCACCCCTGACCTCCATCATGCCAGCTGTATCCTATTCCTAACCCTTTGGGGTTTCTTGGGGCCATTGGCTTTGTCCTTTGCTGCTGTTTCCTCCTGAATATTCTGGGATACTTTGTTTCACCCTGTTGATCCATCAAGTATCTGACAGTCTCCTTCCATCTACAAGCAATTTGTGAAACCTCTCACCTACCAATGGTCCCAATGGTCCCTTTCCCACGTTCTTCTATATATTATCCATCACAATGCCTATGTCATTCACCTCACTTCATCTCATCAAATAGGCATTTTATCATCCGATATCATCACAAGAAGAAAGGTAAATAGAGTACAATGAGGTATTTTCAGAGAGAGAGACCACATGCACATAACTTTTATTACCGTATATTGTTATAATTGTTCTATTTTATTATTAGTTATTGCTGTTAATCTCTTACCATGCCTTATAAATTAAACTACCAGAGGTATTTATGTATAGGAAAAAACATAGTCATATGTAGAGTTTGGTACTATTCACGGTTTCAGGCATCCACTGGGGGTCTTGAAACATATTTCCCGTGGATAAGGGGGACTACTCTACTCACCTGGGAAAATCCCAAACCTAGTTAAATCCAATTCTCTGCCTACTTTACCTAAACCCACACAAATAATTTAGGCTGGTTATGAACATAAAACCATGCCGATAGGTTTCACTTTACAGTTTTGAATCTTTTATTTTTGTTGGAGTTTGTTCTATAGCCCAGAATATGATGTATCTTGATAGATGATCCCTGTCACTCAAAAAGAATGTGTATTCTGCTGTTGTGGGTGGAGTGTCCTGGCAGTGTCAAGTAGGTCAAGCTGGTTGTGTTGGTCGGGTTTCTAGACTGGTCCTGATTTTCTGCTTCCTTTTTCTATTGATTACGGAGAGCATAGTTTTGAAGTAACCAACTATAATGGATTTGTCCATTTCTCCTTCCAGTTCTATCAGTTTTCTTGTCACTTAGTTTGAAATTCTGTTGTTAGGTGCATACATATTGAGGATGGTTATGTCTTTGTGGTGAACTGACCCTTTATTGACCCTTTATCATTATGCAATTATCCCTACTATAGCCTTTGCTCTAAGTCTTTTATATTAACATAGCCACTTCAGCTTCCTTTGATTAGTATTTGCATAGTATATCTTTTTTCATCCTTTTACTTTTATCTCATCTATATGTTTATATTAAAAGTAGGTTTCTTGTAGACAGCATATGGTTGAGTCTTTTCTTATACAATCTGACAATGTCTGCCTTTTAATAGGGGAGCTTAGACTATTTACATCTAATCTAATTATTGGTATGATTGGGTTTAACTCTACCATCTTGCCAGTTGTTTTTTGTTCCAGCTGTTCTTTTTTTCACTCTTCTTCTGTCTGCTTTGGGATTACTTTTTAATGATTTAATTTCACCTCCACTATTGGATTATTAGCTATGCTCCTTTTAAAAATATTTAATGGTTGCCCTAGAGTTTACAATGTATGTCTGTAATTTATTACAGTCAACCCCTTACAACAGTATACTTCCAATTTCTTCCTCTGATCCTTCATGTTATTTTTGTCTTACATTTTACTCTTACATATTTTGTAAACCCCATAATACATTTTTTTTTATCATATGTACTTTAGACCAGAGGTTAACAAACTATGACTCTCACATTAGTCACACATTTTTACAAATAAAGTTTTATTGGAACACAGCCATGCCCATTGTTTACATATTGTCTACAGCTACTTTCATGCTACAGCTGCAGAGTTGAGTAGTTGCAACAGGGACCACATGGCCTGTGACACTAAAATATTTACTCTCCAGCCCTTTAATTAAATGTTGGCTGGCCCTTGTTTTAGGAAGTTATTTTTAGATCAATTAAGAAGTATTAACTTCCTTTGGAACATCTCTGGAGCTTCTTTGTTTCTTTTTGTGGATCCAAGTTTCTGTGTGATACCATCTTCCTTCTGCCTGAAGAAATTCTTCTTAACATTTCTTCAGGTCTGTTGGCATTGATTTCTCTCAGCTGTTGTTTTCCTGGGGGAGTGTTTATTTTGCCTTCACCTTTGAAAGACATTTTCACTAGGTGTAGAGTTCTAGATCAACGGCTCTTTCTTTCAGTATTTTAAAGATGCCACTCCACTGTTTTCTGGTTTCATAGTTTCCAGTGAGATTCTATTATAATTCTTCCCTTTGTTCTTTGAATATAATGTGCCTTTCTACCCCCTCCCCCACACCACCGACTGCCTTCAAGCTTCTCTCTTTAACACTGGTTTTCAGCAATTAAACTATGTGGTGGCCTGATGATACTGGTTTTTTTGTTTGTTTGTTGTTTATCCTTCTTGGTTCTCTGAGTTTTTAGACCTATGGCTTGATGTATTTCATTTTTACGCAATTCTTTACTATCTCTTAAAATTTTTCTTCTGCTCTGTTCTCTGACTCATTCTCTTGTCCAAAAGAGGGGTGTGGATACCTGTCCCCACACAGCCACCGGTGATCCTCTGCATGCCTGCACCACGGGGAGAGGCTCTGTCCCATCTCCCGCCTGCCTTCCATCTCTCTCAGTAGCACCCAGTGGAAGCCTGTGGGGAAAGCTTGTGAGTGAGTGCAGACTCCCCCTGTGTCTGCAGCACAGGCAGACACTCACTTTGGACTGACACTCTAACCCACACTCAGCCGCTAGTGAAAACTTAAGCTCACTTCTTCTTCCCCACTGGTACCTGCTGGGCCTCTGCTCCCATGCCCTACCTCGGGTGACACAGTTAGTGAGTGCCATCTCTCCTCAAATGGCCTTATATCGCCCCTTGGAATTCCTGTAGTTTGCTGCCTTGTGACCTCAGATTTCTGAAGCTTTCAAGAAAAATTGTGATTGTGTAGCAGGTTAGGGTGGGTGACATTTGTAGCTTTCTACATCATAAGCAGAAATGGCCTCTCCACTGACTGTCGTTAAAACTCATAACAGCACACTCCGCTGCTGGTGGGCAATCCTTCTGCGTCTCCCTGGAGGATTCATTCTCTCATTCTCCTGGATGACTGTTTCAACCTTTTCCCTCTCTCCTCCTGCAGCTCACTCCCCACTGATGAATTTGCTTCCCATTTCACTGATAAAATCAAAAGAACTCTTCTACCAACTTCCACTAGGATACCCACACACCCGTCTGTATTCTGCCCTCCCTCCTGTTACAGGATGAAAGCCCACGACCCTAGCAGAGACCCATACCCTTCTTTGTCCGTCAGATCCCACCCTCTCTCATCTACTCTAGGGTATCACTCCAGCCTTTCCCCCTCCCTCTTTTATCATCAACTTTCCCTCTCTGCCTCAAACAGCAACCTCTGCTCCCTTCTATACTTTTCCAGGTATGCTATATAACAGAGGCCTATATTTGTGTGTTTTACTTTCTCATAATGGTTATGTTGGACTTTATTGCCATTTATAAAAATGAAGGCAGGCCTAATAAAGTTCCTTTAAACTTTTCTAATTCAAATTCTAGTCCTATAGACTCCTCCTATAGGAATGTCGGCATACAAATCACTGAAAATACTCTTTATACTGCCAGCAGAGGGCGCCCTCATTGAGCCCACACTCTCCCAGGAAGTGCTTTCTGGAGTCCAGGGGAACTTTGGTGCGGGAAACATTTGCCTGGTGTTTCTGGTTATCATATTTCCCCAACAGACACCTGTTTGACTGGCATTTCCTGACATGCACACATCTTAGCATATTCCTTTCTCGGTTGAGTTTGGCTTGAAGGGGAGGTTTCAGTAAATCATTGCTTCGCACCATCAGGTAAGTTCCGATTTCCTTAGCTTGGAAACCAACCTAAGCAGAGAGATGAAAATAAACATGATCTTGAGTAGCTCTACATGGACTTTGCTGTTATATTAACAGGGTGTTAATTAGTAAAGAGTGCTTAACTTTTTTAATGCCAACCTGAACAAGCTGGCTTTGATTTTGGCTGTGGGCCCTACAACTGTATCTGAAGGTGATTTGCAAACATTAATTAAATACTTCAATGCACATCCAAGTAGTAGGTATCATCAAGCCCTTCTCCAAGATGTGGAAAACAGATGCCCTAAGCCAGTCTCTGACTTATCTAAGGTTAGCATCAAGCTGGGGCTGGATTTAGAATTCTGCAAACACTTCCAAGACTCTGTACCCATAGCCTCAGACCTCTCCAGAAAGACATCACCTTTCAGCAGACACAGACACCTCTTCCTTCGCCAGCAGCTACAGCATCAGAATGTTCCAGGATGGCGCTGCTGCGTCCTGCCTGCTGGTCCCATTGATACCTTTTAACCTGTCAGCTCCCCATCTCCTGATATCTGTTTCAGAAAATGTGATCTTCAAGATTTTCATTGATGCACAGACTTAGCCTGGACATTTCTGAGTAACTATGATGCTGTAAGCACAGTCCCCACCGTCACTTAATGTCCTCTCTGAAAAGGGAGGCTTTGTCTTTCTATAATGGTGGGACCCAGGTTCTGGCCCATGGGGCGTAGTGGGCTCGAGCATGGGAAATGCTCAGGTTCTGTGAGCAGTACAGGGCTCCTTCCCTGAGTCTTCTATTTTCAAAAAATTAGGCCTTCCCCCCAATGCATTCCATGACCCTGTGCCCAAGGCAAACTGTTTATGCTCTGCCCCGCGTGGGAGTCTGTGGCTCACAGGCAGGCGGGGCCAGTTTCATAGACGAGGGGGTGAACTACTTCCCAGGCCCGGATGCCAGCCTGACTGTTGGGAGTGAGCCCTGCAGAGGCTCGGGCTCAGCACTTCCGGTCTGTCTACTCCTAGACACGTGCTGTAGTTGCAAACCCAGAGGCTGTAACACACCCTGGGTTTTACTGCCTGCTTCCGGGTGTGATGTCAGGCTGACCTGTCCAGCTGGGTCTGGCATCTGAGAGCAGGTTAATGACTCTGTTCGGCTGAGTTATTAGAATATTTTCAAAGTGGCTTCATACCAGATGAGTAGCATGAACTCAGGACATGGCTAGCCACGTAGAGCTCACACCTGGCTCCTCCCCCCGGAAAGTGCCTCACGAGGATCCCTCCACCTTTAGTTAACTAAGTAAGTAGGAGTCTCAGGGGAATCCTGACCCCCCCGCCCCCCTCCAGCCGCCCCTCGCCCCCCACCGGCTGGATACTCAGCAAGGGCTGCCTAACTGGGATAAGAGGTGTCACCTGTGTTTGCTGTTAGCTTCCTTTCACCCGTTTCATTGCTTTCCTTACTTTCCTAAGGCAGAGATGAACCCCATAGGAATTGACCCTTCACAAGCTGAGTCACCAGACTTTGGCTAATACAGGATTAGAGCATTTAGCTGGAAAAGCTCATGTCTGTGAGTATTTTATGGGTTTCTGGAGCCTTCGGCAATACCCACTATGAATTTCCTGAATCAGCAGCAGGACATGGCGGTAGGTTAAAGATTCTTGGGGTCTCTCCAGCCTCTGGAGACCCGAGCCTTGCCAAAGTCGTGAGGTAGTTGGCACACGCTGTGAATGTCTCTACGGACAGGACTGCAGTTGACAGTGTGAATGACTGAGGGGGACCCATTCATGAAGGTCATGGGACCGCAGTTCAATGGCCAGACACCTTCCTTCTGCACAAACTAGGAGCGAGTTTTGGTGACATTGTTCCACTTAATTGGGCCCCATAATTACTTCTGGAGCCAAGGGTTCTCTGAGTGTTATACAGAGGGTTGGAATGTGTCCCATTCATTCCGCTAATGTGCGTTGCTCCAAAAGGAGGAGGGAGGGAAGAGAAAGAGAAGAGAGGCTCCTAGAATTTGGTTAAATCCGCAAGTTGAGATCCCGAGGTTGCCAGTCTCACGCAGGCAACAGAGATAAGGGCAGATTTAGAGGAATCCCTAGGATACACCCAGCTGTATGGATAGCATGTATTGATTTATAGTCAAACCTACTGTGCAACACAGTGCACAATACAAATCACCGCTAAATGCTGGATTAAAAAATATTTTCAAATACGTGCTGTCAAGAGAGTCAGGAAAGTCTCTGAAGGCCCCATGCAAACAGGAGCAGGACTCCTGAGAGGTGAGAAATAGTCAGTGGTGGCCCTAGAGGCTTATGACAACCCCCCAGGACCTGGAACTTCATGTGATCACAGAAGTTGATGAAACAGATATTAGGAGATGGGGAGCTGACAGGTTAAAAGGTATCAATGGGGACCAGCAGGCAGGACGCAGCAGCGCCATCCTGGAACATTCTGATGCTGTAGCTGCTGGCGAAGGAAGAGGTGTCCCCAGGCTGGAACGTCATGTTGGAGACCCAAATAAAGCTCCCAAGGGCCACACCATCAGTTATAGGAGGAACCAGAGAAAATTTTGATCTCACCACAAAGAAGACAGCTAGAATACATGTCTATCAGCTGTGGCTCCAGGTAGAAGGAAAGGAAAAAAAAGAAAAAAGCCTCTCTCCCTTAAGAATTTATAAATAAAAGCCAGCTTGTACACAGTTTGGGGCCTGAAATCATACTATCCAGGTTGTTCAAAGATTCTCAAGCCTCCCTAATTAATAATATGCAGAAATATTTAGAGGGAAGTATACTGATGCCTGCAACTTTGCAGTGCATCCAAAAATTAAGATGGACTGATGGATGGATACTGAGACATATAGATGGCTAGACAGGTGACAAAGCAGATATAACAAAATGTCAGGCGTAGAATCTAGGTGGTGGATGTGTGACATCTCTACGATTTTGAGTTTTCTCATTCACAAATATGCCTGAAGTCTCCATTTCTTTAGGTCTTTCTTCACGTCTTTCTATAAAGTTTAATAATCTTCTCCACAAAAGGGAACCCTCTTACACAGTTGTTAGGAATGTATTGGTGTAGCCACTATGGAAAACAGTATGGAGGTTCCTTAAAAAACTAAAAATAGAGTTACCATATGATCCAGAAATCCCACTCCTGGGCATATACCCAGACAAAACTATAATTCAAAAATATACATGCACCTTTATGTTCATAGCAACTCTATTTACAATAGCCAAGACACGGAAACAACCTAGAAGTCCGTCGACGGAAACAACCTAGAAGTCCATCAACAGACGAATGAATAAAGATGTGGCATATATATATATATATATATATATATATATATATATATATAATGGAATATTGGCCATAAAAAGAACAAAATAATGCCATTTGCAGCAACATGAATGGACCTGGAGGTTATCATATTAAGCAAAGTAAGTCAGAAAGAGAAAGAGAAATACCATATGATATCACTTATATGTGGAATCTAAAATACGACACAAATGAACATATCTGTAAAACAGAAACAGACTCAGACAGAGAACAGACTTGTGGTTGCCAAGGGGGAGGAGGGTGGGCAGGGAATGTTGGGAGTTTGAGATTAGCAGATGCAAACTATTATATATAGAATGGATAAATAACAAAGCCCTACTGTATAGCACAGGGAACTATATTCACTATCCCGTGATAAACCATAATGGAAAAGAATATGAAAAAGAATATATATATATATGTATAACTGAATTGCTTTGCTGTACAGCAGAAATTAACACAACATTGTAACTCAACTATACTTCAATAAATTTTTTTTTAAAAGGGAAAAATGTAATAAAAAACTCCACAGTTATCTTACTTATCTTTTGTTGGATTTATTCCTAGGGACTTAATATTATTAAATGTGAAATGTACCATGAGGATTTTTTAAGATATCTAGTTTTACATGACCAGAAATTAATTTTTGAGGTTTTGAACTTTGTTTCAAAGAGTTGGCTAGAAACATGTTTTATCTGTGTTTGACTATGCCACTTTAAAAAATCCATTTTCTAACTTATTATCCCTTTTATAATTGTAACTCGTGTGTCCCAGACCTTCTCAGCCTGGGAGATTATATTTCTATTGCTGCTCAACATTAAAATGGCCCTCCAGCCCCATGATGCTTTACTGCAGGAATCCAGGGTTTATCTGGTTGTCTCCCTCCCACCAAGGACTCCTGAGCCTCAAGCAGAGATGATTATAGGCTCCACAGATCTCTCCTGGGTGCTACTTGCTGCAAGCCTGGGTCTCACCGCAGTCGGCTGACTCACAGCAAGTCTTCAAGAGGATGCTGCTCCCTGGCTGGTAATTTACCTCTTCCCAAGTGTGAAAGTAGAGCCATCCTTGAATTCTTGAGTAGTGGCTAAGCCAGGAACTAAAGGTTCAAGGTTACAGAGGTGGCACATAGGGGGACAACATAGTGAGTAATGGACAACTGCCCCCAGTATGACCCAGGCCCAGAATTGTGCCTCTGGGAGGCAGGAGCCAACTTCTCCCCACCATAGTCCTCTTTTTTTTCTTTTTGCGGTACGCGGGCCTCTCACTGTCGTGGCCTCTCCCGTTGCGGAGCACAGGCTCGGGACGCGCAGGCTCAGCGGCCATGGCCCATGGGCCCAGCCGCTCTGCGGCATGTGGGATCCTCCCGGACCGGGGCACCAACCCGTGTCCCCTGCATCGGCAGGCGGACTCTCAACCACTGCGCCACCAGGGAAGCCCCACAGTCCTCCTCTTAAGCCTTCAACTCCAAACCAGCTCTCACAAGACCCAGAGAGAGGAATGGGGTTTTGAATCTTCTGCCCCCCTATTCCTCATTTCCCATCCGAAGGTAAAAGTTTTCTCAAAATGGTTGACCGTGGGAAATACTGCCTCCTTTAGGGGGAAACCTTATCTGATAGCCAAAGGGGTGTGGCCTTGTGCAGTGGGCCCTAACCAGACAGTCATGTCAGAACGTAATGGTCCAATGTGAGTGTATGCTGGGTAACACTGTCTTAAATAATCCTGCATGGATAGGATGGTTATTGTCGGAGATACTGAAGGCTGACTCAATTCCAAATCCATTCCTGGGCAGTCCGTGCAGCCTCATTTGCCTTGCCCTCAGGAGGAATGGCTCTGGGCACCAGTACATCTAAAGGAAAGAGGGTAAGATCCCAGGGAGAAGCTTGTTCCAGTGGAGGGAGTCCAGGAGGATGGATTGTAGCGATGTCATCTGTGCTTGGATCATCTGAAAGGGGAGGACACTGCGTATTAACACCGATGGACTAATCTCACCAGGCATAAGTAGTGTCCACTGCCTCACTGGTGGCCAGAGTGCACAGGGCTACTGCTCAGCCGTGGCCAGAGTGAAGGGCCACAGAACCAGTCCTCAGAGAGAGCAGCCAACTCCTTCTGGTCAGGGTGCGACTTCCCATGGTCAGGGTGCATACACAAGCGGGGCAGGAGTATGGGGACACGACACCTAACAGCAGCTTTCAGAGGTGATGTCAAAGCTGAAATCCTGGGACGGCCCAGGAGATGCTACATTTTCCAGAGGCTGGGAAGGGAGTGTTCATCACAACCATCCCAGTGCCCAGCAGTGGCTGATGGCTCCAGAGCCCTGCTTGGTGCTTTTCAGGTGTCACCCCCTTTATTGTACACAGTCCTGTAAGGATGGCACTGAGTTACTCCTGGGGAAAAGGTGAGTAAGGGCAGAAGGTTGGCAACCAGGCCTTGTGTCAGCTATAGCTCAGAAGCCCTTGCTTTTTTTTTTTTTTTTTTAAGATGTGTCCCTTATTTATCCTTATAGTTGTTGGGTTTTTTAAAATTTTTTATTGAAGTATAGTTGATTTACAATGTTTCAGGTGTACAGCAAAGTGATTCAGTTTTACATATATGTGAAAAGAATATATATGTTCTTTTTCAGTCTTTTCCATGATAGGTTATTACAAGATATTGCATATAGTTCCCTGTGCTATACAGTAGGTCCTTGTTGTTTATTTATTTTACATATAGTAGTTTGTATCTGCTAATCCCAAACTCCTAATTTATCCCTTTCCCTCCCCCCTTTCCCCTTTGGTAACCATACATTTGTTTCCTATGTCCATGAGTCTATTTCTGGTTTGTAAATAAGTTCTTTTGTATCATTTTTAAGATTCCACATATAAGTGATATCATATGATATTTATCTTTCTCTGTCTGATTTACTTCACTTAGTATGATAATCTTTAGGTCCATCCATATTGCCGCAAATGGCATTATTTCATTCCTCTTTATGGCTGAGTAATAGTCCATTGTATATATGTATATATAACCACATCTTCTTTATCCATTCATCTGAGTATCCCTTGCTCTTAATCCCTGTCCTGTTCACTTCACTTGTTCAGACAAAAAAAAAAAAAAGCAAAAACAGCAAAATGCAGGGGTTTTTTTTGTGGGGGGGAGGTGCTTGTTGTTTTGTTTTTAGCTACATATTTAGTAAATTTAAAAAAAAAAGTGCCTGTGAAAGGGGCAGCCACAGGTAATCATGAGCCCAAGCCCTCTGGAAAACCTCGTACCCACACCTTGAGTCAGCAATTCTGTTTCTGTGATGAACACACTCCAAGTCTCTGAAATTTACCTTAAGAAAATAACTGAAATGTGGACATAGCTTTTTAGTCCATTCTCTTGGGTATTCTAGCCACAAATAGGAATAATGGTTTTCTCTCCACCATTCAAATATCCATGCCTCACGTCTAGTTCATGTTTATGGCATTGTTTTTGAACGTCCAGCTCCAGGTTAAACGATTATAATTGTTATCTGCAATCTCGCCTACTTCTCCATCCACCTGTCTGCCCACTCCCTTCCTAATTCCTCCAGAAAGGAGAAGGTGCTAATTTGATTGGCCAAACCCCAGGAAACTGGTAGTGGGCGGGGTCACTGTCTATTAAAGGTACAGGCAGCCATGCTCTGTCTCTTCCACTTGATGCACCAGAATCTTAGGCTGCACTCTGCCCTGCCCCGCACTGAGGACTGGCCTGAGCAAGCTGTTCATTGCTTCCTATGCCATGGAACTCACCAGAAGGGGACAAGACCCCAAGACTGAGACTCAGGCTGAGGGAGCATCTAAGCTGCCTGCTCCAACTGGGCTTTGATTAGAAAGGTCTACACAGGTCATTAGGCTCTGGTCCAGCTATCACACGGCACCTGAGTGCCCTTTTGCTCTTCTCCGTGTTTGGATGAACTCTCTCAGGAGCCTCACAGCAGGAGAGGGATTGGTGAGATGGGATTCAGGCTTCCCTTGGATCTTCTGGCCAAATACTATCAGTTTCCACCAGAACCGCACCCTTATTCTGCTCACTTAGGCTCGGCCTGCAGGGTTTCACTTTCCTCCCACTCGGCGGGATCAGAGCAGAGTCAGCAACTTCGTCTGGGCGCAGTGGTCCCTCCTCAGCTCTCATCTTCCGCGGGCACACGTGGCAAGGGGTCAGAACTTCTGGAGCCCCTCCTTCTCTCCACATCGTCTCCGTGCTTCTCTCACGGTCAGTCATGAGCTGTTGCCAAGGTGTGGGCTTCACAGCTTCGGGTGGCACCTGACACTGGAGGCAAGCCAGATCTCTGCACTCCCATCTCACCCCACCTCCTCCATTTTATCCTGTTCTGGCAGGAATGGGCCAGTTTCATGAGGGAGAAAGAGGCAGCCCCAGATAAAGTCACAAAGAATCAACAAACCAGTCCCTCCAACTATTCGATGGTTTGCAGCAGCTGAGGAAGGTGATGCCCCTCTGCTCACACGCTGGGGAGAGGAGCTTGGGCGGGATTCCTGCCTGTTGGATTCCCTGGGCTGTCCCTAGGGGTGTGGCCACAGGGGGCCCTGGACAGTGATCCGGGAGCATCCTCCAGCCTTTAGAGGTGGTTATGGATGTCCATTCTGAGTATCTCCCTCACCCCACCAGACCTCAAAGGAGGCGGGGTGCAAAGCTAGAGGAAAAACGAAAACTCACAGGGAAATCCTCACAAGCAATTTAGACAGTTTCACGCAGCATGAATCATTATAAACTTGTTTTTGATAGAAAAAAGGTGTTGGGGAATCATAGCGGCCCAGTATCATGGCCTGCCCACCCCCTGCCCACCCAACAGCAAACAGCTTGGAAGAAGCCAAGGCAACACTTAAAACTTCCAAAAATTAGGTAATTGATCACCATGCAAATTAATTTTTGGTGAATTTGATCTGCTTTGGAAAGCAGCTATAGGCCTCTAAGAATCTTAACAGAGAAACACCTTTTTTTGTTCCGATCTTAGCAGGGATGTCTCATAAGTTTTTCTGTTGATTATTAACAGTAGCTGTTAATAATAACACTTATATATGAAGAAATAACACTTATATATGATCCTAATAACAGAACCCCAAAACACATGAAGTAAGTTTTCTGTTGATTATTAACAGTAGCTGTTGGTTTTATATTGCTATTATCTTTACCATATGAAGCAAGTATTCTTCTATATCTACATTTTAAGCAAGTATTCTTCTATATCTACCTTTAAGATCACTTGGATAATACATTGATTATTAACAGTAGCTGTTGGTTTTATATTGCTATTATCTTTACCATATGAAGCAAGTATTCTTCTATATCTACATTTTAAGCAAGTATTCTTCTATATCTACCTTTAAGATCACTTGGATAATACATTGATTATTAACAGCAGCTGTTGGTTTTATATTGCTATTATCTTTACCATATGAAGCAAGTATTCTTCTATATCTACATTTTAAGCAAGTATTCTTCTATATCTACCTTTAAGATCACTTGGATAATACATTGATTATTAACAGTAGCTGTTTGTTTTATATTGCTATTATCTTTACCATATGAAGCAAGTATTCTTCTATATCTACATTTTAAGCAAGTATTCTTCTATATCTACCTTTAAGATCACTTGGATAATACATTGATTATTAACAGTAGCTGTTTGTTTTATATTGCTATTATCTTTACCATATGAAGCAAGTATTCTTCTATATCTACATTTTAAGGCATTTTTATCAGTATTTTGATTTTTTAACAGTGTTTCTAGTTAAAGTTTTCTTTCTCCAAATCTATTAAAGGAAATTACTCTAGCATAACCTTAGGGTTTTCCCCCCCTACTCTTAGAGCTTTGCAGGTGGGTCTTGTGGGAGAAGAGTAGGCATTTTGTAATTCACAGACCACTTGCTTGCTATGTAAATGACAGGATCCAAGAGAAAATAGTTATATTTCTATTGTCTTTGGTATATTTGTCAGAGACAGGAAATCCTAATAAAGAAAACAACGATTTTTTCCGGGGTGGGCTTAGATTTAGATCTTAATTCGCCTTGATTTTACAAAGGCACATTTTAAACCTATTAATTTCTGTTACCTAGGAATATCAGATAATGCTGTTCATATCTGGAAGCTGTCTAGTTAGTAGATCGCTCAGACAAGTAACTAATTGAAATTCACCATGAAGGGAAATTAAAATTAATGGCAATTGTTCCTTTCAGCAGATTATGACATAGAGTTCACAGATCCATTTTAACTGCTCAGAACAAAAAGCAAACCCAAATTGCCCAGAAGGACTAGAAGGAAGAAGTTTTCAATATTTGTAGGTTCCCTTCTCCCTTTTCCTTCTAATCTTCCCTAACTAGAAAATACTTTGGAATTCCTTTGTTCTCTATGATAGATTAGATCCTCTTTCCCCAGCATGCATTTGTGTGCCGTTATCCTGTGTTGTGTTCTTGAAAATGATGATGACTGCACCGTCTGCTCGTTCCTGTCTTCCATTCCTACGCATCACACAATGCCCACTGCCAGGGGGACCTTCCCTCCTCCCGTGATAGCCCAGCAGAAACCCCTGGGAATGCTGGAGTCTTCAAGCCAGGATTAGATATTATAGAGTAGCATTATGTGTGAGCAAAATAAGTGGGCACTTACCATGGAGCCATGGGACCTGATAATCCGCCATTCTGTTTTATTTCTTTGGGATAAGTTTTGTTCTCTTCTACTGGTCTTCTTTTTAACATGCATAGGGTTCTGTGTACCACATATGATGCTTTGAGGCTTAATGTAACTTCCAAAGTCCAACCTGGTATAACTGGTATAATCTATTTCCTCTGTGTTCTATTGTCTAAGGTTTGCTAGGATTCCAGGAATCTCAGTCCTCTCAAGACTTTGATCAGGTTCCCGTCGATCTTGCCCGAAAGTTAAGCTGTCAGTACATCTTCTAGTCCTCCGAGCCACAGTACCCTTACCTTGAGCAGCCACTTCTCACCAGCAGACTCTTCCCTTTCTGCGTGCACAGTTTTATTTACACTTGCCAATAGAATTCATCATTGCAATTAGTCTTGCTGGTTTGAAAAGAATGTGTGATTTTGGAGTTGAAACCAAAGGATCTGGTTCAAGAAAATAAACTAGCGTGTAGAGACTACCTAATATATCTCATATCACAGATTATAAAACCTTTGACCAACTTACCTCATTTAATTTAACCTGAAAAACAAATGTACAAGGTGTTTGATTTTTACAGAAGTGTAAAATAATGTACTAAATCTGCCCGAGATCACTTGGATAATCAGGAGCAAGGATTTGGGCTCCAAAGCCCATGGCCTTTCTCTCACCAAGCTGGAAAAGGTCAGGCATGTGGAAACAAGGCAAAAGTGGCTAAAATATCATAGGATCAAGCAGACCGCCTTGAAGTAAAACCTAAAGAACCATCGAGAGTTATAACAATGTGAGTAACAAGTAAAAACAATAATTGCAGAAAATAATGTAAACGTTATTATGTGACAGGCACTGGAATTATAAACTCACTACCACAAGTCAGGTGCCATTGTTTTCACAGATGTCACCGAGGACTGCTGAGGTTAGGTGCCTCACTCAGGGTCTCTAATCTGGGTCTGTCTTCCCACCTGCAGAGTCTGGCACTCCCCACCACTCTGCCCACTGGTATGTGGTGTATTGAGGCACTGCCTGGGAACACCGTGTGGGACCAGCCATGTCTGCAGCTCTGCTGATTCTCAGGTGGGATTACATGGGGGAGTAAAATTGTCAGGGCTGGAATTTAAAGTACTACTCAAATCCTAGGAGCTCTCCATTGTTTCACCACTCTAGGTCTTTCTTCCAATCCCACATCCCCTACTTTCATGTCAAAGGGTGAGAGTTTCTGGCAAACAAGAGTTATCAAACCCAGGTGTGTTTTCAGTTAAAAAAACAAACAGGACTTCCAATTTGGGTAAGAGCAAATTGGTGTAATTCAGACCAAACCTCCTACTGAAGCTCGCATGCCTAGAGCCCATGCTCTGCAACAAAGAGAAGCCACCATAGTAAGAGCCCATGCACCACAACGAAGAGTAGCCCCCCAACTCACCGCAACTAGAGAAAAACCCACGCACAGCAGTGAAGACCCAATGCAGCCAAAAAATAAATAAATAAATTTATTAAAAATAAAAGATGGGGATGTAACTAGATGCTGGCTAGATTTAAAGAGACATATAGTGTGAAAGTACAAGGATGGGAAAAGGAATATCATGCAAATAGCAACAAAAATAGAGCCAGAGTGGCTATACTAATATCAGACAAAATAGACTTTAAGACAAAAATTGTTATTAAAGACAAAGAAGGACATTTTATAGTGATAAAAGGGACCACCCATCAAGAAGAAATAACACTTATATATGATCCTAATAACAGAACCCCAAAACACATGAAGTAAAAATTGACAGAATGGAAGGGAGAAATAGACAATTCTCAAGAACCTGGAGACTTCAATACCCCATTTTCAATTATGGTGTGGTACAATAAGAAATAGATTTGATCTTTTTCCCCAGTTCTTGGCACAAAGCTAGAAAAACCCTTGGAATTTCCTGAAAGGAGTGTCTTTTGTTACTCATAAGGAGCTTCATTTGAGAACACCTGAGTTTATGCTAATGAGGTAACTTAGGGTGCGGTTCCCACACAGCCTCAGGTTGGGGCTGGTTGCCAGAAAGACCAAGTAATCATAGGGTTGGAACTTTCAGCCCCACTCACTGACTCCAGGGAAGGGGGTGGGTGCTGGAGATTAAAGTTCTATAAAACCTCTTGACCGACAAGATCTGATGAGTGGGAGAGCAGCACATCTCAGTTCCATGGAGAGTGAAACTCCTGCACTTGGGACAGTTCCAGACCTTGCCCTATGTACGTCTTCATCTGGCTGTTCCTCAATATCCTTTATAATAAACTGGTCTGTGTAAGTAAATGTTTTCTGAATTCTGTGAGCCAGTCTAGCAAATTAATTGAACTCAAGGAAGTGTCTGTGGGAACCTCTGATTCATAGCTGGTCAATCAGAGGCACAGGTAACAACCTGGCTTTGAACTGTGTCAGTTCTGGCACAGGTAACAACCTGGCCCTTAACTTGTGGAACCAAACACTATCTCCAGGTTAATAGTGCCAGAACTGAGTTAAATTTGTGGAACCAGACACTATCTCCAGGTTAATAGTGCCAGAGCTGAGTTAAATTTGTGGGATACTCAGTCAATGTCCACTGAGAATTGGAGAATTGCTTGGTGGTGTTGGAAAGCATTCAAGAAATGGATAGAACAACTAGACAAGAGATCAAGGAAAAAGAAGACTTGAATAATACTACTAACCAAATAGACCTAACAGACATCTGTAGAGCACACCACCCAACAACAGCAGAATACACATTCTTCTCAGTGAACATGGAACACTCTCTAGGGTGGACCCAATGTCAGGCCATAAAACAAGGCTCAGTAAATTTAAAAGGATTCGAATCAAACAAGGTATGTTCTCTGTCTACAGCGGAACTAAATTAGAAATTAATAACAGAAGGAAACTTGGGAAATTCACAATGTGTGGAAATTAAGTACTAACCAGTGGGTCAAAGAAGAAATCACGAGAGGAATTAGAAAACACCTTGAGATGAATGAAAATGAAAATACAGTGTACATTATGAGAAGTTGTGAAAGCTGTGCTCAGAAAGTTATTTATAGCTGCAAATACCTACACTAAAACGGAAGGATCTCATATACAAAACCTAACCCTGCACCTTAAGAAACCAGAAAAAAGACCAAACCAAACCCAGAGCAAGAAAAGGGAAGGAAATAATAAAAACTAGAATGGAAATAAAGTAGAGAATAGAAAAACAAACAGAAAATAAATGAAATCCAAAGTTGGTTCTTTGAAAAGATCAAAAAAATTGACAAACCTTTAGCTAGACCAACCAAATTCAAAGAGAGATGATTCAAATTACTAAAATCAGGAAAGAAAGAGGGGATGTTATTACTAACCTTACAGAAATAAAAAAGGATTATAGGAGAATATTATAAACAATTGTATGCCAACAAACTAGAAAACCTAGATGAATTGGACAAATTCCTACAAAGATACAAACTACCAAAAATTATTCAAAAATAAGTAGAAAATCTGCATAGGCCTATAAGAAGAAAAAGATTGAACCAGCAATCAAAAAATTCCTACAAAGGAAATCCCAGGACCAGATGGCTTCACCAGTGACTTCTACCAAATTTTTAAAGATGAATTAACACCAATTCATCACAATCTCTTCTAAAAAAATAGAAGAGGAGAGAATACCTCCTAACTCATTCTATGAGGTCAGTATTACCCTGATACCAAAATCAGACAAAGACATCCCAAGAAAACAAAACTACAGACCAATATCTCTTAGGAATATAGAAGCAAAAATCTTCAACCGAATAGTAGCAAACCAAATCCAGCAGCAAATAAAAAGGATTTATTCCAGGAATTAAAATTTGATTCAATATAGAGAAATGAGTCAATGTAATACACCAGATTAATAGAGTAAAGGAGGAAAAATCCATACGGTCATCTCAATAGATACAGACAAAGCATTTGACAAAACCTAATACCCTTCATGACAACATTCAATAAACTAGAAATAGAAAGGAACTTCTTCAACCTGATAAAGGGCATCTATGAAAATTCCACAGCTTACAACATATTAGGTTGACCCACAAGTTCGTTCCGGTTTTCCCGTAACATCTTATGGAAAAACCCAAACAAACTTTTTGGCCAACCCAATACTTAAATGGGGAAAGACTGAAAGCTTTCCTACTAAGATTGGGAATAAGACAAGGATGTCCGCTCTCACCATTTCTATTTAACATTGCACCGGAAGCTCTAGAAAGGGCAATTAGATGAGACAAAGAAATAAAAGGCATTCAGAATGGCAAGGAGGAACCAAAACTATCTCTATTTGCAGGTGACATGATTGTGACCTTGAAAGGCAGGTGCTGGAATGGTCCCTGGCCATCTTCTAGCCTCACTGGGTTTTTTTTTTTTTTTTTTTTGATATGACCATTTTTAAAGTCTTCATTGAATTTGTTACAATATTGCTTCTTTTTTTTTATGTTTTGGTTTTTTTGGCCTTGAGGCATGTGGGATCTTAGCTCCCAGACCAGGGATCGAACCTGCACTCCCTGCACTGGGAGGCGAAGTCTTAACCAATGGACCGCCAGGGAAGTCCCTCCATGAGGCCTTGGCATCCTCTTGCTCCCTGGCAGCATCTGCTACTGAGGTGAGGCTGCCAGTTGTCAGGTTCACACTATCTTTCTCCTCCTTGTCCCAAGGACAGGGCCTCTTTGGGTCTGCTGACCCTCTTGCCCAGCCCCCTGCAGCACACTGGGGGCACATGCCTCTGTGAAGCTGTCCTCAGGTCCATCCACCAAGATGCCTCACTCAGCCATGGATACAGCACTTCCCAGGTGCCATGTCGGAGGTGGATCTTTTAACCTCCCAGTCTACCCCTGGGGGTTCGAGGCCCCACCTTTCCCAGAGAGAGTGAGCTTTTTGAGTTGGGATGTGGAAAGACATTTCTGTGAGGAGCCTGAAGACATGGTGATACGGAGCACTGATTTCTAATGCATCAATATTCTAAGGGATAATTCCCATTATTGGAAAAGTCTGGGAAGAACAGCATCTGTGGAGGCAAGAATCAGAAGAAATCGCAGCATGGTGTGGGAGGGGCGGATATGAACGGTTTCATTGGCAGAGAGGACTGGATGGGCCATGGCAGGGAGGAGGATGGTGCAGGAGCATCCCAGCTGTGATGAGCCCAGGTAGTAGAGACCTGATGAGGCACACAGGCTGTGGGCCTGGTCAGCAGCCTGAAGTCTTTGCTCAGGGTTATAGACAGATTAGTGCCCAAAGAGCTATACCTGGAGACCGGGTGCCAATGGGACCAGCGCCAGGCCCTGGGGTTTGGGGAAAGAGGTTCAGTAGCTCCAAAGAGGTTCACTTTGTGAGAGAAAAGGCAACATTTCTGATGAACAGCTTCCAAATATGTCACTTACTCATGGCTCTTCATAGAAACTGGTTTCAGACCTCCATCTTTCGCCTGCAACAGGAGCAAGGAATCCACTGGAAAAGCTGGCAAGGGCATTCCCATGGGCCAGGCAGTTGTGCAGCTCAATTCAAATCAGTTTTACTCAGCACAGATGCCTCGACTTCTCCCTTATTCTCAGCATGATGCTTTCACTGTTTCGTAATTGTGAACCCTTCCATAAAAATCATTGATTAAATGTGCAAATAAGTGGGTTTACTTGTTATTGCTTTTGTTCATAAGTATTTACAAATCAGAAAAAGGTCTTGGTCGGATCATGTGTCCTGATTTTTGACTCAGAAAAGACCAATACTTCAACTCCCTGCTATATGAATAATGTAGTGACCAAGGCTCAGTCTCCCAGGTCTCACCGGAGTCAGGGCAGGAACAAGTGTAAAAATGGGTGCTACAGGCAGTGGGCACTGTAAGTTCAAAGACAACCAGCTGCACCTGGTCCAAAACCTATAAAGGTGAAAAATGTTCCTCCCACCCGCTAGGCCACTGGGCAAATAAATACCCACTTGCCCTCTGAGGTCATTCGGTCTTGAGCTGCAAATTTTTATGATGTGTAAATAGGCACTCTGAGCAGAAAGAAGCACAAAGCACGTCACTTATGGATTTCTTTGGATATAATGGGAAGAGTATGAATAGGTTTCTGTGTCACATAGCCTAGGTTCTAATCCCAGCCCCGCCACTGAGACTGGTGCGGCCATAGGGAAGCTCCTTAATCCACTTGACCCCCTACTTTCCTTTCTGTGAAAGGGGTTGCTCAGAGCTGCTTCACATGTTGTTGGGAAGATTAGGGAAGGTCTATTCAAGAGTGTGTCCACAGCAGGTGTTAAATAAATGCCTGTTCTTGTTCCTTCCTACAGTGGAAGGAAGAGATGATCCAAGCTAATTTGGGACCAATAGAGAACTCTGCACTGCCTGGGCACAGACGGATCACTCCGACTTCCCTAGCTCTCGGATTCATTTGGGTGCCCAGGCTCAGGTTCCATCTAAATAGAATGGAGCCTTCGGCTTGAAAATATGTGATTTGTTTCCCTCTCCCTCTGCCATCACAAAGGGACGGCAACCCTCCTGAATAATGCATGAACTCCTCAGAAAGCTTATCTTCACTGATCCTCCAGTTCAGCCACGCTACAACTGAGGGAGGCCATACATCTTGTCTCCACAGAAACTGTCACGTCCTGGAACACAGCCTGCCTGGGTCTGGGCCTTTCACCTCCCAGGCTGACGTCAGTCCTGCCCTCCTTGGAGCTATGCATGAACTGAACAGGGTTTCTGCAGCGAGTCTCCACCCTGGGGTTTTCAATGGCCATCACGTGGGGGAGCAAGACAGTGGATGTGTCTCTGGCGCTAGCCATCTCTGATGATGTGACCTGAGAACCCTCGGTTCACCAAGCCAAGCGCTGAGTTGGCGGGAGTTCTTACAATCACAGCATCCGGGCCTCCACGTGACATAAAGAGGAGCATTGTCTCAGCAGCATTAGAGATGATTAAATGAATAAGGCTGGGAGCAGGACTGCTTATTATTACCTGACCTCAGCTGATTCTGTGCCCAAACAGTGAAATATAGGCAATTCATGGAATTCTTTCCGTTCTTTCACAATAATTACACAACACAAGCTGTACAAGCCTGCTGCCAGTGGTATTTGCACATCAGTGTCTTACAGACCAAACTCCACATTGATGTTTTTTCTCTGTGTTGAAAGATCATCACTAAAATGTCTTTCTTTCTTTCTTTTTTCCTTCCTTCCTTCCTTCTTCTTTCTTTCACCGAGAGCTTATATCTGCCTTGGCCCACATGTCACAAATTACAATATGGCTGAGACTGACCTGTTAGTTCAGCTGGAAAGCCACCTTAATTCTTAACAGTGGGGCTGCCATGTATCCAACCTGATTTGAGTCCTCACACTCAAGTGATGACCCTTTACCTCATCATGGTCAAGCACCTTCTCCCTTTCCAAGTCCTCAGCACTGTCTCTAATCTCCCTATTCAATCAACCCTTTAGCCATTACACCAGCAGAGGACCTACTACCCACTCTATCAAGATGATCAAGGTGGAACCTGTAAACTATATACTTCCTTTCCTGTTCCTCATCTGCATTCACTCCCCCACCCCCATCTTTACCTCCATCTCTCCAGACTCAGAGGACCAGGTTCTGTACTTGGTTTCAGAGACAACCCTTCCCTCGCAGCAAGCAAGGGGAAAGAAAGAAATAAACTTGAAAACTGGAAAACAATAAATAAAATTAATGAAACAAAGAGCTGGTTCTTTGAAAAGATCAATAATATTGACAAACTTCTAGCAAGACTGGCAAATAAAAAAAAAAGAGAGAAGACACAAATTACCAATATCAGGAGTGAAATAGATATCACTACAGACCCTGCAGACATAAAAAAATAAGGGAATACTACAAATAACTCTACACACACAAATCTGATAGTTGGATAAAACAGACCATTCCTCAAAAAACACAAACTACCAACTTACAAATAAAAGATAGATGTGAATAGTCCTGTAACTATTAAGAAAATCGGATCTATAATTTTTAAACTCCCCAAAAGGATCTCCAAGACCAGATGATTTCACTAGAGAATTCTACGAAACGTTTAAGAAGATTTAACACCACTCTACACAATGTCTTCCAGAAAACAAAAGAGAAGGAACATTTCCCAATTCCTCTTATGAAGCTAATATTACTCTGATACCAAAACCAAAGACAGTATAAAAAAAGAAAAATACAGGCTGATATCCCTCATGACTATAGATGCAGTGCAAGCAAGACTGGTTCAATATTTGAAATCAATCAAATTAATAGGCTAAAGAAGAAAAAAATCACATGATCATATCAAATGGTGCAGGAAATATTTTTGACAAAATTCAATACCCATTCTTGATAAAAATTCTCAGAAAAAAATAAGAATAGAGGAGAACACCCTCACTTTGACAAAGAGCATCTACAAAAGCCTACAGCTAACATTATTCTTCATGGGGAAAGACCAAACGCTTCCTCCCTTAGATTAGGAACAGGGCAAGAATGTCTTCTCCACTCTTGTTTTAAAACTTCTTGAAGTTCTAGCAGGTAGAATAGGGCAAAACAAAATTTTAAAAATAATATAACATAACATAAAATAATATAATCATACAGATTGGGAAGGAAAAACTAAAACTGTCTCTGTTTGCAGATAACATGATTGTCTACATAGAAAATCCCAAGGAATATATATATATTTAAAACCCTCCTAGAACTAATAAGTGAATTCAGCAAGGTTTCTTTATAAACATATAAAAATTATTTCTATATACTAGCAATGAACACATGGACATTGAAATGAAAAATACAATACCATTTACAAACTAAAAAGAAAAGAATACTTAGATATAAATTGAACAAAACATGTACAGAACTTCTATGCTGAATACTACATAACACTAATGAAAGAAATCGAGGAAAGCCTAAGTAATAGGAAAGATATAATATGTTTACAGATTGGAAGACTCAACACAATAAAGATGTCAATTCTCCCCAGATTGATATGTAAGTTTAACATGATTTCTATTAAAATATCAGCAGGAATTTTAAAGATATAGATTATTCTAAAATTTATATCAACAGGCAAAGGAACTTTAAAAAGCTCAAACAATTTTGAAAAAAGAAGAACAAAGTAGGAGGAGTGTCTCCCCAATTTCAAGACTTACACAGCTACAGGAATCAAGACAGGATTGGATCTGAAAAAGAATGGATATATGTACATGTATACTTGAATCTCTTTGCCATATACCTGAAACTAACACAACGTTGTAAATCAACTGTACTCCAATATAAAATAAATATTAAAATTTAAAAAGTAACCACATTGAAAAATACCTATACATGTAAGAAAAAAAAAAAGACTGCATCGGAATTGATGAAGGGATAGACACATAGATCAATGGAACAGAGAATACGGAAATAGAACCTTACAAATTTGTCCAGCTTATTTTTTAAAAATAGTTATTATTTATTTATTTGGTTGTGCCGGGTCTTAGTTGCAGCAGGCAGGCTCCTTAGTTGTGTCATGTGAACTCTTAGCTGCAGCATGCATGTGGGATCTAGTTCCCTGACTAGGGATCAAACCCGAGCTCTCTGCTTTGGGAGCACGGAGTCTTAACTACTGCGTCACCAGGGAAGTCCCCTTGCCCAGCTCATTTTTGACAAAGATGCAAAAGCAATTTAATAGAGGAAAGATAGCTTTTTAAACAAATGTTGGAACAATTAGACATAAAAATCAAAGAAAAAAAAAGATCCTGTACCTAAGTCTCACATGTTATACAAAAATTAACTCAAAACTGGATTATGGACTTACACATAAAATACAAAACTATAAAACTTTTAGGAAAGAAAAACACAGGAGAAAATCTTTGCAATCTAGATCTAGGCAAAGAGTTCTTAGACTTTACCCCAAACGCACAATCCATTAAAGGAAAAATTGATAAGTTTGATATCAAATTTATTTTCATAGAGCAAAGTTAAGTGGATGAAAAGATAAGCTATAGGACAGGAGGAAATATTTTCAAACCACATATATGAAAAAGGACAGGTATCTAGAATAGATAAAGAACTCTCAAAACTCAAAAGAAAAAAGCAAACAATCCAATTAGAAATGAACAAAAGAGGGACTTCCCTGGTGGCCCAGTGGTTAAGACTGTGCCTTCTGAAGCAGGGAGTGTGGGTTCGATCCCTGGTCAGGGAGTGAAGACCCCACATGGCTCAGGGCCAAAAGAAAAAAAGAAAAACATAAAACAGAAACAATATTGTAACAAATTCAATAAAGACTTTAAAAATGGTCCACATCAAAAAACTCTTAAAAAGAACAAAAGACACAGAGAAACATTTCATTCAAAGGGATGTACACATGGTAAATAAGCACATGAAGAGTTGTTCAACATCATTAGCCATCAGAGAAATGCAAATTAAAACCACAAGGAGGTATCACTATACACCTATCAGAATGGCTGAAACAAAAAATAATGTCACTATAAAATTCGGTGAGGATGCAGAGAAACTGGATACATTGCTGATAGGAATGGAAAATGGTAAAAATCTGGAAAAATATTTGGCATTTCTTTAAAAATTAAGCCTGCAAATACCATATGCTCCAGGAATGGCACTCTTGGGTATTTACCCCAGAGAAGTGATGACTTAAGTTCACACAAAACCTTGTACCCAAATATTTATAGTGGTTTTATTTTAATAGGCAAAAACTGGAAATAACCCAGATGTCTTTTAAGGGGTGAATGGTTAAACAAACTGTGGTACATCTTTTCCATGGAACACTAGTGCTATGGTCTAAATGTTTGTGCCCCTGCCCACATTTCATATGTTGAAATCTTAACCCCCAAATATGATGGTATTAGTAGGTGGGACCTTTGGGAGATGCGTAAGTCATGAGGGTAGAACCCTTATGAATGAGATTAGTGCCTTATAAAAGAGGCTCCAGAGGGACCCCTAACCCCTCCCATCATGTGAGGACACAGAAGAAGGCACTGGCTATGAACCAGGAAGTGGGCCCTCACAAGAGCATGACCATGCTGCTGTCTTGACCTTGGACTTCCAGAGCTGTGAGAAGTAAATTTCTGTTGTTTATAAGCTACGCAGTCTGTGGTACTTTGTTATTGCAGCCCAAATGAACAAAGATAAGTACTCAACAATAAAAAGGAATTATTCATACAGACACATGCACCAACGTGGATGAATCTCCAGGGAATTTTGCTAAGTGAAAAAAACCAATCCCCTGAAGTTACATACTGTATGATTCCATTTATACAAGAGCCCTGACATGACCCAATTACAGAAATGGAGAAGAGATTAGTGGTTGCCGGGAGCTAAGGAGAGGATGGGGAGGAAATAGGTGTGGTTACAAAAGGGGAACATGACGCCTCCTTGTGGTGATGGAAATGTTCTGTATCTTGACTATATCGATGACAATGTCACGGTTGTGAAATTACGCTATGTAGTTTGGCAAGAAGTTAACATTGAAGAAACTGGGTAAAGGTACAGGGGCTCTGTCTGTGTTATTTCGCACAACTGCATGTGAATCTACATTTATCTCAAAATAAAAAGTTTAACTGAAAAATAACTGCAGAAAAGAAAAATTGTCCCTGGTGCTTTTTGTAAGGCGCCTCAGGGTAGACGGTTCGGTTTTGTTGACCAGACAACCTGTTGTGATGAAATGCTAAGGAGATGTGATCATGCAGAACAGAGGGAGAGAGAGAAAGAGAAAAGCAGAGAGAAAGAAAGGGATGGAGAGGCAGAGAAAGGAGGAAAAACTGGAGACGTTTAGATTTAGAGCACTTTCCATAGGAAACAATGAGAAATCAGTTTGGGCGTAAGAAGAATTGTTTAGGGATTTTAGGAGATATTTTTGTCCTTTGTTACCCTCTCTTCTGGGTCTAGAAGAACTTCATTAAAGATCTGCATTACTTGTCAGCTTTTTTAAAGGTGGGATCTGTGTTTATTTGGATGTGACGCCATGGCAATGGTCTGCAAGGAAGCCTGGAACTTTCACGTCGTATGTGATGGTTTGTCTGGGTTTTGGACCTTTAGGTAAATTACGTCCCTAGAACTGTGACAAGAATGAGCTTTCACGATGACCATCCAGTTGTTATGCTCATGGTACCAGGGAGCAGAGGTTGGCCCAATAGGAGTTGTGCCATCCTTGGAAAGTCTCCTTCAAAAGAAGGAAATGGGGGCTCTTCTACAATCAGAAATAGGACTGTGGAGGCATGAACTTTAAGGACGCAGGTCTGTGAAATGGAGAACCGCATATCTGTGGCTTTATGTAGGCAAGGCTGAGAGTCTAAGTCTTCAGAAAGTACAGGCTGAGAATTAGTATTTGCTCAGTATTGTATACATAAATGCACAATTTCTACAGATATTAGACTCTTTCATGGGTAAAGAGGTCAGTGGCAGACATGACCGGACATGTTCAGAACCCCAGTCCGGCTGCTGGAGAGCAGAAGGTCATGGAGGGACCCTCCATCCATCAGACCCCCTGCTGTACCACACACGTCCATTCTGTGGTTAGACATGCCTCCAAACACTGCAGGGGTGGCGGACCCCAGAGGCCGAAAGTCAAGGAGGTTAAGAGGGTGATTGGAGACTGGCCCTAATAATTACCTGTGGGCACAAAGCCACAGAGACCAGTTCTGGCCGAATGCCTGCCAGCCCTAGAAAGGCTCTACAGTAGAGCGAAGACGTGCTGGAATTCAGAGTTCACCGCTGTGTGTCAAAGGGAAGGGGAACGGGAACAGTGTCTGTGGTCAGGACCTCAGGGCTTCTGCAGCAGTTCATTCCAGGGCACAGCTAATTGCTGTTTGCAAAGGCAGCTGGCCCAAATAACCGAGCAACAATTAATGGTCAAGTTCATGAGCAAACTTCAGTTTCCCCAGGAAGCCTGATTTCTTGCTGTTGGGGAAACTAATTCAGAAGGCAGAAGAGAAAGCAGCTTCCACTCCGGGAATCTGATGGAGCTCACCGTGGGGCTGCGGCCGGAAGTGGGATGCAGACCTGGGTGCCAGCAATGATGCAGGTGTGACTCAGCCTGCTGAGGTCAGGTCCCCACAAGACAGGTTTGGTGGGTGGGGATGAGCCGATGGCCGAGGTAGATTGCTTTACATGAGAAAACACAGGGAGGAAAAAGATTTAGGGAGTGGTGGAAGAGGATGGGGTGTTTGAGAGGCTCCTGAGAGAAGAGGTTCTTGGGAGGACTTTTAGGAAGCACTGCAGGTCCGTGCAGTGTAACCAGCTCTTTCATCATCATCCTCAATTAGCCACCAGCAAACGCCCACCAAGCTCGTTTATTTAGAAGGCTCAGCTCACCAGGGTACAGACATGAAGTGTTTTTATTTTTCTCAGTAACTGCTCTCTAAACGTGTACTGTCACACTTCCCTTCCCCACTGGGGAAGGGAAGCCAACTCCCCTATCAACAGCTTGTCAAGACTCCAGACCCTTTTTTATCCCCCACTTTTCGTGACTGAAACAGTCTCACTCCAGTACTGAAAACTCCAGGGCAAACTAAAGTTGTGGCCGCAGCAGCTTGGAGATGAGGATGGGCTGAGGTGGGGCTGGGTGTTGGGCTGCACCCCACACACCTGCAAGCCCTGTGCTCACCCAGCTTCAAGACAGAAGAAAGAGCCCTGGAGTCAGCAATAGAGACATCAGTGGTTTAAGGGACGGGGGAGCTTACCTGTTTGAAGCAAGGTCCTGGAGTGACACCCCATCGTGTGCAGCGGTCAGGACATGGCGGCAGTCTTCATTCCCAGGGGAGGGAGGAGATTGCCAGTTATAGGGGGAGTAGACGTCAGGTTGGCTCATGGATTACCAGGGAAGCTAACAGAGGGGTGCACCCTCACCACTCCTTTGATAAGAACAATCACTAGGGCTTCCCTGGTGGCGCAGTGGTTGAGAGTCCGCCTGCCGATGCAGGGGACACGGGTTCGTGCCCCAGTCCGGGAAGATCCCACATGCCGCGGAGCGGCTGGGCCCGTGAGCCATGGCCGCTGAGCCTGCGCGTCCGGAGCCTGTGCTCTGCAACGGGAGAGGCCACAGCAGTGAGAGGCCCGCGTACCGCAAAAAAAAAAAAAAAAAAAAAAGAACAATCACATCACTAGCTGGGACCAGGACAGCTAAGTAGGAAGGTCAGTCATGTAAGTAGGGTGTAGGTGAAATAGGCACTGGTCTAACTGGGGATGTACAGAGAGCAAGAGAACAGCCATCTTGAGTGGCCTGACCATCCAGTGGGGGTCACCTCTCAAGTACCTCCCAACCCCTCCTATTCTGAGCCCAAGCTCTGAGGAGACGCAGGGGAGAGTCCCTCCTGTGGTCCCTCTGTGGATGTTGCTACTAGAAAAGTAGCAACCGATGGGCCCCTGGTGGCTTCTGAGGGTCAGACACCCAAATGCTGTCCTCTCGTGGGCAAGTCGTCCCCCGAGGCAAGTTCCCTGACTCAGGTGGTCCCCCCCTGAGAAAATGCCACTGGGGTCCCCTCACCTGAAAGATGCTCAACCCCAGCCACCCTCTCTGGGGTCTGCTGAGCTGTGGGGAACCCTCACATTTTTGCTGAGGCAAACGGCAGAGGTGCGGTGTCCTGCGGGTACCCTTCTAGCAGCTCTGCCATCTCTCAGGCACATCTTTCTCCAGGCTCCAGCAGGGTTAGAACCTCTGTGGGTCCAAAGACTCAGCAAATCTCAGAGACAGAGAGTCACCAGGCCCCAACTTGGTGGAGGTGGGGACGATCCATGTTCCCTTGGGTCTCCTTCCTCTGGCGTGAGGTGCTCCGTCTACCTCTCCTGCCTCAGCTGCCCTTGCATTTCAATCCCGGTCACAGAAAAGCGTGCCTATTTTCTGTGCACCGTGGGGTCCCATGTTTCTGGGTCCTGTGTCTTTCTGCTCCCTGGACACCTGCAAATGCTCTTCTTTAGAAATCAGTTAATCTTCTCTCACTCAGACCGGACTAAGCATCCCTTTCCCCTGCTCCACTCCCACTCTTTGAAAATATATGTTTCTAGCTTGTATCTCATGATATTAAAACATACCTTTAAGTATCTAACTCTCCCATGCTGCGCTATACATTCCTTGAAGACAGAAATGGGGGGGGGGAGGTTTTGTTTGTGTTTTTGTTTTGCCGCACCACGAGATTTGTGGGATCTTACTTCCCTGATCAGGGATAGAACCCGGGCCCCCTGTAGTGGAAGTGCGGAGTTCTAACCACTGGACCTCCAGCAACTTCCCAGAAACTGGTTTCTTGATTCTATATGTTGTGCCTACAACAGCTTCTGATTCATAGAAGACAGTCAATAAGTGCTTATTGATGGGATGGAAGAGAAGAAGGGAAACAGACTACATCTCTCACCTTTACAATGAGGGTGTGTGCAGTCATTCTGGGGGAATGCCAGTGTCTCACACCTTCCTAGGTCCAAAGACCAGCCTTTCTCCACTGGCGTTAAAAAAGCCAAATACAGTTCTTCCAGACCCCAGGTGATTGGAGCCCAGGTGGGCGGCCTAAATTCAGCAGACAGGAAGCCCCCCCAGGATTTAACCTAGAGGAGGAGTCAGGAGGCTTGTGCCCTGGGGCTGTGGTGGCAGAGGCAGCACACTAAACAGGCTGGTCCTGGGTATGACCCAGTTCTAGGTCCCTGGCCTCCTGCCTACTCGCCCAGCCTCACTCTCCAGGCCTCCCACCAATTCTGTAATCTACCAAAGAGCCTTCCACTAAAATCCTAAAACTTAGCAGAAGGCTTCTCTTATTTGCCGGTAAGGGTCCTGACTAGTACACTTGTCAATAGATGCTAATTTATGCTTGATCTTGAAAAAAGATAACTATATACATATATGTGTGTGGGTATATAGATATATATTTAACCTAAATATATATATAATCTAAATATATATTCCTTCATGTATATTTAATCTGAAGATAATCAGTAGTAGAATGAAGTAGAATATAAAACTTTAAAATTACTGTTGAGTAAGAAAAACAAACAAAAGGTAGGCAAAGAAGAAGAGCAGAAATGCAAGTTAGCATAAGAATAAGGAGATTAGAGAGATATTATCAATTATAATAAATGTGACTGGGCTACCCTACTCCCCATTCGAGACAAAAGGGCTCTCATAATTCCAAAAGATAAATCCAACACTCTGTTATTGAGTGGCAGGTTCTTGGATTGTCTCTCCTAACTTCCCTTCCAGCCTCTTTCCATTTGGAGAGGTTGTAAAACTAAAAATTACCTTTTTTGAAGGCCTTCAGAATGAGGGTACTGGGTCTAAGTCGGTTGGGCCAATAAGATGCCCTCGACAAAGACGCGCTGCTGTGATAGGTGGAGGTGAGGTGGAGGCCATTTTCCTGCTGCTGGGTAACAAGAAACACATTTAAGCAGCCGGTTGGACCATGTTCCAGCAGCTGGTCACTAACTTGGAGGGATGAGAGACAGTTGTGCTGACAGCAGCAGCAATAGCTTCCTGATCCGCATGAAGTAACTTGGAATCACTAAGCCAGTGAATGCCGCCAGCCTCCACTCCTCCAGATGCCCCGAAGGCCTCCATAAGCACAAAATTCCTTGTATTAAGTCCTTTTCCACTTGAAACACATAAGGTGGTTTCTATTTTCTCCACAGAAATCTGAGTAATATATGTGGTTGCGAAAGGGCAAGCCTAAAATAAAGTGACCCATTAAGCTCTTTTTTAAAAAGATGACAAAGACATAGTGCATTAATGAAAACAAAGCCAAAACTAAAATACAGATGGTAATATTAATATCAAACAAAGAAGAATTCAAGAAAAACATTATGTAGAATATTCTACCAATATGTGATGTAAATCACAAAGATATGACTCATGAATGTTTATGTTCTGCATAAAATAGTGTCTAATATTAAAAATGAAAACTGAGAAATCAAGAAGAAACTATTAGGGCTATAATTGTAATGGTAAACTTTACCATTTCTTTATGCCCTTTGATGAATCAGGTGGACACACAATCAAAGGAATAATATAATCAATGAGCTTTTCAAAATTTATAGTCCACAAATACCTAGTTCATATTCCTTTAGAATAGCCATGGGTTATAAGGTCATATATAGGTCATAAAAGAAATTTCAATAAATTCTTAGATTTAAACTCTCTTTGACCATAATCCAGCAAAACAACGAATTAGTAAGAAAAATATTAAATACCAGGAAATTAAGCAATATTCTTGTAAATAACTCTTGGGTAACAAAGGAAATAAAACATGTAATTAAATACTGTTTTGAAAATAACAGTAATAATAATACCGGGTTTCAAAACTTCTGGCATGTGACAAAGCTGTACTCAGAAAAGAAATCATATTCTAAAATGCTATTACTGTATTATTATTTTTTTTAAGGAATATTGAAAATACATGAATTAAGCATTTATTTCAAGAAGGAAAGTTTTGGTTTGTTTACTGTGTATTAGGGTGATTTCATCTCTTTTATTCACCTGCCTCTATCCAACGCCTTCAGTGTCTGTATATTCTTTTTTTTCCAGCTTTACTGAAGTATAATTAACAAATAATAATTGCACACATTTAAGGTGTACAACTTGATATTTTGATATATGTATATGTTGTGAAATGGTCAGTACAATCAAGCTAGTTAACATATCCATCGCTTCACATAGTTCCCATTTTCTTTTTCTTTTGTGTGTGTGGGGCGGGGGGGAGGGTGAGGACACAAGATCTACTACGCTCTTAGCAAATTTCAAGTATACAATGTGGTATTATTACCTAATGCCGTACATTAGATCTCCAGAACTTATTCGTCTTGCGTAACTAAAACTTTGTACCCTTTGACCAACATCTCCCAATTTCCCTCTCCCCCCACTCAACCCCCATTCTATTCTTTGTTTCTATGGTGACTATTTTAGACTAAGAAGGAAAGTTTTTTAATGTAAAATAAATATAAAGTAAAGCTGTTAAAAGGTATTAACATAATGAAAGCAGAAATTAATTATTTGAAAAGCAGAAAAGTAGCATTAATAATTCAATCCAAGCTCCTTTCTGTAAAATAAAAACAAAAATAACAAATTAGACACCCTCCTAAAAGTATAGTAAAAAAAAGAGGGAAAAAAATCTATGCTAGCCTATTTGAGGATCTCGATGAAATGGGATGATTCTCAAACATGTAAATTACCAAAATGAATGAAATGAGGGGTAGAAATCTGATTACTAATCCTTAAAGAAAATTTTAAAGTTTTGGAAGAAAACTTCCAGTCATGGTGTTTGGATGGTCTATTAGACGTTACTTGGAATCTTCTGGGCCTTAGCTCTTCCCTCAGTGTAGGATGCCAGTGGGACCCTGCTTGCTCAATCTGGGTAAGAAGTAGTTAATGTCATTTGGAGCAACCTCAACAAAGTGTGGGGGCACCCAGTGGATAAATGCTTCCCTGTTTCTCTCCCCAGGAGCAAGGACCTGAGCTGCACGTTGCAAAGCTTCTTAGATCATCCATTGGGATGGAGAACTCTGTAGCAGTTAGTCAACTTGTTTAAACATCCTTGTTTTGACTCTTCCTCTTTCCCTGTTTCTTTTCCCTATCCTTCCCTCATTCCTATCCCAACCCCTAGAGCTACATTCCTTAGCAATCATACCTAAGCCTTAGTCTCAGGCTCTGCTTTTTTTCCCCCAGTTGGCTTTGGATTTTACTTTCACTCTGAAAATCTCAGTTTTTACATTGGAGTATTTAATTCATTTATGTTTAATGAAATTACTAATATATTTGGGTTTATATCAACTTAATATTTGTCCCACCTGTTTTGGTGGGGGTTTATTTAAAGATTTGATTTTATTTTTTATACAGTAGTTTTAAGTTCACAGCAAAATCAAGAGGAAGGTATAGGTATTTCCCATATAGCCTCTGCCCCAACACATGCATAGCCTCCCCTATTATCAACATCAATCACCAGCGCGGTACAGTTTTTACAAATGATTAACCTATATTGACACATCATAATCACTCAAAGCCCATGGTTTATCTTAAGGTTCACTCTTGGTATTGTACATTTTATGGGTTTGAACAAATGTATAATGACATGGATTCATCATAACAATATTCTACAGAGTATGATATTTCAGTACTCTGAAAATTTTCTGTGCTCTGCCTATTCTTCCTTCCCCTAACTCCCACCCCCGCCAACCACTGATCTTTTTACTGTATCCATAATTTTGCCTTTTCCAGAATGTCATATAGTTGGAATCATAGAGTGTGTAGCCGTTACCAATTGGCTTCTTCCACTTAGTAATATGCATTTAAGTTTCCTCCATGTCTTTTCATGGCTTGATATCGCATTTATTTTTAGAGCTGACTAATATTCCATTGCCTAGACGTACCATAGTTTATCCATTCACCTACTGAAAGTCATCTTGGTTGCTTCCAATTTTGGCAATTATGAATGTAGCTGACATACATATCTGTGTGCAGGTTTTTGTGTGGACATAAGTTTTCAACTCCTTTGGGTAAATACCAAGGAGTGCAATTGCTGAATCATATGGTAAGAACATGTATATTTTGTAAGAAACTGCCAAACCATCTTCCAAAGTGGCTGTACATTTTTGCATTCCTACCAACAATGAATGAGAGTTCCTATTGCTTCCACATCCTTGTCAGCATTTGGTGGTGTCAGTGTTCCATACTGTAGCCATTCTAAAGGTGTGTACTGGTATCTCACTGTTGTTTTAATTTGCATTTCCCTGATGTCGTATGATGTGGAGCATCTTTTCATATGCTTATTTGCCATCTGTATCTCTTCTTTGGTGAGGTGTCTGTTAAGATCTTTGGCTCATTTTTTAATTGGGTTGTTTGTTTTCTCATTGTTGAGTGTTAAGTGTTCTTTGTATATTTTGGATAGCAGAGTCCCTAATCGGATGTGTCTTTGCAAATGTTTTCTCTCAGTCTGTGGCTGTCTTCTCAGTCTCTTGACATTGGTGTTTGGAGAAGCTTTTAATTTTAA
The DNA here is from genome assembly GCF_964270905.1 of Leucopleurus acutus. Taxonomy (NCBI): domain Eukaryota; kingdom Metazoa; phylum Chordata; class Mammalia; order Artiodactyla; family Delphinidae; genus Leucopleurus; species Leucopleurus acutus. The sequence goes on along the minus strand of NC_139154.1, from coordinate 88,052,768 downwards.
GGAAATCCAGTTTATCAAGAATTTATTTCATGAATCATGCCTTTGGTGTTGTATACAAAAAGTCATCACCATGCCCAAGGTCACCCGGGTTTTCTCCTATGTTATTTTCTAGGTGTTTCATAGCTTTGCATTTTACATTTAGGTCTGTGATCCATTTTGAGTTAATATTTGTGAAAGGTGTAACTTCTGTGTCCAAATTTATTTTTTCTTATATGGCTGTCTAGTTGCTCCAGCACAATTTGCTGAAAGATTATCTTTGTATTGCCTTTGTTCCTTTGTGGAAGATCAGTTGACTATATTTTTGTAGACCTATTTTTGCACTCTCATTCTGTTTTATTGATCTATTTGCCTATTCTTTTTGTCAATACCTTGTCTTAATTACTGTAGCTTTATAGTAATTCTTAATGTCAGATGGTATTAGTCCTCCAACTTTGTTCTTCTCCTTCAATATTGTGCTGGCTATTCTGGGTATTTTGCCTTTCCATATATTCTAAACTTTAAAATCAGTTTAGAATCAGTTTGTGCAAAATAACTTGCTGGGATTTTGATTGGGATTGCATTGAATGTATAGACAAAGTTGGGAAGAACTGTCATCTTGACAATATTGAGTCTTCCTATCCATGAATATGGAATATCTCTCCATTTATTTAATTCTTTGATTTTATTCATTAGAGTCTTATCGTTTTCCTCATACAGACCATGTACATATTTTCTTAGATTTATACCTAAGTATTTCATTTTGGGGGGTCCTAATGTAAATGGTATTGTGCTCTTTGTTTCAAATTCCACATATTTATTGCTGGTATATAGGAAAGTGCTTGACTTTTGTATATTAACTTTGTATCCTTCAACCTTGCTATAATCACTTATTATTTCCAGGAGGGGTGGGGTTTTTTGTTGTTGTTTGTGTGCGTTTGTTTGTTTGTTTTTTTGTCAGTTCTTTGTCTAGCTTTCGTTAACTACATTAAAAGTCTTAAAAAAGAAAATGATGGAATCAGCAGAGACAACTCTCAACACATAAAGCATGCTGTGTAAGGTAGATTGCTTCTATAGTAGCTGTTAGTGAGATCCCTCATTTCCAGGAGCTACAGGGCAGACCATGTCAAAAATCAGGCCCAGGATCTAATTGTAAAGGTAGCAAAATAGAGAAAGAGACAACTTGTACCCACAGTAGGTGTCATGTGTTAGAGTCAGGGCCCTTGTACAAAAAGAGTGAATCTGTGAGACACAGGATGAGGACATTTGTATGTATGACTCTAATAATCTTGAACCCCTAGTTTCCACTGAATTGTCTGCACCAGGAGAAGGGTTGCCTCCCCCTTAGCAGGGAGAGCAGTCTCCTCTTGCCTGAAGACCCTGCAAGGACTTCACCTGAGGCGGGTACCTTGTAGTATCAACCCTCCTCACTGTCTCAGATATTAGAACTGGGGATGCAAAATATATTAGAAGATATTAGAACTGGGGATGCAAATTATAAGGATGGGAGAGAGAATACATTGGTGAGGGACATTCACAGTGACTTGGATGTAACATTCTGAAAGGACAGATTCAAACAACTTACTGGAGAGTTATTACAAGCCTTTAAGAAAAAAATTTTTTTTGAAGTTTAAAGAAATTGCTCCAGAGAATACGAAACAATAAGTCTTTCTGACTTATAAAATAAAGCTCAATTTATAAAATAAAGCTAAAATAGCCCTGTAGGCAAAAATGACAAAAAAATTTACAGACTTCTTTTATCAACACAAGGGGAAGTTTTCTAAATAAAATAGTAGTAAACTTTTTGAACAGTATATATATTTAAATATACCACACAGTGTTCAGATAAGGTTTTGTTCCAGACTCCAGTGGGACAATCAGAAACAGAATACGTTCAGAGGGAAAATCCATCCGAATGTGATGGAATCATACTAAACTCCGTCTTCAGGATTGATCTGTCATCTTTTGTTCTTTTTGTTTTGGTTGCATTGGGTCTTCGTTGTTGCACGTGGGCTTTCTCTAGTTGCGGCAAGCAGGGGCTACTCTTCGTTGTGGTGTGCGGGCTTCTCATTGTGGTGGCTTCTCCTGTTGCAGAGCACGGGCTCCAGGCACACAGGCTTCAATAGATGTGGCATGCAGGCTCAGAAATTGTGGCTTACGGGTTCTAGAGCACAGGCTCAGCAGTTGTGGCACACGGGCTTAGTTGCTCCGCAGCATGTGGGATCTTCCCAGACCAGGGCTCGAACCTGTGTCCCCTGCATTGGCAGGCAGATTCTTAACCACTGCACCACCAGGGAAGTCCCTTTCATCTTTTGGAATAAATTATTTTTCTGCTTTCTGTGAAAGAATACTTGAACTAATAAGAGAGTAGTTAGCGTGATGTTCTAAAACATATATTAAAAAGTCAAGGATTTTACCATATATCAGCAATATCTACTTCAAAATATCTCATGGAAAAAGTTCCCAATGACCATAGTTACAGAAATTGTAAAATATCCAAGCATAAACTTCATATGAAATATGCAACAATTTTCCCAGCTACATAATACAATATACAACAAAACAATATATATTACAATAAAAATATTAGTTGAGATAGTCTGGGAGCCACAAAAGCTAAGACTGACAGATTGATGAAAAAAATTACAAAGTCCAGGAGCAGAAAAAAATATACATAAAATTTTAATATATGATACAGTTGACTCTTCAGAGCAGTTAAATAAAAGATAAAATTTTCAATAATTGGCCCAATGACTAACAATTTGGAAAAAAAAGAAGTTCCTACTTCACACAATAAATTAACATCACCACCAGACAGATTAAAGATGCGAATGTAAAAAGAGAAATTATAAAGACCCTCAAGGAAAATAAAGAAATAGTTACATATATATATATGTGTATAAAACTATTATATATATATACACACATATATATATTTTGGATGGAGGAAGTACTTTCTAAGAATAATACCAAAGACACAAATCATATTGGAACTAGATTATTAAATTTTGACAATATTTTAAAAATCTGTATATCAAAACAAATCTTTAATAAGATTAACAGGCAAACAACAAATTGGGGGGAATTTTTGCAGGTTGTAAGGAAAGCAAAGGCTTGATATTTATAAAATAGATGAATAGTCCGACAGAAAAATGAACAAAAGTAATGAGCAGGCAACCCGTAAAAGAAGAAATACAAACAAAAGGGTGGTCAAGGTCAACAATGACTAGGAAAATGCAAATTTTAAAGAATGAGATACCACTGTAAACCTACCCATTTGACAAATATTTACTAATGACAATAATACCTAGAATTAAAGAAGATATGTGGAAATAAGTTCACTCATACCCTGCTGTTTTGAGCATAACCAGACAGAAATTCTTTGAAGGATAATTTGGAAACAAATATAAAAAGCCTGAATTATGTATTTTTGAACCAGAAATTCTACACATAGGGTCCATGTCCAGAGCATCTGTTACCAGTAAGCACTTTGGCCTCAGAAAAAGGCTTTGACCTAAAAAAATTCCTTGCCAATAGCAAAAATAATTAGAAGCAATCTAAATCTACAAAAATAGAGAATGGATTAAGTATATTAATATGTACATATATTTTGTATAATACAATCCTATGCAATCATTAAAAATAATGTTTTATTTTATTTATTTATTTATTATATTTATTTTATTTAGTGGCTTGGAAAGACTGAAATATATTGTTAAATTAGAAATCAGTTTACTAAACACATACCACATTTTTATTTTTGCAAAACAATATATAAAAAGACATATGTCAATAGTGCTTAGCACTAGCTTGTGGGATTCCCATTTAATTTGTATTATCTTTCATTGCTTTCTGCCTTTTCTCAATTTCTTACAGGCAACATAGTACTTTTGTAATTTAGGAAAATCAATAAATGCTAAAACAAACAAACATAAAAATTCTGCTATGAGGCCACACCCCAGAAGTGGCTAAAGTTCTTTCTGTTGGGCTTCTGAGCTGCCACCCAGGACAGAAGTGGCAATAGGAAATTGAAAATGAAATTATTATTCTTGCATTAATTACTATTATAATGGAGGCACAATTGCAGTCTGTGGGCTGCCGAGTTCCTGTTATTACCTGAGTCTAAGTCTTCAGGGAGTCTTTGTGCCTCTCTGGTGTCTTTCATCAGCAAATCTCAGAGCAGCACACAAACATCCCATTCCGGGTGAATTTGAAATGTGGCAAAGACCATCCGGCTTCTGGATGGACAAAGACAGCCTCAGAAGGTAAAGGTGTTCTCCCCATCCCAATAGTGGAATCCCTGAACCTCTGAGCTGGAAATAGAGAGTCCCTGGTAGAGCCCTGTGCTTGAACACAGGGCCAGGGAGTGCCCTCATATAGACCATCCTTTTTGCTTTTAGGGGCCTTTGTAACAGTCAAAAGTCCTTTCCTGATATCAAGACAGAATCTGCATCTTTGGAATTTCCACTCACTGGTCTTGTTTAGAGAAAGTGGAATTTCTTGAGATGTTCTGATGGGCTCTGGGTTCTGCTGGGTTATCAGCAGTTGTTCATCCTGCAGGAGAAATGAGAGTGATCACTCTTTGAATCTATAATAGCTCTCCATAATCTGCTTTTTTTCTTTCTTTTTTTTATTTAAAAGCTTTACTGTGGTAAAATTTACATACTGTAAGGGTACAACTCAATGATTTTTAGTAAGTGCAAAAAGTTGTGCAACCATTACCACAATCTAATTTTAGAGCATTCCCATCACCTGCAAAAAGAAATCCTGCATCCTTTTGCAGTGACTCACCCCCTCTCTCCACTTCCTACCCACTCCCTAAATTTCTGTTTTATACAGGGGCCTACAGCTAAGGTGAGTCTCTTGACCATTTTTGAGACTAACATTGCCTCCATACCTTTTTTTCTTAACTGTTTAAAATAGCGTTCCCTGTTCCTTTGGGCCCAATTCTGAAGAATCCAGGCTAACCTAGGTTTAGAGACTGCAGAGGGCTGAAGGTCAAAGAGATTAACATGCCCTCATTACACTGGATGTTTCTGTGCTAGGCCCATCTCCAACCACACACTTTGCAAGCATCTTTTGAATAAGCTATCCAATGTGCTCCTGAATGAGCATTTGATGTGCTTTATATAGTTCAGTTTACCAGGCATCATCAATGTGTAGGAGAGGGTGGAATCTATGATCCACCTGCGAACACTGCAGATAGATTTTGTTTTTTAAAAAGAAGCCCCTCCCTCTTGCTCACCTCACTGTGGTAAGCGAGGATGACTCAAGAATAATGTCAGCCCCAGAACACACTGAATTGTAAGGGATGCTGGGTGTCTTAGGCAGAAGCCCTTCGTGCAGCGATTGGAGGCCAGCGAAAGCTTTCCCAAATCCATATCCAGGGCACCTGGGGAAGTGGCGGAAGCAGAAGAGTTTTGTAAAGATGCAGCCGTTCGGGTGGGTCCTGAAATGGAGGTGCGTAGCATGGCCAATGCTCACTTTCCCTCACAGTCTTTCAGGGAATGAGGCTTTCATTCTGTTTGCACAACAAACACGGAGCCTCAGAAGGAATGACTACATCCTGAGAAGTTATTTTCACGCTGAGTCTTTAACCAGGACCAGAAGTCTTAAACTGTGAAAATACTACACCGGCCATATGTTGTAAATTAATTTTGTCGTCCCTCCCACCAACTTCCACGTTAATGCCATCAAACTAATCCTGTAATCAGCCACCTACTTCACCCCACCTCCACACATGTCTTTTGGTTATGATTCTTTTTTTTTTTTTTTTTTGCGGTACGCGGGCCTCTCACTGCTGTGGCCTCTCCCGTTGCGGAACACAGGTTTTGGATACGCAGGCTCAGCGGCCATGGCTCACGGGCCCAGCCGCTCCGCGGCATGTGGGATCTTCCCTGACCAGGGCACGAACCCGCGTCCCCTGCATCGGCAGGCGGACTCTCAACCACTGCGCCACCAGGGAAGCCCTTGGTTATGTTTGTTAATCCTCTTTCCACAAATAAGCCTGCAGACATAACGTTTAAATTAAACCAAGATGTCTAAGGTATCTTACCTTCCTCAAATGTTGAAAGATTTTTACGAAAAACTGCCATTACCTAATCTATTTCTGAGAAAATGCTTCAACCCCTCCCCCAGCCTAAAATGACTATTTCTAGGGGTATAGTGGAGGTGAGTGTTGAGGAAACCCTCCGGAAAGTGAAAATAAAGCTCAGGAAAAGGTTTGAAATTCCTCCAGGGTTTACATCTGAATCTAAAGTTCCACCAGCCTCAAACCACCTTCCCTTCCTGTCTCTCTCTCAGCTGTTTGAGGACTTTTCTTTTTTTTTACAAAAATAAAATAAAGGGACTTCTAATAGACTTGAAAAATAGGAAATGGTGGATCACAACTCTCAGAAAACGTGGGACACCAAACGTGAAACCGATTTCCAAACGAAGTGTAAAGGCTCAGACTCAGCACCCCTTCCCTTTCTGCACCAGCCCCTCCCATGTACGCCCCTCAGGGCCATCACTTTTTCCCAAAGAGATGAGAAAACCATTTCACACTCCTAATGTGAAACCACGGATTCCGATTTTTTTTAATTCCTCAGAAAATTCGAAATAAGGGCAATTTTACTAGTCCCCCTCAAGGATTTTTAAACCTTTAGAATCCTACTGCAAGGTCTTACCCAGTTGGGCCATCCCTGGTAGGTGCCCCAACACACACGTGCATGTGCACACACACACCCACACAGAGGTGTACATGCAAAACCACCTATACCACACTCCCCACGTGTCCATATGTATCCCCTGCTGTAGCTTCTTCATTGTACAGGTTTATAAGAATGAAGCAGGGGGACTTGCAGTTTTCAGTTGCACATGTAGGAAGCTGAGAAATAGCCACTCCCTCCAAACAAGTAAAAAGTTGAACAGAGGGCTTCCCTGGTGGCGCAGTTGTTGAGAATCTGCCTGCCAATGCAGGGCACACGGGTTCGAGCCCTGGTCTGGGAAGATCCCACATGCCACGGAGCAACTAGGCCCGTAGCCACAACTACTGAGCCTGCGCATCTGGAGCCTATGCTCCGCAACAAGAGAGGCTGCGATAGTGAGCGTCCCGCACACCGCGATGAAGAGTAGCCCCCACTTGCTGCAACTAGAGAAAGCCCTCGCACAGAAACAAAGACCCAACACAGCCAAAAATGAATAAATTTTAAAAAGCTGAACAGAATGAAAAAATCAACAGCTCTTCTTGGATCCGTAAGAAAGGGGAGGACACAAGGCAAATTGCTGCCCCCAGATTGGAGAGACAGACCAGCCATACAGGGAGTCTCAGCTGCCCGGAGCAGAGACCCCCAAGTGGGAACCACCACGGGAACCAGTGCCCAGTAGGGAAATCTGAACTATAGTTGGTGAATTTCTGGAGGCTCAGTGCAGACAACTCTTAGATTTAAAAACTCCAGGAGCATCCAGTCATAGGGGGAGCCCCACAGTTTTGAAGATTTACCTCCAAGAGCTCACCCAGGCTCCTGGAGTGAATATTGGAGAAAAATCCTCTTGTGTTTCTGGTGGGAGGTGGGGGTGGGCATTTAGGACAACAGGACTTATTCTGAAATGGCCAGAGCCCTCTGTTTTTCCTAACAAGGACTGCCCTCAGGGGAAACTAGTTAATCAGAGCCCAGGGCATCATTAGAGCAAAATTAACCTGGAGGAAGGGAATTATCCAACTCCAGCACACTCTAGCCATCCTTTCCCATCTAAGGGAGGAGTAAAAATTTTTAAAACACTAGCTTTTAAAAACACAGTAAAGAGGCACAGGCTCACTAAAAGACCGAGAACTGATCCTAGCACAGAACGCTTCTCCTTTCCCCACATCTCACTACCACATCATAAAAAGATTATTTACAGCTGTTTCATTTACCGGATACCTTATGTCCAGCTATCTGGAAAAACTGGTATGCAATAAGGCATACCAAAAGGCAAAAAACACAATTGGAAGAGACAGAGCAAGCATTAGAATCAGACATGGCAAGGATGTTGTTATCCGAGCAGGAATTTTAAAAAACTATGTTTAATATGCTAAGGACTCTAATGGATAAAGTAGACAGCATGCAAGAACAGATGGGCAATGTAAGAAGAGAAAAGGAAATCCTACAAAAGAACCAAAAAGAAATGCTAGATATCAAAACCACTGTAACAGAAACGAAGAATGCCTTTGACAGGCTTATTAGCAGACTGGACACAGTAGAGGAAAGAATCACTGAGCTTGAGGATATCTCAATAGAAACCTCCAAAACTGAAAAGCAAAGAGAATAAAGGCTGAAAAAAAAACAAAACAGAATATCCAAGGACTGTGGGACAATTACAGAAAGTATAACATACACATAATGGGAATACCAGAAGGAAAAGAGAGAGAGAAAGGAACAGAGGAAACATTTAAAATAATAATGACTGAGAATTTCCCCAAATTAATGTCAGATTAATCCACAGATCCAGACAGCTCAGAGAACACCAAGCAGAATAAATGCAAAAAAAACCAAACAACAACAACAACAAAACCCTACACCTAGGCATATCATTTGCAAACTACAGAAAATCAAAGATGAAGAAAACGTCCTGAAAGAAGCCAGAGGGGAAAAAAGAAAGTGGCTATAGAAAAACTTCTCTTCAGAAACCAAGCAAGCAAGAAAAGAGTGGAATGGAACATCTAAAGTGTTGACAGAAAATATAATTCGTAGACTTGCCATATGACAAGTCTCCATGACACCACAGCCCACTCAAAAAAATCAAACCACTTATGACATCCCAGGGTTTAAAATGTTAGGTTTGTGGCCAAAAATATCTAGAGATGCACACAAACCCAGGGAGCTTTTAAGAAGCTCTAGCTCTATCTTCTGACTTGAAGTTTTCATATTCTCCTCTCTTCAGTGAGAGCTCTACATCCAGCATTTTCAGGTCAGGTTTGATCACAGGAAGGGGAAATTATGAGTTTTATGCTTCCCATTGGACTGCAATGCTTGGGTGATGTTTGGAGATAAAACTATCCTGAGATTTTAAACACTGGCTTAAAGTTTAGCAGGAAACATATTTTTATTATTCTATAAGCTGGTTAAGGGGGAATTTATGTTTATATATAAATATATATAACATATTATATATTTATAATTATATATTTATGCATATTATGTTTTATATATTATGTATTTATATATAATATATATTATTATAAGCATAATATTGTAAGCATATACATATATTTACAAATATATATGTGTATATATATATATTTACTTTTGTTGGCAGGAATGCAGAGACAAGTAGCAGGAGACTTGTTTTCAATATGCACATTAGGATAAAGATCAACTTTATGCAGTTGAATTAAGTAGCTTTAAGCAACAGAATGAGGGGATATTGGGAGAGACTTCATCATAGGACTCACTGGCCTGGAGAGCTTCCCTGGATGCCTTGATGTCCTATCAGGGCATCTCTAAGCATCAGCTCTCAAACTGAAAACTGGCTTCATAAATTTAAATTGTCAACCACTTTTTTTTTCTCTCTTAGCACCAGGTAGTCAGACTGACAGTTTAATGCAGAACTATTCTCAGTTAGAGATTCTAATACTCCATCCATTCCACTGTGGTGACCAAAGCTGGATTTCTTTATTGTTCTGTTGCCCCCTTGCATGCCATCAGCAAGCTATCAACAACATCCCAGAGAGCTTATAAAGAAAGCTACATGTATCCATTAATTCATTTATGGCACTACCTAAATTATGGCTTCAGGGTGCCTTGGTTGAAAGTGACAGGATATAAAGAGGTAATAAGAAGAGACAATGAATATATTGAAAAAATGATCAACTACACCAGTATACAAAGAAATGCAAATGAAAAGTCAGCAAAGGTGAAAAAAGATAGTGAAAAAGTTGTCTGCAGAGTGCTGCTAAGAATGTGAAAAATGATTATTCATATGTTTCTGGTGGCAGCACAGCCTCCATGGCTGTCAAAATTGTCATTGCCTTAATTATAAGCTACAATAGTGTTCAGGAAACCCCAGTATTGCCCTTGGTATCCAAACCAGGCTTTAGAAGCCAGAGACAGCCAGGCTGAGATTGGAGACACCCACATGCATATGCATCATAACCACTGCAGACTGCTGGAAAGCTTCTGACCTTGACCTTGATCTTCACCTTTTTTTCTTAAAAAGGAAAAAGTCTGAGAAAGGCACAGAAATAATTTTAGAATGGATGAATAATATTAAAAATTTTTCAGTTTGTTTATTTGTTGAGCCCAGGTCCTATAACAAAGGCCTCTAGCATCTACAGGTGACTTTTAGGAATACATTGGTCTTGGGATATTTTTTAGCTTCAGCTGCATCACTTTGACTTAACTCACTGATATCACAGTAGTTAAAAACTGATGTGTCTCTAGATCACATTTCAATATACTACAGAGCAATAGACCAATTCCTATGGTTGCTGAGGTTAACACAATTGTGGTCGGAAGCATGGGTGGAGCCCCAGATGGATGCAATCTGTTATTTACAGCTGTGTGGTTGAAATCAAACTAATCCTAAAAGCTTTAATTACAGAGGTGATAATTTGTCTTTTCCTGCTCATTTTCAGCTAGTTTGAAGCATATTTGTATCTATGTATACTTACTATATATGACATATAATGCATATGCATAATTTTATATATATATATATATATATATATATACACTCAACAATAACTGCAACAATTGTTTAGAACTTAACAGAGTATTTTCTTCAGAGAAGAATATTTTATCACTGACATTGTTTAGAGTTTCCAGTGTAAAGTGGTAATAAAAAGGAGATAAATTGCTTTACAATGTTGTGTTAGTTTCTGCTGTACAATGAAGTGAATCAGCTATATGTATACCTATATCCCCTATCTCTTGGACTTCCCTCCCACCCCACCCCCATCCCACCCATCTAGGTGATCACAGAGCACTGAGCTGAGCTAGGACCAGACTTCAAACTATTCTACAAAGCTACAGTAATCAAGGTAGTATGGTACTGACACAAAAACAGAAATATAGATAAATGATAGAGGATACAGAGCCCAGAGGTAAACCCATGCACATATGGTCACCTAATTTATGATAAAGAAGGCAAGAACATACAATGGAGAAAAGAGAGTCTCTTCAATAAGTAGTGCTGGGAAAACTGGACAGCTACATGTAAAAGAATGAAATTAGAACACTGCCTAACACCATACACAAAAATAAACTCTAAATGGATTAAAGACCTAAATGTAAGACCAGACACTATAAAATTCTTGGAGGAAAACATAGGAAAAACACTCTTTGTCATAAACCACAGCAAGATCTTTTTTGACCCACCTCCTAGAGAAATGGAAATAAAAACAAAAATAAACAAATGGGACCTAATGAAACTTCAAAGCTTTTGCACAGCAAAGGAAACCATAAACAACACGAAAAGACAACATTCCGAATGGGAGAAAATATTTGCAAACGAAGCAACAGACAAAGGATCAATCTCCAAAATATACAAATAGTTCATGGAGCTCAATATCAAAAAAACAAACAACCCAATCCAAAAATGGGCAGAAGACCTAAATATACATCTCCCCAAGGAGGACATACAGATGGCCAAGGGACACATGAAAGGATGCTCAACATCACTAATTATTAGAGAAATGCAAATCAAAACTACAATGAGGTATCACTTCACAGTGGTCAGAATGGCCATCATCAAAAAATCTACAAACAATAAATGCTGGAGAGGGTGTGGAGAAAAGGGAACCCTCTTGTACTGTTGGTGGGAATGTAAATTGATACAGCCACTATGGAGAACAGTATGGAGTTTCCTTAAAAAACTAAAAATAGAACTACCATACAACCCAGCAATCCCACTACTGGGCATATAACCTGAGAAAACCATAATTCAAAAGGACACATGTACCCCAGTGTTCATTGCAGCACTATTTACAATAACCAGGACATGGAAACAACCTAAATTTCCAGTGACAGATGAATGGATAAAGAAAATGTGGCACATATATACAATGGAATATTACTCAGTCATAAAAAGAGCAAAATTGGGTCATTTGTTGAGATGTGGATGGACCTAGAGACTTACACAGATTGAAGTAAGCCAGAAAGAGAAAAACAAATATCGTATATTTGTTATACGATACACATTTATGTGGAATCTAGATACAGATGAACCTATTTGCAGGGCAGGACACAGTGGGAAGGAGAGGGTGGGACGAATTGGGAGATTAGGAATGACATGTATACACTACCATGCATAAAGTAGATAGTTAGTGGGAACATGCTATAAAGCACAGGAAGCTCAGCTCGGTGCTCTGTGATGACCTAGATGGGTGGGATGCGGGGGAAGAAATGTCCAAGGGGGAGGAGACATATGTGTACATATAGCTGATTCACTTCATTGTACAGAAGAATATTTTATCACTGACATTGTTTAGAGTTTCCAGTGTAAAGTGGTAATAAAAAGGATATAGTCTTTTAGTCAATTTATTATCATTTTAAAATTATAAATAGGCAATATACCCTCTTATTGCCTACACACAGGGAGGAATTCTCACCCCATCAGTCTAATACTTTTCCAGTTAGAAAACTTGCTCTTATATTAAAAATGATCATTTCCCCTCTTCCTTTCCAATTCACGCTTCTTATTTTATGAAAAATCTAATTCATTCATTAGAACTTCCAGAAAAATGGTAAAAGTGGGTGATAGAGTGGGCATTGTCTTTTTCCTGCTTTTAATGGAATAGCTCTAGTGTTCATCATTAAAAATAACATTGGCAGTTGGTTTTATTTAAACATATTCCATCACATTATAAAAGAATCTCTTATTCCGAATTAACTAGAGGATTAATCAAAAATAGATATTGACTTTTATCGAAATTTCTTTTTTCTGTGCTGTGCAGTATGTGGGATCTTAGTTCCTGACCAGGGATCGAACCCTTGCCCTCTGCATTGGGAGTGCAGAGTCTTAACCACTGGACCGCCAGGGAAATCCCATCAAATTATTATTATTATTATTTTTTTTTTTTTTGCGGTACGCAGGCCTCTCACAGTTGCGGCCTCTCCCACTGCGGAGCACAGGCTCCGGACGCGCAGGCTCAGCGTCCATGGCTCACGGGCCCAGCCGCTCCACGGATCTTCCCAGACCGCGGCACGAACCCGTGTCCCCTGCATCGGCAGGCAGACTCTCAACCACTGCGCCACCAGGGAAGCCCTCATCAAATTACTTTTGACCTCTATTAATATCATTGTTCTTTTTTTCTCTCTGACCTAAGAACATGATAAATTAAGCTTTTATCCTTCATAATTATATCATTCTTTTTTTTTTTTTTGCAGTATGTGGGCCTCTCACTGTTGTGGCCTCTCCCGTTGCGGAGCACAGGCTCCGGACGTGCAGGCTCAGCGGCCATGGCTCACGGGCCCAGCCGCTCCGCAGCATGTGGGATCTTCCCGGACCGGGACACAAACCCGTGTCCCCTGCATCGGCAGGCGGACTCTCAACCACTGCGCCACCAGGGAAGCCCATATCATTCTTATATTACTTCAACAAGGTCTACTTGGTCAGTTTACAGCAGATTTCAATTTGCTAGTATTTCATTTATCATTTTTTAAAAAATCTATATTCAGAGATGGGACAAACTTGAGGCACTTTTTTTGTTTATTTAGTATTGTGCAGTCTTTGTCAGGTTTGGTAAAAGGCTTATGCCAGCTTTGAGAAATGCATTGGGAAACATTTTGTCTTTTCTTGTTCCGTGTGTGTGTGTGTGTGTGTGTGTGTGTGTGTGTGTGTGTGTGTGTGTGTGTATGTAAAATGATTCCCTCTCAATTGAGTTAATTAACATACCCATCACCTCGCATATTTATCTTCTTCATCTTTGTTTGTTTGTTTGTTTTTGGTGAAAACATTTAAGTTCTACTGGCTTAGCAAATTTCAATACTATACAATTCAGTGTTATCAACTATAGTCACCATGTTTTCATCAGATCCTCAGACCTTATCTTATAACCGAAAGTTTACCTTTGTAACAACCTCTTCTTATTTCCCTTACCATACTCCCCCCACCACCCAGCCCCTGGCAACCACTTTTCTACTCTCTATTTCTATGAGGTCAACATTATTTTTTATTCCATATTTAAGTGATACCATGCAGTATTTTTCTTTCTCTGTCTGACTTGTTTCACTTAACATAATGACCTCCACGGTCATTTATGTTGTTGCAACTGACAGCATTTCTTTCTTTCTTAATGCTCAATAAACTTTTCCTTCTCTCTCTCTCTGTGTTTGTGTGTGTGTGTGTGTGTGTGTGTGTGTGTTTTATATTTTCTTGATCCATTCATTCGTTCGTTGATGGATACTTAGGTTGTTTCCATATCTTGACTATAGTGAATGAACATGGGAGTACAGTTATTTCTTCAAGATAATGGTTTCATTCCCTTTAGATATATACCCAGAAGTGGGATTGTTGGATCATATGGTAGTTACATTTTCATTTTTTGTGAGGAACCTCCATACTGTTTTCCCAGTTTACATTCCCACAACAGGGTACAGGGTTTTCTTTTCTCAACATCACCATTTGTTACTTCTTGTCTTTTTGATAATAGCCATCCTAACAGGTATGAAGTGGTATCTCATTATAGTTTATCATTTCCCTAATAATTAATGACGTTGAGCACCTTTTTTGTGTACCTGTTGACCATTTGTATGTCTTCTTTGGAAAAATGTCTATTCAGATACTGTGCCCATTTTTAATTGGGTTATTTGATTTTTGCTATTGAGTTGTACAAGGTCCTCACATATTTTGAATATTAACATATTGTTATTACTTTTATTTTCTGCCATTCCATAGGTTGCTTTTTCATTTTGTTGATGGTTTCCTTTGCTGAGCAGAAGCTTTTGAGTTTGATGTCCCACTTGTTTATTTTTGCTTTTGATGTCAAAGCCAAAAAATCATTGCCAAAATCAATGTTGAAGAGCTCGCCTGCTATGTTTTCTTCTAGGAGTTTTATGGTTTCAGGTCTTACATTCAAGTCTTTAATCAATTTTGAGGTGATTTTTGTATACGGTGTAAGATACGGGTCCAGTTTCATTCTTCGTGTGGCTGTCTAGTTTTCCCTGCACCATGTATTGAAGAGGCTGTCTTTTCCCCCGTGTATAATCTTGTCTCCTTTGTTGAAAATCAGTTGACCATATACACATAGATTTACTTATGGGCTCTATTCTGTTCCATGCGTCTGTTTTTATTCTAATACCCTACTTACTATAACTTTGTAGTATAGTTTGAAATCAGGATGTTTGATGCCTCCAGTTTGTTCTTTCTCAAGATTGCTTTGGCTATTCGGGGCCTTTTGTGGTTTCGTACAATTTTAAGATTGTTTTTTCTGTTTCTGTCAAAAATGCCATTGGAATTTTGATAGGGGTTGCATTGACTGTAGATTACTTTGGGTCATATGGACATTTTAACAATATTAATTCTTCCAGTCCATGAACACAGAATATCTTTCCATTTATTTGTGTCTTTTTCAATTTCTTTCATCAATGTCTAATAGTTTTCAGTGTATACATACTTCATCTCCTTGGTTAAATTTATTCCTAAGTATTTTATTCATTTTATGCTATTGTAAAGGAAATTGTTTTCTTAATTTCTGTATCTGATAGTTTGTTGTTATGGTATATAGAAACACAAGAGATTTCTGTATATTAACTTTGTATCTTGCAACTTTACTGAATTCATTGATGAGTTCTAATAGCTTTTTGGTGGTGTCTTTAGAATTTTCTATATATAATATCATGTCATCTGTGTTGATAATGACAGTTTTACTTCTTCCTTTCCAATTTGAATTCCTTTTATTTCTTTTTCTTGTCTGATTACTGTGGCTAGGACTTTTAATACTGTGTTGAATAGTGAGAGTAAGCATCCTTATTTTGCTCCTCATCTTAGAGGAAATGTTTTCAGCTTTTCATCATTGAGTATGATGTTTGCTGTAGGTATGTAATACATGGCTTTTATTATGTTTAGGTATGTTCCCTCTATAACCAGTTCATTGAGAGTTTTTAATCATGAATGGACATTGAATTTTGTCATATGCTTTTTCTGTACCTATTGAGATAATCATGTGATTTCTATCTTTCATTTTGTTAACATGTTATATCACATTGTTTGATTTACAAATGTTGAACCATCCTGGAATAAGTTGTGCTTGATCTTGATGTACACTTCTTTTAATGTATTGTTGAGTCAGTTTGCTAATAGTTTGTGGAGATTTTTACATCTATGTTCACTTGGGATATTGGCCTGTAATTTCTTTTTTTGTAGTGTCTTTGTTTGGCTTTCATATCGGGGTAATGCTGGCCTCATAATATGAGTTGGGAAGTGCTCCCTCCTCTGATTTTTTTGAGAAAGAGTTTGAGAAGGATTGGTATTAATTCTTCTTTCTATGTTAGGCAGAATTCACTTGTGAGGCCATCTGGTCCTGGACTTTGTTGGGAGGTTTTTAATTACTGATTAATCTCCTTACGTTGTCAAACCCAACTTCATGTGCCCAATGTACAGTGAGGCCAAACAAACTGAAACATCAGTCTGGAGTAGAGAAGAGCCTATTGCAAGGGTCAAGAAAGGAGAACAGGCATCTGTGCTCAAAAGGTCTGAACTCCCCTATGGTTTTCAGGGAAGAGTTTTTAAAGACAAAACTTGGGGTGAGGGCTACAGAGTGTGTGACTTTCTTCTGATTGGTTGGTGGTAACAGGGTGATGTTTCTGGAATCTCAACCTTCTGATTCCAACCAATCTGGGGTCTATGGGTAGGTGGTCAGCGCATAGTCACCATCCTCCAACTGGGTGAGGGCCTTAGTTTCTGTAGAACAACTCAAAGATATGCATCAGATTGTTATTTATATTCCTTCAGGAGGAACTAGAAATCCTGAAACTCTATTGTCCTCTTAACTGCTTGAGCCTACTCTTTGGAATTAGGGGAAGGCCTAGGAGACTAAAACCTGTTTTTTTTCCTACAAGCAAGAAAGAGGGGACACGGAGGGGCCCTGCAGGGTCCTGCTCAGTTTCAATCCCTCCTTTTTTTTGACACTCCTCAATGTTCAGAGAAAGAGGTTTTGAGATAAGAAAGGGAATAATGTTTTGGATAGAGAGGTTAATCATAAAGTCTGCAGAGGAACAATATTAAGGGAACTCAGTTTCACTTACTGGTAATTGGTCTGTTCAGATTTTCTATTGTTTCATGATTCAGTCTTGGTAGGTTGTATGTTTCTAGGAATTTACCCATTTCTTCTAGGTTGTCCAATTTGTTTGCATATAATTGTTCATAGTAGTCTCTTTTTATCCTTTGCATTTCTGTGGTATCAACTATAATGTGTTCTCTTTAGTATCTAATTTTATTTATTTGAGATACCTCTCTCTCTCTCTCTCTCCTTCCTTTCCTCTCTCTCTCTCTCTAAGTCTACCTAAAGTTTCATGTATTTTGTTTCTTTTTTAAAAACTTGCTCTTAGTTTCATTGTTCTTTTCTATCGTCTTTCTAGTCTCTATTCCATTAATTTTTACTCTGATCTCTGTTATCGCCTTCCTTTTATTAATGTTAGGATTTATTTATTCTGTTTTTAGTTGCTATAAATTTAGGTTGTTTATTGGAGATCTTTCTTTTTTCTTAATGTAGGCATTTATTGCAATGAACTTTCCTCTTAGAACTGCTTTTGCTGCATCCCGTAAGTTTTGGTATGTTGCATTTCCATTTTCATTTGTCTCAAGATATTTTTTTATTTTGTTTGTGATTTCTTCTTTGACCCATTGGTTTTTCAGTACCATATTGTTTAATCTACTCATATTTGTGAATTTTTCAGTTCCTTCTTGTAATTGATTTCTGATTTCATACCATTGTGGTTGGAAAAGCTGCTTGATCTGAATCCAATCTTCTTAAATTTATTAAGACTTCTTTTGTGGCCTAACTTATGATCTATCCTGGAGAATGTTCCATGTGCACTTGAGAAGAATGTGTGTTCAGCTGCTTTGGGATGGAATGTTCTGTAACTATCTGTTAAGTTCTGTGGTCTAACACAGTGTAACGTGGCACCAGAGCCAAGCAATCAAGGTTTGCTTTCCCTGGGCAGCAGCCACAAAACAGGAACATCAGTTGTGTGTACAAAATACTTCCAGGGATATACTAGTGATTTGGAATGGGCTTCAGGGAGAATGCTGATATGATGTCTGCTGGCTTCTCTGGTCTTGGGAGAGGTTTGCAGTCAACCTCTAGATGTGTGCTAAACTAGAAGCCTGACTCTCAGGGAGCAGCCTCTAAAGTATGCAAATAGGTCTTTTTCAGGGAAAGGCTGGGAGATGGGCTTTTCTGTCTGGTCTTCCTGTGCTGAACCCTGGGGTGCTAGCTGGTTAAAAACTGTTGTTTTGTTTGTTACAGTCCTGTAGGAACCACAGATGCAAGCTAAATTGGACACCAGAGCCAGGTGGTCAAGAGGGGTGTCAAAACAACAGCAGCAACAAAAGTCAATGCATCAGATATATGCACAACAAAAGCCAATGCAGCAGCAGCAACAAAAGCCAACAAAATCCAATGCATCAGATACAAAAGCCAATGCATCAGATATATGCACAAGCTCCTTCCAGGGAGACACCAATGACCCGGAGCAGGCCAGAGGGCGTATGTGGAGACAACACCTGCCAGCCTCCCTGTCTCTGGGTAGAATCACAAATGTATGCTAAATTAGAATCCTGGCCCCCAGATAGCAACTTTTGCAAATAGACCTCTTTTGAGAAAGACTGGGAGTTGGGCATTTCTGTTTGCTCCCTCTGTGCTGATCCCTGGAGGGGAGAGCCACAGTGAGTCCTCATGAGCCCATTAAGAACTGTTTCTTGTTTGCTATCGTCTAGTGGGTTTCATAGACACAAGCCCCAGGGGCCTTTGGAAATAGTTGTTTTGGCAGCCCATTCCTCAGGTGGAAGTCTTAAAAGTTGTGGTGCTAGATTCTGAGTCAAAACCTTTTGCTCCTCAGGGTTTCCCTCCCAACTGTATGTTGCTGTAGCTGGATATAAGGTTTATGGCGAGAGTATATCTCAGCCTTTTCTACCTGTTTTGATGTGAGCATTTTTTCATTTGCCAAATGTGTAGAAGTCACTCAGGTAGTTTTTAGATTTCTTTCAGAGGGAATTGATCCACGTGTACATATAGATTTCGTGTGTCCATGGGAGGAAGTGAATTCAGGAGCCCTCTATGACACCATCTTGGACTGGAACCTTCAGGAGGAAGCTTCTTGACCTATGTCTTGTGTGGACAAAAGTGTTGCCTGCCATATCCATAAACAAAGGATGTTGTGGCCATCAAGCCATCAGCCACTGCAGCCACCCCCAACGGTGCACACCAGGGGGATTCAGGATGGAGAAAAACAGAATACTGGCCCCAGATAGTTAAGGTTCATATCAAAGGAATGATTTCAATGAGCCCAGACTCTCATCTTCCCATACTAAATTCCCATCTTCCCACACTAAATTCATTAACTTGAGATGTCTGTTTTTTCTTTAATTAGCAGTAATCTTCTGATGTTCAACTACCTGTTTTGTTTTGATTTGTTTTTTACAAAAACTCCTATATGTCCTGGCTCCTCCCTTACCTCTTTGGAACAGTCCCTCAGAGCTATCTGAGAGGTGGTATCCCAGACTTTAGTCCTCAGTAATGCCCCAAATAAAACATAATTCTCAACTTTTAGGTTGTGATTTTTTTTCAGTTGACAATTTACAATGATTTTTTTGGATATGACACCAGAAGCATAGGAAACAAAAGCAAAAATAAACATGTGGGATACATGAAACTAAAATGCTTCTGCAGAGCAAAGGAAGCCATCAACAAAATGAAAAGGCAACACAACGGAACAAAATATTTTCAAACCATATATCTGATATTCAAAATGTATAACAGACTCCTTTATCTCCTTAACAACAACAAAATACCCAGATTTTAAAATGGGCAAAGGACCTGAATAGACATTTCCAAAGAAGACATACAAATGGTCAACGAGTATATAAAAAAGTGCTCAACATCACTAATCATCAGAGAAATGCAAATCAAGACCATAATGAGATATCACTTCACTCTGCTATGACGTCTTTATTTTTTTTAAAGGTAAATGTTGTCAAGGATATGGAGAAAAGGAACACTTATACACTGAGGGTGGGACTGAAAATTGGTAGAGCCATTATGGAAAACATTTGGAGGTTCCTGAAAAAATTAAAAGTAGAACTATCAGATGATCCAACAATCTCAGTTCTGGGTATTTATCTGAAGGAATTGAAATCAAGATCTTGCAGAGATACCTGCACTCCCATGTTCATTACAGCACAATTTACAATAGCCAAGATATGGAAACTACCTAAATGTCCATTGACAGATGAATAGTAAAGAAAATGTGGTATATACATACTGCTACAGATTGAATGTTTGTGCCCCTCCCACCCACCGCCCACCCATCTATTGAAATTCTAACACCCAAGGTGATGGTATTAGGAAACAGACTTTGGGAGGTGATTAGGTTATGAGAGCAGAGCCCTCATAGGTGGGATTAGTGTTCTTATAAAAGAGACCCAAGAAAGCTCCCTTTCCCCCTCCACCATGTGAGGACACAGTGAAAATATGCCATCGATGACAAGAAGTGGATCCTAACAAGACACTGGATCTGTCAGCATCTTGATTGTGGACTTTCCAGGCTCCACAGTGTGAGAAATAAATTTCTGTTGTTTATAAGCTACCAGTCTCTGGTATTTTGTTATAGCAGCCCAAACAGACTAAGATACATACAATGGAATATTATTCAGTCTTCAAAAAAAAAAAAGGAAATCCTGCCATTTGTGACAACATGGATGGACCTGGAGGACATTATGCTAAGTGAAATAAGCCAGACACAGAAAGACAAAATCTCACTTATATGTGGAAAAATTTCACTTATATGTGGAATAATCAACCTCATAAAAGCAGAAAATAGAATGGTGGTTTCCAGGGACGTGGGGTAGAGGAATGGGGAGTTGAGGGTCAAAGGGTATGAAGCTTCAGTTGTGCAAGTGTGATCAAAGAATGTCACCTGCTATTTCAGTAAATAAAGGATGTTGTGGCCATCAAACCTTCAGCTACTGCAGCCACCCCCAATGGTATACTCTAAGGGGAACTCAGGATGAAAATAAACAGGATACTGGCCCTAGATAGTTAAGGTGCATATCAAAGGAATAATTTTAATGAGCCCAGACTCTTGCATCATACCATACATAGAAAAGCACTAAATTTATTAACCTGAGATGTCTGGGTTTTCCTTAATTAGCAGTAATTTTTTTTTTTTTTTTTGCGGTACGTGGGCCTCTCACTGTTGTGGCCTCTCCGTTGCGGAGCACAGGCTCCGGACGCGCAGGCTCAGTGGCCATGGCTCACGGGCCCAGCCACTCCGCGGCATGTGAGATCCTCCCGAACCGGGGCACGAACCTGTGTCCCCTGCATCAGCAGGCGGACTCTCAACCACTGCGCCACCAGGGAAGCCCAGCAGTAATATTTTGCTGTCCTACTACCTGGTACATTTTTTTGCAAAAACTCCAATATATCCTGTCTCCTTCCTTACCTCTTCAGAACAGTCCCTCAGAGCTATATGAGAGGCTGTATCCTGGACTTAAGTCCTCAGTAATGCCCCAAACAAAAATAATTCTCAACTTTTAGATTGTGCATTTTTTCAGTCAACACAAGATAAATAAGTTCTGGAGATTTACTGCACAGCATTGTGCCTATAGCTAAGTTTTGTATACTTAAAATTTGCTAAAAGAGTAGATCTATGTTAAGTGTTCTTACCACACACACACACACACACACACACACACACACACACACACAAGATAATAATAAAGGGTGTGGGAGGAAACTTTGGGAGGTGGTGAATATGTTTATGGCCTTGATGTTGGGATGGTTTCATAGGTGTATACTAATCCTCAAACTCGAATTGTGTACATTAAATATGTATAGCTTTTTACAAGTCAATCAGACCTCAGTAAAAAATTTTAAAACAATGTAGTGACTTAGAAGAACAACAATCATTTCATTATCTCCCTTGGTTCCTGTGGGTCAGAAATGCAGAAAGGTACAGACCGTGGATCTCTGTGTCTGTAACAAAAAGTAGGGGCAGCTGGTTTCCCACTGAGCTCAATTACATGAGCCATAACTTGGATAAGTTTGTACCAGTCCACTGTGTCCCATTTTATGATTAATGAAAATGCCTACCAGAATCTGGTCAAGCCATTGATTGGGTTGACATTTCCAGTGTTCTTTTGAGTTCTTGTTGTTTTCTTTGTTTTCATGAATAACATAAGGCAAGTTGGGAGAGGCTGCCTCATACACTTCTAGTCAAATGATGTTAAAGCCAGAAGTCATTTCCTTGTGGCTACCATTTTTTTATATATGTGTTTAGATCTGTCACTAGGGAGAGAGGTGAAGTGTCAGCAATCTGTGAAATAGGACTGCCTGGTTTGGGTTGTGCATGAATGGTGTAAAGAAATACACTGCAGGGGCCAGACCTCAGAGAATGCTATTATTTTGTCACTTGTAGTGAGCTATTTACACAGGACCTGTTCTTCTGTATAAACATCAGATGTTACTGTACTGACTTCAGCACAAAGAGACCCTCTTTCCTGTCTCTCCTCCCCTGAACCCCTCTCGACAAGTCACATTTTCTAACCACTGGGCCACTGTCTTTCCCATCAGTTGAAACCTCCACTCAATGTGTTCTCTGCAAAGTGAAAACTCCAGTCTCAGCTGCTTATTTCTCAAGTCTCCTTCCTGGGTTTATTCTTTCAAAACGTTTGATCAAGCAGTTAAGGCTGGAGAAATGCGAGAGAACAGGGTGGTCCAGTAGGATCCACCAGAGGTAGAGGGTGAGCACGTAATTAAGGTATGTCATCCACAGAGGCTTGAGGCCCACTCCTGGTGAAAGTTATTCTTAACTTCATTCTTACTTTAAAAAAAAAAACTTGTTTTTCAAAAATTGTGATTTTAAACTTGCAGTGTTAACATAGATTTCTCAAAAACATATTGGATGGTGATAGTTTTACAATTTCATTTTGGTAAAAGTTTCCGAAAGAGGGGTTGGGGCTTATTGAAAGATTTAAAGAATTTTCAAAGATTAATTCACGCATTCATTGAATAAATATTTATTGAGAATCGACTATGTTCTAGACTGCACTAGGTACATAAACTTCTAATGGGGAAAGATAGACAAAAACCAACAATTTCGGAAGTCCTCATGTAGTATAATTGTGGTATGGGTATAATAGTTATGAATTTAGATGAAGGAAGAGATCTTTTACTTCTCCTAAGTCAAATTAAATCTCTCTGGAGAGATTGCCCAGGTTGATGAAGTTCACCCTGGTGACCCCTGTTACCCTTGGGCTGATGTCATGCAGGAAAATAGCATAGGGACCATTCCTCAAGCTCGGTGGCTCCCACTTTGGCTGACTCTTATCCTGGCCCATGTTGCCCTGCAGTGGTAGCCCATTCTTCTGGAGGCTCCATTCTCTCTATCCAAGCTTGACCAATGAGAGCCGCCACCAAGGGTTCAAGTGTACAGACTTAGTGCCTGGATTCCATAGGCACTTTAGCAGTGATCTACTAGAAGCCTTGCCACTCCAGAGAAGATAGTGCTGTGTGGTCAGGCTCACAGAATCAGCAACCTTCTCCTCCAGCCCCGACCCCTCATGGTTCCAACGCTCACCCTGCCACCCACTCCCACCCAGGAGGCCCATGGTCTTTACATCCTTCTGAGTGCCCTTGAGAAGCCTGCAGGATACTATCAGACTTCATGGGTGGCCCTGACTGCATCTGAGGAATCAGAGGAGGCTGCCTGGAAGAAGTGATATTTAAGCTGAGCCGTGAAGGAGAGTAGGAGTGAACTAGAAAAGTTTTAGTCTTGGTGGTGTGGAAGGTTTTGTGTGTGTGCGTGTGTGTGTGTGTGTTTCCTGAGAATGTTAGTAAGGGAGAGAAGTTTATTACTAGAATTAGAAGGATGACATTTTGATTGTGAGTATAGCTTGGTGAGTAGGGCTACTTCAACTAAATCTCACATTTAGATAGTTCTTACCTTCTTGGGACTTTTGGAGACATTCCCAGAGGAACAGGTATTGGTTCTTACTTCCCAGCTGAATTCTGTAAGAGCCAGGGAATTTGGATATGTCTCCCAAATTTTAGGTTGTGTAGAATGATCTATAGAGGTAAATCATTAAACATGTACCAGACTCTCCTTTGTTCTGATTTCGATTTCTTTCAAATTGTTCACCACCACCACACATGTAAGAACACGTTTGGTGTTAAGATTCCTGTATGTGAAGATCTGCACAGGGAGAACCCCTCCCAAAGGGAGGCATACTCATCATTCCTCATTCTCTTAGTCACTGGGTTCACTATCTAGAGCCTTTGTAGCTTCTTTCGGCTGTAATGTTTTCAATCATTCTCTCTCTCTTTTTTTTTTTGTCACAAGTTTTAAAAAGAAAGGGGCGAAGCAAGCTCTCTTTTCAGCATCAAAATGCAGAACAAATGAGAAAATGATGGTATTTAACCTTCCCAAGTTTGAGACCCCAGGAATAATGCAGCCAACTTTTATATTTTCAACAGCCCTTCTACATACAATCTGTCTTCTCTGACTTGGCTCCGAGTTCTATCCTCACTTTCAATTATGCCAATTCTATTGTTATTTAAAAGGAAAAAGCCTTCTTGGTTATTGTCAGAAACTGCTGTATAGCTTACCCCCACCAGCACCCAGGAAACTACAGACAGGATGGAGTGGAAGGTGGGCAGGACAGAGTCAGAGGCGATTCACCAGGGTCACTTAGTGCTTCCGTGAATCTGGTTGTTAACATTTCTATTATATTGTAACAATGACTACTGACTGTTATTTTCTGAGAGAAATGGTAGGCGGAATTCCTTTCTTTTGATGCAGCTAGTATATAAAACAGCGATCTCATCAGCTGAGCTGTCAGGGAGAATCCAAAGAGTCCAAGAGAGCTCTGAGATCTGAATAGTTACCATCACGGCAGGACTGTGTCTTCAGTGCCTCTTTGCCAAGGGTCCTGGTGGTGATAATGTCCTTTCTCGGAGAGATGACCCTGCAAGAGAGAAGCAATGACCTTTGTTTAGCTTGTGGCAGGTATAATGAGGGGGATGAGTGTTTACTGAGCCCACTCTGTGCCAGGCCCTGGATTTGAAGTTCGCAGGCCAGAGTTCAGATTCTTGTTCTGACATTTCCTGGCTGTGTGACCCCAGAAGAATCATTTAATTTCTCTGAGCCTCAGCTTACACATTTGTAAAATGGGGATACGTTGGTAGCTTCATCGCACATGGTTGATATAAGGATCACATGAGATAATTAATCCGTAGCTCTTTGTAAGTTGGAGCCATGAGAAGGAATTGCTGGTTACCTTACTCAGTGTGATCCAACCACAATATCATAGAACCTGCCCCACCTGGAGGTCCGGTCTGGGGGAATTCCAAGGTCTTGCCCAACTGGAGAAGCAGGTCAACTGGCATATCCCTGTCTGGCATCCGGAGACCCATGAGAACTGGCAGGCCAGATCTCTAGTGATATGTAAGAAAAGGACCAGGCGAGAGATACTGTGGGCAGGCACATCTGCTCTTAGATCTGGGGTGCCATTTCAGGCATAGGCAAAGGCTGGGTTGTGGGCAGCAACCAGATTATGCTGAACTGTTTATTGCTGTATTTGCAAACGTGCACCTGAAGGTTTACACGATTGTTCACAGGGAAAAATAAATTAAAAAATACCAGAGGTCCAGTCATACAAGAGTAAGAAATAAAATGACAACATCAAGTATCTTTCAGACCAGGAGAGAAGTCAAAGTTTTTTGTTGCTGTTGTTAATTTAGAATTATGTACATACTAAAAGGGCAAAAAATTAAGTGAATCGTGACTCACTGAATAAAGGCCACTAAACTCAGGGTTTTTTAATTAAAAAAAGATAAAAGGTCAACACACTCTCTTAAAACTAAGGGTAAAATATAAATTCTCACTCATTAAAATTAAATGAAAAATCATTTGATACCATATGATATCACTTATGTATTTTTCTAAAATATGACACAAATGAACTTAATGAAACAGAAACAGACTCACAGACATAGAGAACAGACTGGTTGCCAAGGGGGAGGGGAGGTGGGGGAGGGATGGATTGGGAGTTTGGGATTAGCAGATGCCAACTATTATATACAGGATGGATAAACAACAAGGTCCTACTGTATAGCACAGGGAACTAGATTCTATATCCTGTGACAAACCATAATGGAAAAGAATATGAAAAAAACTGTATATATATGTGTGTGTGTGTGTGTGTGTGTGTGTGTGTGTGTGTGTGTAACTGAATCACTTTGTGTACAGCAGAAATGAACACAACATTGTACATCAACTATACTTCAGTAAAGTAATTTTAAAAAGTCATTTGAATGTTCAGTATCTTATACTGCTGGTAAAGAGAAGGAAAAAGTGAGAGATGGGCAGAGGAAGGAAAAGAACAGGAAAAGCTGACCGGAGAGCAAGGCAGGGTAAGCGGTCCCGGGAGGCAGCAAGGAGGGCAAGCTGAAATAGAGCCAAAGAAACTGCTCTTGCCACTTGAAGCACGGACCCCAAAGTAAGTTATTCCTGACTGGTTTTCTGATTATTTCTCAGAGCCTAGAAATGGCTCATCTACCTGTTTTAGGAAGAAATGCTTGTTGTGAAGGAATGGCTTAAGTTTTAGGAATTTTCTTTGTGTGATCTTAGTTGTAGCTTCAAACCTGTTGGTTTACTTTTTTTTCCTATGTTCCTGCTGGCGGTCAATAAAAGTGAGCAGAGAGAAAGAAGTGGGCATGCCCTGCCTTACTGGACAGCTATTCCACTGCTTTGTGTCAGATCTCCAGAGATTCGACTTGGAATAGCATCCCTAGAAGATCTGACTGAAGAATCCTTAGGATCTGAAATGTGCCAAGTACATGTCAGTTCAGATATCTGCCCCTGATGATGCTAGTAACAGGTTGGATTTAACAGGCCGGAGGATGATAACATGGATATAAATTAGTGGTCTCACCTTTCTCCTTTCCATACCATTCATCTGCACACCACACCACTGCTGGGGACATCTCTCATCACAGGTGGCCGTTCTCAATCTCTCACTGCTAGAAGAGCACATCAGACTCTGAGGGCAGGTCAGACATGAAATATAAAAGCCCCTCCCCAAGGTTTCTGTGTCCACCCCCTTCACTAGTACCGATATTATGCTCGAGAACAAGCCAGCATCAGACAGAAAGTCACTGTCGCTACAAACTGTGCTTTGTCAGTCCTGCGGTTGTACCATTTTAGCCTCATCTTCCCAAATTAGGCAGACACTGCACCTGCCTATCCCCATGAGGTGACAACAGTTGCGAGTCACAGCAGTGACATCCACCGTGCACTGAATGGCTTCCATGCATCCGGCTCTGATTACACCCTTAACACGCGTCATCTAATTTAGTCTTCCTTATTGACTCTGTGTGCTGAGTGTTATGACTAGCCCCACTTTATAGGTAAGAAAATTGCCAACTGGAAAGGTTCAGAAAGTTGTCCTTGGGTCACTATTGCCAGAGCTAGGATTTGAACTCAGAAACTTGAGAGCCCGTTCCACATAGTCCCAGGCACGGTCTTTCCCTGTAGAACCACCTTGACTTTTATGATTTAAAGACTCCTTTGTGTGGGGCTTCCCTGGTGGCGCAGTGGCTGAGAGTCCGCCTGCCGATGCAGGGGACACGGGTTCGTGCCCCGGTCCGGGAAGATCCCACATGCCGCGGAGTGGCTGGGCCCGTGAGCCATGGCCGCTGAGCCTGCGCGTCCGGAGCCTGTGCTCCGCAACGGCAAAAAAAATAAAATAAAGACTCCTTTGTATGATAAAACTTCTATCCTTTTATAGGTCTGATTTTCTAACAGGTGGGGGTTTGAATGAGTACCTGAAAGGAAAAGAGTGTTCCAGTGTGTGAGAGGTTGGGTGGAAGGGAGGGAGGACGAGGCACAGCCATGAAGACATGGGTGCTTCCAGCCTAGAATGAGTTTATTGCCAAAGGTCAGAGGTCATTTTTTCCAGCTGACCGAGGCACTGAGTATGCCCCATTTCCTGGGAAATGAATGGACAATTCGGGGCCTAGTCAATCACTGCTACTTCTCAGCCTTTAAGCCATAAATCTAAAACAAATAATAAACAAGGGAAGCTCTTTAAGACTCCCTCAGCAATCTAGTCTGCTTGATTTTTATTCAGGGAAGATGCCAAAAAATCCCCGACTCACTACAATTTGTTTTTTTGTAAGAAACTGAAAAGAGGGAAAACTCAAATGTTTCTGCTCTCCCTCATTTGAACGTTTCGAATCCAAAGTAAACAGGGGACCTCTGTCCTTTGTGTTGGATGGTGGTAGACACAGGGCCCTTGTTCCAGGAGCACAGTGTCTGCCCATCACAGGCCCCAGTGCACACTGAGGCCCTGTGTCTGGGCCAGTGGTACGGGCCCTGATTCCCCCAT
The DNA here is from genome assembly GCF_964270905.1 of Leucopleurus acutus. Lineage (NCBI taxonomy): Eukaryota > Metazoa > Chordata > Mammalia > Artiodactyla > Delphinidae > Leucopleurus > Leucopleurus acutus. The sequence goes on along the minus strand of NC_139154.1, from coordinate 88,024,223 downwards.
GCTGTGCAGCAGTGCACACAGTTGGTGTTCAAGCTTCATCTCTCCCCGACCCCCGTGATCATCTCTACCTCAATGAAAAAAGAGAAACCCTCTCATCGCTCACTCTCGGGGACACTGAAACCCATGCAACTGCGCTCACTGCTTTTCTTGCTGAGAGAAAGCAGTTTGTTTCTTATTGCAAAAGTGAAACAAATTCATTGTGGAATATTTAAATCAGAAGACGAAGAGAGAAGAATAGACAAAGAATCACTCAACTTAAACACCCAGACATAAGTGCTAACCATTTTGGTGTATCTATAGCCTTTTTCTGTTTCCTGATGCATGTGTAGTAACATATTTATGGGGGGAGGAGCAACATGTGGATCATACTGTACATTGCTTAGGGATGCATCGTAAATCATCACCCAAAAAAATGTCAATTGGAATAAAGAATTAATTGTAAAAGGTGGTGGAATAAATACAGATGAATATTTATTTCAGTTGTTAACCTGGGGCCCATGCATAAGCTTCAGAGAGTCTATAAATGCATGTAATCATATGCACAATTTGGTACACAAATATAGATAAAGATAAGGACATAGATAAAGACTTAGCTATACGGGGGCAGCAGGGAAGATAGTTCATAGTTTTCACCAGATTCTCCAAGATATATGTGACTCCAAAAACCAATGACTTATATTAACTTGGCTTGGGGGAAAATTCCCAATGTAGGAGACCACCTACCACACAGCTGGTAGGAACGTGAATCGGTTAAACATTTCTGTAGGGCAATTTGGGTAATCCTGTGTGTGTGTGTGTGTGTGTGTGTGTGTGTGTGTGTGTGTGTGTGTATGATTTAAAATATCCATAAGAACATATTATGAAGTTAAAATAGTGCAAAGCAGTGTAAATTGGAGAGCAGAGATAGACAAATTATTAATACAGAATACAAAGCTTGGGGGATGGGCAGGATCAAGAATATAACAGATCTATGGTATGATAAAGGTATTATTTCAGATCAGTAGGGAAAGAATGGATAAAGTTAATGGGTATCAAAACTTATCAAAAACCTTAAGATTCTTCACCAAATCAAATTGTATGGAGAATGTTATAGAATAGTGGTTAGATTAGCATCCTTGTTTGGTTCCTGCCTCTAATGTTTTCATGTGAAGAATTTTACACATGCTGATTTGATGTAGGTATTCCTAATGTTAATGAGGTAGTCTATATCTAAGATATTTTTCCTGTAACTATAGAGACAATTACATTTTATCTTTGATGCTAAAATGTAAAAAAAAAGAATTTGTAACTATGTGTAGAATGGATGTTAACTAGATTTATTGAGGTGATAATTCAAAATATATGCAAATATCTGATCATTATGTTGTACACCAGCAACTAATATAATGTCAATTACATGTCAATTTTTAAATGTAATTATTTATTAATAAAATATTATCTGAATTACCAGAACAAACTCTACTTGGTCCTAGTATATTGTTTTTAGTGACATTTTGGATTTGATTTGCTAGCATTTTATTTACTTTTTTTCATCTTTCCTCTTAAGTCAGATTGGTCATTACAGCTTTTTTTTTCTTTTTTGTTTGTTTTTGCTACTTCTGTTAGTTTGGTATATCAGGGTTGCTTTAGTTTGAAAAACTGAACTGTGACACTTTCCAGCCTCTTTTATGTTCTGGAACACTTACTTAAACAGCAAAGACATTAAATTCCTTGAAGGCTAAAAGAAATATACTTTATAACTCTGTGGAAACAGCATCTTTTATGGAGTAATTTTTTTAACAACTTTTCCATTTCTTTTCTGATTATTAGTTGTTTCTAGTTTCTACTTCTTGAGTTGATACAGCAATTATATTTTTCCTAAAAAATTATTTATTTTAATGAAATTATTCAAATTCATTAACATTGAGTTATACATTACTATTTTCTTATAATTAAAAAATCTTTTCTACATATGTTCTATTTCACATCTCATTCCCAACACTATAAATTTTGTATTTTCTCTTCACTCATGATAAATCTTGCCATGCTTTTATTATTCTTTTCAAAGATGCTCTTTCATTTATTCTGATTTTTGCCTTTTTTATTTTTTGGCTGCGCCAGGTGGATCATAGTTCCCCGACCAGGGATTGAACCCGGGCAACAGCAGTGAAAGCATCAAGTCCTGACCACTGGACTGCCAAGGAACTCCTTGATTTTTGCCTTTTCTAATTCACTAATTTTTGCTTTAATTGTGACCCCACATTTCGGTTTCCCTTAGATTTATTTTATTTTCTATTTCAGTAAAGTTGTTACTTCATTTAGTTTAATTATTTTTTAATAATAAAAGAAAATCTGTGGCTACAAATTTCAGCTTTAGCCGAATCCCAAATATTTTGACTTTGTTCTCATCACTATTTTGAAGTATAATTTTAATTTTCTCTTAGATCCAATAGTAATTTAGGAAAAAATGTTTTTATTGTATGTTTAAGTTGTCCTTTGTTATTAAATTCTAATCTAATTGAATTATAGTTAATGACTGTAGCCTAAGAAAGAAGTTTTTTCTTCCTGAAATTTAAGGTTTCATTTGAAGGTCAGCATATGTTCATTTCTTAAAAATCTTTAAGGATTTTTGAAAGGAATGTATGTATATTTGTAGAATACAAAATCTTAATTTGTACATATTAAATTAATTACATTAGATAAATTATCCAAATTCATTGTAAATTTACTAAGTTTTTTTTTCCTTTTGAGGTGCCACAGAGATGCTCCAGTTTCAAAAAGGGTATCCCTTATCTATTGTTGCATAACAAACCACCCCAAAATTTAGTGGTTTAAAACAGCGACATTTTATTATTTCTCAGGATTCTGAGTGGGCTGGGTTCACTCTTACAGCTGAATTCAACTGGTGGATCAGACAGGGGCTGTGTTCAGGACTGGTGGCTTGTCTCTGCTCCACATGGCCTGTCATCCTCCAGTGGACCAGACTGAGCTTCTGCACATGGTGGTGGAACCATTCTAAGACAGCAAGCTCTACTGCACAGGAGTTTTTCAAGTCTCTGCTTGTATCCTCCCATTAACTGAAGTCCCATTGAACTAAGAAAGACACATGGTCAAACCCAGACTCAGTGTGGGAGGGGGCAATGCAAGAGCATGGGTATCGGGGAAGTATGCGTCATTGGGGACCATCGACGTGAGAGTCTAGCACACAAAAGGATGAAAATTTGTTCTTGTAGTTCTCCTTGCATTTCTAATAGTTTTGACCAAAATAATCTTGTTTATATACGAATTCATTTTTGTGCGACAAATTTTAGTTTTCTCATAATTATGTTACCCTACCGCATTCCTTTTGGTTTGTATTTACACTTTTTGATTTTATATCACCGACAGGTGAGTTTTTTAAAAGCCTCTAGTTGGATTTTGTATTTTAAAAGGGGAATTAAAACTATTCATGTTTAATTGGAATACAGATACATTTGTGCTTACTTCTACCATCTGATCATATGTATAATTTTTTACATTTCTTGGACTTTTTCCTCATTCCCTTTTCCTGCTAACTCAATATATCTCTCTCTGCTCCCTTTTTTCCTCTAGAAATTTGGATGTTAAATGTTGTATTTTTATTCTATTACTAGTGACCTTTAAATCTTTGAATGAATTTATATATCTATCAAAGAAAATAATTTTATAGTAGTTATTAATTCTCTTCAGTGAGTGATAACAAAATAAGCACATTTTTATTTTCCCTTCTATGCCACCCTGTCCCTCCAGTTTCTATAACGATAATCTGGGCCTTTAGATTTATATTATTACTATGATTTAATCCTGACTACTAATCCATGTATATATGTTTTCTTTCAAGAATTATCTTCAATAGTTTTATTAAATTTCCAACCATACCTTCAGCTTCACCTAACAGTGGTTCAGACATTAAGGACATTTAATTACACCACATAGAAAGGAGAGTGAATGGAAGCAGGTCTATGGTTGGTTCAGCAGGTCTATGTTTCGTTCAGCAGCTCTAAAATGCCAAGGTGCTCTCAGATTCTCTTGGCCTTTTCCTCATGGTCACAGGATGGATGTCACACTCCAGATACTTCATCCTTAGACAACCATCTTCAAGACAGGAAGAAAGATCAGGCTACCTCATTGCCTGGCTTCAAAAAGAAAATTCCTAATAAACTTAACCAAGGAGGTGAAAGACCTATACTCTGAAAACTATACAACACTGATGAAGGAAATTGAAGCTGATACAAAGAAATGGAAAGATATCCCATGTTCTCGGATTAGAAGAATTAATACTGTTAAAATGGCCATACTACCCAAAGCGATCTACAGATTTAATGCAATCCCTATCAAAATATCCATGACATTTTTCACAGAACTAGAACAAATAATCTTAAAACTCATATGGAACCACAAAAGGCCCCAAATTGCCCAAGAAATCTTGACAAAAAGAGCAAAGTCTGGAGGTTACACCTCCCAGACTTCAGACGCTACTAAGTCTGAAAGCTACAACAAATAACATACAAGGGAACTCTCACAAGGCTATCCTTGTACTCTGTTGGTTGAAATGTAAATTTGTGCAGCCATTATGAAAAACAGTATGGAGGTTCTCAGAAAACTAAAATGATCCAGCAATTTCACTCCTGGGTATATATCTGCAAAAAAACTAAAACACTAATTTGAAAAGATAATCTGCACCCCAATGTTCAAATTGGGTTAAGAAGATGTGGGGTGTGTGTGTGTATACAAGATGTGGTATACATACACACACACACACACACACACAAAATATGTAATATTATTCATCTATAAAAAGAACAAAATTCTGTTTGCAGCAACATGGATGGACCTAGAGAATATTATACTTAGTGAAAAAAGTCAGACAGAGAAAGACAAATACTGTGTGATATCACTTATATGTGGAATCTTGAAAAAATACAAATGAATGTATACGTAAAACAGAAATAGATTCACAGATACAGAAACAAACGTGGTTACCAAAGGGGAGAGGGAAGGGGGAGGGACAAATTAGGGGTATGAGATTAACAAATACAAACTACTATGTATAAAATAGATAAGCAACAAGGATATACTGTATAGCACAGGGAATTATAGCCTTTATCTTGTAATAACCTATAATGGAGTATAATCTGCAAAAATACTGAATCACTATGCTGTACACCTGAAACTAATATAATATTATAAATCAACTATACTTCAATTAAAAGGAAAAAGAAGAAGAAGAAGCAAATTTCTACCCAAGAAGCCTAACAGGAGACTTTCCTGACATTTTATTGGCCAGAACTTAGTCACATGTCCAGCCCTAAGCCAATCATCAACAATGGGCAAGGAATCCTCTTGCTTCATCCCCTGGGTCAGCGCATGCTGTCAATCACACAAAACTGGGATTCTGTTAGCAGGAAGAAAAGGAAAATGTCCATTCTATTGGCATCCAACAGTGAGTGCCACAATATATTAAAAATCGGGAGTAAGGGGCTTCCCTGGTGGCGCAGTGGTTGAGAGTCCGCCTGCCGATGCAGGGGACGTGGGTTCGTGCACCAGTCCGGGAAGATACCACATGCCGCGGAGCGGCTGGGCCCGTGAGCCATGGCCACTGAGCTTGCGCGTCCAGAGCCTGTGCTCCACAATGGGAGAGGCCACAACAGTGAGAGGCCCGCGTACCGCAAAAAAAAAAAAAAAAAAAAAAAAAAATCGGGAGTAAGGCTCAACAGTGTTACTGCTTTATCATTCACTGCCATTTCCATTACACTATTTCTTTTACATTACTGAGTTTATTTGCTTGGCTGGAATATTTTCGGTGGAGTCTTTTTATTTATCTATTTTTCCATTGGGGTGGTACATGAATGATTTACATTTTTTATAGCTGCTTGTCTGAAATAGCTTGGTAAGAAACAGAATTTTGTGTTACAATCATTTCCCCCCAAAATGCATTTTCCATACATATTGCTTTGTTGGTTTGGGCATTTATGCAGCAAACATGAAGATGATGTGTTTCCTTCAGAGGTTACCTGATTCTTCTGCCTGTGTGGCTTCACAAAGAAGAGAGCACTTTACTTGTCCATTGTTGAATCCCTAGTGCCTGGAACGTAACGGGCTTGTCATGGACATGTGTGGAATGAATGGATGAAAGAAAAAAGAGCCAGGTGTCTGTGGGAGACTCCCGAAAGAGCCCCTGCATTTCACCTGCACGTTGAAGAGTTTCTTTCCCCTGCACGTGTAACCACATAACGCTAGCTGGGAGCCAGTGCGGCTGCCCTCACCACGGCCCCCTCGGCAATGTGCTCTCTGTGCCAGGCATCAAATGTGAGAGCCCCCTCCAAGGGATCCCTGCCCTGTGTGCACCCCGGTACCTGGACACTCCCTGGAGTCTTCAAGAGGATGGAGATTTGCCCCTCCTGCCTTTTCTGTGGTTCATTTCTGCCTACAGCCTTTGTTACAACCAACCTCAGGAGCATTGCTGGGTTCTGATGGGGGTGGCTCCCTAGAGATACCTTTCTTTTCTGTGAGGTAAATTGAAGGTTGTCAAAGCCTTCTCTCAAACTGGTCTCATCTGCGTTGTCTTAGAGAGATTCCTTAAAATGTCTGTTATGTGGGTGGAATCCTTTTTCAGTTTTGAACAATGGTAGATTTCCCCCCGTCATTATTTTCCTTTGCCTGTTGCAATGGGAGTTCGAAAGAGAGGCAGGAGGAGAAGTTCAATGTGATGGTTTAAACGTATGTCACAGAATAGAAGTCTGTCCTTGCACTTTTTATTATCTCAAAATCGCCTCCCCCTTATAGATCTGTGGGATGTATATCCCCCTCCCCTTATTGAGGACCCCTCCTGTCTTGGGACATAAGAACAGTTTCTCCTCTATCAGCAATATGCTCCCTTTTTGGCTCTCTGTTAAAAATATTTTGGATATCCTGGCTTTGTCCTTCTCTGTCTCATATATTTTAAAAATTATTTATTTATTTATTTGGCTGCGTCCAGTCTTAGCTGCGGCACGTGGTCTTCTCTAGTTGCAGCATGTGGGTTTCTCTCTAGTTGTGGCGCATGGCTCTAGGGCGCACCAGCTCAGTAGTTGTGGTGTGCAGGCTTAGTTGCCCCGTGGTATGTGGGATCTTAGTTGCCCGACCAGGGATAGAACGCATGTCCCCTGCATTGGAAGGTGGCTTCTTAACCAGTGGTCCACCAGGGAAGTCCCTCTGTCTCATATCTTATCTCTCATAATTTTTTTCCGTTTCCTCTGAGTTTGGGGAGAATTTTTTGAGCTTATCAGGCAGATTGACCCATCACTAAAAAATATTTAAGTCCATTTTGCAGCTCTCTATCTTTCTTTGATTTTTCCTTCCTCAATTCTTTATATATTTTTTCCTGTCTCTCTTTTGCTTCTCTTGATCATCACTACTCTTTCCCATCAATACCATTAGTTTCACCTGCATAAGGATAGCTAGGCATTTGATTTAGGACTTTTCGCCAGCACTCCTGAGAATTTGGAGGGCAATCTTCCCAGTCTTCAGACAGCTCTGGCTGTACGGCTGAGGCTGCAGGAGGTCGGGGGACAGCAGCAAGGACAGAATTGAATGCATAGCTCTTCTGTCTCCAAGTGTGCTTAATGGAATGGTTTGGCATCAGCTGTGCTGAATCCTCTGGGTACCTCTCCTGCATGCTGGTCAACTAGGCAGTTCACGAGCTATATGAGAAGATAAGGATTTTAGTTGTAGCAGCCGCCTGGTAACTCTGAGTCTTAGAGACTCTGACTAATACCTTGACATCTTGGAGCCGCTTGGACCACCTGTGGAACCATCAACCTCCAGACTTCAATACTGGGCTTTGGAGCCATCCTGCAATATCCCTTGCGAAGGAAGGATTCAAGCTGAATACACAACTTGAATGTGCATTCCCAAGGTAGACCTGAGAGCTGGGAGATAGATGGAAGATGTTAGCAGAAGGTCAGACCAGTCTTCCGACAATACTGGCATGAAAACCACCTAGGTAGCTGAGGACAAAGCAAACGCCGCTGATGGCTTCTTACCTCACCCATTATGCTGGTGATGAAAACTGTAAAAGTGGACTCCGCATAAGGTTTCCTACTTTTTCTTTTGGCTAGAGATAAGGAATACACTAATAGCTGAGGCTTTGCAGGGGGCTGATACTCGAACAATACCTTACTTTGGATTAGATTTCTTTTCCTAAATCCCTTAACACATTAAAACCTCACTCTGCCTGAACACAGTTCTCCAGAGTCCTTTATAAAACCTCTCTCTCGGGCTTCCCTGGTGGCGCAGTGGTTGAGAGTCTGCCTGCCGATGCAGGGGACACGGGTTCGTGCCCCGGTCTGGGAAGATCCCACATGCCACGGAGCGGCTGGGCCCGTGAGCCATGGCCGCTGAGCCTGCGCGTCCGGAGCCTGTGCTCTGCAACAGGAGAGGCCACAATAGTGAGAGGCCCGCGTACCTCAAAAAACAAACAAACAACAACAAAAAAACTCTCTCTCTCTCTCTCTCTCTCATACACAGATGACATCTGACCTTTGACATCCTACTGAGTCAGGCACCCTTTCCTGTATTTCCTCTGAGTCCCCCTGTCTACTGCTGCCACCGAGGAAGGTCCTGCAGCCACCAGAAGACTTCTCTGCTCACTGCCCTCCAAGGCTTGTCTGCAGGAATTGTAATTCCTTCAATGCAGTGGCCCATGGCAGTGCTTCCTCCCTAAGAATGTCTGGGCTGTTTACTCACTAATATCTGGGTTAATTGCCGATCTAAACAGCGAATTCTGCTGGCCTGAATCATTCAGGGAAGACTCTGATGCTAGTGGTCCCACAATCACTTCCACAAATGAATCAGGAAGGAGGGGGCGGCTGATTACAGTGAAGAAGGAGACTCTTTAAACATACTCTGTAATAAGTATGTGGAAGAAAAGAAAGGGGAAACTGACAGTGGGACTTTGCTGGCCTCTGAGCAGAAGATAGAGCAGTTCTCCTGTTTGCACGGGGAGAAAAGGCTATGCTTGGCTTTACAGAAGGTATTATCCTTGAGCTCAAGGCCAGCTGAATCAAGCATGTGCAGCAGTAGCCCAGGCATATTCTTAGGAGGAAGGCCACACGCTGGTCAGTCTCCACGCACACAGAAACAGGACTTTCAGTGGCCACGCGAGACAGCTACTGTGCCTGTAGGTAAAGGAACGCAGCGGCGTTCTCTATGCAGCATCCGGGGGCTACAGCTGGAATTTCACTCAGCTTGGGGTGCCATTATTCCATACTGCTAAAATACAAAAACATCACAGCTTCCTCTAGGAAAAATGAGTTCTTCCCTCTAAATCGCATTCTGTCATTTTTTTTCTCATTCTTCTTATACCACAGGCTGAGAAACAAATTCATAGCTCCTGACTTACCTGTGAAACTATCCCCCGTAGGAAGGTGTACACATGCACAAGCAAAGAACTGATATGGAAATGATAATAATAAAAAAAAAAGACACTGGTAGGAAATTGAGAGTGGGAAATTTATGTCCACTGAGAGAGTTTTTCTTTAAGCAATAGTTATATTTGTTGATATTAAATAATGTGCTAAGCATACAAATAAATTCTTCCATTTAGTCCTCACGTCAACCCAGTGAGTTCAGTATTATCCTTATGAAAACCATGGGAACTGAGGCAGCATGGTATAGAAGCCAATACAGAGGCTTTGGGACCGGCTCATTTTGCTTTCAAAATCGGGCTCTGCCAATGGCAGGCTTTGTTTCTCTGGGTAAGTTACTAAATTCTCTAGGTCTCGATTGTTTTCATATAAAAGGAGGATGGAGTCTACCTCATAGGGTCATTGTGAGGATTCAATCAGATATACAAGATGCCAGAGTCAGAGTGTTAACATTTTAGGATATTGGGTTTCCTCCTAGTTCTATAAATGTCCAAAAATTATTTTTCAGTTTACAAAAAAATGTTGTAGATGTTTAGAAAAAAACTTCAACGCCTGATTGTCTCTTTGACTTGAATGATTTGGAAGGTTGATAAAACTACAGATGTGGACTGGCTATTGACAATTTGAGGGAAGAATTCATGATTTCCAAGCATCAGAATGTCCTTTGATGTGAGTACTCTTTAGCCTGCAAGATATCAAATTATATTCTGATTACAAAGATTTTACAACGCTGAAGGGGACAAGCTCGTTGTCTTGATTCTGCTGCTACTTCCCTCCACCCAAGACTTTGTGTGCAGGCAGGGGGCAGAGGAGGGGAAACTGCTGAACCTGACTCTTGCCAGTTTGGACAGTCAGCCCTCAGCCACAGTGAACTTGATGTGTGTGTCCCAGCAGGAAACAAGCTGACAGGTCAATTCTCCACTCCTAGCTGGGGGTCCTGGAGAATAGGAGAAGGGTGTGGAGAACTCCTGATTTCTTTCCTCCTATAGACAAGGCAGGCTAGTCTAGGAAGGAGACAGAAGAGCCACTGGAACAGGTCAAGGCCAGTCTGAAGGATGAAGACACAGATGCTGAAGGGAGTCAGGGACCACTCACTAAAGAGAGTGTGTGTGTGCTCTGTACATGCATACGTGTGGACTTAGGAACAAGGACTTATCATGAAACCCTCACCACCAATCATTAACGGTTGAAAGAGCAGCAAAATATCCTCTGACAAATGTATTGCAAAGAATGGTTTCTCAGAGTAAATTTACACTGTTTTCAAAATCCCTTTCTACATGGTGTTTCCTGCTCAAATGTTGAGGCCAATGGCCTGGTGCTTCCTTTTTGAAACTCAGCTCCTATGAAATAAACTTAACAAACATCAACTCTGAGAGTCTGAGCATTGCGCCAAGGAAACAGAAAGAGATTTTGCTCCCTGCCCCTTCAAGGAGAGTGGGTCTACCCTGAGCAGGTAGGCTAGAGGGACCAGGAGAAGACTTAATCCTTGAGCTCGGGGCATCTGGAGAATACACCAGTCACAGCCTCTCAAGGGCACACTGTCCCCTATGGATGGTCCCTAGGGAGCCTATAATTCTTCCATTCTCTGCCCAGAATGTCTTCCCTCTGTCCCCTCTACTTCCCCAAATTCCAGCACCAGGGGCCAGCTCAAGGCTACAAATCCTTGAAAGAACCAGTCAGGTAGCTCCTGCCCATACACATCCTCTCTCAGGGACATATGGCTGCATGCTACCGTGTTCTCGGCCTCAACGGCCTGTGGCGGGATGGGGTGGAGTGGTCTGGGGGTACTGGTGGTGATAGATAACCAGGCGCCCCACAGCAAAGACCCATCTTCACTGTCAGCATCAGACCAGATGCACGAAAGCCCGCTGATCTTAACAACGTGCCGCCTGAGAACGTGGGGTGGCTGTGCTCCCGCGGCAGGCGTCCCGAAAATCCAGCGTTCTCTCGGATGGGGGCGCAGGTGGGAAATCTGGTTGAACAAATTCTTCGCTCGATTCTGGGGAGCACTTTCCTTGGGCCAAGTCTTGACAGGGGCAGGTGAAGCTCGCAGGTCCCGTTCCGGGTCGAGTCTCAGCGCCTTGCCCGGGAGAGCCCCCGGCAGCTGCCGTTGGCGCAAGTGACAGACGCCAGGGCCGCTCCGCTCCCCTGCCTGGCTAGAAGCGGCCACTGCGCCCGGCCGCTCGGGCTCCGCACTGAGCTGCTAGTCTGAGGGTGGTGTCTGAAATCAGGCGCTTCCTGCCTTTCCCTCGGCCTGGGTGCCCGGCCCGCGCCGCGGACTCGGAGATTCCCGGGTCGCGCCGCGCCGCCCCGCCCCGCCCGGCACGGTGCGCGCAGTCTCCCCGCCCCTGCTCCAACCCCACCTCCGCTCCACCCCCACCCCCCTGCCCCTAGAGGGGCCCCCCCCAACCGGGGCGCGAAGGTGGTCCGCCAGGCCCAGTAGCCGAGTGGCGGAGGTGACGGTAACCGTCTTCCCGTTTCCGCCCGGCCGCCGGCGCGGCGGGGCGAGTGCCAGCAGAGGCGCGCGGTCCTCCCTCCGCCCGCCCGCGCCGGGGGCTGGCCCTGCCTAGCCGGCGCCTTTTTCCCCCGCACCGCGGCGCCGCTTCGCCACTTGGGCACCTCAGGTAGGGCAGGAGGCTGGAGTGCCTGCCGCCTGCCGCCCGTAAAATGGTTACCTCGGCTGGACAGCTCGCCCTCTTCGTGCTGGGTATGTACACTGCCTACTGCGCGCCCGGTGGCACCTGCCCTCCGCGACACCCCGCTTTCCCCTGTCCCCTCCACTTCTCTCTCCCGGGGGTGTTCTGCGCCCGCCTAGGAGAGGAGAGGGCGGCGAATTCTTTTCGAGGCTTGAAGGCTGGGAGGCAAGGGGAGCCACTCGGGCTTACTAGGAATTGGGGGAGCCTATTCCAAAGAGGGGGACCGTCGAGCGCCCAGGCTTTCCCCGGTAAGTGGCCGCCGGGCGGTGCGTGAGAACACCCGCCGGGGAAGGAGGAGCGGTGGGTGAACGGGCTTGAGCTTTAATCCGCCTTCTCTGTGTGCTCGTACACTTGCCTACACCTACCTGCTTACCTGGCTGCCTCCAAGCCAGTCTTCACCGGCGTCGGTAGCGCGTAGACTCGCGGAGGGTGGCCAGCGTCCGACCCTCCGGCCGGACCTTGGCTGCTTCCCTTTCGTACCCGCCGCCTACCCGTGAGCCCCAGCGACCGGCAGATGTTCACCATCAGCAGCGGCGCCTCAGTCTTCTAACTTTGAGAGTTCTCGAGCTTTGGGGGTGGATTTTTGTGCGGATTAATTGTTGTTTTAATTAACTTCCCTTGGAGAAGTGGTTTAAGTGTCAGCCGAGGGCAGGAGTGAAACCCTAGACGAAGCGCTGCTGATTTCCTTTGAGTTTATTCTTGGAAGAGAACGAGGGATGGGGGAAGGGAGGGGAAGTTAAACCCGGCAAACCCGAGTCGGGTCTGGGGAGCCGGTGAGATTTTCGACGGTGAAGGTCACTGCCCGGCCGGCTCTTGCCCCTCGCGGCGCCGGGTCTCGTGTTGAGATAGCAGATTGACAGCCCGGGTGTCCTGGTTACTGCCGTAGCTTCCGTGAAATGAATTGTTCAGTCCCTATCTCCTGCGTTTAACCCTGTAAAGCAAGTTGCTCCCTACAAGATCATTTATTAGAGCGTGAGAAAAGCTATAGAACCCCTGCCTGCAAAATGCCCAGAGCCGCAGCCCCACCCAGTTCCGTGTACAGTTTCAGGGGGTTCACGGACCCGCCCGTAATCCTGCCCATGAAACGCTGATTAAGAACCGCAGCAGAAGTGGAGGCATCATATAAGGGAAATACAGAGCAGCCGTGGAACGGGATTCCACAGCTGCTCCGAGGTGTACCCTCACCTGAAACTCCCCAACAGGTGGCATGACTCTGAGTGGCTTTTTTTTTCTTTTCCCAAGACCATTTTATATTTTTGTATTGATGGTTCTAATTTTAGATTTTTTGTTAAAGCAGTAAAACATTACCAATACAGTAGAAGCCTCCTGTATTTGGGTCCCTATGTAATGTTTTTTGCAAATGCTAATAGTAATAATATTAATAGCTAACACTCTTCGAGCACTTACTCTGTACCAGATATTGTTCTAAGTGCTGTGCATGTATTAACTCATTTAATTTTCACACCAACCTGATGAAGAAAGTATTATCGTCCCCATTTTATGGAGGAGGAAAGTGAAGCACATGGTCCCACAGTTAGTAGGTAGTTGGGCCAGAATTACGAGAGTGTGGAAGGAATGTGGATATTAAAAGTCACCTAACTGTGGTCACTGTAGTTCCATCTCCTAGGTTTGGGACTTTTCCTCGAGTCGAGATGGGTGGAATACCCTGGAGATTGTTTTAATTGGGTTTTCTTTTGGACTCTCAGGATCTCAAGGCGGTCTTAGGTTATTCAGTGAAAATCAGAGGCAAGAAACAATGAAGGTAAGCAAATTTGAGGAAGCTTTGTAAAGTTGCCCCTGCCTCCCACCCCCCACCCACCCACCCCCTCCCCGCCATCATACTATACTTGCCCATGAAGACTGCATTCATTCATCATGGAATTTTTCTCTTTTGCCTGAGTTCAACTTGATCTTTGTTTCCTCCCTTAAGAAAAAGATGTATAAATTTGCAAAGGTTGATCAATATGTGAAATCTGGCTCATACAGGTCCAAACTATGAGCAGTTGAAAAAAGTAGAGGAAAAGAAGGCAGGAGGAACTTACACCAGTGAGGATTCCTTTTTATTTATATTGCTTTAAAAAAAAAAAGCCATTGAACTTGGCCAAAAGTAGCCAATGTCGTTCTGTACATTGACGACCGCTTCTGCCTCCCACCTCCCTTTCTGCTAGATTACTAAATACCTGTCAGTGCCATGTGCATCTTTATTCTGCACATTTCCTCCAGAGCTGCTTTCCTCGCTAATTTTTCTTAAATTAGTTAAAGGCAGTTCCAGGCAAATCAGCCAGTGTTCCATCAGTAATCAAGATCTAGAAAACCGGGATCTTTCCCCTCCTTCCCCACCTCCATGGGAACGGTCTGAGAAGGAACTGTTAGGAGTCTCAGCTGATTCTTCTGATTACTTGATTGATGTTTTGGCCAAGAGAATGTGGAGACTGTTGCTTAAGTGGCAACATTGGGAACATAATCTAGGTTCCTGTGGTGGCTGCGCTCCCATGTCAGGTTTCCGTCCTTGGCGGAGCAAACCTCACAGGGGCTTGGCTCCTCCAGTCCCAGGTCCTCCCTGTGTCAAGGGAGAAAGATGTGTAATCTTGGGCAAGTTACTTAGCTTCCTTGTGCCTTGTTTTCCTCATCTGTAAAATGGTGATATTAATAGGATCATTGAATGTAGTTAATGAACCTAGAATGGTGCCTAGCACGTAGTAAGAGTTTAATCAATCATCGTCATTGTCACTTTGAACCTCATAGAATTCCAGGTATCATTGCAGGTTATGTCCATTCTGTAACTGAGAGTTTGTCTTACTTATCTCATTTTCCATCTCCCCACCCTTCCTAAGACAGAAAATACCACCTAAACTAAAAACCTGCTCAGAGATTTTAGCGAATATCGTTTGGCAGATGACAACTTCAAGAAAGTTTGGGAGTTCTTTTGGACCTTGTGAATTCTTTAATTTTTGATGCAGAACATTTGTATTTCCTCCTTACTGTTCAGTGGTCAGTTGTTTATTGAAGTCAGCACTAAGTTCCCGTTTTCTTATCTATAAAGTGAGAATAATAAAGCTACCCACTTCACAGGTTGTTATGAGAATAAAATGAGATGGTAAATGTGGAAGCTATTTATAAACTTTAAAAATAAATAAAAATAAATCTTAACACTACACACAAAATGACATTGATTTTATAATGGAAAAAAAGCATTATTATTTTTATGGCAGCTCCCAGAAGTAGGACTAAATGTAGGCTAAAGAAGGATGTCCTAGGACACGAAATGCCATGAAGGATGGGTAGAGAGGAAACAGGTCAGCTTCCCTGTGGATTCGGGGCTGAGGGACCAGCAGGGGGCATGAAGTAAGACGGTTCTCTTCTCCATTACTTGGTAATGTTGTCTTTCAGAGTGAACAGTGGAGGTTTGCCCAGGACACATGTTTTCATTATTGGGCAGCTAAAATTAGGGAAAGTTCACTTTGAACAAGGGCTGTAAAGGTGTATATGGAAGGCTTAGAGCCTGAGTTTCCTGTATTTACTTTTCCAAAATCTGATTTCCTAGGATAAAGTGATCTTTCTGTAAATACTCAGTGTCCCCTGCAAAGGAGACCTTTCTTATAGGAGTAAATGATGCTTCATGTTCCTGTGGTAACATATGAAAAATAGATGGTTTTTCCATTAGACCTATCTCTAAAGGCCTTTTGAAAGTATGTTTTGAACAAGGCCCTGCTCTTTTGGCTGCCCACTAAAAGGGACGGGGATGGGAAGTGGAGGTTGGGTCAAACAAAATGGAACTGGCCTGACACGCTGAATTGGGCATCTTGTGCCTGGTTTCACACTCACAACCTCTGTAGTGTGTTCCACAGCCGTATCCTCAAATTACAACCACTTGGAGAGCTTGGTAAACCAGATGGCTGGGCAGGAGGTGGGAGAGTTTAGCTGTGTAAAGAATTCCCCAGTGTGGTTTGTGCTGCTGGTGGGGAGGAGAGTAAAGGGACACTCTGAGACCCATCGCTCTACAGTTGGTGCTGTTAGGGAAGCTTCCAGCTTAATGAGTTGCATTTTGTCTAACGAGTTGCATTTTGCGTTTGATGTTTTAAATGCTGCCATGGGTTTCTGAGCATTATTAAAGGCGCTTCTACGGCCTGTCTTGTTTACCAGAGCAGAGTTAGAAGTCGTGCTGAGAACTCTTACCTGTTCTAAATGTTCTTGTACTCTACCTATGGAAAATGTAATAATCCCATGTTATTAAACTCCAGCTGACCAAAGCTAATCATGTCACGCTTTCTTTTGTGTGGATCACCAAAAATTGACTGTTGTGTTGCTGTCATTTCAAATATTTTTCATCCCCTCATTTTAAAGTATGAACTTAATTCAATGCTCAAGCTAGTATGTGTTAGATGGCATCTAGATAGAGGATTGGGGCACTTTTATGGTGACTTTTGTTTTGTTTTTTTTTTTTTTCCTGTGAAATGTCAAGTATAAAAATCTTTTGTAGAATCAGGAAAGCCAGAAATCTAGGCTACCAGAACCATCTCTTAGGAGCTCTTCATTTTAAGCACAAGGCACATTCCCTTTAGACCCTCTCTAAAAATTGGGGTAAATTCTTTTGCGGCATTAGGAATTAGTTGTATTAAATATGACTTGAATAGTTGTTACTTGGGCTTAGAAAGAGTAGGAAGTTTATTGAAATGGAATTTTATGTATTTGCTAGTATTTTTCTTTCTCTTTTAAGTCAGAGGAAACAAAATTTTCTTTCACTTCCCTAGTCTAGTGTATCATATGCCCAGTAGTTTTGTCCTTAATATTCTGCTGTCCTCGTACCTTGAAAAGCTTTTAGTTTTCCCCACCTTAGAGTTTACACTTCTCAAGTACTTGCAGATGGTTAGGGCTTCCTCTAGGAGAGATTTGACAAATAACTCCCTTCTGTAACAAGCTTGTATAACTTTGTATAACTCCAGCCTGCTGTTGCCTTTCCTCTTTTGGTTTTAATTTTTGAATGTGTTAACTTTTCTGGCTGGGAACCTCAACAGCGTGTCCTGACCCCTCCAAGTCCTGCCTTCAACTAACATTGGCTGGTACTTGCCCCCTCTTCCCTTCTAGTTTGAGGGCTTCTTGAGGGCAGAGCCCCTTGGTCTTCATCTTTGCCTTTGGCACCCTGAGCACAGGCCGACCTTCAGGGGAGACCAGTGAGCACTCGATGACTCCTTGGGGTGCCCCATACTGAATACTCCAAGTGTGGACTCAGTTGGCAAACACTTGGCTGGGTAGGTAACATTTATCCTGAAAAACTCTTCATCATGATAGTCAAGAGTGGTTGCATATAAATTCTTCTATACAACTAGTTTTCAGAGAGTGTTTTATTGTTTTTTTAAAATAGATTATGATTTGTTTTGATTGCAAAACCATATTTTTTTTCTCTAGAACATAGAAAATTCAGGAAAGCATAAGAGAAAAGTTATTTTAGTGGCCTGTAATTCCACCACCCAAAGATAACTATGATTAACATTCCATTGCACAGCCTGATGGATTAATGTATAGGTCAATAGATATTCTTTAAAAACTGGTATGAATTCCAAGTGGCTCACACTGTTTAACTTATTTTTGTAACTTAACCATCTTTCATGATAAACATTTTATATCGTTTAACATTCATCCATGACATCATTCTTAGTGGCTGGGAAATAATCCCTTGATTATGTTTACTATAATTTTGAAGCCCTTTGGACATACAGATGTTTCTTATTTCTCACTGTTATGAATAATCCACACAGTGTTGTTGGGAATATAAATTGATACAACTTCTCTTGGAAGTCAGCGTGACAATAGCTATCAATTTTACGTGGGTATAATTTGGGTCATCAGTTTCACTTTTTGATATATATGCTACAAAAATACTTGTCTAGAAGTGTGAAGAAAAATGTAAAGGGGGATGATTGTTGACTTGTTTATAATAGTAAACAAGTTGCCAGTAAAAAAGTTGCCAGTACCACACTGTTATAGTTTATTTTTTATTTATTTATTTTTTTGGCGGTATGCGGGCCTCTCACTGTTGTGGCCTCTCCCTTTGCGGAGCACAGGCTTCGGACGCGCAGGCTCAGCGGCCATGGCTCACGGGCCCAGCCGCTCCACGGCACGTGGGATCTTCCCGGACCGGGGCACGAACCTGTGTCCCCTGCATCGGCAGGCGGACTCTCAACCACTGCGCCACCAGAGAAGCCCTGATTAGTCTTTTATAGTAAGCATATATTAAATTTATAATGCTAAAGTCAAGGAACATAAATGACACAACAGACATTCTTGTATATAAATGTTTGGCTCATCTTTGATTATTTAGTTTCTAGAAATTGGCTTTTTCTCCCACCAGCAGTATATGAATGCTTACTTTCTAGATTCTTCTATAACCAAAAGTTAGTTTTAACATTTACCAAGTTGATTGGAGAAAAAAAGTCTTAGCCCAATTTCATATTTGTTAGGGTGAGTAAGTTTGTGCGTCATTTATCATCTTGTTATTTGCATCTTAACCTTTCAAAATTCTTCTTACTGATGGATCAACCTTTTCTTAGAACTTTATAACACACTTTATGTAAAAAGGTCGTTAATACTTGGCAAGTGTTCATTTATTGTTTGTCTTTTACTGTTTTGTTTATGATATTTTTGACATGCCTAAGGTTTTTGTTTTTATGTAAGAGAAACTGTAAATCTTTCCCCTTAAGCTTTCTACCTTTGCTTGTATAATTAGGAAAACCTTCCCTATCCTAAGTTGAGGCAAACATTTACTTATTTTTTTCTTCTAATTCTTTAGTGGTCTCATTATATTGAACGAATCTACCTGTAATTTATTCTAATGTATGGTGTGAGGTATCAGTACAACTCATGTTTCATTTTTTTTAAAACAGCCAACCAGTTAATATTGTCAATTGTCATTTGTGGAATAATCTATCCTTCCTACTGTGGTTTGAAATTCCATTTTTTTATCGTATGCTAAATTCTTCTAAACTTGAATCTGTTCGTGGGATTTCAGTTTGGTTCTTTTATTTTGTATTTTTGCCCTTGTTGTGAACTTGTTCTTTCAGGTAGTCTACAAATATTTATTGAGCACCTATTCTGTGCTGCAACTGCTTCTAGGTGCTAGGGAACCAGCCAAGACTGATCCCTGTTCTCATGGATCTTGTATTCTAGTAGGTAAGACCTTTTCCGCTGCTTTGTATTCTAATTGGTTATTGATATCTAAAAGCTTTTTTTAAAAATTATTTATTTATTTGTTTTTAACATCTTTATTGGAGTATAATTGCTTTACAATGGTGTGTTAGTTTCTGCTTTATAACAAAGTGAATCAGCTATACATATACATACATCCCCATATCTCTTCCCTCTTACGTCTCCCACCCTCCCTATCCCACCCCTCTAGGTGGACACAAAGCACCAAGCAGATCTTCCTGTGCCATGCGGCTGCTTCCCACTAGCTATCAGTTTTACATTTAGTAGTGTATATATGTCCATGCCACTCTCTCACTTTGTCCCAGCTTACCCTCCCCCCTCCCCATGTCCTCAAGTCCATTCTCTAGTAGGTCTGCGTCTTTATTCCCATTCTGCCCCTAGGTTCTTCATAACCATTTTTTTTTTTTTTTAGATTCCGTATATGTGTTAGCATACAGTATTTTTCTCTTTCTGACTTACTTCACTCTGTATGACAGACTCTAGGTCCATCAACCTCACTACAAATAACTCAATTTCATTTCTTTTTATGGCTGAGTAATATTCCATTGTATATATGTGCCACATCTTCTTTATCCATTCATCTGTCGATGGACACTTAGGTTGCTTCCATGTCCTGGCTATTGTAAGTAGAGCTACAATGAGCATTGTGGTACATGACTCTTTTTTAATTATGGTTTTCTCAGGGCATATGCCCAGTAGTGGGATTGCTGGGTCGTATGGTAGTTCTATTTTTAGTTTTTTAAGGAACCTCCATACTGTTCTCCATAGTGGTGTCAGTTTACATTCCCACCAACAGTGCAGGAGGGTTCCCTTTTCTCCACACCCTCTCCAGCATTTATTGTTTGTAGATTTTTTTTTTTTTTTTTTTTTTTTTTGCGGTACGCGGGCCTCCCACTGTTGTGGCCTCTCGCGCTGCGGAGCACAGGCTCTGGACGCGCAGGCTCAATGGCCATGGCTCACGGGCCCAGCCGCTCCGCGGCATGCGGGATCCTCCCGGACCGGGGCACGAACCCACGTCCCCTGCATCGGCAGGCGGACTCTCAACCACTGCGCCACGAGGGAAGCCCCTGTTTGTAGATTTTTTGATGATGGCCATTCTGACTCGTGTGAGGTGATACCTCATTGTAGTTTTGATTTGCATTTCTCTATCTAAAAGCTTTTTAAGAATTATATTTACAGTTGACCCCTGAACAACACAAGGATTAGGGGGCCAACCCTCCCGAAATACACCTTTAATTTACGGTCGGCCCTCACATCACCGGTTTCTCCATTTCCAAGGTTCCCCATGGGCAGACTCAATTACCCGGATCGTGTAGTAGTGTAGTATTTACTATCAAAACAAAACCTCACATATAAATGGACCCACACAGTTCAAACCTCTGTTGTTCAAGGATCAACTGTATTTTGTGATGGGTTTTGTTAATTTTAATAGTCTTTCAGTTGATTCAGGTTTCTTATGTAGATGATCATGTAATTTTGAATAGTGATAACTTTGCCTCTTTCCTTTTATATTTTCATCTCATTACTTTTTCTTATCATGCTGACTAGAACTTTAAGAACAACATTTTTTTAAAGGCAGTAGATATCCTTGTATTTTTCTTGATGTACTGCTAATGTTTGTAACATTTAACTAAGTCACACAAGAGGCTGACATTTCAGTTATTTATATATAATATACATATATATGTGACTGTATATTTGTATATTTATATATATGCATATAAACTTTATCATGTTAGTAAAATATATTTCTCTTCATAACTTACTAAAAGATTTGGTATTTTGCTTTGTTTTTTGAAGCAGGGGAGATAATGTGTTGTTGTTGTTGTTTTTCCAAATGTTTTGAGGATATTTATTGACTCAGTTAAATTAAAGGCATTCTTGGGGCTTCCCTGGTGGCGCAGTGGTTGAGAGTCCGCCTGCCGATGCAGGGGACACGGGTTCGTGCCCCAGTCCGGGAAGATCCCGCATGCTGTGGGGTGGCTGGGCCCGGGAGCCATGGCCGCTGAGCCTGCGCGTCCGGAGCCTGTGCTCCGCAACGGGAGAGGCCACGACAGTGAGAGGCCCACGTACCACCAAAAAAAAAAAAAAAAAAAAAAATTAAAGCCATTCTTAAATTCCTGGAATGAACCTTCTTGGTTGTGTGGTATTATTCTCTGTATCTACTGCTAGATTTGATCTGTTCTGAAGTATTTGGGGCCTTTTTTCTTTTTTTGGTTTGGATATCAGTGTTCTGTCAGCTTTCTAAAATAAATATTAAAATGTTCCATCTGGTTTACACTCTGGAGTAGCTGAAATATCATGGGAATCAAATGGTTCTTTGTCAGCTTGAAAGAAATTGCTTATGAAACTTCTGAGCTTGGTCCCTTTTTAGTGATCAGTTCAAGTTTTCTACTTCTTGAGGTGTTTTTGGTAATTATTTATTTTCCTCACAATCTATTCAATTCAGATTTCTAAAGCTTTAGCCCAGATTTATAAACAATCTCCTTTTAATTAAAAATTTTTCTTTTGCACCTGCAACCTCAGTTAATATGACTTTACCAAATATGAAACAAAGCAAACACTTAGGCCCCCCCAAATAAAATATATTTTTAATTTGTTTTTCTTGATAATGATATTTTGAAGAAAAACCTCTTTTTAATCATCAACCAAATTCAAGTCAAAGCTTCATATTTGATGGTCTGTTTGCATAAATGCATGTGCCAAAGTCGTTGTAATAATGCCATTTCTGATTTGGATGACGCATGGCACTGTGATTTCTAGCAGAGGCTGCTAAGTGGCTTCCTGATGGTTTCCTAAGCTTTCAAAAGTTTAAAAACCTCCAGACACACTATTGTGTCTATTAGATGTTACTGTAGTGTTTGGAGAAAATGGGACATTTCTGTTGTTTGTTCATTTGCTTTTTGTTTATTTTTTTCACTTGTTTTTAAGATCAGTACTTCTAGGTAAAAAAATGTTGGGTTCTGACAAAGAGACCATGTCTTCCTCTTGGATTTTAGGCCTCTAATCTGAGTTTGAATGAGGTTAGTAAACAATTCTCCTGGGTGCTTAGAGAATAGATATACCTTGATGGCTCTTCCGTCATCTCTTTCCAGGGCTGAGGCACTCTCTGGGTAACTACTATACTTCCAAGAGGTACGGGAGATTAACTGGCTAAATGGTACGCGTAAAGTGGTGACAGAAAAGCAGCCAAAGCTGATAAACGAGCGGTTTGCAATTACACACTCTGCTCCCCTCCCTCTGCCAGGCCTTGGCAGCAGGGAAGACACAAACTTAGGAGACTTTTCTTGGTTGAAAGAAAGCACGTAAGACTGGTAACTTTCACCGTGGCGGTGGCTTTGAGGAATTGGCATGTGAGCTGCCGAGGGACATAACCTGGTGACTTTATTTGTCACTGAGCTCAGCTGGAAACTCTGGGCTTGGGCACTTCTCACCTTGGACTGGTTTCTGGGTTACCACTTTGGCATTGAAGGAGCACATCAACAGGCCGGTTTGCATGCCGTACACACTCTCTGCTAGCACATTTGAACAATGACAGATGTTTTTGCACATAGCAGACCTTGGGTGTTATAATTAGAGTTTCAGGGGATGAATCATAGGTCCCTGAGCTAGAATGAAAGCAAGCCCGGGGCCTGAGCATTTTTTTAGGGAGGTGAGGTAAACTCATAGATCACATTGATGGGGAATCCTTCTGGATCTGGACTCTCCCTAAACCTCATCAAAGACTCCCAAGGCCCCCCGACCCCCACAAAAAAAACAAACAAAAAAAAAAACAAACACATCATTTGTGCTGGCCCCAGTGCGGGCCACTTAGTGTTACCAGAACACACACCCTGTGGTCGCCACCTCCCATGTGGGCCACTCGGTACCCTCCTTTTCTGCCAGCCTCGCTAAATCCTAATCATTCTTTTTCCACAGTGAAATAGAAATCAGAATCTACAAACAAAAGTATCTAGAAAACACCCGCACATTCAGCTCATCAGAGACATCTGCTTAATGAGGTTGAACTGTCAGGGATCTTACCAGATCCGTTTATGTGTGTGGTTACAGATATATTTGTATATTCACTCTTCTTCCTTCAAAAATGGCATTTGGTATTTTAAAATCTGCTTTTCACTTACAGTGTATGGAGAAAATATTTCTGTGGCAAAGATACAAATGTATCTATCAATCTATTCTTAATGACTAACGCATTCCGTTACACAGCTCTGTCATTATTCATTTATCCACCCCTTATTGATAGAGATGTAGGTTGTTTCAAACTTTTAAATATTCAAACCTGAAATGAAAATGTTTACAGCTAAACATTACCAGCATCTTTGAATTATCTTCTATGGTCAAATCCCCAGAAATGGATTACTAGGTCAAAAGGTACACACTTTTTCACCTCTCAGTATGTTTTGACTATCTGCCTTCCAGAAAAGGTAGACAAATTTATACTTCTGTCCTATGTGTGACTGCCTGTTTATCAGCAGCAAACTTACCTAGGATGAATATTATCATTTTCTAGACTTTGCTAATGACGTTGGCCAAATTGTATCTCCTTGTTTTAATTTGTGTTTCTTTGGCTAAAACCAAAGTTTGCTACAATTGAATGCTTTTTCATGTTTGTGTATTTGAATTTCTTTTCTTGGGACTTACCCATTTCTGTCCTCAGGTCACGTTTTGGGTGGGTGAATTATCTTCTCATTGATTTGTAAACAGTTTTATAAAAGATATATTAAATATTTTCTTTATTTTGTCATTTAAATTTACATGTATGTTTGGGTTTACAGAAGTATGGTTTTGTTTCTGTTTTTAACTTTTAAGGACTTAAAATCTGTTCATTATTTCTTTGTGATTTCTACTTTTGTTTTGTGGTAGGAAGGGATTTGCTGTGACTCTCTGATCTCTCATTTCCCCTTGTATTTTTATGTTGTTACTTTTTTGGACTTAAATTTCACTTCTTTGGGAATGCATTTTGGTGTCAGATGTGAGACAAAACTCTAACTTGCCTTTTTGTCGAAATGATCTGGTTCCTCAAACACCATTTGTTGGATTTATTCTCTACTCACTGATTTCGAATTCCACTTTTGTCACTTGAGACTTTCTTAGGCATACTCGAGTCTTTTTGGAGTTTCTGTTCTGTTCCATTAATCTGAGGCTCACCCTTTAATGAACCATTCTTTGGGGCTGGTAATGTGTTATTGCCCCAGGAAGCTGGGGCAGAAAAATCTTGAGAAGTAGGCAGGCATTGGGTGGGCGTTGAGTCTCACTGTCCTGAAAGGCATGGTGAACCTGCCTCTGCCCTCCTATCTTTTCTGGAACTTTGTGCTTTGCAGGAGTTGGGGGACATGAGACAGGCCTGCAGTCCTCACTCCATGTGACATTCTGGTTAACTGACACTGTATATTTTCATGTCGCCTTCTCAAATGGGAGGACGGTGGAGTCTGCCATGGCATACCTGGAGCCACAGACCAAACCTGGCACATCTCCCAGGATATAGTAAAGGAAATAATTAATCAGAAAGGAACTTCACTGGAAAGTCATAACATTGTTTTATATATTAAAGCAAACTCAGATATATTAGCAAATAGAATGCAAGATTGAAATGTCATAATTAATTTTTCGGATACAAGACTCAAATAAATTATGATTTTTTTTTTCACTTCGATTGTTTCAGGCTGTGCCCCCAGACTCTAGAGGAGTGGGTATGAGTTCCTTCTCTTTGCCATTTTGGGGGTTTTAATGGAAAAGTTTGAGAAGTACTGTCCCATGTGGATGACTAATTTTCAGATACTTAGAGCAGAATAGTAACTAAAATGAATATCTTCATCATTCTTCTGCTTCCTTTGGATATAATTTGCCTTTTTCTAAGTTTTCCTAAGGCAAAAACTTAATTATTGATTTTAGATTTTTCTTCTTTTCCGATATATTCATTCAGTGCTATAAATTTCCCTCTAGACACTGCTTTCACTTCATTCGACAAATTCTGATGAGTTGTGTTTCCATTTTTATTTACTTCAAAATACTTTCTGACTTCTCTTGAGATTTCTTCTTTGACCCATGTGTTATTTAGATTAATCTTCAGTATGTGGGGATTTTCTGGCTATATTTCTGTTATCAATTTCTAGTTTAACTCCTTTATTGTCTGAGAGCAGACATTGTATGATTTCTCTTCTTTTAAATGTGTCAAGATGTGTTTTATAGCCCAGAATGTGGTCTGTCTCAGTGGATGTTCATGTGAACTTGAGAAGAATGCATATTCAGCTGTCGTTGGGTGAAGGAGTCTATAGATATCCATTATATCCAGTTGGTTGATGGTGTCGTTGAGTTCAACTGTGTTCTTGTTTTCTGCCTGCTGGATTTGTCCATTTCTGAAAGAGGGGTGTTGAAATCTTCAGCTGTAATTGTGGTTTCATCTATCTCTCCTTGTAGTTCTATTCATTTTTGCCTCATGTATTGTGATGTCTTATTGTTAGGTGCATACAGGTTAAAAATTGTTATGTAATTTCATCATTCTTTAATGATTCTTTAATGATTCAGGGTCTCCCAGTGCCTGAAGATCATCACTAGTAAACCCTTTATCCACACGTGGTACCTGTAGTTAATGCAAAACTTCCGTTACTACCTGCGAACGAGGAGAGCTTTCCTCCTTAGTTAAGCAGAACTCTATTTTAACTTTCCTTGTGGAGAGAGAAAAATATATAAAAGGCATTACTCCAGGTTCCTGGACTAGTGCTCTGTTAGGATCAAGGTGGTGGGACCTTCATTGACTGAAGCCATCCTTTCAAATCAGTTCGTATTTTGAACCCTCTGTAGGTTGTAGAAGGTTTTGGTGAATGGATTATGCCCCAGTGAATCACTTGAGAGTTAGAGATTTACACTTAGAAAAACATCAACTCACCATGTAGTATTGATTTACTTTCTTGTGAAGTGCCCTTTTCCCCTACTGTGGAACAGAGGGAAAAATAAAAAGTCCTTTCAACTAAATTGGATTTTTTTGGATTTCAGATAAAAGGCAGGACATTTTTCTCTTAACAGTAATAACAGAGGCATTTGGAGTATCTCAACTGTCATCCCATGTAGAATAGATCCAAGTGATGAAACAGTGGTTGTGATTTTTGTGAACTGGGCCTAACCTTTTATTCTTAATTCACCCAAGCTAGCTACTTTATTCACTTCTAGAGCCCAAGGGGTGAATAACAAAACTAAGGTCTGTCAGCTCAAAGTGAGGGTTGCTGTTTGTTTGTTTGTTTAGGTTATTTTATACATGGATTGTTCACTTCAGCAAACACTTAACTGTGTATCAGACCGTCTGCTGGGTTTGATGATATTAAAGCGAAGAGGGCCATGACCTAGCCCTTGCCCCCAGCCCCTGAATTCTTTGTAGATTGTAGCAGAAGAAAACACACAGTTTTTCACAGTATGACATGAGGTACACATTGAATACCTTGGGCTCAAGAGGAGGATCCTTGAGGGAATTCCCTGGTGGTCCAGTGTTTAGGACTCTGCACTCTCACTCCTGAGGACCCGAGCTCAATCCCTGGCTGGGGAACTAAAATCCCACAAGCTTTGTGGCGCGGCCAAAATGAAAAAAGAAAAGATGAGCGTTCTTGGTATGACGGGGCAAGACACTCTTTTAGGAGATATGGCCAGTACTTAGAACAGTGCCTGGCACATGGTAATTTAAGTGCCTTACATATTGCACACATTCCTTTAACCCATCTAGCAATCCTGTGACATACGGTGATGAGCCGCATTTTATAGGTGAGGAAACTGACGCACAAAAATGTCAAGTAACTTGCTGAAGTTCCTACAGCCAGCAAGTGGCAGAACAAGGATTTGAACTCAGGACCCTTTCCTGCTGTCCTAGCCTTCCCGCTGTTCTGCTTCTCCAGGTCATCCATGGAAGGCTGTGGATACTGAAGTTCCTGGCATCAGTCATGTGTGAGAGTGCCGTTTTGGAGTAGACATTAAGTGTAATCAGGCTTTCAGACAGCTGCTCCCCTAAATAATATTTACCATATTGAGAGTAATTGCCATGAAGGTAATGGTCATGCTGGCTAAAAAGAAATATTACTACTTCACAATGCCATGAAATGTAAAGAAACAAGAGTGGTAGAGGTTTTATCCCCCCTTCTTCAATCAAAAGTTCAGATGTTCAGAAGACAGATAATCACATGAGGTGTGTGTGACTTAAAATATATTTTGTTGCGACCAGGGAGCCTCTAATAATAAATTTGAGACTTGATAGAATCTCGGATCAGAACAGAAAGAGCATTTACTGTTTCACTTGTTTGTGGGAACTTCATTCATTCAGCAGGCAGCATTTTTGATGGCCTTTGTAGCTCTGAATAGACAGTTGAGTATCGGATGCCCAGGTGTTAGGACAGTGCCGCAGCGTGGACAGTCGACAAAGGTTGATTCAAGGTGATTTTTTTTCCCTGTAGGTAAAGGTAATGGGGTCAGATGCACTGGCAATCAGTGTGTTACTAACACAGAAAGCAGCCAGTGGGACAGACCTCTTTTGCAGTGAGTGAGCTTCTGAAAAAAAATGTGGGATTTAAAAAAATCTGTATCTTGTTTAAAGGACCTTATTTGATAATCCTTTTCTAGAACAATCTCTCCTTAATTGGTTTGTAAATCTAAAGCATTCACATCTCTGGTTTGCCTAAAGTAGGTTGCCTCTACTGTGGCGACTCCTCTCAAGAAAAGGTTAACTAGTTGGGAATTGTGTTAAAGCCCATCCAGTTGGCCATGGGGGAGAAAAAGTTGATGTTTTAAGGGAGCCAAGAACCTAAACTCTCCCCCGAGAGTTACCCACACAGATAGTAGCTGCTTATGAAACTCCTGATATTCTCAGAGCAGAGGGCCTGCTTGCATTCTCCACGGTCTTCTCCACACTGGGCTGCAGGCTTCCTTGATCTTTGTTTGCATCTTCTAATGTCTTAGGGACCTGCTATCTAACGTTTCTTCCTCTGATTGATGCTCTTTAGTTGTGACACTCAACAGGAGAGAAAAAAAGAAAGGTTTAACATTTTGGAACAGAGTAATCCTTTGGGGACACAATGTCTTCATCTTTTCAGCTTGTGCCTCAGAACCCAAGGAACCAAAATTGCACAGGGCTGGTGTGTGATAATGAGGAAAAGACTAGGGAAATAAGCCTAGCTGTTTTCCGGCAGGAAGAAAATAAACGTGCTTCAGCATTCACACATGTGTTTTACCTACTAATCAGGGAACGACGCTTTCCGGCCATTTTCTGCGCTCCTGTGGGAAGAACCATGTGAAGCAGGGAGAGGGTTCTGCTCCAGTGGGTGACTGTTCACGGGCCAAGGATGGAGAGGCAGCCCCCACTGCTGAGAGCCCTCACCAGCCCGCCCTGCGGATGGAGAGCTTATCTGAGCTCTCAGCCTTGCAAAGTGAACCACAGGGCTATGGGGGGGGGGGTATGTTTTTTATCCTAAAGAAATAGGATATGATAGGCACCTTCCCTTAAAAATACTTCCTTAAACAAGGCAGGTACCAGCCTGCAAGGTGAGACCCCCTTCTAGGTGTGTGGTCTTCATCCCTGAGCATGCTGTGACCCCAGAAGCCGGTCCTGGCCCAGCCAGGAATGTTCTCTGGGGACTGTGATGTCATCTGATTCTACTGTAAGCAGAGCCGAAGTGGGCACGTGGCCTCACTGTTTGGCCTTGAAGATAAAGTCATCACCTTTTGTGAATGAGCATGTTTAGGTTCCCAGTAAGTTAATTAGAAATCTGCATCGTTCTAACTACCTATCTCTGTGCTGCTCTGGGTCGTTTCCACTTTAGCCTCTTTTATCATCGGTTCAGTCATTGTTTTCACCTGGGCTGTTTATCACCTGAGATATTTTCAGAGGCTACACAGGCAGAAATTTTCGAAAATCTAGGGCTTTGATGTATATAAAAACCTTTTGCTTTGAGGAGGTGGACAAATTGGTAGGAAGAGTTATTGGTATTCTCTGGTACTGCCTCCCTTATCCTGGCGGAGAAAAGAAGAATCCACTTTCATTTGTAGCCATACCAACAGATGGCATCTTGCTCCATTGACAATAATTGTGTGCAAGGGTGTGGGAATGTGTGCATGTGTTTCATCTAGAGGTTTCGTTTCCTACTTCATGGGCTTTTTATTTCAGATTTCCTCTTGCCCCCATCCTCAACTTCTGCAGTGCTTCACACAATACCTAACATTTAATGATTGATCCTTATGTTTCTATTGATGACAAATAATTTACCCCCAGAGTCTCTCTTCACTTCTCTTTTCTTTCCTTCCTCTCCCCACCTCTAACTTTCAAAACATCACTAACATAGCAGCAGGTATTTTTTGAGCAGAAGTGGGAAATAGTTCCATTTTCTAGGCCAACTGTGATCCCTTGGAAATGGCTGTTTCTAAGGATTTGGAGGCTGCATCTGAGTTCAGTGGGAGATAATGCTGTGATCAATTAGTAATGTCTGTTGTGGACCCAGTGTGGAGGTGGTGTCACATATACTTGCATTCCTGCTTGAGATGGTGGGCCATTTTTCTTAAGAATGAGAAAAAGTCATATGTTTCTCCAAGGAATTATTTGAAGATGTTCCCACTGGTGTTGCTTACATTTCCTGCCTTTTAAAAAATACAGTACTCTAATTTTTAAAATGTGTTCCATGAACCTAATACCATAACCATGTATAAGTGCCACTGAGTTCTGCTAGGCAGGGTTAGCATCCAGCAAGGCAGAGAGCCTGTGAGGGTATGGACTGGTACATCCTGTCGCCGTTCAGGACACAGGGGGTGTTTGCCTACCTTCAAAGTAAGAAGCAGAAAACCACAGGTAACGCTGGATGACAAAGCTCTGTGTTGATGTTCATGTCTGCCGATCTTGGGCCCTCATTGGGTTATTAGCAGGAGTGTTCTGACTTGCCTGCTAGTCAGAAGGGAACACTGATATCTCACTTTCTTACAGGGAGGGACTCCTTTCCCTAGAGGATATGTAGCATGTCGTGGCACTCCCGCCCCAGCAGTCATCAACATCCTTACACCCGCATCAGTGGGGGTGACCATCCCTGTTTAATCGTCCCGCACAGGCACTGTGAGGGGATAAGAAAGAAAGTAGAGAGAAGGGCTGTGTCCACATGGGGTATAGAGGTTGCGGCAGAGGCAGGACTTGTAGGGCAGAGAAACCCGGAGCAGAGAATGGTGTCTGGGTCTGTACGTCTGCAGCTGCTTGTGCTCTGGTCACAGGTTGGCTCGGAGCCTGTTCGCTTTGCTCCTCGTGGGCCCTTCACTTCTGAGTCTGGGATGCCTCAGCACCCCAGGGGTGGTAGCAGAGGGGTGTATGGTGAGCAGGGTTAGATACTGTGTGAGCCTCCAGAAAGCCTTGGGCACAGCCATTGTTGTCTGGACCCTAACGTATCCTGGATGTTGAATGTGAGTCTCACAGGTAAGCCTGGGCTGCCCTTGGACTGAGATTCCTAGCACCTGTCTGGGGATGAGCAGGGCCAGAGCCTTCATTCCAATTTGTAGCATCCTGGAGGATCTTGGGGGTAGTGGACAGACCCTGGCTGGGCCCTGTTAATGAACACTCTTTAGAGAACTGTGAGAACATCAGGACCAAGAAGAGATTGACTTCTGTGGCTTTGGTGCTTGTTGGCACTTGCGAATGGGTTTCTTCAGACCTGTGTCCCTGTTGACTCATTTGCTTGCTATTTTAATTTTTTGAGGGAGAGGGGGTCCTCCATCTGAGGTGGTCAGGAAAGGTTTCTGAAGACAGTGATGTCTGAGCTGGTCTTGAAGGCAAGGAAATAGTAGAGGTAGAGATGGGGTGAGGAGAGGAGGTCCCACGCTCAGCCCTCCCGAGTTCCCGCGTCCTGCTGGCTCTGATTCTGTTCTGCACCGGACCACTCCTCATGCCCTCCCAGATGCCTCTCTCATCTTCCGCCTGGACTGCCATAGCCTCATCCGTTCCTCTGGTTTCCAGTCTTGCCTCTATAAGGCCTCTTCTGTTCTCAGGACCCTGAGTGATCCATCTAATCGGACGCTGTGGCTCGTCTTCTCAAAACCTTCCAGTGGCTGCCCAGCTTGGAAAAATTCGGATTCCTACTGCTCCCTGTGACAGACACCTGCCTGGCATCCTTCCACCCTCATTTCCCACCACTGTCCTCCAGCTGCACCAGCCTTCCTGCTCTTTCTTGAACATGCTAAGTTCATTCCCACCTCAGGACCTTTGCACCTGCTGTTCCTTTAGTTTTGACTGCTCTTCTTCCACATTTTTGCAGGACTGCTTCCCTCATTTTATTCAGGTCTTTGTTAGATGTCACCTGTTCAGAAAGGACATCTGTGATGACTTTATCTATCTATGCCACACCCATGATGAAGAAAATGCTCCAGTGTCTGCATTATTTCTTGGAGAACTGTCATCACAGAAAAGTTTTAATGGTGTCTTCTTATTCCAGAAGGAAAGAACCTATATTCCACAAAGTCTGTATAAAAGGCTCCTGCTCAAATAGGAGTTTAAGTGTCACCTTCTTTAGTTCACACTTCCTAGACATCTCTGTGGAACTGTCTCCCAGGTTTGGCTTTAAAAGGAACTGAATTCATTCAGGAGGTATTTGTTCAGAGCTGTCGATGCGTCAGGCGCTGTTCCCTAGAGGGTGTCCCCTACTTGGTGCCAAGGAGACAGAAAATAAACAAATAAACCTACAATAAAATGTCAGGTTTTGACAGTGCTGGGGATGGGGATGAGCCACCAGCTTCATTACCTTGCAAATCGGTCTTCACAGAAGGATACTTTCGGGCAGTTGAAAGCCATCTAGTTCTCTCTCTCTCTTTTTTTTTAATATTCTTTTTTTAAAAAACTGTTGATTTTATTGATAAAGGTAATTGATAAAGAATGCAAGTCAAAGGTACACATCTGAAAATATCAACTTTAAATCTGATTTACTCAGTATTAATTTTAGGTGATAGATTAAGTAAAATTAATGATACAAGCCAAATGATGCCTGCATCACGTTCAATGTGCGTAATGCTCTTGACAGCATCAAAGGAATTAAATGTTTGAGGAAAACCAGCGATTACATTTATCAAACATCTGTCACTGATGCTAAACAAATGGCAGAATCTCGTGATTTTGACACCAATTTTTGTTCCTTTCCTACCTGAAGTGTAAGAAAGGACAGGAAGAGGAGGGTGGAAGAGTTCTCTGTAACGGTAGCTGCATTTTGTTACGCCAAAGGCTGTGCTTGATACCCGCATAGGAGCCCCCCTCTTAGATATAGCAGGAGGGTCCAGAAGCAGGATGAAACCATCCTTCTAGCAACTCTTGAATTCTGCTCCCTCGGTCTCCGAGGTGACAGCTGGCTGGCTACAGATTGAAAATTGTATTGATCACTTGTCCTCAGCTGAAGGAACATCTAGGATACATCATCTGTTTTACGTCAGAAACCACAGAAGCAAGGCCAGTTGCCTGAAACCAGGGCACTGGATTTCCTTGGCTGTTGCAAAAGCTGCTCAGATTCCCGGTGGTGCCTATCAGCCTCTCTACAGGAAGACTTCTCTGGGAGACCCCTCGCCCATTGTTCCTCCCTTTCCTCCCCTCCAGGCTCCCGCCTGCCTTATACGGGGCCTATGTCCAGAGGGTTCTCCTCGGCTTCCTCCCACTCTGACACACTCCCAGTTTGAGAGTGAGGCTCAGGGTCCATGGTGGCTCAGTCCAGTCAGATCAGCCACTGATCAAAGCTTCTCCCTGGCAGCCACCATCAGTATACAGTTGTCTGTAATAGACTGTAGTTTTTTGTTTGTTTTTATTGGGCTATAATTGCTTTACAATGTTGTGTTAGTTTCTGCTGTACAAAAGAGTGAATCAGCTATATGTATACATATATCTCCCCGCTCTTGGACCTCCCTGGCACCCCTTACTCCCATCCCACCCATCTAGATCACCACAGAACACCGAGCTGAGCTCCCCGCGCTATACAGCAAGTTCCCACCAGCTACACATGGCAGTGCACATACGTCAATCTCAATCTCCCAGTTCATCCCCCCACCCCCGCGTCCACACGTCCGTTCTCTACGTCTGCGTCTTTATTCCTGCCCTGCACATAGGTTCATCTGTACCATTTTTCTAGATTCCACATATATGCGTTAATATACGGTATTTGTTTTTCTCATTCTGATTTACTTCACTCTGTATGACAGACTCTGGGTCCATCCACGTCTCTACAAATGACCCAATTTCTTTCCTTTTTTATGGCTGAGTAATATTCCATTGTATATAGGTACCACATCTTCTTTATCCATTTGTCTGTCAATGGACATTTAGGTTGCTTCCATAACAGTGCCTCCTCTGGCCACGAGGGTCCAGGTGGGCTGAGCACTGCCCCCCTCTAGACTGTAGGGTTTTTTTGCTTTCTTTTTTTGCGGTTCGCGGGCCTCCCACTGTTGTGGCCTCTCCCGTTGCGGAGCACAGGCTCTGGACGCGCAGGCTCAGCGGCCATGGCTCATGGGCCCAGCCACTCCGCGGCATGTGGGATCTTCCCGGACCGGGTCATGAACCCGTGTCCCCTGCATCGGCAGGTGGACTCTCAACCACTGTGCCACCAGGGAAGCCCTAGACTGTAGTGTTTTTAGAGCAGTTTCAGGCTTATAGAAAAATTGAGCAGAAAGTACAGAGAGTTCCCATATGCTTCCCCTGTTATTAACATCTTGCTTTAGTGTGGTACATTCACTATAATTGATGAGCCAATATTGGTACATTATTATTAATGAAAGTTAATGATTTTTAACTAAGGTTAAATGTAAACAAAAGTCCCTAGTTTACATTAGGGCTTATTCTTTGTGCATTCTATGAATTTTGACAAATGTGTGGTGACATGTGTCCACCATTGTAGTATCACACAGAATAGTTTCACTGCCCTAAAAATGCTCTTTGCTTCCCCAGTTCATCCCTCTCTCCATTGTCCCAACCCCCTGGCAACCAGTGATCTTTTCACTGTCTCCATAGTTTAGCCTTTTCCAGAATGTCATATAGTTGGAATCACACAGTCACAGTACATAGCCTTTTCCAATTGGCTTATTTCACTTAGGAACATGCATTTAAGTTTCCTTCGTGTCTTTTTGTGGCTTGAGAGCTCGTTTTTTATTGCTGCATAATATTCCATTGTCTGAACTTCCCACAGCTTATCCATTCACCTGCTGAAGGACGTCTTGGTTACTTCCGAGTTTGGGTAACTGTGAATAAAGCTGCCATAAGCATTTGTATGCAGCTTTCTGTGCGTGTGTGCGGACATACGTTTTCAATCATTCGGGTAAATACCAAGATGCTCGATTGCTGGACCCTATGGTAAGACTATGTCTGGTTTTGTAAGAAACCACCAAACTGTCCTCCAGAGTGGCTGTACCATTTCATCGGCTTGTTCTGGTTCCTGCACCACTTTCATTTAGAGGAGTCTGATTTTCCTGGGCAGTGCTTCAGAAATACGCCGAATGTTCCAGGGATGCCGTACACATTCTTCTTTCCGTCATCTTCCTCTTGCTCGAGCTAAACCATCCTAGCAGAAAACGTTCTCTTCCCTCCCTCTTTTCTTTGGCTTCGCACCTCTACCCTCCCTGCCAAAAGTCAATGAGGGAAGTAAGGGAAGGGCAGAAGCAGGGTTGGTAGGGGAGAATTACCGTGCCTCCTCAGGGTTTTTGTGTCTTCCTTTAAAATGATTTAAGTTGATATACTAAAAGGTACGTGATGCTCTTCACCCAAAACTGTGGGGTCAGGTGTACCTCATTCCTCACTGGTTTGTCTCCGGTCAGTACATGAGACTCTTCCCATACGACTAAGTGCTTTGGGGACATTCGCTGAACAGCTTTGCCATATGTGGCCAGAAGAACATACACTGGCCAAAGGGAAATACGTCAGGGGCCCTAAACTCAGTGCACCAAGAGACAGTTGCCTGCCTCACCCCTCCTGCAGTTCCCTCCCTCTCCGGGCTCCCAGGGGTCTGCTTGGAGCCCCATGACTACAAATCCCCGGGAGCAGGTTTGTGGATGGCTTGTCGGTCTTGTTTCTTTATAGGTAGGCTTCCTATTGTGCAACCCAGATGCTTCAGGTTATTACAGAGAGGCGGACAGATGAACAGAGAATGGAGGGAATCACTGAATGGGGAAGGGAGCTTCCCAGTGTCCTGAGGGCAGGCTGACCCCACAGTCCTGCTGCGAGCTTCCCCAGACCATTAGCAAGGCTCTCCTGGGCCACCCTGTCCATTCCTGTGACTGCCGGCTTGTTCCATCTCCCCTGAGTTTAGGGTGCTTCTGCCCGCATGCCTTTGGAGGCTGAATGACCTGTGGCTGAAGGGACTTTCCCTGCTGGGGTCTGGACTTTCTCAACAAGGTGCACTGTGAGCATCTTAGGCAGGACAAAGCCCTGTGCATCACAGCAGTTTAGCCTCCCTGCTCTCACCCATTAAATACCAAGAGAGCCCCTCACGTCATTGTGACAATCAAAGCTACCCCACCTGTTACCATATGCCCCCAGGAGGCCCTGCCAGCAATGAGAACCCCTGGGCTAGGGGTGGTTTGGTCAGGGTCTCCTAGTTAAAAGGGGTCACTCTCAGTGCCTCTTGCCCACTCCTCATCCGGGCCCTTCTCAGCAGCTGGTACCCGCTGTTTTCACCCACACCCTTTTTCATCTACTCTCCCCTCTTCCTCCTCCTGCCCTCACTTCCAGGGCCCAAGGAGAAGAACGTAGACATTTTTCCAGCCTGCAGTGTGATGTGGGGTTTCAAGAACTTCAGGGTGTTTTCCCTTAACTCTTGAAAATCTGGGCTTCTGAGGATTTGTTTTCTCCATTTGAACCCTGCTTCTCAATCAGTGGTCCTCACACAGTCAAGTGAGTTCTCCTGAGGGGTGTTCTGTGGTCAGCCCCGAGAACACAGAACATGATGGAAGCCTGACGGTGGCGATTAACATTGGCGCAGCGCTGTCCCCTCCGTCCACCCCTCCCCCAGCCCCCAAGGCTGACGCTGCATTGAT
This sequence comes from Leucopleurus acutus, assembly GCF_964270905.1. NCBI lineage: Eukaryota > Metazoa > Chordata > Mammalia > Artiodactyla > Delphinidae > Leucopleurus > Leucopleurus acutus. The sequence continues at coordinate 87,987,922 of NC_139154.1, read as the reverse complement.
CTGAAATTCGGCCAAGTCATACTGGTATTTATCTTGGCTCAAACCCCACGCCTCGTCATGCCTTCTACAGAGGGGTCCCAGGGAAGGGATGAGTTTGTCATCACCCAGCTATTCACATGGAGGAAATGGGGCAGAGTTCAAGGATTGCTTATTTTTTTTTACCTCCCCGCTCGTAGCCTACTTCCAAGCCACTAGCGGTGAGTGATGTGTACATAGGGCCTTGACAGAGCTGAGGGATGGGCCTGGCTTTGTTGGGGCTGCCAAGAGGCTAGCTCTGCTGGGCTGAGGTCCACACAGGCAGAGCCACTGCTGACCCTGGGCCCGGAGGGTGGTGATTATGGGGACACCACAAGGCCAGGGGGAGCTGGCATGGGGCCAGTGGGCCTCCACGAAGCGGGAGGGGGCTTGGTGTTTGATTTCTGCAATTCCGGGCAGCCGAGGGGCCCGGGCCCTGCAGGGGGTGTCCTTGCATCGACCACTTGATCCCGGCCCTGTCTCAGGTCCACTCTCCCGCCCCTCCTTTCCTCCGGGTCTCTGGGAAAGTCGAGCGTGGCCCTCAGTGCTGACACCTTTACTCCTCAAGTCAGTGTCAGTCGGCTGCAACGGGGTCGCGAGCACCTCCGCACAGCTTCCTGTGGCCTCGGAGCTCAGCCCTGGTAGAGCCTGTTGGTGATTCAGCGGCCGGGAGACTCCAGGAGGGCTCGGCGATACTCGCCCCGCTGCCCTGCAATCCCTGGCGGGGGCCCTCGGCCAGCCAGCATGGGAGCGGGGCCTGTGGAAGAGGAAGTTTGACTCAGTTGCCAGCCCTGGTCCAGATCTCTGATAAACCCTCAGCTCTGCTTCCTCCTAACGAGAAAGGGTGGGGCACAGATGGGAGCGAGCACAGGGCCCGCCTCGCCCAGAGGAGATGCTTTGTGCATCCTGGTTAACTTACTGTTTGGCAAAGATATTTTGCTCCTGTGTGCTGTTTGCTTTGTAGGAGGGGGTCCTCTCAGACCACCGGATCAGTAGGCAGCACTGTTCTGTAAGGCTTTGATGTGGGTGGGTGCTGGGGAGAGCAGAGAGGAAGATATGTATGTAGCAGTGTGAGGGGTTGCATCACACCTGCCAGGCCTCAGAAACAAAGGTTTCTCAACAGGGCAGCACCCACCCCCTCCTGCAAGGGCCTCTGTGGGTTTTTTATTTAGTCATTTCTTTTTTGCGTGTTTTCCAGAAGTCAGGATGAGCGTGCCACCTCCTTTTATGGCTGCATTGCTTCTCTGATGCCTGTGCATGTGGTATAAGTCTTGGGCATTTATTAGGACCTGGACTCTCAAGAGCCCAAAGCAGTTTGCAGATCTTCTCATTTGGCCTTTGAAGTATGGAGAGGAAGATAGTCATCTGTTCTCCTAAGTCAGAGGTGGTGGGAAAAGAGGTCTGGGCCTGGGGGCTGCAAAGAAGTGAGGTCAGGGCAGCCTGAGGGTTTTCCAGGCAGGAGAGAGCGAGTGAGAATATTTAAGAGGCCTGGGCCAGGTGGACATATTTGGGTGGAGCAAAGGGCTTGAATAGCGAGTGTGGGAGAGGCTCCCAGGACACAGGTGAGTGTGTTTGCTTCAACCGTATCTTCCTGCTTTCTCATAAAGATTTCAGGAAAAACTGACAAAATAAGTTAAGGGTGTAAAACATTTCGGGGGTCATCTCATCAGGTGACCAAACGACTCAGGATCATCTTGGCAGGATCTTGGTTCAGCAGACTTACTCCAGGCTCAGGAGAAGGACGATGCTTCCCCATCCTGCGTGGTCTTCTCTATATTCTAGTGAGACTCGTTAACTAGGATTGAAAGAGAAGAGGCATCTTAACTCAGCACCCGACTGAATGATGATGCAGCCTGACTTCTATAATGGAGTTCAGTGTGATGGTTTCTAAGGGTTGGAAGAATTATTCCTCCCAAGACGAGTACATTGCAGATGTTGTGAGAGAGCGGCCTTTGAGTCCCTCCCCTATCTCTGCAACCTCTAGAGCAGTCTCTGCCACGTAGTGGGTGCTCAGTAAACACTGTTGAATGAGTGAATGCCAGGTTTCCGTGTTCTCCAACTCCACTGAAATCAGAAAAAGAACCGACACTGAGAGGTGTAGCTGGGGGAGAAGTGAGGGGGGAATTCCGGGGGGTCGGTGGGTTTTCCCACTCCCCACCTGTACACTGTCAGTACTCACCCCCCTCCAACTCTGTTTTCAAGCTGGTGACCTCTTAGAGAAATCCAGTTCAACATACATGTATCTAAACCCTAAGTAGGTGCCAGGCATTGCACCAGGTGTGAGGGTAGAGATGAGCAGGACACAGCTGCCGACCTCGCTGGCGGGGAGGGGTGAGACGTAAAAACTTCTTAACTACAAGGTGGGATGTAATAAGGACGGCACTGAGGAAGAAATGATTGTTTCTGACATTTGAGCGAGGCTTTCAGAGGCAAATTTGTTTACAGGTAGAGGAAGGGGCTGGCTGACTCAGAGAGCAGCATAGAAATGGACGCTCTCGGTCATAGCAGCGACCACATGTTGCATGGTTGTGACGGGCCACTCCATGTATTACACGTTTCTCCTGAGTCCCCTCACTCAGTCTTTATGGTAACCCTGTGTGGGAGACCACTATCGTTATCTCTTTTTCATAGCGGAGGAATCCGAGACTCAGGCAACTAAGCAAAGGTCACACAGCTGCAAGGACTCGAGTCAGGACCCTAGTGGCGTGAGCCCCAAGGCACCAAGCTGAGTGAAGACAGGTCGTGTGCAGGGAAGGGGGACAGTGCCAGGAGGCTGGTGCCTAACAGGAGCGGGTGGGAGGAGCCAGATGGAAATGGAGTTGGGGACCAGGTTATGCCCCTGAAATCTCTGCTTGGGACTTCGTGACTGGGGGAGGGGGCTCTGTGAGCGGGGTTTAGAGGGAAGGAGTCTGATGGCCCAGAAGTGCTCTGGAAGCTCACTTCTGGCAGCAGGAGCAAAGGTGAAAAAGCTGTTGTCAGGAAAACCAGCCAGGCAACTATTGTGATAGCCCAGGAGAGATGACGAGGCTGAACTGGGGCAGTGGGGATGCAGGGGGATGGATGAGGTGGAGGCAGGACGTGTAGGAGACCTTGGCTTGGATACCGGGTAAAGGAGAGGCAGGGCTCGATGACAGCTGTCAGGTCTTCAGCCCCACCTAGAACGAAGGAGGAGGAGTGGAGCGGTCAGGAGACAGGTGAGCTTACTTTGGAACACGACGTTTGAGGCGCACGCCTCTGGAGAGGGGTCCGGATCGGAGGTGGTGCGTGGGACCAGGAAGTGGGCAGGTGTCTATGGGAACATGGGGTTTCCGTGTTGGCTTCCGCAGCCCATACTCATCTGCCTTCGATGTAGTATGGAAGAGTCCATTTTCCTCCGACTCTGCGTACACCATTTTATTTAATCCTTGCAGTAGTCACGTGAGGAAGCATTATCCTTATTTATGGATGAGGAGGACACAGAGGCTCAGCGAGGTTAGATAACTTAGCCAAGGTCCCACAGCTGAGTGGCAGAGCCAGGATTTGAACAAAGGCCTGACGGCAAGGCTCCTGTCTGCTCTGCCGTAATAGACCCTGAGTCAGGAATAGAAAATGGTACAGGCTTGCAATGCAGGCACCCATCCGCCTGACTCCTTCACCTCCCCATCCTGCAGGCTCATTCTGAATACTTGAGGTTTTCCCATCCACAATACCCATGAGCATTCAGGGAACACTGGCTTATTTTCCACAATGTCATAGTTATGAGGTATTGCCTTAGACGCGTCAAGTTGGGCTCTGCTGCTTGTGGCCACCCAGGGGTCATTAGGAAGCGTCCCAAGCTCACTGACCCAAGAACATTCCTCACGGACTATAAGCTCGGAATATATTATCAAGCCAGTGTCAAGACTGCACTGAAGGGCTTCCCTGGTGGCGCAGTGGTTAAGAATCCACCTGAATGCAGGAGACACGGGTTCGAGCCCTGGTCCGGGAGGATCCCACATGCCGCGGAGCAACTAAGCCCATGCACCACAACCACTGAGCCTGCGCTCTAGAGCCCGTGAGCCACAACTACTGAAGCCCACATACCTGGAGCCCGTGTTCCGCAACAAGAGAAGCCACTGCAATGAGAAGCCTGCACACCGCATCGAGGAGTAGCCCCCGCTCTCTGCAACTAGAGAAAGCCCGTGCACAACAACAAAGACCCAACGCAGCCAAAAATAAATTAAAAAAAAAAGAGAGAGAAAAGACGGCATTGAAAATGTAGAAATGAAAAGTGCCCTTTTAGGTTGCGGTTTTCGGATCTCTCCCATCTTCTGACATTTGATGGAAGTGCCAAGCTAAATGGAAAGACAAAATTACTGTAAACCGAGCACACTCACTGAGATAAGCACACGCAGCCTGCATCTTGCCTGATCCTTCTTCAAGGCGAGGGATCCACCTACAAAGCACTGGAATGAGGCCAAGTATGTCCCCACCCCCCTTCCCCAGATAGCTGGTTGAAGAAGATGCACAGCCCCATATTGTCCCAGAAGTTAAGGACTGGGCTGATCTTCTGGCCCAGCTCTGTCATTTAAACGTAAGGAACCCAAGATTGAGAGGTGAAGGGACTTGCTAAAGGTGACACCATTCACGAATGACCCTAGTCCCTGGACCCCTTGGTAGCCTGCATATCCCAGTACATCTGGCTTAGATCCAGAAGAGGAGGAGGTGGACTTTTCTAGCATGTCTCTGTTCTTTGGCTGTACTTCATAGGGTAAGGGAAAGCAAAGGGGGGCCAGCTGGGCCCTGTAACGTGAGCCTGCAGTGTCTGTCACTCACAAGCTGGATGACCTTGGGCAGGTGACTTCATCTCGTGTACCTCCACTTTCTCACCTCTGAAATGGGAGCACAAATAGTACCTACTTCCTAGGACTGGCTTTGAGTATTGAATGAGATGATGCAGGGCATGTCATAAGTGCTCAAATGTTGCTGCTATTATTGTTAATAACGCTGTCAGCCACAATAATAATCATGGCTGGACGGTGTGAGGACGGAGCTCAGAAGACCAATCAGGCGCTGCTGGTCTTCCCTCTACCACCCGCCACTGACATACAAGTGTCTTCTCAGTTCATGTATCCAATGTGGGGCTGTTTGGGCACAGGGTCAGAACCTCACTTGGGTGGGTTTGTAACTGAGAGCTGCCCTCTCCCTGCAGAGTTGGTTTCTTTGCTCTGTGTGTCTGGACTCGCCACCTGAAACACAGCACTAACCATTTCAAATAATTTCTCGATAAGATTCTCCTTGGGTAGCAGAATCCAATCTGTGTTTTGAAAGCAGAGTTGCAGATGCTGGGATGGTGAAAGAAAGAGCCCTCTGTCCCATGAGCCCATTGGCCTAAGGTGATTCATTCCCGTGTCACATATTTCTAAACCCTCCTTGCCTTCCCCTGAGCTGTCCTAATCCCGTCTGGCCAGTTCCTCCACAAATTCCTCTGCTGCTTTGCCTGCCATCCTCTGAAGCCAGTGTAACTGGTGTCTCTGTAAGTAGGAGCACTTGTGAACTGCCAGCTCTTCCTTGGAGAGAAATGCTGCACTGGGGCGATGGGGATGCCTCGTGGCTGCTTTCGACCATGGCATTTATGGATATTCTCGAAGGCAGGGCAGGCCTGGGTGTCCTGGTCCTACCAGCTTCCCTCCTTGTCCCTGCCTGCAGTGTGTTCCCTTTTTCTTTCTTCCAAATCAGTTCTGACCCTGAAGCCAGCATCTTCACTTGGCTATCAAACCTCTTGCATTTACTTTTATTTATTTATTTATTTTTTTGCAGTATGTGGGCCTTTCACTGTTGTGGCCTCTCCCGTTGCGGAGCACAGGCTCCAGAGGCGCAGGCTCAGCGGCCATGGCTCACGGGCCCAGCCGCTCCGCCGCATGTGGGATCTTCCCGGACCGGGGCACGAACCCGTGTCCCCTGCGTCGGCAGGCGGACTCTCAACCACTGCGCCACCAGGGAAGCCCTAAACCTCTTGCATTTAAAAATACTGGTAAAGTCACAAATATTGCAGTTTTAGCTATGCAGTTAAAAATCCTGCCATGTTTGCAGATGAAATTCAGATGTTGGAGTATAATTCATAAGAAAAGATACCTTAGAACCTGGTACCAGAAGATACCAGCAGGCCCTGGGTTCCTCGTGACCCATTTCCATATACTTTTGTGCCCTATATGGCTGTCCATGAGTGTCACCTGAAGACCTCATGCTGAGATGCAGGATTCTCACCTTCTAGGCACCACCCTCACTTCCTGAGCTCCTGTTCTGTCCCTTATGACCCTGCGACCCCAAGCATGGCAGGAGAGGAAGGGGGGATCCTGGCTACCCTCCAAACACCCACACTCCCTTCTGCCTCTCTCACCTGATTCCTGCCCCTCTCGTCTGCATTAGCGCTTTCCCCATAGGCCTTTGCTCACCATCTCTAAATCCAAGGCATCCTTTTTTTTTTTAAACATCTTTATTGGAGTATAATTGCTTTACAATGGTGTGTTAGTTTCTGCTTTATAACAAAGTGAATCAGGTATGCATACACATATATCCTCATATCTCTTCCCTCTTGCGTCTCCCTCCCTCCCACTCTCCCTATCCCACCCCTCTAGGTGGTCACAAAGCACTGAGCTGATCTCCCTGTGCTCTGTGGCTGCTTCCCACTAGCTATCTGTTTTACATTTGGTAGTGTATATCTGTCCATGCCACTCTCTCACTTCATCCCAGCTTACCCTTCCCACTCCCCGTGTCCTCAAGTCCATTCTCTAGTAGGTCTGCGTCTTTATTCCCATTCTGCCCCTAGGTTCTTCATGACCATTTTTTTTTTTAGATTCCATATATATGTGTTAGCATATGGTGTTTGTTTTTCACTTTCTGACTTACTTCACTCTGTAAGACAGACTCTAGGTCCATCCACCTCACTACAAATAACTTAATTTCTTTTCTTTTTATGGCTGAGTAATATTCCATTGTATATATGTGCCACATCTTCTTTATCCATTCATCTGTTGATGGACACTTAGGTTGCTTCCATGTCTTGGCTATTGTAAATAGAGCTGCAGTGAACATTGGGGTACATGTCTCTTTTTGAATTATGGTTTTCTCAGGGTTTGCCCAGTGGTGGGATTGCTGGGTCGTATGGTAGTTCTATTTTTAGTTTTTTAAGGAACTTCCATACTGTTCTCCATAGTGGCTGTATCAGTTTACATTCCCACCAACAGTGCAAGAGGCTTCCCTTTTCTCCACACCCTCTCCAGCATTTATTGTTTGTAGACATTTTCATGATGGCCATTCTGACTGGTGTGAGATGATATCTCATTGTAGTTTTGATTTGCATTTCTCTAATGATTAGGATTAAAGACGTAAATGTAAGGCCAGACACTATCAAACTCTTAGAGGAAAACATAGGCAGAATACTTTATGACATAAATCACAGCAAGATCCTTTTTGACCCACCTCCTAGAGAAATGAAAATAAAAACAAAAATAAACAAATGGGACCTAATGAAACTTAAAAGCTTTTGCACAGCAAAGGAAACTATAAACAAGATGAAAAGACAACCCTCAGAATGGGAGGAAATAGTTGCAAATGAAGCAACTGACAAAGGATTATTCTCCAAAATTTACAAACAGCTCATGCAGCTCAATATCAAAAAAACAAACAACCCAATCCAAAAATGGGCAGAAGACCTAAATAGACATTTCTCCAAAGAAGATATACAGATGGCCAACAAACACATGAAAGAATGCTCAACATCATTAATCATTAGAGAAATGCAGATCAAAACTACAATGAGCTATCACCTCACACCAGTCAGAATGGCTATCACCAGAACAGCTGATTTATACAGTGGAGTAGGTAGGAGCAAATCCTGGCTGTAGCAGAGGCCAGAGCAGGGAGGGCATGGTCAACTCTGCTGGGGTGACTGGGGCCCTGAGGATGCTTCTTCCAGGCTGGGGCACTAGAGCTGAACGTCCACAGAGGAGGCGAGGCAGTCAGTAGGCCAACAGGTGATGGGTGGAGGGTGTCCCGTGCTGAAGGTGCAGCCGGGTCCCAGTCCCGTGCCTGAGTGAAGGCGTGCATGGAGGGGGCACCCTGCTCTGTGGCCTGGGGGTGAAGAGTGCCCCGCATCCATCAGCAGCAGTTCCCATTGGCCCAGAGGTGGGTGGGCTTCACAATGGCCCGGTCCTGTGAGCTTACCAGATAAGTAGTCTAGCCTTCTCTTGACATTCTTCCTGTTGGAAACGTCTGTCTGCATTCCAAACAGCTGAATTATAAGCACTGCAGCCCTTGTCCTTCCTGGAGGGCAGCCTGGGTTCCCACTCTACCTCTAGGAGTGGGGTCCGCCTTTCATAAGGTCTTTATTCCGTTGCATGTGGTTTTCCCCTCACCACCACCCCCTTTCCTTTTTAAAGTTCACGATGCAGGGATTCCCCTCTTTGGAGCTATTTAAACAGAAACAGGGTGCTGGCAGGAGCAGCCCAGAAGGGATTCCTGGCCCAGAGGGAGGCTGGCTGGGTGGCCCTGCGGCAGGCGAGGTCCGGCTTTGAACCTCAGGCGAGAGACACCTGTGGCTGCCAAGCCTCCGTCTGGAGTGTGTGTCGTCTCCCCGGAGCTGCTGACTGTGGCGCTGTCCGCGGGCCTGTACTGTCCCCATCCAGGTGCTCCAGGGAAGGATTTCCTGTCCTTCTGATGAGCCTCGGAGCCTGCCAAGTCCACATGTTTCTGGAAGGCCTGTGCACAGCCCGGGGGTGGGGGCTGGCAGTCTGGGCAGCTGGGCTTACGAATACTGGGCTACAGGGAGTCTGGACAGTCACACCCTTGACCCTTCTCGGCAGACCTCACTCGTAGTGGGGGAATTGGAGGCAGTGGGAGTATCCCAAGAGGTAACTGATGTAGCTTCTGGAAAAGACGGATCAACCTGGAGGCTAAGCCTGCTGAATCTGTTGTCTGGACTCATTCGGGGGTTGTAACTGGTAAACACACACCTTCCAGTGTGTCATGACAGGCTGTGGTCAGAAGGACTGGAGTTTGGGGTGGTAATTAAACACTGTCTTGGGCACAGGAGTTGAACAGACCTGAATTTGAATTTGGCTGCAGGAGCTTGGGCAAACTTCTCAACCTCTCCAAGCTTCAGTTTCCTCATCTGTAAAACCGGGTGTTTCCATGGGCTGGACCAGGCGGCAGGGAGGCCAGGAGGTGCCCTGTATCATGGGTTATCGTGAGGACTAGATAAGATAATGCATGTAAAAGGCGAGTGGTGGGCCTGAGAGTGGCACCTGTCCAATAAGGGGTATCCGCCCACGTGAGAACTGCAAGAGGCCTGACCCTGTCGTTTTGGTCTGGGACCCTCTTAGGGAGCCCACCATGTAGCGAAGGGAAAGCAGAGACCTCGCCTCCCATCACAGGGCCTCAACTGCAGTTGTGCCCGAATGGAGACTGCAGAGAGAGCCCAGGGCACTGAAACGTTTTTCCATGGGAACGTGAGGGTATAGAAAGGAGCTATTCTTCTCCTATTGCTCAAATTATGAATAAAAACCCAGTGTCTTTCATCTGTGGGACATGGTGGTTTTGTAAACTCTAATTAGTTCCCAAGACATCTTTGCAAGTCGGCAGCTGAGGGCTCCCTGTGAGGAGCAGAGGGGGCAAGGGGACGCACCCCGCGTCTGCGGGAGCCCCCCTCCACACACCCTGCAGGCTGGTGAGCATCTCTGTCCCGGCTGGAGTTGGACAGTATTCGCTTTCTTGTTCTGGTTTTGCTGAAGCAGAGATCACCGTGGAGCCCAGGAACTATACTGACTGACGGGATATAGGGCCGGGGAGGGAGAGGGGAAGGTCATTCATTCGTTCAGGGACAGTTTGTGACAGGCCATTGGCACTTTCTGTCGAGAGGTGTGCAAAGCATCCCCGAGTCGTTCCTTTTGGTACCACAGGTCACGGGCCACCTTTGGCCCAGAGTGGTTTGTGGTGGTGTCAGCAAGATCAGATTGTGACAGGTCCCCAGCTGACAGTGAGAAACCTCTAAGACTTTTTCTGGCTTTGGTAGGAAAGCCTCGTTTTAACGCTTGGTGTGCGGATTACAAACTGGGCCTTTTAGATATGTCCAGGGGAACCCTAAGACCATGCTTCCAAAGTTGGTGTCTATTGAGCAGCAAGAAAGAATTGCACGGGGCAGATGTGTGATTTCACTAACTTTCTCTGCTTGTCGCCCACTGTCAACTGGTCTCCCCCAACCCAGCTCCAGCACAAATGTCTGGTTCAACACTCTGTAGGAGTATTTGGGAAATCCATGCCAAGCCTGCAGTAAAAGCGGTCTGAAGTTTTTGAGATGTTTCTCATGTCAAAGGCCTCAAGGAAAGTCGTGAGCAGATTGCCGTATCTGTTCCAAGCGTGTTTCTCCCTTGAGAGTCAAGGGCTGGTGCGTCGACACTCTGAGGGACAGGAGAAAGGAGCCCTCACAGCCTGCACCGCGGGGGGCGAGCTGGTCCTGAGCATCGGGGTAGGGGTCAGAAGTGTTTGCCTGTTTTCTCTGCCGCCTCTGGGCTAACCTGCAGGCGGCCCAGCCTGTTAGCATGGCCACCACGGCGTCTTTTTGCAGTTTGGTTTTAGGAAGTCATTCTAACTTAATTCATGCTGATTGCACAACTCAGAGAGGTTCCTTTTTCATCAGAATTTTGCTGCTCTGTTTCCTGAAACCTCTGGTACTGTAACATGCTGGCATATAAGGTCATCTGCTGGCAGGGGCAGTTTCACAGGTAGTCCCAGGATCTCCTGCTCAGGTGGGCCCTGGGCTTAGGGGGCTAACGCCGCTGCCGCTGTGCAGCTGCGGTCTTGAAATTCTTAACAGTTTTCTCTTTGCATTTGTATCTTGTAAATGAAGTTCAATGGGGCCTTGGGGTGTGCACCGGGGAGGACTTGGGCCTTTTGCCTCCTGTGGTCCCACCTACCGTCACCTCCCTGCCTCCCCTGGGTGGGTTCTCACCCCTGCCACCTGGGGCCTGGACACAAGAAAGGCTGGGGTGAGGTGTGCACACCCCACGGCATCCTGGGCAGGGCATGCTGGGAGCTGCCCCATCCTGGGCTGGCAGCCCCACTGCATTTCTGTGGATGACTGACTCCCCTCCCCCCATCCAGGTTGCCAGGGTGGATATTGCAACACCTTCGCGGGTCACCTGCCCACCTTGGGTTGGGGCGACTGGTTTCTGGGAAGAAGAAACCCCTGACTAGGCTCCCCTGCCCCCAGCTGGGTTGCACACATCCATCCCGCCGCCGGGGGAGGGGAAACGCGGCAGACCGGGGTCACGTGCGCACCTGTGCACTGTCGCAGGGGCCCAGGGTGCCTCTGAGGAGCTGTGCTCACCCTGCAAGTCTCCAAGACCAGAAAGAGCAAATAAAAAACATCACGACATGCTCAACAGTGTGTCAGTACTTAAAGCCACCGAACTGTACACTTAAAGACGGTTAAGATAGTAACTTCTGTGTATGTTTGACCACAAGAAAAATATTTATAAGGTGTTTTTAAAAAGACGGAAACAAGAAACATCATGACAAGTGTTGACAGAGAGACCAGGAAAGGAAGGGAAAAGCTTGATATTTTAGTAACTTAGAGTGCCCATTAGATAGGCCCTTTTTTCCCTGCATTTTGGACAGAGGGTCCCACGTCTTCACTTTGCACTGAGCTCCCCGAAGTATGTCACCAAGCCTGCCGTTGGCCACCTCGTGAAACTACCAACTGTCCCTTGTGAGGGCCCACTCTCGAAGCCTGAGTACCTGGGCTGCTGGCCAGACTCTCACCTGTCCTCTCTTCTTCCCCTCACAGGTCTTTTGTTGGCTGTGTGCCAGGCCCTGGAGAACAGTACGTCCGCTCTGAGTGGTGAGTCGCATCCCCTTGGTGTGGGGTGGTGTGCGGAGCATTGCATGGCGGCAGACCCTGGCTGCCTTGTGGAGCCTGAGCTCTAAGCTTCCTCCCGGGGCTCCTGGCCGCTGAGCTCCTGCACAGCTGTCCCCTGCACCCTCTCTGTCCTCTGTGCCAGGGGCCCAGGGAGTGCTCCTGGGAGGTCTTAACTGCTGCCCTCAGGGCTTGCCCTCTCCCTTCTCTGATCAGACAATCACTGTGGGCAGGGGTGCCGGAAAGCAGAGCCCGCGCGACCCACAAGCTGGGAACCGTCACGTTATAAACCATCTACAGAAGAACCCAGATTCCTAAACCCTTTTGTCTCCTTCTGCCTGGTGATTTTGTTTAGTTTTTTTTCCAGTTTATCTTTTGACATTTGTAGTCATATTTCCCTGGTTTCGTTTGCAAGATCCTCGATCAACAGATTGGAAAGTTGGGAAACGTGGGAGGCAAACCATTCACGGGCAGAGGATCACAGAAAGCATCGGCTTTTAGCATTTGTCCATGTGCGCTAATATTTTTATACAGTTAGTTGGGAAACGTGGGAGGCAAACCCTCCACGGGCAGAGGATCACAGAAAGCATCGGCCTTTAACATTTGTCCATGTGCGCTAATATTTTTATACAGTTAGTCATGATGAGGAAACTATTTGGATTCCTGCTTTTTAAATTCAAGGTTTGGTGTTGTGCGTTTTTCCATGTTGCTAGAAAGTCTTGAAATTTATCCTTTTAAAATGTCATGATGTTCCATGAAAACGGACCTATGTGGTTTAATTAGGCATTTCCCATGGGATATTTTTGTTGCCTCCAGTTTAAATTATAATGCTACATCTTGATGCCTAGAAGGTGTTTCCTTCTTTTGGATTCTTTCCTTAGGACGTATCTCCAGGAGCAAGGATAAATATATTTATGAACCTTTTAACAAATTGCCAGATAGCTTTCCAAGTGAATTGAGCTGATCTCTATGCCAGCAATGCATGATTCTGCCAGTTTCACTGTTCCCTCATTGACATGGAGTATGCTCCCATCTGTTGTTGCAGTGGCCCCTGCTGTGTTTCCCTAGTTATCTCAGGGAGGTGCCTGGGCAGGAGGTGGTCCTATGCATTCAGAAATTCTCTAACCAACCACACAGTGTCCCTGGTACTTGGCTCTTCTCTTCTTCCAGACCTTTCCATCCAAACACAGTGGAGGTGATGCTGCCACTCCCACTGAGTACCAGTCTCCTCTTGGAGCTGTTATTCTTGATGCACTTGAACCATTAAGGTGTCCAAGCCACTTGGTGGCCCATGTTGCCACAGATGCCTTTCTTCCTCTGTGTTATTCTTTTCTGGGACTCGGGGTAGAAGGATCTGTCCCTCCCAAAGCGGTGCTTTTAGAGTCCAGGGTCTGCCAGAGTTTCCATGAAGTAGTTCTTTCACTTTTTAATTACTTCCCCCGTCACAAAGTGCTCAGATATGGTATATAGGGAGGGGGAGATAGCTTTGTGACTCCCCCATGCTGTTTTCAGAACTGCCCCACCGCCCCTTCTGGGATGCATGTACCCCCCAGGTGCATCTCCAGCCTCTCCTGGTGCTCACTGTAGGACCTGGCGGGCCAAGAGCCGGGGTCTCCTCTAAGTCACTTGCAGGTGACAGTTTGTGGTGATGGCAAATGTTGATGCTACCTCCATGGGGACGGGTACTCCTGGTTATTTTATCCCCTCCTCCCATTGCATCCATTTGTCCAAGAAAGGCCTAGGGGATGTCGTACCTCAGCCAATCCCCTCAGGGGCCTGGCGTGGCTCCTGCTGAGGCCCTTTGTGGTTTCACAGGCTCTTCTGGGTAGAAATGGGAAAACCTGGGACATTTATCCAGAGAATGACTGTCCTTGCTGCAGTAGTGACCAACCTCTCTTCCATCTTTCCTTTCTGGACTCGCTTCTGTGAGATAGTCTCAGGTCCTTGTTGATATCAGAGACATACTCTCCCTCATGATGATGTATGTTCAGAAAACAGCAGTTGTGTCCTGCCCTTTTGCACATGACCCTGTAACTGGCTGAGTGCCCCTCTGTAGCCCAGTGTGGTGGGTGAGAGCAGAGGCGGTGCCACACCTTCTAGTGTCCAGGGGGCCTTGAGATCTTGGAGTTGGTTGGTGATATGTGGAGAAGGGAGGTGGGCTGCCCATCTGGCCTCTGCATTGCTCTCTGTTTGATGGGTTACTTAGCTATGGGACTTGTGCCCCGGAGAGGTTAATGGAATAGTTCTTTCCATGTTTGCTTACTCTCTACCCTACTCCATTGGACCGAGACATGAGTCCAGAGAGGGCTGGGCTAGTTAGTAGACAAGTCCAAATGGTGATGGCCGTGTCATAGCCACCCCTCCAAGGGCTAGGGCTTTGTGACTAAATCAGGCTTGTCTGCTCAACTTCCTCTTCCTTTAGGGTGACCTTCCTATCTCCTAGAAGACTCCCCAGGCCCTGGTAGGCCTTGACCATCCCATGCCACCCCGACGCCGTCCTCTCCAGACATGGCTAAAATCCTGCTGTGGGTGCAGCTCAAACTGGGGACAACCCCTGCCAGCCACACTCACTACCCCAGCACTGGGGTGTGTGTGTATTTAATTCTTGACTAATTCGGGAAGTAAAACTATTTGTTGCTGTTTATAATAGAAATCTTCATACATAGAAAAGAAGAAATAATAGTGAAATCAATCCCCTTATACCCAGCTTCAGCAATTAGGACACTCTGCAGTTTCTTCTTTCATCTATTCTCTCACCTTTTTGAGTTTTATCTTTGCTGGGATAGTTTAAAACAAAGTCCATTTCGCTTGTGAACACTGCTTATATCTAACAGGTAGGAACTTTAAAAACAAAACCCTAGTTCAGTTACACCCACAAAAGCGACAAGAATTCCTTTTTTGTTAGAGCCTTAAATATGGAGGGTGGATGATGCCGACTTCAAATCCGTGGCGCTTCCTTTAATTTGCATTCCCTTTGTCACACGATGAGACGTTTTAGATTTGTTGTTGTTCTAGATTTTTTTTTTCCCCTCACGTGTTATGCAGGATCTTAGTTCCGCAATCAGGGATCGAACCCGTGCCCCCCTGCAGTGGAACCGAGGAATCTTAACCACTGGACCGCCAGGGAGGTCCCTAATTTTCATTCCCTTTGATGTTTTCATAGTTTTCTTTCTACTTATATTTCCTTTCAGGTCAACAGTCACATTTTGGAAAATGTGCTCATGTATATACTGGGTGACTGACTTCCACATCTGAGTCCCTCCTACAACCCTCATGCTCTGGTTGTTGGTGGGCTCATTTTCTAAATCGTCAAACTATCCATTTAGGTGTGAAGATGGGTTGTTTTAGGACAGAAGCTATGAGAGCTTCACCCATGGCATAAATATGCAGGTCTCTCCACTCTCAGAGTTGATTGGAATGAGAAACAGTAATGGACATAAGGTTTTGGTACATCCCTGATTGACGGTGCTGGAGCAAAGCACTGCAGGCACACTCAGAATTAAGCTCTAACGTTTTGATGAAGCAGCATAGAGAGAAAATTGCAAACTCCATGTGCCAATCAGGAATAGAATATGAGCTTGAAGGAACAGGGGCTGATCCCATGCGGCTTTCTTGTGCTTTTCCCCCAGAAAAGTTCCATGTTCTCATGACTTCATGGTTGCTCCTGACTTTCTTGTTGAGGTTTCATTGGTTTCTTCCGATCTTCCTTTTTATAAAGCCCCATATGTGGAGGGTAGATGATGCCAGAGGCATGGGAAACTGGCATTATTGTCATCAGTAGATGCTTCTCAGACATCTGCTTTGGGTGGGACGTTGGAGGGATACATGCCTTAGGCTGAAGTTTAGGCATCCTGGGCATTGGGCCCATCTGGTCTGAGTTTTGCCGAGTCCCTGGGCAAGTTATTCATCTGGTTCCTCTTTGGATCTTAGTTTCCTCCTCTGTTGGCCTTGAATCAGAAATCACCTGTGACGTTTTTCACGTGATCACTCTGATGGCTAGATAGAGACTACCTGGAAAGCTTTGCTGAGGATTCTAAGGCTGCCTTCAGACTGTCGGGAAATATGGCAGTGGTCGACTGGCGGTGCCTGCCACAGGCCTCAGATAGGCTGGTGGTAGTGTGACCGCCACATATCTCATTCTCTTGGAGCCAGGTGCTATTGTACATTCAGGTTCTAACATGATAGTTACTGGAAAACGTCTGTGTCCTCGTCCGCACTACACAGGTGAACCCGTAATGAGAGCCTCATAGTGACACAAGGCAACCACAGCTGACTGCTTCGTGTATGATTTAGAAAATAATTGCTACGAAAGTGAAGTCAGTCGTCTGGGAGTCAGGACAGGAAATCTGTCTCCGGTTGGTTGTCAATGTGTAAAGCACGCAGAGAAACGTTAGCTGGAGGCAAGGTGAGGGTGGCAGGCAGCACCTGCAGCTTAGAGCTTCGCATCCTCCACAGAGTTACAGCCTATCTTCAAAGGCACCTTTTAATGCCCCTGACACGGGACAGAATGCATCCTGGGTAAGTTGTTGGGTGGCTGCTTGCTTAACCCTCGGAAATGTTGCGTAGTTCCCAGGCTGCCCATGAGGTTCTCATGTTTTCGTGAGACTTGCTGTAATGACCGAGGGGTGTGGTGAGGGCCTTGCTCGGGCACCTGGCTGTCTTCCTTGCACGATCTGGGTCCTCAGGTGGCTCTTTAAACCTCTGAATTCAGCTCCTTCCTCTAGCCTGTGTCTAATGACCCCCACCGGGAACCGGGCAGTGTTGGAAGCCTTACCTAATTCAGCGTCTGGGAGACTTCAGAGGTGATGATAAAAGACCATGGAAAATCCACAGTGCTGTTATTCATGGGGAAGGTCACTCTTACCGGCTTGCTTGGGGAGATGGTGGTCAGATTTTGGTGGGGACTTTGGGCTTAACTATGTTGAGAAGGGCGAGTTTGGGCTGGGAGTGCGGAGGGAGGGCAAATCTGATTATAGGGAGCAGTCTTTGAAGGCGTTACTTGTCTGGAAAACAGGTAGAACATGGGTCAGCCAGCAAGCGAGGGATCTGTTTATTGCTCATCTCACCTAACAAAAGCTTTTCAGAACTGCAAACCACTTCCCCGTTCCATTGTCTGGAGTTTTCCCACGTGGAGCTGAAGTCATTCTAAAATTAGAAAGCTCACGTGTCCTACCCAGGTACGTGGTTCACTGTTCCAAATATGTGTCTGGAGCACAAGAGACTTGGTATGACTTTGTTAGGGGCTAAAGGCACAGACAGCCATAGGTGCTGGGACTGGCTCACTTGAGAGGACACTTAGTGGACCGTGGAGCCTCAGGAGAGAGAGAGGGACTCTTTCTCCTTTCCTCATTTTACCTTTGACTTTCTGCAGAGGAAACTGTGCTGGATCAGAGGGATGTTTGCTTGGGGTAGTAGACAGGCCCCAGGATGTGGAATCCAGGATTGTAATTCTGACTCACTAGCTGTGTGACATCTGTAGTGCTCTTAAATCTCCCTGAACCCCAGCTGCCCCTCGATAAAATTAAGGAGTTGGATTAAGGCAGTCTTTTCAAACTGTGAGTCACAAAATCACTTTAGTGGGTCACAACCAACATTTTTTAAAAGGAGATCGAATAGTTTAGACTAGAGAATTTCAGAGTGCATTACATGAAGGAAAGTCAGGTAATGTTTCATGATACTGTTGTTTGGGTTATCCATGGATTTATATATTGGCATTCTGCATTCGTTTACTTGTGTAAGCTGCACCCTTCCTGCATCCTCTGTAATTTCCATATTTGATTTCTTCAGCGTAAGAACTTAGACGCTTGCAAAGTAAGGACTGTAAATCTTTGTAGATTTACGTATACTTTTCCCCCCATACACCTAGTCTTTTTTAGTTGTCTTGTTCACCCCTAATTTGACAGCAGTTCTTTTTTTTTTTAACATCTTTATTGGAGTAAAATTGCTTTACAATTGTGTGCGAGTTTCTGCTGTATAACAAAGTGAATCAGCTATACATACACATATATCCCCATATCTCCTCCCTCTTGCATCTCCCTCCCACCCTCCCTATCCCACCCCTCTAGGTGGTCACAAAGCACCGAGCTGATCTCCCTGTGCTATGCGGCTGCTTCCCACTAGCTATCTATTTTACATTTGGTAGTGTGTATATGACAGCAGTTCTTTTTATCTACTCACCTTTATCAAGTCTTTCCAGAACACTCCACTTACAATAGAAACAACAGCTCTTTCCTTATGCATGGATATGTCATTAGTTTATGTAATATGTAATTAAATTATGTAAATACGATAAAGAGTGCAACTGACAGAAATAGGTTTGGGAACAAACACACATGTCCTCTTGGTAAATATATAGCTTCACTGGTAAAAACAGAAACGGGCTGGTAAGCTAGAGTAGCCAACTAATTGAGCTTTTGCACTCTGAGGACATTGGTCTAGTTGTTTTAACGAAGGAGTGGAGAGGATGGATTGGGAAATCAAGGCCCTGGTTTAAGTTGAGCTCAGATAAGAGAGCATCTACCAGCTTTGAAAAAAGCAAAGCAAGTGACACAACTCCTGGATTTCTAAAAATCAAGGCCTATAGAAGCCTACTGTTCTCCCACTTTTTAGTTTTCAACTTTTATTTAGCACACACTTATTAGGTACTAGCTTATACCAGGCGTTGTGCTAGGCCCTGGAGATACACATGAGAAGTAACTATGAGCCCTGGCATCAGAGAGCATAGGGTCAGGCAGATGATGATGATGATTTTTACATCTCAAAGTAAATCATAAACATAGACCATGTGATCTACCATATGGATTTCTTTGAAGAAAACACCTGCTTCCACTATATACAGACTTCCCTTTTTTTTTTTTTTTTTTTTTTTTATGTGGTACGCGGGCCTCTCACTGCTGTGGCCTCTCCCGTTGCGGAGCACAGCCTCCGGACGCGCAGGCCCAGTAGCCATGGCTCACGGGCCCAGCCGCTCCGCGGCACGTGGGATCCTCCCGGACCGGGGCACAAACCCGTGCCCTCTGCATCGGCAGGCGGACTCTCAACCACTGCGCCACCAGGGAAGCCCCCCATTTTTAATCCAAGTGCCAAACTGTATACTTTTTATTTTCTTTGATAAATTGCTTCGTGCTCAGTTTGGCCCGTGGTGCCGAGCTGGTTTTCCATCTGATTGATCAGCCGTCTGGGCTGTGGTTGGCATCTGTGGAGCTGGCACAATCCACAGACTTGCTGAGTAGTGAGGCCCCACAGACTGTGGCCTTTTACTCTGTACCTACCGTGAAGATCATGCTAATACCAGTTCATTCCATCTCTGCGCCACTTAGCTCAGAGTCTCAAGAGAGAGAATTGGATCGGTTTGCCCCCTTTGGTCAAGTGGTAACCCAACAGCTGTGGCAGGACTGGGAAGGGGAAGCTGCAGGTAACAAGGTGCCAAAGATCAACAAAGATTTATTGAGCACTTATTATGTGCCAGGCCCTGATCAAAATAAAGTCTATGTTTTTAAGAACCTTATACTCTACTGGGAAAGATAGGCATACTATTAAATTTTTATCTATCAAATCAGCGCATTTTTGAGAATGGCAACACTGAGTGCTGGTGTGTGTGAGGTGAGACAGCTACATATATTGCTTATGGATGTGCATATTGACTTTCTAGGAAAGAGCTTAGTATTAATGGGGAACTTGCTTCCTTAGTATTAGTAAGAACCTTAAAATTGTCCATGCCCTGTGACTGAACAGTTACACTTTTAGCCATCTATGTTACAAAAATAACCAGCGATGTTAGGTTATTCTCCATTATAGTAAAATATAGCCAAGTTAAATGTCAGCAAGAGGGAAATAGTGATGGGACAGGTGGATAGATTTTAAATGAAAGCCCTTTAAAATCATGCTGAAGAATATTTAACAATATGGGAGAATGCACATGTAAATAAACAGAAAAAGTAGTATATAAAATTGAATATAATATATCAGAATTGTACAGAGAGATGCAAAAATAAAGGGCAAACACCATATGGTATTAACATTAATTATCTCTGGCTAATGGGAATGTAGGTGATTTTAATTTCCTTTGTACTTTCCTGTTTTTCTACCCTGTCTACAGCAAGCATGTTTTAATACTATAGTCGGAAATAAAAGGAGCTACATTTTTTAAAATAAATTTACTTATTTATTTGGTTGTGTTGGGTCTTTGTTGCTGCAGGCGGGCTTTCTCTAGTTGTGGCAGCGGGGGCTACTCTTCGTTGTGGTGCGTGGGCTTCTCATTGCGGTGGCTTCTCTTGTTGCGGAGCACGGGCTCTAGGAGCGCAGGCTTCAGTCGTTGTGGCCCGTGGCCTCTAGAGTGCAGGCTCAGTAGTTGTGGCTCACTGGCTTAGTTGCCCCACGGCATGTGGGATCTTCCTGGACCAGGGATCGAACCTGTGTCCCCTGTATTGGCAGGCGGATTCTTAACCATTGCGCCACCAGGGAAGTCCCGAAAGGAGCTACATTTTTAAAAAGAAAGAAAAGGCTGTGGCTGACATCCTGCCCTGCAGGTCTGTTGGCCAGCACAGGTTGAATGCAGGCTGCCTCAGTCTTGCTGCCAGGGCTGCAGCTGTCACTGAGGCTCGGGCAGTGCCGCTGTTTCTGGAGCACAGGGACCTGCCATACTGGCCTGCATGAGGGCTGCCCCAGTCCCTGCAGCTTGGCACCCACCCCCAGGGACCTCGCTGTCTGGAGATGTTGACCCCAACAGGATAATTGCCAGTTCACCTCCAAGTCCTGGGGATGCTCATCCAAACTCTTCTTGGGTGACCCTTTGGCTCCTAAATCCTGATCCACTTTTTTTTTTTTTTTTTTAATTTTTGGCTTCATTGGGTCTTTGCAGCTGCGCACGGGCTTCTCATCGCAGTGGCTTCTCTTGTTGCCGAGCATGGGCTCTAGGCGCGCGAGCCCTAGAGTTGTGGCTCTTCAGTAGTTGTGGCTCACGGGCTCTAGAGCGCAGTCTTAGTAGCTGTGGCCCACGGGCTTAGCTGCTCCGTGGCATGTGGGTTCTTCCCGGACCAGGGCTGCCGATCTCCTGCATTGGCAGGCAGATTCTTAACCACTGCGCCACCAGGGAAGCCCCTGATCCAGTTTTATCTCTGGTTTTCAACAGAGAAGCTGGGCTTTTCCAGGCCCCCAGCCCTAGAGCCAGTCTCTAGAATGTGAAAACTCTGGAACTGGACAGAGTTCAGATTCTCCCTCTGCCACTTACTAGCTGTGGGACCTTAAGCAAATCACCTAACCTCTCTGTACCTCAGCTTCCTTATCTACGAAATAGGAGTAATAGGACCTGCTCTTAGGGTTGTTGTGAGGGTGCAAAGATTACACGTGAAACACTTGGAGCTGTGTGCACACACACATAGGTACTCTGCTGCTACGCCTCTTACTGTATTATTGGTGATGCACAGTCATGACGCCAGACCTGTATCTTTATGGGCGCTTTTATCCCCTGCAGTTCAGTTCTAAGGCAGTGGTTCTCGTGTTTCAATGTGCAGAATAGTCATCCCGCTGACTGTGTTAAAATTCAGATTTCTGGGCCCCCGTCATCATGTGGCCCAGATCAGCACTTCTGGTCCTCAACCACATTTTGCTAAGGCCCGATGGGAAGAAGTTGAGTGGTACACACCCTTGTAGGCTGAGGGGTTTTCTCCGTAAGACAGCAGCCCCTCCCTGTCCCTGGAGTTCTTGCTTCTTCGCTGGACAGAGCCGGTTTCTGGGAGTCTGTGAAATTGTTTGTGTTCCAGGACTGACTTTCTAGCATTCACCTGGAAGCTTGGTAAAGACAACCCAAAACCTCAGAACTTGGGCCATCACCTCAAAACATCCTCTTTCTTGTTAGCCTTGCTATGACGAAATGATGAACACGGAAGCTTTTGGGTAAGGCATCAGCTTTGTTTTCTGAGAGCCTGACCCACACCTCCTGCTTCTGAGTTTGGGGAACAGCCTGGATGTCTGGTTATTTACTAATGAAGGGACCTTTAGCTGCTCTGATGGAGCCGGGTTCAGATGTCCTCCTAGCAGCCTCAGTAACTTTGACTTACAGTTTCATTCTGAATCTCTCTTCTTCGTTTCCTGTCTAGAAAGTTATCGTGCAACTTTCTTATCAGAATGTGTAACAGAAGGTGATTTCATATGTTTGACCGTTTAATCACTAGGCTGCACTGACTAAAATGTTTCTGAAATACCAAAACATGCTAGCACTAAACAAGGGGGAAAATGGGTAAGATGAAATAGAAGGGAGGGCTCAGTTTTACTCGTGCCATGGAGCTAGGTTCAGAAGAAGGCTGCTTTTCTTCTCAGTGGTCGTTTAGCAGCCCGCCTAGGAAGCTCTCTTTCTGGCCCTTTTTGTCCTGACTGTTGGGGGCTTGGGATATAATAAACATCTCTCCCTGCCTTACACAGTAGGTCTAGGAAGGCATTTTTTGAATCTTGAAAGTGAAAAATGTTAGCTCTTACTAGGAAATCTGGCACTAATGAATCTTCCTGGTGCTCTGGGGCCTGACAAATGGAAATACAATCATGAATCATGTAACCACCCACAGGAGCCTCTATAAAAGTCTGGGTCTAGCAGGCTTTCCACCTGATATCCTGTTAAATAACCACAGCCCAGCCCAGCGAAAGGTTCTAGAAACCTAGATGCACATCTAACCAGATGATAACCACATCATAGTTGTCGTTGTAGGCAGTTTCCTAAGGATTTAACCCTAGGTCGGTGCTTCCCAACCTTTTTCAGAATAAAAACCTAATTTGAACGTCAAAAGTATGTGACTGTGACAGGGCGAGAGAGAGTCATGGGCATATACACACTAACAAACGTAGTAAGGTAGATAGCTAGTGGGAAGCAGCCGCATGGCACAGGGATATTGGCTCGGTGCTTTGTGACAGCCTGGAGGGGTGGGATAGGGAGGGTGGGAGGGAGGGAGACGCAACAGGGAAGACATATGGGAACATATGTTTATGTATGACTGATTCACTTTGTTATAAAGCAGAAACTAACACACCATTGTAAAGCAATTATACCCCAATAAAGATGTTAAAAAAAAAAAAAAGTATGTGACACTTCATAGATAGTAGTTGTGCTTTTTTTTTTTTTTTTTTTTGCGGTACGCGGGCCTCTCACTGTTGTGGCCTCTCCCGTTGCGGAGCACAGGCTCCGGACGCGCAGGCTCAGCAGCCATGGCTCACGGGCCCAGCCACTCCGCGGCACGTGGGATCTTCCCGGACCAGGGCACAAACCCGTGTCCCCTGCATCGGCAGGCGGACTCTCAACCGCTGCGCCACCAGGGAAGCCCAGTTGTGCCTTTAATATTAAATTAATTAATATATGAAAGTTGCAGTGAGAACTCAGGAACACTTCGAAGTAAATTTGTATTTTATCGGTCACAACAGAGTTCACGTAGTAATGTGACCTAACACTTATAGAACTCTCACTGTATGCTGGATACTTTTCTATATATCCGCATTTAATTCCTAGAACTCTAGGAAGGAGGTACTATTATTAGCCCCATTTTACAGTTGGCAAAACTGAGGCACAGAGAAGTTAAGTAACTTGCCCAAGATCACATAGAAAGCGGCAGAACTGGGCTTTGAACCCAGGTAACAGCATTGTTGTAAGCACTTCATCACTAGGCTTGAGAAATACACACACAGAGATACACGTGTATCTCATTCAAACCACAGATACTACTTGAGGGAAGATTTACCAACACCTAGCATTAAATAACTCTCTAATTCTCTTTTTTTCTACCTTCCACAAGACAAATTAGGACCAACTTTCTTGGGTTTTTAATCCTCTTTTCCACTAAAAATTAGACCTACATCTTAAAGCAAAGCATGGGCATGTATATGTATATATATGCATGTGCACATGTGAGTGCGCATGTGTGAGCATATATGTATACATATATAAGCTTCTGTTTAATTTTACATTCTTCTTAACACAAAACTGTGGAATCTTCCTTTATACACTTATTCTTCCATTCAGCGAAGACTGACTCAATCCTAGGATATGCTGAGTCCCAGGGGAACAACTAAGACGTCGTTCCTGCCCTTGAGAATCTCAGCATCTCAGGGCAGAACTGTCTGGCTAACAGATAATCACACCCGCGGGTGGCACATGTGCTGTTGGGTGGTGCACAAGGTGCCGAGGGAGAGAGGGAACCTAAAGTTGTTCTTTGGGAGGCATCAGGGAAGGCGTCTCACAGGAAGTAACTTTTGAACTGAGTTTTGGAGGCTGAGATGGAGTTAGGCAGGCAGACTTTTGGGGAGAGGATGTGCTTGCAGGTGTGTGGAGGTGAGGCTGGAAGAAAGCGGTAGCCAGCTGAGGAAGACCATGCGTGGACTTTGTTCTGAGGTGTACAGATTATTATCATTGTAAATGTTTGCATAGATCTAGTCACAGAAAGGTGCTTCCTGAGGGAACCTTTTCCTAGATTTACCTAAGGTGGTTGTAACTCGGCTTTTGAAACACAAGGGGTTAAATCTAGAGAACTCCAAGGTCACAAAGTCCATGTGGGTGATAACACAGCCCTCCCACTCTTTAGCTTTGTCATGTGTGATGGCCCCATTTGCTAGCTGCCTTGGGTGTATATCCAGTGGAAGTAGTTAGAAATTCTCGGTTATTCTTAGAGCTTCAGTTTCGCTTGATTTCAGCTTCTCATTAGCAGGTGAGGGAATTATGCCTTTTCACCTACTTAAGTGTGGCTTGATGAAAAGGTGCCTAAAAATAAAAATCGTAAGGCTGATAGCACAGTAGTTACAGTAGAATCTAGAGTCAGCCTGGATTCAGGTCTTAACTGTGCCCTTTGGGGACTGTGATCCCGGGCAAGTTAACTTTTCTGTGCCTCAGTTTCCCCATCTGTAAAGTAGAGGTAACAACAGAGCGTCCTTCATAGGGTCATTGTGAGGTTTAAAGAGATGACCTTGTAAAGTGCTCAAACAGGGCAAGGTGCAGAGTAAGGTCTGTGTATTGGTCACATAAATCTTTTCAAAGATAGTGAAAGCAGCGATATACCTGTGAGAAACGGTATTCGAAATACGGAGATGGCCTGAAGCAGTTGGTAGCCGGGACACGAGTTGAGTTTAAAGTTGTAAAGGACTGAGCCGGGGTAAGCCATATAACTCCACGCTCAGGGGCTTGCCCTTGAAACTTAAAGGAAAGGTCAGAGGAAGCCCCACTCAGCCTGTTGGGAAGTGGTGCTATAGAACCTGCCACTTAGAAGATCCCAAAATTAAGCTCTCCTTTTAGAACTGTGGTACCCAACGTAGAGGAAACACAGCCTGGCCCTTCGGTGACAGCGATGGGAGACGTGGGATGTTGTGCTCTATTCTGAGTAGTGAGATTGAGGAGGGACGTAGAGAAGCTGGAGAAACTGAACCACCATGAGAAGCCAAGGCACCGGAGGGCAGACGAGCAAGGCGAAGGTCTCAGCTCCCTGTACGGGGTACCTGGCACAGGCCGCACAGTCACATGCTTGAGGGATTCACATTCCTGCTACATGGAAGGCCTTTGACACCGTTGTTTAAAATAAAGTGCAAATGGGTTGCTCTCCCTCCTGTGAAGGCTTCAGGGAGAGGCTGGTGATCCTGTGTGAGGACTATTTATAGCGATTAGAAGAGAAGAGTTCAGTCCTAATTCCCCTTTTGATTCTAATGATTTCAGAATCTAAGTGGAAGCACAGGTTAGAAATGTATAAAGATGGAGAAATAATTAGCTAGTGAAACTGAGAACATACCTAATTGAGGATTGTGAGCTATTGGGATTAAATGGCTTTTAGCTTGAGAAAGAGGATATTATACTGAAGGGATCTTTGGCCGAATTTGACTTGACTTTCTTTTTTAAACATTTAAAAAAAATATTCATATGACTGTGAGGGCTTACTACAGACAGCTGTGCTGGGCATCAGAGATGGGCAAGGGACAGTCCCCACGCTCAGGGCCCTTTAACTGGGAAAAGCGAGGAGTAAAACTTCGAACCGTACTTGAGTTAAATGCCCACCAAACTCTGTAACAACCTAAATGGGAAAAGAATTTGAAAAAGAATAGATACATGTATAGCTAAATCACTTTGCTGTACACTGAAACTAACACAACACTGTTAATCAACTCTACTCCAATATAAAATTTTTAAAAAGTTTGTAAATGACTGCCCACCAGAATTATAAATAAATCCTTGTCAGGAAGGGCCAGGTGCAGGCCGTCCTCTGCCCGAGGGCCTGAAGAAGGCTCCTTAGAGAAGTGAATTCTGTGAATAATCTGTGTTCTGCTCCAGGGACAGTCTTCTCAGCTTGAAATCAGCTTCAGCAACAATAGGCGGCTTGAAAATGTGTGTTTGGAGGATCCTGAGTGGTTCAGGGTCCAGGATCTCTCATCTGTGAACCACGGAAAAGGATACGGCCTCCCGAGCATTTTCAACAAATGAAATGTAATATTTGTTGAGGATTCTGAAACAAGGGGAAGTCTAGGCCCCCCGTTCCCCGTGTACACCTTGGTGTGCCTTGTGCCACTCATGCCCTCCGTTGGCTCCTCTAGAAGGACAAGGGGCACCTGTGATTAGGGCACAGCGGGGGAGGCACAGACAGCCTGTTTTCACTGTTCTTGAGGGAAGGAGGTCCACTGAGCGGGCCTTGCTTCCTCCTGGTCACATTTCAAGTGAAAATGATCAACCTTGGTAAAGAGTGTTGGTATTACAGAGCTATGCAAATGGTCATTCTTGTAAAGACTCGTGTTGGCTAATTAAGTCAAAGTAATTCTTCAGAGGTATGTCTTTGCCCATTAATGCTGCAGGCTGACTTTTTTTTTTTTTTTTAACTTGGCTTAAATAGTATAACTTTATGAGTAAATAGAATCCCCTGAACCAGGATGTTGTCTGGGGAGAGGCTTTGACAATGTCAATATTTTTAAATATCAGTATATTTGTATTGGTCTCCAAAGGCTTATATAATTAAAAATCTGGAGCATGCTCAGTTCATGGTTTGCCTTTAAGAGGATGAGCACTCAATGCTCGGTGTATCCTCCTTGAAGAGAGGATGTCTTTAGAAACCTCTGGCAGCTGTCTAGAACTGCGCTGTCCGATACAGCAGCTGCCAGTGGCTACGGAGCCGAGTTGACATACGTTAAAATATACAATAAACACCAGGTTTTGAAGACTTCTTATTCTTTTTATGTACTATCTTATTAATATCTGTTAATACTTGTCATCTGTTGAAATGACACTATATTGACCATATTGGGTTACATAAAATATTCAAATCAATTTCACTTTTTTTCCCGAGAGGTGACCTTCAGAAAATGCCAAATCACCCAAGCGGCTGAGGTTAATTGCTACTAGACAACACAGCCCCAGGGCCTTGCAGCACATTTGTTCCCATTCACATCACTTCCCTCCATCCTGGGTCTTCCCCGAAAAGCCAGCCCCTTGGTTCCTCTCTCATCAGCCTTATCCCAGTATCTTGCTCCAACGCATGTGTCCAGTGCTTTCTCGTGTACCTGTACCTGTAACAATGTTCTGCTTAGGGAATGTGGACTTGGCCTTTAAGATCTAAGTCATACATCTATTCCTTTAGAAAGCTTCTCTGACCATCTTGGGGCAAGATTAATTCGTCCCTCCTCTGTCGCATCCTCTTGTTTTGAAATATTGGGAATATTTGGTTTTTCCCCCCTGCTGCCTTCTCTCCTGTGGTAATGCTTGAGGACAAGGGAGTGTCTTGTTCTTCTCTATATAAGGTGAATGCTTAACTCCACGCCTGACACAGCGGGCGCACGGTAAAAGTTGAATGAGTAAATGAACACTAGCTCTCTTTAACACCAAGTTCTGTATAAAGACACGAAATACAGCAAGTTAACATAGCATTGGGTTTACTTCTACAAGTGGAGGCCACAGGCTGCTAGGATAACAATCAGCGGGAGACTTATAAAAATTAATATTCCCAGGCTTCACTCTAGACTAACAGGTTCAGTCAGAAGTTAAGTCATGCTGTAGTAACAAAATTTCATTGCCTTAACAGCAAAATTTTCTCACCCATTTAAAGTCTTGTGGGAGACTTCCCTGGTGGTCCAGTGGTTGCAGTGCAGGGGACACCGGTTCGATCCCTGGTCGGGGAACTAAGATCCCACGTGCCACGGGGCAACTAATCCCGTGCACCACAACTATAGAGCGCACGTGCCACAACTACAGAGCCCACGTGCTATGGAGCCTGCACGCCACAACTAGAGAGAAGCCTGTGCACCGAAACAAAGAGCCCGCGCGCTGCAACTAAGACCTGACACAGCCAAATAAATAAATAAAAAGTTCACCGTGGGCCCTGGTGACTCTGCAGGGAAACCGATGGTTCAGGTTAAACCTCCTGTGGGATGTAAGGTCAAGTGTCCACAGCTGAATGTTCTCACCAAGTTATGGGTCACTTTTCAGTGCTCACATTTCATTGCCTGAAGTAACGAATATGGCGGTACCTATACAATGGCCTGAGGAGACCAAGCCTGTGTGCCTAGAAGTCGAGGGATGCATCTACTGATACACAAGCCAAATGCGAATCTTTGAGGTGGAGCTGGGGAATCCACATTTTTAACTCCTTGCTGGTCCATATTCACACTAACATTTGGGGCCCATTGGCTGCACATTAGGATTACCTGGGGAGTTTTAATGACACTGATGTCCTGGCCCTATCCCCCACAGACCCTAATTCACAGAGGCTGAGGGTGAGGTCCAAGCATTAGTATTTGTTCAGTCTTCCCAGGAGATTCTAGTATAAGGCCAGAGTAGAAAACCACAGGTTCCGGAAAAAGAGCAAGGGCCTTTGAATCCTGACTCCAATACAGACTAAACCTTGGTTTGCATACCTGTCGGTAGCAGTGAAGATCAAACAAATGTGAAAGTATTTGTCAGCTACGATATTGAACAAATATTGGCTATAATTATACACTGGCAGGTGTGGACTTTTTATAAACTGGATTCATGTACATTCTTATATGCACACATGCCAGTCCTCTCCCTCCCCCACCCAAAGCCAGGAGGGGAAGCAAAGCATCCTCCCCACCTTTGCGTCTAACTCCTTTTTACAGTCAGTTAATTGGGCGTGGTGGGGTCCCTCCTCCCTCCCCTCTGCTTATCTTCATGATAAAAGGAAGCGAAAGAGGGGGAAAAAAACCCTTCCCCACTTCTATTTTCCTCTCCCTCATCTCTTCCAGAACCCTTAGCCTAGGGCTCTTATTGTGCCGTCTCCTTTCCCAGGCCCCTCCCTTCACTGTCCCTTCACTCTGAGACCTGTGCCTTATAGCTCTAAGCCCCTACAACCATGTTGCCAACCTCTCCCTAAAGCTCATTTCCCACTGACACCCCAGTCCCATGCCAGGGCAGACAGCAAGCACCCTGGCCCTGGAGGAGGCCCCTTCCTGCTTTCTGATGGGTTTGAGCGGCATAGGAAATCCATATTCTCAGAAAACTGGAATCCAAGGCGTTGTCCCATAGCAGTATCATTAGGACTGGCAGATTCAGCAGAACTGGAGAGATGAGTTGTGCAATAGGTAAGGCCAGCTGGTTTAGCACTCTTACCCACTCTTTATAATATCTTGTTTCCTGTGGTTTAATATTTTATTTCAGGTTAGATCCTGAGATCTAACCAACTGATTTGCAACAACTTCTTGAAATGCTGCCATTCGGAGGCCTGGGAACGGCCTCCGAAGTCAGTTTTCTTTAGTTTTAACAATACCACATTGGCTTTCTTCCATTGACAGAGCTGAGAGTTTATGCTGGAATAAGCTGTTTTAAATACTTTTCCTCTCATGTCTAACAATTTCCAAGGCAGAACAATGCAAGAGTACCTCTCAGGAAATAAATGCAGTACCACTTATGAAAATAACCCATTTTGTGCATTTGATGCGAACTGTTGACTTTATAGAAGGATCAAAAGCATCCATCAGCCTGGACAGCTGTGATACAGATCCTCTGAAATGATTCTTACCGGTCCAGCTAATACGGCCGAGGAACTTGTCAGTGGAGGTTGTATGTCAAGCATCAGATTACAGGCCACACTGACCTTTCCAAAGCTGGAGCCCACTTCCTTCCTGCCCATCAGCCAGAGCGTCCTCTCCACCTGAGCTCTTTCTCAGAAGTCAGCAGGGCTGAAGTGCCATGTGCCCAAAGGAAAAGAGCTCCAGGGCTCGGCTCCTTGTCTGCAGGGACGGCAGGTGCAGCTTCTCCTTATTTCCAGTGCCTCCCACATGGCAGGTGCAATTGATGTTTTTCCTTTATTTGTGCATGGTGTCAGGTCTCGTACAGACATCAGAGATTCGTTGAATTAAACAGAAATGCTTAGCAATCTGAAAATGAGCCTGCTTAGGCCAGATCTCCTTGGTATGCTTTCTTGCAAATGAAGATAGTTGAATACGTATTTGAGCTCTGGTTTGAACCTCAACCCAATGCAGCATCTCCCACATCACCATCAGCTATAAGAACTGACCGCCGCAGTAGCAGCAGCCAGAGACCCAAGGCGCTCCTGCCCCACGAGGCCCCGCCGCGTGCAGCTCCAACCTCCCTCTTCAGCAAACGCCTCTTTCCTCTTTCCTCTCCGTGCTCCAAGTCTCTGGCCTCCTTTGTTTTCCTCAGAGGTGTCAGACCCTTCTCCATCTCGGGGCTTTTGCACTTGCTCTCCCTTCTGCCTGGGATGCTCTCTCAGCAGTTTTTCCATAACTGACTTGTCTGTGTCCTGAGGGTCTCAGATCTCAGAGCGCTGTTCCCTGGATGGTGACCTCCGACGGCAGCTCTCCATCACACCTCTCTTCCTTTCCTTCGGAGCACTCACTGCTGTCTGTAATGATTTCATGTGTTTATTGACTTATCATCTGCCTGCCTTCCCCAGTCGCCCTAAGTTCCTTGAGTGCAGGGATCTTGTCTGGCTAGTTCATTAACGGCTCCCTGTGCCCAGCACAATGCTGGCCACGTAGAAGACACTTGATATTTGTGTAAGCGAATGGAGAAATGAATGAATTTGTGCTTTACGTTACCACTGCATCTTTACAACACTCACTATGGACACATGGGGAAACTGAGGCCCAGAGGGTTTCAGGGACTCGCCCAAGCTCAGAATTAGTAACAAAGGGCTGAGATTTGATCTCAGTCTGCCTGTCTGCAAAAATTTGTACCAGAGTCAGGTCTGAGGTTATGTTCAGATTTTTGCCTTATTCTGTACCTTCATGGATTTGTTAAGAGCAAGTATTTTGTTTATTCCTGTGACTCAAAAATTCTTGTCCATGGCCCTTGAAACAGGTCATTTCCCACAGTTTTGTGCAAAAGAACCTGGTGGAAACAAGGAAATGTTCCAGCAGAAGCATATTTTGGAGGGAGCTATAGACGTTTGCTTGAGCCTGAGGGTTATGGATGATTCGAGAAGTAATGCATGTCTTAAAGTCTAGATTTTGGAAAATAAAAATAATTATGGCAGCAAATGGAAAGCAGGGCTAAGCTCCAGGCAACACCGATGATGCTTGGTAACAACACTTCCCCAGCAGCGGGAGCTTCTGAGGTTCCTGTGTGCTGTAGCAGCAGCTTTGCAGCAGCACTGAGATCTGTCAGAGCCAGACCTCTTAGACTAGAAGACTGACAGAGGGGGCCCAGTAAACTGGTTGGAAAGGAGATAAACTGCTGTCTTTAAAAACTATATTGTTATATACCTGGAAAACACACAAATCACCAGAATGCCTGTTAGAAATATTAAGAGTATCTAGTAGGATGCAAGTAAGAAAATAATCAGTGGTTTCCTAAAAATCAATTAAAAGTGTGCTGGGGAAGGTCACCTTCAAAATAGTTATGAAACATAGACTATAGACTCTGTAGGGATAAACTTTAAAAGATGTGCTCAGCATCTGTTTGAAGGATACCATAAAGTTTTCCTTTTGAGGTAACTGATTTGACTAAATAAAGAGAGCCATGCCTCCAGAGCAAAGCACGATGATATGAACTGTTAGTCCTGCCTATTATTACTTTATAAACCCAAGGCCGTCCTAGATAGTCTTTACACAGGATCAGAATGGGGAAGGGGCAACTTGACTAAATGATTCTAAAGTTTACCTTTAAGAAGAAGGCACAAGAAAATGTTGATTTAAAAGGTGGAGGGATTTGTGCCATCAAGTATTAACAATTAATATAAAGCTGCACTAATTAAAACATTATGACACTGACACAAGAATAGATACATTCGGGACTTCCCTGGTGGTCCAGTGGTAAAGAATCCACCTTCCAATGCAGAGGATGCAGGTTCAATCCCTTGTCAGGGAACTAAGATCCCACATGCCGTGGGGCAACTAAGCCCGTGCGCCACGACTGCTGAGCTCCCGCGCCTCAACTAGAGAGCCTGCGTGCCTCAAACTACAGAGCCCTCGTGCTCTGGAACCCGCATGCCACAACTACAGAGCCCACGTGCCCTGGAGCCTGCGCACCACAGCTAGAGAAGAGAAACCCCGCATGCCACAACTAGGGTGAAGCTCATGCACCCCCACAAAAGATCCTGCATGCCTCAACGAAGATCCCACGGACCACAACTAAGACCCGATGCAGCCAAAAATAAAAATAAAATAAATAATTTTTTAAAGGCATTAGATGTTTTTCTTTAAAAAAAAAAAAGAATAGATATATTCATGAGCCAGTGTGGAAGGTTCCAGAAGAGAGCCAATTACATGTAACAGGTTGACATAATACAAAGTGGCATTTCACATCCCTAGGGAAAGAGGGGATGATGTCATAAATGATTCTGGGGTCACAGGCTAAACATTGAAAAAGAGACAAAGATAGGAAAACCTAACGACATTCTAAAATAAGTTCTAGCTGACTAGAGTAATTGTTTAAATGGAAGCAAAAAGTTTATCTAAGAAAATATAGGTGAATATTTATGACTTACACAAAAGGAGAACTAATCAGAACACTGAAGACAGAAACCATAAAGGAAAATAGATATATAGAAATCATAATTTTCTGAATATCACAGAAAGAACACTGTAAAGAAAAGTCATAGATAATATTTGCCAGTCGTTAAAACATAAAGTACTCTCACAAACCAATAACAAAAATTTTAATATACCAGTAAGAGAACAAGCAAATTATTTGGATAAGTCACAAGATAATAAGTACCTGTGGGCAATAAACATAGAAAAGATATCCAGCCTTGCTAGTCATCAAAGAAATGCAGATTAACTCAAGATATCATTTTCATTGATCAAATTAGCTAAGGTAAAAATTGGTGTACAAAATAGGTAAGGTTGGAGACTCATACCGTTGAGTGTGTACGTTGTAAGTCTCACGTGTATGAGAGCAATTTCATAATGCTCATCGTAAGTCTTTAAAATGCCCTGCTTACCCAATGACCCAGAAATAACACTTCTAAGAATTTATCCTAAGGAAATAAGCGTGGGTAGATTTGTATGACTTAGCTACGATGATGTTCATGGCAGCAAGATATTTTTCAGGAAAGCTCCAAGTATTGAGATGGTAAGAGGTGCTGGGGAAGGTTTAGGATTGCTCTGGTGGGCAGAGCCTGTGTCCATATTACTGGACCACACAGAACCTTTAGCGCTCAGGTCACCATCTGAGGGGCCAAAGAAGTGTACAAGTAAATGGCAGTGATGCATTTGATGGCCTGTTTTTAGGGCTTTGTTTTTTCATTTTGATGGAAGTTTTTCAGGTTTGTGTCTTTCAGGTTACTATGAATTGGGGTCCACATTTCTCATTTATAGTTTTGAACTATTGAACACTTGCTTAGGTTTGTATAGTACCTGTGGACATAGTCATTTGATTGAACTTATAACTGTGTTGGCCCTCGGATTATAATTGTACAAGCAAAAAATGTAGGTTTGGACTTCCTGGTGGCGCAGTGGTTAAGAATCCGCCTGCCAATGCAGGGGACACGGGTTCGAGCCCTTGTCTGGGAAGACCCCACATGCTGCGGAGCAACTAAACGTGTGCACCACAACTACTGAGCCTGCCCTCTGGAGCCCACGAGCCACAACTACTGAGCCCGCGTGGCACAACTACTGAAGCCCATGCGCCTAGAACCCATGCTCTGCAACAGGAGAAGCCACCTCAATGAGAAGCCTGCACACGCAATGAAGAGTAGCCCCTGCTCTCTGCAACTAGAGAAAGCCCGCATGCAGCAACGAAGACCCAACACTGCCATAAATAAATTTTTTAAAATTTATTAAGAAAAAACATATATACATATAGGTTTCCTTTTCCTCCCGCTCTACCAATTTTTGCATTTTAGAAGGGCCATCAAACTTGCAAATATTTTTCTGCAGACAACAGATTACTGGACAAATAGAATTATTTTTGTTAGGTATGGTAGCTAAATAATGGTCCCCCAAGGATGTCCACATCCTGAGCCCCAGAACTTGTGCATATGTGACCTTGCATGGAAAAAGGAACTTTGCAGGTTGATTAAATTAAGGGCCTTGAAATGGGGAGCTTGTCTTGGATTATCTGGGCAGACCCAATGTAATCAAAAGGGCCCTTATAAGAGGAAGGCATGAGGCCCAAAGTCAGAACAGGAGAGGAGATGCGGGAAGCAGAGATTCAAGTGATGCTGCGTCTAGTCAAAGACTAGTTCTGGCTGATTCTAGAGGCTGGGAAAGGCAAGGGAACGATTCCACCCTAGAGTCTTCAGAAGGAACCAGCCCTGATGACACCTTGATTTCAGCCCCATAAGACTCATTTCAGACTTCGGACCTCCAGAACAATAAAATGATAAATTTGTGTTGTTTTAAAAGTCACTAGGTTTGTGGTAATTTGGCATAGCGCGATAGAAAACAAATACATTTGGAAAAGGGGGAAAAATCAAACTTATACTTGAGCCGCAGTTATACATTAGTTGGTCCCGGATGAGAAGTTCAGAGACCTAGATTCTGGTCGTGACTTTGGGAAGTCACCTCTCTAGATCTCATTGTCTTCATCCTTAAGGTTCACTTCTTGCTATAAAGTTCTGGTCTTCCTCAGCATTTGTTTACCGTCGTTAAATACATCATTATGACACTGATAAGTGTGTGAGGCTGGTGAATACATTTTAGCTGATTTGTTTTGGAAGCTGACTACAGTATTGTTAGCATTATCCTTTTTGGGGTGTGTGGTGTGTCCTCATACGGAGGATCTTGGAATATCACAGTGAGTGCTGCGGAGTCAAGTGAAGACACACACAGAGGTCAGAAGCCGTTAGAACTACAACAAATGCATTACAAAGTGACCTGAGATTGGCCATGCAAGCCTGACAGACTCTCCCATGGTGATCCGAGATCTTTCTAGGAGGATTTTCTAGATCTCGCCTACTCAGACCCCTACTCCAAATCACTGCAGAGTTTTGCAGATGCAGAATGAGAAGTTTGAGACTATAATGTCACACCACGGCCCTGCCGTGGAGCAGCTCAGGTGTCCGTAGTCACTCGCCCAGCAGACCCACAGGACCTGCCCAGGAGAGAGAGTGGGCCTTATTCATCTTCTCTCCGCACATGTGGTCTGCTCTCTGGCTCACAGAAGGAGCACAGTAAACATTGCTGAAGAAAACTGTTCAGAACATTAGCAGTGAGAGTTGTCACTTGATACTAGAGTATATGCATGTTTAATTGGTACACGGGCATTTCGTGGTTTTATCACGTACATTCTTTCCTCTGCATATAAGCACAAGAACCACAATCAGTATCCGTTAACTGTTTGAGTTTGACTATATTAAAGATAAATACATACACGTAGTTTTCAAACTGAAGTTTGTTCCTATGAGGGATCCAAGCTACATTTTAAAATGAGAATGAATTCGTCTTATCACCATTGGGAATGAACTACTGTAGAATTTAGCATGCACACCAAAAGTAAAGCTGTGTTTATCAGGGAATAACTTGATAGACATCTTTGTTTTTCAGAGCAATTGGAAGCACAGTTGGTGATTGAGAACCATGCCGGGGCGGGGGGCGGGGTGCCGTTCTAACTTGTTATCCCAACATGTGGAAACGTTGTGAAATGGAACTGGGGTTTTGAAGTTAAACATCGGATATCATTTCAGTCATCAAAAGGGATATCAAGGAACATCAAGGTGACCAAAAGAGCCTAGCACAGTAAAAAAAAAAAAAAAAGGGAAAAAAAGAATCCCAGGCTTGATTAACCAGTCATGGCTGTGCTGCCAACCAGCAGAGCGACCTTGGGCAAATCACTTAACCTCTTGAGTCTGTTTCGTTGTCTATTAAATGGGAAAAAAATACCTTCTTGTCTGGTGGTGGTGAGAAATACGGGCGATGGCTGACACATGCAGCCACTCATCTTGTCCATGATGACTGACCTCAACAGGTGCACAGCCCAGCTCAACTGACCACGATCCAAGATGGAGCTCATTAATTACTGCTCTAGAATCCTCTCCCCTCTCCCCACCTTGGCCAGGTGTGGAGAAGGAAGTGCCACATTCCAGTACCTGTCATGGCCCATGGTGGCTGTGGAAGGCTCCCATCAGTAGGAGACAAGCTCTGTTGCCCTTCTTCCCCTTCTCTATCCCTTATTGTGTTGAGACCCAGGTTTTGTCTGTAGTCTTGCCTCCTTTCCTCTCATCCCTCTTGATACCTTTGTTTTTCTCTTCTTTGTATCAGCACAAACTGGAGTGTGAGTAGTAACCTCACCCGAATATAAGATCCTTGAAGGTAGGGCATGACTTGCTTGTGGTTTTTCTCTTCCGTACTAAGTTTTCCTGTACAGGTAAAGAGCTCAGTTAATATTTGCTTTTAAAAAATTGTAGAATTGAAGATCTCATCTCCAAGACACTGGAGATGTACCTTGTGCAACTCATTTCCTGGACTGTGTGAACTCGTAGTCCGTGCTGTGCAGACTGGCGCCCTGGGAGTTCCCAAGGGATGAGGGTAGGAAACTGACAGAGTCGTGATCTCTTCCACATGGCGCAGAAGATGTATACGAGCCTTTTCTTAGGGGGTCAGAGGAGAGCAAAGAAACCCTTTCACTCATCAGAGCGGAGCGCTTCTGAGAAGGAAAGTGGTACCAACAGTAATGGGCGTAAGACCTTGTTAGGCCACTGTCTTCAGGAAGGGGGCCTGGCTGGCTTGGGGCAGGGTGAGAGGGAGACTTCTCACAGTATACGCTTGTGTTCCTTGTGAATTCTCAAGAAGATGAAGGGAATGAATGTCTTTAAAAACCAGCTTTCATAAAGGCCATTTCGCAGGCCGAGGAAACTCCCAGAAGCACAGGCGGGCTTTGGCGGGGCCCTCTAGACTGGGGCAGTTCTCCTCTGCACATGCGTGGTGGAGTGGCTTCTAGACCATGCCACACTGGAAAGTTTGGTCTGGTCTGGAAGGTTGTGGGTCCCCTGAACACTGTAAGCTGCTGGTCCTGGCCAACCTCCTGACACCTAATTGTCGCCTTCCTCTACGTGGGTTTGTCCTGGGGGACCCCATTCCAGCACCGTTGCTGACACTGCACACCTGGGGCTGAATAGCCTGAGGGAAGCACCAGCCAGCAGCTCAGGTCCTGGTCCTCAGCCCGGCTCTCAGAGAACGTGCTGGGTTTCTGGTGGGGCATGGGAGCTAACAGTGCCTTCTTTAGGAGTTAAAAGTGGGTGGGTGGGGCTTCCCTGGTGGCGCAGTGGTTGGAAGTCCGCCTGTTGATGCAGGGGACGCGGGTTCGTGCCCCGGTCCGGGAGGATCCCACATGCCGTGGAGCGGCTGGGCCCGTGAGCCATGGCCGCTGAGCCTGCGCATCCGGAGCCTGTGCTCCGCAACGGGAGAGACCACAACAGTGAGAGGCCCGCGTACCGCAAAAAAAAATTTTTTAAAGTGGGTGGGTAGGTGGGTGAACTCTGTGCTGCCCCTGGGCTTGAAATACTGAATACTGACCGTTTTTTCCACTGTCAGTTCCCACTGAATATGGTCATGTTGTGTGTCAAACCTGATGTGATTTGGGAAACCCAAGCCAGGAGTCACTTTATATTTTCCTGAGTCACTTTTATGAATGGCTTGAATTGAAAGGAAAGACGCTGAGTGGTCCACAGATATGTCTACACCTTGTTGTGCTGGCTCCAGGGCCAGATAAATGTGCAAAGTGCAGGAAGCCCTGTAAGCCGAGACTTGGCTTTGGGGCTGATGTCCTTCCTGCCTAGGTGGCTGGAACACGAGGGCAGATGTCTTTTCATAGCTCACCTATGAGTTTAAAGCAAAATAAGGCAGGAAGTCAGAGAGAGACCAATTCATACCCCCTTGATTATTTACCCAACATGATGCTGAAAGACATTTGTGTTTTTTGGAAGTTCTGTTCCCTGGCAATGAAATAAAACCTCCTTTCTAGGC
Organism: Leucopleurus acutus; assembly: GCF_964270905.1. NCBI lineage: Eukaryota > Metazoa > Chordata > Mammalia > Artiodactyla > Delphinidae > Leucopleurus > Leucopleurus acutus. The sequence continues at coordinate 87,949,710 of NC_139154.1, read as the reverse complement.
TAGAAAGATTGATGTCCAACTACATTAAAGGAGTATGTGAGTAAAAGGATACTCTGTATTCTGCCAGTGAATACAAGAACTTCCACTGTGCTTATGGGACCGTAGTGCAGAATGCGTTATCAGACCCGAAATTTGCAACGCAGAAGTAAAAATGTTCTAATAAGACAGGAGCATAAAAATATTCCCACTTGCCATGGTTTGGAAATTGTTGTATGAGGAGGGTTTTCTTTTATTAGTCAGAAGATGGGAGAGAGGACGTGTTACCTTTTAACCTCACCAAAGAATATGATTCAACCTTGTTTTTATTTTTCTCTTTCTTAAGGACATCATTTATTGACACCATATAGCAAAGGCACATCACATCAGTGGTTATATGTCCAGTTTCTTCTCAGTGAATTTTGCTTAGTTGTTTGCAAAGGTTTCTGTGGTTCTGTTTATAGTCCAGGAATTCCAGAAGGAATTTCTTAATTTTTTTCTTTTAATATATTTATGTAGACTAGACCAGTGGTTCCCAAACTTTACTGCATATTAGAATCACTTGGGGAATCTTAAAAAAAATTCCATTGTCCCAGCTGCACCCAACAACAGTTAAGTTGTCATCTCTGGGGCTGGACCCAGGCATAGGTACTTTTGCAAGGTGGTTCCAATGTGTGGCCAAGATTGAGAAGTGCTGGACCAAAACAGCACTTAGCAAACTGCAGTGTGTACACAACCCTCTGTGGGGGACGGGGAGGTCGGGGTAAAATGCAGATTCTGATTCGGCAGCTCCGGGGTGGGGCCTGACACTCTGCATTCTGACAAGCCCCTGGGTGGTGTCAGTGCTGCTGGTCTGCGGACCGACCGCACTGAGCAGTGAGGTCCTAGACTACAGAAGAGAACTTACAGCTAGATGCCACATGGCAGACACAGTGAGGATAATATGCTGCTCAGGTTCCCGCGTGTCCCCTGACTGCTGTCCCCTGCTGTGTAAGCAGACAGCAAAGCCACCAGAGTTCATCTTCCTTTTCCTATGAGGTTTTAAAATTATTATTTGCAAACCCCAAAGGAAAAACCCCTCCTTCTCAGACCTCACTTGACGGTGTGTCCTTGAGAACATGAGTCACCCCCGAGGTGGAGATTGGGGTCTGTCACCCCTGAGTGGGTGGCTGGGTATTGCAGTCGATAGGGTGGCGACCTGTGTTCTGTGCTCTGGCGGCTCGCCTGGTTGAGGGAACGTGCCCCGGGAACGCTGGTCTCGTGCTTCGTCTGGTGGGGATGAGAGACCTCGGTAAACACTGCGTGGGAAAAGGAATGAAATGGGCTGAGAATGAGGTTAAGGAATGGGTGTGTGAGACACCAGGTTGAGCGATGCCAGGGTGCCTGGAAGCAGCATTCCAACGCCCGCCTCTCCAGCAGCTCACTGCCCGGAGAGGCCGGCGGTGCCGAGCACCAGGACGCGGGTGCCCTGGCAGAGCTCTGGGGGCACGGCCTGTCTGAGCCTCGCTCTGGGGCCTGGCTGTGGACTGGAGGGGCAGCTCCTGCCCACGCCTCCCGTCTGGGGACCCCACAAACGATCTCCAGGCCCCGTCCTGTCCCCCAAGCTGGGAAAGATCATCTCGCTCTGTGTTCCCCACGCCCTCTCAATGCCTGGAAAGGTCTGATTCAAGGCCAAGACCCCTAACTTAATTTACCTGGATTCTTTGACCATCTTTGGACCAAGGAAGTCTTAGGACCGGGCTGGACTTTCTGGACTAGGCCCCTCTGTGTAGAGAGTGGGTGAATTCTGTAGAACGGCCAAGACTGAGCTAAAAGAAACAGATGTATGAAAACTTGCTCAAACTCTGGCCACTGTGGTTTCGCTCCCCAGACCCACCCGAGCAGATCGAATGTGCCTCCCCCACCCGCTCGCCTGCCTCTTGCCTCTGCGCCTCTGCACATGTGTTCTGCATCAGGGGACTGATTGCACATATTTGCTCTGCCCTTCTGAAGATCCCACGTTCAAGCTCACTTTCTCCAGCGAGCTTCCTCAGACCAAACTAGCTGCATTTAAATAATCACCTTTTCTTCCTTACTCCTTCAGCATCTAAGCATACCATTATTAACAGACATTACCTTTTCATTTCTGTGAGACTCCATCCTCCTCAAAGGGCTCTCTCATCCACCGTCTCACTTTTGATAGAAGCAGAATTTTAACGTGAAGGGAACCTTGGGAACCGATTTTACAGAGGAATCAACTGAGACCCAGGGAAGGGAGTGACTTGGCCAAAGTCATGAAGAGTGGGTGTCCAAGCCACCACTAGGACCCAGGCTGCCACCTCAGTGTGTCACGATGCCATCCTTCCAGCCTTGGCGCACCCTTGCATCTTCCTGCGCACAGGGCTACAGCAGGCCAGCGAGGCTGGAGGCCTTTGCAGATCCTATCAGGGACAGTTCACACCAAGCCAAGGGCATTACACAGCAGCGATGGTTGTTGTGTGCAGAGTTCCACAGAACTAGACTGCAAGACACACAAAGGAGATTTGAATAAATGGAAAAGCATAGCGTGTTTGTGACTAGGAAGACGTCATGTTATCCAGTTATCTCTAAGTTAATTTCTAATGTCAGTCTCCAAAATATTTGGGTATCAGGGAGGGAACTTGACAGTGATTCTAAAGTTCAACTGGAAAAGATAAACAGATGAGAATATCTGACAGTTTTCTTTTTTAATAATGTGTCATGGGGGCAAGGGAGAACAACAAATTTGTACTGCCAGGTATGAAACCATATTACGGGGTTACAGTAAATAAAGTGGTTTGGTACTGATATAGAAATAGAATCTCAGTGGAACTAAACAGAAAGACCAAAAACTAAGTATAGTTATGATAGAGATAACATTTCAAATCAATAGGGAAATGATGAGCTATTCAATACATGGTGTTGGGAAAATTGGTTGGCTGTTTAGAAAACAATAAAGTACACACTATAAATAAATGTAAAATAAATGATAGATTGTTTGGGGTTAAATGTAGACGATGAAATAGTAGAAGGAAATATAGGTAAATATTTGCATAATCTTAAGGAAGGGAAGGCCTCTAATCATAACACTGAGGTGATTCCTGCACAAGCAAAATGAAGACGCAAACCACAGATTATTGTCTATACATATGTATATATGTGTATATAACAGGATACCAAGTTATCATTCCTATCATTTTAAGGAGCTCTTACAAACAAACAGGAAAGAACATATCAGTACAAAAATGGACAAAAGATATAAGCAGCTAATTCACCAAAGCTGAAACACAAATGCTAATAATAATATGAAAAAAACATTCAACATCATATGTAATCAAGGAAATGCAAATTTATATGAGAGGTTTCCATAAGCCTCCATGAAATTGGCAAGGAGGGAAAGGGAAGGTAATATCCAGTGTTGGGAAGGTTAGGAGCGTTCATCTCCTCACTGGAGCATAAATTGTTACAAATGTCCTGGAATGCAGGTTGACAATATGCCTCAGAAGTCTTAGAAATGAACATTCCTTTGTCACACCAATTCTGCTCCCAGGAAAATAATCATAAATGTGCTTGAACAAAGGTCTGTGTAGAAGAGTCTTCAGTTCTGTATTATTTACAGTAGGGAGTTATTGGGAAGCTATCACAGTGTCCAACAAGAGGAGATTGGTTAAAGAAAATGTGTATCAGTGGAAAACTTCAGCTATTGAAGATTACCTTGTACTATAATGTTACTGAGTTGGGGAAATGTTCATGATAGCATCATTTATTCCTGTTGGGGACAGAGTGGGGGCACAGAATAAAGACAAAGGTTATACTCCAAAGTGCTTATACTGGTGATCCCTGAGTGATGGGCCAGCAGTGGTTATCTATAAGTGGTGGGCTTGCAAGTGACTTAGTTTTTTTTTTCTTTCTTTGTGCTTTTCTATTCTCTCAAGTTTTCTGCCTTGAACATATGTTGCTTTTGGAAATTTCAAAAGTTATTAAAACAAGGAAGACAAAAGAAAGGCAGGAGGTGTAGTTGTAAGAATCTGGGTGGGATTTGCTCAGCTGTCTTTGAGAGACTATATAAGTGGCTTGTGGTCGGGGCCTGGTACCACTAGGAGGAGTGCACCCTAGAGGTGCCCAAACCAGGATCAAAGGAGGTAAAACACCCTGCCCTGTTCCCCAGGCCCTCCTTCCCATAAGGAGCAATAGATCAGAGTGTTCGTGGTTTCACTGTCTAGGTCTACAGAGGACATTTCTGCTGCGTTGCCCAGAGGCAACTATAGACCTTCCCCATTCACAAAAAGCATCTCACAAGTGGGTACATGCAGGACAGCTACACTCCAGTGGGTAGTAGAAAGCAATGACTTCTGACTTGGAAGGCTAGGAAAAATATATTCAGGACAGGTTAATTAAGAGACTAGTTATGTGAGCTTTTGCCTTTCAAATAGCGTCACCGTGATACCACCTGAAGAGTAGAAGACCCTACGAGTCCTCAATTCCAGGAGGAAGCAACACAGTTGTGAACTGTTACATCCTGTTGAAGGGTACAGTGTTGATCCTGGTGTAGCTAATTAGTAGGTGTCTGGTCTTTGTCATATATACTTGTGTGTGTGTGTATATATGTATATATATATATATATATATGACCATGGCGTATAAAGATTTCATCAAGAGATGGACTATAGCACGTGTAAACAGGGAAGTAAGCACGTGTTTGGCAAAAGAGCCCCCCAGCTAATCAGTATGTCCTTAAACAGAAATTTGGGGGTGAGAAAGATAAAGATTCCAGTAAGAATATAAAGCCAGATGCTGCGGAGAGGGTGGCAAGTGTAGTTTGAAAATTAAGCAGCACTAAGCCCCTTTGAGCTGATTCTTAATTCTCAGTTACAATATTGAATTTATTTTTAAATTTCTCAAAACCTTAAAGGAGGCCATGAAGTTATAACAATTTAGGAAGGGAGAGCTTAGCAAAGAACAAGAATAATGCAGAATACAGCATTACTATCAACAATACTTAAAACTTCTGGTAACTGTAGTCTCAGAGCTCTCTTTGGGGGCAACGAATAAATTCAACTTGAAATTGCAATCCGGTTCATGCCATGTGGGCTTGTTAGGGAACTGTTTCTGAAAAACAAATAACTGGATGAGTCTAGTGAACTGAATGGGTGATTCCATGATGCTGTGGGCATTGGAGACTTGGTGGGAAGAACGTCACTGGAATAAGTGGTTGGAGAATATGCCTTGTCCTGGAGTATATCAGCTAGGCTTTTGGGGTTACAGCAATCAATTCTGGCTACCTTAAACAAAAGCAGCCTTGTTGGAAGGCTGTTGACAGCCCACAAAATCTGCAAGAAAGCTAGAGAATCATGCTTGGAAAGGTGCCTCCAGGGAGCCAGGCATCTCAGGACAGAACTGTGTTCAACACACTGCCATTGTAGTGCATGAACTCCGCCCTCATTATCTCTGTGTCTTCTCAAGGTTCAAATTCTGTGAGGGACGGTAGGTGTCTGACTGTGGCCATAAACCAGTATAAACCCATGGTGGAAAAAGTAATTCCCCAAAATAAAATCTGGGTGCTGTTTGGAAGTGGAGAAATATTTGCCACGCAGCCCTAAATTGTTGAGCATGAGCTCAACAGAGACATGAATGTTTAATTCAAGGTTAAAGAAAAGGGAATACCAGGCTTCCCTGGTGGTGCAGTGATTGAGAGTCCGCCTGCCGATGCAGGTTCATGCCCTGGTCCAGGAAGATCCCACATGCCGTGGAGCGGCTGGGCCCGTGAGCCATGGCCGCTGAGCCTGCGCGTCCCGAGCCTGTGCTCCGCAACGGGAGAGGCCACAACAGTGAGAGGCCCGCGTACCGCAAAAAAAAAAAAAAAAGGGAATACCAAAAGTAATATCATCATGGGTCAATTCTATGGGTAGATGGTTTATCCAAGTAATTAACACTGCATGGATCCTGATTCCAAAGTAGTCATAAGGATAGAATGTGGTTTAACAGCAAATGTCAGATTGGTACATTTTCTGGAAGTCTCAATGTGCCACAAATTGGACAGCTGAAAATTTCTTTACACACCTGTTGGCTGTCATATCACTCAGAAAGTAGAGAAGACAGGGACACCTGCTTCTTTGAATGCAGCCTTGACCAGAAAGGATAACAGGCTGGTGTGTCTCTGTGTCATTTTAAAGTTTCTAACATGAAAGAAGGAAACACTAGGCATAGTTCAACTTCAGAAAAGCAGAGTCTCCAAAAATTCAGAGGAAAACCAAATGTGACCCCATGAGTAGGATTCTAAAAAGGAATATGGCCTGGGGAGGTTGGAAGGCTCATAATGGTTCCGAGTTTATAGTCAGAGGGTGCATGATAAAGACGAAGAGTAAACATTTGAAGAAGACCCGAGTGCATCTGCAGAGGGAGGTCCCTGCGATACCATTTAATAAGTGGTGCAGAGAAGATCAAAAGAAAGACATGCCCCAAGAGATGCAAAGAACAGTACTGAATGACACTTTGTTAAGCGAACAAGCACGTTGGTGCCTTCTGGGTGCCAGGTGTTACTCTGGGCACTGGCAGGTGTTCACGAGAATGTCAGGAAAACTGAAGGACATGAGAAACAGAGCCTTGCCCACATGGCTATTGGCCACACAAGAAAATGACTTTTTAACCCTGTACTTGGGAACAGACAGGTAAAGAAGGAAGAAATATGTCCGTTCCTTGGGGCAGCTGGAATGAGGTTAGTGCAGAACCGAGAAAAGACTACTGCTGGCTAAAATTTTAACTGTAGAAGATAAAACATAGCAAATAAGAAATAGAAAGGCAAATGAGGATCCTAGTAAGACCACCTAAGGCCATAAATGAATTTATTTTCAGGGGTACAGATGAATTACACTTCCGTATACTGAGGACTCTTGTAGCAAAAATCTTTCCATCCCTGTTGGGAATTTTTAAGAAGTAGTAGGAAATGTAAAAATTGCTCAGTGAAAGAAAAAGACAAAGATGTTTCTGACTTTAAATAAGTAAACACCTTAAGATTCTTTAGACTATAGAGGAGAAAACTTGATGATACTCTCAGAAAAACTCCAGATCTAACTGTTACAGGGGATAGAGAATGAATTCTCGGGCCTCTCAATGAATCCATCAAAAATGAGTTATAGCAGACTAACTTTATTTCCTTTTTAGTGTTATAGATTGATGAGGAAAATGCAGCTAGGGCAATGTTATCAAGGTAACGCAGTTTGATTTCAGCAAGGCACAGGACCAAATCAAAGTATTCAGTAGTACAAAATGGAGAAACAGGAGTTAAAAAGGTGGCTGATCGGGCTTCCCTGGTGGCGCAGTGGTTGAGAGTCCGCCTGCCGATGCAGGGGACACGGGTTCGTGCCCCGGTCCGGGAAGATCCCACATGCCGCGGAGCGGCTGGGCCCGTGAGCCATGGCCGCTGGGCCTGCGCGTCCAGAGCCTGTGCTCCACAACGGGGGAGCCCACAGCAGTGAGAGGCCTGCGTACCGCAAAAAGAAAAAAAAAAAAGGTGGCTGATCAGTAAGATGGAACAATGGTAGAGACCCCCTTAAATGAGTGAATCCCCAGGCATACCCTACACAGATTCACCAGTGAACTTTTGGGAAGGACAGGAAGTTTGTAATCAGAACATCCCCCAAAAGTGTTCACTGATGTATTCATATGACCTGGGAGGGGGCCTCAAGGGTTTGCCAGCAAGATTTGTCCACCTTTTCTGTTGAGATTTTTATGAGCAACTTGACAAAAGACATATAAGCCAAATTTATCCACTTTAGAGGTGACAGAAGCCCAGAATGATAGCTGAAGCGTTGGATGATAGAATAAAGACTCAAAAGGGGAAAAAAAAAAGTATTGAGCTAGAACAGTGGATCAAAGCCAACCAACCAGGTTAAATTGAACAGTGACACATTTAACAGTATCTAGGTTAAGAATAACTATTTGATTAGGAAGGATATGAGGCCAATTCTGACAATCATATACGTGGAGAAAAGCTAGAGGCTTTAGTTGACCACAAGCTTATATAAGCTCTAGAACTGCTAGCAAATTGATGGAGAATTGAGTTATATTATTGTAGAAATCAGATCATAGGAGATTGATTCCTGCTGTCCTCTGTTCCCATAGCCCAGAGCTTTCGGGTGTGGGCTCTGGGGGTCACACCACCTGTTTTTGGATTTCCCCTCTGCCCATTCCTGGTTCTGTGCCTTTGGGCAAGGCCCTAAACCTTTCTAAACCTGTATTCCTCATCTGTAAAATGGTTAGAGTCACAGAGCTATGTCACAGGGCTTTTATAAGAATTAACTTAGATGATGCACGTAAACCTAAAGCATTTGGTAAATGTCTTTGTAATAGTCGTTGTCGTCAGTGTTACCCTGTAGTGGACAATTATAAGAATGGCACTAAAAAAAATGTCAGACAAAAAGTCAACAGACTTTCTCACTTAAAGAACATTTATAGGAACTGGAGTGTCTATTAGTTATCTCTTGCTGTGTAACAACTTACCCCAAAATTTAGCAGCTTAAAGCAGTAAACATGTGTCTCACACAGGTTCTGAGAGTCAGGAATTCCAAAGCAGCTTAGCTGGGAGGTTTTGGTTCAGGGTCTCTTATAGAGGTTGCTGTCAGGATATCAACTAAGGCTGCACTGTCATCCGAAGGCTTGACTGGGGTCTGGATAAGGGCTCACTCACATAATTCTTGTCTGGAGACCTCAGTTTCTTGCCACATGGACCTCTCCTGATGACCTGGCAACTAACTTCCCCCCCAGGGTAAATGATGAGAGTAGAAGAAAGCAGAAGTTACAGTGCCTTTTGTGACCTAGCCTCTGAAGTCTCATACCACCTACATTCTGTCAGTCACACAGGCCAATCCTGAGACGGTGTGGGAGGCGAATTCACAAGGCCATGGGTACCAGGAGCTGGGGATCGTTACGAGCCATCTTGGAGGAGCCATCTTTGGGTTTATCACCACAAAGTCTCAGAGATTTGGAAACCGACTGCAGATACATGAAAGGACTGTTGTCTAGAAGAGGGAGACTTATTCTGTGTGGCTTCCAACAGTCAAACCAATAAACAGAGAGGTTTCAGGCAGGCATATGTCAACTTGGTTTAAGGAGGGACCTCCTTGCAATAAACTGCTCCAAAGAGAGCTGGCCGTGTGGAGTTGCCTTAGGGAGTAGTGAGCCCTGTGTATAAGAAAAGTCAAGGACTTCCCTGGTGGCGCAGTGGTTGAGAGTCCGCCTGCCAATGCAGGGGACACGGGTTCGTGCCCCGGTCCGGGAAGATCCCACATGCCTCGGAGCGGCTGGGCCCGTGAGCCATGGCCGCTGAGCCTGCCCGTCCAGAGTCTGTGCTCCGCAACGGGAGAGGCCACAACAGTGAGAGGCCCGCGTACCGCAAAAACAAAAAACAAACAAACAAAAAAAAGAAAAGTCAAGCACAGGTGGGGTGCCCCCCTCAGGGACACCATATGGAAGGATGGTCTCTGGGCTAGCTAGAAAGTTGGATTTGAGCACCTCCATCTCTGTAATATTTCATTCCTTGGTTAGGGAGGAATCTGGGGAGATGGGACCCTATAAGGGCTTTTTTCTTTTTTTTATTTTACTTTCCATAGAAAAGAAATGTTTCATCAAAATATAAGATCTTTGTTTCTGAACCAGTGTGGCTTGGAGAAGCTATTAAGAGGTAAAATGACCTTGGTGTTTCTGGAATCCCCTTACATTTCTCCTTTTAAGAACAGAGTTCTGATGTCGTTGGTTTACATCTAGCCTGTGGAGTTAAAACCAGGAATTCCCAACTTTTTATGAGACAAAGCCTTTAGATCATGGAAGGGACAGGAACACTGGCACTGAGTTTTCTCTTTGGGAGTCCCAGCAGACCTTGGAGAGAGGGTTGAGTATGCAGTTCTGGGGCATACTGGCCAGGTAAGGCTCAGACATCTACCGGGGGAAACCAGTCCACTCTGAGCATGCAAAGGTACTTGCTGACACTTCACTGGGGATTCCATAGGGAGAACTGAGAATGCAGTTCCTGGAGAAACTTAAGGGCGTTGGTGGGGGGTGGTGAGGGAGTGTTACACGGGTCACCCGTAATGTAGAAAATGTCAATAGGGGGCTTCCCTGGTGGCGCAGTGGTTGCGAGTCCGCCTGCCGATGCAGGGGACATGGGTTCATGCCCCGGTCCGGGAGGATCCCACATGCCGCGGAGCGCCTGGGCCCGTGAGCCATGGCCGCTGAGCCTGCGCGTCCGGAGCCTGTGCTCCGCAACGGGAGAGGCCACAGCAGTGAGAGGCCCGCGTACTGCAAAAAAAAAAAAAAAAAAAAAAAAAAAAAAGAAAATGTCAATAGGAAAATGAAGGGAGACGTGAGCATACCACTTTCACTCCTCCTTTCTCCCATCTGCCCGTGGATGCTGATTGAAATGAGTGATCGGTGGAACATGAAACTATTTCTAAACTTGTATCAGTACTAGAGGCTCTGAAGAATTTCTGCCAGTGAATGTTCAGATGGGACGCATCCCCCCCCAGAACAGCATCCACCCCTCCAGGAGGTGAGGGGATTGTCAGCAGCAGAATCACACCTTGGAAGGCCAGGGTATGCAGGTGAGAGCTGGCCATGTGGCAGTAGGGTTAGGGAAGGTCCATCAGGATCCTGTCCACACCTCAAGAAAGGACGCCAGTCAGGGCCACACTGAATGATGAACTCCGTCAGCTCTTACTCCTGGCATGGCATGGGTGCCTCACAAACAAGGGAAGAAAAGAAAAAGCTTCTGTCCCAGAGATAAAACCCTTTGCTGTACTTGCTCTGTCTCCGGCTTCTACCGAACAGATTCCTCAGATATTTAAAGCCAATATTTAAACTTTTCCCTTTCTATCTTTATCTGGGCCAAAAATATTGAAGAGGGCCACACGGTCTCTGACGGAGCCTATCTTAACTCTCCATCATACTCTACAAAGTAGATCTTCGTCTGTAAAGATGATGATGCAAGAAATTACTGGCCACATGAAAGATCTATTGGATTGGCCAAAAAGGTAGTTTGGGGTTTTCTGTAAGATGTTACAGAAAAACCGGAATGAACTTTTTGGCCAACCCAATATCATATGAGAAGAATATTTGTGAGGAATTTCAATGACTGTCTCTACTTCTAAGAAATGGGAGAAGATGTAGAATTATCTCTAATTCGTGTCTTTGAGACTGAAGCTGACATTGCATCTGTGAAACCACGTCAGGGAGCTATTAGTAAAGAAACAACTGCAAGGACGTGAAAAATAGGGCGCCTAATTTTGAATTCGTAATGGACCAATGAGTAACAGATTAGATGTAACAGTAAGTCAAATCAGTGATTTTTTTTTTTTAATGACCTGGGAAATATCTCGTAGAGCTCAAAAGGACGCAAAGATAAAAATACAGAAGAGAAAATTCTGAAAAACAGAATTAAGTGGTCCAATACACAGATAATAATAATTGCAAAAGAAGAAAGCAGACTAAGGTTGACGCAGTCATCGATGAAGTAACTCAAGAGAACTTTCTGAAGCTGAAAAAAGATGTGTCCTTAAGATTGAAAGCATTAACTTCCAACGTGACTTGACAGGTTTTCATTGCAAAGAAAAAAACCTCATAAGCATCCAGGTGAAAACAAAAAACAGGTTTCTTACAAAAGAATACAGTAAAGCTAACCTTGGGCTTCTCATCAACTACAAGCCACAAGTCAGTGGTAGGAGGCCTTACGGGGCCTACAGATTGTGACCCAAGTTGTCATTCACCTGCAAAGCCATGAATGTGGACGAGAACATAGAAAGATATTCTCAGACACATAATAGTTCATGATGTAGACATACCCCTCGCATGCCCTTCCTGGAAAAATGTCCAAAGATCCTACACAGCTAGATAGCAGCTGTATCAAGGTCAAAAGCCCCCAAAATGGGAAAGATATGGTGTAGAAAAAACAGTGATGATGTGTGTCCAAGTAACTGTTGTTGATTTAGTTATATTTAGTACAAGTGTCAAAATTAATTAGTAAAATAAAAGTTACATATAGAAATAATGCAAAAGGGATATGAAATCAGACTGTAGTAACTGGTAACTGGGGACAAGAGGAAGGAGGAAGTAAAAGTACACTGAATTCCATATCGAATGGAACATCCAATTTCATTCTTTTTTTTTTTTTGGTGTGTGTTTGGTACACGGCCCTCTCACTGTTGTGGCCTCTCCCGTTGCGGAGCACAGGCTCCGGACGCGCAGGCTCAGCGGCCATGGCTCACGGGCCCAGCTGCTCCACGGCATGTGGGATCTTCCCGGACCGGGGCACGAACCCGTGTCCCCTGCATCAGCAGGCGGGCTCTCAACCACTGCGCCACCAGGGAAGCCCTTTCATTCTTAATATTGATAATTAGAGAAAATAAGTTAAATATTTTTAATTTAAGGATAACCATAAATAGATATATCTAAATCATTACAAGGGAAAAGAAGTCAAAGAAACATAGTCCCTTATGCAAAGGACAACAACAAAAAAGGGAAAACAACTAGAAATCATAAGCATTTATAAAATGTTCTGTGAAAGCAGTGGTTATTTCTCAGCAATGGCAAGTAATTTTCTTAGGATTTTTCTATTTTCTAAAATTTCTACGATGAAAATGTATTATGTTTTAAATAACAAATTATAAAACTCTTTCTGGGGCTGTTATAAAAAGTTGTTTTATATGTAACACACCGCCAGTAAAACTAAAGCCTGGATGGAAAGCCCCCAGTGATATTGATGAGATATTATCAAGATGCTCTGAGGCAGATGATTGAAGATTTTTGTAACTGGTGAGATACAAGATGTGGCAATTTGGAGAAATTATAGGGCACCACCTTCTGTATCAGGAAGACTGAAGATGTGGTAGACACGTTGCTATCCTGCCTTGGTGAATTTTTTGTCTAGGGAGTTTTGATAATCTAGTAAACTCACATCAGCTGTGTCATTTCAAACAAGACAGCTGGACCCTGCCTGCTCTCAGTTGTGGCCACAGTGCTTTATATTTTGTTGTGTTCTCAGACTTACACGTGAAGAGGTAGCCTTTGCTCAGTTACAAATGCTGGTCGCATAAACATTGAGCAAGGACAAGTCACTCCTGGCCCGCAAAAGATTATTACCAACCCTGTAGAGGTAGGTGAGGGTTGACCTGACCAGAGAGTGGACAGGACGTACCATAAGCTGAGGAGCAAGGGTTTCAAACTGGAGGCTTCCAGTAAGGGTCAAATGGACTTGAGATTCTAAGTGTAAGACATGTTGGTATTTTGGGTGAGTTCCCCAGAAGGGACTATGGGAGAAGAGGAGAAAAGGAAATGATCTATTAAGAGGATTTCTCCCTCATCAGAAATTCACTAACCCCCAAACACTGTTCAGACCTAGCACTTGAGTAACACTCCCTGCTGCAATAGACAAGCCCTGAATGCTGTGTATTTCCTGCATATTTCAAAGCCTGTGCAGGTGTTCCTGGCCTTACAGACTTCTTTCCTTGCAGTTATCCAAGGACCCAGGCTCCTTCCATCTTGGGTCTCCTCCCTCCTCCATGCCTTTGGAGGAGTTCTCTCCATTTAGCCAGCAGCTAGGGAAAGAAAAAGGGAGATCTCACTGGAGAGGTTTATATGGACCAAAGTGGTGCATATAACTTATGCTCACATCCATTGGCCATAACCTGGTAACATGGTCACACTTACCTGCAAGGGAGTCTGGGAAATGTAGTCTGTGTGTCCAGGAGGGAAAGTAAGAGAGGTTTAGAGGGACTCATGGGAGTTTCTGCCCCAGATTTTTTACTTCTTCTCATTCCCTGCCTCCTTCATAGAATGGTTTCCCAAATGTCCTCTTTCAATTAAAAAACAAAACAAAACAAACAAACAAACAAAGACATGAGTATAGGAGTTGGAAGTGGAGTGGATCACACAGGCCATGTTCTTTCTGGGGTTCATTGTTGTTTATAGTGGGAGCATGTGAGGTTTCTGCACCTAGAGGCCAAGCCTGAGGGCAGCTTTTACTAAACGTCTTTCATCTTAGCATCCTCTATCTTCTCTAAACATTTATTTTGTGTATCCCTCCTCCTTATGGCCCCTTTAATGATAAAACACAAGGCAGTAACATGATTTATGTTATGCAGATTCAAATCTAGATTCATAAAGGCCAGTTTCTATAAAACTACAGTTTTATCTGTGAGTAAGTAAAACAATGGAAAATGGTTTAAACTTTATCTTTTTAACGTTGTACAGCTTTAATTTTAAATAATGTTTATTTTCAAACTCTAAATGTTCATTTTATACAATTGGGAAAATTATGAAAGGGAAAATGATTGCCCATAATCCCACCACCCTCTCAACGTCTCGGTGTTTTCCTTTTGGAATATAATCTTAATTAAAGGGCTTTTATCTAAGGTCAACCAAAAATCATCAGTATAACTGCCAGGTTGAGAAGGAAGAGCCACGTATTTGTCAGGGGACAAAGTCCCAGCCGCACAAATCACATCTGTGATTTTAAGGCTGCTGAGCTTTGCCTAAAATTTACCTCCGGATGCCTCCATTTCCTCACTTTAAAATGAGGAGTGTCCTTCATCTACCCAGACCGCATCTGCAGACTGTAAATGAACAAGGCATCTGTCAAAAAGTTCTGAGGGCATAGAGTGTTCTAGAGAAACAGTTGTCCTAGTAGTATTTACATGTACTCAGTGTGGAGGGTTTGAAGGGATTATGGTTCAAAGACTCAACAGGAGGAAGCATTTTTTCCTAAGGGTGGATTGAGGGTTTCCTGCCAACCACTTTACCTAACAATTTTGATATTAATAAAGAGGAGAACAGAGACACACAGAGACTGCAGACCTAGGTGGCTCCAGGCTCCAACGGGGCTGTTCTTCCAACAAAGCCAGAAGAGTATTCCCCGTCCAGCAGGACTCGGCTCTAGTTCCCAGAGCCGTTCACACTTTGATTCAAAGCTGGCTGATGAGAGCCAAACGAAGATATCCTTGTTTACTCTGTAAGGGGAAATTCGAAATGAAGTATTTTCAAAATGCTGGTTGACACCCAAGAGGATGTAATTAGAATAAGGGGCTTTCTGGTTTGATGATGTGAAAGAAAGAGATGATCTGTCTCTTTGAAATCAAATTATTAAATTGTAAGAGAGAGGGGAGGTTTGACTTTCAATCTTCAAAGCAAAATCACGACTGGCAATTTTCTTAATTGGTTTTTTGCTTTAAATCACTAAGGCCAAGGTAGAGAGAGAAGGGGCAGCCAGGGGGCTGGAGAGCAGGGTGGTGAGGAGAAGAAGGAAGAGCTGGGTTGCAGGGGGCGGTAATCTTCCATGTGTGGTGCATTTCCCTTCTATTTCCATCTCATTTTAATCCTTCACGGACTTAAAATGCAGTTTGGGGGCTACTCGGGGCATCTCAGGCATGCCTCTCCCTTCCTCATGCGCTTTGGGGAGGAGGTGGTGTTACTGGTGAAAGCTGGACGCAGGTAAGAGGCCAAGTTGAAATCTGTATTCTGAGCATCTTTAGATGAGTACGCCCAGAGTCTGGTTTTAGCCCATACTTCACATGATGTCACTGAGATTTTATTTTCCATGCCTAAAGCCTCTTTGCTAATTAAAACCATTTTGCCTTGGGACTTTTAGCTCCTTTAATTCTAAAAACAGCCCTGAGAATTTCATGGTAATTCCTGATTTGTTTACTCTTCAAATGAAAGAGTTGTCTTAACTGCCGGAAGGTGCCCATAAGGATTTAACCCTCAACTCATTCTTTCCCTCTTTCGCCCTCTCCCCACTCTCTTTCTCCCCACGCGCCCCCCTACACACACACCCTGAAGCGACAACGGGGCATATTAGGAAGAGCAGGAACTTTAGAGACTGCCAGCCATGAGTTCTGGTTTCAGCTCTGCCATTTGCAAACTTAGCAACATTGAACATCCTTAACCTCCCCCGGCTTTACTTTCCTCATTTATAGTCTGGGGTAGTAATGAGTACCTCTCAGGACTTTTGTGAGGATTAAACAGAATTCTCTGTATAAAATGCTGGGCATAGTGTTTGCATTTAGTAGACAATGTATTAATGGGAGCTACTATTCATAATAATGGTCGTCATCATCATCGTTCGCATCATCGTAGTCCAACCGCAGAAAATCCACACTGGGGTAAAAACTCTAAGCCCAGTTAAAATCTCTAAGCCCACTTTAGGTGGGATATGAACCTAGCAAATTGTTGTGTTCATGCTATGTGATTCTCTTCTTCTCTTGGGTTAGAAAAGGATACCAAAAGTGATGCAAATTCTGCCTTTGCCTTAGAAATAGGCACAAGCAGGATGAACCCCATTGGGGTCAAATACCACTGGTGACTTTCTCTCTGAATGTGTGTCTGTTTTCCTCTCTCTCTCTCTCTCTCCGCCCACCCCACCACACACACACATACACACACACACACATGCACGCACACACACACACACAGGTGTTGTGTTATTAAAAACAGTATCTTTGTAGGAAAATAGGAAATATGTTGTCTATGTTGTCTGCTTCTTCACCGATACCTTTCTTTGAATTTGGTTCCATCACGTCTGATTCCCCTTGGGTTTTACCCAAAGAGAGAAATGCTCAGAGGGAATTAAATTAGCTCAGATGCTCCCTTAGGTTCCCCCAGCATCTTGTTTAAAGCTGTAAAAGCAATTCAGAGTCCATTTTAGCTGTGCTCTAAGCCAGAAGCTCCCGATTTCTAGGGCATGAGCACCATGTAGCCCAGAGATTGGGGCTCTGGGGAGAGCATGCTTTGTGAGACCACTTAGTACCATCCTATGGACCAGCCCCCCACCCTACTTCCAGCTACTCCTCAGTTAAGCATCATCTGTGGACAGATAGAAATCTCTTTTGCATCTTTGTTTTTCAGCTACTACTCCCTTGTGGGAATAATAAGTCCCATATGTATAGTTCCCCACTCCTCCCCCAGATAAAGTAATACTTCCTGTTGCTTCTCCTAAAAGTGTGCCCTTCTGATTACTAGAAAGTAATCTAGTTTCCTAACTACCTAACAAGCTGAGAATTCCCCTTCCTCATTGCCACGTGATTTGTAGATTTTGATTATGTGCCTTCCCAGCATTTGTCTTCTTGGACTTGAATAGTGTCCTAATTTTCTACAGCTCTTTACTCTCTTAGAATCAGAGAGACCTGAGATAAAATCCCAACTCTAGTACTTTCTAGCTACGTGTCCACTGGCAAGTTTATCTAATCTTTAGTTTCCTGTTCTCATCTGAAAAACAGAGAATAGTAATGCTTACCCCACAGGGTGGTTTGAGGTTTTAGGAGATAAAATGGTATCCGTGTTCTTAAGTGGGGATGAAGGTATGGGTAGGGTCTAAAGTCAGTTTAAGACCAGGGAAAATGTGAAGATCAAATAGGGTCAAAGTAGCCGGTGTTGGAAAAGATTGCTTAAAAAGTAGTAAATCTGTAGTCAGAGATCATGTAATAGGAAAAATATATATCTTTTAAGTATAAGATTTACTCTCAGGAAATTGAGCATCTTGGGGTGGGGGATGGTAGTAAAAACAATAGTGCTACACTTCCCCCATCCATGGAATGGCAAGAGGAATTGCAGGGCTACTTATTTTTCTCTCATCACTTAACTAAAACAAATGACCGCTCCCTCTTAAATGATGGTACTGTGGGGCTTCCCTGGTGGCGCAGTGGTTGAGAGTCCGCCTGCCAATGCAGGGGACACAGGTTCAGCCCCGGTCCAGGAAGATCCCACATGCCGCGGAGCGGCTGGGCCCGTGAGCCATGGCCGCTGAGCCTGCGCGTCCGGAGCCTGTGCTCCGCAATGGGAGAGGCCACAAGAGTGAGAGGCCCGTGTACTGCCAAAAAAAAAAAAAAAAAAAAAATGATGTTACTGTGAAGCCAGACTGCTTTCAAATCGCTTTATATCTATTATTTTTAAAGTATCCACTGTCCTTAGTTTTAATAGTGAATGAGTTGAGTGATTATATTTATGTCATACCACCGCCACACACATCCCAAATACAGCAAAATCGAATTCCCCTTGATTGGCCAGTAGGCCTTAAGAATAACATGTGTTTTCCTACTTCTGTGAATGTAGCTGGGCTTACTCTTCTGTACTCTGCTGACTTCCACTGCTCGCTTGAAATTGCCCCCTTGTTCATCTGCCCCCTCACACAGCCTCAGGAAATGCCCTTATTAATTGTCTTCCTTTGTGGGATGTTCCTCTCTGTGGTAAAGGTCAGCAGTGTTGCCATGCTTGATACTGACAATGCTCTTCCTCCTTGGGATCATTTATAAAACTTCTGATAGTTCTTTTTCTCACTCCCCAAATGCCCAGGGAGACCAGGGTCCCTGCCTACCAGTCTCTGTCTGGAGAGGTGCCTGTGCTCTGTACCATCCATTTCTCTAAGCCCTGGCTTAGCACTTCCGCCACCCAGGTGTGAAGCCTCTGTACTAGCCTTTCCTTCACACGCTGGCTAAATTTTGCAGGTTCATGCATTGCCTCATGTAAGCCTAGAATTCCATCCCTGTACACTGGGCCCACTGACAGTCTAAAGCGAGCCTTCTCCATCCCAGAACTGAGCCTAGACGACTCTGTGACTCTAGCCTGGCCCTGGGGGCATCAGCGTGTGGGTCTCAGATGCACTCAGGTCCATATGCTCCCCTAGCTTCACCGGGGCTGCTGACCAGTTCCCATCTTCGTTAGATTCATCTACTGCCTTTTCTCTTAGACATTCCAGAAGCATTAGTTGGCTTTCCCACTAGAGCATCTGAAGAGAAAATACTTCATCCCAGGTCAAAAACGTGGCTGAAAGTTCCTACTAAAAAGCCAGGTGTCACTCTTAAATTGTCAGAAAGTTAGCGATGATATTTGAGGAAGTAATGAAACGGCTATAAATGATGTAAGCTTTGCAACAGGCAAACGTGTTTGCAACTTCTAACACCTGGAGAAGAGGGTGAGGTATCCGCTCCCAGCGACCAGCCCAGCAGAAAGTCCGATTAGGGCAGCTTTTAAAGGGGGTGATCACCTCAGCGGTGTGGGCGCCGCTCCCAGGGGAGCAGGGCTGTCAGAAGGCGCTGTCCAGATGGCTGCCTCCCAGCCCTTCTGAACTGGAGAGACCCCTGCTGTGAATCGAATCTGTGGCTTCCGTGCCCCTCGATTGCTATTCCAGACCCTCTTCCTGTGAGTGGGGCGGGGGCTCCAGGCCCTATGAGTGGGTCTGTGGTCTCTGGGCAAAGCTTTCACAGCTTCTCGGGAGAACAGGGGTGTCTGCGAGACATGCGTTTAGTTAACAAGCCCGAGAGGCCTCTCGTAAATTTCAGAGCAACAGGAACTGAGCGGCTTTGAAACTCCCGCGGCAGATGGGCTTGGTATGTCTGTTCCTCAAACCAGAGCATTTGATTTTCCAGTCAGCCTGCGTGCTAATCAGACCTGGTGCCTAGAGGAGAGGAGGGCAGGGTCCTGGGCCCGGGGGAAGGGGCAGCCCTATCCTCCCTTGCCTGGACTTCCGCCCCGCCCCCCCTTGGAGTTTCCCTGTTGGCCTTTACTGCCTTCCTTTTCTAAATGAGGTGGGTTTTTTCCATTTTAAGTGTCTAGGCCTCTCCTTCCTTCACTTTGATATTTCCTTGAGTTTTCAGAAAGGAGAGAAAGAAAAATTAGAAGGGGAAGAAAGTAGAGGAGGGTAAAGGAAGAATAGGGAGAGGGAGAGGGAGAGGAAAGGAGAGAGACAGAGAGAGGCTTCGAGACTCATTCTCTGGGAAGATGCTGGAAGTTCTGGATGTGGCCCACCTGCGGACTGTATTTGGTTCCCTCCTCCCCGTCCACTTCCCCAGTGCAAACCACATCCCCCCAAAGCCGCTGAATGTGCTGTTGGAAACAGGACCCCCCTCACTATGCACGATGAACCGCTCGGGGTTACGGATCACGATGGCTCCCAATGCAGTCTTGAACTAAATGCTCACTTTTAAGATGTTTGGGATTATATTAGGAGGACAGGCTTGTGTAACGGAATAGAAACAGGAAGTTTACGTGAGTGCGTATGTGCGTGCGTGCGTGCAGGCACGCAGGCAGCGTGTAGTTACGTAGTTCTCCCTAAATGGTGGATTGAAGATGGGTTTTATTCCCTAAGATGTTTTTTTTATTCTACATTGGCATTTATAAAAGGTTTCCACAGTGATGTATCACTTTTGTAATCAGGAAAAAGGTGTTTAAAATAAATAGCCTTTTAGTCATCATGATCATTGACTAGCATCAAGCTCCCTTGGTCCCCTCAGCACCTGGGCTTGAGTGGGAACGGTGGGATTGTGGAGGAGTGGGACCCCAAGCTCTAAGCAGCAGACTCCCCTCCTTACCCTGGTCTCTGACCGGAGGGAGCAAATCCAGCAGGCATTTGCTGCCACCACTGTGACCAGGGCAGGGAGTTTCCTCATTGCCTGGGCTCTTCGGCTCTTAGTGAGCTGTTGAACGACAGACGGTTTACGTTGGCAGATGCCTCTCTGTTGTCTTCGTGGAGGATGTCGTCCACCATAACACGTGATGAAGTCCCTTTCAAAAGCAGCTGCAGAAGAGAAGTTGCTCTCTGACCTTAGACTTGGGCAAAGCCGAGTCTGTCCTGCAAATGCAAAATAGGTGCATTTCTACTTAATGGACTGTGAACACCCTCGCTGAGGTGGCTAGGAGACATGGCGCTTCAGCACATGCGCGGGCCTGGCTGACGCGTGTCTTCCTATGTAACCTGACACCTGAGCTCTTTGCTGTTTTCAACCCCTGCCCTTATATTCCTTTGCTCTGCTCTGTCCTTCCCTTTCTCACTGCCTCTCTGTTTCTTCCTCTCTGCCCCGCTCCCCTTCTCTGGCCCTTTCTCTCCATCTCTGTCTCTCCCTCCTTCCCTCTTTCCCTTCCTGTCTGTGTGTCTCCTCTGCCTCCTCCCCCCACCTAATTCTCCCCCCGTCCCTCCCTCTCTGTCTCTCTCTGTCTCTCTCTCTCTCTCTCTCTCACACACACACACACACACACACACACACACGTCTTTCGCATTTGTGTCTCCTTTTTATGGTACCTATTTTTATAAAACCTCCTCAAGTCGTTTATGAGATGAGGCCAAATGGCCGTAAATACAGGTTAAACGAGATCGTGGCATTGAGTCTGCCCCTCCCCTGTCAGCTCCCAAAGACAGATCCTGAGTTTTCCTTTTAATGTATTTCTATTGACCTGACACTTGACCCCAGAGAACCTCAGCAGATTCCAGGCTTTAGTATCACACAGGAGTTTGAAGAGCTGGAAGGTGATCAGTTCCAACAAGGATCTCTTTCAGGATCCCTGTCATTTTACTTCTCTGAGAGGCCTTTTGTCTCTATCCTTTGTTTCCTCTGATACAAGCCTGTCTCTCAAACATTCGTGCACATCAGAATCCCCTGTAGGGCAAATGGTACTGTATATCAATTCTACCTCAGTAAACCCAACTTCTAAAAAAACCACCTGGAGAGTTTGTCACACGGATTACTGGGCCCCACCCCAAGGACCCTAATTCCATAGTGTGAGGTGGGGTCCATGAACTTGGCCTTCTGACAGGTTCTCGGGGGTGTGAAGCTGCTGGTCCCTAGACCACATGTTAAGAAGCCCGGCTCTAAGCCCTGACAAGGGACTCCCACTAGCCCCTTGGAGGTGGTTGTCTAAATGGCCTTTTGTAGAGCTTAGCAAAAGCCTTTTTTAATGTCTGAATCAAATTAGATCCACTAATCTCCAGCCACTTCATCTCTCCGTATTTTCCCCTTGATGAGTTTAGTCAGCACAGAGACACCAGTTATGTGAACTACAGCAGACCCTTCCAGCTTCAACTTACCATCCCAGCGTCCGCTGTCAGCAAGTGGCCAAGTCACTCATCGGCCACCTGGGCCTGGGACTCACAGGTAGCTGTTATTAGCCAAGGCAGTCGGAACCCATGTCCTAGAGGCCCCTGCTGGACAGGGATGTGCTGCCGTCAAGAGCAGGGCCGTCCAACAGCCCTGCGTCGCCATCTGCACCTGGCTCTGGGCTTCCCAGCTTGTCCTCACGTGTGAAAGTCACTATCTTAGTAGCTGAAGGGCCCACCTTGACTTTTAGTTATGCTGCCCTGAACTTATGGAGGGAGGGGGAGATCATATACTAGAGTGGTCTTGTCACGTGTGGGGACTCATTAGCATAGTGGGATTGTCAGCTATGATAACAGAAGAGCTAACAGCTGAGCGACACGTACCAGACAATTTGCTGAGCACAGTATTTAACCCGCTTGGCCTCGCTCAGCCTCAGGG
The DNA here is from genome assembly GCF_964270905.1 of Leucopleurus acutus. NCBI lineage: Eukaryota > Metazoa > Chordata > Mammalia > Artiodactyla > Delphinidae > Leucopleurus > Leucopleurus acutus. The sequence continues at coordinate 87,927,454 of NC_139154.1, read as the reverse complement.
CCACGTTGAGGCAGTGGACTCCCCATCTCACAGGGGCGGAAGCTCAGCACCGCATCCAGGCGGCAGAGGCGGGACCCAGACCCGTGTCTCTCTGCCTCCTAAGCGCACACTCATAACCTCTGAGTGCCCTCTCGCCTTCTGCATCACGGACTCTGCTATATTTTTAGCCTCTGCTTTTCCCACTGGAATTATGAGGTTTCCAAAATTATGATTCTTCTGGAAGTAATAGACAGCAACATGAGTTTACTATTTCGTGGTGGTCAAAAATCCCACAGTATGAAATTGGGGCTTAATTCACTCAAAGAGCAAGAACTCCAAGCACATATTTTTTTCCCCAAAAAATACTTGAGAAAGACCCACTCCCCGAATGCCCGAAACACAAAATATAAGAGGGCCCCCGAAAGACGCAACAGAAACATGTATCATGCCACCTTGAAATTGCTATCTACTATGTCTCAAGGGTTATTTGGACAAAACAAGGCTATTGGAGTCTAATAAAATAAATCCAAAGTGATACCCTTTGGGCTGGCCATTAGGTCATGTGTGGTTCCTTACAGTGCCTCCAGCTGGCCTGAGAGGTTTGGTGATGCCCCAAACCCTTGAGAGTTACAGGTGCCAGGGCTCCGAGTGGACCCAACTCTGCTGCCTCTCCCTCCGCATCAAGGCTTTCCCAGTACTGCCTGTGCCGCTCCTGGGTGGACTTCTATGCATTAAGTCATCTTCATGGCATGATCACGCCTAATCCTACCACCCCAGAAAGGCCCTACCACCATGTTCATGTAACTCCTTCCCAGACTTCCTCACATCTAAATTTCTGTTTGTGTGTTTGTTTAAATAGAATCATACTATACAGACCACATTGGAAATGCACTAGTTCACTTACAGTCATATGTCATGAACATCTTTTTGCGTCATTATTCTTCCTCAGCATCAATTTAATGGCTTTCGAGTACTCTTTTGTGCCTTTCTTCGGTTTCCTACCTTTAAAACAGATTTTTATGAAGGCTCTCTTTTAAAAAGTCATCACTATCACCTTGCAAAAGTAAAATTAGGTCATTCTTGGGGAACGGGCTCTAAAAGTAAAATTGCTCTGGTGTCTCTGAATTACACTGAGTCTTTTGGAAAGACTGTTTTGTTTTCTACGAAGTTAAGTAAATAAGTAAAGCCCCACTGGAAGGCTCACACTGCAGGCATCTCTGGTCCTGTACTGGCTGTTAGAAAGTTAGAGCTGAAGAGGAGGTACTGGTAGAGACCAGAAACGCCAGCCATCCAGGCTCCCTCTCCGGTGGCGTGGACCCGTGGGATGTCTGGCTATGCCTTGGATCTGAGCCGAATGTCTTTTCTCTCCCCAGCAGACCCACCCGTGGCCGCAGCTGTGGTGTCCCATTTTAATGACTGCCCTGCTTCCCACAGTCAGTTCTGCTTCCATGGAACCTGCAGGTTTTTGGTGCAGGAGGACAAGCCAGCATGTGTGTAAGTGTCCCCTGGGGTTCTGGGGTGCTGGGGCTGCCCACGCGCCAGCAACCCACTAAAAGAGCACTTCCCTCCAGAAGCCATGCCAGAGGCCCCTGAGAGCCTTGCAGCCGACGTGTTAGAGAATCAGAACAGCGGGCTGAGGGACACCTGCTTCAAACCCAGTTGGTTAAAAATCCAGGTTCCAGAGCCCTGGCCCAGAGCCACTGAGGCAGAACTCCTAGAGTTTAGAGCCTGGGGATCTGCATTTTTAACAAGCACCTCAGGTGACTCCTGGGTTCAACAAAGTCTGAAAATTCCTGGATTCACTTTTTTTCTTTTTTTTTAATTGAAGTATAGCTGATTTACAATGTTGTGCTAGTTTCAGGTGTACAGCAAAGCGATTCGGTTATTCCTATATATTTTTTTATACAAAGAATATGTTCTTTTTCAGATTCTTTTACATTATAGGTTATGACCAGATAGTCAATATAGTTCCCTGTGCTCTACAGTAGGACCTTGTTGTTTATTTTTTATATAGTAGTGCATATCTGTTAATCCCAAACTCCTAATTTTGGTTCAAGTTGAATTCACTACTTAGAATTTCTGGAGGGCAAGGCACTTGTTTGGATCCCTTTGAACAGCTGGAGTCTCTTAAGATGAGGTCTCTGCCCTCATCCAGCTAATAAAATAAGCCAGAAGTGCACACAGAGGGTTGGTGTACATGAGTGGTAACAGAGCAAAGCAATTTGGAAATAAAGATGCAGGCCAGGGCGTGGCATTTGCCACTGCAGGCTGAGCATGGGCCCCCGGGGGCTGCTTCTGAAAACATAGCTGAGCCCCACCCTAGTCCCCTGAATCAGAATCTCCAGGAATGGGACCCAGGAGTCACTTTAGTTAGGAGCCACCAGTGATTGCCACGGTCAGCCCGACTGGGCAAGAAAGGCCCATAAGGAAAGCTTCCCGGAGCAGGTGTTGGGGGTTGGCTGGTGTGGAGAGCAGAGAGGTTGCTCCAGGCCTGGAGTGTTGGGCGACCTGCTGTTACAGTCAGCGAGGCCACAGTCGGGAGGAGACAAGATTGGAGATGAATTGGAAGCCAGAGCCTGTTGGAAGTGAGCCTTTATTCTCTAGGCAGTGGGAGCCGTGCCACTCGTGGCAAGGGGTGTTTTAGGGAAGTAAATCTGTGCGTGGTGGAGTACTGTTAGGTGGCCCTATAGTCAGCCTTGGCACTGTTGACTTTTGGGGCTGGGTAACCCCTTGCTGTGAGAGCTCGCCTGTGCACTGAAGGGTGTTAGCAACCCTGGCCTCTACCCACTACGTGCCAGTAGCACCACCTCCCCCCAACAGTCGTGACAATCAAAAATGTCTCCAGACATTGCCAGATGTCCCCCAGGATGGGGGTGGGGGGGTTGGGGGCAGAGGAAGAATTGCCCTCTACCCCCATTAAGAACCACCCATGTCTATGAAGTTGCCATTTTTATAGGTCAAAAACGGTTAAAAGTCAGCAATTTCGTATGATCCAAACTAATGATACTAAATGTTAATAAAAGCCAGCATCTATTGGGCTTTGCTTCATGCCAGGCCACGTTCTAAGCATGGTCCATGTGTTAATTCGTGTAACCCTCAGAATGATCCCGCGAGGTGGGCCCAGAGAAGCTGTGCCCAGATCACATAGCAGAGCTCACATCCAGACCCAGCCTGTCTGGCTCCTAAAACTGCATTCTTAACCATGATGCTTAAGGGTATCGGATGAGTAGCCCAGGAGAGACTGGGGACCGGGAAAGCCTGCCACAGTAAGTGGTGGTGGGTAGGGCTTTCCTCTTCCTGAGGTGCAGCTGTGTGAGCCTGGGCGGGCCCCTCGGGGTGCCTCTGAAGCCTGGAGAGGCACGCTGGCCACCTTCCTCCTGGGAGGCCTGGGTGAGGCCCCCAGGCCACGTCTGCAGAGCCAAGAGCCCTCCCCACCCCTAAATACAAAGCACGATGATGACAATAGTCTTCGTCATTCATGGTGATCATTCTTATTAAAATACACATAGGAGCCTCTGGGAGCTGATGGGATTACTTTTGATCGTAGGCTGGTCATTATGGAAAAACACTGGCCCTGAAGGAAGGGTGGCTTCTTGGCCTAGATCTCAGGAAGCCTACCAGTGCAGCAGGCGGAAGGCCCTCTCCCCTCCAGCGGTGCCCGGTGCCGGGACCTCAGGCTGCCCCGGGCTGTGTGATGGGAGAGAGAGAGGGGAGTTCTGATCAAAAGTGTGTCAGAAGTTCAGTTTTTCCACCAGATCAGGGACTGTTGTAAACTCTGAGAGCTGGCAGCCTTGAGCCTGGGTCAGCAGGTAACCTTGCCTGTGGCCGAGCCCCCTTCGGCTGGCGGACGCCTTCTGAGAGCAGGGGGTGGTGGCTCCCTTGTTCTGTTCGGTCCAGATCCCAAGCCCCGCTCGTGGCTCAGGGAGATCACTGTCCATCACGTTTACACACCATTACGTGCTGGTGGTCAGGAAGACCGGCTGTCTCTCTCCCCACTCACTTACTGTTAATAATAGTAGTAAGCTCTCTGTAAAAGCTGTAACTGTGTGCCGGGCCGGCTCCCAGCACTCCACATACAGTGACTCATGGAGTCCTCCCGTTCTCCCAGCTTCCCTCTCAAGTAGAGATTCTTGCCCTTATTGTATGAATGAGAAAACGGAGGCTCAGAGAAGTTAGGCGACTTGCCCGGAGCCCCAGAGCCCATAAATGGTGGAGCTGGGGTTCAGTCCCATCAATTCCAACCCCGAAACCCATGTTCTCAGCTGTTGCCCCTCAGGGCACTCTGTCTCAGCCTCACAGAGTTCCCCTCAAATAGCTCTTATTTCCAGGAAAGGTGTTGGCACCTTCCCCCCGCAGGTAAACCTTCCTCCAGAGGCACAGACTCTCAATGAATCCTTCCTGTGGGCCGAGGGCAGGGTCTACAGAATCAGCAGAGACCCTGCTGCAGTGTGGGAAAGCTGACCGTCTGTGGGGAGGCGTGGCCACGTGAACCTTTACTGCCTCTTTACCTCAGTTTCCCCGCTGGATCTTGGCGGCCCAGGGGTGGTATTCAGCCCACAGACGTGTTTCATACCACGGTAGATGAGTCTGCCTCGTGCTTTGGTGGTTGTAATTAGCTGTGCACATTTTGGAAGTCAGGTTTTACATCTCCAGGCAGACGCCCAGCTTCTCTGGAACACAGCCTGCCTCCCCCCGCAAGTTCCCCAGTTTCCACCTCTTCCTGCTGGTCCCCAACACTGAAGCCAAAGTCGGTCCCCAGTCATTCCTGTTGCCCGCTCTGTTCTGCTCACGCCAGCCTGCTTTGCTCACTTCTGCCGCCACATGAGCTTGTAAGCTCAGTGAGGGCAGGACCACGCCTTATACCTTTTTGTATTTACAGTACGTAGAAGAATGTTCTAATTCATTAATTCCCACCAGACCAAAAACTGTGAGTCCACGCAGAGAAAGCAAAACCTGCTGTCCCCGCTCTTAGAACTACCCCAGCTTTAGGGAGCTGACACACTCTTCCTTGTCAATAAAACTGACATACCTTGAAGTTAAGGCCGTGTCAGTCACGGCCTTACAGGAAAACCCACAGGGGCCCAAGATTATAGTCCGAAAAGAGGGTGCTCTTTCTAAAATACTGTCATTCTTAAGCTTTGTTTTCCATAAGAGCAATAGTCCTTAGGTTTCCAGAGAACTAAAATGACATCTCACACTAAAATATGAGATAAGGAAAAAAAGTTACAACAAATAACTAGTCAGAAATCACCAAAGGTAGTGAACATTATCCTGAAACATTTATGCTTCAGATGAACCCTAGATTGTATCTTTGGTCTCCCTTTAATAAATCCCTGCTAGGAGCCAACCACTTCAGAAAACAAATAGGGAAAGAATTTCCAAAGGTAGTAAGTAAAACCATAGAAATGCAAGGGTAGGACTCAAACACGGTTTCTTTCCCTGAGGCAGATTCTGCAAACCGTTGGTCTGCTGCCTGCAGAAACCTTCAAACAAAGGAAAACAGTTGAAGGAAGCCACCCGGGTGACAGGTTTTCAGGGTTCCAGTGTTGGCAGCCAGTGACAACTCATCGAAGTGTCTCACCTATCCAAAAAACGCCCCTCGGTGACTAAACTCTCTGACTTTCCCACAGCCAAGTGTGAAAGCACATTGCTGTCAGCCAAGGAAAACATTCCACCTGGCTCTGGCCACAGCACATTCCAGTGGGATCTGAACAGAGTCAAACACCCAGAGCGGGGTGACCACCTTCAGTGCGCACGCAGACTGCCTGTGTGACCAAGAACACGCCTCCTGAGACATCAGGCTTGGGAGTGGTTTTCTTGTTGGTGCGTGAGCCACTTTATGTAGATCTACTGTCATCTCAATAACCAGCAGGTGGTGGGGTGTAGGGCTAAGACGGTTAAGACATCACCCACCCACAAGTCTGGAGAAAGTGCACGCCCTCTTTCTACCCCCAGCGGAAGCAGGTACTGAGGGTCACGCACCAGGCAGGATAACGCAGCAGTTAAAGGCATGGATTTGGACATCAGACAGATCTGAGTGACTTAGCACCGTTAAGCCTCAGTTTCTTTGTGTATAAAATGGAGAGATTAGTACTTCTCAGGATTGTAATGAGGACCCAGTGACCGTAATGCATGCAAAGCTTTTGCTGTCCGAGACAGGAGCCACTAGCCATGTGTGGCTATTTAATTTATTTAATTAATTAAAATTTAGTTTTTCACAGAAGTAGAGCCACGGATGTAGGAAACACACTTATGGTTACCAGGGGATACGGGGGAGAGGGATAAATTGGTAGCTTGGGATTGACATATACGCACTACTCGATATATAAGATAGATAACTAATAAGAACCTGCTGTATAGCACAGGGAACTCTACTCAATAGTCTGTAATGGCCTATATGGGAAAAGAACCTAAAAAAAGAGTGGATATATGTATATGTATAACTGATTCACTTTGCTGTACACCTGAAACTAACACAACATTGTAAATCAACTATACTCCAATAAAATTTGTTTTTCAGTCTCACCAGCCACATTTCAAGTACTCAGTACCTCTAGGCAGCTAGCGGCTACTGTATTAGACAGCACACATACAGACACTCTTTCCATCATCACAGAAATTTCTTCTTAAATGTATTTTTTTATTGAAGTATAGTTGGTTTACAATGTTGTGTTAATTTCTGCTGTACAGCAAGGTGATTCAGTTATACATATATATACATTCTTTTTTATATTCTTTCCCATTATGGTTTATCCCCAGATACTGACTATAGTTCCCTGTGCTATACAGTAGGACTTTGTTGTTTATTCTCTGTGTGATAGTTTGCATCTACTAACCCCAAACTCCCAATCCATCTGTCCCCCACTCCCCCTCCCCCTTGGCAATAGACAAATCTGTTTGTTCTCTATGTCTGTGAGTCTGTTTCTGTTTCATAGATAGGTTCATTCGTGCCGTATTTTAGATTCCACATATAAGTGATATCATATGATATTGCCTTCTCTTTCTAACTTACTTCACTTGGTGTGGTAATCTCTCGTTGCATCCATGTTGCTGCAAATGGCTTCTTTTGTTCTTTTTTTATGGCTGAGTAGTATCCCATTGTATATATGTACCACATCTTTATCCATTCATCTGTCGAATCATCACGGAAAGTTCTGTTAGCACATTAGAGAATATTGAAGCCCAGTTCCTAGCAGAGCATAAGAACAGCCATCATCAGCACGATCACCATTGTGAACAGCACGTTGTTACCATCACCACAGCTGAAGGATCCAAGTCCTGCTGAAGAAGCAGTGAAAGTTGGGTAGACCATGGAACCCAGGGCTGTACAGTGAGGAAGCCCCTACTCCCTCCAGCCCACTCCTCCCGAGCGCCCCAAGCAGAGAGGTTCTAGGACTTGGTAAATCCAGTTCTTGAAGCCAAAAATGGGTAAACCCAGTACAGGTGTCCTGCGACTCATGTCCCCACTCCCACCACGGCCCTATGGATTTTCTCCATGTTAAAGGCAAGTTGGTATAAACGTTTTTCTAAAACCATGGTCCCTGGCCCTTGGTCACCTTGGTTCTTGGCCCCCATATTAAAAACTTTATCTCGGAGCCTGTGCCAAAAGGCGTGGCTGCAAATCAGAGCACTAGCCTCCTGCCAGAGGGTACACCATTGTTTATGAAGACAGTGTCTCTCGAGAGCCTGGAACATGCTCCCGTTCTTTCATTTACATTTTTGGCACTCGTACAGCCCTTCCTTTGTGTCAGGCACTTCACAAGATGTTAACTCATTTAATGCTCATAACTCTATGAGGTAAGTTTTATTACTATCATGTTTTAAGGACGCAGAATGAGTGCCACAGAGAGGTGGAGTAACTGGCTCAAGATCACACAGGCATTACACGGGGAATGGGATTCAAACAAATGACGCTTTGGCTCCAAAGTCTGTACCATGTTGTGCCCACTTGCGGGATCCTGTCCCAAGGAAGTAATCTCAAATGCAAACAAAATGTGTACACAGAGATACTCCCCTGGCATTGTTTATGATATCAAAATTGGATACAGCCTAAACGGTAAGGGTTCAGTGAAGCAAATCGTGTATAATTTACTTTCCAACCATTTTAAACAACTTCTGCAGTTTCCTAATGACATAGTAAAATGGTGAAGAGATGTTAACTGAGAAATTGATGCAAAATCATATTTTTTAAAAATCTTAACTACATTAAAAACTACCTAGAAGTAGTCCAGAAGAACTCCTTGTCAATCAGACTGCCATTTAAGGTGGTAGGGTGTACAACAATGTGGACTTTTCTTTGTCTTTCTGTTCTATTATATTTTGATGTATGTCCTTTCCGATTTGCTTAGAAACATTCTTTCTCTAGTTGGAGAACATTTTCCTTAAGGGAAAAAAAAAACACACTTATAAGAGCACAGCTCTACATGCATTATCCTATTTCTTTAAAATTTTAAAAGGCACTGTGAACCAGGTACAAAAGGGACTTAGGGGAAACACTGAGCAACTGGACAGGACTAGAAGTCTGAAAACCCTCAGCAGAGGAGAAAGAAAGGCGTATCATTGATCATTTAATTCTTGTTAAAATGAGGAGGCCTAAGCCACAAAGTCTGCTCCTAAGAAAAGCACCAAAGCAACCTCCAAACTGAATCAGTAACAAAAATGAGAAGGTGTCAGGGACTCGCCTGGCTGGAGCCCGTTGCCTTTCGTCTTCAGCCACGGTGGCCCCTGCAGCTCAGACAAGCTCCTTGCCCCTCCCGTGCTACACTCTTTCCTTTCTTTCTTATGTACTTCTTTTTTATTCTTATCTGGGGGAAACAGCCTACATGTGATTCCAGAGCCTCATTTTCACAATTATGAAGACAGAATCAGCATTCCAGAGTCTTGTGCTTGACGATATCCACTCTCGACAGATAAAATTGAATGGTCAAATGTTATAAGAAAATGTTCAGCCTTACACATGTGCCATTCCCCTTCGTGACAGAAAAATTCCTATTTTGCTCAGATTCCTTTCTCTTTTTTTTTTGCGGTACGCGGGCCTCTCCCTGTTGTGGCCTCTCCCGTTGCGGAGCACAGGCTCCGGACGCGCAGGCTCAGCGGCCATGGCTCACGGGCCCAGCCGCTCCGCGGCATGTGGGATCATCCCAGACCGGGGCACGAGCCCGCGTCCCCTGCATCGGCAGGCGGACTCTCAACCACTGCGCCACCAGGGAAGCCCTCAGATTCCTTTCTTAAACAGAGGTGCCGCATCTCCCATTTCTCCTGCACCTGAATGAGAGGGCCCACTGTACAGCTCCCAACCTGGGGAAGTGCCCAGGAAGAGACGGGGGAAGAGAGGAAGGAGAAGGGGGAGGGGCAGATTTTGAACTGTTGGGTCTTGATTCTGTGTCCTTAAATGACCTTCTACCTCAGTGGTTCTCAGGCCTCAACATTAGAGTCACTTGGGTGCCCAGACCAATTGGATGGGCATCTCCAAGGGTATGACCATGGCCCCGGCATTCTCCAGAGCTTCCAAGGTGATTCCAATGTACAGCCGGGTGGGAAGCAGTGCCTACCTGAGGTAGAGACAGGAGCTGAGTCAAGTGTGATTCATTTGTGACCAGGTGAGGTGACTTTTCCCCTCGTTGTGTGACTTATGCTAAAATAATTGCGTAATTAAGTCTAATATTAGTAGAAGCTTGGGAAACCTTTTTTAAAATGTATGTCACCAAACCTTTTCTTGCTCCCCGGCTAGTAAAGAGCAACTGAGAAGCATCCCTGTATTACAGTCGACTGGGGAGAAGAAAGGACCTCCCTCCACCCCAAGGCCAGAAAGTCTAAATTGTGTTCTCAACTTTGGCTGCCCATTGGAATCATCTGGGAGCTCTAAAAATGCTGATGCCCAGGCCTTACTCCCAGGGATTCTGATTTAGTTGGTCCGGGCTGTGGCCTGGACCTCAGGATTTTTTCAAGCTCCCCAGGCCATTCCAATGGCCAGCCAGAGTTGATTTCGCTGGTAAACCTTCACGGTGGCTTTCAACTCAGGCTTCCTCAGAATACCCTCGGCCTTTTCTTTAAGACACCCAGGCCCCATTTTCAGAGAGATTTTGACCTGGGAGGTCCTGGGAGAAGCTCAAGTATCTGGACCACTGGCTGTTCTGCCTCCCAGCTGCAGCTGGGCTGCTTGGTGCTAAGACTTGCTCTTCTTGGAGCTCACCTGGGCCATGACCTGGAGTCTCGTGTATTAGGCAGCAACTCAGGTGCTCCCCATGCCTCACTGGGGAAGTTTTCATTCAGAAGCAAGCTGAGCTCCCTAACTCAATGAGACTGGGGTTTGAATGTTTACTGCTGTGACACTAAGTGGACAGAGGCATTCTTTTTGGCATGAAGACTCCTAATGGGAAAGACCTCTGCCAGGGGCAGTACTGAGGCCAGGCTGGTTGTAAAGGGCCCAGCACACACATGGCAGGAAGAGGATGGAAAGTCAGCAAAATGTGACCCAGCCTAGAGGGTTATCTTCCCTGGTGAGTTAAGACGGCACTGTCTGGGGGCATCTTTGCAACTTGCTACACCCACAGCAGGAAGACCTCTTTATGGGGCAATCAGCCACCCCTCTTCCTTTTTGCTGTGCAGTTTGTGAGTTTGCCATTGAATCACTATCCCAGAGTAGTATCTTCCGGATTAATTTGCATTACCCCAGAAAGGTCTCCTTCACAGTTGAGATCCTTAGGTTTTTAACTCCCGAATCTGCCCGCCCCATCTGTAAAACAAGGTAAACAGCAGCCCAGACCTCCCATGCAGTAGTCATTGTTGGGATTAACAGAGATAGTTCATGTAGGAGTTTAGCATAGCCTTCGTTGATAAGATAATATAATTAGCACTAAGCTCCCACTATTTTATTTAAATGGGATTTCTTAGAGTCCCCAGCATTGATTTGTTAATTCATAGGGTTTCCAGAACCAAGCAGTTGAGGAGGTGTTAGAATCCTCCTCTCCCAGGGCCTGCAGGTTAGAGTAGGAACATCTCTAGCTGGGTGAAATTGCCTCCTGAGGTGCTCTTCCTGTAGCCTGGACCTTTCACGAATAGCTGTGCAAACCCTCATCACACTACCCTTCCCTCGGAGGAAGCAGACTGACACCCAGCTACAGAGAAGTCTCACTGGCTTGACTGCAACTCCTGGTTAGACATCTAACAATCCATCCCAGAGCCCAGGCTTCCCAACCCTCTTCTGCTCTGTGGTTCACCAGAGTTTTTGTAGAGCTAGGTCTTGCCTGCGGGAGCCTGGAGGCTGGCCGAAAGTGAGGCTGGTGGGAGAGGCAGCCAGAGAGGTGGGCATAGTCCTAAGGGCCTTCAGAGAAGGAGAGGCCATAGGGAGATCCATAGAAAGAGCTATGGAAAATGGATGGATGGATGACTGGGCGAATGAATGAGTGAGTCTTTAAAGTATATCTTCTTGGCGAATGTGGTCTTTGAGATGGAGTTTGAGGAAGAAAGTGAGGAATAATATTCCAGGCAGAGAAGGTGGCAGGAGCTGAGATGGGCAAGGGGAAGGTAGTCATTCATTCATTCATTCATTCACAGGCTGACGTGTCCTGAGTGCCTATGTGCTGGGCACTAGTTTAGTTGACATTAGGGGTGGGGGGACTTCTTGGGTTGGCTGAAACCTAGGTGACTGGAGATAAAGTAGAGGGGGTGGGTTAGGGTCCTGCAGATAAGGGGTGTTGGATACCAAATGGAGGAAGCCCACAACCCAGGTGGGAGCCATCTGGGTGCAGGGTGAATATTCAGGATGGGTTGGAGGAGGGACCCTTTGCAGGATTCGCTATAGACACCCACAGCTTCAATTTGTGCATCACCTGTGCCTGTTGCATATCGCCTCTCAGTCTCAAGTTCAGTCCACCGTCAGCTTTCCCCTGCTGGGAAGGGGCCAGCGCCTTGTTTTCTCCCCAGCCTACAGGGTGAGCTGTTTCTGAATTTGCCCTCAAAATGATTTTGTTATTAAGACCAAACAAAAGCAAACTTGCCCCTGTTTCCTAGCCCCCAGTCATCGCCATCCTAGCCAAAGTCTGTGAGAGTCTGTGTTCTTATTCACACTTCTGTGGTCCAGATCCTTTTTCAGACAAGGTCTTCTTGCCAGAGCTCCTGCATCTTCTTCCTCTCTGGAGCCTCTCTCTCCTCCTCGGGTCTGTAGAGAACTCTCTACATGGCATTTTCCATCCCGGTTGGCCCTCCCCAGCTTCCTTACTAACTGAAGACTGCAAACCCTTTGCACCCTTGTTGAACCTAAAAGCTCAAATCTCCTTTACACTTTCAAGATTGGAGGCTAAACCAAAAGCCAGACTTAATCAAGAGCTGAATCTGAGGCATTCTCATCACAATCCCCAGATAGTATGCAGGGGCAGCAGCCCTGCTGAGTGAGCGAGAACCCAGACCCTGTGGTCAGCAGACCTGGGAATGGATTTCTCTCTCTTCCCTGGCAGGGTGGGCACAGGCAAGTGACTTGACTTTTCTGTGCAAAGAGTAAGTGAGAAAACATGTGTCAAATGTAAGCTAACCTCTAACAGAAAAGCAAGTTCAGACAAAAGAATTCAAACTAAAGAATACCTTTAAAGGAGGTACATAACAGTTGGGCTTTGGGATAAAGAGCACCAGTGAGAGACTTTTCCATTAAGCAGCGTTAAAGACAGAAGCTACATGTTCTGGTATCCCAGGTTGTAGCCTTAAGCAGCCATTTTTGCAGTATCTCCTGTTTGCCATAACCTTAAACCCATACAGTACCTGAAAATGATTCAATTTGTGCTAGCATTGAGCAAAACCTGTACTCCAGGAAAATGCACTGTATTTGTCCTGTGACTCCTTCTGGCATGTGGGGTCTGGCAGCCCGGGAGCCCAGGTTTAAGGGAATCACAAATGCAACGCCCCTGGGGCTGGCCCTGCACAAGAGCAGGCGTACCAGGACCCTTAATCCCCCTTCATTTTCCTTGCCCTTCCAAAGCCTTTTAATCTAAAAGTGAAGGTGACAGTCTGGCTATTTCATCAAAAGGTAGACTCTTAAAAAAAAAAAAAAATTTAACTATCATTGTCGTGTCCGAAGGGCGGTGGGGAGGGACAAAAACCTTTAAATCCAGTGTGATGTTTGGTGCAAGACTGCCCCTCAAGGAAGTCCCCTGTGGGAAGGAAGCTATCCCACCTGAGAAGGCAGTGGTGATCAAACATTTTCATTACAACAAAAAAGTCACCCCAGACAAAGGGACCTGTGTGTAAGCTAAGTATCTTCTACTGAGAAGAATCATATGCTTGGTAGAAAAAAAAAGGGCTTGCATCAGAAAATGACCATCGCTTCCTTATGCCTAGAACATGTCCTGAGGAATCACCATGCATGCACGAACCCCTTGTGGCCCCAGCCAGAATCTGGGTGGGGGGAGTTTAGCGTAGGTGAGGGCTACGTGGAAGAAGCAGCTTCAGCCCTCAGCTCTTAGGACGAGGCCGCTACTGAAATGATTGATGCCAAAGAGTCTCTGAATAGTAGCAATACAAGCAATACTATCACCTTGTGTTGTTATTGCCCTTTACAGGCTACATGCATGGTCATAAACATGCAGCGTCTTGTGACGTTACTAATCCTCTAGCGGAGAGAGGCCAGCTGTTATTACCAGATAGTGGTGCTGGCCTCTAGTCCAGTACACGCCCCACCTGGTAAATGTCTGCAGAACTAATTAAGCTTGATGAAGAAGATAAAAAAGCAAACCACAGTCTTTGTCTTCTGCTGGTTTAGCATGTTGTCTTTCTCTCATCACTAGGGATTCTGAATACACACATTTAGTTTAAAAATAACCTGGATTTTTATGAACTGCCAAAATGAGCTCCGTGTCTTGGACACACTTGCCGCCCTCCTCACTCCCCCGGGACCTGGCACGGTTACCGTAATAACGAAGTGCCTCAGCAGCACCTTCCCCTCAGATGATAAGCTGGTGAGTTATCCCTTGTTCTCCAGACAAGAGGAGCCTGTGCAGGGGAGTAGGAGAAATTTTGCTGATGCCTTTGCCTCCAATAGCAAAGGCTGGAGGGGCCCCTTTGGGCTTTTCCCCTCCGGCCCAGCCTCCCTGGGGAGTGGGGAGAATGAGACTTCTGCCTGGAGAGCACACTGATGTTCCTGTCTTCCTCAGCTGCCACTCTGGGTACGTCGGTGCACGCTGTGAGCACGCGGACCTCCTGGCCGTGGTGGCCGCCAGCCAGAAGAAGCAGGCCATTACTGCCTTGGTGGTGGTCTCCATCGTGGCCCTGACTGTCCTCATCATCACGTGTGTGCTGATACAGTGAGTCTTTGCTACCCCCGAGGCCGGGACCCCCACCTGCAGGCCCTCCCGGGGCCATAACAGGGCCACCACGACAGCTTACTGCTGTGATGTCTGATGAGTGTTAGCAAAGCAAAGAGGAACTTTGGTGACAGCCACGTTGTGTGAAAGGCACACGTCCTGGCGGGTCTGCAGCACACATCCTGGGAGGTGCCCCATTGGAAGCAGAGCCAAAGGTGCTCTCTCTCTGCCGTGGGCTTGGAGCCCTCACCATTGTCATGGGGATGTGCAGGGGTTCCAGAGGGAACTAGACACGGCTCCCAGCCTCCCGTGGGCAGTAGCGGCCTCGCTTCCTCTCCACAGAAGGCACTTGGCGAATCCTAAAGCCACTGTTGCTGTTAGGACAGGCCTCCCCCTTTCTCTACTTCTCTGCCCTATTCCTCCTCCTCCAAAACTCAGTCTCTGCCTGACATCTTCCAGGAAACCTTCCTGAGCCCTAGACCAACTGAGCCCTTTTCCCGGTGTTTCTTAGCCTCCTTCGCTTGCCCATATCTCCCGATTGGACTGCTCTGCAAAGGGAGAGGCCCTAGGGCTGTATTTCCAGCATCTGGCCAGATTTGTTCCCTGGAAGTATCTGGAGACCTCTAAGTCACAGAGCAAGCCCTCAGCGTATGCTACCTAATTGGACACGCACAAGAAAGGGACATACCGGCCAAAGGCTGCGGTTAGCTCAGCGTAGAGTAGCTCGTGGTGGAAACAGTAAGTAGACAGGTCCCTCTAGCCAGGCCTGGAGGAAGCAGTGCGTGTTCCCGCAGGAAGCCAGACTTGAGCCCTCTGGGGTTGCCTGGGTTTGGGACAGATAAATAAGTGTCTCCGTCCCGTTTGTTTATTGACTGTTGCTGTTGGAGCGTCTAAAGCACACGCTCCTGGTTCTGGGAATGAACGGGGTGCCCCTAGAACCCCAGCTTGTTGACAGTAGCCGCCGCGCACTCACATCCTCCTCCTGGATCCAGCCAGTGTTAAGGGCGAGGGATGAGGTCTCAGCTGGGCTGTTCTACTCCCATGTGTCTTGGGAAAACATGTTTGCAGGCTGGGGCATAGCTCAGGTTCTGCTACTCGTGAAGACCCCCTGGGGAAGCAGGAGCAACCTATTGACCACTAGCCTCGATTCTCATGGCCGGCTGGCTATGTGGGGGCGCCCGTCACTCCCACAGTCCTGTTTCTGTGGCCAGGAGGGTCCCAGAGCCGTAGGAACAAGACTCGGTGCCCACGTGCGCCCCCCCAGGAGGAGTGAAAAGCTCATTTTGCCATGTTCTCTAAAGACAGAAACAACCCAGGGTACCTGGGCGGCCTCTCTGATTCCCAGGGAGGAGTTCCCAGGGAGGCAGCCATTCCATCTCTCCTCTGTCCTTTCCAAGTCCATCCTTGCCAGAGATCAAGTTCAGAATCCCTGAGAGACCAAGCCCCCGCCAGACTGCTGGTTGCCGGGGCACGGGGTCCCTCCTGAGTGGCAGAGTTGGTTGGGGCCAGCTCATCCCATGCCAGAGGGACCTAGAGGCCTTGATCTCACTTCCCTGGGCCATTCCTGTCTGGGTAGTGACGGGGCGAGCCCTCCTGGCTAGGTGACAGCAAGACAGCAGTCACTGATAGATCTGGAGTCAAGGCCTAGGTCCCTCCCGCATGGGGCGAGCTGGTCCCACCCCGGACTCTGTGGCTCAGGAAGGACCCGGGCCCGGGAGACTGCTCTGGCCACCCCTGGCAGAAGCAGCTTGGGCAGAAATGTCCCAGGGTCCCTTCTCAGCTCTGCTGCCCAGAGATTCAGGGGCTCCAGTAACCTTCCTGGGGCAATGCCGAGAGAGAGGGGCTGGGGTGGGGATCGTGAAATGTCACCAGGCTCCAACAGGGAAGCACAGCAACAGGCTTGTTTCCTCATCTGTTTCCAGGCTCACGTCAGCCACGAGACCCCTCCCAGCCCCAGACACTGGGTGTATAGATTACACATACCTTAGGGTTAGGATGAGTGGAAACAGTCCTCCCTGCTATCCCAAGGGAAACAACCATCAGTGTCTGTAGGTACTTAATGTCTTAGTGCTTCCTTTTCTGCCCTTCTCTTGGGTTCTCTGGTTCCTTTTTTGTGCTAACTCTGCAGACCGTTCATTCCTGCCCACAGAGGGTGGCCGGAGCATTCATGGTCCTGATGCTTTAGGACTCCGGGTTTTGGGTTCACTGAGAGGATGAGTTTGCCACGACTAGAGAATGTTAGTCCTCAGAAAAAGATTCGAAGCCACGGAGGTGCATGATTTATTCTTCCATTCCTTCTGTGGGTCCATTGCAGCCCACGCACAGTCCCAGCTTTTCGGCTGGCAATTCCTGATGGCTGACCCCGTCCCTGGCCCTCCCAGCCCTGGCTAGCCTGAAGTGGTGGCTCTGGCCCAGTCCTGACAGCGGTTCTGAGGCTGCTCCCGCATTTCTGGAGTTACCCAACTGCTGCTTTATGGAGCAAGCAGCCGGTGGGGGACCGGTCCCCTCTCTCAGCTGGAGCCAGGTACCTGCCTGCCAGGTTACCCTGCCAACCCAGAGCAGAGCAGCCGAATGGAGCTGGTCCTCTGGGGTGGCCAACAGGCCCTCTCACAGGTGGCCAGCTCCTGCCCCAAAGGCCACCACCCTGCAAAGCTCTCAGCCCCCTGCTGTGTCTCTCCCTCCGGAGGCCCCATGGGAAGGCTGGGTTAGAGCCCAGAGCTGCCCAGCAGGCCCCTCGGGCAGACGCTGCACCAGCTGGGCACCCCTGCCAGGCTCCTGCCAAGACCGTGTTCTCTGCGCCTTTGCAGCTGCTGCCAGGTCCGAAAACACTGTGAATGGTGCCGGGCCCTCATCTGCCGGCACGAGAAGCCAAGTGCCCTCCTGAAGGGAAGGACTGCTTGCTGCCACTCAGAAACAGGTAAGAGGGCTGCCTCGAGGAAAGGCCTTTTTCCCTCGGGAGACGCTATTGGGTAGAGAAAAGGACCACCTTCTCCAGGTCAGGGCAGAAGTTCTTGGAGGATGAAGCAGAAAGAAGGGAGAAAAAGAAGAGGATATTCATCCTACCGAGTCAGGTTTAGTTTATTCTAATGTGTGTTTTACTCAGAAGGGAGCTCTTTTATCCTTACTGGTGACTGTGTGACCTTTAACAAGTAACTTAACCTCTCTGAGCCTTAGTTTGCTTGTTAAAAAGATGTTGTGCAAATTGAATAAGTACTGATATAAAGTACCTAGTGTGTCACAGACTGTAGACATTCAGCAGATGTTCATTCTCTTTCTCTTGAGAAATCATCTCCCCTTTCCCATCTGTGAAATGAGAGATTTGGCCTATGGAAGGTCTTGAAGGACTCTAAACTCTTAGAATCCTGTGATCTTCCTTCAGTTTACCATTGTTGCTTGAATATTTTCTCCAACATCCACGAAAAAGATTGGACATCTGGATATGAGGCCAAACTCACATCTCAGGAACCCTCATCCGAGCATCCCTTGCTCAGGGCTCCTTGAGTCAAATAGCAAATATATCCAGACAGGCTCTCAAAAGTCTCACATGAACAAGTTTCTGGACCACTGGGTTGACCCACAAAGCCTGTCAGAAACTTAGAGTTCCTTTTTAGGAAGTAGTGGATCAGGAGACAATCACCCCATACTCGTCCACCTGGGGGTGTCCTTCTCTAGTAAACAGGCAGCATTCCAGACGAGATCGGGCGCGTCCAGAGTGGTATGGCCATAGCACAGTCAGCATTCCAGAAGCTCACGGTTGCATGGAGAAGACAGGAAGAAAAGCGCCTGGGAAGCTGGAACGCTGCGGTGTTCATGAGGCCTCCTGGTGATCTGACCCGGAGGGAACTGAAGGCCCCGGAGCGCCGTTCACTTGGTCTTCATTTCAAGAGCCATCGTAATTGTGCATGAGCAGCCCTTCTGATTCAGGAAGGTGCTGATTCATTAACCCTCACGATAGCCTTAAGGAGGAGGGTGTGGGTAAACTGAGTCTGCTAAAGGCCTGCGTGGGTGCCTCCCTGAGTCCCTAGGGGAGCTAGGATGAGACCCAAGTCCTCTGAAGGCCCCACTCACATCTCCTCCACCTCAGGGGACCATCCATTGAGCTAATGAAGATAGATATTTTTGTTTTGTCTTTTAGCACCAATAGGAAAACTGCATATGCCTTTTTAAGGAAATTTATACTAGGTTTTGTGCCATCGGGCTGCACCTTGGCAGAGTCATTTAGGATAGAGTAAATTTCTTGTGAATGTCACTTCTTCCCTACCCCCATTTGAGAGGATGTTAGCTTTGAACCTGGGGATGGATCTGACCTTCCAGAGATGGCCACCAAGGCTGACGCCCCTCTCCTTGAGTTGACAGGTACCTTCCCACCTCCAGAGGAACCATGGGAGGGACCAGAGCAGGAAGATGTCCAGGCTGGGCTGGACTCAGGAGCTGCTGGGGAATGGGTACACGCTGCCTCCCCGTAACAGTCACAGAGGACACCGTCAGGGCCCACCCATTGAGCAACAAGGGGGTCCATTCTATTTTTTTTGCGGTACGCGGGCCTCTCACTGTCGTGACCTCTCCCGCTGCGGAGCACAGGCTCCGGACGTGCAGGCTCAGCGGCCGTGGCTCACGGGCCCGGCCGCTCCGCGGCATGTGGGATCTTCCCGGACCGGGGCACGAACGCGTGTCCCCTGCATCGACAGGCGGACTCTCAACCACTGCGCCACCAGGGAAGCCCAGGGGTTCCGTTCTTAAATAGCCTCGGGGGAAGCCATTCTGCTGCCAGAGCCCTGACCAGCTCATGAGCTGCCCAGTAAGCCACCCCTGGTGAGGGAACTGGCCGCAGACGGGGTTGAATCACCTCCAGTTGAATGAAGGCCCTCATGACAGCGCGCATCCCCATTCTCTTGTTTCCTTTGGCGCTGAAAGCACAGTTTCAGGAGCTTTTGCCCCTGCGGTTTAACCAGCAGAAGGTGGACTTGTCCGCCCAGAAGAGCCTGGTGACTTTGGCTGGTGCATCCCCGAGTTTCTGTCCCAAGCCAGTTTTCCCAGCCTGGCTGGGGTCTGGCCCACAGAGCTTAACCTGTTTTTCCTTCCTTCCAGTGGTCTGAAGAGCCCAGAGGAGGCGTTCTTCCAAATGGCCTGCGGCAGCCTGAGAAAGAAAGGACTTCTTGAGGACCGCACGGTGAGGGCTGCCTGGGACGGGCCAGCAGACCTTTCCTACTCTGCCTGCCCTCGCCTGTGTGAGCTTTTTGTCTTTTGTGGGCCTTCATTCAAAACTCTGTCCACAACTCTGTCTGCTTGGGGTTATCCAGTGTGACCTGGAGAAGAAATAAGTGGACCACAGTCTAAAGACTGGTCAGAAATGAACGGCACGGGGTGGACCTCCTGTTTACCTAATGAGCTGTGCGCGTTGGCATGTGTGTCCAGGTGTGCGTAGGTGTGTTCTGCCAGTCGCGGATGCCAGGCTGTGCTTTTTTTAATGGGCCCATCTCCCCACAACAGTCTCCATCCTGCCTGACACTGGAGATTCCTTTAGTTGAGTTTTTTTCTTACCGCTTATGGGAGAAGAAGGAGGAAAAAGGCATAACTGCTTTTTGCTACGTGAAGACACCAGTGTAAGAGGGGCCATGTCTGTCCTCTGTCCAAAAAACCCGCAACCAGCCCGATATCTTCCACAGACACATGATGTTGAAGACCTTCCCGAGCTGTTGCCACCCTCAGAGATAACTTCTTATTTATTAGATGGATGATGGTGTTATCTTTAATCTCTTAAGTCAGTGTAAAAAGCGCAAAACCCTTTCAGACGTCTGCATTAATGATGTATGTATTGCTGGCCAAAAAGTTAGACTGATTAGAAATGTCCGGTCTCTTTGGAACAGCTAAAGCTTGGGAAAAACCACCAGGATAGATGGAGATGGAAGCAGAGGATGAGTTGCTGATGGGAGCAAAGATTGGGGTTCAGAGGTCATGCCGTTTAATACACAAAACTAGTAAACGCCCCAGGATACAGGCCTGTTGAAAAGTTAGCAAATCTAGCAGTAGAGATCTGGCATCTTGTCAAGGAAGAGGAAGAATGCCTGTGTGTGCCTCTACATGGGGGAAACACAGACTACCCCGCTCTGTTATTAAACATGCTAACTGTCTAGTGGGCCCTCTGAGAATCTGTTTAGAAATAGAGCATTAACAGAGGGCCGCGGGCATTTGGGGCTGCATCCGTGAAGGGGGACCAGTCACTTATTTTCCATGTTGCTACTCAGTTGATGTTCTATTTTGAAAGGGAGAAATTGAACTTTCCTATTGATTTTTAAGCATTAGGAGAAATATTCCAGTGACTTTTTTTCTTTTCCATCCAGGATGCCTTTTTTTTTTTTTTAACAAAAACTCTAACAGGCCATCTCCACCGTGTGGGTCTCACTTTTCCCTCAGGGAAGGAGAAATTGTTCTCCTGGGTGCTTTCCAACCCAGTGGGTCTGCCTGTGGGAAATTCCAGTTCCCTCCAACTGCACGGTGGGAGCTCATCCCTAGGAATTGTCACTAAAATTTGGAAACGGGAAACAATGAAATAATATGTAGACTCCATATGTGAGGGAACTCTTATTCCCTAATATTTGAAAAATGGAAGATTTCTACCTATTAACCCTTCAGTGCCTGTAGCGCCTCACATCGTGAAAGGGACCTTTAAAATATGTCAAGTTGGCTTGAAATTCCTACCAGGTCATTTTGTCCTCCTCGAATTCTTCTGCCCCAGTATGTCTACTTCAGTGAATTTTCTCTGTATTTCTTACAGTTGAGACAATTATATGACACGTGTCTTAACTCTGGCACTTTTATTGAATGATGCAGCACCCAAAGCGCCCGTAGCAGAAATGGGGTCCGCTCGCCAGCAGTGTAACTGACCACAGCTCCCGGGTTTTAGTCATAAAAGAAAATACGCCTAAGTTCGCATTCCTTAGGCTGGTCCTACAGCAGCAGATCTGTGGGCTGAGGCTTGACCGTAGGAGACCAATGCAGTTGACACTAGTTTGTGGACCCCAGTTTGCACTCACTTTTCTCATCAGGCTCTACTGAAAGTCTGATCCCGGTTCGGAGAGACTAATGAAAGTGGAGTAGCATCCCTTGCTTTTAACTTGAGATCACATTTTTACTTCAGGACAATCTTGACTCAGTCTTTGAGAGGCTATTTGAGGTCTGGTTGCCTTTAAAGTGTATGAACTGATGTTGAGAATGTCTCGTGGGGCTATGTTCACCTACTGAGTGGAAGGATCAGTGTCCAGTCTTCAGGTGTCCAAGAGCCTTTGCAGAGGTGAGAATATAAGGATGGAAGCGGAGGGAACCTTCTTTGTTCCCTGTGGGGACCTCATATTTAGGGTCTGTGAATGCCCCAGTCCAGCAAGTCACAGCTGCCGGTGCCCCATTCCTTGTGCCTGTACAACCATGCGGTGAATGGGCTCAAATGCGTGCCATCCTAGAAGTGCCTCTCAAAACAGTCCTCTGTAAACCAGCAGGTCTGAAGGGAGTTGGAAGCAGAGGTGGGGTCAAGGCAGGCCTGGTTGGGCCTCTGTCCATGCTCCAGGCTAGGAGAACCTTGCTTCTTCAGTGATTCCTCTCTTAGAAATCAGATGGCCAACAAGCATTGGATTCCTATGCCATTAATGGCATTGGTACTTCTTTGGCATTGGTTAGCTGTAAAAACGCCCCCTTTTCAGGTTAAAAATCATCTCCTAATCCATCTCCATAGGTTCCCCACGTTTCCTTGCTTTTTAGAAAGCCAAGTTCATTACGATCAGGGAATCATTCCCAAGATCTGACATGGTAAGCGGCCACACACACCTGGGGGCGGGGAACACAGCCGTTTCCAATGTCTGGCTCAGGAGAAATGTAAAGCCCCCATTTAAAAAAAAAGGGAGGGGGTGCTTCCAAATCTTCTGTGGGGCCTGGCTTTTCCCACTGCTCTACAGGCTGTGACTGCTTTAAGCATACTGGCGGGAAACGTCTTCTGCTAATGAAAGGAGAGACAGCGGCCAATCCTGATCTGGAAGACACATCTGGATACACATGTAACCAAGCAAGATATGAGTTCGCTATTGTGTGCCAGCAGAGAAGGCGGGCAGAATGTCCCCAGAGTCTATCTGCCATGAAAGGAGACGGCGGGATTGACGTTCCCCCATCCACATTGACGAGGGAGGAGGTGTGCTTCCAGAGCTTCTAGGGAGCCTGGTCTGTGCAGGTGGAGAAAGTGTCTGGCATCTTCAGGTTTCCCGGGTCTGGGCTGCCTCGGGGCACAAGAACCGCTGGCTATGGCTACTCTTCCAGGCAGGTTTGGCAGGAACAGTGCTCAGGAGACCCCAGCCCCTTAGTAGGATCTGGGCTTTGATTCCTGCCAACCTGCTCAGCTGAGGAAGGGGCAGGGGATGATTCAAAAGCCCAGGACCAAGGGGGACATCACAGAAACAAGATGAACACATATGTTTGTTCTTAATGTTCTAACATAAGACCTGTTCTCTGGAGCTGCTGATCTTACCAGGCTTTCTAAAAGATCTCACGGCAAACACACACATAGTACTGAACACAACCCCTCTTCCTAGTGTAATAATTTACTGAAGTGTTCAACTTCTCATTATCTTATTATAACAAACCTGATGCTTTTTTTTTTTAGAACTTGTTACTCTGACTTCTGTATATGTTGCACTGAAAAGGTTAATATTTAATGTTTTAATTTATTTTGTGTGGTAAGTTAATTTTGATTTCTGTAATGCGTTAATGAGATTAGCAGTTCTTTTCCTTAATGTCTGAATTGTACTTATTTAAAGAGTAGTGAGCAATGTAAAATGCAGTTGTGTTTTTCAGTAATGTGTATTGTTGTTCAGTTGTACTGTACCTTGTTTGGAAGGATGAAGGAATGAACTCTTTTTTTCCTAAATCAAGACCAGAGCTTTTCTTTCATGAGCTTGGGAGATGGCCGAAGCACATTTAAGATTTTTCTCTGCAAATGTGAATGATGAGAAAATACTAGATGCTCTTTTGCAAATGTGGGAATCTTAAAATTAACTTTAGTTGATCCCTGTCTGCTTGGAAAAACCAAATTCCCTGAAGTTCTTCTCAATATATGAGTATTTCATTTACTGTGTGTCCAACAATATACTAACTAGTGTGAAAGAAAAGATGAAACATACAGTCCCTGCCCCAAAGGAGTCAAAATCTGGCTGAGACTGACTGACACGCAGAAAATAATTCCAGACTAATTCCAGCCAAAATACAAATAATGCCCGAAATTCTAAGGTAGAGAGGATGTGTTAACAGCTATGATTCTCCAAGTGTGGTCCCCAGACCAGCAGTATCAGCATCACCTGGGAACTTCTTAGGAACGCAGATTTTCAGGCCCCACCCCAAACCTGTTAAACTCTCGAGATGCCCCGTGCCCCCTCCACCTTCCAGATGATTCTGATACGTGCTCAAGTTCGAGAACCACTGTGCTATAGGACTCAGAGGACCCATCCAGGAAAAAGCCCCCATGAACTTGGAATCAGCCAGACCTTCCCTCATTTATCCGGGTGACTTGCAGTTGCCAGCTTGAATCCATGGTCTGGGTCGTTAGCGCCCAGCCTTTGGGGATGCTGTCGGCCCACACTTCAGACCCCTGTTTGGCCTGGCTGCTGTATGCCGACTCCTGCCTGGCCCGGCCTTGGGGTGTGACCTAGCCTTGCCTCCCCTCTAGCTCGGAGCTCCTTGCCCGGCAGCAGCCTGGAATTCTAGCCCCAGCGCTCTTTCCCCGTCTCCTGAACTCCCTCTTCCACACTGGCCATCCACAGGACTTGCTCTGCAGGCCCTGAGCTTTCTGCCTCTGCCTTTCACCTCCAGAAGCAGGAAGTGCCCGTGGTCACACGCCCCTGGGTCGAGCAATGCCTTTTCCACTAAGCTAGTGTCTCTCACCCCAGATCAATTGAGTTCTAGAATCTGTAGGGGTGGAGCTTGAACATCTTTTAAAAATCTCTCCCCGTGATTCTAATCCAATCCCTACGGCCCTCTGGAATATGCCAAGCCCCAGGGAGCACGTGGCACAGGAGAGGTTTCATGCCTGGAGCTGAGATACCCATCCAAGGCGTCCCACCCTAGTCCATTGCTGAAGTATCCCTTAATATCCAGCAGATGTTAGCCCTGGGGAAACAGGGAGGCTTGGACCTCCTTTCAAGTGGGATCATCTAAAGCAAAGAAGTGAGATAACACCTGTGGGAACAGGGCCCCCTGAGGAGTACCATGTGGCTGATGCTCGAGGGTATGCACAACGGGGCAATGGCTTTTCAGGAGCCAAATTTTGCAATTGGGAATGAAAATGTGACATTGATACTGAAAAGTAAACAGGAGAGGAAAAAGATCCTCTCTCCAGGGACATTTACCTCAATGGAAGCTTCAGGCCCTGATGTGCAGCTGAACAGGTGCCCTAGGGCGGGAGGAGCCCCTGCTGCCATGAAGTCCTCCAGGGCAAGTCCAAGTCTGGCAGGGGAGCCCCTCTCAGGGGGGTCAGGGGAGTGGAGTTGAGAACTGGACAAGGGAACAGCTCCACTCCCTGGGCTGGTCTGCCCTGCCTGTTCCAGGGAAGGATTCCTCGGGTCTAGAAATGTGACATCCCAGAAGGACTGTGCTGTAAAGAGCTGGCGTCATTTAAACCTTGTCCCACCAGGGCAGAGCACGCAGCGGCACCCTCCCCTGCAGCATGGCGCTCCCACCTGCCTTTGTAAAAGAAGCCCCCAAAACAGAGCACAGGGGCTCCGGGTCCCCGTGGTGGAAGGAAGCCCGGAGGTGAAGACCTGGGCTTGGCTACAGCCCTGCTTTTGGCTGTGTCACCCTAGGGCGGTACTAATTCTTTCTGAACCTCCAGTCCCTGCCTATTTAGCTCCTGCCCGTTTAGCTCACGGAGCTGTTAAGGTAAAACATATAAACTCCCACTTGCTCAGCCTGATTCTTGCAATAAAAAAATCTAGTGCTGGGGGCTTCCCTGGTGGCGCAGTGGTTGAGAGTCCGCCTGCCGATGCAGGGGACACGGGTTCGTGCCCCGGTCCAGGAGGATCCCACGTGCCGCGGAGCGGCTGGGCCCATGAGCCATGGCCGCCGAGCCTGCGCGTCCGGAGCCTGTGCTCCGCAACGGGAGAGGCCACAAGAGTGAGAGGCCCGCGTACCACAAAAAAAAAAAAAAAAAATCTAGTGCTGTCCTAAATGCCGTTGACACGTTGCCCACCTCAAGGGAGGCCTCACTCCTCCATCCTCCAGTGACATTCAATCCAAGGTGAAAAGAGGCATGAGGAGGGGAGATTGTTTGAGAACTATTTCCAGAGAGCCAGTGGCAAAACGGGCCACATCCAGAGGGTCATGGTCCCAGGACACCACCTTTAGAAGTGGTTAAGGACCTAGAAGGGTGAGGAAAACTCTCCTTAGACGTAGGAAGGTGTTCATTGTGGCCTCAAGTTGCAGGGCCAGAGACAAAGAGGTTGACCTCAGCTCATCAGAGGGTCTTTCTCATCATTAGAGCCACCTCCTGTTCCAGAGCCACCTACTGTTCTCCCTAACACCAAAGTGATCAAGCAGAGACTGGGTGGCCACGAGGGACACAGTGGGTGCCTGGTGAACTAGAACAGGAGCCGGAAGACCTTGGGGCCAGTCTTCCTCTAAGTATCCTGACCACCGTCTCCTGCCCTTGAGTCCACGGGCTACCCCAGCCCTCCAAACCTCCACCTACCACAGCACCCTTCCGCAATAGTCTTTCTGAGCCCAGACTTCAGCCTCTGTCCTCCCCTTGTCCTGCTGTGGGTCTTGTGGTCTCCCAGAGCTTCTCGGTGAGGGAGGGGCATCTCAGGCCCTGCCCAGC
Organism: Leucopleurus acutus; assembly: GCF_964270905.1. Classification (NCBI taxonomy): domain Eukaryota; kingdom Metazoa; phylum Chordata; class Mammalia; order Artiodactyla; family Delphinidae; genus Leucopleurus; species Leucopleurus acutus. The sequence continues at coordinate 87,901,336 of NC_139154.1, read as the reverse complement.
CCCCTTCCCTCCCACCTGCTGTCTTTAGAGCCCCTGTGGCTTAACCATGCTCAGGAGGGTTCCTATACAGGGACCACAGATCCAGTAACTCTCATGAGAGGGCCTTCTCTGGCTCCCTCTCTATCCCCACGTGCCGAGATGTACTAGTGCTGTCCCAGATCCACTCTCCACCGTCCTCTGCCCAGTGCCCCACTATGGACAGCCTCTGTAGGGCTCTCTTGCCCAATGGCTTCTGGTTCAGCTAGTGGGAGGCCCTGGAGGAGAGCGGGGTCGTTTGTTTCTTTGTTTTTATGGTGCAATTCTTTTCTGTTTTTTTTTTTTTTTTTTCGGTGTGTGGACCTCTCACTGTTGTGGCCTCTCCCGTTGCGGAGCACAGGCTCTGGATGCGCAGGCTCAGCGGCCATAGCTCACGAGCCCAGCCGCTCCGCGGCATGTGGGATCTTCCCGGACCGGGGCACGAACCCGTGTCCCCTGCATCGGCAGGCGGACTCTCAACCACTGCGCCACCAGGGAAGCCCTCTTTTCTGTTTTTTAAATTTACCTATATTTGATTTACAATATTATATTAGTGACAGGTGTACAGCATAGTGACTCAATATTTTCATAGATTATATGAAATTTTATAAAGTCATTATACTCCGTTTAAAGTGACTACAAGATAATGGCTATATTTCCCTGTGCTGTACAATAAATTCTTGTTACTTCTCTGAGACGGAGGTATTTTAACCCCCCTCCCTTCCTGCTCCAGTGCTGTGTCTCCAATAATTACACCCCAGCACTAGGCTCTCAGGGCCCCTCCTCCTTCCAGCTCTCACCACACTTCATTTACGCCACTCCCTCCCCTTGTCCCTTCTGCTCTGGGGTGGTAATGGCTCCCCACAGTTGCCAGTTTTAACTCTGCCAATCTTGCCCCCCCCCCCAACCTCCACCTTGCCCTTTAATTTCCAGGGATGCTTAACCGGAGGCTAAAAATTCAAATGCCATCAGGAGTGAAGCTGTTAATGGGAATGAGTGCAACTGCTGGATGGGAGCGTAAATGCCCACGAGTAGATTGCATCTGGCATGGGAGGTGGACATGGGGATAAACTGGGGTGCACAGACCTCTTCTGAAGGGGGCGATCATGTCTCAGTTCCAGCCCATAATTGATATCCAGCAAGGTGGCCCGATTTTCCATTTTTTCAAGAGAAGCAGAAAATCTGGACTTTTTCATGAAATAGCTCCGTTTCTAAATGTGACTAAAATTCATAAACCGCTCTGTGGCCACACCGAAATCTGTCTGCAGGTCACCATCCGTTGGCAGCCTTCACTCTCAAGCTGTTCACTTGTCTCCACCTCTGCCAGGCCCTTTCACGCCTCTCTGCCTTCACAGTTCTCTTTACTAAGAATGGCTTTTGCTGCTTCTTGGCCTGAGCAAACTTCTGGTCCTTCAAGAAGGGACTCACACCTCACTTTCTCTCTGGAGCCTTCTTGGAGCCCCCATGCAGAGCCTTCCCAACGCACCCAGAGCACTTTGTACATCCTTATGTTAAGACACTCATCTCACTGGCTGACACTGTTGACAAACTCCTCCACAAGTTGCCCTGTGCCCAGGATCATCTTGTGCCCCAGGTCATGAGCCTCTCAAGGTCAAAAACCTCTGTCCTATGCATCTTTGTAGCCCCAGCATTTAGCCTGATGGCTGAAGGATGCAAGGTGATACAATAACTCTTGGTTGAACAAAATCCTCAGATATACGGGGCTTTGGTTGGACCAATGTCTGTCTCTGGAGGCAGGAGAGATCACTGGGGATCTCTGGGTCCTGTGGAGCTGCGTTATCTGGACTTGGTGTTGGATGCTACGGTTGGACACCTCACAGGTCAAATAGGAAACCAGGGAGAGTCCCAAAGACCTATCATGAGAGCTTTGCTTCTAGGCAAAAACACATTACATGTTCTGACCAGTATCTTACCAAGAACTTCATCACAGCCTAGGTGAATTTAACAGGAATATTTTTCCCCCCAGATTTATTGAGAAAGAAATGACATATAACATTGTGTAAGTTTAAGGTGTACAGTGCAGTGATTTGATGCATGTATCTATTGCAAAATGACTACCACAGTAGGGAAATTAACACTTCCACTCCCTCGCATAGTTACCATCTTTGTGTGTGTAGTGAGGACACTCAATATCTAATCTCTTAGCAACTTTCAAGTGTATAATACATATTTTTAACTATAGTCACAATGCTGTACATTGTATCCCCAGAGCGTACTGATCTTACAACCGGAAGTTTGTACCCTTTGACAAACTTCTCCCCACTTCTCCCACCCCCGCACCAGCTCCTGGCAACCACTATTCTACTCTGTTTCTCTGAGTTCAGCTTTTTTTAGATTCCACATGTAAGTGAAGCCTTACAGTGTTTGTCTTTCTCTGTCTGACTTATTTCACTTTGCATAATGCTCTCAAGGCGCATCATGTTGTCACAAATGGCAGGATTTCCTTCTTTCTCGTGGCTGGGCAACATTGCATTGTGTATATATGGCACACCTTTATCCGTTCATTCACTGGTGGACACTTAGTTTGTCTCCGTATCTCAACTACTGTGACTAATGCTGCAATGCACAAGGAAGTGCAGATATCTCTTTGAGAACCAGATTCCATTTTCTTTGGTTACATACCAAGAAGTGGGATTGCTGAACCATATTGTGTTCTGTTTTTAATTTTTTTTAGAAACCTCCATACTGTTTTCCATAATGGCTGCACCAATTTACATTCACTGCAGCAGTGCACAGGAGTCCCCTTTACTTCACGTCCTCGCCAGCACCTGGTTTTGGCTCTAGCCCTTCCATGTCCAGCCCCACCTCCTACCAAGGTAATAGCTCCCAGCACACTCTGAGGAAAGACGACTGGTGTTCATGTCAGATCCAGCTCTCCCACCAAAGCCACTGGGCACACGCAGACTGTATAAGGACGCTCCCACACAAGGACACCCCTTTAAGACCACAATAGGTAACCATTTCACCTAATTTCATAGAGATAGAGAAAGTTAAGCAAAATGAGAAGACAGAGGAATTTGTTTCAGTTGAAAGGACAAGAGAAAAACCCTGAAAAAAACAACTAATGAAACAGAATTCTTAAGACAGCAAGAGAAAAACAAAAAGCTATATACAAGGGAACCCCAAAAGGCTGATTTTTCTGCAGAAACTTTTTCCTTTTCTGCAAAAGGAAGTGGCATGCCCTAAGAATTCTCTCTTTAACTTGTATCATTTTAATTATGTTTTAAATTATCATTTTAACACATGTTTTCTTGTGGGCCTGTTTGGGTTCATTTCGTTTGGGACCTTTTGTGCCTCCTGTACCTGGATATCTGTTTCCTTCTTCAGGTTTGGAAAGTTTTCAGCCATAATTTTATCAAATATCAATATCAGTGTCTAGGTTGCTGGTCTTTTCTTTTCAGCACCCAATACAAGAGCACCTAAATATACTGGGTGGGCCAAAAAGTGCCTTCGGTTTTCTAAGTAAAAATAAAAGACAGATTTTTCATTTTTACCAAGAACTTTATTCAACAACGTTTTCACCCTCTTGTTCCACTACCTTCTGCCATTTTTTCAGGCAACTTCCTAATTCCATCTTCCCAAAACTTTTTATCTTTTTGAGCAAAGAACTGTTCCAGGTGTCTTTTACAGTCTTCCATTAAGAGAATTTTGTAAAGACTGAAATAAATGGAAATCTGAAGGTGCAATGTCTGGTGAATACAGCAGATGAATCAGAACTTCCCAGCCAAGCTGTAACAGTTTTTGCCTGGTCATCAAACAAACACATGGTCTTGCGTTATCCTGATGGAAGCCTATGCATTTTCTATTGACTAATTCCGGACACTTTTCGTCGAACGCTGCTTTCAGTTGGTCTAATTGGGAGCAGTACTTGTTGGAATTAATCGTTTGGTTTTCTGGAAGGAGCTCATAATAGAGGACTCCTTTCCAATGCCACCATATACACAACATCACCTTTGGATGAAGACCGGCCTTTGGTGTGGTTGGTGGTGGTTCATTTCACTTGCCCCACGATCTCTTCTGTTCCACATTGTGGTACAGTATCCACTTTTCATCGCCCATCATAATTTGTTTTAAAAACAGAACATTTTCATTATGTTTCAGCAGAGAATTGCATGCGGAAATACGGTCAAGAAGGTTTCTTTCACTTAACTTATGTGGAACCCAAACATCAAAGCGATGGACATAACCAAGCTGGTGCAAATGATTTTCAACGCTTGATCTGGATATTTTGAGTATGTCGGCTCTCTCCCACGTGGTAGAACGTTGATTTGTTCTCAGTTATTGTTTCGCTTTGATCACTATCAACTTCAGCTGGTCTACCCGACCGTGGAGCATCACCCAGAGAGAAGCCTCCAGCATGAAACTTCGCAAACCACTTTTGACATGTTCGATCCATCACAACTCCTTCTCCATATACTGCACAAAACTTTTTGTGCATTTCAGTTGCATTTTTACCTTTCTTGAAATAATAAAGCATAATATGTGAAAAATGTTGCCTTTTTCTTCCATCTTCAATATTAAAGTGGCTACACAAAAATTCACCAATTTTGATGTCTTTTTTTAAATGCATGCTGATATAACAGCTGTCACATACAATCTAACAAAAAAAGACAACTAAGTGCTACTAGAGCCATCTTATGGAAAAAACCAAACGAAATTTTGGCCCACCCAATACAACTTCCAAGACTGTATCAGGAAGATATTGACAGTCTAAACAGGCTGATCACAAGTAATGAAATTAAATTTGTAATTTAAAAAAGACTCCCGGCAAACAAAAGTCCATGACCATACTGCTTCAAAGGGGAATTCTACCAAACATACCAAGAATTGTTAGTACCTGTCCTTCTCAAACTATTCCACAAAACTGAAGAGGATGGAACACTCCCAAATTCATTCTAAGAGGCCACCATTACCCTGATACCAAAACCAGACAAGGACACTACAAAAAAGGAAAATTACAGGACATTATGTCTGATGAATATAGATGCAAAAATCCTCAACAAAATATTAGCAAATCAAATTCAGCAATATATAAAAAGGATCATATACCATGATCAAGTGGAATTTATTCCAGAGATGCAAAGATGGTTCAATATTTGCAAATCAATCACTGTGATACACCCCTTTAACAAAAGGAAGGATAAAAATCACATGATTATCCTAACAGATGCAGAAAAAGCATTTGACAAAACTCAACATCCATTCACAATAAACACTCTCCTTAAAGTTGGTATAGAGGGAATATATTTCAACATAATAAATGCCATTTATGACAAGTCCACAGCTAACATCATACTCAATGGTGAAAAACTGAAAGCCTTCCCTTTAAAATCATGGACAAGGGTGCCCACTCTAGCCACTTATATTTAACATAGTATTAGAGGTTCTAGCCACAGCAATCAGATAAGAAAAAGAAATAAAACGCATACAAATTGGAAGGGATGAAGTAAAAATGCCACTAATTGCAGACGACATGATACTATACATAGAAAACTCTAAAATCTCCAAACCAAAAAAAAAAAAAAAAAAAATCTATTAGAACTTATAAATGAATTCATTAAAGTTGCAGGATACAAGATTAATATACAGAAATCTGTTGCTTTTCTATACACTAATAATGAACTATCAGAAAGAGAAAGCAAGAAAACAATCCCATTTAAAATAGCATCAAAAAGAATAAAATATCTAAGAATAAACTTAACTAAGGAGGTGAAAGATCTATACTCTGAAAACTACAAAAACTGACAAAGGAAATTGAAGATGGTACAAAGAAATGGAAAGATATCCCATGTTCTTGGAGTGGAAGAATTAATATTGTTAAAATGGTCACACTACCCAAAGCAATCTACAGATTTAATGCAATCCCTATCAAAATACCCAGGACATTTTTCACAGAACCAGAGCAAATTATCCTAAAATTTATATGGAATCACAAAAGACCTCTAATTGCCAAAGCAATCTTGAGAAAAAGAACAAAGACTGGAGGTTATACCTCCCAAACTTCACACTATACTGCAAAGCTACAGTAATCAAGAGAGCATGGTACTGGCACAAAAACACATATATAGATCAATGAAACAGAATAGAGAGTTCAGAAATAAACCAATGCCCTTATGGTCAATTAATCTACAACAAAGGAGGCAAGAATATACTGTACAGAAAAGACAGTCTCTTCAATACGTGGTGCTGGGAATACTGGACAGCTACATGTAAAGAATGAAATTAGAACATTTTCTCATAACATACACAAAAAAATAAACTCAAAATGGATTAAGGACCTAAATGTAAGATCTGAAACCATAAAACTCCTAAAAGAGAACGTAGGTGGAACACTCTGACGTAAATCGCAGCAATATTTTTTTGAACCTGCCTCCTAAGGCAAAAGAAACAAGAGCAAAAATAAATGAAAGGGACATAATTAAACTTCAAAGCTTTTGCATAACAAAGAAAACCATTGACAAAATGAAAAGACAACCTACTAAATGGGAGAAAATACTTGCAAATGATATGACTGATAAGGGGTTAATACCCAAAATACATAAATAGCTCATACAGCACAATACTTAAAAAAACAAACAACCTGATTAAAAAATGGGCAGTAGATCTGAGTACTTTTTTTTTTTTTTTTTTTTTTTTTTTTTTTTTGCGGTACGCGGGCCTCTCACTGTCGTGGCCTCTCCAGTTGCAGAGCACAGGCTCCGGACGGGCAGGCTCAGCGGCCATGGCTCACGGGCCCAGCCGCTCCACAGCACATGGGATCTTCCCGGATCCGGGCACGAACCCGTGTCCCCTGCATCGGCAGGCAGACTCTCAACCACTGCGCCACCAGGGAAGCCCTCTGAATATTTTTCTAAAGAAGATATACAGATGACTAACAGGCAAATGAAAAAATGCTCAACATCACTAATCATCTGAGAAATGCAATTCAAAGCCACAATATCACCTCACACTTGTCAAAATGGTTACATCAAAAAACCTACAAATGGGCTTCCCTGGTGGCACAGTGGTTGAGAGTCCGCCTGCCGATGCAGGGGACACGGGTTCGTGCCCCGGTCCGGGAAGATCCCACGTGCGGCAGAGCGGCTGGGCCCGTGAGCCATGGCTGCTGAGCCTGCGCGTCCAGAGCCTGTGCTCTGCAACGGAATAAGCCGCAACAGTGAGAGGCCCGCGTACCGCAAAAAAACAACCTACAAATAACAAATGTTGTCAAGGATGTGGAGAAAATGGAACCCTAGTACATTGTTGGTGGAGTTGTAAATTGGTGTGGTCACTATGGAAAACAGTATGGAGAATCTTCAAAAAACTAAAAACTAAATATGATCCAGCAATGCCACTGCTGGGTGTATGTCCAAAGAAAATAAAAACACTAATTCAAAAAGATACATGCACCCCAACGTTCATAGCAACATTATTTACAATAACCAAGATATGGAAGCAACCTATGTGTCCATCAACATATGAATGGATAAAGAAGATGTGATATATATATATAATGGAATACTACCCAGCCATAAAACAGAATGAAATTCTGCCATTTGCAACAACATGGGTGGACCTAGAGAGTATCATGCTTAGTGAAGTAAGTCAGACAGAGAAAGACAAATACTCCATGTTATCACTTATATGTGGAATCTAAAATATAAAACAAATATATATGAGAAAACAGAAACACACAAATATAGAGAACAAACTAGTGGTTACAAGTGGGGAGGGGCAAGATAGGAGTAGGGGATTAAGAGATACAAACTACTATGTATAAAATAGATAAGCAACAAGGATATTTTGTGCAGCACAGGAAATACAGCTATTATTTTATTTTGTAATGGCTATAATCTATAAAAATATAATATGTAAAAATATCGTGTCACTATTCTGTATACCTGAAACTAATATCATATTGTAAACCAACTATACTTCAATCTTTAAAAAAACCTACAACAAGGACCTACTGTATAGCACAAGGAACTACATTCAATACCTTGTAATAACCTATAGTGGAAAAGAATCTGAAAAAGAATATATATATATATATATATATATATATATATATATATATATATATCTGAATCACATTGCTGTACACCTGAATCTAACACAACATTGTAAATCAACTATATTTCAATTTTTAAAAAACCTAACTGTATACTGCTTATAAGAAATGTATCTTAAAAATAAGGGTACAGAAAAATTGAATATAAAAGAGTAGAAAAATATAGACTATAAAAATGCCAAGTAAAAGAAAGCTGGTGTGGCTATACTCACATAAGATAAAGTGTACCACAAGGCATTTCATAATGCTAAAAGGTTACATTTACCAGGAAGATATAAAAACTTAAAATGTGCCATGTGTGTGCCAAATGGCATTGTTTCAAAAATACATAAGGCAAAAATGAACACAGAGTATATACTGCTCCTAACAGGTAAGGCACTTTCTAGAAAGAAACATTTATACCCATGGACATTTATTTAATTTAAAATTGGAAGGAAGATGAGAAGAACCAACTTCTTGGGCACACCCTGAAGCGTAAACACAAGTGTGTTATACTCAGAAAAGATGTATACAGTATGTATACAGACTGAGCTACCATGGTTTTTTTCCCAATCTTTGAAGCAAAAGAAGAAAAGTTAAAGACTCTATGACCACTCTAACCCAGATATTCTCCCCTGTCCTCCTTCCATACCCAATCTGAAAACCTTCCTATTTCCCTCTAGATTATGTGGGAGAGAAAGTAGAGATGCAGGAAAAGACACCAAAACTCTCTGTGGATCTCCCAAAGCCAAGTAGTCTTCTGACCACTCTTCTGCTGCTGATCTTTGCTACAGTGTAGCTTAATGTTATGAGCACAGCTTGAAAGTCATTTTGCCTAAGTTCAAATCCCAGATCTGTCGCTTATTAGCTGTGTGAACTTGGGTAATTTATTTAATATCTGTGCACCTCAGTTTCCTTCACCATAAAATGGGGATACCCTCAGAAGTGATTGCAGAGATTAAATATGTAAACTTTGTAAAGCTTAGAACTGTATCTGGCACACAGTATAGGCTGTCGTTTTCATCTGCTTCATCCTCTACACTTTGATGGACTGCAATCTTCAACTGGATCAGAAATACATTCCAAACATTCTGTGACCTTCCGCCCACTTAAGGATCTGTGGACATAAATATCTCTCAATTGAATATGATTGGTTGATCCATATAGGGTTTAATTATGGCCGTATCCAAGCCTTACTCTCTGAATATATACATACAGGTGAACACTAGGTTATTTCCATTCTGGAAAAGAAAGTACAGATGATGTAACTCTAGTAAAGGCATATTGAGAACCCAATTCCAATGCTATGCTCTTTGAGTTGAACTCTGAGCGGTCATAAACACTCTCAAAAGCATTCAAACCTGTGACTGGGATGTTTCCTTGAATGAATATTTGAAATACTGACATGGAATAAAGGGCATATATCAAACACCGGAAGCAATCTTTTTCTCACAAAGCCATTCACTTTTTTCTTTCATTTATTACTTACTTATTTATTTATTTATTTATTTTTGGCTGCATTGGGTCTTCGTTGCTGCGCGCGTGCTTTCTCTAGTTGCGGCGAGCGGGGGCTACTATGCGTTACAGTGCACTGGCTTCTCATTGCAGTGGCTTCCCTTGTTGCGGAGCACGGGCTCTAGGCGCACGGGCTTCAGTAGTTGTGGCTCGTGGGCTCTAGAGCGCAGACTCAGTAGTTGTGGCGCAGGGGCTTAGTTACTCCACAGCATGTGGGATCTTCCCCAACCAGGGATCGAACCCATGTCCCCTGCATTGGCAGGAGGATTCTTAACCACTGCGCCACAAGGGAAGCCCAGGCCATCCACCTTGAAACAACAAACTTTAAGGTTGACCAGAAAGTGTACAATTCACACTCTCTAAAGACAATATACTAAAGCTATAAATAAATCATATGAATTTAAACAGCTACAACAATAACAACAACTTAATGTTTTCATTAAGGAAAGACTCAAATAATTTTGGCCAGGAGACAGATAGATAAATATAAAACTGAAAACTGACTACAAAATAACAAAAACAGATTACATATCAAAATTTATAATCTGTAGCCAGTTGATTCAGAAGTAAAATCACCTTTATTATTTAATTAAATTAACCAAAGAACAAACAAAATAACTAGATGTTCAATTCAATAATTTACAAAAGAACCAACAAAATGCCTAAAGAAAGTAGAAGAAAGAAAACCATAAAAGTCATCCCATTGGGCTGCATCTCACCTGCACGATACTTTGGGCTGCAAGCAACTGAAGACCCAAGTAAAAGAGACTTAAATAATAAGTTTGTTATGGGAGTTTGCGGGTGGGTAGTTTCCAGAGTTGCTTAATTCGCAGGCTTGTGACCCAAATTCATACAGCCACTATGGAGAACAGTATGGAGGTTCCTTAAAAAACTAAAAATAGAACTACCATATGACCCAGCAATCCCACTCCTGGGCATATACCCTGAGAAAACCATAATTCAAAAAGAGTCATGTACTACAATGTTCATTGCAACACTATTTACAATAGACAGGACATGGAAGCAACCTAAGTGTCCGTCGACAGATGAATTGATAAAGAAGATGTGGCACAAATATACAATGGAATATTACTCAGCCATAAAAAGAAGTGAAATTGAACTATTTGTAGTGAGGAGGATGGAGCTAGAGTCTGTCATACAGAGTGAAGTTAAGTCAGAAAGAGAAAAACAAATACCATATGCTAACACATACATATGGAATCTAAAAAAAAAAGAGGTTCTGATGAACCTAGGGGCAGGACAGGAATAAAGATGCAGACATAGAGAATGGACTTGAGGACATGGGGAGAGGGAAGGGTAAGCTGGAACAAAGTGAGAGAGTAGCATTGACATATACACATACCAAATGTAAAATCGATAGCTAGTGGGAAGCAGCCGCATAGCACAGGGAGATCAGCTCAGTGCTTTTTGACCACCTAGAGGGGTGGGATGGGGAGTGTGGGAGGGAGACACAAGAGGGAGGAGATATGGGGATATATGTATATGTATAGCTGATTCACTTTTTTATACAGCAGAAACTAACACAACGTTGTAAAGCAACTATACTCCAATAAAGATGTTAAAAAAAATTAGAAAAAATGTTCCCAAAGCAAACAGTATCTCATAGGCCCTCATTAAATGGTAGCTATTATAATTACTTCAGTTACACAGGGTGATACTTTAAGACAAACATACTTGCCTCCCTGTGACCACCAGTGGGATTAAAAATCACAGGGAGGAGGATACAGTTTTGTAGGGTTGAAACCCAGTTGCAAAGACACTGGCTTCTCCTTTTGGCAGGCAGCTTTGTGACCCAACCCCACACAGCAAGTGCCTGTACCTATGCAATTATCTTATTTTTCAATTATTTTCTCAAGCTCTTTCCCCCTGACCTGAACCCTTTCGCGCTGGTAAAACCTTTGCTGCTGCAGCCTCAACTGAGAATTGCAAATGCAAACCCAAATCTCCCCTCTTCTTCCTATTTTCCTTTGGGGATTCAAAAGAAGGGAAGTTTTTGATCACAATTGAAAAATCTTACTCTTATATCTGAAGAAGGCAGCATTGTCTTAGTTATTGTCTTATTTGTAATTGTTGCAATAAAATATGAGCCAAAAGATTGTTAAAAATGTTTCTTCTATTTTTCTGATTATAAAAGTAATACACGTTCCTTGGAGAAAAAAATCAAGAAAATCTGGAAAACTATAAAGAAAATCAAAACCAATTTCAATCTCATTATCTAAATTACATTTCAGTGGGTTTCTCTTTTTTCCCCCATATAGGCAATAGGTATAAATTTTTCTACTTTTTTACAAACAAAATCGGGATCATACATATAATTGTAATTCTTATTTTTTCATTTATTATATGATGAACATTTTACCACATTTTTTAAAATGAACTTTGGATATTATCTTAATTGTTTTACACTATTTTATATACGAATGTAACATCATTTACTTTATTACTTTCCTCTTGCTGAATATTCAGCTTTCAGATTTTCACTATTACAAATAGTACTACAATGATATGTTTGTTCTCATATCTGATTATTACATTAGAAATTAGAACAGACTCTTAATAAATGGAATTAATGGGTCAAACAAATGATATGGATATTTTAAGGCTTTTGAAACATATTGCCAAGCTGCTTTCCAGAAATGCTACATTAATTTATGTGCTCATCAATTGTGAATGAAAGTGCTATTCTCATCCAATTTGACCACTGCAACAGTATGCAGACATCACAAATGGATGAAAAGCATTTTCACTATTGTGAGAAATACTTAAGCTATAATGGTAGGTGGAGGAAAAGACAGAATACAATTTATAGATAGAGTATATTTCCAAATGTATAAAGATAAATATAATGGTATACTATACAGGTATTTTAAAAATCTACACATATTGATGGTAAATGATTTTCAAAATACGTGAAGAAAGCAAAGTGGAAGCACTGTGCTGCCGTTTGTATAACAAAGGAGACAGCTATACATGCATGTATATGTACAGAATATCTCTGGAATTATGTAAAAGAAATTGATAACAACAGTTGCCTCTGGGGAAGGGAAACAGGAGAGAGATGGGAGGGCGGCTTATGTTTCACTTTATACCTTTTTGTGTTTGTGTTTAAATTCTTTTCTGTGTATTTTTTCAAGTTTTTTTTCATTAGTAGATGCCTTGAAAGTCATTTTACATGATGGTGGTGTAAAAATTTTAAATAAATCAATAAAAGAAAAAAGAATGTATAGGTACTTCCCTGTGGTCCAGGGGTTGAGACTCCACCCACGCTCCCAATGCAGGGCGCCTGGGTTCAATCCATGATCAGGGAACTAGATCCCACAGGCCACAAATAAAAGATCCCACGTGCCACAACTAAGACCTGGTGCAGCCAAATAATTGAATAAATATTTTTTTTTAAAAAAGAACGCATATATATATATATATATATATATATATATATATACACATATATATAACTGAATCACTTTGCTGTACAGCAGAAATTAACACAACGTTGTAAATCACCTATACTTCAATTTAAAAAAAGAACAGAGAAACACACACAAAAAAGGAAAGAAACTAAAGCCTTATAATTACTAATTTGTACACAGTTCACTCACTGGCCATTTCTTTATGCTTTTGGAAAGCGTATCACAATGTTCCTGTATTACATCAGTCTACATGGTCACCTCTGTAGTGGATGCACCTCCTTGAACCCAGAAATTGTGCCTTTTTCTTTGGTCACTACAGCACCTAGAATAGTGCCAGACACGTAGTAAGTGCTTAAGAATATTTGCTGAATAAATAACAATGCTTGAGTACAAAAAAAAAAAAAAAGACAGGCTCTCTGACCCATGTTCTAGCCCCTGATCCTCCGCTTCTCCATCAGGCCAGGCTGCAGAGTTGGTATTCAATAATACACCCTGTAGCATGCAAACCTGACCTTGGGAAAGTCAGAAAGAGAACAGTGCCACTGTGACCCCAGGACAGCAAGCCAGGAAATAGTCATCCCATTGGGCTGCATCTCACCTGCACAGTACTTTGGGCTGCAAGCAACTGAAGACCCAACTAAAAGAGACTTAAATAATAAGTTTGTTATGGGAGTTTGCGGGTGGGTAGTTCCAGAGTTGCTTAATTCGCAGGTTTGTGACCTTAAAGAACCCAAATGCTTTCCACCTTTCCGCCAGCCTCAACATGTTGGCAATATCTCTCCTCACAGTTGCAAGTAGGTGGCTGTGATTTCAGGAATCACATGCGTATATGGTAACATCTGTGAAGAAGAGCTTTTCTTCCCATACATTTGTTTTCGTGAGGGAAGAAAACCTTTACCAGAAGCATTCCCCTCAGCCTCCCAGAAGCCTTCCCCTAAGGTCCTATTGGCCTAAGCTAATCACTGAAAGGGGAACCACTGTGATTTGTTTGAACCAATCAAGATCCCCCATCTATGGCTGGAGTCAAAAGCAGCTTCCCTGAGCATATGAGAATGTGAACCACTGCAGCAAGAAAGAATGGGGAATGACTGCTGGATGGACAACTCATGGTATTTTCTACCTATGCACACTTCAAGGCTCACCTCAAGTTCATCTGCCTCTGGAACCCCACCCAAGAAAGCCCCCCCAGCCCTTTGAACCAAGAGGGCTGATTGCCTGGATGTCTTCTTTGTAATTGATAACTCAGTCTTACAGCATTTATTGGATGTGTTTGGCACAAAGACGAGTCAATTCTCACAGAATGGCAGACGAGTGAATGAATGAATGAATAGTTATATGACTAAGTGGTCTGGAGGGTGATGTGACTAGAGGAAGCCAGCAGGCCAAAGCATTCATTCAGGAAAGGGAGAAAGGATTTAGACTAAACCAGGGATAATAAGGATGCAAAAATAGATCACATTTTAGAGAAATTTGATAAGATCCAGTCACTAGTGGAATGGGGGAGCGGAGGCTTTGGGAGGAGTTGGTGATGCCTCAGTTTTCTAGTTTGGACTCTCTAATTCTATTTATAGAAGAGGGAAGTCAGGGGGTCCCGGGTCCTTGACTGTACCTTCCTCTTACTGCAGTGCTCACTAATGCTTTTGGTTCAAGAGGGTACCTTCTGGAGAACAGGGAAAAGAGCCCAGTAATGAGATTGGAGTCAAGATCGTCACAGAGGGGCAGTGACAGAGAGAGAGCACAGGTGAGGGCTGCCACCTGAATTGTACCCATCACTGAAAACTCCCTGAATGCAAAACACTTGCTCAGGTCCTGTGGAAAGAGGGGACCTCTCAACTGCTGAGCTAGGTTGCTGCCCTATTAACCCTGGCACCCCAGTCAGCATCCAGGCAGAGGACATAACTTGTAAATGAGCTGCCGTAAGTGCTAAAGGCACATGCTGCTGGGAAGGAGGAAGGGACAGTTCCAAACACTGCGGCAGAAGGTGGGTAGGAAAGAGCCCCATATTTTTAATTAAATGAAGTCAGATTGACCTGACCACTGTATCTTAAATTTCTCCAAGTTAAAAAAGAAAGGGACACAGAGCTATTTGGAAGATTATGTGCCATGATTTGAAGTGTATCTCCGGCTGAGTTGAAATGTCTCTAAGAGTAGAAACATAGACTAGAACCAGCACGTATAATCAGAAAGGCCTTCCTCACACTGAATAAAGCCCTCTATGGGAACCGAAGTTGGTTCCTGGTAGAAGGAGTACATATCAGTCACCCTTCTTGAAACGCCTACCATTCAGAAGTGGTGAGTCCTTCCTATTGCCCCTTCCCTTTTCTATTCTCTGGCCTAAACAATCTTTATTCATTCTGCTTTTCTAAACTCATTCCTTTAATAATTTTTGCTCATTTCTGTGGCTTTTTTCCTGTTCCTCTTCTGTGGCACCTCCAAATTGCTTCAACAGGGTATCAGGAGCCCAAGCCACGCCCAATACAGGGAGGAAACTGCCATGCATTTTTCTGCCATTCTGAATTTCTTTCCCCTGAAAACAGGTAAAGGATATAAGCACGCACACCACAAGAGAGGAAATGTAAGTGGTCAATAACATATGGCCAACTTCACTAATAAAAGACATGCAAATCAAAATAACAATAGAGCATTTTTCACCTATCTGATAAGCAAAGATAAAAATGATTCTTAACCTTCAGTGTTGAGGGATTTTTCAAATTCTACTGTTAGGAATATAATTTGGAATAAACTTTATGAGGGTAGGACATAACTTGGCAGTATGTAATTTAAGACATAGTCACTGTCCCCCATCTGAATTCTACTTCTATAAATTTATCCTTCAGAAATGTTAGCACTAATGTATAAAGATATATGAAAAGAGCAGTAGTATTGTTCACAGTAGGAACAAAATAGAAACAATCTAAACATCCAGTAATAGAGACTGGTTAAATAAATAACGGTACAGACATACAATGGATTCCTATGTAGCCATTAAAAAGAATGATGCTGGGTTGGATTGGGAGTTTGAGATTAGCACATGCAAACTATTATATATAGAATGCATAAACAATAGGTCCTACTGTGTAGCACAGGAAACTATTTTCAGTATCCTGTGATAAACCATAAAGGAAAAGAATATGAAAAAGAGTGCATATATATGTATAACTGAATCACTTTGCTGTACAGCAGAAATTAGCACAACACTGTAAATCAACTTCAATAAGATAATTTTTTTAAAGAAGGAATGATGCAGATTCTAATCTACAGAGTTGGAATGATGTCTTATTTTGTTAAATGAAAACAAACAAAATTTTAAATTATAAGTAAAGCAGGGGTCCAATTTTAATAATCTGTGTGTGTATATATGCACAGCTATAGAGATATACACTTGTGTACACATAGAAAAGAACACTATAAAACAGTGGTTTTTAAAATGGGTTCCACACAACAGCAGCCTAAGCATCACTAGGGAATTTACAAGAAATGCCAATTCTCAGGCCCAACCCCAAACCAGCTGAATCAGACTGTCTAGGGCTGAGGCCCAGCAATCCGGCTTATAAGCCCTCTAGGTCATTCTGCTGCTCACTACAATTTGAGAATCACTGTTCTAGAAAGAGCATTTATCTGGAGGTGGAAAGAGAAAAGACCTAGCTTAGGGGGAAATTTCTGCTTGTTTATTCATTTCTGGACTGTTGAGAAAATTTAATTTTGTTAGTGAGGAACGCTTCTCAAAGTCACGTACACATCTTACTAGGCTGTGCTAACTTATCAGTCGAATCGACTTCTGTGCTCTACTTGAAGAAAATAAAACGCGTAAAAATTCAGATTCATCTGTACAGCAGAAATAAACACAACATTGTGAATCAACTATACTTCAATAAAATTTTTTATTAAATTCAGATTCATGACGCCAATAACATAGGGAAATACTTATATTACTGAATGGTTTCCGACATCACCAGAGTAAAGCAAAATGAACACACACATCAGGAACTGAACTTGGCTCTGCTGTGTGAGCTGAGGAAAGGGAACTCAGTCTCTGAGCCTTGGTTTCTCCTCTGTGACTAAGGATGACAATGGCCACCTTGTCTCCTCACAGGTCACAGGGAGGAGCAGGTGACACATGGAAAGCCCACTGCTTATTGTCATATATTAGTACCAAGGTTTCTTAAACGTCAAAATGCCCTCAACAACTTAATCGACTCACTTGGTTTTACAGAAACATCAACGTTGCATAAAATCATCCCAGAATAGTCCTCCTAGTAGAAAGCGTTCTGCCAGACAGCCTTGACACATACCTGCCCAGATCACTTTTACTACTGAAACCTGTGAAACTTGGATGAGCCAGTGAATGCGTGCAAATGCTTTCTTTCTGCCATTCTCAAGCCCTCCCGCCCACCCGCCCCAAGCCTGCTTTGTGTTGTGTGTCTCTTTTATGGTCCGTGAAAGGCCTTCTTCTTGTCTCTCTCACTTCCCTGTCCTCAGACAACAAAGCCGGCTTTTCTGTTTGCACAAAGTGCTTGTTGCTGTCTTGAGCCATGAGAAAGCAGGGAGCAGAAGAAAAATAATGTGCTGCTTCTTTCTGCTCCAATAGAAGGAGTTATGAAACAGAAGCCTGGGGCCAAAACAGGCTCACTGTCGTGTGTTTTGACAAGGAAATCATTTCCGTAAGCACAGTCCGCAGTAAGTGGTGGTAAACTAGTCTGTGCGGCACAGATCATGTAACTGGGAGGCTCCTGCCCTGTCCATGGGACCCTGGTCTCTGGACCCAGGTAGGTACCAGAGTAGCAGGCAGGACCCTGGTCTTCCATTCAGAAGCCCCTCCCCCCTCCCCAGGGAGGAGGGGTGCAGGGGGTTGCCCACAGCTGCATGAGATGGGAGGTCCCTGAGACTGGCCCCAACTCCCAGCCCTTCAAGGGTCTCCATCTGGCCACAAGGAAGCTGTTGGGACAAATACAGGTATATTCTCAGTTTTCCCCACTGAGATACTGAATTGATAGGTCTGGGGAGGAGTCCAGGAATCAGCCTTTTTTTTAACTTCTCTGGTTGTTTCTGATGGACAGCCAAATTTAGGAAGCTGTTTTAGTGCCATCTAAAATGTTCTCCCCGTCTGTGAAACCCTGACTCTCCAGGCAGAACTGGTCTCACCACCCACCCTGGCCTTCTCCCCATTCTTCACACAGGCAGCCTAAGGGAGCCCAGGCCAACATGAGACCGAATACTCCCTTGACACATCTCTCTCACCCTCCAAAGGTGAGTAGGGATCTGGTCAACTGGGTCCCGCTCCAAGCTTTGCCACTTACCAGCCCATGTCCCTGGGAAACTGACTTAAGCATTTGAAACTGTTTCCTCAGCTGTAAAATGAAAAGCATAATTACAGCAAAGAGTAACTGGGTTGAAAGGGACCAGGTATGGGAAAGCGATGGGCACTTCCCGTAAAGCATCAGCTAAAGCTAACATTGTTATTCATAAGCCTTGGTTCAGAGCTCTCTTCCCAGCTGGTGGTCCTCACACTAGCTCCTGACATTTTAGAGACTCCACAATGAGCAGCATCTTTAGTACATATCTAACCATTTTCCTGTGTATGTGTAGGGGAGAGGAGCATTGAGACCCAGCCGGCAGGACCTTGGGTGTAGCTGTGCCCCACTTGGACTAGAGGAACTCTGCTCTGAGCAATGTCTCCACCCCAACAAGAGTTCCTTCAGAGACAACGTTCCTATGCTGAAATAAACCAGGTAGAGATGGGTGTCAGGGTGCTGGCTGTGGAAGGATTGATCCCCTGTGTTCCAGAAACTCTATTTGATACTGGGGACATAAGGAAAATTATAAAGACAAGACTTCTTCACTCGATTTCCAAAAGGAAACCTTTTCCCTTGGCTTGCTACTTCTTGAGCCATCACTGACTTTTCCCATGCAATGTTCCCCGGAACGCTGACACTCCTCAAAGTGGCTCTAAAGCCCCTTCAAAAGTCTTAAAATGTGTCCCTGTTTCCAATGTGTATACCGTTCCCAACTTCCTTCCCCCAGCAGCACTGTAGGGCCTGAAGTTTGGAAACATAACAAAGAGTGTAATTCAAGTCTGCAAACCACTAAGTCCCTACAAACTTGCTCTTCTCTCCTCCCCTCCTCTCTGTTTCATTCTTCTTCCCTCCACTCTGATCCCCCCTCTGGCAGAAACAGCACTGAACTGAGGGCGGCTATCCTCGTTCTAGTCCTGGCTCTACAGCCAACCAGTGGTGTGATCTCAGGTCAGTTATTTCAGGATTCTGGCCTCACTGTCCCCATCAGTAAAATGAAGACGTCCGAATAGACATTGGTCTGTATTTCCTCTAACCTCTGATCTGTCTCTTCTCCATTATGGACATCCATAACAGCCTTTGGCCTTAAAGTCTAAGTAAGACTTGACCATGCCTACCGACTCAGGACAGAAATGAGGAAACCAGGCCAAGGTATCTGCATCTTCCCTGTAAGTGATTTTTAGAAAGAGAGGAAATAGCTTGAAGGAGTTCCAGGATCTGAACCCGCAATGTTGGGTGAGCTGGGGGTGAAGTTTTTTGATGTTTCCAACTATAATTGTGGATTTGTCTCTTCCTTCTTTCCATTCCATCATCATTTGCTTTATGTATTTTGAAGTTCGTTTATTAGGTGCATATATGTTTAGGGTTGTTATGTTTTCTTAATGAATTGACCCCTTTATCGCTATGTATTATCTCTCTTTTTATTTTATTTATTTTAATTTTTTTTATCCCTCTCTCTTTTTTTTTTTTTTTACATCTTTATTAGGGTATAATTGCTTTACAATGGTGTGTTAGTTTCTGCTTTATAACAAAGTGAATCAGTTATATCCCTCTCTTTAACTGGTAATAATCTTTGTTCTGAAGTCTACTTTGTCTAATATTCACATAGCCATTCTACCTTTTTAAAAATCACTGCTTACATGATATATCTCTTTCCATCTTTTTACTTTTAACCTATCTATGTCTTTGTATCCAAAATAGGTTTTTTATGGAAAATATAATCAGGCCTGCTTTTTCTTCCCCAATCTGACTATCTCTGCCTTTTATTTGGAGTATTTAGACATTTACTATAACTATAAATATGATTGGATTTTAACCTGCCATTTGATCATTTGTCCCATCTTCGTTTATTTTCCTCTTTTTCTGCCTTCTTTTGTATTAATGAGAACTTTCAATATAATTCTATTTTAGCTCTACTACTGGCTTAATAATTATACCTCTTTATTTTGCTTTTTAGTGATTGTACTACGGTTTACAATACACAGTTTACCATCAAATATCATTATACCACTTCAAGTATAGTAGTAGAACGTTGCAACAGTATACTGTCATTTCTACTGCTCATCTTTCATGCTATTTTTGACTAATACTTTGCTTCTACATATGTTCTAACCCCCCAAGCAGATTTCCTTTTCCTCGCCTGGCAACAGATGGCTTTGACTTCTACCTCTAGTCCAGCACTAGCAGATTTTGCCTACAACTGGGGCACTGCAGAGTCTCCTTCCTCTCCTCACTCCAGAAGCATGTGGCTTTTGCATCATATGAAAGAAGAATCTGGGGAACAAGTGGGGTCCTATGCCTCTGCAACACAGAGAGGAGGGCTCTTTCAGGTCTCCTGCCCCACCCCCAGTCTTCTCCATGAGAACTTGGTAGAAGCTAGGGCAAAACAGCTGGCAAGGAAGTGTGGGCTCCCCTTGGGTCTGGGGCTTTCCAGGGATTCTAAATTGTCATACTAGAGCCAGAGCTGGCTCTTAAGAATTCATTAAAATTTCAGCTGTTTTCTTCTTACCTGTTGGCTCTTGTGGAGACTTCTTTCCTCCATACTCTGGCAAAGGTGAAATAGTTCATCTGTCCTGTCTCTCCTCAGAATAGCTTCTCACCACCTTAGAATTTAGTTAACTTGGTTTATTTAAGACCTCAGTTCTTTCATGGATGCAAAAACAACTAATGACTTTCTAAAATCTTTATCCAGCTTTTTCTCATTACTAGTGTGTGCACAACAAGCTCTTGTGGCTTTTTATGTTCTAAAACGAAGTGAAATTTTTATGTAATGTCTTCATTGAAACAGAATTTAGGTATTACCATAAGGTGAAACACGTTAGACACAGCACTGCTTCCATCCCAATGTCCCACTTCTATCTCTTGCTGAGAAATCTAGTACTTTGTTCTAATACTTCTTGCTTCAAACCTTAAGCAGTGTTTTCTAAACATCATTCAACAATTTTCAATACTCTTTTTGTGAAAGATGAATGCATCTTAGTTTTTTGCCGTATTGTTTTCTGTGTGTTTCAGCCAGGAAGTCAGGATGTGTTTCTCCAATAGTGTATGGCTTTTTGTCTTTTGCTATTGCCTAAGAAACCTCAAGAGACTTTAAACTGTATTATTACATTTAATAAGATTTCCTTACAAATAGGACTGATTTTTCTTGACTTTAAACATTTCTGAAAAACTGTAGATACCTGCCTTCATGTTTTCTGTGCTTAGTTTTAAATACATTGCTAAATGTGATGGCTTTATATCACCCTTAGCTATTACCTCAAAACATGCCATAAGGGCTTCCCTGGTGGCACAGTGGTTGAGAGTCTGCCTGCCGATGTAGGGGACACGGGTTCGTGCCCCAGTCAGGGAAGATCCCACATGCCGCGGAGCGGCTGGACCCGTGAGCCATGGCCGCTGAGCCTGCGCGTCCGGGGCCTGTGCTCGGCAACGGGGGAGGCCACAACAGTGAGAGACCCTGAAAAACATGCCGTAAACTTAGAGGGAAGGTCCCCTTAAAGATTGTGGATGTAAATTCGTAGTTCAAATAGTCTTCTTTACCAATTTTTTCCTTTGTTACCGACTTCTTATCAGATCTGGTTGGATTACCATTGTTTTTGTTTTGTAACATGATATAGTTCATTCTGGAAGTAGAAGTGTTTCCCTACTATTTTTTGGTTCTTTGCTTCTGTTTAAATTTTAGTATTATTTTCAACCTGTGGCCTCATTTTTAAGCCATTTGTCCACTTTGTGAGGATCATTTTAAAATCCGTAAATCCATTCATGTTCATTGCAGTTTGTTTCAATATGCTAAAAATGAGCAAGTGAAAGCCTGGGGATGTCACATCAGCCCCTGTGTGACTGTAAGCCCCATTCCACCCTTAAGATACCTCCCGTGCCAGACATGCAGGTGCTAGTTTCCATTAAATACAAGTATACTTAATTTCTTTCTTATTCCTTGGATTAGAAAATACATATAAACAGATGTCTTAGTATGTTCTTCCTGCTCCCCAGTGGGTCATCCTTGAGGATCTCACACCCTACCTTGGAAAACATTAGGGTAGAACACGTAATGGGTGCCTCACACACAGTGGTTCCTAGTTAATGCAAATTCTCTTCCCTGGGGGAACATGCTTGGAAAAAGACACTTGGGATGTCTTCCCATCCTCAGCTCTCTGGTGAATTTTGAAGGTTCATCTCTATAGGCAGGACTCAGGGAAAAACAAGGCAGGGGATCAAGTGAAGGGGTCTCCTGAAGACTCACTCCTGAGCCCGGGCACGGCTTGCGTGAGACCAGAGCCTGAGGTTAAGGGATGAGAGTCACTGAGTCACCACATTGGGGTCCTCACCAAGGCCATGATCGTGGGGATGGCCCTCAGCAGAAAGAGCTTACCCAGATGTCTTGAAGGCAGGCTCTCCAGAAACGGAGGGAAGACGCTGATGAGAGAGCCCAGGTCTCGCCCAGGTCGTCTGGCCCGCTGAACAGCTGCTTTTAGCTGACAGGAACCACATAGGTCCCTGCAGACAGGCGCCTCTATAAGATTCCCAGCAGCAGACAATGGCCCTGACTTTAAAATGCAGCTCTTCTCTTTTCTAAGTGTTCTCTTAGAAACAATGTAGTTGGAGACTGCAGCCACCGTCACCAGCCTGAGGCTTCTGCATCCCTAGATGTGACCATGAATACTGCTCGTCTTGCCTGCTGCTTCTGGGATCTGGACAAACCCCACAGGCCTCCTTCTCAAACTGCATCCTCCTCCCTACAGAGGAGCTGGAAACCAGCCCTGTGGCTCCTCCGATGGGCAGCGTGACAAGGAGTCTCTGTGCCCACACAGGAGCAGCTCTGTGTGTCCAGCTGCCAGCCCATGGCCTTTGACAAAGCCACACAGGGAAAGCCTCTTGCGCAGCAAGCATGGCTGGCAGAGCATTTACTGGCCTGTAGCAGTCCTGTGATGGTAAGTCACTGCCCCTCCCGCCAACCCACTTCAGAAGCACAACTTAAATAACGGCTTTCATGTTAAGGTCTGAAGTGAGCCAAGGTTGGGAAGCTCCTGGCTTTTACGATGTGGCTTTCCTCCTGTTTTGAATGGGCTCCTTTGACTAACCCTAAACCAAGCTATCAATCAACAAAAAATCATTGAGCACTTGCTACTTTTCATTTCACTGCAACGAACATTTTTTTTAACATGCTCACTTGTACCCAGCTACAAGAGAAGCTTCAAATAAAGAGACACGAGGTAGAAAACAGAGGCCTGGTCCTGGGGATGTAATGTACAGCATGGTGAATATGGCTAACAGTACTGGATAGTTGAAAGTTGCTAAGAGCTAGATCTTGAAAGTTCTCATCACAACAGAAAAAAAATTGTAACTATGTGTGGTGTTGGATGTTAACTAAACTTACGCAGGCCCCTTTTATCCATGGAAGACACACTCCAAAACCCCAGTGGATGCCTGAAACCACGGATAGTACCGAACCCAATATGTACTTATGTTTTTTTACTGTACATACACACCTGTGATAAAGATTACTTTGCAAATTAGGCACAGTAAGAGATTAACAATAATAACTAATAACAAAATAGAACAATTATAACAATATACTGTAATAAAAATTATGTGAATGTGGTCCCTCTCTCTCTCTTAAAATATCTTGTACAAATGTAATGCCTTATCCATCTTAACTAAGCACTTGCCCACTATGGCTGTAATGTTTGCAGTTTGAGGTGCAACAAAAAAACCAGCATGAATTTCTTTTTCCTTCTTCACAATTTCACAGATAGAAGATCCATTCTTACCATAGATCTTAGCAACCTCAGTGGATGATTTTTTTTTCTTTCCTGATTAAGTTGAGAACTTTCACCTTTTCACTTAAATGAAGCACTTTACGCCTTCTCTTTGGCATTTCCAGATTGCCAGCATCACTACTCTTGCCCTTTGGGGCCATTATTAAATAAAATAAGGGTTACTTTAACACAAGCATTGAAATACTGTGACAGCCAATCTGATCTGGTGACCGAGACGGCTACTAAGTGACTAACAGGCAGGATATGCTGGCCAAAGGGAACCCACGTCCCAGAATGGCACAAGATTTCATCACACTACTCAGAACAGTGCACAATCTAAAAGTTATGAACTGTTTATTTCTGGAATTTTCTATTTAATAGTTTCGGACCATGGTTGACAAAGGGTAACTGAGACCAGGTACCTTTCTGTGGAAAGCAAAACTGCAGGTAAGGGTCATCTCACAATAGACACATATAACACATCATTGTGTTGTATACTAATACGATGTTATATGTCAATTACATCTCAATGTTTTCGATTTTAAAATTTTAATAAAATTTTTTAAATTAAGAAAAGAACAGCCTGGGACTCCAGAGCCAGAAGAGACTGTAGCTTAACTTCTGTTCTAAAGATGACAAAATAGGTTTTCTTTTGTAAAACCAAAAGGTTTACTAATATGCCCAGGGACCTCCAGCAAGTCCCAGTTAATAAATAGCATTAGAAATTGGAACCCAATCTCTCAGAGTGAGGAGGGGCCTCTTAGTATGTTTCATCCAGCTGGACCGCAACTTAAGTTTGCTGAATCCTGGCTCCTTCCCCAAGATATGCTGCTGCGGGGGGGTCTAGAGAAGGCCCAGGGACCTTCATTTTTAACAACCTTCCTCAACCATACCCACCGCCCCACACACACACAGCCGATTCTGATGCAAATGGTATCGGTCATTGGTCAAGTCCAAATGTCCAGTAAATGTCAAATTTCCAGGGAGCCATGCCCCCTGAGTTGAAGCAAGCCCAGTGATAAGACAATACACACTTCCTGAGAGGGCAGCAAATTTCACTGCTGGATGGCTCTTAGCATTAGAAAGTTCTTCCTTAATGTAACAGTGCTTCAGGGAAGTGCTTTCAGGTCCTGAGAAGACATGTGCTCAGGTGAGCCTAGGTGATGAAGGTGTAGTGTAAGGCCACATGCAGAAGAGAGGAGGCAGGGCTTCCAAGACAGGACTTGGGGCCCAGATTGCAGGGGTCCATCATGGGGAACTGAAATAAGGGCCAATTGTCTTTCAGGTCCAATAAGCACTCCCAGAGATCCAATGGGTTGTCTACCCGCAAAAGCGGACATTTGTTCTTCCCAAAAGAGAAACCGGGTTAATTTATCATCATCCATTACTAAAATGCATATAATTCAAAAATAAGTGTGCATTTTTTGGAAGGATGCTGGAAATAGTTTACTGATACACATGAACAACTTTTAAAATTTGGAGAGTAGGGCTTCCCTGGTGGCGCAGTTGTTGAGAGTCTGCCTGCCGATGCAGGGGACGCGGGTTCGTGTCCCCGTCCGGGAAGATCCCACATGCCGCGGAGTGGCTGGGCCCGTGAGCCATGGCCACTGAGCCTGCGCATCCGGAGCCTGTGCTCCGCAATGAGAGAGGCCACAACAGTGAGAGGCCCGTGTACCACAAAAAAAAAAAAAAAAAAAAAAAAAATTTGGAGACTAGAGCTTTAGAGCAATAATAAATGAAACTAATCCCTCTTTCACGTGGTACTTCTTAACATTTCAAGACAGCTAGTCTGGTCTTCCTAAGTCACGTTTTCTTCAGGAGAAGCACCCTCGGGTATTTCAGTCAGGCCAGCTGCAAGACCCTTCACTAGCCCTGGCTGTGTTTCTTAGATAGTGTATGGCTAAGATCCACGGCAACTCACCTCCATCACAAGCTCTTAAAGAAACTCTGCAGAGCAGCACGCCAGGAACAATCATGCTCTTTAAGAATTCATTCAAACATGTCTACTGAGTACCTACCATATACAGTCACTGTTTTAGCACTGGAGATACAATGATTAAGAGAAGACAGAAAAAGTCTTTGCTCTCATGAGCTTACATTCTAGTAGAGGAAACAGGCAATAAGCCATAAACATACAAGATAATGTTTATACAGCGTAAGTGCTATGAGAAAAAATAATGCAGGATCAGGGGACGGTGAGCCATGGAGATGGGTGACTATCTTAGATAGGAAGGTCAGGGAAGGTTCCACGGATAAGTTAATTCTTAAGACCGGAATGAAGTGAGGGCAACAGACGTGAGACAATATGGGGCAAGTGTATTCCAGATAGAAAACACAGCCCATGCAAAGACCCCACAGAAGGAAGGCCTGGGTTTGAAGAGAACAATGAGGCCAGTGGGTCAGAGGGTGGAGAGGGGAAGGAGATAAGATCAGAGAGACTTGGGACTTTCCTGGTTGTCCAGTGGTTAACAATCTGTTTTGCAATGCAGGGGACGCCAGTTCGATCCCTGCTTGGGGAACTAAGATCCCACATGCCGCAGGGCAACTAGGCCCACGTGCCACATCGAGAGAGCCCGTGTGCCGCAACTACAGAGCCCACGCACTCTGGAGCCCACGAGCCACAACTAGAGAGCCTGTGCACTGCAACGAAAGATTCCTCGTGCTGCAACTAAGACCTGAAGCAGTCCCAAAATTAATTAATTAGAAAAGATCAGAGAGACTTGGGGGTCGGATTAGGTAAGGTCGGTGAAATGGGGTAAGGAGTTTGGATTTTACTTCAAGTGTGATGGGAAGGCACTGGAGAATT
Organism: Leucopleurus acutus; assembly: GCF_964270905.1. Classification (NCBI taxonomy): domain Eukaryota; kingdom Metazoa; phylum Chordata; class Mammalia; order Artiodactyla; family Delphinidae; genus Leucopleurus; species Leucopleurus acutus. Next base: position 87,874,472 of record NC_139154.1, on the reverse strand, counting down.
TTGAGCACAGGAATGTGGTATATTTTAAAGTAGAAGTTACATTTTAAAAGATAATTCTTAGTTAATACATGGACCACAGAGGAGCAAGAATGCAAGAAGAGAGACATGTAGAGAGGCTATTGCAATTGTCTAAGCAAGAATCATGTTGCCTTGGACCAAGATGGGATTGGTGGAAGCGGTGGGAAGTGGTCAGACTGGGGATGAATATTTTAGGGTCAGCAGAACTTGCCAATAGTTTGGATTGTGTGGTATGAGGAAAAGAGGAATGTGGGATGGTTAACTTGCCTGAGCCAGTGAATAGTAGAATAGTGAATAATGACTAGCACAGTCGTTTCCTGAGATGGGGATGACTAGGGAAGGAATGGGCTGGGGGAACAGTTTTAGACTTGTTAAGCTTGGGACGTCCTTAGCTGTTGAGTAGATAATTGTATATATGAGTCTGTTGTTCAGGAGCAAGGTCAGACTGGAAATATAAATTTGTGAGTCATCAGCACAAAGATGGTATTTAACACCATGAGACTAGTAAAATCACCCCGGAAGTAAATACATAGGCCAAGAACTGAATCCCACGATCTCCAACATCCAGAGGTCTGAAAGATGGTCAACCAGCAAAGGAGACTAAAAAGAAGCTTCCAGCAAGGAAGGAGGAAAGCCAGGAGAAGGTAGTACAAAACTGCTTCAAGAAGGAAAGAGCGATTAACTATGTCCAAAGATGCCAAGGAGCTAGTCAAAGGTGGACTAAAAAATTAAACTTAGGTTTTGGCAGAATGGAAGTGATGTTGAAAAGAGCCTTTTCAGTCGAGTTATGAGGGTAAAAGTTGGATTAAAGTAGACTGGGGTGAAAAAGGGAGGTGAGAAAGTAGACAGTATAAACAGCTTTGAGACATTGTCAAAAAGGAGGATGGGGCGGGGCTTCCGTGGTGGCGCAGCGGTTGAGAGTCCGCCTGCCGATGCAGGGGATGCGGGTTCGTGCCCCGGTCCAGGAAGATTCCCACATGCCGCGGAGCGGCTGGGCCCTTAGCCATGGCCGCTGAGCCTGCGCATCCAGAGCCTGTGCTCTGCAGCGAGAGAGGCCACAACAGTGACCTCTCACAGCCCGCGTACCGCAAAAAAAAAAAAAAAAAGGAGGATGGGGGCTTCCCTGGTGGTGCAGTGGTTAAGAATCCGCCTGCTAATGCAGGAGACACGGGTTCAAGCCCTGGTCCGGGAAGATCCCACATGCCGCAGAGCAACTAAGCCCGTGTGCCACAACTACTGAAGCCCACGTACCTAGAGCCCATGATCCACAGCAAGAGAAGCCACAGCAATGAGAAGCCCACGCACCGCAACTAGGGAAAGTCCACGCGCAGCAATGAACACCGAATGCAGCCAAAAATAAAATAAATAAATAAATAAATTTTTAAAAATTAAACAAAAGAGTGGAAAGGGGGTAACAGCAAGAGGGGATTTAAAGACTATGGAAGGTTTTGTTTCATTTGGGAGATATTCTGGTATGTTTATTTGATGATAAGAATAATCCAGCAGAGAGGGTAACATTTTAATGACAGCGGAGAGAGAAGGGACAATCACAGTAGGCCAGAGGGGATGGGCTCCAGAACATGAGCGAAGCTGGCCTTAGACAGGAGAAAGAGATAATTCCCCTACTGCACCAGAAGCAAAGCAGAGCATATGGAGTCAGATGCAGGTAGACTGGTTGATTTGACGATGGGAAGATGAACTACTGCTCTTTTTCATCACAGAAATAGAGATGAGGTTGCCAGCTGAGGATAAGAAAGGGGGAGGGAGGGATGTCGTACTTTATGGAGACAGTGAAGTGTGCAAAAGTCCTCTTGGAGATCAAACGAATGAATTGAAAAGGAAACTGTGGTAGGACGTCTGGGTAGTGAGCACTAAGAGACCTCTTGAGATTTCTGGTCGTGTAAAGCAAGAACATCAATATGGCAGTGGGACTCTTCTTCAGCCATATCTACTGCTCGGAAGCAGAGTAGGCAGAGAGATGAGTTTATCCAGGGTTGTGTTTTGCCCGGAAAGTACTAGGGAGCGAGTGAAAACCAAGGAATTGTGTTTGCAAGGGTATGGACATTGGAATGTCACCTTGGATAAGGAAGTAAATGAGACTATGAAGAGGAAGATTGATAGCATAAAAGTCAACAGATGGGAGGTTTCTATGGAATTGAAGAATCACTGACACTGGGGTAATCAGGTAAAAGATCTGGAAAGATATGTGGCCATGGAAACCAGAGAGTAGGATGCTGACGTCTAGATTTTAGGAGATGGTCCAGTTACTGGTGATGAGGTTTCAGGTAGGGCCATGGAAAGAAATTGAGAGGCCAGGGGTGAGATGAATCATCTGTGTAGACGTTGAAGTCACCCAGAATGCTGATGGGAGCAGTGCTGGAGAGGAAGACAGTGAACAAGCTGCTAAAACCCTAGTGAAGAAGATGTGAAGGTGACTTTAAGAAGGAGAGATAGCCTGTGGTAGAGTCTGATGGCACGTGCTTCGCAGAAACTGGGGGTTTTGAGGAAGGAAGAGGGAGAAACTGCCTGGAGTGCCACGAGGAGCAAAGACCATACTACCCGGCCTTTTGTACCTTGAGAAAGACACAAAAAGAACACTGTGGAAGCACAGCCAGGTTTCCGTTAAGCAAGATCAGTCAAAGCGGAGTTTGAAAACCCAGGCAATTTTTCTGGTGACGGACTGAGTTCCAGAAGGGAGGACTGGGGACAGAGACGGGTGGGAGGTGGATCAGATGGGGACCATACAGAGCCGCCTTGTGGAAGCAGGGTTTCTGGGTGGGGATACCCTGCGAGTCTTGGACTTCTGTGGGGACTGCCATACATAGGAAGGCAGGTTGATGGGACTGAACCTGATAGCTCTGAGGGAAGGTGAGCCTCCGTCCTGGGACTGGTTTCCCAAAGACTTTGCAGTAGCCAAGCGGGCTTGTTAGGCGGTGGGGAATGGTGGTCTTCCCACTTACCAGGAATGCACCATTCTGTCAGCCTTCCTCAAATCACCTTATTTAATAAGGCTTTTCCCCAAGCTCCAGCTGGTCTCCTTGTGATCTGGACAGGACTGTGTACAGCTCTGAGGCTCCAGCTATGAGCCTAAGGCCCAGTTTTAAAACAAAATGGAGGCGACTCCCAAGACCTGCCTCTTAAACTCAGTCCCTTCCAGAGAGAAAGAGAGGAAAACAGAGGGCTCTCTCTTAAGGTCAAAGTAGAACTGATCCACCTTCCCAGCTTCCCACGCTGGCAGCAGCTGCTGGAGCATCTTTGCACGCAGACCCCACAAGAGAAGAACAAGCTTCATCTAAAGAGAGGCCAAGGTCCTAGCAGGAAGGCCCTGTAAGTTCCTTGCCCTTGATTCACATCCCAGGGGGAACGCCTGCGGTGGGAGAGGGAAACGAGCACGCCCTAGAGGACGAAGGCATTCCCTTGTCTCACTTACTTAAAACCCAGGCCCCTGGAACAAAATACAGTGTCCGGGTGCAGAGGACAATGGGTTACATCATAGCTGCTGCTGTCAGTTCAGCCCAAGATTAGGAACTGTAGGTATCTCAGTTGCCAAACTCGAATGTGCAAGAAATATCCCTTTCTTTATTTTATTTATTTATTTACATTTTAGTTTTATTGGAGAAGAGTTGATTTACAATGTTGTGTTAGTTTCAGGCATTCGGTAAGAGATTCAGTTATACATATACTATAACTTTGTAACTGATTCCTTGCCTCCTTCCCAACAGGATGGCAGAAAATTTAGCTTGGTTATCCCTGGTGCATTCTTCCCCCGGATTATGTCAGAGTTTCAGGATTTTATGCAGTCAGTGCCATGGTATCTCTGAGGTAGGAGTGGAGGGTCCCATTGGTCATCAGCCATCTGTCCCCACAGGTTTCCCCTGAAAGGTTCACTGTCCCCTGTTCCCAGGGTCCTTTGGATCCAGGGACTGCCTGCTGGGACCGTGCCACACACAAGACAAGAGATCCTTTTTTTGAGGCTACCTAAAGGCCCGTGTGCCTGGAGTCCCCACACAGTCATTCTCTAGGATCTGGACATTTCCTGGTTGACTGGGGTGAAGAGAGAGACCCAGCTCCAACTTCTCTCTCCGTCTTCTGCCCCCCGTCAGTTCGAAAAAATCTCCAGCTTGGGAGAGGAGAGCAATTTCCCATGACTCTGCCCTGAATCCTCCTTCTTCCTTTGAATTCCTTAGACTGAGTTCTCCTAAAGGATTAGGTTCTCTGGAAAATTGCTTGCCTAAATGTAGATAAGGGAAAGGGGAATGCGCAGCGTGAAGAAAATATATCAATATCTGAAAATATTGTCCTACTACTATCCACTACGTTAGATAGCTTATATTGAACCTGATATTATCAAAATCCCGCAGATCTTTTCCCACTGCACTGTTGCTAAGAGTTATCCCCTACATCATTCTGATTTTTTTTTAATGAAGTGAATAGCTTAACATTTTACCCTAGTAAATTGCATCCTATTACTTTCAGTCAATTACTATTAAGACAGACTTTAAGCTTAGTTCTGTGACCCAACATATTATGGTCTATAAACCACCATTCTCTTCTATTGCCTCTTTTCTAAGATGCAGAATTTTTCACATTTTAATATTATGGAAATCAAGATATATCTTAAAATCAATGTCAAAAGAAACTTAACCAGCCACCAGGCACAGAAATAAATTAAAATGCTTAGCCTTCCACGTGGGAAATAATCCATGCATAGAAGTATTTGTTCATCTGATTCTTGTGTCAGTTGAATATTTACATTTTTAGTGCCATTCGCTCTTTTAACTTAAATTGGTATCCCTAATTACCAATTTAAATACCTTTGAAAAGAAGATCACATTATGATGAAGCTCTGAAGCAGAAAGCTGTGTTACACAGAACTTTTCCTGTCACATACAGAGCAGCTCAGTTAAAGAGTCCCTCAGAATCGATTCTAGAATTTTCAAAGCTAGGAGAGATTGGAGGGGTCAAGTCATGCCTGTTGTGGAGAATTATCTGTGCTGAACATGTATCTGTCAAACGCTCCCAGCTGATTTTCAAAAGACATTTTTAATTTCCAATAATATTAACTCAACAAAACAGAGTTTAACTCAATTACGCAAGTTAACTCACAGGCAGGTATTCTTTGTTGCCCTTCACATTTATTTTCTTAGTCCTCAAGGTCCAAGATCTCCAATCATGAAGAACAACCACCACCAGCACCTCGAGGGTACATTCTGTTTGGCCTTAAACAATTATGGTGCCCCATCCCTAGACAGAGATTGGTTTCAGAATGGGCTGGTGACCCTGTTCTTGCAATGAGAAAGGAAAAAAGCTGTGGGGCTTCTAGGAAGATTCCTCCTTCCTAAGAAAAAGACTGAGACAGCCCCTTTCTTTCTGGACATTGCTATTCCTGGATGCAATTCTGGAACTGCTCCATCCAGCAGCCCGAAGGGGGCGCCAGTCCAGTCAGAAAGGCAGAGCAGAAAACTGGACACAAGCTGCGTCCTTGATGATGTTGTTGACTAGCTGAATCAACCAGCCCTGAAGCTTGTTTGACCTCAGAACTTCCAAATATGTAAGATAATAAATTTCCTGATTGCTTAAGCTGGGGAGTGGGGAGAGGGAGGGAGCCCGTCACTGTGATTACTGTCCCTGGATAAGAGCAATTTAGAAGAATCATTAAATTCTGAATGGAACATAATGTTTTGGTTTTCAAAAATCTGTTATCAAATTAATGATGCGGCTCCTACTTGGTGGTGTCTTATAATCAAGAAAATACAGCATACCGGAAGTGCTGCTCAGGACGAGAAGATGCATTTTTGGAAGAATGTCAATTCCTTCAAAATAATTTGTAAGTTTGTTTTGATACCAGTTCTTGAAACTTGACGTCATGATTTGGAAGTTCAGCTGGAAAATAACAGAGATAAATAACAATGAAATATTTGAAAATGAGATTCATTTAGTCCTGGCCCTATCAGGTATTAAAATATGCTACAAAACTAAAAGATTGAAAACAACATGGACGGTAGAGAAACAAATCAGCAAAACAGGGTAGAAACGTCCAGAAACAGACCCAGGTACATACAAAAATTAGATGTGAGAGTAAATCATCTCAAGGAAATAGGCTGTGGAGAAATTAGTAGCCCCCTACTCTACAGGACAAAGTAATTTGCCACAATCTTGTTGGTGAGCAATTTGGCACCATAATAAAAGCCATAAAAAGCCATAGAAAATAGCTATTTCCTTTGACTCAGCAATTTCACTTCTAGGAATTTATCCTGAGAAAATGGTATAGGAAGCACATGAAAATATAACTACAAAGTGAAGATCAACTCAAGTGAAGAGCAAAAACTGAAGAAGTGTGTATCGACATGACAGCAAAAACTGAAGAAGTGTGTATCGACATGACAGGGAGACACTCATGTTCCACCATCAAATTGAGGATTTTAGGCAGAAGGCCACCCATGGTGTGAGAGTGGAGAGTGGGGAGCACCAGGTTCTCCCCCGAACTGCCGGTAGAAACGCGAATGGACACAGCTTGCCTGAAAGGCATAGACATTGTTTAAATGCATATTCAGCTATTCCACTTCTAGAAAGTTATTCTGAAGAAATCATCATGAATATGGGAGAAATTTTAACTATAGCGTTGTTCATCAAAATGTTTTTAATAGATGAAAGCTGGAAACTACATATATGTCCATCAAAAGAGAACTGGTTGAGTAAATTATAATATCAATATTATGGTATTCTGTGAAGTCCTTAAAATGATAAGCGATAAGAATATTTAAGGACACAGCCAAAATATCTCAACTGTTTTATTGAATGCAGTTGTTTTATTCAGTGTAATTCAAGCAGATTACAAACTAGTACATACTGTACAATTCTATGTTCATAAAATAAATATTTGTTTACACACAAAATTTTTAAATGAGCTTATCCATATGGAGCACTTAGAATCATAACTGCCATGTGGTAAGAAGTCAATAAAGTCAATAAATGGTAGCCATTACTTTTTAATCCTCGCATCCACCCTATAAGGGACCTACTATTACTACTCCCATTTTACAGGTATGGAAACAGGCACCAGGAGATGAAGTAACTTGCTCAAGGTCACACAGCTTTTACGTGGTGGTGAGTTAACATGTGATGCACCGAGAAAAACAGCTGGGACATATTAAGCACTCCATTCTTTTATATTGTTGGAATTCTGTAAAATATTTATATACATACACAGATGTAACTGGGTATTACCTTTTCATGGGAATTTATAAAAAATCTTTTTTTTAAAAAAAGAGCTTCTGGGCTTCCCTGCTGGCGCAGTGGTTGGGAGACCGCCTGCCGATGCAGGAGACACGGGTTCGTGCCCCGGTCCGGGAAGATCCCACGTGCCGTGGAGCAGCTGGGCCCGTGAGCCATGGCCGCTGAGCCTGCGCGTCCGGAGCCTGTGCTCCGCAACGGGAGAGGCCACAACAGTGAGAGGCCCGCATACCGCAAAAAAAAAAAAAAAAAGAGCTTCCCTACACTTGACCACTGAGAAACCTACTGATACCTCCTTTGCTTATTCCTCAGCCCTGTGTCCTCTCTCTAAGCTCCCCCCCAGTGTCAAGGTGACCTTTATTTTTCACAGCCTTCAAGACAGAACCTCATAGAATCATCTTTAAGGGCCCAGAACCAGGCACTGGCCAACTCCAATGGACAGAGCATCTTCTCCTCCTGTACCTGGAGTCTGGCCCAGAGCCCAGGGCTGCTTTCTAGGGACAGCTGGCGTTTCCCACTGGATCCAAGCTAAATGAAAACCCACACACTGGCGGTTCTTTACCCTTGCTGATGCCTTCTCTGGAGTATTCTATGGGAATAGGGTCTTGGAAGTTTTCTCAGGTATCAAAAGTCTCTTTCACATTTAAAAAGCAAATATGGATCATTTAAATAGAAAGCCAATTACAAACACTCAAAAGAAATAAACCAAATTAGAATATTTAAGAGAGAAGATTTTTATAATTTTTATAGTGGAGGTCTTCAAAGTTGAAGATGGCAGGGATACACTTGGAAACTTTGGATTTCTCACACTGACCCTGAGTTTCATCAGGCAAGACCTTAAAGATTAAAAACCTGAAACTTTCTAATAGGATGTTCAGGACGAAAGGCAGGGCACGCACAAGACGTCTCACTCCCTTCTGGACTCCTGCCGCTAAAGCACAGGGTGTAGTTAGCACACTGTCACGCAGGACTTTTCTCTGAATTCAGAAAGAAATTACCTAGAATTACACGTATCAGTAGCTATATGTGCATTTACACAAATCAATGAATAGTATGTATGTATAACTTGGTCCATGTTTTTCAAGCCATCCCAGCTTGAGATCACAATAATGGAGATGAACTCTCCCTAACTAGACAATCACTTAACCCTCCTCAGCTGCCTTTCTGGTTCAAGGCAACCTTTTTTCCTCCTACAGAGCTCTCAGTGATCACTTACCTCCCAGGGACCCTCGCTGTCATGGGGCCCGTTCTTTGGAGTTCCTTGGGATCAGCCATCCTGACTGAAGAGGATTTTGATGATACTCAAGTGCGCGAGGGACTGCACCCCAACCTGAGGTACCAAAATCCAGAGAAACACCCTCCTGTCCTCTGGGTCAGAGTCTCTGGGTGACCTCGGACCCCAGACCATGGCTGCTCTGGCTGGAACCCTCTTAGGCTCACTGGCTCTTCCTGTTTCAGGGCTTTATTCCCAAGGGCCTAGTCCTTGACTCTTACAGGAGACTAGCTCTGCCAGTCTTGAAATGATACCTTCCTTCAAATTCTCTGAGCGAATTCAGTTCAGGTCCTCATTTAGGGACCTTCCTATTTAACACATTGTAAACAGTGCCTTTGGGCCTGGTTTCCAGAACGTCCAGCCATGGCTTACTCTCCCGTTTAACTGAGCCCAAGCATCACTCCCTCTTGAGACGAATTAGGTCTTCCACATCCAGTTAATTTATTTACCTTTTTTACCTTTGGGAATTCACTCTCCATTTATACTGCTTGTTTCTTTTTTCCAGTATTATAATTCCCAGCAACATGGAAAACTTTCTTGTCACCAGTCCCTGATTTTTGGTGATGCTGGTTTCATGCAGCAATGCTTACGTTGTAGGAAAAGGGTTTGGGTTCATTGCAACTAAGGGATGCTGATGAAAGAACATTCCTCTTCGAAAGACGCACAATTGTTTCGCTCCAGCATGTAGTCTTGACTTGGGCGTAATCTGTTTGCATTTCTGCTCTCCGCTCCCTGGGGGAAGCAGGGTCAGTTTCCACACCCACCTCCTAAGAGCATGCTGGGACAGCTCCCCGCCTTCTCCACCAGCCTTACCATCCTTGTTCCAGCCGCACCCTCACCCCAGCATCCCCACCACCACTCAGCATCCTCCACTTGTCAGTTGTCTCTTCCTCTCATCTCTGTATACTTCTAGTAACTGCTTGTTTGCTTACTGAGCTGAAATGAACTTCAAATTCTTTTTTAAATTATGTCAATAAAACATGTAGCTTGAAGTGCTTCATACACTGTAAAAATCCATGCCCAGACAGCATCAGCCTGTTGATTCATTTTTTTTTGGTCTCTTAACAACCACTCAAATCTGTGGCAACAACTCAAAGGTAGGAGATTCCAGTTACCAAGCATCGAGGCTTCCTCCAGATCTGATTCCAGGCTGAGCTCCCTTGAGCCACACAGATCTGCATCTCTTTCTCTGAGGCAGGAACCCTAAGGAACTTTCTCAGTAAATGATCAAGGACCCATCCAAGCTCCTTTGGGAAGAAACCAACCTAAGGGCAGGCACTATGACTATTCTACACACCCTGGGCCCCAGCTGGCAGGGGTTTCAGCTACAGGGCACTTCAAATCCGTTTGCCTTCACATCCTGGAATCCCTATAGGCCCTCGAGAGATGGTAAACATTTAGGCTGGAGCATGAACCCATTATACCCCACCCCACATCTTCTTCTTACAATGTAATGTAATGTAATGTTGCCACTCCTTCAACAATAGTAAAGTCTATATTCATTCCCCCTTGGACTTGAGCAGACCTTTGTGCTCCTTAAGCAACAGAATGGAGAGCGGTGGGGGGGGGGATGTGATGCTGCATAACTTTTGAGGCTGGTTCATAAAAGTCAATGTGATTTCCATCTAGCTCTCTCTCCCCCTGCACCTGGGGAATCCTAAACCGACATGTAATTAGTCCAGCTACCCTGAAGCTGCCCTACTGAAAAGACCAGATAGAGAGACCATATAGAGATATACAGAGGTTATTGAACCCTCAGATCTTTCAATCTACCCAGCATCAACCACCAGACCTGTGAGTGACTGATGTTTCAAATAATTCTAGCCCCAGGCTTCAAGCTGCCCCAGTGAGGTGAGGCTTTCCCGCTGTGCTGTCTGAATCCCTGACTCACAGCGTGTGGGAGCGTAATAAATGATTGTCTTACATCACTAGGTTTTGAAGTAATTTGTTGAGCAGCCAAAGTAATTGGAACAGGAAAGGAGGATATTATTTGCATCTCAAACTATGAAATAGAGCCCACTGTTACAAAGGTGACTTTGCAAATATCTGATTGACTCATTCCCTGTTGATTTTATTAGTCCTTCTCTCAGCGTTATGGGATTCGCAGAAGATGCTGGGTTCATCATCAAAGCCTCGGTTACCAGCCCGGGTGGGAAAAGTCAGTTCCTGGGCTGTATGTTCTTCAGCTGAAAGGGGCCTTGAGCCTCCTGGTTACTGTTACAGGTCAATAAGACTTCAAGTAAACTAGAGAAGTCTACCCTGCCCGAGACACTGGAAGAGGCAACCCTTTTACAAAGGGGCTTCTTTATAAAAACCTCTTTGCTAGAAAATAATTGGACGCACGTATTTTAAATTGTTCCCTTAGTCAATCATCTAGGAACCTATTACGTGCCCAGTATTGGATGCTGTGAAGGATGTTTCTTTCCAGACCTCTCTATGAGTTTTCATGTTTTTAGCTGTAAGAAACAGAAACCCCAATTTTAAATGACTTTAAACAATAGGGAAATTTAGTGCACATAGCAAAGGATCCAGAGGAGGGCAGCTCCAGAGTTGGTTCATCCAATGGCTCAACAATGTCATCAAGGATCCAAGTCACTGCCCCCATTCTGCTCTACCATCCTCAGTGTGTCCTGGCCAGACTAACTCTCCTCACGGTCCCACAGTTCCAGGCATCAACAGGCACACGGGATAATGACCGGAAGGAGAAGAGGAACTATTTTTTCTGCATCTATTTCTTGACTTAGACCATTCATGGTTTACTCTATGGAGCTGGACACGGGGCCCCTCTGAGGACATGGAAGGTGAACAGCAGAAAGTAGGACATGGGCAGCATCCAACAGCGTCTGCTCCAAACTCTACATCCGGTTAGGGAAGTAGGACTAACTAAATGAGACAACGAAACCCTAGTTACTCTCTCATAGAGTATTTAAAGTTTCTCTCTTGCTGCTTCCCCCTTCCTCATTCCGAGGATGCCATAAGCCATGGTGTTTGTTCACGGTTCTTGCTACAGAACACTCAGCTCCTTGGAGAAAATTCGTGACTCAAAGAGCTAAAAACCCAAGGCTTACTTTATCTTTTGTTCTAGATTAAGTGCGGCAGTAACTAAAGTAGCATTCCCATCTTAACTGACACTCCTCGTGGTGAGAGCTGGTTGCCAACCATTGTCAATGGAAAGATAGGAAGGCCCAGGGAGGGGGAGGGGTGGGGAGGCCTTTGTCATTTATCAAGCTGTGAAGAGTGGCTGCCACTCATCTCTTGGAACAGACCACCTTTTTGTATCTGGTACACAAGTTAAGAATGTTTTTTACATTTTTAAATGGCTGAAAAGATTTTAAATGAGAAAAAGGTATGAAATTCACATTTCAGTGTCCATAAATGAAGTTTTTTGGAACACAGCTGTGCTCGTTCATTTACATATTGTCTGTGGCTGCTTTCACACTACAGCAGCAGAGTTAAAGTAGCTATGATACAGACCAAATGGCCCGTGAAGCCTAACATATTTACTATCTGACCCTTTGCAGTTAAAGTGTGCCGACCCCTGTCTTGCAGTAAAAGTCCTACTGGGGCCTCCAGGCATTGGGCGGTCAAACCGGAGCCTCTGAGCAGCCAGACCTCAGTCCACTTCCAGAAAAGGCCTTCCTCCCATCTGAGCAAGAAAGGAACACTCTGTCTAATCCATTTAGAACAGGTTTCTCAGACAGGTTGCACATTAGAATCACCTGAGGAGCTTTTTAAGAATACCAGTCTTGGGCCACACCCAGACCAATTAAACGAAAACCTCTGGGGATGGACCCAGGCATTTGTGTCCTTCAAAAGCTCCCAGGTGATTGCCCAGTGCAGTCAAGTTTGAGAACCCCAGCTGGAGGCTTGTTTGCCAAAGTCAGGCCTAGTTTCTGGAGCTTTCTCTAAGCAAACACCATTACCCACCCTCAGACAGGTGTTTTGGGAACAGGACACGAGCACCATGCTGGGGTGGAGCAGGGCAAGAAGAGGTGGAAAAGCCAACTGTGGTTAACCCCTACCGTTCATTTTCACAGGTGTATAGTCAAATGACCTCACCTGTGTACAGGTGAGTTCCTGAGGTTTCCCAGGCGGAGGAACCCTCATCACCAGATTCATTCATTTTGAGCTCTCCTGTATCTCCTGTATCTCATGCCAACTGTTGACAGAGAAAACAGTGTCTCACCCTGACTGCCCCACACTGGCTTGCTTTCCTTTACCTGAGAGGTTGCAAATAGGAGCCTGATGTCTGCCTCACTCAGGGACGGTGTAGATGTGCATTTTCCTCCCCGGCACCAGAGATGTCCCTTCTCCTTGGTATGCAGTTGAAGAAAACAAACCACATGCTTTCTTTCCTTCAGTCACTCACTCAACATATACTTACTAAGCACCAACACTACCAGAAACTATAGACTTTAAGAATACGTGATGAGGGAGGATAAATTAGGAGACTGGGATTAACATAAACACACTACTATATATAAAACAGATACTCAACAAGGGCCTACTGTATAGGACAGGGAGCTCTACTCAGTATTCTATAATAACCTGTATGGGAAAAGAATCCGAAAAGGAATGGATATACGTACATGTATAACTGAATCATTTAGCTGTACACCTGAAACTAACACAACATCGTAAATCAACTCTACTCCAATATAAAATAAAAATTAAATTTAAAAAGAAAGAATACGATGATGAGTCAGCATCCCAAGGGAGCCCAGAGACTAGGGAAGATTCAACCAAATTAAGCCAGTGCCCTACAATGCTGACGGGCTGCTCCGTAGGAGGCCTCCAGGACTCTGAGCGGGGAAATGACCGTCTCTCAAAGGGGAAGATATGCTTGGGCTGGTCTTGGAGAATTCCTTCTCAGTTGAAAGAAGGCATTTTGTGAGGAGGATAGAGCATTAATAAAGATATGGTGGCTGCAAAGAGAATAAGATGGGTGTGATGTAGCAGGGGAGAGGGCTGCCAAGGGGGGGGGGCGGGAGTGGAGGCTTGAGAAGGGAGCTGGGGCTGCTTGGGGATGGTGGGTCACCAGGACCAGAGGAAACCAGCAGAGCTTTTCAGGAGAGCTTCAGAAGAAAGCCCTGGCTGGGTGTGATGCTGAATTCTGGAAGGCAGCAGGAACAAGGAGCATGCCAGTTGTTCAGAATGAGATGTGATAAGCTTCTGAACTACTGCTGTAGATGGAGTACAGAGAGAAGCCAAATCCTAGAAAAACTTCAGAAATGCAGGCTCTAGAGCTTAGAGATCAAGGTAATGGATGGGGCCAGAGAGTCCCTGCCACACCCACCCACAGCCCTCACCAACTCCCCAAGGCTTCCATCTCTCCTGCCCTTCTCTGCGGCTCTGCTCCCATTCCCAGCCAGACCAGCAGCAGAGAACACCAGAAAGGGAAATAAAAACTGCTGTTGGGGAGGAGGGTCTGTTTTTGTTTATTTATGTTCTTTTTCATACCCGTTATTGTTGTTAAGCTCCCCCAGAAGTTCCCCTGGCTACTCTTTGAAGTGGATTTTCTGAAAATGGCTCCATGTGCTTCCCCTACCAGCCATGATTAGAGTGTGAACCTCAGAGTTGCTGCTGAGAGGCAGTACCTTTGAGCTCTGGAGTCAGAAGGGTCTGAGTTTGAACCCAGGACCTACCACTTAACAGCTACAAAGATTGGTCACATCGCGTAACTTCTCTAAGTCAATCGCCTCACCTGTCAAATGCATATGATAGCAGTTCCCACCTCATAGAGTTGTAGTGAGGATTAAATGTGACAGCAAGATAGAATGCACAGAGCCTGGCATACAAAAGGGATTGATAGATTTGAGTTGATATTATTATTAGCTATATTTGAGACCCCAGTGCACATTCGTTGATTCACTCATTCAAATGAATCTTAACGAATATTTGTTGAGAGCCCTCCACGTTCCGGTCGTAGTCCTAGACGTTGGGAATACAGAAGTGAGCAAAACGTAAAGATCCCTACCCACTTGGATATATTCAGAGGAGAGAAATAAACCAAAAACAAGTAAATAAAGCAATAAATGCGATAATTACAGTTTGAGAAAGGTGAAAATAAGTAAACAGGAAGACAGCAATGTGATGAGACCCTGACATGATGACAATGGAATGAAATATTCAAGAAACTGAGAGAAGAAAAGATGGAAGTAGCAGCAGCACGGGTAGAGGCGCTGGTACAGGATGGGAGTGGCTTCACAGGCAGGGACCAGTTGGTATCAGGCCTTACAGCCCCTACTGGACTTTGTATCTTTTTTCTAAGTCAATGGGAAAGCATTAAAGGATTTCAGGCAGTGGAATGACGTGATGATTTACCTTTTTTATAAAACACTCTGACGATTGTAAAAAAGATTGAAGGAAACTAAGAGTGAAATTGGAAAATCCTGCTAGAAATCCATAGCAGATGTGCAGATAAGAGAAGATGGCTAGACAAGGACAATACGGTAGAGGTAGAGCTCGGCGCCATATCTGAAATGTGCCGTGAAGTTAACGCTGACAGGGTTTCCTGGTTGTTTAGAGATAGAGGGATGAGGGGAAAGGGATGAATCCAGAATGACGCCTAGATTTTCGATCTGAGCAACTACGTGGGATGGTGATACTATTTACCAAGGTAGGAAACACTGCAGAAGAATCAGTCTGGCGAGAAGTCCTTAGTTCTGTTTGGGAAAGTTAACGTTTGCAATGGCTTATAGGTATCTTGGTGAAGACATCTTGTATGTGTTTGTATATTTGAATCTGGAGTTCAGTGATGAGGTCAAAGCTGAAGATATAAATTAGGGAGTCATCAGCCTATTGGTGACACTGGGTAAATATGCAGATGAGACCGAGGGGTCTGGGAAGGGGTTGCCAGGAAGGCTGAAAGCAAACCAGAAGAGGGCAGATCTGAGGAAGCTAAAAGGGGCGACTGGGGCTTCCCTGGTGGCGCAGTGGTTGAGAGTCCGCCTGCCGATGCAGGAGACACGGGTTCGTGGCCCAGTCCGGGAAGATCCCACATGCCGCGGAGCGGCTGGGCCCGTGAGCCATGGCCGCTGAGCCTGCACTTCCGGAGCCTGTGCTCCGCAACGGGAGAGGCCGCAACAGTGAGAGGCCCGCGTACCGCAAAAAAAAAAAGAATCCCATGGAAAAGGGGCGACTGTTTGTAGCAGGAGTAGGAAGAATAAACCTGTTGGATGCTGCTAGGCAGTCCGGTTAGAGAAGGACAGGGAAGTGGCCATTGCATTGGCAGCATGGAAGTCACCAGTGACCTGGGCAGAGCTACTTCAGTGGAGCAGTAGAGGTAGAATCCACAGAGGAGCAGGCTGAGGAACAAATGCAAGGTGACCAAGTGACGGCACAGGGCGAAGACAGCTCTCCAGAAGGTTTTCAGTGAGAGGGAGCAAAGAATCAGGATGGCAGGAGGAGGAAGGGTCAAACATGAATTTATTCTGTTTTGTTTTAAGATCGGAGCTATTACAGCATGTTTGTATGTAAGGAAATGGATCCAGGAGAGAGAAGATGGATGCCTGAAGGAAGATGAGTTAACCACAGGAATGAAGTTGTTGAGAAGGGGAGGGATCTGGGCAAAAGTGGACAGATTTCCCTCTCTGTTAAGAGGAAAGATGGAAAATGTGGGTACAGGTGTGGAGAGGCTTGTAGACCGGATGGTGGGAATATGTAGCTATGTCTGCCCAAATCCTTCAATTCTCTTTGGATTATGAGGCAAGGTTTATCACTGAGGGGGGCAGAGGAAGACATATAGTAGCTTTAAGAAAAGATAGTCTGAAATAACAGCTTTGGTGAGTTGAAAAGCAAACTTACTAGGGAAACATCTAGGCTGTGGTGAATGCCCATTTAAGATAAGGGATCATGCCATATAAATGGGAGAAAATAGCCCTGTTGTGTGATTTTTCCCAGCTACATTCAGCTGCAACAACGTGAATAACTGGGTTCAACTGTAGCTGTGATTGTTCCAAGAAAATGTAACAGGGGAAAGAGGGAGTGATTATGATAAACTACGGATTCTGGACTAGACAAGAAAGTAAGTGCGGCCAAAGGGAGAGAGAGGAATAATGACAGAGGCATAGGGTCAATGGATGTGCAGTCCCAAAGAGATCAGGGAATTCTGCAGTGTGGGTACCAAAGTCAGGGAGCCAGAAGAAGAGTAGAGCATTCTCAGAGGAGGGAATCCTCGAAACCAAAATTTAGAGACGCGAGAAGTTACCGGCGACAGTGTGATCTAGGGTGTAAACAGTGTGATCTAGGCTGAGATGGGTTGCAGGAAGGTGTTGGTTGGATCATGCAAGTAGGTGTTAAAGTCACCAATGATGACAAAGGTAGAGATGGAGAGGAAAATGCTGCTGAAGTCGTCAGTAAAGGAAGGGGATCTCAGCTATGAGGAGGGACAACAGGTGGGGCAGCAAGATGGCACCAACTGTCAAGCAGGTGATTTGTTTCCGTCGTTCATTAGTTGGCTGATTGACTTTTGTTTATTTTAGGGAGGAGCGAGAAGTGACTTAGTGTAAGGAGGACACCTGCTCTAGCTCCTTGCTTATCAAAATGTGAGCCACCCTCTTGAAAAGATTTCCTGGAAAACTGCTAGGAAATGGTCCAAAATGTTAGCATGGTTGTGTAAGGATACACGTTCTGATGATCTGTTGATGCATAACTAACCACCCTAAAACTCAGTGGCTTAAAACAATATTTATTTTAAAATAGATAAACACCAAGGTCCTACTCTATAGCACAGGGAGCTATATTCAGTATGCTGTAATAAACCATAATGGAAAAGAATATAAAATATATATATATACACATATATCTGAATCACTTTGCTGTACACCAGAAAATAACACAACACTGTAAATCAACTACACTTCAATAAAAAAATTTTTTTTTGAAAACTTTTATTTTGCTCGCAAGTCTGCAATTTGGGCAGAGTTCAGCAGAGACAATTCTCTGCTCCACTCAGTGTCAGCTGGGATGGTTCAAAGGCTGGAGGCTGGCATAATCCGAAGGCTTGTTCACGCACATGTCGGGCTGTTGTTGCCGGCTGGATCTTTAGCTGGGACTGTGACCAGAACACCTTACGACCATGCCCTCTTCTTGTGGCAGCTTAGTTTCCTTACAACATGGTGACTGGCTCCCCAGGGTAAGCGTCCCGAAGAAAGCCAGCCAAAGCTATGTCTGCTTTTGTGACTGAGTTTTGCTCATCGCATAGCCTCACTTTCACCCTAGTCACAGGCCAACCAAGACTCAAGGGGATGGAGCAGAGACCTCACTTTTCAATGGAGAAGTGTCAAGTTCACATTATTTTTTTTAATTAGTAAATTGATTTATTTATTTTTGGCTGTGTTGGGTCTTCGTTGCTGCGCGTGGGCTTTCTCTAGTTGCTGCAAGCGGGGGCTTCTCTTGTTGTGGAGCTTGGGCTCTAGGCACGTGGGCTTCAGTAGTTGTGGCACACGGGCTTAGTTGCTCCGTGGCTTGTGGGATCTTCCCGGACCAGGGATCGAACCCATGTTCAATCCCTGCAGTGGCAGGCGGATTCTTAACCACTGCGCCACCAAGGGAAGTCCCTCAAGTTCACATGATAATAGGAACTTACAAGGTGGAAAAAAGTGGTGCTGTCTTTGGAAAATACAGTCTATCATAGTGACTTTTTTTTTCTTCTTTCACCTCGTAGTAGGATGGTGCCCAGTGATTTCAAACTTTAATGTATCTGCTTTTAACCAGAAGTTTGATCACGTAAAAGTTATTAAAATCTTCCCTGTTTATAGCAATGGAAATAACAAGAAATCTTTAAGCAGACTTTCATTTGGGAAAGAATCACTTGAATGACCCCTTTCCATTATGTAGCTGTAAAGCAAGAAGGTACACGTGGTTCTGGAGAGACAAAGAACGAAGATTTTAATCTATTTGTACATCTGATTACTTTTATTTTTTGCTTGGCAAAGTCCTGGGCTCAGTTTTATAAGCAGTTAGAATTAAGCTGACCATCCCCTACATTCATTAATAAAAGGAACTTAAAAGTTATGAGAGATTAAGCGGGCTAATTGGACAAAAGTTCAAGGAGCTTTCTGGAAAGAGGGGTATCAATACCTTGACCATTTTCCTTTAACATTCAAAGCTATTACAACAGTTTAATTGATTGGAGGGTCCCAACTGCTAAGAAAGACCAACATGGTCACCTACCCCATAAGGGAGAGAGGTATGTGCAGTGATTACCTGGGCTCAAGACAAGAGCCTAGTCGTCCGAGAAGAGGGCAAGTGCTGAGAATAACACGGGCTGATATTAGCATCCTTCCGCAGCAAGCCTGGTACTGACAGCTTGCACTGGGAAGACAGCTTTGTGTATGCGTGAGTGTTTATGGTCTGGGCATCTGTGCCACTGAAGAGCAGGAACAGTGGCAGCCCTGACGTGCAGAGCCCGCCCTCACGGCTGACACTAATCCAGCGAGACGGGCACCTTGCCCTCTCACAGTGCAGGGAACCATAGCCACACTAGCATCGTCAGTGCAGCTGATCCCCACTGATTTGACTTCCCATGTCTGTCGTCAATGAAAAGTGAATATATTATACATTTGTAGGTTTAGGGGCTTTCTACTCCATTTACTGATTTACTGGTGTTTCCACCAGTAGTAACGCCCTGCTTCATTTTTATCACTTTGTAAAATTTAATTTGTATTCACCCCTTTTATTATGTTTTATTATATTAAAAAATTTAAGAATTTATCTTCTATTTTTTTGGGGGGGGTTTATCTGTGGTGTCCAGCATTGATTTAGAACTTTATCATTGGTTCATGGATGCCCCTCTTTTATTTACTACATTATATAATGAACACCCAGAGTACACCATCCAACCCCAAGATCTGAAGCATTACCAATAACTTGCATATACCTACGTGCTCTTTCTCATCCCAATGCCCTTCCTCCCCTACCCCGCTCCCAGGAGTGAGCACTAGCCTCAATTTGTTTTATCATCCCTTTATTTACATATATATACTTTATCATATAGCTATTTAGGCCAAAACAATATATTGTCTAAGTTTGCTTACTCTTCACCTCTAGAAAAAGATATCATATTGTATATAAAGTCTTCTGGGACTTGCTTTTTAACCTGACGTATTTTACTAGTAAGTATCCATGGGGATAGATGCAGGTCCATCTGTTTTCACTGCTGTGTGACAGCCCATTGCGTGAACACAGCACAATTTATCTGTCCGTTTTCTCAGGTTGTGTTTCCAGTTTTTTGCTGTTACACCTAGTGCTGCTGTGAACAATCTTATACCTCCCGGTGACCATGTACGAGAGTTTCTCTCAGATGTATGTCTGGGAGCAGAATTTGTGGTGTGACACACAAATATTCAGCTTTACAAGAGAATGACAAATAATTGTCTTCCAGTACTGGGTATTGTCAGATTTCCTAATTTTTGCCCATCCAGTGGATGTGCAAATCCGCGGTGGAGTGGCTTTGCATTTCCCCCAATGCTGGTGTTACTGAGCTTCCGTTCATGTACTTATTACTTATACGTGTATTTCCTCTTTTGTGCAGCGGCTGTGCATGTTTTCAGTTACTGTGCTTCCACGTTCTTTTTTTGCCTAGACAAACCTTATTTCTTAGAATAGTTGTAGGCTTACAGAAAAATTGCAATGCTAGTTCAGAGCTCCCCTACACCTCCGGCCCAGTTTTCCCTGTAATTAACATCTTACATTAGTAAGGTTCATTTGTTACAATTAAAGAACCAATATTGATATTTTATTACTAACTAAAGTCCATATTTTATTTAAATGTCCTTAGCTTTTACTGAATGTCATTTTTCTGCTCCAGGACCCCCTCCAGGATACCACATTACATTTATAAGTCATGTCTCCTTAGGCTGCTCCGAGCTGTGACAGTTTCTCAGATTCTCCCGGTTTTTGGAGATCTAGACAGTTTTGAAGAATACAGGCCAGGTATTTCATAGAATATGCCTCAATTAGAATTTGTCTGATGTTTTTCTCTTGATTAGACTGGGGTTATGTAATTTGGGAAGGAAGATCACAGAGATAAAGGGCCATTCTCATCACATCTTATCAAGGGTACAAACTATCAACACAGCTATCACTGTTGATGTTGAACTGGATCACCTGGCCGAGGTAGTGTTTGTCAGTTTTCTCCAATGTAAAGTTATACTTTTCCCCTCTTTTCATCCTGTACTCTTTGGATGAAAGTCCCTATATATGGCTCACACTTAAGGAGTAGGGAGTGTAGTAGACTGAATAATGGCCTCAAATATTTGGGTGGCCAAAAAGTTCGTTCGGGTTTTTCCGTAAGATAATACAAAAACCCGAATGAACTTTTGGCCAACCCAATATATTCACATCCTAATCCCCGGAACTTGTGACTATTACCTTATATTGCAAAAGTGATTTTGCAATTGTGATTAAAGATATTGACATGGGGAAATGATCTTGGATTATCTGAATAGATCCTAATTGTAATCATAAGTGTCCTTATAAGAGGGGGGCAGAGGGGGATTGACACAGAAGTGGAGAAAGCAATGTGACCATAGAAGCAGAGCCTGGAGTAACTCGACCAGCAGTGTACCAGCAGCTGCAAGATGCAAAGAACGGATTATCCGCTAGAGCCTCCAGAAGAAGCACAGACTACAGACACTTTGATTTTGGTCCAGTGATCCCGATTTTGGACTTCTGGCCTCCACAGCTGGAAGAGAAGTAGTTTCTGTTGTTTTAAGTTACCAAGTTTACGGTAATTTTTTTACCACAGACACAGGAAACTAATACAAGGAGTTATGTTTGTTAGCTACGTCCCTGAGGGCGGAGTATCTACATAAATTACTTGGAATTCTGCACAGGACTTTTATCTCTTTACTCCCATTTATTTATTTAATCGATTATTTACGTTATGATGGCCTCATAGATATTTATTTTATACTTTGGGTTACAATCTAAAGTTGTTCCACATTCTTTTTAAAGACAGAATGGGGACTTCCCTGGTAGCGCAGTGGTTAAGAATCCACCTGCCAATGCAGGAGGCAGCAGCTTGAGCCCTGGTCCGGGAAGATCCCATATGCCACGGAGCATCTAAGCCCGTGCACCACAACTACTGAAGCCCGTGCGCCACAACTACTGAAGCCCGTGCGCCTAGAGCCCGCGAGCCACAATGAAGAGTAGCCCCCGCTCGCCGCGACTAGAAAAAGCCCGCACACAGCCACGAAGACCCAACGCGGCCAAAAATTAATTAATTGATTATTTTTTTAAAAAGACAGAATGTCCTTCTCTGTGTAACCCAGCCCATCTACAGGTGCCACATGAGAAGGTTCTAGTGACTAGATGGGGATTTGGAAGGTGAGTTTGTCCAGCCTTCTGACTGTGGCCTGAGGGCTGGGCGGGCAAACTTTGAAAGAGATACAGAGTAATAAACAAATTGACTCATGCACACACAAACTAGATTTTGCACAGAAATGAATAAATGGATAGGTGACACCTGTCAGATATGTGTCAATCCTTTTCAATAATATATCAAGGAACTTGATATTTAAGAAGAAAAATGAACTCAGGTCTTGGCTGAAGTCACTGATGGTTTGTCGTCACCCTGGCCTCAGCTGCTCTGCCTCAATTTCTCCATCTGTAAAATGGGGAATATCCCATAGGCTTATTAGGAAGATTAAAATTAAATACAATTAAATTAGAAGATGCATGTAAGGCACTGAACACGGTGCTCAGCACGTTGAGTGAGCTCAATAATGTGAACTATTATTATCATATTAGTGTCATGTACTCTACATCATACCTATCAATGTGCATTGTTCCCACTTTGGCCACAGTTCCTAAGGGCCTGCAAGCACAGCCCCAGGTCCTGAGCTGATTTAACCAGACCTGGCAGTATATTAGTGGCCCAATAATTTAAGGCAGTGAGAACAATTTGGGAGCCCACCTGTGCAGTGGGTGAAGGAGGTAGGAGGGTGGGCTGACAAATTGTTCTCACTGCCTTAAATATCATAGCCACAAGCTGCAATCTGCAAACTCCCCTGTAAGTCCAAACAGGAGGCCTCAGGCCAACAACCCACCTTCTGCCTTGGGTTTCTGAGTATACCCTTGGGGAGGCTAAAATGGACCCCCAGCGCATATCGCTTGGGCCCTGACTCACTGCCTATCATGCACTAACCACGCCCCCTGGCACGGGAGCCTGGCACATTCTACCTTTACCCTCACCCGCTGGCTAACGCCCTGCTTTGCCTCCCACATTAGAACTAGGCCCTAGAGCTAGAGCCCTGCTCAGAACCCCCCAGTGCCCTCACCTCCGTCACCCCCCATGGATACTGGCACAGACTGGCTCACTCTGAAGGTCACTCTAAGGTGCCTCTAAGATTCTGACATCCCAAATAGCACCCACCTGTCCACCCCTCTAGCTGACCCCTTCTCTGCTCCTAGGCTGCCTGATTCACAGCTGAGGCACTGGAGGCTAGCCATTACCTCATTTTACCCCCATAGCAACTCTTGAATTGTCTTATTTCACACATAAGGAGCCCCAGAGATATTCAGAAATTTTCCCAGTGTCATGTGACTAATAACTTCCAAAGAACTTGAGCTCCCCTGACCTCTATCTAGTTCAGGGCCCGCTCAGCTTCCTGTGTCACAGATCCAAATCTCAGGAGAGCCAGCTCCCTAATTTTCACTTTGGATGAAAACCCAACTTTAAAATCTTGGCAGGCATCACTCTTCCTGACTCCCAGGCATCTGGCATTGGTTGGTGTATGTTTCCAGATATATTTTTCTGCCTGGAGGAAAAAAAGAGGGAACATGTTTCTATTTGACTAAGAAACATGTAATCCCAAGGACTCCACACATTTTTAAGACTCCAAATAGCACAGAGACCTGAGCAACTGGGAGAGACAGGAAAATACTGAGTTTGGTGGAAACATATAAATTGTATTGCAAAGGGGCCCTTTAGGATATAAGTGCTGTTAACATGATCCCCAGAGGAGGGGAAAGGGATTTACCAAGGCGCTCCCAGCTCAGTGGTGCTCTGTATTTTAAAGGACCTGGGGGGCTTTGTGTCTCAGAAGTCGGAAGTTTTGCCCTGGAGTCCCATATGTGCATATGTAGGCACAATGGAATTAGCCCCAGTGGCCTTAAAAGCCACTTTCAACATTGTCAGGAGTCTTTGCTATGACAAAGTCTCCAACACATGAGTCTGGAGGAAGAGATGTCCCCTTAGCCCTCATCACCACTAGAAATGACCTTGTTAATTTAATTGTTTGCATGTAGGTACTTCCAGGTATGTTCCATGGGGTAAAGGACATTGATTGTTCACTGCTGGATCCCCAGCTCCCACAGTAGTGTCTGGCATATGGCAGGTAATCAGTAAATATTCTTTGAGTGCCTGTATTATAGTCTTTAGTTCGGACCTTCTGTATTAGCTACCAGCAAGACAAAGGGCACCGTGCTCTTACTGTTCATGGAGTGGGGAAAGCCAGGTGGCCAGCCTCAGTCAGCTGCCCAGTGGTCAGAGGTTATTGCCAGGTGTGGCCAGCGTGGGGAGGGGGTGGTCAAGGGCATCTACCCTACTCATATCTCTACCCAGTGTTTTCGATATTTAGTTGTTTGCTTTTAATAACAAGTATTATAAAGAATTTCTTTGCCAAATGGCCCATCTCATTAACTCTACCAAATATATTTTTTATCCAAATCTTAGTTATAAGTAATAACTGTTACTATTGGCCATATCATTTATTGATTGACCACCATGCGTATGCCATGCATTTATTGCCTCATCAAGTTTTTAAAGCAAGTATTAGATTTGTATTGTTATCCTTATTTTCTTGATGAAGAAACTTCGGCTTGAAGAAGCTGTATGGCCCAGGGCATTCAGATGTTAAGCAAAGGACGCAGACGTGAATCAAGTGACTCAAAAGCCCCTGTTCTTGACCTCCATGCCATCCTGCCTCCACAAGGCCACAAAATAAGTGAACTGTTTTTTTTCTCTATGTCAAAACTCTGCCAGGAAAGACATCCAACCCAAATTCTCCTGTCAGACCTGAATTATTCAGTGATTTGTTAGTAAACAGCAAAATTGACTTTCTGAGTTGATGGGGTCGCTGAGGTCATTTCTTCCTGGTGTACTATCAGAATCAGATCAGAACAACTAAAGTGGTGACCAGCCACGGCAACCCTTAACCACCCGAGAATAATACAGGTGGAAGCAGCACAATGAAAGGAAACTGTGTTTTTCATCAACTTGTGCTCTTCCCTCTATGGGCCTGCCCTCCCTTCTCTCACCTGTCTTGGGAAGACATGAGCATAGGTGAAATAATTTACAAGAGTGTTCCAGAGCTCTGGGAAGGTGCCTTTTCTAAGTCCCCTGAGATAATCATTAATCATCTTAATGAAACTCTTATTAGGTCATGTGTCCATTACTCTACCCAGGAAGGACCAAGGCCCACCCAGATTTCTTCCTTTTGATATTTTAAGTTACAACTCTACTGTGGCTCCTGGCATTGGATCCTCAGACCTCACCAGGTCACCCGTCACACAAACTCCCAAGACCACCCCATCCTCTTCCCACTGGAGGGGAATGAGCCTGGGACTCCAGATTAGGAGGTCCCATGGTCCCGACTGATTCAGGAAGGAACAAGGTCTTCCAGGGTCCATTTTCTAGAGAAGGGCTTTATACGCATCCCAAATTCCACCCCCTCAGAAGAGCCTCCCCACGCCATTTTCTAGTGGCTGCCTCAGTTCCCTGAGGCATGCAGTAGTCCTCAAGCTTTCCATCAGGGCTGACAGTCCAAAATTGATCTCTCATCTGCTCCACTGGCAGAGCACTCCATTTTGGGTGCCAAGAAAGTGGTACTTTAGCTGAGGGAGGTCAAGCGGAAAGGAAAAGATACGTAACTGCGGTTGCACTGAAGCATGACATCAGGGTCTGGAAACGGAAAAAGGCATGAGACGGAGAAAGGGGAGGGACGTTTGTTTGGAAACCATCTCACAACGTCCAAATTAAATAAGCTGTTCTTTCAAGTCCGCTTTCCATCTCTGCCCCATCTCTCTACTAATTCTTACCTCTTCTAAGAGCTGTCTCCCTCAACCCAATGTCTCACTTCTATCAGGGTCTAGGGAATTCTTCCTGATCTTCCAGGGCTTGAAAGGCCCATGTAAACCTAGTATCACCTGTCCCATTTAAAAGTGTCAAGAACAGATCAAGTCCCACATCTCTTTGAAGTCTTTCCTGAACATTGCAGCCACCTCTAGTTTCCCTCCATCCTCACCAGTCTTGGAACTTACTGACTGAATCATCCATTTGAGCATTTGAGCCTCTATTTAGACCAAGAAAGACTATAGCTCTTACATCTTAACTATTCTCAGATTATTTCATGTAAGTATCTTATCTTCCCAGGAAAACTGCAAGCACCTTGGAGTCTCAGACTGGGTCGTGTAATCCTTTTGTATATGCCACTGTGTACCCTCATGGCTCTGAATACATAGGAGTATTTAATTTATGAAGCTGTCTGAGCTAAAGAGAATTAAAGGAAAGCACACAGGAAAACATGAAGCCACTGGGCACTCATGAGGAAAATGGCTAGTGGCCTCCAGTTTCAGGTGAGTAATGCCTAGGATGGGCCCAAGGTGTGTGCCAGAATGACACACACAGGGTCCAGTACCTGTAAAAACAGGTAAGTTGACAAAGCGTTCCAAGGTTGGATTGAGCTCCTGCACGTGGAGGGGGAAAAAGGAGGAAGATCCATACTTCATTTTCACCAGGACTCAACACCAAACCATAAGCCAAGCCAGGCTACCAAAATGGTAAAAGCGTCCCTAGAATAGGTGCCAGGTTCGCGAGACTTGTAGCCCATTAGTCCAGTTTTGTACTATTGTACATCTCCGTGGTCACCGCATTTTCAAGGAACATCTGCTTTTACCTCAACCACTGCCTATGTTGAAACAAAAGGTAATTCATCAACTTGCCTCATCGAACAAAGTGAGTCAGAGGTAGCCCTGGGAATTTAACTTACAGCTCTCGAATTTCAGGTCTAATCCCTAGAATTGGAACTATGCTTCCATGTTCACTCACTACCACATGTGAACTCTATGAGGACATTTTTTTCCGATGGCTTCCCCAGCAGATATTAGCAAGAATTAATTTTCTAGCCACTTTACAAATGGGAGAAATAAGCAACCTGAGAAAAGGTAGAACTCACCAGGGTGGCCAGCATGAGGTCAACGGTGGACTCTCTGTAGTGTCTGTCAGAGCTGGGAGCAACTTCAGTTTCAAGGGCCAGGAGTCCAAGGCCCCAGGAGATGGCTTGACCACCCCAAGGTCACATCACTTGATCACCGTGTTCCTGGAGCTGGTGCTTCAGTCTCTTAACTCCCAGTCCATGTTTCCTCAGTAGACCAAGAAGAAAAGATTGCAAGGAATAAAAAAGTGAGGTACAAAGTTTGTGGTAAAACTTGATGGGGGAGAGGGACAATGTCCTTTCAGTGCTCATTAAGAACTGCAAAAAAAAAAAAAGAAAAAAATGTCCACAGAACACCTAGAGTTGGTCAAGCAGTTCATAGTTGCCAGAAGAATAAGGAGCACCAGACCCAGTGTATTCATTTGCCAGGGCGCATAACAAATACCCCCGACTGGGTGGCTTAAACAATAGAAATGTATTTCCTCCCAGTTCTGGAGGCTAGAAGTCTGATATCGAGGTGTCAGCAGGGTTGGTTTCTTCTGAGGCCTCTCTCCTTGGCTTGTGGATAGCCGCCTTCCGTCTATGTCTTCACGTGGTCTTTCCTCTGCACATCTGTCCTAATCTCTTCTTATAAGGACACCAGTCATATTGGATTAAAACCC
The DNA here is from genome assembly GCF_964270905.1 of Leucopleurus acutus. Classification (NCBI taxonomy): domain Eukaryota; kingdom Metazoa; phylum Chordata; class Mammalia; order Artiodactyla; family Delphinidae; genus Leucopleurus; species Leucopleurus acutus. The sequence goes on along the minus strand of NC_139154.1, from coordinate 87,847,125 downwards.
ACCCATATGATCTTATCTAAATTTAATCTCCTCTTTAAAGGTCCTGTCTCCAAATATAGTCACATTCTGAGATACTGGGGATTAGGACTTCAACATGTGAATTTGAGGGGGACACAACTCCATAATGTGGACACAAATCCATAACGCCCACTATCATTTTATTCTGAAGATACTCATGGACAGTTGTCCAAATTCTCCTCCTCCTGCAGACTAGATCTGAATTAGTGTGGTAGGACCTTGACGTAGAAGCTACACTGAGGCTGGGGCCCCTCAGTCCAGCCACCAGAGGAGGACGGAGGGACTCCCTGAAGAGTCACACGCCAACCCTTCAGGAGCTACTCCTCTGAATCATTCCATACACTCTTGTCGGATTCTCCTCACCCATCTCCACAGATATCCACATGCAAATACAGAATAAACGGAAGACTCTAAAAACAATGGGGTCCTGCCTCTAGTCCATTCACGTGGAACAGAACTTTGGGGTTAAAGAGTGAGAGGCAAATACAAATAAGGTGAATGTTCTGCTGTGGCCCTGGCCTGGACCCAAACGAACAGTGCCCTGTGGTTCGTCAGGCTGCTGCCAACCCAGCCAGCCTACAAGGAGCGGGCATGCCAGGGGTAGGGCCACATCTCCCTCCTCTGGCTTCACACTTTCTTCACATTCTCCCCACATCTGCAGCCGTTTCCTGCAGGCAAATCTGTTGCCTATGGTTGGAAAGCCACTAAAGCAAAGATCAAAACAGCATCCAGATTGGTAGGGAATGCCGTTTGAAGTCTTGAAAATAGTTCGTCTTCGGATTCTATAAGAAACTGGCCATAAAGATAGCACAGAAACTGTATCGCTCAGGGAGAAGTGTGTAGTGATTTTTTTTTTAATGCAGGCCGCGGGGGCTATGCTATGAATCTTGCCCCGTATGTGGGGCACAGGGACTACAAAGTTCAAAGTAAGATCAAAAACACTCCTCTAATCTTGCCTGGATACACCTGACCGTTTGCAAAGGAGACTTGTCTACCTATAAATGTGCAAGTCTCTATGACTAAGATGGAACTTTGGTTACTTGTTGTACCTTGGCCCACATTTGTCAGAGGGACTAGATAATATTGGACACAAAGCAAAATGCCAAAACCCACCCACACCTTTCATATTCACACCGCCTTTCCATTAGAGGGCTTTCCTTAACAAAGTTGGTAGGGCAGGCCGATCACACAAGATGCCCTCACATTAGTTAAGGTGTCTCTTCAGAGCCTGATGCCTCCCTGCTTCCCATTGATGAGTCAGCAGTAGCCAGTCCCCGGGACTTTTTTTTTTTTTTTTTTTGGTGGTTGGGGGGCTTCGTTGGGTCTTCGTTGCTGCGCACGGGCTTTCTTTACTTGCAGTGAGCAGGGGCTACTCTTTGTTGCAGTGCGCGGGCTTCTCATTGAGGTGGCTTCTCTTGTTGTGGAGCATGGGCTCTAGGCGAGCGGGCTTCAGTGGTTGCGGCACGTGGGCCCTAGAGCTCAGAATTTGTGGGGCACAGGCTTAGTTGCTCCACAGCACGCGGGATCTTCCCAGACCAGGGCTCGGAGCTGTGTCCCCTGCATTGGCAGGCGGATTCTTAACCACTGCGCCAGCAGGGAAGTCCTCTCTGGGATTTTTTTTTTTTTTTTTTTTTTTTTACCGTACGCGGGCCTCTCACTGTTGTAGCCTCTCCCACTGTGGAGCACAGGCTCCGGTCGTGCAGGCTCAGCGGCCATGGCTCATGGGCCCAGCCGCTCCGCGGCATGTGGGATCTTCCCGGACCAGGGCACGAACCCATGTCCCCTGCATCAGCAGGCGGACTGTCAACCACTGCACCACTAGGGAAGCCCTGGGATTTTTTTATAGGCCTGGAACCAAGCACTGCCTTCATGGAAATCATGACATGTTCAGGGAATAGCAAATGGTTCCCCATGCCTGGAACTTCAGGTGTGTTTTGCTTTGTAGAAGGTGAAACTTTCCTCTCAATGTCCAACTATACATAAACCCCAAAGAGGACTGATTAACCAGGTGCACAGTATATAGGAATTTATAAATTAGAAAAGCCAAAGTTCATATGCGGAAAACAAACCAGAAATAAAAAATGTTGTGCTTTTATTTGTAAGGACTCAGCAGATGCACAGTAAAAAGTGAGTGAATGAATAATCCTGACTAGTTAGTCCCACACTGGTCCCCATCCTCCATGGGAAGGAGGGATGCCCATGGGTCCTTCCTCGCCTTGCAGCTGGGTTACCAGAGGCCACCCCACAGGCTGCTCAGGTTCATGGTAGGAAGTGAACTCCCTATTTCTTGAATGTGAGGTTTTTTTCTGCTGGAATGTCAATGATAATAATTAATATACACATTGGTTTAATAAAAAAGGTTAGTTCCCCCACAAACACATAATCAAAATGACACTACCAAACGTAAAATGGATAGCTGGTGGGAAGCAGCCACATAGCACAGGGAGATCAGCTCGGTGCTTTGTGACCACCTGGAGGTGTGGGATAGGGAGGGTGGGAGGGAGGGAGACGCAAGAGGGAAGAGATATGGGAACATATGTATATGTATAACTGATTCACTTTGTCATACAGCAGAAACTAGCACACCATTGTAAAGCAATTATACGCCAATAAAGATGTAAAAAAAAATGAAATTTGGCGCCAGAATAGAGAATCAAAGGAACTCTAATATATAAATGCAATTAGACATCCCCATGACACTGGCAGCTTTCCTAGCAACAGAATGCTAATTGTTCTGCAGAAAGAGAACAAGGCAGATAAACATCTTTGGTGTGACCTTACGGCTCCTTTTTAATTCAACAAGGAAAGGCCACTCACTGGCCAAACTCTGATTTATTATCCTAATTAGGGAAAAGGTCCAACCCTTGACACTCTGTAGCCTTAAGGAATGAACAGGGCAGGATGAATCAATCCAACCTGCCAGGATAACAAACCAAAGAAGAGATCAGGATGTGGGAGAGGTTTAAATGTAACCTCCACAGCCTAGATGAGGATGGGAAGTCCCAGCCCTGTACAGGAACTGACCAGAGACAGGTGAGGAGAACATTCTACCAGGGCTGTACTTCCTGCTGCACCCAGCTCAGGTTCCCAGGATATACAGATGAGGTAGACAGCACAGCCCCAGCCCTGCCCTTGTGGAAATGACAGTCCTTCTGGGAAGAGGAGACTAATATCCGTGGAACTATCAGAAAACAATTCAGATTGTGCGAAAGGAAGTACTGAGTAGAGGCCCATGTATCCCAGGCCGGAAATGCAGAAAAGGGAGGAATGGGGTGGCCCAAGGGAGCCAGAGGAGGGGGAGACTTAAGCTTGATGCTTAAGGGATCAGATAAGGACTTCCTACAGCAAGTAAGAGCATCTGGAATGGGGGAAGGGGAAAAATTGGGGAGAAAAAGATTTTCTTTGGAAAATGGAGTCACTTCTAAAGAGTTGGTAGGAGTTTTCTATGCCATGGGTTATTAACTATAGAAATCTCATGCAGGCCTGACTCTCTCTCTCTCTCTCTCTCTCTCTCTCTCTCTCGTGTTGACATGGATTTTATCCAGTTATGAAACCAGAAGGCATCATTCTGTAATCAGCACTTTCAGGAGCATAGAGACAGACCTTTGAGGGGGCTTAAAGACAGACCTTTGAGGGAGCTCAGAGTCATTTAAAAATGATCATTAGGGCTTCCCTGGTGGCGCAGTGGTTGAGAGTCTGCCTGCCGATGCAGGGGACACGGGTTCGTGCCCCGGTCCGGGAAGATCCCACATGCTGCGGAGCGGCTGGGCCCGTGAGCCATGGCCGCTGAGCCTGCGCGTCCGGAGCCTGTGCTCCGCAGCAGGAGAGGCCACAACAGTGATAGGGCTGCATACCGCAAAAAAAAAAAAAAAAATTATCATTAGTCAATAAGGGTGACTCTCCACAACTCTTCAAAAGCAGGTAGATCAGGTAGGAGGGGATCATGATTCATTCTTCCTCACACCAGAAACCAGGCTCCCTAGCCAGGTGGGACACAGTCTCTGACCTCTCCAGAGCCATTGACCAAGACTTTCTGGTGGGTCCCAGCCCGCCCTCTCCTAAAGGCTGCTGGGACTTACTGTAAAGGGCGCAGCTCAGGAACAGAGTGCCTCATCATCTCTGGGAATTTGAGAATGAGGCATCAAAGCCAGAATCCACTGCACCCTTCACCCACCTTCCACAGAACTTCTTTCCCTAAGTGTCTCATAGTTTCAAAATGTAGGTCCCAGAAGGGTGGCCACACCTGAGGATAAATCCTGAGGAGCTGAGTGATCTGCCCAAGGTCACAGAGCTAATGCCTATCAGACTGAAGAGAGGAGAAACAGAGAAAGAATAGCTGGGGCCAACCAGAAAGCAGAAATATGACTTCCTCTTGGCCTCGTGAGAGAAATTACTCATCCTTGTCATCCTTCTCTTCCCAGCAGCCTTCTTCCCTGGGGCTATCTGTCATGTTGACTTTGGTCTCTGGAGCTCTGCCCGACTCAGGACAAGGGACCTCAGTTCAAATGCTGCCTTAGGAAGCCCTAGGTGTCTACTTTACTTCGTTCAGTTGAATGGGCCCCAAATATACCATCAAAATGTCAGATTGTTGGGTGACCAACCATCCCGGTTTGTCTGAGACTATCCCAATTTTAGCATGGAAATTTCTGCCTCCTGGAAAAACCCTCAGTCCCAAGCAAACTGGAATGGTTTATCACCTGCTCAGTACACCCTAAACAGGAGCCCTCTTCAGAGGAGTCTCATTAAACATCTAAAACCAGAGGTTTTAATACCTATGGGAGATACTGTGGTCTACAGTTGACTAGATAAGACATTGGAGTGAAGTTTTAACACCTAAGACAGACTTTTAGCTCTGCCAGCTTCAGTTTCCAGACTTTGAATCAGTTATCCAGGGTCCTCTGAGGACTCCTGCTGAGGGGTCTACACACTCTAATTTGCTCACTAGCCAAATAGGGAAGGAGAATTGGTCTGTGGTAGAGGGCCAGTTGGGGCTTTGACGTGTGCCTGAAACACATTTGGGCTCCCTGTCTGCTTTTCAAGACATCCCAGTCCAGTCTGCTTCCTGGACTGGAATTTGTTCCCCTTTTTCCTCCCCCAGTTTCCCCTCCCCTATGCTCCCATATCTCTCTGTACATCGCTTCCATAGACCATGTTGTTTTCATGAGCATATAGTTATCGATTTGGCTTGTCTATCTCCCTACAAACCTTGAGCTCAGTACTGACCACTCCTGTTCAGCACCATGTCCTTGGCACCTAGAAAAGAACATGTCAAAAAGAAGCCCTCAATACGTGTCCATTGAAAAAGAAATGTTCAAGAGAAGGAGAAGGGCGTTTTCATTAGACTTTGGACACAGTGAATGCTCTCTCTACATACTTTTTCCTTTCTTTCTTCACTATTATATTTCTTTTAGATAAATGGATGCACGCATGATCACCCAGTATGAATCTGAGCACACAGTGGGTTCACTTTTGAGCTTTTTTCCAGGAGTTGCTCCAGTACATTTTGATCTTTCTAGACTTTTAAGGCATCATTCCTCATGACAATTGGGTAAGAAAAAGAAATAAAAGGCATCCAGATTAGACAGGAAGAAGTAAACTATCTCTATTCCCAGATGACATGATCTCTTGTATAGAAATTCCTAAGAAATTCACTAAAAACTGTTAGAACTAATAACAAGTTCAGCAAGGTTGCAAGATACAAAATGTACAAAAGTCAATTGTATTTCTACACACTTGCAATAAATACTCTGAAAATTAAAGGAAACAATCCCATTCACAAAAGCATGTAAAGAATAAAACTTAAGAATAAATTTAACAAAAGAACTGCAAAACTTATACTCTACTCTGAAAACTACAAAATTTTGGTGTTGGAATAAATTAAAGAAAATCTAAATAAATGGGGGAAAAAATCCCATGTTTATGGATCGGAAGACTTAACTTTGGTAGGATGGCAAAACTCCCCAAACTGATCTACAGATTCAACAAAAAACCTATCAGAATCCCAACTGGTTTCTATAAAGAAATTGACCAGATAATTGTAAAATTGCTATGGATTTTTAAAGGACAAGAATAGCCAAAACAATCCTGAAAAAGAACAAAGAAGGATTCACACTTCCCAATTTCAAAATTTACTATGAAACAGCGTAACCAAGACAATGTGATACTGGCACAAAGACAGACATACAGATTGATGGAATAAAAATTAAGCGTTCAGAAAAGAACTCATACATATATGGTCATTTATGATCAATTGATTTTCAACAAAGGTACCAAGACCATTCAATGGGGAAAGAACAATCTTTTCAACAAATGATGCTGGATAGCCACATGCAAAAGAATGAAGAGGGACTCTTACCCCACACCATCTGAGAAAATTAACTCAATTTGTCATTAAGGAAATGCAAATCAAAATCACGATGAGATACCACTTAATACACACAGGACGACTATAATCCAAAAAAATGGAAAATAACAAGTGTTGGTGGGGATGTAGAGAAATTGGAATTCTTGTGCATTGCTCATGGGAATATAAAATGATGCAGCCTATGTGGAAAACAATTTGGTAGCTCCTCATAAAGATGAATGTAGAATTACCATATGACTTATCAATTCCACTCCTGGATATATACTCAAGACAATTAAAAATGTATGTCCAGATAGAAACGTATACACAGATATTTATGACAGCATTATTCATAACAGTCAAAAGGTAGAAACAACCCAAATGTCCATAAACTGATAAATGGATAAACAAAAAGTAGCATATACATACAATAGAATATTATTCAACCATAAAAAAGAATTAAATATTGATACATGCTACAACACCGATGAACCTTGAAAACATTAAGCTCAGTAAAGAAGCCCATCGTGAAGACCATGTATTACAAGATTCCATTCATATGAAAGTCCAGAATAGGGAGATCTATAGAGTCAGAAAGTACGTTAGTGGTTGTTTAGGGCTGGGGTGGGGTGGGGAGAAGACATGGTTGCTAAAGGATACAGGTTTTTTTTCTGAGGTGATAAAATCTTCTAAAATTCACTGTGTTGATGGTTGTACAGCTCTGTGCATATAAAGACCAGTGAAGGTACACCGGTAAATAGGTAAATTATAGGGTGTGTGAATTATATCTCAATATAGCTGCTTTTAATAAAAGAAAAGACTCCATTCCTCCCCACACGCTTCACATACCCACACAAAGCCATGCTTTCTCCAGCTCTATGCCTGGAACTTTTAAACATTGGGTCAGCTCGTTCCCTGACTTTGGTGAACTGATCTTTATTTGGGCCCTTTTGACAGTTTGAGGTAACTGGCCATTTACTCACAAGGGCAAAGTAGTACTTGGATAATTACTAAAGCCACAGTCCTGAATCATGGGAGCTTAGAGTTTGGAAAAAACACATCAACCAACCCAACAGCCAGGTTTCCATGAAAGAGGCCTCAGCTTCTGATAACTTTCAAGCACATTCTCAGCTCACTCCACCCTTCCCTGGCTCCTCCTTTCCTATTTTCGACAATTTCCTTCCCTCCCCCCACCCCACCCCCAACAAACTCTTCTCTCTAAGAAAAGTGAGCACGTTCCCGCCATCCCCTTCCCAGCTGAATTCAACTGCCTCCAGCCTCTCGGCTCACACATAAGGGCCAACAGCCAAACTCTCTGATCCGAGTTAAAAGTTTTGTGTTGTGCCTGCTAACAAGCTGGTGGGGGGCGGGGGGGGGGTTGCCTTTTTCCTCCAGCTCAGATTACCTGGTTTCCAAGTGGGCCAACTCTGGGAGAAACCCTCCCAGTCAATGCCTTCAGTTGAGTTCTAAATGTCCAAGCCTCTTACTCCAGAGGAATGAGAAACAGACCAGAGGAAAAACATGTTGCAACACAGTTATTACATTATTTCTTTATCACCAAGGTCTCCAGGTTGGGGGTAGAGTGAGACATGAAAAGCTTTTGTATTTAATGAATAACTGCCTTGTAGTCCTTTTTGGCTCCTCTTTAAAGAATTCCGAACACATTGCAAATGCTCTCTCAATCTTCCACATGCCACCAGGAGGGAGTTGGAGAAGTAAAACCCATTTCACAGATCCAGAAATAAAGGCAGCAAGTAACCTGATAACTTTCTTGATCCCCAAACAAGTTCTTAGGCTACTCCTTTCACCATCAAATCTATGTCCTACTTTTTTTTTAATAAAGTATTTTTTTAATATTTATTTATTTATTTTCCTTATTTTTTGGCTGCACTGGGTCTTAGTTGTGGCACACAGGATCTTCAGTGAGGCATGAGGTATCTTTTGTTACAGCGCGCCGGCTTCTCTCTAGTTGTTGTGTGTGGGCTTCTCTCTACTTGTGGTGTGTGGTTTTCTCTCTCTCGTTGTGGTGCGTGGGCTCTAGGGCACAAGGTCTCTGGAGTTTGCAGCACGCGGCTCTCCCGTTGAGGCACGCAAGCTCAATAGTTGTGGTGCGTGGGCTTAGTTGTCCCACGGCATGTGGGATCTTAGTTCCCCGACCAGGGATTGAACCCTAATCCCCTGCATTGGAAGGCGGATTCTTTACTACTGGACCACCAGGGAAGTCCCTGTCCCACATTTTTTGAATGTTCCTCCTAGACTCCCACTACTTGCTTTTCCAAGCCAAACCCTACTACCACTCAAACACGCTTCTTCCATGATGTGACTACCAAAACCCAGTCCATCCAGATACTTGCTTCTCTGGAACACACAAAGGCAAGTTACTAATGATATTGTATCGTGTGGATGGAGTGCCCTAGCAGAGTGGTGCCCTGCCAGAGATTAAATTTGTTTTCTTTCTTTTCTTTTCTTTTCTGTAGAGGGAGAATTTATCTGCTTCTTCAAGGTATGGGCCAGGTAAAATAGCCTAGAAAAATTTTATATAAAAGAAACATAAGATTTTTAAGGTAAAGGAAGAGCATCTGTCAAGCTAAAAACTAAACAAAACTGAAACCCAAATCAATGGAAATGGAAAAGAATGATCAATGTAAAGTGTCAGGATAATTGGTTCCCAATTTGTAGACAGTTAGTGGCAGGCTCCAATCATTAAGGAACTCAATACTCGAAAAAAAAATTTGCTAATATTATTTCCATTTTCTCTTTTTTACAATTCAGATTTTTTTTAAATTTTCAACAAGTATTACTTTGAAGGTGGTGATTTTTTAATTTTTATTGTGGTAAAATACACATAGCATAAAATTTACGATTTTAACCATTACACATCATACAACTTAGTGGCATTTAATATATTCACAGTGTTGGGCATCACCACTATCTAGTTCCAAAACATTTTGATTATCCCTAAAGGAAACCTCATGTTTGTTAAGCGGGCACTTCTCATTCACCATTGTTCCCAGCCCTTGGCAATCACTCATCTGTTTTCTGTCTCTGTGATTTTGCCTATTCTGGATTTAAATTATATATAAACGGAATCATACAATACGCAACCTTTTCTGTCTGGCTTCTTTCACTTGGCATGTTTTCTAGGTTCATCCACGTTGTAGCATATATCAATACTTGATCCTTTTTTACGGCTGAATAACATTTCATTTTATGAATGTACCCTATTTTGCTTATCCATTCATCAGTTGATGGACATTTTAGGTTGTTTCCAATGAGTATTACTTTTGCAATCAGCAAAAAAATAATAAAGTTTTGGATTGTTGTTTGTTTTGTTTTGTTTCTTTTTTTTTTTTTCCTGTGGTACACGGGCCTCTCACTGTTGTGGCCTCTCCCGTTGCGGAGCACAGGCTCCGGACGTGCAGGCTCAGCGGCCATGGCTCATGGGCCCAGCCGCTCCGCAGCATGTGGGATCTTCCCGGACCGGGGCACGAACCCGTGTCCCCTGCATCGGCAGGCGGACTCTCAACCACTGCGCCACCAGGGAAGCCCCCTGTTTTGTTTTATTTGGGGTACCCAGAAGGCAGATGGGAGTTCACGTTCTAGTTCTTTCTTCACCCACTGACCAAAGGCAAATGTTCTATTTTCTCAATTCTAAGGCCCCTGGGTTTTGTTTGTTGTCTTGGTTTAGATTTTTATTTTAATGTTTCTGAAACATGAATTCATCTTGTGATCTGTTTACTTTTGTAGGGGTGCTTCTTTTTCCTTTCTGTAAAGCTAATACTACATTTCGTCAATTTGAAAACACCGTCAATGCACTATTATTTTATGTACCACTAAGTAAACAAAAACAATAGCAATTCAACTATGACAGTGCTTTTCTGCCCACCAATTTCAGAGTTGATAAAATATTTTTTTAAATCTCAGAATCAATGAAATGTGATCTTAAACCTATGAGAGCTTAGAATCAAATATTTGCCTATATGATCTTTTTTTTTTTAACATCTTTATTGTAGTATAATTGATTTACAATGTTGTGTATATGATCTTGCTAAAAGGAATGATGAGTAGAGACAGACAAAGAAACAGCTATGTGTCCTGTGTGGACCTTTCCCTTTAGGTAATTAGAGGAGTTGTGGACATCAGAGCTTCAGGAAAGGTTTTAAGAAACCATCTAAAATGAAGCAACCGACAAAGGATTAATCTCCAAAATTTACAAGCAGCTCATGCAGCTCAATAACAAGAAAACAAACAACCCAATCCAAAAATGGGCAGAAGACCTAAATAGACATTTCTCCAAAGAAGATATACAGACTGCCAACAAACACATGAAAGAATGCTCAACATCATTAATCATTAGAGAAATGCAAATCAAAACTACAATGAGATATCATCTCACACCAGTCAGAATGGCCATCATCAAAAAATCTAGAAACAATAAATGCTGGAGAGGGTGTGGAGAAAAGGGAACACTCTTGCACTGCTGGTGGGAATGTGAATTGGTTCAGCCACTATGGAGAACAGTATGGAGGTTCCTTAAAAAACTACAAATAGAACTACCATATGACCCAGCAATCCCACTACTGGGCATATACCCTGAGAAAACCAAAATTCAAAAAGAGTCATGTACCAAAATGTTCATTGCAGCTCTATTTACAATAGCCTGGAGATGGAAACAACCTAAGTGCCCGTCATCGGATGAATGGATAAAGAAGATGTGGCACATATATACAATGGAATATTACTCAGCCATAAAAAGAAACGAAATTGAGCTATTTGTAATGAGGTGGATAGACCTAGAGTCTGTCATACAGAGTGAAGTAAGTCAGAAAGAAAAAGACAAATACCGTATGCTAACACATATATATGGAATTTAAGAAAAAAAATGTCATGAAGAACCTAGGGGTAAAGCAGGAATAAAGATGCAGACCTCCTAGAGAACGGACTTGAGGTTATGGGGAGGGGGAAGGGTGAGCTGTGACAGGGCGAGAGAGAGTCATGGGCATATACACACTAACAAACGTAGTAAGGTAGATAGCTAGTGGGAAGCAGCCGCATGGCACAGGGATATTGGCTCGGTGCTTTGTGACAGCCTGGAGGGGTGGGATAGGGAGGGTGGGAGGGAGGGAGACGCAACAGGGAAGACATATGGGAACATATGTTTATGTATGACTGATTCACTTTGTTATAAAGCAGAAACTAACACACCATTGTAAAGCAATTATACCCCAATAAAGATGTTAAAAAAAAAAAAAAAAAGAAACCATCTAAGCTATCCTTGCCCTACAGATGAGGACCTGTGGGCCCCAGATGTTTAGTGATTTGCTGCATCTCTCTCAACTGAATAGAAATCCAGGAGTCCTGTGGCACACGTGTTCATGCAGGTGCACTACACACATAATCCTAACAGCTAAGTAAAATCATATCACACCTTGCCAGGGGAAATCGTAAAAGACTTTCAAATGGCCAGAAAGGACTACTAGATTATAATAGCCTTCCATTATCTTTAAGCTATTCTACAACTATGTAAATTGTAGAAACTGATAATAATGCAAACTCCTTGTATCCACAGAAATGCAAACAAATTGAATCCAGTGGAATGCAACTGATTATTGCCCTCTAGATAGTCCAGTTTTACATCTACTTGTAAATTTATTTCAGCATTCGCTATTATCTATATATATATCTATATATATATAGTTCTTCAAATTCGCCTTTGAACCAAATGCAGCTACTTACTGGTTCCCTCATTCACTAGTGATTTTTGTTGTTGTTGTTGTTTTGGTTTTTGCAGTATGCGGGCCTCTCACTGTTGCGGCGTCTCCCGTTGCGGAGCACAGGCTCCGGACGCGCAGGCTCAGCGGCCATGGTTCACGGGCCCAGCCGCTCCGCGGCATGTGGGATCTTCCCGGACTGGGGCACGAACCCGTGTCCCCTGCATTGGCAGGCAAACTCTCAACCACTGCGCCACCAGGGAAGCCCCCATTAGTGATTTAAACAAAATCTTTTACATATATTAATTTTATATTTGTAGTAAAGTCCTAAGTTTACCTTTGGAAAAATTATCCATTAACTATCTGCAAAATAGAATGTCAGTCATTAAAAATCAGGTTTATTCTCAAAGATCTAAAAATAGAACTACTATATGGCCCAGCAATTCCACTCCTGAGTATATATTCAAGAAAAGCAAAAACACTAATTTGAAAAGATACACACCCTCCAATATTCATAACAGCATTATTTACAATTGCCAAGATATAGAAGCAACCTATTTACAATTGCCAAGATATAGAAGCAACCTAAGTGTCCATCAACAGATGAACGGATAAAGAAGATGTGGTATACACACACGCAATGGAATATTACTCAGCCATAAGGAAGAATAAAATTTTGCCATTTGCAACAACATAGATGGACTCTCAGGGTATTTTTCTAAGTGAAATAAGTCAGACGGAGAAAGAAAATACTGTATGATATCACTTATATGTGGAATCTAAAAAAATAAAACAAACTAGTGAATATAACAAAAAAGAAGCAGACTTACAGATACGGAGAACAAACTGGTAGTTACCAGTGGAGAGAAGGAAGAGGGGAGGGACAAGATGGGGTAGAGGATTAAGAGGTACAAACTATTATGTATAAAATTAACAAACTACAAGGAAATATAGCCAATATTTTATAATAACTATAAATGGAATATAACCTTTAAAAATTGTAAATCATTATGTTGTACACCTGTAATTTATATAATATTATCCATCAACTATACCTCAACAAAATAAAGAAAAAAGAAAGAAAAAGAATTATGTTTACAGAGTTTTTTGCTTAAATGACAATAAAACTTCTTAAGAAATAGTGTCAGGTGAAGAAAAGATACAATATTGAAAAGTGCAGTCTCATTCAACTATGTCAAAAATATGAAGAAAATCAAATGGAAAGAAATAAGACAAAATAGTGACTGCCGATAGGTGCTGAGTATGAGCAGGGTTTTTTGGTTCCTGCTTCTTTATCATTCTGCACTTGGCACGTTTTTACAGTGAACATGAATTGCTTTTATAGTCCAAAAAAAAATCTTTGAAGAGGAAAGAATAAAATATGTTCTATCCTTAAAACAAGACCTAAGACATGGAGAAACAGGTAGAGCAGGGATTTGGAAACAAACAGCACCTGCAAGACAATAAGTGACCAAAGGCCCCCCCAGGGTACAGGGGACTGGCAGCTTGCCAGGAAGCTGAAGGGCCTCTTGCATTTCTTGGGTATTTTATTTTTCCTTTTTACAATGGAAATATGCATGGCTCAGTGTTTGCTCCTGAGAAAATAACTTCTAGACAAATCGGTGTAAAATAAATAAAGATTTGAAATTAAATTATATGTATAGCCTAGAAAAACACCTACCCAGCCCTTAATCTCCACCAAGATGCTTATTAGGTAGTTTAGTGAATGCTTATTACCTGTCCCTGTCAGAGATAGTACCAGGGCCCTTTTTTAACTGAGAAACCTGCCAGAACCACATTCCGGAACTTTCCAGAATGACACGAACCAGAACAGCATTCCAAACCCTTGGGCTTAACAGATGTCAGTCACTGACCCAAAAAGACATGCCCCATAAAGATGAAGTTTAATGCTCAAACAGGGTAATCAAATGAATTCATCTGACTCAGGGAGCTTATAGTCTAGAGAGAAATCCGCACAGGCACAGAATTACACAACAAAATGATGAATGGCATGACTTGACTAAGAGGTATTGGAGGGGCTGGGCGTGCAGAGGAAGAAACTCCCGACTTTACCTGGCAAAAGCCTTTCTGGAATTGCAGACAATTAAATTGAATCAAGACGAAAAGTTCTTCCACTCAGAGAAAAGGAAAAGAACTTTCCAGGACAAGGATATAGCTTGAGCACTTGCATGGGAGAAAAAGACCAACATTGTGGACCCGGCAGCTCTAGATGGCTGAAGCGTAAGAGGTGAATGACCACATAACCAGAAGTGTGGCTGGAAAGAAAGGCAGGAGCCAGATCACCAGGTCACGGCCAGGGTGAAGTCTAGGAGGGAGAGCACAGCAGGCCCGCCAGTGCCCTGTATCACACTGCCAACTGCAGTACCTTGTCAAGAAGAGTCACGGGAGGGCACTGTTGAACCATTTGGCAAGTGTCATTTTGATTTGTTAATGTATAAACCTGTATAAGTTACCAGCATTTCCAGTGTGATGGTTAATTTTATGTGTCAAATTGGCCATGGGGTACCCAGATTAAACATTGTTTCTCGATGTGATTAGCAATTAACTGGTGAACTCAGTGAAGGAGATCACACTCCCGAAAGTGGGTGTGCACCATCCAGTCCATTGAGAACCCAAAAGAACAAAACGCAGAGGAAAGAAGAATTTACCCCTTTTTTCCTGCCTCTTGCTTAAGTACCTCATCTCATCTTCTGTGGCCCTCGGACTGGGCTTCGCACCATCAGCTTCCCTGGGTCTCCCACTTGCAGCTGGCAGATCATGGGACTTCTCAGTCTCATAATTGAGTGAGCCAATTGCTCAAAATAAATCTGTGTGCGTGTGTGTGTGTGTGTGCACGTGTGTGTGTGTACTGGTTCTGTTTCTCTGGAGAAGCCTGACTGCTACATCCAGGTAGTATTACAAGTTGGTCTGTTTACGCCAAAAACATTTTTTAGACCCTGCAAACTCTGGACTGAGGTTCTCACAGGGTCAGCAACCTCTCAGAAACAGTGTCCAGTCAGCTGCCCTACACTTCTGCTCTGGGAGGTGGTACCCCTGATCTGGGCGCCCAAGCACTGCTGGGGAGAATCACATAATCACTGGGACTGCTGCCAACAAAGATTCAGGGGCTCCATCCCAGCTGTGGGCTTGACACCATCTTGCATCTCAGTGAAGATTTTCCTCAATCATCTCCACTTCCCCCCAGCCCGGCCTCACACTGCCTTCCTCTCCCGTGGATATCCTCATTCTCACATCAGAGAGATTTGAGGCTGACAGTCCTGTGCTCCTTTGACTGCTTTTCTCCATCTCCTACTACCTTTCCCACCCTTCTCCCTCAAGGTCCCTTCTAGAGGCCAAGTCATTCTGACCCTGAGCAGACCTTGATCTCAATTCCCAGTCCTCACTGGCATTGTCAGCCTCTCTCTTTCACCCAGTCATCCTTCATCCCACAGCAAAGGGAAATCCAGGCTATGGGCACTGCAGCTGCCCCTGCTTGAAGGGACAGATTTAAATGAGTGTTGTTGAAAGCAGGAGATCGCATGAGCAGATACGCTAGAAGGAACCAAGACGAGCCTTGAACTAGGGCCAGGAGGACCAGTCTTCTCAAGTAGGGGCTAACACTTGAATCTTAGGTTGGCCCAGTCAAAGCCTGGGGAGCAATATCTTACCAAACTATACGTTGATTTAGAAAAGTTTGGAATTCAATTCCTAATCATTCTGCTCCTAAAAGGTCAGGGCAGCCCTGTAAGCCTCCACTGGCAGGTTTGGAAGATGAAAAGTACAGGAACAGAAGAAAGAGCAGTGGGTGGCCGTCAAAGATTTAGAAAACCTTTTTGCTTCTTACGTATCCGTTCTCCTTGCGTCCCTGCGCCCCTGCACATGCGCAGGCCCATCCACACCAAACCCACGCCCTTCTCAGCCACCCAGCATCTTCTGGTTCAGCCTGTCTCAAGAAACTAGCTGTGCCCAGAAACACACCCCTAGGATTCTTAAACCTAGTTTGCATTTCAAGAGAAAGTTAAGTGGCATTCCGTGACTTACTTTATATTTACCTCCTCCACTGGCTGGTGCCGAGCTGCTGTAGACCTCTCCACAATAAGCCTCTCTTCTTTGAAACAGGGAGTGCCATTTGGCCCAGGCTGAAACGAGTAGCCCTTCTAGTCCCCGGAGGAGAGCCACCCGGGATTGGCCCTGGGGCCTCCCTCTGTCCCCTCTTTGGGCTGAAGGGGCTGTAGGGTGGGATCTGGCATTCCCCCGAGGAAGCAGGGGGTCGGGCCAGGGGAGTAAAGTTTACTTAAAGCTTCTCTGCAGCTAGAACTGAGAGAACTGGGTCATGTTTTCTGGGGAAAGACCAGGTCCTGGTCTCTATCATCTCTAGTTTAAAATAGATTTAATGTCCTCTGCAAAACAAACTGAAAAAGTGCCCATGGGCTCATTGCCAGTGCTGTCGGCCTGGGAGAAGTAAGCTCTGAGCGGGGAGGGGCGGAAGGGACCCATCTCTCTTTGCCTTGGTGACAGTGGGAGTTTACAGACCTATATCAGCAGCAGCTGGTAGAGACTCTTCCCTCATCCCAGTCACTGCTCAGTTGCCAAAAGTACAGTCCTGATTGGAGAAAGCTCTGCCCAGTTTCCCCACCGTGTGGTGTGAGGGCAGGCCAAGGTCACTTGTGAAATTCCAGGCTGGTCTGTGGCCATCACGTCCCCAATCCTACTCTCCCTTCCTCTAACTCCAGCAGACCTGAATTCCCGCTGAAGGATGGAAAGCTCAGACAGCCCCTAACAATGGTAGGCTTTCCAGTGGGCACTGGGGCACAGGAGGGTCTCCCCTCTTTCCTTCCAGTCCCACCAGGACAACAGCTGCCTACTGCTAAAGGGACACGTCTCATCCGTGAAGATTGCACTGCTTCTGTGTTCTTGGCCAGAGAGCAGCTCTGTGTAGGAAGGGCCTCGAGGCTGGGGTGCAGTGAGCTTAAGCCTGCCACCGTCGGGACAGGCAGGCAGGAAGCACCACCATCTCGGGGAAAAATCAGTCCTTTTATCTGGTCTACTCTGTCTCACCTTCTCACCAGGCACAAAGCTGGAAGCAGGGAATTTGGATTTCAAGCCGGCAATCTGAGACCACTGTCAGGTTCAAGTCTATAGGGATTAAACAGAGATGAGGTCACCAGCCCAGAGACCATTTTCTGACCACAGGGCTCCCACATTACCTGCTTTGATCTCTGTGTTCAACCTTTTCACTAAAGGCCCAAGCCTTCTCTGCAATGTGATGTTACCTCTCCTCCCATTAAGAGGTAGAGTCTATGTCTCCATCCCCTTGAACCTGGGCAGTCCTTGTGACAAGCTTTGGTCAACAGAATGTGGAGGACATGATGCTGTGTAAGTTCTAGAGCCTAGGCCTTAAGCGACCTTGCAGCTTCCACCTTTGCTCTCATGAAATGGTGCCCTCCAGTCAGTGGAGTTTACTCCTGCATGAGAGGCTCCATGGAGAACCGAGGCAGCCCAGCCAACAGCCAGCACCCACTGTCAGATGTGTGAATGAGACCGGCTTGGCCCTTCCAGCTGCTGTTCTAGCTGCCCTGTGACTGTTCATAGCATTAGCGAGCCCAGGCGAGATCACAACAGAACTGCCTGGCAACAAAATCATCAGAAATAATAAACTGTTATCTTAAGATACTCAGTCTTGGGGTGGTTTATTACCCCAAGCCTTTGCTGTCTATCACCTGGAGCCAAGATGCTAGGCCCAATTGCCCGTCCCTAGTCTTCTTGTTGCCCCAGTGAGCCCCACTCCTTAAGCCTGGCCTGCTATTCCCATTCCACTGACCCTGCCTTGGTCTCATGGACCCTTCCTTGGGCCCTGAAACCAGACTCACTAAACTATCCCTTGACACGCCCACTGCCCTTCATTAATCACCAGGAGTGGCAAGATCACCCATCCCAGATTCCCTGCTGTGAGTGGCTAACTTCTGCCTGAACCAGCTTGGAGCCCACCACCCACTTCAGTCAAGGAACCTTACGTCATGTCTATATTTACACATCAGCCTCGCAGATAGGCCTCCAGTGCCTGCCCCATCCAAGCAGGCCTTTGTCAGGCCACAGCCCCAACTCCTTTCAGTGTCATTCCTTCCTGTCTAGATGGGTTTGGTCTGGAGCCTGAAGATAAAATACTTATAATGTAATTATAGATTGTCTCTCTCTCCCAAGCTGTGAGTTTTTCAAGAGCAGGGACCAGGCCTTATTCATCTTTGAATCTCCAAGACCTCCTTGTGTATGGGAGAAGGAAGGTATGAAAGCAGGAAGGCAAGATGGATGGGTGGATGAAAGGAAAGGAGAGAAGAAGGGAGGGAGGGAGGAAGGAAGGAAGGAAGGAAGGAAGGGAGGGTACAGTAGGGCAATGACCTTCCATTATCCTCATCCCCATCCACCTCCCCAAAAACTTTTATATGAAAATAAATTAAGAGTTTAGGCATTCTGGTTTCACAATGCCCTGGGACATACCTGCAAAGTTGGGTGCAAAGTAACTTGGCTAAAGTACAGAATATTTGGAAATAAGACAAGGTGAGGTGGGGGGTGGAGCAGAACTGACAGCAGGAGATTCAGAGGGAGACCTCAGGAAGCTGACAGCCCTCACCACAGTTAGTTTGCACCTGGGAATCAGGCTGACAGGAAAAGATCAGTGAAGTTGGCTGTTTCATCAAACAAGCTGTTCAGTCAAAAGAGACTATTTCGCAGAAAATAGTCTAATTACATTTTCAGTGAACCTTCTAAGACCTGTTCTAGCAGCCTGATGTGCCTTCTGTCTTGGGGAAGATTTGTCAGATTGTAATGCTCTATAAAAAAGTTAGCTAATTTGGGTTTCCCTGGTGGCGCCATGGTTAAGAATCCGCCCGCCAACGCAGGGGACACATGTTCAAGCCCTGGTCCGAGGAAGATCCCACGTGCCGCGGAGCAACTAAACCCGTGCACCACAGCTACTGAGCCTGCACTCTAGAGCCCGGGAGCCACGACTACTGAGCCCTCATGCTACAGCTACTGAAGCCTGCATGTCTAGAGCCCGTGCTCTGCAACAAGAGAAGCCACTGCAATGAGAAGCCCATGCACCACAACGAAGAGTAGCCCCCACTCGCCGCAACTAGAGAAAGCCTGCACACAACAGCAAAGACCCAATGCAGCTAAAAATAAATAAATAAATTTTTTAAACAATGTTAACTATAATTTTTATTTTACATTATAGACAAGACTAGAGTCCATGCACAGTATAGAATAGTAGTTTTATGTAACTGTCTTTGAAGTCACACAGACCTTGGGTTCAAATCCAGGCTCTACCTTAACTAGTCTTAGGACCCTAAGCTACTTAATTTCCATGAACTTCCTCATCTGTCAAATGACTTCACAGGTGGTGGTAAGCATCAGAGATAACACATGTAAAGTTCCTAGCAGAGCACCTGGCCCAGAGTAACTGCTCAAAAACATCAGCTACCATTAATAATAAAAACATAATAAATATTAGCTACTACTAATCACAGTTTATTACATACAAGGAAGTTAAACTCTCTTGAGGAAAATAAGATGCTTAATCCTTTCACCCAGACAAGCTGGGGGCTGGGGGTGCTGAACAAATGTGCAGCTTTGGGTTCCCCAAGGAATCCACTGCCAGGCAGCCTCTCAGAGAGATTCAGCAACCCAGAGACACTGGGCAGAGAGGGGATACTGAGTTTGAGACAGCTAGATAGATACCATGGGAACCAGATGAACTCAAAGGTTCTAAATGGGAAGTGGGAGGATATTAAGGAAATTCAAGAATCCAAAAGGAAGGCTGCAGCTTTGTTCTATTGGGTGCTGGAGGCCTCATGTTACCTGCGGCCAGGAACCCATAAAGGTACCACCAAGACCCGGCTCTCTTCCCCATCTTTCACCAACTAAATGTTGTGCTGGTAAACGTTTAACAACCAGCTTGAATGAGGTGGCCTGTCTGCATATCAATTTTACTGATATAAGGATGTGCAGTACACAATTTACAAATACAATTTACGATTACAAAGAGTAGTAAAATATACAATACTCTTTATTGTAAATTCCATAGAGCCAATTAATCAGTAAGTCAAAGAAGGCTGTCACTGAGTTTTGGCAACCTCTTGCACGGAGAGCCAACCTAAGGTTGTAATTGCCAAATGAGTATAGTTCTGACATGAGTGTTGGTTGATATTTCATTTACAGTTGACTTGCTGATTGTACTACTAGAAGAATATTTCCTAATTTTTGTGCTATTCACAATGTAACAGCCATAGATATGATACACACGTAAGTTTTATCTTCATTATTAATATTTTCTCCATCACTTTAGTCTAGAGAGTCAACAAAAAATAAAGCCAGCCCTGATCTGTAGACCTTGCTAATTTCTGTGATAGAAATACTAACACCATGGCCAGTTTTCAAGTTACCAACATAAAGTCGAGTTGGATAGGTTTTCAATAGTATACCTTTACGTAGTATTTCCACCATACAGAGAGCAAAAGTAGAAACATAGATAGTTGTAAAAATGTAGGAAAATAATTAAGAAGTAATTTTTTGTACTTATTATCCTTATAAAATATAATTTATTTAATTGTAAATTTATATAAATTAATTTTTAATAATGGCTATGTTTAACAACCAGTTCACAAAATTCCTGAAAATTTAGGAACAGGCTCTTATAAGTCAGTGTGAGCCATTCCTGGGTGGTAATAGCAATACTCATGCTATTAGCCTGCCTAGATCAAGAGTTTTCAACCCTGGCTGCACATCAGACTCCCCCAAGGGAGTTGTTTCTTTGCTTTGTTTTGTTTTATTTTGTTTACTCTCAATGCCCAGGCCACAACCAAGACCAAGCAAATCTGAATCTCTGGAGCTGGCACCAGGCATCAGTATTTTTCAAACCTCCCAGATGATTTCAATATGCAGCCAAGGTTGAGAACCACTGGCTTAGAACCTTGCTACCCAAAATGAGGTTCTGAGACCAGCAACTCTGGTATCATGCGGAAGCTTGTTAGAAATGTGAAATCTTGGACCCCACTCCAAAGCAAGATGTCCAAGAGATTAGAACACACATTAAAGTGCTGGCCCAGAGCCCTGACCGCTGCACCCACCTCATGTCAGCTACCCAACTCATACTCATCACTCTTACCTTCTCACTGAAGCCTTCCTTAACAGACCCACCCTGACTCATCAAGCCCCAGAGTGTTTTCATGGCACCCCGTACTTCCTCCTGGCTTTTATCACCACTGAGCTTCAATCATTATGTATTGAATCTGCTGATGTCTGAGTCCCCTGGTAAAAGATGAGTTCCATTAAGGCAGGAATCACAAAATAGATAACCAACAAGGACCTACTGTATAGCACAGGGAACTCTGCTCAATACTCTGTAATAACCTAAATAGGAAAAGAATTTGAAAAAGAATAGATATGTGTATATGTATAACTGAATCACTTTGCTGTACACCTGAAACTAACACAACATTGTAAACCAACTACAGTCCAATATAAAATAATTTTTTTAAAAAAAAGGCCGGAGGACTTCCCTGGTGGCACAGTGGTTAAGAATCCACCTGCCAATGCAGAGGACATGGGCTCAATGCCTGGTCCAGGAAGTACGCACATGCCACAGATCAACTAAGCCCATGTGCCACAACTACTGAGCCTGCACTCTAGCGCCTGAGCACCACAACTACTGAGCCCACGCACTGCAACTACTGAAGCCCGCATGCCTAGAGCCCGTGCTTCACCACAAGAGAAGCCACCACAATGAGAAGCCCACGCACCACAACGAACAGTAGCCCCCGCTAGCCGCAACTAGAGAAAGCCAGCCCGCAGCAACGAAGACCTAATGCAACCAAAAGCAAACAAACAAAAAAAGGCAGGAATCAGTTCTGCCTTGTCTATTATTGTGCCCCAGCACTGAGAAACATGCCTGACACATAGTAGATCGTTAGTAAATATTTGTTAATTTTTTATTTTTTAAAAATTTTTTTGCCATGCCACATGGCTTGCCGGATCTTAGTTCCCCGACCAGGGATCAAACCCGTGCCCCTTGCAATGGAAGTGCAGAGTCCCAACCACTGGACCACCAGGGAATTCCCAATATTTGTTAAATCTTGAAGTGACTTCTGGGCGGCCCAGAGCTCTCCCAAGTACTGCCCGCTATGTGGACATCTACGGCACTGAAGAAGGAGGTGAAGAGGTAACCGGGGGAAAGCTTACTTGCTGTGTAGAGGTGTTCTGGGAATGTGAGAAGCTGCTTGGCAGCCCCTGCAGATTGAAGATCTCAGTGATAAACAGGTTGGTGCCAGAGCCTGAGAAATGCACGCGCCATAAGGGATATAATGTACCATTTAGATGAGGGCAGGATAGAACTGGGTAAAGGAGAAAAGAGATGACATCTAGAATGGTGAAGGTTCAGGGGTGTTCAATGATCAGAAGAGGTTGCAACACAGAGAGGTACCAGGAGATGTTAAGCATGTTGGACTCCCCTTCTCAGTAGATTTATTAATCTCAGAATTTTATTCTCTCTCTCTCTCTCCCTCCTTCTCTCTCTCTCTCTCTCTCTCTCTCTCTCTCTCTCTCTCTCTCTCTCTCTCTCACACACACACACACACACACACACACACACACATCCTCCCACACTGAGTCCAGGGTCCTCATCTCTCTCAGAAGAAAAAGTTCTGACTTTAGCAAAACCTCAGTCCAACTGCAGAAACACACCGCCCTGAGACAGGGAAGACAGTTCTCTATAGTGAAGAACTGGAACGGGGCACGCTGCTGCTCTCAGTACGGATGGAGAACGGAGCTCTCAGCCAGGAGTCCCCCAGCTCCTTGGATGTTGGCAAAGTGACGGGTGCAGGGAGTGAGCCAAAGTGTAACCAAAAGTGGGGTCCAGCTGCTCGCTGCTCAAAAGCCAATAAAGAGGCAAGGTTGGCAGAAAGGAAAGTTTGCTTTATTTCAGAGGCCAGCACCTGGGGTTGGGGGGCGGACTCCTGTCCAAAGGCTGACTCCCCCACCTCCTGACAGTCAGTGGGCAAGAGCTTTTATAGATGCAGAGAGAGGGCTTACCTGCAGAAACAGCACAGTCAGCTCTGGCAGCCATCTTGAAATTGGTCACGTGGTGGTCTGACCAGCATCATCTTGATTGTTTTGAGTACATTTAGTCTTCAGTTCCAGGCTCGCTTTGTTTCCATTTCCTTGAGGCCAATTCTCAGAATTGTGGCAGCTTATGCCATGGCTACAGTCTGGTCATCAGGTAGTTAACTTCTTCCGCCTGGTGAGGGTTTCAGTATCTATAAGACAGCTCACAGGATAGGGCTCAGAATATTATCTATAGCCCATGAAGCAGGACTAAATGTCCTTGACTATGCTTAATGACTAAACTTTTATTATTTAGTCTTGTTGGACTGTTTTCCTTTGTTTCTGTATTTTCTCATTTCTCTGATTAAATTTATTCTTTGGCTAAAGTTTTTCCACAATCATAAGGCAGGCAGAGAACATGGGAGGGGAAGGACCATAGGGTCCTGCTCCGTTTCAAAAGGGGTCTCCCCCAGCTCGGTGCTTTGTGACCACCTAGAGGGGTGGGATAGGGAGGGTGGGAGGGAGATGCAAGAGGGAGGAGATATGGGGATATATGTGTATGTATAGCTGATTCACTTTGTTACACAGCAGAAACTAACACACCATTGTAAAGCAATTATACTCCAATAAAGATGTCTAAAAAAAGGGGGGGTCTCCCAAGTCTCTGCTTAAAGGAGGGTATCAGTGGTGGCCCTGAGAAAGTGAGAATGGGGCTCTAAATGAACTTCTCTTCTCAGATGAGGATTATTAGTTTGGAAAAGCTGAGGGATTGGATGCACTGTCTGCCATTTCAAGCAGGGCTTCCCAAAACTATGTCCACTGCTCAGTTCATTCCACTCGAACTTCTAGGCAAGAGACTGGAATCCCACAGCACAGTGGCCACTAACCTTGCCTCCTCACTGCCAATCATCCCCAGCTTAAAAATTCACTCATGATTCAGTCACTCACTCAGTGTCTACTATGCACTCAAGCACTGTGCTAAACTCTGGTGACACAGGGGTGAATAAAGAATATTCCCTGTCATCCCAGAACTTAGAGTCTAGTAGCAACAGTCTTTAGACATTACTGAGAAAAGCCATCAATCACATGGCCCACGGCTCAAGAGGCCTAAGCTGTCTTCTTTCAAATAAAGTTTGTTAGGTTTTTCCCTTTATAAAAGCAATGTGTGTTTATTTCATTTCAAAATACAGAAAAAATAGAGGAGAGAGAGAACTACCCATTGTCAAATGACAAGCAGACTGCCACATCTATATATATATATATATATATGACATTTTCGTTTATTTTTATTTATATACCTGGAATCATACTACATGCACAAATATATTTGGGTTGGCCAAAAAGTTCATTCAGTTTTTTTCTGTAAGATGGCTCTAGTAGTGCTACTTCATTCGAAACAATTTTGTTAGATTATATTGTGACAGCTGTCATATCAGGGTGCATTTTTTTAAAACTTATCAAAATTGGTGAATTTTTATGTAGCCATTTTAATATTGAAGATGGAAGAAAAAAAGCAACATTTTTGGCATATTACGCTTTATTATTTCAAGAAAGGTAAAAATGCAACTGAAACACAAAAAAGGACTTGTGCAGTGTATGGAGAAGGTGCTGTGACTGATCAAACGTGTCAAAAGCGGTTTGCGAAGTTTCGTGCTAGAGATTTCTCCCTGAATGATGCTCCATGGTCGGGTAGACCAGTTGATAGCAATCAAATCGAAACAGTAATTAAGAACGATCAACGTTATGCCACATGGGAGATAGCCCGACGTACTCAAAATATCCAAATCAAGCACTGAAAATCATTTGCTCCAGCTTAGTTATGTCTATCTCTTTGATGTTTGGGTTCCACATAAGTTAAGCGAAAAAAACCTTCATGACCATATTTCCGCAGGTGATTCTCTACTGAAACGTAATGAAAACGTTCCGTTTTTAAAACAAATTGTGACCGGCAATGAAAAGTGGATGCTGGGCTTCCCTGGTGACGCAGTGGTTGAGTGTCCGCCTGCCGATGCAGGGGACATGGGTTCGTGCCCCAGTCCGGGAAGATCCCACATGCCGTGGAGAAGCTGGGCCCGTGAGCCATGGCCGCTAAGCCTGCGCGTCCGGAGCCTGTGCTCCGCAACGGGAGAGGCCACAACAGTGAGAGGCCCGCGTACAACAACAACAGAAAAAGTGGATGCTGTACAATAATGTGGAACGGAAGAGATCGTGCGGCAAGCAAAATGAACCACCACCAACCACACCAAAGT
Organism: Leucopleurus acutus; assembly: GCF_964270905.1. Taxonomy (NCBI): domain Eukaryota; kingdom Metazoa; phylum Chordata; class Mammalia; order Artiodactyla; family Delphinidae; genus Leucopleurus; species Leucopleurus acutus. Next base: position 87,821,710 of record NC_139154.1, on the reverse strand, counting down.
CTGGTCTTCATCCAAAGAAGGTGATGTGTATATGGTGGGATTGGAAGGGCGTCCTCTATTATAAGTTCCTTCTGGAAAACAAAACAATTATTTCCAACAAGTACTGCTTCCAATTAGACCAACAGAAAGCAGCACTCAATGAAAAGTGTCCGGAATTAGTCAACAGAAAAAGTTTAACCTTCCATCAGAATAACCCAAGATTGCATGTCTCTTTGATGACCAAGCAAAAACTGTTACAGCTTGGCTGGGAAATTCTGATGCATCTGCCGTATTCACCAGACATTGCACCTTTGGATTTCCATTTATTTCGGTCTTTACAAAATTCTCTTAATGGAAAAAAATTTCAATTCCCTGGAACACTGTAAAAGGCACCTAGAACAGTTCTCTGCTCAAAAAGATAAAAAGTTTTAGGAAGATGGAATCAGGAAGTTGCCTGAAAAATGGTAGAAGGTAGTGGAACAAAAGGGTGAAAATGTTGTTCAATAAAGTTCTTGGTGAAAATGAAAAATGTGTCTTTTACTTTTACTTAAAAACCAAAGGAGGACTTCCCTGGTGGCGCAGTGGTTAAGAATCCACCTGCCAATGCAGGGCACATTGGTTCGAGCCCTGGTCTGGGAAGATCCCACATGCCACGGAGCAACTAAGCCCACGCACCACAACTACTGAGCCTGCGCTCTAGAGCCTGCGAGCCACGACTACTGAAGCCTGCGCGCCTACAGCCTGTGCTCCGAAACAAGAGAAGCCACGGCAATGGGAAGCCGCGCAACGCACCGAAGAGTAGCCCCTGCTCGCCGCAACTAGAAAAGCCCATGAGCAGAACCAAAGACCCAATGCAGCCCAGAAAATAAATAAATAAACCAAAGGAACTTTTTGGCCAAACCAATAGTCTATTTTTTCACTTACTATTATTATATTTTATAATATGCATTTCCCTTGTTTTTTTTAAATTTTAATGAACATCACTTTAATGACACACAATATGTCATAGAATGGACATATTTTATTTAGCCATCCTTTGAGTACAAGGCATTTTGTCCATTTCATGTTATCACTATTATATATATATATATATATATATATGACTTATAAAATATTTTTATGCAAAAAATAACTTAGTTTAGACTTCCAGAACTTAGGTTTTGGGCTCGGAGTAGGAGGAAGGGAAAGGAAACACGTTATTCTTACTCATGCTGACATACTCTAGAACAAAGCAAAATTCCCCAGATTTTGGAAGACCACACCTGTGTAGGAGGCACATGCCGCTGCCTGACTTGCCCCTGGAGTTCCTGGAGGAACTGCCACACCCACAGACTCTTGGGAGGGGCAGGCCAGCCTCCACCTCAGGCAGACAAGTTCATTGGATCAGGTCTGAACATATGACCCCAAATCGCCAGTCAATTGGTTGGCTAGAAACCAATCATATTTTTATCTTCTTAGAAATTGAACTAGGGGAATTCTCTGGAGGTCCAGTAGTTAGGACTCTTGTGCTTTCACTGCCAGGGTGGGGTTCCATCCCTGTTCCAAGGAGCTAAGATCTTTCAAGACTTGCAGCATGGCCAAAAAAAAAAAAAAAAAGAATTAAACTAAGAAACCCAGAGATCATAGGAAATAGATGGTGGGCACTTAGGGAGAAAAGACATTAAATAAGTTGAGATGGACAGCCTAGGCTAAACACAAGATATGTAGCAGAAGCACCTGGTCAGGATGAAAAGGGAGAAAAGGGGGAGGTGTGCCTAGAAAGCAGAAAGGAAGAGAGTGGCCTTTGTTCCTGCCAGCATTCCAGTTCCTACACCAGCTGTTGTTTGGTGGTTCGATATGATTTCAAATCCACTTGTTTTTGACAAAAATAAAGTTGTTTATAAGTAAAATTGTTTTGATATGAAAATGAAATTCTGTCAGGAGGTCATCATCCACATCTGTGGTTGCCCTAGGCACTCAGTAGCTCAGCTGCCGGGGGCGCTGCTGGGGGCTTATCAGTAAGAACAAATGAAGAAGCATCTATGGCCAGGGGACATTTAGACTATAAACACCCAGAGTTTGTGAAGACTATCCCAGAACGTACAGTCTGGACAAAGTGACTCCTTGTTGATGTAAATAGCTCTCCGAAGACCTCCGGGCACTAGCTCCTGCCTGGGCAAGGTGACTCTGCTGGGCAGTGGCAGTGGTGAATACCCCACCGAGCCCAGGCAGGATTTCACCTTGCCTGACAGCACCTGAGCCTTCATTCCTAGCAACGAGCTCTAGCAACAAGGAAAGCTCTTTCTCATAGCGGCTGCTGGATATCAGCTCTTAGTTGGTTAAGCCATCTCTCTTGAGAACTGGTAGAAAGGTACACCTTGAACTAAATTTGGACTTTCATGCTACGGTTAGAAGAGTGAAAAAGATCGACGTGTGTTGTTGAGTGAAAAATGCAAGTTGAAGAAAGAAATGTACAGTCCAATGTCATTTAAGTTTTTTAAAAGCCACACAAAATAATCTGATTATCATCTGTGTGTTTCTATATATGTGTGTGAATGCAGAGAAAAGAAACCCAAAAAGCAGTGATGACCAAAAAGGACTTAGTTTACTCTTATCATAAATCGTGATGTTGCTCAGGAAGAACTCAATAACATATTGTGTGATTTTATTTTAATAAAATTGTTTAAAATACATTATATATATATATACATATACACAAAAGAAAATTTGGAGAATACACAAAGAACATTAAAATAATCTCTAATCCCACCTCAACAGCTAACCCTCTAGAGCCCTTTGAGAAAGAGTCAGGGGTCTACTCAGGGGCTCAAAGCATGTCCATCAGGCTATCAGCTGCCCTTCTGCCTACAAGGGAGTCTGGCACCATTCAACCCAGGACACCTCCTAATCTAAATAGTACCCTAGACTCTGCAAACGTCATAGTGCGCACACACCATTTGTGATTCAAAATACATAACACTAAACAAAGTTCTAAATTTTCCCATTACTACTTCAATGCCTTTTTTAAGCAGTGAATATCAAAATCTTTTCAAACAAATTTTCCCCCCTCCCTTTCTTTGTTTGGGTATATGTTTTGTTTTGCTTTGTTCCATCAGGGTTTTTTGCGTCCCTGCTTCTAGGTGCCCTAAACCCACATGCCGTCTGCCTGTGGACTAATCCTGCACTGCTCCTCTCCCCACCCCCATGAAGGCTGTGTTTGCAAAGACACACCCAGGTTGCCTACACTCCCCCCGCCCTCCCCCTGCCCCACATCTATGCCTCCTGTTTCAGTCTTGCCATTGTGTCCCAGGCGAGCTGCAGAACAATGAATTCTTAGCAGATGATGGTATTGCCCTGTCTCCACGTTTCGAGCCAAACCCAGCTATGCCTGGCATCTGGGAGTCAGCAGTTTGTAGGCTTCTGTGACATTTGAGAGCTCACATCCCACTTCTTCCAGCATTTGGAAAAGAAGGAAGGACAGAGGGCTGCTCTTGTCACCACCAATGAGCTCATCCTTCTCAGAGAGGCAATAAGAAAGCTAAATTTCACCCCATGAATCAGGAAGCCTGAACTCATGAAAAAGCACACATTCCCCAGCTGCCTGACCCACCCAGCTGACATTTCTATAAAAAGGAGGGTTAGACTGAGGCCTCCTCCCTAGAATGAGTTAACTAATTCAACGAAGACAGACGTTTTTTAGTGAAACAAACCCTTCACACCAGCCCCCCGATTCCTCTGATTTCTATATACCTTCCAAGGTCACGACTGTTTTTTCAGGCCTCCTGTGGCTGAAGTCACACATGACTGGGAGCCCCTCCCAACTTCAACACTTGGGACAGTTTTACCAGGAGCAAGTCCCTTAACCTTAGTTTCAGTTTCTCAATCTGCAAACTGGAAACACTAATTCCTATCCTTTTGCATTGTGATCCTGGGGCAATAGTCACCGTCTCAAAACAGTGATGCCGTGGAATTCGATTTTCCCCCTCATCCATATTCACTCCAGACCAAAGCCATTGACTTGTCAACCTCAGCCTTACAAGATAATGGCCTGGTTCTCCTACCACAGGCTCCGCAGAATAGAGAGGTCTCTGTGTAGTTAGCCATCTGGTCTTTCAATCTCAGTTGACTTGCCAGTCAGCTTTCCTCCACATCTCTTAACTATGGGGCCAGTCCACCCTTGTTCTCTTTCTGAACTACTGCTTTACATTTATCTTTAAGCATATCTCTTTCTTTTCACTTTCCTCAGTGGGAATTTTGAAGACTTCAGCATCAGTGTCTACAAGATCTTCTTTCTCCCTTGGCCAGCAGCCATGGTCCTCCCCTCTCTGCAAGATATCTGATGCACTTTTTACTCTCTGGTCTTTCATGAGTCTGCTGTGAAGATTATACACTGATTCAGAATCTGAGTTTGGTCCAGCCTTAGAGTTTGCACACCTGAGTACAACAGCCCCTTTGCAGCTTTGTCTCTGCCTCTTGCAGGTCTCTGTTATTGCAAAGCATGGCATTGATACACATTAGTTCTAAACTATCCTGTCGTGCTGTTATGGGCTGGTGGTCATTATTCTAGATCTCCTCTTTTGTGGAACTAAAATCACTAATGTTGAATAATTTTAGAGTAGTCAGGAGTCACAGGAAATGAAAAGTAAGCTTTGGGGTCCTTTCTCTGTGATTGCCTCATCATTGATTCAAAACTTCTGGAAGGAAAGGCAAAATTATGGAAACAATAAAAAGATCCATGGTTGCTAGAGCAGAGGAAGGGGGAGAGAGGAATACGCAGAGCACAGAGGATTTTTAGGGCAGTGAAAATACCACGTATGATATTATGATGATGGGTATATGTCATTATACATTTGTCCGAACCCATAGAATGTACAACATCAATAGTAAACCCTAAAGTAAAGTATGGACTTTGAATGATTATGATATGTCAAAGTAGGCTTATCCTTAGTAAAAAATGTACCATTTTGGTGAGTGATTTTTTTCTTTTTTCTTTTTTTTTTTTTTTGCCACACCATGTAGCTTGTGGGATCTTAGTTTCCCAACCAGGGACTGAACCCAGGCCCTCAGCAGTGAGAGCAGGCAGTCCTAACCACTAAACAGTCAGGAAATTCCCTGGTGAGTGACAAGGATAATGAAGGAGGCTATGCATGAGTGAGGATAGGGGGTGTATGCAAAATCTCTACCTTCCTCTCAATCTTATTTGTAGGTCCTGTTCTACTCTTGTGTTTCCCACTTAGATAAGTTCCTTTAGCATTTGTTGTAGAGCTGGTCTGGTGGTGCTGAATTCTCTTAGCTTTTGCTTGTCTGTAAAGCTTTTGATTTCTCCGTCGAATCTGAATGAGTTCCTTGCCGGGTAGAGTAGTCTTGGTTGTAGGTTCTTCCCTTTCATCACTTTAAATATATCGTGCCCCTCCCTTCTGGCTTGTAGAGTTTCTGCTGAGAAATCAGCTGTTAACTTAATGGGGGTTCCCTTGTATGTTATTTGTCATTTTTGCCTTGCTGCTTTTTTGTGTGTGTGTGTATGGTATGCGGGCCTCTCACCGCTGTGCCCCCCCCCCCCCCTGCGGAGCACAGGCTCCGGACGCGCAGGCTCAGCGGCCATGGCTCACGGGCCCAGCTGCTCCACGGCATGTGGGATCCTCCCAGACTGGGGCACGAACCCGCGCCCCCTGCATTGGCAGGCAGACTCTCAACCACGGCACCACAAGGGAAGCCCACCTTGTTCCTTTTAATAATTTTTCTTCATTTTTAATTTTTGTCAATTTGATTACTATGTGTCTCCTCATGTTTGTCCTTGGGTTTATCCTGCCTGGGACTCTCTGCACTTCCTGAACTTGGGTGGCCATTTCCTTTCTCATGTTAGGGAAGTTTTCGAATATAATCTCTTCAAATATTTTCTTAGGTCCTTTCTCTCTCTCTTCTCCTTCTGGGACCCCTATAATATGAATGTTTGTGCATTTAATATTGCCCCAGGGGTCTCTTAAGCTGTCTTCATTTCTTTTCATTCTTTTTTCTTTTTTTTTTTTGCATTTTATTTTATTTATTTTTTTATACAGCAGGTTCTTATTCGTTATCCATTTATACATATCAGTGTATATATGTCATTCTTTTTTCTTTATTCTGTTCCATGGCAGTGAATTCCACCATTCTGTCTTCCAGGTCACTTATCCGTTTTTCTGTCTCAGTTATTCTGCTATTGATTCCTTCTAGTATACTTTTCATTTCAGTTATTGTATTGTTCGTCTCTGTTTGTTTGTTCTTTAATTCTTCTAGGTCTCTGTTAAACATTTCTTGCATCTTCTCGATCTTTGCATTCATTCTTTTTCCAAGGTCCTGGATCATCTTCACTATCATTATTCTGAATTCTTTTTCTGGAAGGTTGCCTATCTCTACTTCATTTAGTTGTTTTTCTGGGGGTTTATCTTGTTCCTTCATCTGGTACATAGTTCTCTGCCTTTTCATTTTGTCTATCTTTCTGTGAATGTGGTTTTTGTTCCACAGGCTGCAGGATTGTAGTTCTTCTTGCTTCTGCTGTCTGCCCTCTGGTGGATGAGGCTATCTCAGAGGCTTGTGCAAGCTTCCTGATGAGAAGGATTAGTGGTGGGTAGAGCTAGGTGTTGCTCTGGTGGGCAGAGCTCAGTAAAACTTTAATCTGCTTGTCTGCTGATGGGTGGGGCTGAGTTCCCTCCCTGTTGGTTGTTTGGCCTGAGGTGACCCAGCACTGGAGGCTACAGGCCCTTTGGTGGCGCCAGTCGCAACTCCGGGAAGGCTCACACCAAGGAGTGCTTCCCAGAACTTCTGCTGCCAGTGTCCTTGTCCTCATGGTGAGCCACAGCCACACCCCCGCCTCTGCAGGGGACCCTCCAACACTAGCAGGTAGGTCTGGTTCAGTCTCCTCTAGGGTCACTGCTCCTTCCCCCGGGGTCCCAATGCACACACTACTTTGTGTGTGCCCTCCAAGAGTGGAGTTTCTGTTTCCCCCAGTCCTGTCAAAGTCCTGCAGTCAAATCACGTTAGCCTTCAAAGTCTGATTCTCTGGGAATTCCTCCTCCTGTTGCCAGACCCCCAGGTTGGGAAGCCTGACATGGGTCTCAGAACCTTCACTCTAGTGGATGGCCTTCTGTGGTATAAGTGTTCTCCAGTTTGTGAGTCACCCACCCAGCAGTTATGGGATTTGATTTTATAGTGATTGCACCCCTCCTACTGTCTCACTGAGGCTTCTCCTTTGTCTTTGGATGTGGGGTATCTTTTTTGGTGAGTTCCAGTGTCTTCCTGTCCATGATTGTTCAGCAGTTAGTTATGATTCCAGTGCTCTCACAAGAGGGAGTGAGCACACGTCCTTCTACTCCACCATCTTGAACCAATCTCCTCAGAAGACTCCCTTCCTCTCAATGTTATTGTAAACTTAAAAATACTCTTAAAAAAATAGTCTTAAAAAAGAAAAAATAAAAAACCTGGAAGGGACAAACCCTATTGTCCTTCTTGCTTAGCTATAGAACTTTCTTTCAGGAGGCTGCTCACAGGTAGAAATTCCAAACTTCTGGGAGCCGGACTCCAGAGGTGTTTGTTTCATTCTTCATCTTGCTTCTTTTTATCCTCCTTTACTCTTTTCATTTCCGCACTCCCCACCTCTCTTTCCTCACCCAGAACCTGCTTTTCTATTTTCTTTCTCTTTTTTCTTTTTCTGTTCTTGTTTGCAATGATCATTTCCATCCTCAAAGAGTTTTACATTGTGCCTTGACCTGCATACTCAATTAGAGAGGACCCTAAATCCAATGACTAGTGTCCTTATAAGAAGAGAAGACACACAAAGACATACAGAGAAGGAGACCATGTGAAGATGGAGGCAAGGGTTGGCATGTTGCAGCCATAAGCCAAGGAATGCTAAGGATTGCCAGCAGCTAGTAGAAGCTAGGAGAGAGGCATGGAACAGATTCTTCCTCAGGGGTTCCAGAGGGAACCAACCCTGTCATGATGTTTTTTGACTTCTAGCCTCTCCATAAGAGAATTAATTTCTTTGTGTTAAGCCAAGAAATAAAATAGAGTCAACAGTGATTGATGATGGTGATGGTTGTACAATTATTCAAACATACTAAAAAATATCAAATTGTATACTTCAGAGTGGGTGAATTGTTCGGCATGTGAATTATATCTCAATAAAGCTGGGGTTTTGTTTGTTTGTTTTGTTGTTTTGTCCTCACCACACAGCATGCAGAACTTCCCCGACCAGGGATTGAACCCATGCCCCCTGCATTGGAAGCACAGAGTCTTAACCACTGGACCACCAGGGAACTCGAAAGCTGTTATTTTTTTTAAATTGTGTCCTATAGAGAATGGACTTGAGGACATGGGGAGGGGAAGGGTAAGCTGGGATGAAGTGAGAGAGTGGCATGGACTTATATATACTACCAAATGTAAAATCGATAGCTAGTGGGAAGCAGCCGTGTAGCAAAGGGAGATCAGCTCGGTGCTTTGTGTCCACCTAGAGGGGTGGGATAGGGAGGGTGGGAGGGAGACGCAAGAGGGAGGAGATATGGGGATATATGTATATGTATAGCTGATTCACTTTGTTATAAAGCAGAAACTAACAGACAATTGTAAAACAATTATACTCCAATAAAGATGTTTAAAAAAAAATGTGTCCTGACCTGCCAGTGGCCTTGCTTCCTTCCCCTTTTAGCACCAGCTTCAGAGGCTTCTGTACACGTTCCTCATAGAGGCATTTGCCCTACTTGTGCTTCTTGCTCACATCGATCCCAGTCCTGGGGCCCCTACCACACTCGCCCCACCAGTCCCAGGCAGAGAGAGAGATTAAAAACAAAACAAAAACCATAGCATGGACCTACTGAAGGACATTTAGGTTGTTTCCACTTTTCACCTCAGCAAAGGAACCACAGTGGCCATTCTTACTCACATTGAATTGTGCACTAGTGTGAGAGTTTCTCTAGGGGATAGGCTAGAGTGTCATTCTTGGGTCATAAGGTATATATTCAACTCCCCTAGACATTGACAAATTATTCTTCAAAACAGTTGAAATAATTTACTTCCTACCAGCATTCCCATTTACCAGCTCCTCACCAACCCTTGACATACCAGACTTGATTTTTTTTCAGCATGATTATTATAAAATGCTGTTTTAGTGGGCATTTCTCTGACTACCAGTGAAGTTGAGCATCTGTCTGTTCGTTTATGAATATTCAGGTTCTTTCTCTACTAACCACCCATTCCTATCCAAACAACAATTTTTACTGGGTTATTTGTCTTTTATTTCTTGATGTGTATTCTGGGTACTAATTATTTGTCAGTTATATATATATGGCAGATATCTTTGCTCAGTCTACAGCTTGTCTTTTTGAAACTGTGCACCTCAGATTGGGACTTGAACCCATGTGCCGGGACACAAACCCAACATAAACCCATGCAGCTGGGACTCAAACCCAGACAAAACCAGCAGTCTTCCAACTGAGATCACACACCTGGTTTCAGGACTTAATGAAGCTCAGGTTCTTGATGTCTCATCACAGAAAGAATTCAGTGAGAGACAAAGTGATAGGTAAGAAGTGGATTTATTTAGAGAGAAACACACTCCACAAACAGAGTGTGAGCCATCTCAGAAGGTGAGAAGAGCACCAGGGTATGGGGTTGTCAGTTTTTATAGGAGTGGGTAATTTCCTAGGCTAATGAGTGGGAGGAGTAATCCAGCTATTTTAGTAAGGGGCGGGGATTTCCAGGAACTGGGCCACCGCCCACTTTTTGATACTTATGGTTGGTCTTGGAACTGTCATGGCGCCTGTGAGTGTGTCATTTAGCTTGCTGACGTGAGCATATACTGAGGCTCAAGGTCTAGTGGGAGTTGACTTGTCTGCCATCTTGGACCCATTTGGTTCTAATCAGTTTATATCATGTCCTCGGGCTATGTCATTCTTTCAAAGGTTGTGCCTTTGGTTATGATGTGTTTTAGTATTTGCAGTGTTTTAATTTTAATGTTGTCAAATGTTCCTTTATAGTTCATGGGAATTTTTTGTTGTATTTGAGAAATCTATCTCTACCCCACAAAAATACTCTTCCTTTTAAAGTTTTATGCTTTTCTTCCACATTTGGGCTTTAATCCGTGTGATATTTATTTTGTGTGTGATGTGAGGTAGGGATTTATTTTTATATTCTCCATAGAGAGCCACTGGTTCCAGAACATTTATGGAATAGTTCATTATTTCCTATACTCCGTAGCACTTCTGCCATTAAATTCAAGTTCCTCTGCCATTAAATTCAAGCTCCCATATACATTGGATAGCTCAGAAATTCATCCCTTAAAAGTCAGTTTTAAGTTCTACATTTTATGATGTCTTTTTTTCTTTTGGCCATGCCACGCAGCTTGTGGGATCTTAGCTCTCCAACCAGGGATCAAGCCCAGCCCCTCGGCAGTGAAAGCACTGAACCTTAACACTGGACTCCCAGGGAATTCCCTATGATGTCTTAATAACTTAAAGAAGAATATCTTCACCACATTCTTCTTCAAAATTGTCTTAGCAATTCTTGATCCTTTACACTTTATTTTCTTTTATCCTTTACCCTTTAATATTAGTTTTATCAAATTCCATGAAAATCCTTCTCAAAGTTTGACTTTGTCAGGGAGGAAAACACTTTTCTCTACCTTTCTAGGTTATTCTGGCTGGTCTAAGAATTAAATTGACGTGAGACAGATTAACAGAAGAAAATCACATAAGAGTTGAATAACATGTATACATGGAAGAAACCCAGAAAAACTGAATAACAAGCCCAAATGGCTGAAACTCTCACTTTAAATGCCATCTTCAGTTAAAGACAAAAGAGAATATTGAAGGTAGTGGTTTGGGACTTCAAAGGGGAGGAAGCAGTTGACATGGAGATGGAAAAGCACATGTTTGGTAAATAAGTATTGCTGGGCCATGCAGAGACAATGGGACACAGAGTGGAATTTTTTTTTTTTTCCCCTGTGTCCCAGCGCTTGAGGATAGAACCCGCGGAACGGAAGCCGCCGGTGCCGAAGACATGACGCGGAGGGGGCCGAAGCCCTTTCCCTCTACCTCCGTACATTACTCGGACCGAGACCGCACGCCCTATCCCCGCCAAAAAAAGGAGGGTTACAGAGTGGAATTTTAACAAAGAGATTTCGCTAGGCTCCTCCCTGTCTACACACCTAATTCACTCTATAGTTATCTACGGTGATAACGTCTTTGCTGGAACACATCCTCTATCTACATTCTTTTAGGCAGTTAGGAGGAAGGTCAAAGCTTTTTCCTGAATCTTTTGGGCCTTGATGTTTTCCAGTTCGAAATAGTCTGCACGCCAAAGAGACATTTTGGGGTAGCAAGTATGGCTCCCCTACAACTTGAATTACATTCGTTTATAATTTTTTTATTTGGGAACTGGCATGGCCAGTTTCTAACAAAAGGGGGAGCCAGTGGCCATGCTAAGGAGTGAGTGGGCAAGGCTCAGACCTTCATCAACACCCTCTCCTCACTACCACACCCCACAAGCCTCCTCTTAAAACACTGAATCTCCAGCAAAACCCTGCAATTGCAGTTTCAAGACAAGTTTCCTAAGTCTTCTCAACCCTCTTCCAACCAGCTCACTGCCCCTATACCCTGTGGTATAAGAATTCTGGAGGAGAGAGCAGGGGGGCTGTGAGCAGCGGGTAAGTGTCACCAAATTGGTTAACCAGGGTTCCGAGCCTGGGCTGAGACCCCTTGTCTCAGTCAGGGAAGTTCTTTTTCCAGTCGGATTCGCAGCCAATAACGAAACCAATGACTGGAATAGCACAAGCTTTATTCAATGGCCAAAGAATGGAGAATTGGGAACCTAGTTCACAAATCAACTTCTCAACCCAATTTGGGTGGAGACACCAAATATATAGAAGGGTCAAGGCAAAAGGGAGAGATTTGGAAAGACTGAGAGGAATGAATATTCATGGGTTATCCGAGAACAGGGGTGTGGTTTGGTCCAGGAACTAATGCAGCTCTCCTCTTCAGTCCTTGTATGAGCTTTTCCAGTTGTTGTCATGGCAATCGTCAACTGTCATGGCACCGGTGGGTGTGTCATTTAGCATGCTAATGTATTACAATGAGCGTATAATGAGGCTCAAGGTCCAGCTGAAGTCAAATCTTCTGCCACCTTGGGTCTAATTTGTTCTAACCAGTTCTTGGTTTTTTTTTGCTCTTTGCAGCTCCCTCCTGAAACTTAGATAAGAGTAATTGGTTTCTTTTTTTTTTTTTTTTTTGGCTGTGCTAGGTCTTCGTTGCAGCATGTGGGCTTCTCAGTGGCAGTATGCAGGCTTCTTAGTTGTGGCATGTGGACTCCTTAGTTGCGGCATATGAACTCTTACTTGTGGCATGCATGTGGGATCTAGTTCCCCGATCAGGGATCGAAGCCAGGTCCCCTGCATTGGGAGCGGGAAGTCTTACCCACCGGACCACCAGGGAAGTCCCCAAGAGTAACTGGTTTTTTTTTTTTTTTTTTCGAGAGAGGGGCTGGGGTATGACTCTGGGGCAACAGCCTTGGTAACAAAATAACAGGTCCCAGGCATTGTCCTATTCTGATTCTTGTTCTAAAGGCACTTGGGCCCTCCAAACAGTCTACAAAACCTATTTATCACCTTTTCATTCCAGAGCATTTTAGGGCCTCTGGGGGGAATGAAGGGGCTGCATGATTGCTTATAAAACCTTATTCTACCCTCACAACCCCAGGGCCAGGAAGGGCCCCAGGGAAGCAACTCCTGAAAGGCCCAGTGGGACTCCTCAAGCTGGGCAAGACTTTTATAAAACTAGGACCAGGGCACAAAGGACTCAAAGGAAGTGTGAGTTGAAAAGAGAGGGTGCGCCCAGCAGTCAGCTAATTGAGGAGAGTGAGATAAAGAGATCAATTACAGTGAATGAGGACAGGAGTAAGGCAAAGCAACAATCCTGCACTGTACCACAGGCGTGCAATCTGGGGAGCTGTTACTATCTCTAGACCTGGAGGGGACAAGCTGGGAAAGGTCACTGTAACCCAGAGAGACCCACAGCTATGAAAGAGAACTATTCAACAGAGCATGGCCTTCAGCAGAGAGAGACAGCCACTGCCACCCTATGGCCCAGGCAGTCCCACTGAGCATTTAGCGCCCTGCTTCTTAAAGCAGAGGCCCATTGATTGGGGTAAGCAAAGCAGAAATCACTAAGTGGTCCTCTATTTCATGCCCCTATCCCTTGGCCCTAGGGTTGGCTGGGTCCTTCTTACACACAGGGAAATCTACAGGCTTATATTCAGTGGCCCACAAACCTATTTCAGCTGTTTGCCCTGAGTAAGGCAAGGAAGAGCTGAGCTGCATCTGAGCTTGGCGTTCCTAGATCAGATAAGAGAGGCCACCAAAATCTCCCCCCACCACACACACACACACACACACACACACACACACACACACCCCACATGTACATATATAGTCATAGCTATATTCTACAGTCGTTAGTTATTTTATTATCAAGCATGCTCTCGGTAAGTAAATTGGTCTTCAAACTACTGAGAGAAGACTTTGAAGTTCCTGAAAGCAATCTGGAGAGTGAGGAGTGAGGAGAAAAAAAAAAAAAGGAGGAAAATCAAGGAAAGAGGAGACTATAAAAGGCTTAAGACTAGGGTCCGGTCTCTGAGCTCCAGGACGGACTTGAAACAAGCACGTCCCTCTTTTCCTCACAGCCATGCTCTTTTCGTGCTTAGATGAAGCAAGAAAACGTTAGAACCTGCAAACGGAGATACTTTCTATTTCACATATTGTTAGAAGAATAAAGTAATTTCAATGAAAATACTTGATACAGAGTAGATCCTAAATATGTGTGAGTTAAAACTAAAGACTTTTCATTCCTCTCTAGCGGGCTGGTGAGTTCTGCTCAAGCCACTTACCCTTCCTCACTGCTCACTCTGGAAACAGAAGCGACTTGAACTAGCTCAGCCGACCACCCCTTCTCCCTGAACCTCGACCTCTTCCCTGTTTCATCAGTTGCACTCTCTCTCAGAAGGAATGGCCACCTTCCAAGGCTAAGCCCTCCATCTGGACCTTGGACCCCGCTCCTCTCTGGGCCAGGATATACCAATTACTCCTCTTTAGCCTGGTTTCTCTTCCTCTGTCTCCTTTCCCTGCCTATACACTTGCTTAGTCTTAGCCAAGATTTTTTTTTTTTTTCGGTACGTGGGCCTCTCCCTGTTGTGGCCTCTCCCGTTGCGGAGCACAGGCTCCGGACGCGCAGGCTCAGCGGCCATGGCTCACGGGCCCAGCCTCTCCGCGGCATGTGGGATCTTCCCGGACCGAGGCACGAACCCGCGTCCCCTGCATCGGCAGGCGGACTCTCAACCACTGCGCCACCAAGGAAGCCCGTGTGTCTGTTTTATATGTATATATAAATTATATTACCTAATTTTCTGTATATTATTATGTTTTTGCATCTTAAAAAACCTTTCCTGCTGAGCAGAGACTGCTATCTCCCATTTCTTAGAGATAGCAAAGGATCTAGCCAGGACACAAACTAAGCAAGCCAGAGCCAGGTCACATCTATTTTACCTGACCTGGAAGCAATATTCCTATGCCTTAATCATCCCAGGGTCAGGTATCCCAAAAATTGTCCCCCCCAACCCTGAGTAAGAGCAGATTTAGATTGATAAACAACAAAGGGCTCCCTGGCGCTCACCTCTGGATAACTGGGACCTGTGAGTGTGACAGCCTGCTCCAGTGACTAGGAATCACCCCTAAAGCCCAGTGAAACTATTCAAACTGGCCAGTCCTAAACTGCTCACCCTGTCTTGCCTTGTTGTTTCCACAGAAACCCCAAGAAACTCCATGGACTGAGGGCTCCCCTCACTCCTGCTTCCTGGCCACCAGGGTGTCTCTCCCCGTAGTCCCGTGTGACGTGCTGTGCCTCCTGTCTCTAGGACCCATGAGTGCAATAAACTTTGTTTTCCTGAGCCCCTCCTCTGTCTCCTCTTGTGGCTGCACCTGACTAACCTTGTTGTAAAAGAATACAAAACAGTGTTTGTGTGTGTGTCTCTGCACCTCTCTGTGTCTGAGTATGTGTGTGTTTCTGTGTCTGTGTGAGAGCCTGTCTGTCTGTCTACCTGTCTGCATGTGTCCGGGTGGCCTTGGAAGGAGTCCTTGGATAAGGTGTTTCTTGATAAGCTCTGGGAGCAATCCCTATCCCTTCAGCCTCCTTGCTTCAAGCCTCCTTGTACCTGAGTGTTTTGCCCTCACACACACTGTGCACCCAGGTGTACACACACATACACACACTTTGCTTTGATTGGTAGATCCCTAAGTTCCTACTGGATGGGGCCTCCAAACGTTTTTTCTTCTTTCATTCCCTGAATTATATCCACATGAGTATAGATTCCCTGATGTAAAAGGAAATCTAAAGATCCTACAATCTAGTGCTTTCTTAAGAAATTTGACAATAACTTTTTTTTTAATCATCGTCCATTGATAGAACATGAGTTGGGCCACTTGGATTCAACTAAGTAGCCAAAACGGTCTCATAGGGGAGTTAAATGCTACACAAAATGATCCTAAGTATATTCATATGTTGGAGTGAAAATATTTTGAAAAACTAAATCATTTTTATTGCAGGAAGAACATAAAGCACAAACTATGACAAAATTGTACCATAATTACAAGACAAGAGGCCTAGCATGGACCAGTGATCACCGAGTAGATGGTGGGTCTGGACCCCACCATCATCATCGGTAATCACTGCCCATCCATGCAGCACGCCCTCTACCTCGTGTGCCTAGGCCTGGCTCACCACCCCTTAAAGATAGTTTATGACACAATAATAATTACAATATACGTGTTTCTATTTTACTACATGTTTTTAAATATATTTAAGAAAAAATACAGTCTGCATTATTTTGAGAGTTTGGTTGGTTTTAGGATTTTTAGAATCACCTCACAGAAGAGAAATTTAGAAACATTGATCTAACCTCATTTTCAATCTGCTAAACTGAGTCCAAGAAGAGGAAATGACCTGACCAAGATGCTAGGGGTTTTGTTTCAGAATCTCAGGAGGAAAAAAGATTTGGAGAAGATTCACAGGCTAAGTACCTACTGGTCTCTTATCTTGAGGAGACTCTGGGGCCCACGAGGACTGGCAGGCTGCTGGGAGTCATGGGAGAGTCAGAAGACCTGGAGCTATTGCTGGAATTTTCAACATGTTAAGTATTTAAAACAGAGATCTGAACTCAGGAGGACTGTGGGAGCAGGGAGGAGGTCAGTGACCTGCCACCTCTTAGGCTGTGACCTGGCCCAGGGCTGGGCAACCTGCTCGTGGTAAAGGTCTCCACATGGGGCAGAAGCTCAGACCTGAGGACCTCAGCTGTCAGCCCAGGGAGGTTTTGGGTTCAGGGCTCTCTTCTTTCTCATGATGTTCCCATTTATAAGAGTTGTACATGGTTCTTAAAGAAAATTTGGCAAAATACTGAAATGTAGAAAGAAAAACACAATTTCACCTATTTCTACCTTCAAAACAACTCTGCAAATGTGTTAGTATATCTCAAATTGTTACAAAACTTGTAAGTCTGGGGAAATTTTCTTTATTATCATAGTTATTCCATCAAATATGTTTTGTGGTCCTAAAAGTCACAGTGAGGGCAGGCACTATTGCACTTAGGAACCAAAGTTGTTATTAGGGTTCCTGGCATATACCAGGCATCACTTCTTTCCCCAGTATGTGAGTGGTCTCTAAGCAACAAAAAATACAAGGCAGGACCTGTCCCATTGACAGGTCCCATTAAGCTCTGGTCACAAATCTCTCCTTAAGAGGAGAAGCTACTCCAATATCTGTCCTTAATATTTTCTGTTCCACTTCATTGATGTGCTCAGAAGAATAGAAGCAAAAACTCAGCCAAAAGCATCCCTGATAACAAAATAACAATTGTACGACACTTTGTAGATCTTAACATGTTTGCGTGTGGCGGCGGTGGGGGGAATATGTATACATACACACACACACACACACACACACACACATATATGGAGAGGTTAACAACAGAGCTCCATGATTAACTACTGTAAACAAGTTTCCAGGATGCCTTTCTAACGGAAGTAGTTTGCATACTCTGCCAGTGCCATCAGAACAGAAGTCAAAGCTCCAGTATGCGCCATCTGTCTTCTGTTCTCCATTCACCTGCACACATCAGCTCACCTGCTTTCCCAAAGCTACAGGCAGAGGAAAGATAATTCTGTTAACCCTTAGAGTGATTTACATGGGTAAGACAGCAGGAGACATGAGTAGGAGAGTGTTGTCTTCGAGTTGAAGGAGGTGAGAAGAAAAAAAATCTCGTTACAGTAATCAGATTTTTGGTACCAAAGATAGAGTGACTTAGGGCATCTTTGGCAAGGAGGCACTGAGCGAGGATGGGCCACATCCTCGAGAATCAGAATAGCATTCTGTGAACCAAGTGGGAAGGAATGCATCGCTCAGGAAGCCAGGTGAGGAGAGGCTGTCATTAAGGCAATCTGGGCAGAGCTGTGATTACAGGATGAAATGAAGATGGAAACCCAGTCCACAGCACCAGCTCCCTGCCATGTGCTAGAGCTTTCCCAGGCTGCCTTTTTGTCCACCTAGTATATCTGAGCAGTGACGTGGCCTTAAGGCTTTGTGGGGAAAGCACATGATAGTAAAAAATAATAATAATTTAAAAGTGTTGCTGTTGAGTGAGTTGCAGTATTACATGATCTGATCAATCCTCACTCCCTCGCTCATTAATTATGATGGAATGTTCCAACTTGAAAAAATTTTTATATAACCAAGAGAGATATATTTATTGGAGAAAACATAGAAATTCCATGTAACCATTCAGAAGAAAATTATAATCATTTGTAATCTTATCACCCACACATAACAAACCTTAACATTTTATCATGTAACTCCCCAAACTTTCCTCTATGCATATATACATGTTTCTTATAAATATAAAATCTTTTGCACAGAACCTTTTGTTACTTGACTCTCAAGTAATTCAATCAATCAAATACACATCTTTCCACATCAATAAAAACCACTCTCACAGCATCATTCTTTATGTCTTCAGGGTACTCCATAATATAGTACATTCATTAGTTATTTAATCAATTTTCTATGGTTACACATTTAGTTGCTTCCAAATATGGAATATTATAAATGCTGTACTAAACATCCTTGTTCACATATCTTTCCAAACATGTCTGATTATTTCCCTAGGTTCTTCCTTTTAGACGAATTGTTGGGTCAAGAAATTTTCATGTATTTATGATTTTTTTAATATATATTGCCAAATGGCCTTCCTTGTCTTACAGATAAGTTGTACCATTTACAACCACCACCATTGTATAAATGTTCCTCTCATCTTCACCTGCAACTGGTTTTATTCTGCTACCTCACAAGATGAACAGTGGTATAAAGAATAGTGATTTGTTTTCTTTTTGATTTCTTAAATTTCTAGTGAAGCTTAATATTATTTCACATGTACATTAGTTTCCTAGGGCTACTGTCCCAAAGTATGACAAACTGGGTGGATTAAAACCACAGAAATGTACTCTCACAGTTCTGGAGACTGGAAGCCCAAAGTCAAGGTGTTGGTAGCCATGGGGCTGCCCCCTCTGAAGGTTCTAGGGGCGGATCTGTTCCAGGCCTCTCTCCCAGCTTCTGGTAGCCTTGAGGGTTCCTTGGTTTGTAGATGGCTGCCTTCTCCCTGTGTCTCTTCACATGACCTTCCCTCCGTGCATGTCTGTCTCTGTGTCCAAATTTCTCCTTTTTATAAGGATACCAGTCATATTGAATTAGGACCCACCCTAATGACCTGTGTTAGCTTGATTACTTCTGTAAAGATCCTATTTCCAGATAAGGTTGAATTCCAAGGTGCTAGGGGTTGGGACTTCAACGTATCTTTTTGGGGAGACACAATTCAAATCATAACAACATGTGTACTAGCCATGCGTATTTCTTTTTCTTGTGATGAATTGTTCACTTTTCTATTAAGTGGTTTGTCTTTTTCTTTGATTGGTAGGAGCACTTTATATTATCTATCACAGGGGTCCCCAACCCCCCGTCCGCGGCCTGTTAGGAACCCGGCCCCACAGCAGGTGGTGAGTGGTGGGTGAGAAAGGGAAGCTTCATCTGACGCTCCCCATCGCTCGCATTACTGCCTGAACCTTCCCCACCCCTACCCCTACAACCACCCCCGTCCGTGGAAAAATTGTCTTCCACAAAACTTGTCCCTGTGCCAAAAAGGTTGGGGACCACTGATCTATCACATAGGTTCCTAATATTTTCCTAGGTTATAGGAAACAAGAGTTTAAACTTTTTTTATGTATTCATCTTTTTCTATTTCTTGTTTTTATATCCATATGAGGAAGCATTCTACCTCAAGGTTATAAAAATAATTTGCCTGTGTTTCTTCTAGTACTTTTTGTTTTATTTTTAAAATTTAAATCTGGGTTTTGTTTTGTTTTGGCTGCTTTGGTCTTCATTGTTGCACGTGGGCTTTCTCTACTTGCGGCAAGTGGGGGTTACTCTTCGTTGCGGTGCACAGTTCTCATTGCGGTGGCTTCTCTTGTTGCAGAGAACAGGCTCTGTGCGTGCAGGCTCAGTAGTTGTGGCTCCCAGGATCAATAGTGGTGGCACACGGGCTTAGTTGCTCTGCGGCATGTGGGATCTTCCCGGACCAGGGATCGAACCTGTGTCCCCTACATTGGCAGGCAGATTCTTATCCACTGCGCCACCAGGGAAGCCCTTAAATCTGGAGTTTATTTTGTGATCTAGGTTATTTTTTTCCCCACATGGCTAGTCAATTGTTCCAATATGTTTATTGAATGACTCCTCTTTTTCCCCAGTGATTTGAAGCCATCTTATCTTTTATTAAAATTTTATATATATACTTGGATCTATTCCTGAACTCTTTATTTTGTTAAATTTTTCTGTCTGTCTTTAATAATATATTTATTAAGTTATTATTACTTAAGTTATAACTTTATAGTTTTAAATAACTGCACTATAACTTTGTATAAAGTTATTATAACTTTGTAATACATTTAATATTTGAGGTAAATATTCTCATCATACTCAGAGAAATTTCTATCCTTAATTTATTAGGCAATCTTATTAAAAAATATTTTTATCAAATGCCTTTGTAATAAATATATCCCTAGATAATGATATCATTTTTCTCATTGGTTCATTATTCAGCAAATACCTTTTGAACACCTGCTATGTGACAGGACTGTGCTGTGTGCTGGATACATGGTAAGCAAAACACACATGGTCCCTGCCCCCATGAAGCTTACTTAGAGTCTAGTAGAGAACACAGATATTAATCAGATAATCATATAATGAATGTAAAATTACAACCACAGCAGGTGCGAGGAAGAAAAGGCTTACAATACTCAATGTGTGATCCATGGACCAGCAGCAAGGGCTTTACCTAGGAGCTTGTTAGAAACACAGAATCTCCAGTCCTTCCATGCCTCCCCAGTCAGAATCTGTATTTTAACAGAATCTCAAACCCTACAGTTTGAAAAGCGCAGGAGTAAGGGGAATTTGACTGATTAGAGAGGTAAGAAAGATTTCTTGAGGAAGCAATGAGTTAACTTAGATCTGAGAGGCATTAAATAAGTCTAAAAGGGAGGGAAGAATGATGTGAGTGGAGGGAACAGCATGTGCAAATGTGATGTGATAGACGTGTGGTGCATATGAAGAACAAAACAGGCCAGCAGGGCTGGAACACAGCACTCCAGGGAGGGGCTGGGTGGGGGCGGGATGAGCCTGCAGAGAGAGGAGAGGACCTTGTGTACTGAGGAGTTTCTGTCTTCACATTAAACGTGTTAGGAAGCTATGGCTGTGTTTGAAACATGAGCATAACTTGATTATATTTGAACTATGAAGTTAATATTTTTGCATTCTTGTTCACTCATTAGTCTATAGGGGGTTTTTATGTTTGTTCATTGGCCTGTTTGGGGGATCTTTTGTTTTATTTTTGTCTCAGGATTATGCTAGTTTTGTAAAATAAAGTAAAATTTTCTGCTATCCAACAGTGTATATATGATGGGAATTCTTTTCTTCAAAGATTTGAAAGAACTCACCTACGCATGAAGCTTCTTGAACATATATTGATAATTTATATTAGCCTAAAAAGGAATTTCATCAAGGTTTTAAAATACATTAGCACAGCACTATGCATAATATTCTAATAATTCTTGTTCTGCACAATATCTATATTTAGGTCCCTTTTTTTTTTTTTTTTTTTTTTTTTTTTTTTTTTTTTTGCGGTACGCGGGCCTCTCACCGCCGCGGCCTCTCTCATTGCGGAGCACAGGCTCCGGACGCGCAGGTCCAGCGGCCATGGCTCACAGGCCCAGCCGCTCCGCGGCATGTGGGATCCTCCCAGACCGGGGCACGAACCCGTGTCCCCTGCATCAGCAGGCGGACTCCCAACCACTGCGCCAACAGGGAAGCCCTAGGTCCCTTTTTTGATTACTCATTTTAGTTATCTTTATTGGACTAGCTGTGGTGTGTATATTATTGTTGTTTTGTTTTTAATAACAATGTGTTGAATTTGTATGTCTATTTATGTTAGTGGCTATTTTTTAAAACTCTATCCAGCGACCCCTCCCCCACCCCTTTTCTGGTGAGATACCCTGCAGCCTTGACCACCGGGGACACATGTGTGAAGCTAAGCCCATCCTAGGGCCTCAGTCACCTCATGACAGCAACTGGACCAGGGTTTACTCGGTACCCAAACCAAGCCCATCAGAGTTCCTTCCCAGGATTTTTCTTATAAGAGCTAGTAGATCTGCCTCCCTTTCTTTTCTGGTCACATCTGGAAGGATATAACCCTCCCACGTTCTCCTCCATGCAGCAAATAAAATAGAGCCAACATACAGAGAGACGCAGAAGCAAGAAACAGAAAGCACTTGGACTTCTCGGGAGTCCTTAGATTCAGGTGAAGCCAGCTGTGTCTCTGTTCTTTCTTTGATTTGATGACATAAACTGAGAAATTCCTTTGTTAACTTCAGCTGAGTTGGGCTTATTAAACACGGGATTAAACATGTCCTCAAAGGTCTAAAAGAACTTTAGTATGTTTTTATCTTGGATCCAGTTTCACTGGTATTAATATTGCAATCCCTGAATTTGTTTTTGTTTGCCTTCACCAGGAGGCCTTTTTATTTGTAGCCTTTCTGAGTTGCTTTGTTTTCAGGGCATCTCTTGACCACGGCTGCTCTTTGCTGCATGCCCACCACCGGAAGGGCCTCACACCAGGAAGTGCTCCCGGTGAAAGGTGGATGTGGATCCCAGGACCCTGGTTGACTTGTGTCCTGCCGTCAGTGCCCAGCTAAACTCACTCTGCCTCATTCACACAACTGTAGAATATATAAGCTCTCTAGCCATCTATTTTCATCACCACATCACTGAGGGTTTCCACACCCTGACTCTGTTTCTTTCAATTCCTCTTTCCCAAATTTTCCACTGTGCCCACCGGAACTCGTTTTGTGTAAAGTAAATCCCCCCATACTGTCAACGTCTCTACTGATGTTTCATTCATCTTCTTGCCTTAACTGAAACCTAGATTTTCCTCCAGTGTCCCTACTTCTAAAATACTTTTAACGTCTACAATCCCCCTCATTTTGTTTCAAAGCACTTTTTTTCCTCATTTCTTTGCTTTCCTTTTATTTATGTACTCATGAGGCAGCTTCATTTTCATTTGTCTACTATCCTCTTATCTCATTTTTTTTTCCATTTCCTGGAAAACACATTTTTTTGACTTTCCCCTAAAGAACAGTGTAGATGATAATCTTCTCTTGTTTCCTGCCTTAAATCTTTTGCAAAGGTATTTTCCCTCCACTTACTCTGTTTTACAGTGTCTTTCATATGGAGTTAAGATATTGCACCTGGATGACCACACAAGTATGGGATGTGTGTAGGAGGTGTGGCCTCAAATTTTTGGTCCAAAACTACCATCCACACACATTCCACTGTGTCCATATTACTGAGAAGGAGTGTAGGAATTTAGGGAGGATTCTAGTGTAGCGCGACTGGGTTCGGAAACGGGTAGCACACATGAGAGTTGAGATGTCGTGGGGGAGAAAATGCCACCCGAGCAGGGAAAGCCAACTAGGATTAAGTGAAAGAAATGTAAGCCCCTTACAATCCTCCGAGAAATTGGGGAAAGGATTTTAAGTTTCCCAACAGATGTGGATGAGGGGTCAAGACAATTTTCTTTAAATCCTAAAGGACAGGTGATCCCAGCAGGGAGGAGGACTTTGCAGACGTTCAATGGCCATCAGTGACATTGCACATATTTATGTGTC
This sequence comes from Leucopleurus acutus, assembly GCF_964270905.1. Taxonomy (NCBI): domain Eukaryota; kingdom Metazoa; phylum Chordata; class Mammalia; order Artiodactyla; family Delphinidae; genus Leucopleurus; species Leucopleurus acutus. Next base: position 87,798,420 of record NC_139154.1, on the reverse strand, counting down.
TTTGCCAAAGTGGTAAGAAACCACAGCATCAGCCTCCAACGCAGAGTCTTTCTTCAGAAAATGCAAGAAACCTTAGTGTTTCCTCCTAAATCTCTGCCTAGTGAATTTGACCATCTCAGTTCAGGCGACAGAGACTGGCAACTTCCGGTTGCAGTGCGTTTATGATGCTCTGAAGTCTTCATACTGTCACCCAGCCGTCACCGAGCCATCATTTTCTTACCACAAGACTACCACTGCCCCACGCAGTGAGCAAGCCCACTACGTGCAGGGTCTTCCTAGGTTCCAATCTAGGCTGAAAATAAGATGTGATTTCTGCCCCCCAGGTTCACAGGTAACCACGTAAAGCTGAGTGGGATGAAGAACCGGAAGAAATCATTCCAACAAGGGCTACAGGAATTCAGAGAAGTGGGAAAGTTTGTTGTGAGTGGGAGTATTCGAGGAAGGCCTCTCTCTGGAGAGGTGGGACTTAGTCTGGGCTTTGGAGGACAGGTGGGATCGAATAGGAGGAAAGATGCTCCGTGTTGACTTATGCCATTGTCTCCTGGGCATAGTCCCTTCATTAGCCCAAGAGCCCCACTTCCAGAAGCAAAAGTTCAGGAGTCTCATTTGATTTCACCTAATGTTTAGCAAAACAAGGAAGTTCCTACCACTGTTGAACATCAAAGCATGGATAAAGCACCATCGCCTTTAAAAAGCTTGAACAAAGCCAATTAGGCTTTATTTTGCCATGCTCCTTTCTTCCAGGCAGTCTTCCCAGCCTCCTCTTCACATCACACAAGCTGAGCAGAGAATGCTGCCACGGGCCCAGAAAACTCAACCACTCTCTTCTCCAGAGGGAAAAACTGACTTGGGGAAAGAGGCCTACCCTGCAGCTCCTTCTCTGCCCTGTCAGAATAGTTGAGAGACTGAACCTATCCATGGACTATTGCCAAGATTTTAATAAAGTAAAATTTAGAATCTAAAATGAACGGACAATTGTCAGACCTAAGAATAGGACTCTGACCCACAACCTGCAGCAACCCGTCCAGGAAACCAGCCCCCCTTATCACCAATAAACAACCCCGGAAGCCAACCTGCTAGAAGTCAGACTTGTGGAAAACCGTATTGCTATCTCTAGTGACAATCGTGGAAGCTAAGCAATAACTTCTCTCACAATCAGCCCGAAATGAGCAGGACTTGATCAATTTCTAAGCCTTTGTTTTTCTCATTCAGTTGTTATTCATTTATTTCCACAGAAGGGATGACCACTCCACTTGATGTCCACAACCCCAGGTTACAGGGGGCCCAAGATGCCATCAGGATATGGCTACTCCAGTAGAGTAGTGATGCGAGACAAAAAGGTATGAGAAATCTGTTGCTAAAATACACTCAAAGCACATATACAGACAACCTGCCTGTATTCCAGGTTACTCTTTGAATACCTACTGGCCAGTTCCTTCTTTTTCCCTTTCCCACTGCACACCCCACATACACAGCCCACCCTTGTGTGGTCGTCCAGGTGTAATATCTTATCTCCTTCAAGTCTGCCTGTCAAACACATTTTAGCTTTTTTATCCCTGTGTAGAGTCTTGATCATGCCCCACACCTCATTCCAGAGAGGGATGCAGAGTTCGGCTCTGGGTACCTTGAGGTCCTCTCAGGCTAGCACAGGTGAGCCAAGGGCATTCTTCCCATCTCTTGCCCTTCCAGTTAAGAATGTGCTCACCTGACCCCTTGCTAAGCAATTCTCTATGCTTCTAACAGGGAGGAGAGAAAGTCCCGCTGATTATCTTTCTCATTATTACCAACATCACTTCATGTCGGGAGAATAAACGTATCCCATCTCTCTGGTATTCAGATGGGGCAAGTCTGCTAAGAGTTTAGCTGGAATCCGAGGGTACTGTCTGCCAGCCTTGGGTCCCTGGCCAGAAGCCACAGGCTGCAGCTGGAAGCCCCAAAGCCCAGTGGAGCTGCTGGTAGGATGACAGCTCCTCCCTTCCTTCCTTCAGCCTCTCTCACCCACCTCAGCACTGACCTCCTGAATGGCAACCCCCCTTCCCAGCCCGTCACTCTCCTGCACCCCCTGAGTTATGTTGATGTAATGACACAAGTAAGCATGCGGATCTTGTTTTTAAAAGCTGAAGGCAACCTTTCTTTCTTTTTTTTTTTTTTAACGTCTTTATTGGAGTATAATTGCTTTACAATGGTGTGTTAGTTTCTGCTTTATAACAAAGTGAATCAGCTATACATACACATATATCCCCATATCTCCTCCCTCTTGCATCTCCCTCCCACCCTCCCTATCCCACCCCTCTAGGTGGTCACAAAGCACCGAGCTGATCTCCCTGTGCTAGAAGGCTGCTTCCCACTAGCTATCTACCTTACGTTTGGTAGTGTATATATGTCCACACAACCTTTCCATTTCTCCAGGATTCAGTGACTCATGGTGGTCCGGGGTCAGATGAAGAATGAGCTTCTTGTGTTTGGCCTGCCCTCCGACCTGAGATGCCTAGACTTTTTTGTGAGGTTCACCGACATTCTAATATCCCCAAGAGAAACTGTATCTAGCCTACTTGCATCACTCTTCCTGTTGAACTCAGGTATATTTTTAATATTTGCACTACATGGTGTTTACAGTAGTAAAGCATCCAGTGTTTAGAGTAGATGAAGTCAGTCTTTGGTAACTCCCTGAATTCTCTCTCACAACTTCTATCCCTGGTCTTCTTGGGAGCTTAGTGCCATCATTCTGCCCTCTAACTGCCCACTGTTGGCACCGCCTGTCACTGCCCTCTAACTGCCCACTGTTGGCACCGGGAGGAGCTGTCATCCTACCAGGACAGCCCACTACCGACAAGGCCTCGGAACGGATCTCTCCTCCACTCTTACTCTTCAAAATTTGGCTGCCAGGTATGTTTCCCAATTAGCAAGAGACTCTTTGCCGCTTGGTAAAGGGTATCACAGGGGGTAAAGTTGATGAGAACCATAGAGATGGTCTAATCCAATCCTGATCATTTTATAGATCAAGCAACTGAGTCCTAGAGAACGGAAGGCGTAAGACCGGCACAGACCCAACGTTTTCAACCAAAGTTCCCTTCATTGTCATGAGAACCAGAGCTCGTTGGGTTAAGGACATGTGTGACCGGCCTCAGGTCTCCTCCTTCAGGCTATGCCGAACACTGCCCCACAACAGGTCTTCTTAGGGGGGCTCCTAGCACTTCTGCCCCCAAAGCCTGGCCCACAGCAGTCTCCACAAATTATCATTATTGTTGTTTTTGCTATGACAACCGCAGTAATGAGTGGGAGAGAGGGAAATACAAGATGCCCAGCAACAGTAATAATTATTTACCTCATACCTCAAAGACACTAAACCATGGCCTGTTACCCCTGAGAGGTAGCAGTACTGTCCACAACTTTTAGAAAGGAGAAGGAAGGAAGAGAAGAGGGGAGTGCTCTGTCAGTGGATTAATCAAAAGCTAGATTGTCAGAGATAAGTGGAGAATAAAGAAGACATTGATGCTCGGCCCAAGACTGGATCTGTAGACCTGTGTTTTCAACAGAACCTAGCTCTGTGCCCTACACAACACCTCAACGCAGCAGTTTCCAAGCTCTTTTGACCATTACCCTGGTAAATAATATGATTTTTATCTTTACACCCATGCATATATGTACATAACAGAAATAAAAGCGTTCATAAACAGTCCTGTTCACGGGGAGGGGGAAGGGTAAGCTGGGATGAAGTGAGAGAGTGGCATGGACATACATACACTACCAAATGTAAGATAGATAGCTAGTGGGAAGCAGCCGCATAGCACAGGGAGATCAGCTCGGTGCTTTGTGACCACCTAGAGCGGTGGGATAGGGAGGGTGGGAGGGAGGGAGATGCAAGAGGGAGGAGCTATGGGGATATATGTATATGTATAGCTGATTCACTTTGTTATAAAGCAGAAACTAACATACCATTGTAAAGCAATTATACTCCAATAAAGGTGTTAAAAAAATAATTAAATAAATTAAATAAATAAATAAAACAGTCCTGTTAACCCTTACCGCGTGCCATGCATTTGGATATTTTCTCTTTCATTCTAAGTCTATTCTGTTTTGTTCTTTAAAGTGCTAGTTACAACCCCCTAAATGTATTTCACTACACACTGGTGAGTTATGACCCACATGTTGAAAAATATATCTTCAGAGGGAAGATGAAAGAGCAGTCCTAAAGGAGAAGGGCTGGATGAACCTCTTCTCCAAGAAAGAAGAAAGAAAAGCAGTTAAGGATAAAAATAGAAGAAAATGAGTATAGAGTCACGTTTGTAAGATTAAGGTATAATAGCAGAAGTACACAGCATCACCTATATAGAATTTTTGCCCAAAATGTTTAACCTGAATCTAATCATGCAGGCACAATCAGACAAATCCTGCACATTCTACAAGACAACAAACCTGGAAGTCTTCAAAAATCTCATTGTCATAAAAAGCAAGAAAAGGTAAGAGACTGTTTTAGATCACAGGATACCAAAGAGACATGACACATGCAATATGTGATCCTTAATTGGATTCTGGCTGGAGAAAGGGAAAACAACAACAGCCCAGCCACAAAGTACAGTATGAGGGCAATGAGGGAAATTTGAATGTGATCTCATGTTAGATGATACCATTGGGTCACGTTAAGTGTCTTGGGTGTGATAATGGCATCGTGTTATGTAAGACAAGGCCCTTGTTCTTGGAGGTACATCCTGAAGGATTTAAGGGGGAAAGAATTGTATCCTCTGAAATGTACTTCAAATGCTTCAAAAGACAGAATATGTGTAGAGAAAGAGAAAGCAATTGTAGAGGAATATTAACAATTAGTGAATCTAGGAGAAGGATATATAGGTAGGTGCTCATCAAGCTATTCTTTCAACTTTATCTGTAAGTTTTAAAGTTTTTGCTTTGACCTTTGAATATATTTATAATAACTACTTTACAGTCTTTGCTAAATCTAACATTTTTTAGTATATGGACCATATTTTTCTGGGGTGGGTTTTGTTTTGTTTTTGTTTTTTTTTGCATGTCTGGTAATTCTTGAATACTGTGGATTATGATGGAATAGTATCGATGCTGTACTGTAGATGCTCTGGATTCTGTTTAAAAATGTTTTGGAAGGGCTTCCCTGGTGGCGCAGTGGTTGAGAGTCCGCCTGCCGATGCAGGGGACATGGGTTCGTGCCCCGGTCCGGGAGGATCCCACATGCCGTGGAGCGGCTGGGCCTGTGAGCCATGGCCGCTGAGCCTATGCGTCCGGAGCCTGTGCTCCACAACGGGAGAGACCACAAAAGTGAGAGGCCCACGTACCGCAAAAAAAAAAAAAAAAAAAAAAAAAAATGTTTTGGAAATAAAATTTTAGAGGGAAAGGGAAAGAAATAAAGACTTTAATAAAAGAATTTAAATTCTAACGTTGCAATGAATATTAAAATGGTGTTCCATAAACCTTTTTTGTGATTATATTTTTTTTAATTGAGGTATAGTTGGTTTACAAAGTTTCAGGTGTACAGCAAAATGATTCAGCTTTATATATGTACATATGTATATGTGTATATATATATACACACACATATATATGTATACATATGTATATTCTTTTTCAGATTCTTTTCCATTATAAGTTATTATAAGGTATTGAATTTAGTTCCCTGTGCTATACAGTAGGTCCTTGTTGTTTATCTATTTTACATATAGTAGTTTGTATATGTTAATCCCATATTCCCAATTTATCCCTCCCCATTTCCCTTTTGAAAACCATAAGTTTGCTTTTCTATGTCTGTGAAAACGTTTAGAAATGTTTTCTAAATAAGTTCATTTGTATCATTTTTTTTAGATTCCACATGTAAGTGATATCATATGATCTTTGACTTACTTCACTTAGTATGATAATCTCTAGGTCCATCCATGTTGCTGCAAATAGCATTATTTCATTCTTTTTTATGGCTGAGTAATATTCCATTGCATATATGTACCACATCTTTATCCATTCATCTGTCAATGGACATTTAGGTTGCTTCCATGTCTTGGCTATTGTAAACAGTGCTGCAATGAACATTGGGGTGCATGTATCTTTTTGAATTAGAGTTTTCGTCTTTTCTGGGTATATGCACAGGAGTGGGATTGCTGGATCATATTTTTAGTTTTTTAAGGACCCTTCATACTGTTCTCCATAGTGGCTGCACCAATTTACATTCCTAACAGGGTAGGAGGGTTCTCTTTCCTCCACACCCTCTCCAGAATTTATTATTTAGAGACTTTTGGATGATGGCCATTCTGACCAGTGTGTGGTGGTACCTCATTGTAGCTTTGATTTGCATTTCTCTAATAATTAGTGATGTTGAGCATCTTTCCCTGTGCCTGTTGGCCATCTTATGTCTTTTTTGGAGAAAAGTTTATTTAGATCTTCTGCCCATTTTTTGATTGGGTTGTTTGTTTTTTTGATATCGAGCTGTATAAACTCTTTATATATTTTGGAAATTAAGCCCTTGTCAGTCACATCATTTGCAAATATTTTCTCCCATTCTGTAGGTTGTCTTTTTGTTTTGTTTATGGTTTCCTTTACTGTGCAAAAGCTTTTAAGTTTAATTAGGTCCCTTTTATTTATTTTTGCTTTTGTTTCCATTACTCTAGGAGATGGATCCAAAAAAATATTGCTGCAATTTATGTCACAGAGTGTTCTGCCTATGTCCAGTTTTCCCGGTGCCACTTGTTAAAGAGACTCTCTTTTCTCCATTGTATATTCTTGCTTCCTTTGTCATAGATTAATTGACCATAAGTGTGTGGGTTTATCTTTGGGCTTTCTATCCAGTTCTATTGATCTATATTTCTGTTTTTGTGCCAGTATCATACTGTTTTCATTACTGTGGCTTTGTAATACAGAGTCCCCTACATATGAACAAGTTCTGTTCCAATTTGTTCATAAGTCCAACAAAGTTAGCCTAGGTACCCAACTAACACGATTGTCTATTTAGTACTGTACTATCTATGATAGGTTTATAATACTTTTCACACAAATAATATATAAAAAACAAACACAAAAATAAAGAAATCTTTTTTTTTTTTTCAGTACACGGGTCTCTCACTGTTGTGGCCTCTCCCGCTGCAGAGCACAGGCTCCGGATGCGCAGGCTCAGCGGCCATGGCTCACGGGCCCAGCCGCTCCGCGGCATATGGGATCCTCCCGGACCGGGGCACGAACCCGTGTCCTCTGCATCGGCAGGCAGACTCTCAACCACTGCGCCACCAGGGAAGCCCCAGGAAAACACTTTTAATCTCACAGTACAGCACCTTGAAAAATACAGTAGTACAGTACAGGGGCTGGCATCAAGAGAACAGGGAAGAAGAGTTACTGACTGGCGGAGGGAGACAGGGTGGGAGATGGTAGAGGTGAGGAGTCGTCAGCAAGAGGAGATGGAGGGCAAGGTGCAATTTCACTCATGCCTGACGTTGATGGCACAGGTTCTGGTTCCTTGCTGGACCAGATGCATGTTCGCATCTTTGAAAGTTCGCAACTGGAAGTTTCGTATGTAGGGGACTTACTGTGTAGTCTGAAGTCAGGAAGCGTGATTCCTCCAGCTTCATTCTTCTTTCTCAAGATTGTTTTTGCTACTCCAGGTCTTTTGTGTTTCCATACAAATTTTAAATTTTTGTTCCAGTTCTATGAAAAATGCCATTGGTAATTTGATAGGAATCGCATCGAATCTGTAGATTGCCTTGGGTACTATGGTCATTTTAACAACATTGATTCTTCCAACCCAAGAAAACCGTATATCTTTCCATCTGTTTGTGCGGTCTTCAATTTCTTTCATTAGTGTCTTACAGTTTTCTGAGTACACAGTTTTTTTAAATAAATTTATTTATTTATTTATTTTTGGCTGCATTGGGTCTTTGTTGCTGTGCACGGGCTTTCTCTAGTTGCGGCAAGCAGGGGCTACTCTTCGTTGTGGTGCGTGGGCTTCTCATTGCAGTGGCTTCTCTTGTTGCAGAGCACAGGCTCTAGGCCAGTGGTCTCAGTTGTTGCGGCGCATGGGCTTAGCTGCTCCACGGCATGTGGAATCTTCCCGGACCAGGGCTCAAACCCGTGTCCCCTGCACTGGCAGACGGATTCTTAACCCCTGTGCCGCCAGGAAAGCCCCCACATTTTGTAAAAGATGTAATAGCAGTGGGTCCACACTTACCGCAGCTGTCACGCCACTCCCCCACCACCCCTGGCAGATGGGACAACTAATAAGCCCACTTTTAAATTTTAGACTAGAGAGGCCAATAGGAGTAGAATAAAATGTGTAGGTTTCGGAGTCTATCAGATCTTATTAGAGTCTCCTTTCCACTGTTTTAGCTGTGTGACCTTAGACAATTTACTTGACTTTTAAACCTGCTTCCTGGACAATGTGGATTTTAACCTGAGCCCAGTGATCCCAAAAAACAGTGAAGATTAAGATATCCTCAGGGGCTTCCCTGGTGGCTCAGTGGTTGGGAGTCTGCCTGCCGTTGCAGGGGACACGGGTTCGTGCCCCGGTCCGGGAAGATCCCACATGCCGCGGAGCGGCTGGGCCCGTGAGCCGTGGCCGCTGAGCCTGCGCGTCCGGAGCCTGTGCTCCGCAACGGGAGAAGCCACAATAGTGAGAGGCCTGCGTACAGCAAAAAAAAAAAAAAAAAAAAAAAGATATCCTCACACCCTTTGTGTTCCAAAACAGCACACTGCAAGGAACCACCCTTCCCTATGAGACTTTTGTAAGAGTTGCAGATGTCTTCCTTGTTTACTTATGACAGGACACACACAGCCTCCAAATTCCCATTCTTTGCTTTATAAACCGTTAGCTGAACTGTTTGTCCCTACCGATCGGTCAGAATAAGACGCTTGTTAACCAAACTTTTTGTTAAGCTTTTCTGACGTCTCCAGCTCCCTGAACTTTCATCCACGCTCAGCCTGAACCAGCATACAGCCCCCTTAAAGGATCCCTCCCAGAAATTAAGCTAGCCTCAGGGTAAAACAATCTCTGATCTACTATCTAATCTCACCATCCCTTCATCCCACTTTCTCACACCTGGTTCTCTCTAGCTTTGTTTCCTGCTCTGTAGAAGGAAAACTCTTTTTACCTAACTCTGGAGAGATTTGCACATCTTTAAAGTAGTCCCCCTCCCCCATTACAATAATCATTTTGAACTAAGGTTTCTCCTTACTAAGTCTGGATTTGTTTTTTACTTGACACTCCTTTGTTGAATGAGGATAACAGTATGTCTGGCGCACAGTACGTGCTCAATAAATGGAAGATGCTATTATTATTACTGAAGATAACATCCCAAATGAGAAAGATGAGGCCCCACTCAGCTCCCAGCTTGGGTCCAGCTCCAGAGCCCATCCTTCCCACCACTAAGGCTCAGGAGAGCATGGCCCAGACAATGAGGGGAAGCCATGTTCGGACTCTGTCATTTCAAAAGTGTATGGAAAACACTGGACTGAGTCAGAAAAATCTATTTCTACTCTTTTCTGACAGTCACCTACTGTGTGACCATGTGAAACCCCTTTGTCTTTTGAGGACCCAGTTTCATGAGAGCTTTGGTTTGGATCAAGAGTTTTCAAACTGTACCCCACAGCAGCCTAGGGCTCCACAGAGAGGCCCTGGTGTTCCACATGTTGTGTGAGAATTCTAATTTTTAAAATGTGTTTAAGTACTTTCTCAGCTATTCTTCAAACAAACACCTGCTCAAGTATATTCTATGTCCTATTTTAACCCACAAGACATCACAAGGGCATTATCTTGTGCTACCAGGTTAACTAGCTTTAGTCCGGGCTCAAGTTAAAGCTTTTCCTAACACCTCCCCTTAATGGAAGACCATCCTGAGTTTGAAAAAAGAGCTGTTGGAAAGGACCACCATGTGTAACTACTCATCTAGTAAAATCAAAGTTGCCTTGATTCTGTACAAGTAAAGGAAAATCAAAATTCACACTGGATGCTGAGACTGCTATAAGGATGAAATATCATTCATAACCTTGAGCAAAACAACCTCATTGTTCTAAAGCTGTGCTGTCCAATAGAACTTTCTGCGATGATAGAAACACTCTATGCCTATATACTCTAGTCACATTTGCCTAGTGAACACTTGAACTGTGGCTAATGTGACCAAGAAGCTGAATTTTAAAAATTTATTTTAATTTAAATTCAAATAACCACACGTGGCCAGTGGTTATCTAGATAGCCTATTTATAATAAACAAATCTTTGAGGGACTTCCCTGGTGGCACAGTGGTTAAGAATCCGCCTACTGGGCTTCCCCGGTGGCGCAGTGATTGAGAGTCCACCTGCCGATGCAGGGGACGCGGGTTCGTGCCCCGGTCTGGGAAGATCCCCCATGCCGCAGAGTGGCTGGGCCCGTGAGCCGTGGCCGCTGAGCCTGCGCGTGCGGAGCCTGTGCCCTGCAACAGGAGAGGCCACAACAGTGAGAGGCCTGCGTACAGCAAAAAAAAAAAAGAATCCGCCTACTAATGCAGGGGACATGGGTTCGATCCCTGGTCCTGGAAGATCCCACATGCTGCAGAGCAACTAAGCCCGTGCACCACAACTACTGAGCCTGCGCTCTAGAGCCCGTGAGCCACAGCTGTTGAGCCCACGTGCCACAACTACTGAAGCCTGTGCGCCTAAAGTCCGTGCTCCTCAACAGGAGAAGCCACCGCAATAAAAAGCCTGCGCACCACAAAGGAGAGTATTCCTGAAGACAGGAATAAAAACACAGACCTACTAGAGAATGGACTTGAGGATATGGGGGGGGGAAGGGTAAGCTGTGACAAAGTGAGAGAGAGGCATGGACATATATACACTACCAAACGTAAGGTAGATAGCTAGTGGGAAGCAGCTGCATAGCACAGGGAGATCAGCTCAGTGCTTTGTGACCGCCTGGAGGGGTGGGATAGGGAAGGTGGGAGGGAGGGAGACGCAAGAGGGAAGAGATATGGGAACATATGTATATGTGTAACTGATTCACTTTGTTATGAAGCAGAAACTAACACACCAAAAAAAAAAAAAAAAAAAAGAGGGAAGTTTTTTTTTTTTTAAAAAAAGAATACCTTCATGATCTTGGAGTTGAGAAAAAATTTTTAAAGATGACACAAAAGAAATTAACTATAAAGGGGAAAATTATAAATAAGACTAAATTCAAGTTAAGGACTTCTTCCAATTTTAAAGTGAAAAGGCAAGTCACCAAATAGGAGAAAATATTTATAACACCTATAACTGACAAAAAGCCCATTACAAAAATATATAAATATATTCTACAAACCAAGAAGTAAAAGGCCACTCAATCGGAAGATGTGCAAAAGATTTAAACAGGGTCAATTGTAGTAGCCCAGGCAAATAATAATATTAATAATGATGGTGGCTTTATCTAGGGTGATAACAGTAGGCTAGAGAGATGTGAATAGATTCAAGAGATATTTACATGGTAGAATATTTATAATCATAAAACATTTGCTTTATTTTATGTTTAATTTTATTTATATATATATATATAACTGTTCAATCAAAGCTTCAAATGTATTTTAATAAAAATTTCTGTGACTTCCCAAAAGTTAAATTCCTCATTCTACAGAAGGTAGTATTCTTTGTGTGAGAGTTTTCTTTTCCTCAGCAGACTTGTTAACCTACCAAGGAATAGAATATCATGACTAGAAAGTGATAACATAAGAATTGTTTTTTGAATTATCAGTTTGACGCATAGAGGTTCATCCAGAGCTCTTTTTTTTGTTTTTTTGTTTTTTTTGCAGTACGTGGGCCTCTCACTGTTGTGGCCTCTCCTGTTGCGGAGCACAGGCTCCGGACACGCAGGCTCGGCGGCCATGGCTCACGGGATCAGCCACTCCGCGGCATGTGGGATCTTTCCGGACCGGGGCACGAACCCGTATCCCCTGCATCAGCAGGCGGACTCTCAACCACTGCGCCACCAGGGAAGCCTCCGGAGCTCTTTAACCTAGGTTAGCCAGAGGGGTTTCTGGCTGTCACCCATTGCTAACGTGAAGTTCAGTCAAGGTGACAGCAATGAGCAAATTTCACTTCCTCCTATCATCCCAAGGTCCCAGGGCCCCCTTTATCCCACCCATATCTGAATGTAAGAAAGAGTCTTGGCCTATCTATTGCCATTGTTTTTCTCTGGCAGAGTGGCTGGGAGTATTTTGGACGCTGTTGGGCCACAACCAGGGTCTGAGAGCAGAGCGTCACATGCAGGGGAGGTAGAAAGGGAATCAAGATTATACAACTGACCATCCAGGACCCTGAAAGGGCTCAGACTTGTTTCCAGTGAGTCAACCAAGACTGGGCCACACAAGATCTCAAATCCTGAAACCTCGTTTCCTACTCCCAAAGCACCAGGAAAATAACACAAAGAAGGTATCTGAGCTTCCTAAAATGAGATTAAACTGCTTCCACCATGTAGGTTTCCAAAGCCAAATGAAGTCAGGAATCATTTTTCATAAATATACTAAAGAACCATTCATTTCATATACACAAACTAGTAAGGCTGCATTACTCAAGGACTTTTAAATTCATTTTAGTGTGATTAACTGGGCTCCTAAAAGTAGGACTTGTTGGAGAGATTCAATCGGACATTTTAGAAATAAGGGGGAAAGGTGAGATATTTCAGATTGTTCTATAACAAAGAAAGTAAGAACTCTCCATGGAATATGGAAACATAAGTATAAACATTGTCAGTCATAACAGAGATTTTCTACTTCACAGTAGGAAAGTTAGCTTATGCAGGTTGGAAGTCTAGCTCCACCGATTCTAGCTTCTAAATATGCAACCTTTGGCAAATGGCTTCACCTCCCTGGACCTCAGTTTTCTGCCCTAAGCAGGAGAAAAGTGGATAATAAAGTTCTCACCTCATAGGATTGTTGTGGGTATTAAATGAGATAACCCATATAAAGAACTTAAAACAAAGGCTGGCACATTCAGTAATAGCCGGGGTCATTCTAATTCCAGAGGCTGCTGGTAGCCGCCTCTAGACTGGCTTGAAGTGTAAAGGATGTTTCAGATGCTGAACAGTGGTTTCCAGGAAGTTACCAGCCCCTGGGCTAGAGAAGGGCCTGATGTTTGAAGTCTTTGGGCTGAATCAAGCGGCCCACTGCCCTCAAACCAGAGTTCTGCTGCCATCTAGTGTCCGGTGGCAGCAAATGCCTAAATTCCAAAGTCAAGGTCCCTTTCCTTGTGTCCCTCACTCTCTACTCCAGGTTCCAAGTCAGCAAAACCACTTGGCTTCCCCAAAGCTTCACGCTGTTTCACACTCTGTTTTGTTCAGGCAGCTTCCCGTGCCTGGTATGGCATTCTCTTCACCGTCTCGTGTGCCAGGCAAAAACACCCACTTGTCATATCCTCTAAGGAAGCTTTCCTGAGACACTTGGACTGCTCACTTCCTTCTTGCCAGCCGCCGTCACCCCGTATTAGCACATCTCTTCCAACACTACCTGTCTGCCCCCTTCATCCTCACCAAGGCTCCCCTGTGGACCCTCGCCCCTACCACAGTGCCTTGTGCCTAGCACGCACCAGCTACAGTTGTCCCTTGGTATCCGCGGGGGGTTGGTTACAGGACCCACTAAAAGTCCTAACACCGACACTCAAGTATCATAGTCGGCCCTCCATATCTGCGGATGCGGAACCCAGGGATACCGAGGGACGACTGCATGTGTTTAATCAATGAATACATAGGACAGTAAAGTTGGAGGTGGAGTTGGGCATTCCAGATAGAACTGCCAGGAGCTCAGAAACAGCCCACTGTTACTGGCGTATAAATGCTTCATTGTCGATTGAATATCTGTAGCCCCTGCGTTGCTCCTTTGAGGTTAATAATTTCTCATTAGAAATAAATGTATAAACATACATCTACCAACAATCCAACAGTTCCACTTCTAGATATTTACCCAAGAGAAATGGACATCTACGTCTACAAAAGACTTGCTCAAGGATGTTCATAGTCACCACTTTATTCAGAATAGCTAATAACTGGGAAAGACCCAAATGTCCATCAACAGAGGAATGGAAAAACAAATTTCTGTATGTCCATTCAATGGAATACTATTCAGCAGCAAAAAGGAACTGAAGATAAGGCTCAATCTCAAAAGCGTTATGTTAGGTGAAGAAGCCAAACCCCTCAAAAAAGTACATAGGAATGATTTATAAATTCTAGAAAGAGAAAGTGTAATCTGTCATGATAGAAAGTGGATCAGTGGTTGCCTGGGGTCTGGAATGGGGAGATAGGTAGGGAATGGGCGGGGATTGACTGGGAAAGGGCAAGGTTTCTTAAAACACACCAAGGTATTTACATCTAAGATCTGCGCACTTATCTGTTATGTTAATTATATTAAATATTTTTTCACTTTTTTTCAGCAGAGATTGGCACAACATTGTAAATACTTCAATTTTAAAAAATAAATACATAAGAGGGACGGAGGGAGGTGGAGGGAAAAATGCAGTCTCGGCGCCTGCACTGCCGGCGGCTGTGGGCGGACCAGGTGAAGAAGGCCGAGAGGTGGGCGGGGACTACGGGTGGGGGCCGGAGAGCGCGGGCAGAAGGTAGCCGCCGGACATGCAGTTGCTCCTCTAGGACGCTAGGCGACGGCGTGGGCCCGGAAAGGGCTCGCCGCGGTGACCCGGGAAGAGGCGGCGAGGGGGCGGGCTCGTGCCCGGGAGTCCATGTGGGCGCCGGCGCGGCACGGAGCAGCGCCGTGTCGCCATGGCGGAGCTGCAGCAGCTCCGGGTGCAGGAGGCGGTGGACTCTATGGTGAAGAGTCTGGAGAGAGAGAACATCCGGAAGATGCAGGTAGCGGGTCGGGGCCCACCCGGGGGGAGCCAAGGCGGTCCGGGATTCCTGGCCCCTTCCCGCAGCCGTCGCACGATCCCCAGCGCCACTGCCTCCTTCCCCGCAGACCCGGGTCGGGGTGTCCCTGGGGTCGTCGCGGCCTGCTCGGAAACTCGGCTCACCCTCAGACAGAACTTCTGGAGCTTCGGCTGAGCGGATGAAATCTGTGCTCCCTCGCCATGCGCAATGCCGTCTGCCCCCAAGGCCAGGCCGGGGGAGGGGGTGTCCCCGGGGCAGGGTTAAGAAGCCCCTGGTGTAAGATGGTCAGCCTCCCCGACCTTCCCCACTTGCGCGGCCCCTTCTGCAGGTGAGCAGCCAGAGGCCCGGAAAGAGCACAGCCAGGGTGAAAGACCGGAAAGGGGACTGCGCTCGGCCTCCTCAATGGCCAGGTCATGCCCGGTTCTGTTGCACCGAACCTGGCACCACACAGCGCTGGCTTATGTGCTGTTCCGCTTTCATCTCCTAAATGTTTTGTGGCTGCTGGTCCAGCTTCCCTAACCGGATTGTGGGTTTCCCTTGTAAAGGTGCCCCTGGAGTCAGGGGACCAGTTGCTCCCTGGTGGAATGTAGGTTACTAGATTGCTGACCTCTGAACCCTGTGGTTTAGGCACCAGGTTTTCAGAGCTTGGCTTCATCTGACCCTCCACCACCTTCCCTGTCCACCCAGCCTTCGATTCAACAAGTGCCAATGAGCTAGCGGCAAGGAGGCTGTGAAACACTGCGCTAGGCACCGAGGATAATGTTCCTGTTCGTGGTTTTAAGGTCCTGATGTCTATTCTAAGGAGAGGTGCGGGTATGATGCTTCTCCTAGCCTCTGTTGCACTCCGTGGTCATCTCTGTCCCGGAGGCTTTACTACCTAACCTTCCTCTGCCCTCCCCCCACAGGGCCTCATGTTCCGGTGCAGCGCCGGCTGTTGTGAGGACAGCCAGGCGTCCATGCAGCAAGTGCACCAGTGCATTGAGCGCTGCCATGCACCTCTGGCTCAAGCCCAGGCCCTGGTGACCAACGAGTTGGAGAAGTTCCAGGTGAGGAATTCCAAACAGATGACTCTAGCCCTTGATGTTGCTCTTTTGCAGATGACAAGCATTTGTTCAAAACTCTTAGCTTTAGTGTCTTGGTTCTGTGTTAACATTTGTGACAGTCCTATGGCCAACTACTCTTTACACAGTTTCAAATTTTGGAAAAAGTCCAGATTGAGTGCTGTAAAAATTTCCCATAGAAACAAAATTTCCCATAGAGTTAACCAAGGGAGTTCATGACCAAGAGCCTTATGTTTTTTTCCCCCATAAATATCAAATACATATGTATACTGTACAGTATAAAGCTTTCTAAAACATATTAATTCATTCTTACAACAGTAGAATCCCCAGGAAAGTGGAATGGGCCCGTCTTTAAAGCGTACAGATTAGAACAAGATCCTGCCGTCATCTTGTGGATATACCCACCCAGGATGCTCCTACTTGCTACACCCAGGGGGCAGCTCCTGTGTCACTAAAGAGCGGCCATTTATATGAAGAATTATTATTGTTGACTCACTGATGCCTGACTCACAAGCCTCTTTGAGGTCACTAAGAGCCCCCCCTACAGTATCCCTCTCTGGAGCAAAGGGTATCCACAACTTCCTTTTACTCCCTTCCTCTGGATATACTTTCCTGGAACTTGGGGAAGCAGGGCCCACCTCTGAACCAGTTTTCATAGCCTGGGATTCTGTTCAAATGGAAAAATTATATCTAATGTGGTACATTTTTACATTCTATACAAAATTCTTCAAAATTACTGACACTATAAAAGAATAACTTCTCCAAGATCATGGAACTTCAGGGGGTTTCTTTGTGTTTGACACCTTATTGTATAGATAGGGTCTTTCAAAATTTGATTCTTGAATTACTGTACAACTTTCTTCTTCCATTCACTTTTTTTTCTTTCATAATTGAGATTTTATTGGTTGTTTTGAGGATCAGTACACAGACATTTCAATTTGTACACAATTTTCAACATACATACCAAAAACCTAAACAATCATGTAGTTGTGATTCTTTTCTGAACAGTTATTCCAGTGACTTTCCAGCTTAAAATGTGGGGGCAAATTTTCCTTCACAGGATATCAAGTACCAATATCTTCAAATATTGATATGCTGTTACATCGTAAGTCCCACTAATTCACAATTTAATATCACATACACTACATACTCAAATTGTCAATCGTTCACAGCACATTAACGGTTACTAGAAGAACTGGACTACCATGACCAAAGATGTTACAGAGTGCACAAAATTCTGCCCAGGAGAACCAAGATCAAGGGGTGAGTGGTTTGCTTTAGGAAACAATTCTACCAAAAACAACGTGGGAAGAGAAGTAATTTAAAGTGTTTAAGACATTAAATGCACAACTGACTCCAAACTACCATTTAGTATGCTTTGTATTATAGAATAGAAAAGCTACACCCAAGACAATCAAAGCCTCCCATATTCAATATCCCACTATTTTCCGGTTGTACCAAAAAATAAACAACCAGCAAATGATTTCACCTCTGAAAAAAAAGCATTTACACTTAAAAAATGGGATGAGGTGGGATTCCTTCCTTTTTAAAAATGTTTCTAGAGCTACTAAAAAACTTGCATTTACAAAATAGTTGATAAAAATATTCCTCTGGATTGTACAAGAAGGGAAACAGGGACCCCTGATAGGACCAGGTGTGTGATATTAATCAGACTTGGCTTCTTTCTCTCCTGCTTCATCAGAAGCTGGGCTCTCCTCATTTTTAGTTTCTCCATTTTCTGCAGGTAAGTCTTCTTTAGCCTCTTGGTGAGCCACTTCAGCCTGTTTTCCCTTTGCTCCCCTTTTCCCTTTTGTTTGCACTTTTTTGTCGGAAGGTTTATCCTTTCCTGCCGCCTTTTTTGGCTTCGTTTCCACTTTTGCAGGAGCCGGTTTAGCTGACAACCTCGCCGATCTCCTCTTGGGCTCCTCCTTCGCCGCCCCCTCGGCGGAGCTGACCTTCCTCTTAGGCATCGTCGCGGCGGGGGCGCGCG
The DNA here is from genome assembly GCF_964270905.1 of Leucopleurus acutus. NCBI lineage: Eukaryota > Metazoa > Chordata > Mammalia > Artiodactyla > Delphinidae > Leucopleurus > Leucopleurus acutus. The sequence continues at coordinate 87,780,554 of NC_139154.1, read as the reverse complement.
CCGAGAGCCTTCGCGAAGCTGGGTTGCCTGGCCGCTGCCGCTCCCGCCGCCGCCGCCGGAGCTGCTGGGACCCCTTCCATTCACTTTTCACTGCTCCAATCAGACTTACTTTTCCACTGTGCCAGAACCGCTCTTGCCACTCCCTTCCATGGGAGTGGTCATTTCTCATTCTTCATCTTACTCAACCTACCTGCATCATTGACACAGTGGATTACTCTCCCCCTCCTTAAAAATCTGTACTCAGTTGGCCACCAGGATAGGATGGCTCACTCTCCTGGTTTTCCACCTCTCTCCCTCTCTCCTTTCTTGTTCTCATTTACTGTTTTTTTCCCTCTCCAACCTCTGAAGAGCACTGGAGTGCCCAGGGCTGTCCTTGGATCTTTTTTCTTTTCAATCTACTTCTCTAGGCTCATAGCAAATATCATCTATATGCTGACAACACCCACATTCATATCTTTAGACCAGCTTTACTCCTGATCTCCAGGTTCATGTATCCAACTGTTTCCCCCAACATCTCCACTTATTTTGTTTGTCTGTCTCCCCTCACTGGAATATCAGTTCAATGAAGGCAAGAACTTTATCTGTTTTACTCATTGCTGTATTCCTCAACATTAGAAGAGTCCCTAGCACATAGTAGATGCTCAATAAATATTCGTTGAATTGAGTATTTTTCTGTAGCAAGTACAGACCTTATAAAATCAAGGTGTTTGAAAGTCTATAGTTGAGTAACATTAGCCTCTAGTTCCTTCTCACCTCCTGGAAGGGGCTTCTGTACAATTTATTCTATTATTCACCTGCTTTCTAGTGACGCTTTCCCTGGGCCCTCGTGGTGCCACCCTCTGTTTCAATCAGGACAATCCTGGTTAATTGCACGATAGTGTCACTTAATTGATCAAGATAACCCACGTAATACGTAGAAAAATACGTAGCACAGAGCCTGGCACGTGACAAGCATTTGGTAAATAAAGGCCAGCCTTTCAGTTCCTCTACCCTTTTCCCTCTTGCCGCAGGACCGCCTGGCCCGGTGCACTATGCATTGCAACGACAAAGCCAAAGATTCAATTGATGCAGGGAGTAAAGAGCTTCAGGTGAAGCGGCAGCTGGAGAGTTGCGTGACCACGTGTGTGGATGACCACATGAACCTCATCCCAACCATGACCAAGAAGATGAAGGAGTCTCTCTCATCCATTGGGAAGTAGATGTCTGCTATTGGCCATCGGGGCTGAAGGCAGGAGTCTATTTAAGAAGAGAAATGGGGATTTGGGTTTTCTAAGGAAGGTTTATGAATGAGGAAATTAAGGATAGCAGCAAGTTTAAGGCCTATATCACTTGCCTCTGGACACTGGTTCCTTTGTGTTTGAAACCTAGAAAGTGAAAAAACCTGGTGCTAAAATTGGGGTCAGAGATAGCACAGGAGAGTTTTTGTGATCCTGAATTTCACGTGGCAAGTGCTTATCCTGGCAACAGGGAGTCTCCCTTGTACCAAACCACAGCCCTCCAAGGTACCAGATTCTCTTAGTACACAGATACCAACAGGCTGGCAGGTTCATCTGACCTGCTTATGAGCTGGTGGAGTGTGAGGAGAGGTGTTTCTGTTTGTTGCCAACCTCCTGTTTACCAGAAGGATCACTACAACGTTTCCCACAAACTGGAAATAAAACAAAATCCATGAGGTCACTAATTTAGAAGGGGAAAGGGGGCTTCTGGGGATTTGTTTTGCGTGCTTTTGTTTTATATACAGGGGCATGAAGCTACTTTAAGATGTAGAGTTGGAAGAGGTAGTTTCGATAAAAACTTTGAAAGGGTCCTTGCGGATATTCATTTCTGGCCGTCAGGACGTGGATGCGCATTTCTTAAAATTCTCACACATGACATCTTTCAGCCTGGAGACCCTGCAAAAATATAAGAAGCGCTATCACAATGGTAGGGGAAGCAAACCTTCCCTCTGACTGGCAGCCATGATGAGCCCTGAGGCTGTCTGCTGCAGAGTCAGCCGAGTGACAAGACAATCTTGCAGTGACACTCACCCTTGAAGGGAAAGGGGATTTTGATTGTGCCATATGCTAGTATTCAAGAATGAACAGTGAAAGAGGAATTGTTAGCTGCTTAATTAAGAGAGTTATGAAGTACTGGCTTTGGAAAACTCTGGTTTTCATAAAACAAAATAGAATGAAAGCCTACACCCAGTATTGCTTACTTTGCCCCCTGTGATAACAGAGCTCTGTTGAAACAATCCCTTGGCAACACGAAGGTCAAAGGAGAAAAAGTAAGCAACTCGGGCAAGCTGTGACTCCTTTAGAGCAAAAAAAGGGACAGCCCTCCGTTGTACCAAATACTACTTTTGCAACATGCGTTGTTCTTGCCCCAGTTCTGGCACCTTATCGTTTTATTAAGGACCTTGTGTTTTTACCAACTTATTACTTGAAATGATAATATAGCCTGTCTGTTTGCTGTTTCAAGACTGTGATATATTTTCCTAGTGGTTTGGTTTTAAAAATACATAAGACTTAATTTTTCTTCCACTATTGTGTTTCTTTCCTTATATCTGGCCAGTGAATATATAACTTTGTCAGGATGCTTCTCTTTGTAATGTGTGAAATAAATTTAAGAGGTCCAGGGGAGTGAAAATTAGCTACATGTTATGGTTCGGATGCTTGTAAATGGGAAGAACTTTGAGGGCATGCTAGGGCACTACAAATTGAAGTCTGTTAATGTAAAAAGACAAACTATAAGGCTGAAAAAGAAATTCAATATCCACATCAGGTCTCTAGCTTCAACTAAACACAACAAAAACTGGAAAAGACAGGCAGTTATGACCCCTCTAAAGAAAATGCAATGCCTGGGATTTTGAGTACCAAGAGAGTACAAAATAGATGATGAGTTTAAGACTTTACTATCACTGGTATTTAAATAGAGTCATTCCTGAACATGAGGAATGAACTTAATCTTGTAGAACCATCCCCTACTTAAAATCACTAATGCTTTTCTATTTTGGCCTAAGTCTTCTATAATCCCAATTGTATCTGATTCGTAAATGTAGATGCACTTATTTTGGATAACTTAACTAGGAACAAGTCAGAGACCACTGTTTACACGTACACTCTTGACTTGAAAATCAATGCCTCGTATTAGAGATCATTTGTGTGCTGCACTTCACGTTTTATACGGAGAGACAGTGTACGTTAAGTGAGGGTTTGGAGGTATTGTTAACAAGCATTGTAGGACCGACCATGGGGAATACACTTCTGGGCTCTAGATTCAAAGTCTTGGAAATTGAGGCCCAATCACCCTCTCTTATGGTGCAGAGGTCACTCACTAACTGAGCTGTTACCAGAACCCTAGACTTAGCATGACATTCTCCTGTGGGAGTATAGGCAAACCTCCGAGATACTGCAGGTTCTGTTGGAGACCACCACAGTGAAGCAAATGTCTCGATAAAGCAAGTCACACATGAATTATTTGGTATGATCACAGATCACCATAACAAATGCGATGAAAAAGTTTTCAGTACTGTAAGAATTACCAAAATGACACAGAGACACCAAGTGAACAAATGCTGTTGGAAAAAGAAAAAATGGCACCAAGAGATTTGTTAGACTCAGGGTTGCCACAAACCTTCTTTCTGTTTAAAACAAAAACAAAAACGCTGTATCTGCAAAGCACAACAAAGGGCAGCGCGATACATGGACATATCCCCACATATGCAAAGAAATATTAGGGGCCCACTCCTCTAGAGCTTATTTTCATTTGGTACATATGAATAAGATACGTGTTGCAACCCACAAAGACACGGCATTAACCAGGTTCCTTCCGAAGCTAGAGGCGCACCCCGATTTTACAGACGGGAAAGAACGGGGCTCCCGAAGGTCCCATCCCTCCGTCCTGGCCAATCGTTGGCGGCGCAACCGGAAGCTTGGGACTGATCGACACTCTCAGGCCTTCCCTAAGTATCGCGAGGTGAAGCGGGAAAGCGGCCGACAATCAATTGGCTAACGGGATGAGTGACGTCAGACGCAAAGCGCCGGGCCTACTGCTGGAGCGAGAGCGACGATTCGAGTTCTGTTTGGAGGCGTCTTTGAGCTCCTCGAGTAGACATCATGAGCAAAGCTCACCCTCCCGAGTTGAAGAAGTAAGTATGTGTGAGGGCCGTGCCGAAATGGCAGCTTATTTGTGTGCCTCGGGTTCCTTAGGTCCTCCGCCATTCCCGAGAGTGCGCCTGGCGTGCGTCTTCTGGTCCGTGGCCGACGAGATGCGGGCCGGTGTCCCGCGCTTCGAGGCCTAAGACCCGCTCAGACGTTAGCATTTCGGCCCGGTGGGCAAGGTTACCAGAGGCAGCAAGGCGCCTCCGCCCGCCGAGTTGCATCCCAGGCCCGAGCTCCAGGCCCCGTCTCCCGCACGCTCTCGCTCGTTACTTGAACATTTCGAATGCTACCCTTTGTTGAACATCTTGAATAGCATCATGTTCTAGATAAGGTGGCTGGAGAGTAATTCTGTAAGGAACTAAGGAGATGGGTGGAATGGAAGTGTTTGATAGTATCTGAGGAATCAAAAGCCGCCTTAATCTTAGAGTGTGTTTGTAGCTGTTTCTTTGAGCTTTAACTTAGAAATCACATTCCTTTTTCTTGTTTTCTTGTTCTTAGGTTAAACTTGAGTGTCGTGTGATATCTTGCTCTGTTAACAGAGCTGTGTGAGAATATTCATTTTTTCTAATTAGAGAAGGCTAGGTTGTTTGGGGGGCGGGGGTGGGGTTTGAACCCAGTAAAGTCAACTCAAAGTAGGATATTCCTACTTTAGATAAGGCCCATTTTAAAGTTTTAGCGTCCTCAAACACTCTTGGTTGAACTTAGCATGGGCCATGTTTCCTAAGTAACTTCTCTGTCTTGTTCAGTTGGATAGCACAAAGGATGGAAAATTGGTCCAAGGATCAGTTTGTGAGGCAGCCAGCCATCTGGTCTGCCATGTGTACAGTTCATTTATTATCAGCCCCATAAAGAAGTCAGGCTTAAGGAAAAGTTCATATTTAATGATTTTACACTTAAATGCACATTTGTATTGAAGCCATCTTTTGTGCAAAAACTCGTGTGTATTTTAGTTGGATCTGTTATAAATTTAAGACAATTATTAAATAAGCCTAACGTTAAGAAAAAAAATTATTGCTGTGAAAATGCTTATCCAAGTTATCCTTTTATTGGTGAGCTGGTAGAATCTTACATGTCCTCTGGCTTCATCAGGAACTGGTGAAATGGTAATTATTTTTTAACAGAAGGACCATTCTCTATTTGTAAGGTTTCCTTTTTGATTCTTAAGACATTATTTGAGAATTTCAGAGGATGAAACTAGTTTTACTACCTTTCTCTTATCTCTAGATTTCATGAATTGTGAAATCCTGGCAGGTCTGCCTCCAAAATGACTTAATTTTTTTCTTCCTTTAATTTCTCACAAGTAACCCATCTTTTACACTTTTATACCGTCCTCCTGGTTTAGCATAACTCAGTGGTTCTTAACTGAGGAGATGGGAGTCTGGTTCTGTCAGTATCTAGTAGGAAGAGGCCAGGGTTGCTGCTAAAACTTTCTACAGTGCACTGGATATCATGCAACAACAGAATTATCGGGCCCCAGATTTCAGTATGCTGAGGTTGAGATACCCTGGCCTAACCAAATTCTTAGTCCTGCTCTTAAAAGTCAATGCCAGGGACTTCCCTGGTGGCGCAGTGGTTAAGAATCCACCTGCCAATGCAGAGGACACAGGTTCGAGCCCTCGCCCGGGAAGATCCCACATGCCCGGGGCAACTAAGCCCATGTGCCACAACTACTGAGCCTGCGTGCCACAACTGCTGAAGCCCACATGCCTAGAGCCTGTGCTCCACAACAAGAGAAGCCACCGCAATGAGAAGCCCCTGCACCGCAACGAAGAGTAGGCCCCACTCACCCCAACTAGAGAGAGCCCGCTCACAGCAACAAAGACCCAATACAGCCAAAAATAAATTATAAATAAATTAATTAATAAAAATAAAAAAGTCAATGCCAGAGTAGTCTTTTTTTTCTTCCAGTTTTTTTGAGATATAATTGACATACAGCACTGTGTAAGTTTAAGGTGCATAGCATAATGATTTGGCTTACACGTGCCACAGTAGTCTTGCCATTGGCTGGTTCTGTTGCAATAACTTATTGCTGTATACATAACAAAGTCCAGATTTCTTGACCCAACATTCAAGCTCCTCCATCAGAAATCCAGGCACCAAATATTACACACACTAACATTTGAGTGCTGTGTTCTCCAGCCAAACTGAACCATTTGATTTTGCTCAAACTTCTTCACTGCTGTGACTTTGGAAATTTTACTTAACCTTTCTGAGCCTCAGTTCCCCATCTATTAAATGCTGATACTTATTATTAATTTGTATGTATGTAATTTATAAAAGCTGTCATAGGATTAAATAAGTTCATGTGTGTTACATTTGTTTTATATAACATATCCTATTAAATAGATTATTTTATATATCATACTATATCTTTTTATTTGTAAAAACCTATCTTCTTACACCTTCCGTCAGCCCCTTTCTCTTATTTATCTTTGAATTCTCCCATGATTTATATTAAAATTGAATGAAATTTCATATTTTTTAGCCTATAACTGGAAGAGGTAAAAACTGGTTTGACTACATGTCTTCATATTCTCATACTACCCTGCTGAGATGGAATTTTCTTGTTTAATTCAGATTATTTAAAACTTCAAAATGCGCATTTATTTTGCTAAAGCGTAATTATGTGTTGAAGACTATCCTGAACACTTAAGATTGATGTTTAATATTAAATAAAACAACACTACGTATTGTCTCAAATATAAAATAAAATAAAATACCTATTGGATTGGGTATAGTTTGATTACCTTCTGGTTTCTTCACAACTTTGTTTGGTTTTGGAAATAACTAAAAATATAACCAAATCTTTGTTTTTCTGTTATGGTTGTAAAATCCTGTCATTGAAAGTTAGGTCAGTATTGAACAACAAGAATGGTTTGTAATTCACATCAGTATAAAGATGCAATTTAATGTACATTAATATATTGTAAATCCATTCCATTTTTGTTTATCTTCCCTTCCCAAATGACATTGCTTGGTTAGTATAAGTACTAACTGTGGTAGCCCATCACTCTCTCATCCTTTACCACAGTACAGTTTTTACTCTTTTAAATTGCATTATTCCTATTGTGTATATTTTAACAGATTATCCTGACTATACCTACTTTAATGCTTGCTTGTGCTTAAATTTTTTTAATTAGTTACGTAATCTTTACCCCTTTTGCTTTTTCAGATTTATGGACAAGAAGTTATCATGTAAGTCTTTTTGGTTTTTTATTTTCGGGCCTTTTTTTAATATTAAATTCCTTTTTATATTAAATTCCTTTTTACATGTGCCTTGGCGGTATATAATGTTTGAAGGAGCAACATTATAAAAATTCAAAGCACACAGAACCTCTAATTCATATCCATTAATTAAGCAGGTTTATCAAAATTCTAACTAGACAGTTTTATTTACTTAATTTCTGATACTTAGGAAGTTTCACAGTACTTTAGACTCTTCATTATTTCATATAAGCCCTCTCTCAATTTGATAAAATTAACAGTATTTTCTATTTTCTATTTGAAAACTTAACTTTTTTCCTTTAAACAAAGGACAGACAAGGACTAAAATCTAACCTGTACAGTACTCGAAGTATATAGGGGTTAAGACCATGGCTTTAGGGGCGAGCAGCCTTCAGTTTGAATTCCAGCTGTACCCCACAGTAACTGTATAATCTTGAACCAGTTATTTAAAAATGCTATACTTCAGTTCCTTCATAAAAAGTCAGGATAATTCTACTTCATAGGATTCTTATAAGTTTAAATGTGGAAGTAAATGTAAAATGTTTAGCCCAGTGCTTGGCATATAGTAAAGATAGTAGATTATACATCTCAAATACCTGGGTTTTATCTCACCTAGTTTTTTTAATTTATTTGGTTGCTCTGGGTCTTTAGTTGTGGCGGATGGGCTCCTTAGTTGCAGCAGGTGAACTCTTAGTTGTGGCATGCACATGGGATCTGGTTTCCTGACCAGGGATCAAACCTGGGCCCCCTACATTGGGAGCACAGTCTTAACCACTGTGCCACCAGGGAAATCCCAATCTCACCTAATTTTTAATGAATAGTTTAGTTGATAATTAATGGTCAGTTTTATTAAAATGTCTTTTTCCCTTTACACAGTGAAATTAAATGGTGGCAGACATGTCCAAGGAATATTGAGGGGATTTGATCCCTTTATGAATCTTGTGATAGATGAATGTGTGGAGATGGCAACTAGTGGGCAACAGAACAATATTGGAATGGTGGTAAGTAAAGACACAAGATTTCTCTTAAGAGATTTCATTTTTCTTTTGGAATAAGCATTAACATCCCTTCTATCAAACTCTTGGGTTAAACTGAAGTTAGGCAAATTTCAGGCAAGATTAGACATTCCATCTCCCTTTTAGTTTAATGACAGTTATTCAATTGTGATAATATCCCAGTTACCTGTAGGTTAGATCCGAATCTTACACAGAACCCACTGAGGTCCTTAGACTTGAAATGGGTGTTAGAAATCATTTTTGAGCTTTATTCTATAATAGAGACACATACTTGTTCCTTCATTAGAGCAGTGGTTCTCAATCTTAGTTGTATTTTAGAATCAAATTAGTCTGGGATGCAGCGTAGAGTTTTTTAAAGTTCCCCAGATGAAATGGTACAGATGAACTTATTTGCAAAGCAGAAATAGAGACAAAGATGTAGAGAACAAATTTATGATTACGGGGGCCGGCAGGCAGGGGTGATTTGGGAGATTGGGATTGACATAAAAAAAGCACTGTGTGTAAAATAGATAACTAATGAGAACCTACTGTATAGTACAGGGAACTCAATACTCTGTAATGGCCTCTATGGGAAAAGAATCTAAAAAGAGTGGATATATGTATATGTATAACAGATTCACTTTGCTGTACAGCAGAAACTAACACAACATTGTAAACCAACTATACTCCAATAAAAAAATTTTTTTAAAGTTCCCCAGGTGATTCTAATGTAAGGCAAAGATTAACCAGTGATTGAGAGCATTTACAATCAATCATTGAGGAGTTTTTTTAAAAGCAAGCAAACAAAAATTATGCCTAGAGTCCACCTCAGAGCAATTGAAACTGTATCTCTAAGGGTGCTGCTCTCTTTTTTTGTTAAAAGATATTGTGTAATTTTAACGTGTAGTGAGGATTACTGCTTATCAAACTTTAACATGCCATGAATTCCCAGAAAATCTTGTTAAAATGCTGATCCTAATTCAGTAGGTATGGGATGGAACCTGAGATTTTGCATTTCTAACAAGTGCCCATTTGATGCAGATCTGCCAGGTCACAGATCACACTTTTGGGATTTAATTGTATATATAATTAACCTAGATTTTCTGGTTTATCACACTCAAAAAGTAGTCAAGGTAAAAGTTGCAAGGGATACGATGACAGCCATTCACATGGAAGAAAACAGGAGGAAAACAGATGCTGACTTCTTAATCATAGGAGCAAACGTTTCTGCACTCAATAGGCCATAGTGGTATGACTACTGAAGAAGAGTTGTTGATGTTTGTCAACAAGACCCAGACTTTGAATTCCACTCTGCCCAACACAGGACAGTATACCCAGTAAGTGTTAAGTCTGAGTTACCTGGGCAAGGTGAATCAAAACAGACAACTTAGCTGTAGCAAATCATTGAGCATGTCGACCTCTAAGAGGTGGTAAGAGTTCCTAATCATTAGCCATGATTTTGCCTCACTTTTTAAAGTTTGAGCAGTAAAGGGGTATAATTTTTTAATCACCCTTTCCAAGGCTTGTGTTATTGCTTATTTCAAGTGTATTTCCATTACTGCATTTTGAAAAGCAAATCAGTAGTCAGGGTTAGAGAAACAACTTGGAATCTCTAGCTATGAGACTTCCCGCCCACCCCAACACGTTTCATGTAAACCTGCCTTCTTGCCAGGTACAGTCTCCTTGAGCTTCTGTTAAAAATGAATAAAAGTATGGGCAAATCATTAGCAGCAGTTTCTTATAAAACAGTTTTAAAATACCCCAAGATTTCCCCCTAGCCATTCCTTTTACAGATTAGGAAATCTTCATTCTAATAGAGGGTAGATTAGGATTTTGGTTCATATCTGAAAAAATGTGCTAAAAAAGGATTCAAGAAGGAATTGACATCTAAAGTTCTTAACTTGGGAAGATAACTTTTTAGAGAATGTGTGGCACTTCTCGAAATTTTTATCAGAGAAGGAATTGAGCCTAGATCATGGATCTTTCTCGTAATTTTCTCCCTAAATTTTGATGGGCTTAATTTTCTTTACACGGAAATTGGTTAAAAGCAGTGTCCTCCCAAGTCATTCAAATAATGAGCACCTACTTACCGTGTTAGGCAGTCTGCTCCTCCACCTATGATGGGGGTTGTGTGACTAAAAATTAAAGTCTTGTGTTAGTAGGTGCTAATTCTTGTGGCTGAGTTCACTTTGAAAATGAAATGATAATATATCAATTGTCTTTAAAAAAACAGTCTAAAGAAAATGGAAGGATGGCTTTTCCAAGGAAAAGAGGGGAAACCAGTTACAGTTTTGTTTTTTCACAAGTTGTTTGGCTAAGGAGACAGTTACGTTGGCGTCATTGTTCCCTTGTCCAATCAGTGACCCATTGAGGCCATTGAAATTACTTAATAGTATTAAATTAAGAATAGTATTTAGAATGTGTGTATTCTGAAGGGGGTGGGGTAATTTGTTTGGGGGATCTGTCAGGTGGATAATTACATAACAATGTCTCGACTAGCCTCTTATCTTTTGAGACATCCCCAGAGTAGTCAGTAGCATCAACTCTGTCTTATTTCCTAAAGATTCTACTCCACTCCAAGGTTCCCCTAAGAATGTAGTAAAAATTGTGTCTTTTTTTGATGCTACATATTTCAGGTGATCAGGCTCTGTGCTTCTGTAGCTCCATATTATGTTTGTATTCTTTATTAGGCAGTTGTGCCCTTGCAGGAGACTTTAAAAGCCTGAGCAACACTTTGCCAAAACTTAGTATTGAAGCCCAACAAAGGAGCAATACAGAATTCGGGTTCCAGTTTGATTTGGAGAATGGGGCCTTGAGCACAGTGGGAAAAGAGGTAGAGCACTGCACAACAGAGGTGTTCACGACAAACCTTAACTGTGTATTATGTGAGAAGGCAAAGAAGTGTGTGATACCATTTTAGAAAATGTTGATGAAAGTAGTGGTTTTGTTTTTTAATGATGGCAAAAAGGAAAAGCCCACAGATCTGAAAATCTTAGTTACCTGAAATAACTTCTCTCCACCACCCTCCACGTCTAGGGAAAGTGTCAGAAAGGGACAAATTTAGGAGGGAGCTAGGAAAGAAGCCTACTTGTTTTTCATGCTTTTGTCAATGAGATGTGATGTTCATCATCTGTTGCACATAAGCCAGCAGTTTAAAACTCTTGAGAACTAGGTAATCATGTTGTTTAGCTTTCTTCTTTTCCTAACTTGTAAGAAGAGTAAGAGTCTGTAGTTTCCTTCAATCCCCATTGTCATTTTCAGGGCCTTGTTCTCTTTAATGCAGCTCTTTAATTCTTTGCCACCTTCTCACCATACTCATTGCTGTTTGTCTCTGCCAGGCTCCAAGACACTTGCCCACCTGTCACGTTCCTTTCCAGTCTGTCAGCTGCGGTAATCACGGGGAGGTTCATTTGTTTACTTAACAGTACTTACTGAACCTTTTGTGTGTCTGCCACAGCTTAGGCACTGGGGATGGTGCACCAAGCAAAGTCCCTGCCTCATAGAAATGACACTGGAGTGAGGAAGATAGTAACTAATAGTGTATGTAATAAATAAAGCGAGTAGAATGAGAGGAGAGAAGAACCAGTTACAGCGATAGTAAATAATAGTGTATGTAGTGAATAAAGCAAGTAGAATGAGAGGAGAAAAGAACCAGTTACAGCTATTTTTACACCACCTGCCTACAAGCATAGCTCCACTTTGATCTTACTCAGAATGCCTCCATTTCTAATAAATCGTTCCACATCCCTCATCCCACTCCTGTCCTTTTCACCTCTCCAGCTCTACTTGAACTGATCTGTGATTGCATTGCCTACAGTCCACCAGGCGCTCCTTATTTTCATAATAATTCTCATTATTCTCCTTATTTTCATAGTCCCCTTCCAGTTTGACTTATTTTTGTATCCCTCTTTACCAGCCATTACCAGCCATTTCACTTATGCTGTCATGAATATCCTGGCTTATCTTTTATAGAATGGCTACTATATCAGGCACTGTGCCCCTGGGGCCTTTTCTTTATAACTTTTCTTCCTGCCTCTAAGTCTCCCCCACCCCCATTCTCTTATATACGCTTTTGCCAAAACATTCCCCCAGCTCTGAAACTGTCACTGGTTCATTGTTGGTTTCATGATGCTTTCCAAACACTTTTAAGATTGGTGTTTGAGGCCTTTTAAGATTAGGTGCGAACTGTCTTTGTTTACCACTTCCTTCCATAGCCGTTTACTTTATTCAGATTAGATTTTTCCTTATCCCCTTACACTTTTTCATCTCAGTTCTGTCTAGAATTTCCTATCTTCCTGTCAAAATTGTACCCAATTTTCAAGACCCAGCTAAAATGTCATCTTCAGAAATCCTACTTTTTCCAACTTTCATCCTGGTTTGTTCCCTCAATGATCTTATACCCCTAAACTGATTGATGTATTCTACTGTACCTATTTTTCCCACTAACTTATGGATCCCTTAGGGGCAGGGATGGGCATGTTCATTTGAGTCCTGCAGTTTAAGTGAAATGGGTCATTAGAGACTGGTCTCAAAAAGGTACTTGTTAGCCTTCGATCTAGATGTGCATCTCATTATGAAGGGCTTAGTGGCTTCATGTCATTACAAGACTGGAATTATTTTGTGTTCCTGTGACCAGGAAAAAAGCCTCACAAACTACCGAAAAACCATTAATGATTTGATGAAATCAAATCATTTTAATCATCATTGATATGTCTGTTAAATGAATTGTGTTCTTTTCAAATTCATTTTCTCTTTCTTAGGTAATACGAGGAAATAGTATCATCATGTTAGAAGCTTTGGAACGAGTATGAACAATGGCTGTCTTCACCAGAGAAATCAACTGCTTCCACATTGTCCTCTCTCCACATTCTACTACGATGACAATTGGGTCGTGTACATTTTCTTACTGAACTTTTTTGTTAAATAAACTTCTGTAATAGTCAAAAATGCTTTCTCAGCTGTTCTGAACATAGAAGATTTGCTCTTATTCTGATTTTTTTCTATCATGACCTTTTCCTGGTTGTGACTGATTTGTTCACGGGTGTTGTTTTTTGTTTTTTCTGTTTTTTGGGGGGCGGGTTTTGGCCATGCTGGGTCTTCGTAGTTGCGTGCAGGCTTTCTCTAGTTGCAGTGAGCGGGGGCTATTCTTTGTTGCGGTGCACGGGCTTCTCATTATGGTGGCTTCTCTCGTTGCAGAGCACAGGCTCTAGACGCTCGGGCTTCAGCAGTTGTGGCGCACGGGCTTAGCTCTACAGCATGTGCGATCTTCCTGGACCAGGGATCAAACCCCCGTCCCCTGCATTAGCAGGCGGATGCTCATCCACTAGAATTCCCTGAGGTTTTTAATGCATTAAAATACAAGAATCTTATTAAATATGAAACATTGGCAAGGATGCCCATTTTCTGTATCTTTTACCACTGAACAGAGATAAAGAAGCTGCAAGCCTGAGTGGGTTTCTTCTGAAACATTAACTGGGATTTTCAAAGTTCTTGCCATAACTTTGACAAACTCTGACTTTTTCACATACGTTTACATACCAAGTACGGTTTTGCTCAAACAACACAGGTTTGAATTGTGCAGGCCCACTTCTATACAGATTTTTTCCAAAATAATTTTGGATTATTAGTAAATAATTTGCTAATACTACAGTGCTACACCATCCATGGTGGTTTGAATCCACGGATTCTGAACTGGATGGAGGAACCACATGTGCAGAGGGCTGACTGTAAGTTACACGCAGATTTTTGGCTGCTTGGGGGTCAGCGTCCCTACCCCCCACATTGTTGAAGGGTCAACCATATAGTACAACAGAAGTAAAACACAGGAAGTCATGATATCATGGTTTTATTTTGAACATACGTGGGAAATTTTTTTTGAATACAAGAGTAGAAATACAATTCCAGAGAAAAACATTCCAGTGCACTGTGGTTCTTTGTGGAGAAGATAGTGATAACACTGCCCATGATATATTCACCTAGTTCATAAATTTTATGGTTCACAAACTCAAATGAGAGATATTTTACAGATGGTTGTATCATAAACCTAACTTTAAGAAACCTATCAAGCAAATGCTTATTTTTGTGATCTGGTAAAAAGCCTACGAATCATGAATTGCTTTAAAACTGGAGAGTGGGGTGTACACTGAGTACGTGAGGTACTTGTAAAATAAAACGGGTGGCTTATGTGTATGTAAAGTGGTATTTCCTATTTATAGGAAATGTTTACAGCAAAAGAATAGCGAGAGGGATCAAACTAACGAAGGCCAATACATTTTTATTTTTCCATTCTCTTTTTAATTCTTCACTAATGTCAACAAGCTTGTGTTTTTTGCAGCCACGTAGAGCTGAATTGTTGAACTGGTTTTCTAAGTGTGGTTCCTAGACCAGTAGCATCACCTAGGAACATAACAGAAATGCAGTCTTTTGTATACCACTCCAAACCTACTGAAACAAATTCTGGGGTGAGGCCCAGCAATGTTTCAACAAGGCTTCCAGGTGATTCCGATGCACACTCAAGTTGGAGAACCACTGGAGCAGAACTTGGCCTTCATTCAGCCCCTGCATAATTTTTACCAGTCTCTTCTGTAAAAAGATGATTTGAGCGGCCTCCTGGAATAACAGGCCCTGATAGGTTTTTCTTCCAATTTAAAAAAAAAGTTTTTTTAATGCTGTAATTGCATTAATACTAATATGCTTGACATACGGATAACCTGTTTTGCTCTTTGAGGAAACAACTTCAGATGCCTTGTCGGAAAACAGAGTTGGGTTTGATATAACAGCAACCTTTTAAATTGGTGTTCTAAGTACAAATATGTCCTATCGCAAAACAAGTCTGTAAGTGATAGAAATTAAATTACCTCACTAGTATTCACCCACTTTTAGCATATACATAATAGTATTACACTCTCTACATAACTCTCTTCATTAAAACCACAAAAGGAAAAACTGAATGTCTCAACATACTTATTAAGAATAAAAATAGTAAAAAGCTGACCCTTTGACAAACTATAAATTTAATTCCTGCCTCTACATCAAATATATCTTGGCAGTTTTATCAGCATATTATTCACAATTGTAATAGAGAAGAAACTGTTTTAAGAATCAGTGTTCTCTTTTTTGCTATAATCTGGAGGGCTTTTTTTTAAAAAAAAATAATACATGTTAACTTGGTTGCAGTTACTTTTAGAATTCACAAGC
This sequence comes from Leucopleurus acutus, assembly GCF_964270905.1. Lineage (NCBI taxonomy): Eukaryota > Metazoa > Chordata > Mammalia > Artiodactyla > Delphinidae > Leucopleurus > Leucopleurus acutus. Next base: position 87,764,995 of record NC_139154.1, on the reverse strand, counting down.
TTTTACTTGTCCTGTCCTCCCAGTGACTATAAGGACAGTTACTCATGATCTTTGTACAGATGGAGAGCTGGTTCTCAAGTTTGGCTACATATTAGAATCATTCAGGAAGCACTCCTACAGGTGATTCCAATGTACAGCTGAGGCTCAGAACCAGGGCCTCAAAAGATTTCAGCAACCAATTTCTCAACCAAAATGCTACAGTACCTTTAGAAGCATTTAACAGTTTGAACATACACGGGATCTGATCAAGCAAGGTGTCTTGCTGAATATCCTCCTCTAGTGCCAACTGCTCTGGAGTAATCTAAGTTGCCTCTGCTGTGAGACTGTCACTGCATCTTACTATCAAGATTACTAGAGTTCTCAATGAGAGAAATCATTCTTTGCAACATGGACCCGCTTTGATAACGGATTGGGTTTCTTGGGACTCGTAAGGCACTAAAAACCCTTGGGAAACATCATAAACCACCACCATTAGTGAATCTCAACCCAGGATGCACATTAAGAACTTTCAAAAGCTACAAAAAGCTGAGGTCCTGTCCTCAATCAACTAAATCAGAATCTCTGTTGTGGAGCTCCATCACTATTTTTAAAAGCTCCTCAGGTGAGGGTTTGATAATAGAAGGCCAATTTCTTAAATCAGTAGCCTGCACTTTTCATTTTACTTAAGATTTTTGTATGACATCTTAAATTTATACTAAACTAAGACTTCTGATTTTCACCCCTAATGAAATAGAGACAGAAGCAATGAAAAGAACATTCTGAAAGTCAAGGCTTCAAGCATGGGCATATGTACTTTGAAAAATATAAATTACTAAAGCCAGGCATAAGATACCAGCTCCCATAGTAGTTCTTTCTGACTGAAGGTCACATCCAGCTGCGAAGCACAAATGAACTAGTCCCGAACTAAAAGATAAGTCTTCCTCAAGTGCTCCGCTTAAAATGCTTTAAGGTTTGGTTCAAAATCCAGGGCCCCACCCCAGACCTCTTAAATCAGAATCTCCAGAGGAGCTAGAGAATCCATACGTTTAACAAACTCCAGATGATTCTTATGATCAGAGAAGTTTGGGAAACACTGCTGATGGATATTAAAGAAAGAATAAATTTTGGAGATGCAATAGTTATGCCTTCATGCTTAATTAGAACCTTGTATATCTCATGATTCACTGGGATTACTTTTGTTAAACAATGATAACAGCAAAATATCTGTTTCAAAATCGTCTCTGCTCACTCAGACTGTGTTCTTTTTTGCAGTGATAATTCCATTTGGAACCAGGACGGAAAAAAAAGAAATAGTGGTATTTCATAGTTCAGTTTTAAGTTTCTCATATAAGTCCTCTTGGTCAATCATGTGTGTGTGCCCGTTCCAGCGGTGATAGGCGAGGAGAGCAGCATTGTAGCCTGCAACAGCACTCACTTCCATGGCACTTGCTGCAACCTCCATGCCGTTGAGGTAATAAAGTCGATCGTGGAGTATGATGGAAGGGCATTTCTCTGGAGGCGTATAATGAGGGTATGCAAGCCATGACCGCTTCACAGCATAATCATAGGACACAAAGAGCTTTAAAATTTGTTCTTTAGTAAGAGGTCCTGCCGAAAAGATCTTCCAAACGTGTGACCTGTCCGCTTTTGGTTGAGGATTATTACTTTCTTCTACAGAAGACACAAACCCAATGCTGTTAATGAACAAATCTGGATTATCAGTGGTTAAGACTGTACCGAGATCAAACTCATCTAAAGCTCTAGAGGTAAAGACAGTTGAATTCAACTGCCCCTTAATTAAAGTTGTCACTAAAGGTTCGTAATATTGATGGAATTCCTCAATTGGAGGATCAAAGTTGAGAAAAGTTATATTGGACATTTTTCGATTCAATGGAGTGGCCACCAGGACGATGTCATAGAAGGCTGAATGGGTCTCAGATCCGGTTTGGTAGACCGCTTCATACACCTTTGTGGGATTTCCTAGAGGAAATAGGGAAGCATAGATTTTTTTAATGTTTCTAACATACTATATTTTATACCTTCTAAAAATAATTCTATACCTTCTTAATAGTTTCTCTATAATTCTAAGGAATTAAACAAGTTTTATCCCTTAAGATAATTATCCCTTGGACTTGTATTACAATGAGGCCAATTTTCTACTTGGAATGGAAATAAAATCTTGTCAATAAGAACAAAATATGAAATTTTTACTTTTGAGGATGAAATTGTTTTTTAAATCCAAAGAGTCATGCTGCTGTACTTGAGCACATTTGTGAATATTTCTACATGACATACAACACCTCCAATTTAAAATTCCATCATTTGGGACTTCCCTGGCCGTCCAGTGCAGGGGGTGCAGGTTCGATCCCTGGTCGGGAAACTAAAATTCCGTTCCATCATTTGGAACTGAGTGAGAGATGGAGAAAGAGGTTTTTCTCCCCGAGCAGTTATTTTCTGCAGGGAAAATTAGGAACAGTAAAATAGAAGTTCAAGTTTACCTGTCTGCTTGGTCCTTGTTTTCTCCTCTATGGACATTACTGAGCCAGATATAAGATTGCTTTTGGAAGCCTGAAGGAGCCGTGAGCAAACAAGTTTATTGCCACCTTTTACTGCCCAAAGGCCAGGATCAGTACAGGACATTGACACTGCCCCTGTCAGCGGTAGGAAGAAAATGTGTTTTAATTCTGACTCTGTAAGAGGCCCTCTACCCACTCTCCCTTCCCAATTAGCTAAGCCCTGCTCCAAATGTCTTTAGACATTGCCAAGTGGCTCTGGGAGCAAAATCTCCCCCAGATGAGAAGCATTCAACTAATAAAAGCTAAAGACTCTGTTCCCATAGAAATGCACATTTACATATACACAATTTTGCCAACATTTTTATTGTGTCTGAGGTTTCACAAAGAAAGGCAGTCTTCTCCAAAACATGGCCTAAAGTAAGGAGCCACCATAGCATCAGGTAAACCACTCTGTAAACTAATGTCCATAACTATTCCAAGCCCTGACTTACCTACAAAGCCATTGATGTTCATGGTTTGGCCATAATTGACCCTCATGACAGGAGTAATAATTTCATCGAGGAACTTCTCAGAAAAGCCTGCTTTCTGCAAGGTTTCAAGAAGTGATCGGTTAAATAATCCAAGGTAGTCGTCCCCTCCTAGGGAATGTAGTAACTTTTCTACGCTACTGAAGGCATAGTCATGAGATTGGTAGCGGTAGATCCTTTTGAACAGAAAAGAAATGGCCATTAAACACCAAACAAGACAGGGGGAAGGGTACACATAAAAAAGGAAAATAGCATTCTAAGACTCAAAGTGACTTTCATGTGTCCTTCTGATGAGTCCCTACCTATCCTGTGAGATGCACCTCAGTCACCATCTGCCCCAGGTATCCCAGAGGTTCTTGGCCTCCCTCTCCCTCCGCCTCCTCTGGGGGAAGTCCACTGTCCTTTATATACACTCTTCTGCATTAATATGGTCACTGGGAGCACCTTTCAAGAAGTAGGTATGTCTTATTCATCTTATCTTGAGCACACTTAGACATGTCTAAAGTTAAACTTTACCTTTCCACTAGACTTGATCCTCTCTCCTCCCACAACCAAAAATAACAAGTTACTCCCAACATCCTACATGTCATTCTCGGTTCATTTAGTTTCAAATTTAAACATTTCACTTCTCCTCTCTGCTTCTCCCACCTAAGAAGGAAACCTTATCAATCTTTCTAACATCTCTTCTGTTACTTCATTCTCATCTCCCTGATCTTAAGTGAGGATTTATATTCAAACTACTAAAATGAATAACTGATCTACCTGCCTCTAGTTTCTCTTCTTTAAAACATTTATGAATCTCCCAGATGTCCTAAAATACCCTTATTTTGTCATCCATCCACTTACTCAAAAAACATCTTGCGTATTACTGTTACTTACTAAAGTTCTGACATTAAAAAAAAAAATCATGGATTTTTAGAGCCAAACTCATCAAGTCTAACTAACTCCTTTGCTCAATTGCAGATAAAGAAGCAAAGTAGAAGTTAAAGAACGTGTCTAAAAGTCACATGGCAAGTAGAAGGCTCAAGAACCACTATCCCCCTCTGCCTTCAACCACATACACACACACACACACACACACACACACACACACACACACACACACACACACACACACACACACACACACACACACACACACACAATCTTCCACTTGAATACAGCTGACCCATTCATTCACTGCTCTCAAATATGCTCTGGGTATTGCTCCCAAACACTGCACTGCCTCTTCCCTCCATCTGGAATACAACTAATCCCTAATCATACAACAACTAGCTACACTTTCCTTCAGAGCCTGAATCCCAAACCCTCTGCAAAGTCTTACCCAACTTCCCAGTCCACAGTGATGTCATCATCTCCAAAAGTCCCATAAAACTTAGCACTCATGCTCAGCACTTAGATACTACTTCGAATTATTTAATTTTTAGGAACTATCACCTGACATTCTCTGCACTTTAGAGACTTGAAAAAATGTTCACATAAATTAGTTCATGCAATAATTCAATACATATTTTTTCAGTGTGCAAGTGACACAAAAATGAGGAAGACATGGTTTCTTTCTCTCAAGGAACTTACAGTTAGGAACAGGTACTCAGGAATATGCACAGATAAGTGTATGAAGCAAAGGAAGAAATAAGTGCCAAGGAAAGATCTCTACCAGTGATCATAGAAGAGTTTTTACATCAAATTTCTTCTCTCAAAATAATCTGTAATTTTTTTAAAGAGCAGAGATAATGTCATATCCATTTCAACATTACCTAGTGTCTAACGGTGTAGTATACAAAATGTTGAATATATTTTTGTGGAAAAATTCTGTGTCAAAACTGAGAAACTAAAATAATTCCTTCCAGCCCATACTGTTTGGCTTGTAGTCCCTAGGAAGTTGGAAAAAGTAAGATGAGAACACTGAGTTCTTCAGAAAAATAATACACTGAATACCTCATAAAATGAAGAGCAATCTTTTGTAATGGTCAGCATGACAAAATAGTAGCCAATTAAATAACTTAAGTATGATGTTATAAAAAAATTATTCCCTGCCTCCTCCCACCGGAGCCCCAACCCCACTCAAACAAGCCTCCTAAGTAAAGGCCTCATAGAGGGTGACAGGAGACAATATATCCCGTATAAACACTGAGCCCTGTAACTGCTTTACAATACTAGCTGCATTACAGCGGTCCCCAACTTCTTCGGCACCAGGGACCAGTGCCATGGAAGACAAGTTTTCCACAGACGGGGCGGGGGTGATGGTTCAGGCGGTAATGCGAGCGATGGGGAGCAGCGGATGAAGCTTCGCTCGCTTGCCCAGCCCACCCCCACCCCCCAACCCCGTCCCCGCTCACCTCCTGCTGTTTGGCCCGGTTCCTAACAGGTCCGAGGCCCAGGGCTTAGAGACCCCTGCATTAGAATGCCTATCTACGGGCTTCCCTGGTGGTGCAGTGGTTGAGAATCCGCCTGCCAATGCAGGCGACACGGGTTCCAGCCCTGGTCCAGGAAGATCCCACATGCCGCGGAGCAACTAAGTCCCTGCGCCACAACTACTGAGCCTGCGCTCTAGAGCCCGCGAGCCACAACTACTGAAGCCTGCGCACCTAGAGCCTGTGCTCTGCAACAAGAGAAGCCACCGCAATGAGAAGCCGGCGCACCGCAACGAAGAGTAGCCCCCACTCGCCGCAACTAGAGAAAAGCCCGCACACAGCAACGAAGACCCAACACGGCCAAAAATAAATAATAAATGAAATAAATAAATTTAAGAAAAAAAGAATGCCTATTTACTAAAAAGTGAGACGTAACAAGTAGTTTCTGCTAATCAGATTGCTTACACAAACTTCTTTTCTTTTTAAACTACATTTGTATACCCCCTACCCATTTATTCACTCATTCATTCATTTAATCATTCAACAAATATTTATGGAGCATCAACTTTGAGTCAGACACTGTTCTAGGTGCTAAGGATGCAGAAGTCAGTACAACACAGAAAAAAGTCCCTGCTCTAATGGAGCTTTTGTTCTAGATGGGGAAACAGGCAATAAAATAAATAAAGAAATGCAAGCAAATTATATGACAGTTTAGAGGATGATAATTATCAAGGAGAAAAGTAAATCAAAAATAAGATTGGAGGGCTTCCCTGGTGGCACAGTGGTTAAGAATCCACCTGCCAATGCATGGGACACAGGTTCGAGCCCTGGTCTGGGAAGATCCCACATGCCACGGAGCGACTAAGCCCATGCGCCACAATTACTGAAGCCCACGTGCCTAGAGCCCGTGCACCTCAACAAGAGACGCCACCACGATGAGAAGCCCACGCACCACAACGAAGAGTAGCCGCCCCCACTCACCTCAACTAGAGACAGCCCGCGTGCAGAAACGAACACCCAATGCAGCCAAAAATAAATAAATAAAATTAAAACTAAAAAAAAAAATAGATTGGAAATGTTTGGAGCTGACAGGCTTGCAACTCTAAATAAGATGATACAAAAAAATAAGTAGTCAAGGAAAGGCCTCACTGAGAAGGTGATCCATCAGCAAACACCCGAAGGAGGTGAGGATACAATCCTTGCAGGGATGGGAGTGGGGGGAAATATTTCAGACAGAGGTATGAGCAGTGCAAAGGCGTTATGACAGCAGCATGCCTGGTACTGCAGCTGAAGCAGAGAGATCCAGGAGAACAGGTAGAGGCACAGACAGAAAAAAGTAGGGAAGATGGGATGAAGCACTTCTACAATAATTGAGTAAGGACCTTAAAAAATCTGCCCCTAAATAAAAGCAATGAGAACACTGACAAATATTGTCAACATCAACTTTTTCAAAACTCTGGAAATAAACAAAATCCCAGGAGAATTTATTCAAGAAAAATGGCTGAATGTCTGTAAGAACAAGTGAGCCTTGTGGTATTTTAACTTCCCCTATTCCCATTCCCCTCTTGCTAGCAACAAGGTAGCCTTCAAAATCAGCAGCCTTGCAACTACAATCCCTGTGAAACCAGCAAGCTGGCAGCCACAGCAGGGGATAAAACAGGCTTGGAGCATCCCAAAATTCCCATTCCCAGAGAGCATCCCAAAATTCCCATTCCCAGAGAAGTGCCACTTTTGCCCTATCTGGCAACTCACTCAAAAGCTCCTTCGTCAGGGACTGTCCTTTTGTTTTTTTAAATACAATTTTTAAAGGATATACTCCCTTTACAGTTATTACACAATATTGGCTATATTTCCCAAGTTGCACAATACATCCTGTAGCCTATCTTACACCCAATAGTTTGTACCTCCCAGCCCCCACCCCTGTATTCCCCCCCCCCCCCACTGGTAACCATTAGTTTGTTCTCTATATCTGTGAGTCTGTTTCTTTTTGTTATTTTCACTAGTTTGTTGTATTTTTTAGATTAGGGCTTGTCTTTTTTGACCTGATTCAGAGCTCGCTCTGTACAAACAGCCCATCCTGAGTGCATCTGTCAAAAACATCAGTGGCAATTTAACATCAGCTGCCTGAGGCTGTGATACCAATTGGGGCTGATAAGAGGCTTAACAAAAGATTTTTTTTTTTTAATATTGGGGAATGAAAAACCCCAATTCATTCCTGGGGACCTAGAAGCTCATGTCCATGTACAAGGCTGTCTCGTGTCCAGGAAAGACCTGAGAAGGCCCTAATCTTGTCACCTCTGGCTGACCTTGAGGCTTTGAGCAAGCCAGAAGTAAAGGCTAAAGTAGAGTTGCAAACCACCCTCCAGAGCATTGCAAACATATCCCAACACACACACTCGGGCAGCCACACATGGCAAAGAACAGACTTCACAGAATCAGTCCCAGAAAGCCACTAACCAAACAACAACAAACCTGGGGTGAGGGAAGTTCTGATTTCCAGAGCTGCCATTTAATATTATTTTAAATGTCCAGTTTTCAACAAAAATCACGAGATACTCAGAGAAACATGAAAGTATGGCCCATACATGGGGTGGGGGGGGAGGAAGGAGTCAACAGAAACCTTCCCAGAGAAAACCCAGACATTGGACCTACCAGACAAAGACTAGTAGGCCTTGCTACACGGCACATGGGATCTTAGTTCACCAACCAGGGATCGAACCCACGCTCCCTGCATTGGAAGCACAGAGTCTTAACCACTGGACCACCAGGAAAGTCCCATAGACAAAGACTTTAAATCAGATATTATAAATATGTTCAAAGAACTAAAGGAATCCATATCTAAAGAACTAGAGCAAGTATGAAAACAATGATTAGAACAAATAGACTGTTAATAAAGCAATTATAGAAAAAAATTTAAAACTCTGGAGTTGGAAAGTATAGTCTGAAATTAAAATTCCCTAGAGGAGGGCTTCCCTGGTGGCGTAGTGGTTGGGAGTCCGCCTGCCGATGCGGGGGATGCGGGTTCGTGCCCCGGTCCAGGAGAATCCCACGTGCCGCGGAGCGGCTAGGCCCGTGGGCCATGGCCACTGGGCCTGCGCGTCCGGAGCTGGAGCCTGTGCTCCGCAGCGGGAGGGGCCGCAGCGGTGAGAGGCCCGTGTACCGCAAAAAAAAAAAAAAAAAAGAATTCCCTAGAGGGGCTCAACAGCAGATTTGAAACAGCAGAAGAATCAGTGAATTTAAAGATAAGGTCAGTTGAGATTATACAATCAGGGACAGAAAGAATCAAGAGTTAAGAAAATGATCAGAGCCTCGGAGCCTGTGAGACAACAAAAAGCATACCAAGATACACATAATGGAATCCTAGAAGGAGAGGAGAAAAAAGAAACCAACAAAAAATTTATGAAGAAATAATGGTCAAAAATTTCCCAAATTTGATGGAGGACAATAATCTATACATCCAGGAAGCTCAACAAATCCAAAAAGGATAAACTCAAAAAAATCTACACCTAAACACATAATGGTTAAACTGTGGATAAATAAAGAGAAAATCTTGAAAGCAGCAAGAGAAAAGCAACTCATCCAGCAAAAATGATCCTCGGTAAGATTAGGAGCTGACTTCTCTTCAGAAGCCATGATGTCCAGAAGATAGTGGGATGACATATTGAAAATGCTGGGGAAAAAAAAGACTATAAACCAAGAGTTCTATATCCAGCAAATCTATCCTTCAAAAATAAAGAGAAATTAATATAATCCCAGGTAAACAAAAACAGATAATTTAACACTAGCAAACCTTCCCTACAAGAAATACTAAAAGTTGCCCTTCCGGCTGAGATAGCACCAGACAGAAACTCAAATCCACATGAAGAATGGGTAAAGGTAATTAAATAGGTAAATATAAAAGACAGTATAGGGGCTTCCCTGGTGGCGCAGTGGTTGAGAGTCCGCCTGCCGATGCAGGGGACACGGGTTCGTGCCCCGGTCCGGGAAGATCTCACATGCTGCGGAGTGGCTGGGCCCGTGAGCCATGGCCGCTGAGCCTGCACGTCCGGAGCCTGTGCTCCACAGCGGGAGAGGCCACAACAGTGGGAGGCCAGTGTACCACACACACAAAAAAAAGACAGTATAAAGATATACAGTTTACCCTTAAACAACACAGATTTGAACTGTACGGGTCCACTTATACACAAATTTTTTCTAAAAAATATACAGCTGGCATTCCATTTCCACAAATGCAGAACTCACAGATACAGAGGGCCAACTGTAAGAGATCTGAGCATCTGCAGGTTTTGGTATCTGTGGGGTGGTCCTGCACCCAATCCCCCATGCATACCAAGGGACCACTGTATATGCTTGAAATTCTTTCCCCTTATCTGACTTTTTAAAAACTGCATAAAGCAATAATTATAAAACTAATAAGCTTATAGAACATAAAGACATAATTTGTATGACAATAGCACAAAGTATGGTGAGGTAACAAAGCTATATTGGAGTAAAGTTTTTGTGTACTATTGAAATTAAGTTGGTATTAATTCAATTAACATTGTTTTAAGCAATTAACATTATTTTAAGTTAAGATAGTAACTGTAATCCCCAGGGAAACTACTAACACAATAACAAAAATATGTATTCTGAAAGAAACAGCAAGAGACTTAAAATGGTATACTCTCTAAAACAAAAGAAGGCACCACCTAGAGGATGAATAAATTCTAGAGATCTAATGCACAGCATAATGATGACAGCCAACAATACTATTTTATATACTTCCAAGTTTCTAAGAGACTAGGTCTTAAATGTTCTTGCCGCATAAAAGAAATAATAATTATGTGATATGACAGAGGTGTTTAGCTATGGTGGTAATCATAATGTAATACATATTATAAATGTATCAAATCAACATGTTGTACACCTTAAACTTACACAATGTCATATGTCAATTATATCTCAATATTTTTTAAAGGCACTATGTTAACAATGAACAATACGAAAAGGAAATGAAGAAAATAATCCATTACAATAGCATCAAAAAGAATAAAATATTTAGGAGTAAGCTTAACCAAGGAGACAAAAAGACTTGTACACTGAAAACTACAAAACACTGCTGAAAGACATTAAAGACATCCTGTGTTCATGGATTGGAAGACTTGAAATTGTTAAAATGTCCATATTACCTAAAGTGATCTACACATTCAGTGCAATCCCCATCAAAATCCCAGTGACATTTTTTTTTTTTTTTTGCAGAACTGGAAAAAATTCCTAAAATTCACATGGAATTTCAAAAGATCCCAAATAGCCAAAACAATATGAAGAAAGAAAAACAAAGCTGGAGGTCTCACACTTCCTAATTTCAAAGCATAATACAAAGCTACTGTAATCAAAACAGTTTAGTGCCAGCATAAAAACAGACATACAGATCAGTGGAACAAAACAGAAAATCCAGAAATAAATCCTCATGTATATCATCAAATGTTCATCAAAGGTGCCCAGGCTACACAATGGGGTAAAGAATAGTATCTCCAACAAATGGGGCTGGGAAACTGGATATCCACGTGCAAAAAAATGAAACTGGACCCTTACCTTAGATGATATACAAAAATTAATTCCAAATGGATTAAAGACAAAAACATAAGACCTGAAACTATAGAACTCCTGGAAGAAAACATAGGGAGAAAGCTTCATGACATTGGATTTGGCGATGACTACCTGGATATGGCAACAAAAGCACAGGCAACAAAAGCAAAAAGATAAATGGGACTACATCAAACTTAAAACCATCTGTGCAGTGAAAGAAACAATCAACAGAGTGAACAGGCAACCTACAAAATGGGAGAAAATATTTGCAAACCATGTATCTGATAAGGGTTTAACATCTAGAATATATAAAGAACTCTTACAACTCAGCAACAACAACAAAAATCCAATTAAAAAATGGGCAAACAATTTAAATAGATATTTCTCCAAAGAAGACATACAAATGGCCAACAAGCATAGGAAAAGATGCTCAAGAGGGACTTCCCTGGTGGCAGAGTGGTTAGGAATCCACCTGCCAATGCAGAGGACACGGGTTTGAGCCCTGGTCCGGGAGGATTCCACATGCCGCGGAGGAACTGCGCCCATGCACCACAACTACTGAGCCTGCGCTCTAGAGCCCACAAGCCACAACTACTGAGCCCGCCTGCCACAACTACTGAAGCCCACGTGCCTAGAGCCCATGCTCCGCAACCGCAATGAGAAGCCCGCACACTGCAACAAAGAGTAGCCCCCGCTCGCCCCAACTACAGAAAAGCCCGCACGCAGCAATGAAGACCCAACACAGCCAAAAATAAATAAATAAATTTACAAAAAAAAAAAAAAAAAAAGATGCTCAACATCACTAATCATTAGAGAAATGCAAATCAAAACCACAAAGAGATTATCATCTCACACCCATTAGGATGGCCACTATCTAAAAAACAGAAAATAACAAGTACTGGCAAGGGTGTAGAGAAATTAGAACCCTTGTGCATTGTTGAAGGGAACATGAAATGGTGCAGCTGCTATGGAAAACAGTATGGTGTTTCCTCAAAAAATTAAAAGTAGAATTACCAAAAGATACAGCAATCTCACTTCTAGGTATATATCCAAAAAAACTGAAAGCAGGATCAAAGAGATAACTGAACACCCACATTTACTGCAGCATTATTCACAACAGCCAAGGGGTGGAAGCAACCCAAATATCCATCAAAAGATAAATGGGTTAAAAAAAAAGACAGGAGTAATGGAGAAACAGAGGAACAAAAATGATATAAGACAAATAGAGGGACTTCCCCAGCAGTCCAGTGGTTAAGACTCCGCCTTCCAATGCAGGGGGCACAGGTTCAATCCCTGGTGGGGAACTAAGATCCCACATGCCATGTGGTGTAGCCAAAAAGAAAAAAGACATATAAAAAGCAAATATCAACAGTAATTAAACATAAATGGACTATACTCTCCAATCACAACACAGAGATTGGCAGACTGGATTTAAAAAATAACAATAATAATCCAACTTATCTTGTCTACAAGAAATACACTTTAGATTCAAAGACACAAATAGATTTTAAGTAAAAAGATGGGAAAAGATATACCATGCAAACAGTAATGAAAAGAGAGCAGGAGTGGCTATACTAATATCGGAGAAAATAGACTTAAGACAAAAATTGTTACTAGACACAAAGGAGGACATTTTATAATGATAAAAGGGTTACTCCATCAGGAAGACATAACAATTATAGACATATATGCACTTAACAACAGAGCTCCAAAACACATGAAGCAACACTGACAGAGCTGAAGGGAGAGACAGACAGTTCAACAATAATAGCCGGATACTCCAATATCCCACTTTCAACAATGGGTGAACGAGTACGCAGAATACCAACTGTATACTAGTTCACTATGGCTGCCATTACAAAGTATCACAGGCTGGCTGGCTTAAACAACAGAAATGTATTTCCAACAGGTTTGGAAGCTCCAAGTCCAAGATCACGGTGTTGGCAGGTTTGGTTTCTTCTGAGGCCTGTCTCCTTGGCTTGCAGATGGCCACCTTCTTGCTGTGTCCTCACATGGTCTTTCCTCTGTCTGTGCACATCCCTGGTGCCTCTTCTGTGTGTTCTAATCTACTCTTCTTATAAGGACAACAGTCAGATTGGATAGGGCCCAGCCTAACGGTTTCATTTTAACTTAATTACTTCATTACAATCCTATCTGCAAATACAGTCACATTCTGAAGTACAGGAGGTTACGACTTTACCATATAAGTTTGGGAGTGGGGAGGACACACAACTCTGCCCATAACAAACAGGAAATTTAAAAATGATGAATGGGATTATCTACATCCTATCAGGTCTTCCAAGCCATGGCACAGATTTTGGCTGTAACTCTGCATGAAACAGCCACTGAAAGTTTCTCAGCAGAGGAGTAATGTGATGACTCTTAGATTTTTAGAAAACTACTTTGGCTGCTATGCTGAAAACGGATTGTGATGGCACAAGGGCAAAAGCTGGGAGACGAGTTAGGAGGTGAATTAGTTTCCTATTTCTGCAGTAACAAATTATCACAAACTCAGTGGCTTAAAACAATACAAACTTATTATCTTATGTTTCTGCAGGTTAGAAATGCAAAGTCAATCTCACTGGGCTAAAGTCAAGGTGTCAGCAAGGCTGGTTCCTTCTAGAACCTCTGAGGGAAGAAACCATTTTCTTGCCTTTTTCAGTTTCCATAAGCCACCTTGGCTCATGGCCCCGCCAAGCATCACTCCAACTTCTTTCTTCCATCATCCCATCTAATACTCATTCTGATTCTCCTGCCTCCCTCTTATAAAAACTCTTGTGATTACATTGGGCCCACCTAAATAATTAAGAATTATCTCCCCTTTTCAAGATCCTTAATCTTATCTACAAAGTCCCTTTTACCACGTAAGGTAACACATTCACAGGCTCCAGGGATTAGAATGTAGACATCTTGCAGAGGGAGGCAGGCATTATTTAGCCCACCACATGAGGCTATTCCAACAATCCAGACAGGACTTCCCTGGTGGTCCAGCGGTTAACACTCTGTGCTTACAATGCTGGGGATGCGGGTTTGATCCCTGGGTGGGGAACTAAGATCCCACATGCCGCCAGACAAGAGATAATGGTGGTTTGGATCAAAGCGGTAGCAGTGATGGTGGTGAGAAGTGGTGAAATTCTGAATATATTTTAAAGACTGATAGGATTCAAGATAGACTGGATTCGGGAAATGAGAAAACGAAAAGAATAAAAAATGGCTTGTTAGGTGTAACTTTTTTCCTTTGAGGAATAAAAAGGGTGTTTATAAAGCCTTTCACTATGAGTCCTATCAGTCTCAGATCAAGAAGTGTTAAGGATCTAACATATCCCCAGAAATGCACTAAGTGCTAGAGACAAGAATGAGCTTGAACCCAGCCTATAAGCCAAGATATCTCAACGGGAAGCCATTCTGTGGACCACAGGATTCAATTCAACAAATATGTGACTGAATATCTATGACATTCTGGCTACTACGCATACTACAGAACAACGCAAGTGTGTGTGTGGTGTGCACCATATAACACTTAAGAGATGTTCGAAAAGAGAGATGAATGGTGACTAGAGTATTAGGAAAGGGGTGAGATAAGACATGAATTCTGGAATAAAGAATGGCATCCAACCAGAAAAACTGCCTAAATAAATGCTCAGAACTGGAAATTGACTTGGCAAGTGTGGATATCAAGGGCAGCAGGATCTCCACCCAAATACCTTCAACAGCAAAGAAAAATGCATACTCCCAGGGGTGTGGGGCCTTGCCTACCACAAGCTTGAACCCTCTTTCAAGTATCATGGTTTACTACTGTTACATGGGCTTTTGCTCACACTGTGCACACTCTGAAATAGAAGCACAAAAATGACAATGTACCTCCCCAAAGCTGGTCAACAAATCTCCCAAAAATTTCTACAGATGATCACACAAGCCACTTTAAAAAGGAGCCAACCTGGGCTTCCCTGGTGGCGCAGTGGTTGAGAGTCTGCCTGCCGATGCAGGGGACACGGGTTCGTACCCCGGTCCGGGAAGATCCCACATGCTGCGGAGCGGCTGGGCCCGTGAGCTATGGCCGCTGAGCCTGCGCATCCGGAGCCTGCGCGTCCGGAGCCTGTGCTCCTGCGGAGGAGAGGCCACAACAGTGAGAGGCCCGCATATCATAAAAAATAAATAAATAAATAAAAAGGAGCCAACCGGATCTGTCATATATATCCAAAAAAGGGAGAAAATATGTTGAGCAAGGACTTTAGGTTTCTTACACCATTCAAAGAAAGAAAAAAACTCAAGAATATTCTCCAATTACGCATTTTAATCCAGTGGTTCTCAACCCTGATTATAGGCAAGATTCACTTGAGGTGAACACACCAATGCCCAGATGCCTACTACAAACCAATGAAATAAAAACTGTCTAGGAGTAGAGCACAGCATTCTTTTTTTTTTTTAATTTATTTTTTGCTGTGTTCAGTCTTCATTGCTATGCGAGGGCTTTCTCTAGTTGTGGCGAGCGGGTGCTACTCTTTATGGCAGTGCACGGGCTTCTCATTGTGGTGGCTTCTCTTGTTGTGGAGCACAGGCTCTAGGCGCGCAGGCTTCAGTAGTTGCAGCACACGGGCTCAGCAGTTGCAGCACACAGGCCCTAGAGCGTGCAGGCTTCAGCATTTGCGGTGCACGGGCTCAGTAGTTGTGGCCCGCGGGCTCTAGAGTGCAGGCTCAGTGGTTGTGGCGCACGGGCTTAGTTGCTCCGCAGCATGTGGGATCTTCCCGGACCAGGGACTGAACCTGTGTCCCCTGCATTGGCAGATTCTTAACCACTCTGCCACCAGGGAAGTCCCACATCATTCTTATTTTTAAAACTGTGCCACCAGGGAAGTCCCACATCATTCTTATTTTTAAAACATCTCCATGTTGGGAATTCCCTGGTGGTCCAGTGGTTAGGACTCCGCACTTCCACTGACGGGGGCCAGGTTGCATCCCTAGTTGGGAACTAAGATCCTGCAAGCTACGCAGCATGGCCAAAGAAAAAAAAAGATCCCCATGTGAATATAATGTACAGCCAGGATTAATAACTACTACTTTACTGAAATGTTGGGGATTTCACTGTTCCAGATTCCTCTTTGGCAACCTCTGTGGCTCCCAATCCTGGTTTTTGTAACATGAGTGATATTACAAATATTTAATAACTGGTACAATATTAAACAGAAAGTAGACTGACTACAGCACTGGAACTGAGTCAAGACTCCCTGCTGGAGCAGTGGAGGAGACTCCCAGGGAAGAGAAAACATGCAGCTAGTAGCTATTTCACAAGTCCAGCAGTATTTCACTACTTTAGCAACGGGCACATGCTGGCTCAATACCTGCCCTTTCTCCAACTGTCTCATAGGGTATGACAAAATTATCAAAATAAGATCTGCATGTTCTTGACTTATTGAAAGAAACAGTAATGTATCATGGATGGCCCTTTAAACAACACAAAGGTCAGTGCTCTATAATCAAGTATCAAAGATACACTGGAGGGGAGCAGTAATTCCATAAAGTTTGGGAATTGTTTTCTAAAATCAAAAATAGTATAATCTACAGGGAACTATATTCAATATCCTGTGATAAACCGTAACGGAAAAGAGTATGAAAAAGAATGTATATATATGTATAACTGAATCACTTCACTGTACAGCAGAAATTAACACATTGTAAATCAACTATACTTCAATAAAATAAACTTTTTAAAAGTAGTATAATTTATGTATCCCCTCACTGGGTCTTTTTCACAGTTCTGTAATACCCTGAATTCACTTGAAAAGTGATTTTGTAATTTCTCAAAGGGCAATTCTCTACATGTCAAGAAAACTGATACACACAGGCAAGGCTGTATCTGATGCAATGTGAACTTGATTTTCCTGCTGAGGATGCAGCAACATGCCCCCTTTCTTTAAAAAGTGACTGGCTGTAGGGCTTCCCTGGTGGCGCAGTGGTTGAGAGTCCGCCTGCCGATGCAGGGGACATGGGTTCGTGCCCCGGTCCAGGAAGATCCCACATGCCGCGGAGTGGCTGGGCCCGTGAGCCATGGCCGCTGAGCCTGTGCGTCCGGAGCCTGTGCTCCACAACAGGAGAGGCCACAACAGTGAGAGGCCCGCGTACCACAAAAAAAAAAAAAAAAAAAAGTGACTGGCTGTAATGCAGGGGACAAGGGTGCAATCCCTGGTCCGGGAAGATCCCACATGCTGCGGAACAACTAAACCCATGCACCACAACTACTGAGCCTGCGCTCTAGGGCCCGCATGCCACAACTACTGAACCTGCATGCTGCAACTACTGAAGCCCGCGTGCCTAGAACCTGTGCTCTGCAACAAGAGAAGCCACCACAATGAGAAACCCATGCACTGCAAGGAAGAGTAGCCCCCGCTCACCGCAACTAGAGAAAGCCCACACGCAGCAACGAAGACCCAACACAGCCAAAAAATAAAAAATTAAAAAAAAAAAGTGACTGGCTGTCTCTATACAAATTCTATATATTTTCCTAGTAAACTGCTTGTCTCTCTACTAGAATATGTATTCTTTGAGGGCAGGGACATGTTCTGGGTTCTACATCTTTAGGACCTAGAATACTGCCTGGCACATAATAAGTACTCAATATTTGGTGAATGAACAAAGGAATGAATGACTACTTTAAAACAACCTGAACTATAGCTGAACTTAACGTACCCGCTGGAAAGGAGTTCAAGAAATTGACCTCAGAATGATGTTTAGAAAGAAAGAAATCCCTAACTACTATAAGTTACAGAAACTAGAGTACATTTATCCTATTCACCTCTTACATTTGTGCTGGGCAATACTTGGTCATATGACATGTAATTTTACCTTTTTTTTTTTTGACAGATTTAATTTTATTTATTTTTTTTTTGGCTGCATTGCGTCTTCGTTGCTGCATGCAGGCTCTCTCTAGTTGTGGCGAGTGGGGGCTACTCTTTATTGCAGTGCGGAGGCTTCTCCTTGCAATGGCTTCTCTTGTTGCGGAGCATGGGCTCTAGGCACATGGGCTTCAGCAGTTGCAGCACGCAGGCTCAGTAGTTGTGGCACGCAGGCCCTAGAGAACGTGGGTTTTGGTAGTTGCAGCGCACAGGCTCTAGGGCGCATGGGCTCAGTAGTAGTGGCTCGCGGGCTCTAGAGCACAGGCTCAGCAATTGTGGCACACAGGCTTAGTTGCTCCGCAGCATGTGGGATCTTCCCCGACCAGGGATCGATCCTGGGTCCCCTGCATTGGCAGGAGGATTCTCATCCACTGCACCACCAGGGGAAGTCCCTAATTTTACCTTTTTAACAATTATTTTATTCCGTTGGCACAGGCACAGTAATGAAACATTATTAGCATTTACAAGCTGAGTTTCTCCAGGACCTAAAACTGTAAACCGGCATAAAAATTAGCACATGCCAATGACCTTAAAAAAAAAAAATAGGTTGTATCTTTCAAAGGTAGACTGGTTATCTTATGTTATTTTTCCTACTTACCAAAGTAATGCATATTCATACACAAAGAAATTTTTGAAAATACAGAAAAACATAGAGAAGGAAAAGAGGCACCTGTATTCTCACTACACAAGACAGTGTGGGAATTTAATATCCTAATTTAAATTCCTGGGTCTCAGAACTGATATTTCAGGCTGCTGGCTCACTGAAACATCACGTCACAGTTAAATAAAGCTCATTTAAGTTTTCTGATCCTTTCTACAAGCTCTTGTACACATCAGCTCATTCATCTACACACAACACTAAAACAGTTCCGAGATTAAGAGAGAGGACTCTGGAGCCAGACTGCCTGGGTAAGAACTCCAGCTCCACCAGTTACTAGGCGGGTGGACTTGTACACTTGAAACCTCTCTAAGCTTTCACCTTTCACACCTGTGAAAAGAAGCTAATAACAGTACTTACCTCAGAGAGCTGTCACGAGACTTCAAGGAGTTAATATTTGTAGAGCATTTTAAAGTGTCTGGTAACATTAAATAAGCATTTGCAAAATATGTTTTCAGAAGAAAAATTAACTACCCTTTCAGCTTCAAAGTGGATAAATGGTCTGCGTATTGTATACAAAACATTTTGCCTAACGATCTTAAAAACAGGCTGCAGTTAGGTAGAGAACTGTTCCAAGAAACCATAATTCCTACAGATCATCTAATAAGTCTTAGGTTAAATGGAAGAGAAGAAATTACCTCATAAACTTGTCTAATATATCCTCTACCCACATGTGCATTCGGAGGGACTGAAATCCATAGTGCCAAATTAGTTTAATCATGTTTATTATAAACCAGCTGCTCTCCTCATATACCAGAGTCTCTCCGTTATACACCCCCACTAGGCCACTAGGGCTCTGAACAGCAGAGAGACCTGTAAAAACAAAGAAAGGTAGCTAAGTCAGTGGTTTCTGTACTGCTCAAATGAGAGAAGATAACCTGAAGCTATCGGGGACGTTCTGAAGTGAGTGAATCCGGGCTTCCCCCAGTTCTCAGGAGACATGTTAAAGGAGCTCTATCTTTAGAACAGTGGGTGATACACTAGACACCACACTTTCCAAAAGCGGATTCCCTGAAAGATGGGTTGGATGATCATGCAGATATATCAAAATGAGACTGGCTATAGTTAGTCTAAAAAGACTAAAAAGTCAAAAGAAAAAAACCAAAGGATGAGCTGAATTCAACTTAAAAACAGAAATGTCAGACATGACTCTTGGCAGCATAAATGGCTCCTGGCATACACTCGCCGTCACGGAGGAAAGAGGCCCCGGAGGCGTCCACCGGAGATGTGGCAAGCAGCTAAGGAAAAGAAGTCAGCCCCATTCCTGTGCAAATCCTATTTTGCATAACTGGATAGTTCTGATAACTGGAAGAAGGCCAAAATTACACAATATTCCCTGAGGAAATAGCCTGCAGAGGCTGGCCACGCTTCCCCCATACCTGTCCAGTGCCTCTGCTGGTAGGCAAGCAGTCCGATGTCCCAAGTTCTAGGCACATGTTTGCACCTACAGCTGTGTGAGTGACCTTAAGCCAGACACCTCAAGTCTCTGGGCCTCATTTCCCCAGCTGTAAAATGAGCACGCAAGGGTTTCTGCTAACTCCAACCATTCTTTGATTCTTTAACACGAACCCAGAGGTTTGAGAAGCCACAGCAGCAACCATCCCCACCCTGTGCCCCATGGCTGTAATTCCAGATAACTGAAGATACAGATAACTAGTGTCCCATTACAGCAGAGCAGCTCCTAAGGCAGCACCAACTGCTAGCAGGAAAGTGAGGAAAGCAGTTCTACCAGCTTCACTGTAAACGATGATTAACAAGGCAGGAAAGTTTCAGTTCCCTATCTGACAACAATATCCATGCATATTGAAGTCTGCTTGGCTCTAAGACCAAATTACATACCCAGGTCCTTGACAAAACGCTTCATGTGCAGATTTAAAGGATGGATGACGGAACCTCCTGACTCATATTCTTGCCCTTGCATAGTCACGGTGGCCAGACGGCCCCCCACCTCTCCTTTTTCAAACACGTCAATCTTCACATGGTTCCCAAATTTCTGCCGCAGATAATAGGCTGCTGAAGTGCCACCAATGCCAGCTCCAATAATCGCTATGGGGGAAAAAGAAGGAACAGGTTTTTTTCCCTCTTACCAGCTTTGTAGGTTTGCTTTGTTTTTGAAAGGCCGTAAATCAACAACAGACGTTGCTTAAGCCTGTTATCAACAATTTAGGGAAGCCTGGGGAGGGGGAGGCAAGTGACAGCTGCAGTGAAGATAGAATTATGAATCTGGCCAGACACTGCCCCTAGACAAAAGTGGTAGTTACACTTTTTTTTTTTTTTTTTTTTGCCAGATGGCCCAAGATTCTCACAGTTCGTTGCGGAAGAACCAAGTGGACCGCCGCACACCCTTCTTTGTGCCCAATGCAAAGGAACAGAGGAGGCGGGGCCTTTCCAGGACGCATTTCAAATAAAGTGGCCGCCATTTTTGCCTTGATTTGTTCCGTCTCGTTAATGTAAACAGGTTAATGATTCCAAAGGCCACGGCTTAAAGGGGAATTAAAAAAAACAAAACAAAACATAATAAACAGGGGGAAAACAACCAAAACGACTCAAACTAAAAGAGTGACTGTTTCGGCTGTGTAGTCGTCCTAGGCAGAGAACTTGTGCAAGCCAGGGGACTGTGCCAGCCGGCCGACTTCAGCAAAGCGGACGGGGGAAGGGCGCCCCAGCCCATCACTGGAAGCAGACGCGGCCAGCGCGGTCAGCTTATCTGAGCTGCTTGGTGTGCTGTGCCCGCGTGCGCCTCTCATCTGCAGAGCGGAATTGGCCCGTCGCTCCCGGACCAGCCAGAAGACCGATTTCCCAAAAAGTGCAGCAAGGGAAGGCCGCGGGAGGGGCCTCAGCCTCCCCGGAGCCCAAGGCCTCCGACTCAGGGGCTGCAGGGAGGCCTGGCGCCCGCCCGCCAGCCCGGGTCGCCCCCCTCCACGGCCCATTGCTCAAGTGGGCAAGTCTCCACGCCCGGGAAAGAGCGGTCCCTGGGGCACGTAAAGCAGTCCCAAGGTGCAAACCGGGAAGAGCTCCACTTGCGCAAGGAGCTCGTTCTGCGCGGCCCGGCGGGAGTCGCGGGTGCCCGGCCTGGAGCATCAGGCAGCGGCCGCCCGGCGTGGGGCGCGCTCCCACCGCCCCCGCCGCGCGCCGCCTCCTTCTCGCCTACCGATATTCTCCGGCGGGGCCCGTGGCTCGGCGCTCCCAGGGAACCCCCAGCTGCACAGCAGCAACAACCCCAGCCACAGCCCCACGGTCGAGCAAGCGAGCCGCCCACAGGTACGCTCCATGGCTCTCGAAGCGTTGTTGTCGGACTGGAAAGCCCAGCTGTCCGCCCGCGTTTGAGTCTGCGCTCTCTGCCCGCCCCGCCCCCTGGCTGGCCTCGCCCCTCCAAGCCCCGCCCAGGTCCACCCCCAACCTATCCCGCTCTGCTGCACAGGCCCTTGACACCCCACGGCCGCCCTTGACACCCCAAGGCCACCCTTCCCTCCAAGAGCTGCCAATCCGGTTCTCTCGGTCCCCTAAGCCCGCCCTGCCCCTCCGAAGCCCACGCTGCTTCAGGGAGAGACCAAAGGCCCCAGAGGAGGCTCACCCCAGCTTTTAATTTCCTCAGTCGTGCCTTCTTCTGTCCCTTCAGTCGCTCTCGCTCAAACAATGCACACAGCTAATCGCTGCCAGAAACAGACCAGGGGTGCAACAAACACTTTACTGAGTGATCACTATGTTCGGGACTGTTGGGTACAGGATGAATGGGTAAATGGTACTAGGTAGAAGGAAAAATGGGGGAGACCAGGGATGGGGTGGTCCAAAGTGAAGGGAGTGGAAAAATAGTGACAAACATGAATGAAAGTAGTGTACTCACCTCATATGCTGGAACATTATGCAAGCATTAAAAAGATTTGTAACATCAGTATCTATTGTCCTAGTATTGTTAGGTGAGAAAATCTGCTGACTGAGTGATGGGTATTATATGATCCCATTTCTGTAATTAAAATACCCCCCCACCCAGTCAAAAAAAAAGGAAAAGAAAAAACTAGTACATGAACATGAAGAACAGTATGGATGGAAGGAAAACAAGTTGGATAAAAAGAAAGGTTAGGGACTTCCCTGTGGATAAGACTCCGAGCTCCCAATGCAGGGGTCCTGAGTTCGATCCCTGATCAGGGAACTAGATCCCACATGCATGCCACAACTACGACCCAGAGCAACCAAATAAATAAATAAATAAAATTATGGTTTAAAAAAAGGATAAGCTTGGAGAAAGGAAGCAGAAAATCCACTACAAAAAAGGACTCATTTATTGGACAAATATTTATTGAGTTCCTTCCAAGTGGCATGCAGTGTTCCAGGAACTTGAGAAAAATCAGTAGAAAATATTGATTTTTTAAAATATTGATTCTAATGACACAGACATTCTAGTGGAGGGAGACAGATGACAATTAGAGTAAACAAGTAAATGATGTAGGATGGGAAAAGAGGAAAGGGGAATGGCTTGCAATTTTAAATAGGATGGTCAGATCAAGCCTCATTGAGCAGGATGGCATTTGAGCAAAAGTTTGCAGTAAGTGAGAGAGTGGGCCAGGTGAATATCTAGGGAAAGAGCTTTCTAGGCAAGGAAAATGCCTGGCATGTTTGTGAAACAGCCAGTAGAGCACAGTAAGAAAGGGGGAAATGGAGGTGTTAATGGAACAAGATGCAAGTCACACAAGAAATAAACACTTCCATGTAAGAACATAAAAATAGGGACTTTGCTGGTGGTGCAGCAGTTAAGAATCCGCCTGCCAATGCAGGGAACACAGATTCAAGCCCTGGTCCAGGAAGATCCCACATGCCACAGAGCAGCTAAGCCCGTGAGCCACAACTACTGAGCCTGTGTGCCACGACTACTGAAGCCCACGTACCTAGAGCCCAAGCTCCACAACAACAGAAGCCACCGCAATGAGAAGCCCACGCACTGCAATGAAAAAAAAGAAATAAAGTCTTTAAAAAAAAACAGAAAGAACATAAAAATATGAAGATTAAGTCTCCTTTTTCTACAAGTTACAAAGAAAGAACTAAATTATGTGTTTTTTACTTTTCTTTTTCCAAACTACATTATGCCCACAACACCTAAGTACATTAAGCCTAAAAGCCCTTCAATAAATATATGTTGGTTGATTAGAATTTACCATGTCAGTGAACTTCACACAGCTGTCCTAAGTGGAAACTTTCATTTCTGCTTCTGAAACATTAGGAAAGATTCTGCTGAAAGGACCCTTGATGAAGAGACAGTAAAAAAGACTTGCAAAGTGGAGGTGGATTGAAGGCTTTCTCATTCTGCACTCTTAACTTTTCAAAAGAATACTGTCACTAAAACTCAAAATGATTTTTTTAAGTCATTGGTGGAAAATGTTACCATGTATATGAAGTGTAATAATAAAGTAATATAAGAAATATTTATTCAAAGAAGTGTTCAAGAAAGCAGTCTCCTTAAGAACCTAGACACTAAGGTCCTCTCCTTGACCAAACTCTAGCCAGGTTCTTCTGAGACCTCTTCTCAACAGGGCCTCAGCTTTAGCATATAGAGACTAACATAGTTTACAACAGCTCAAAGCCGCATCCTTGGAATGAGCCCAACTTCCCTTAAAGTGCCTATGTGAAAAAACTCAAGGCTGCCCAAAAAATGTAGTGTTAGTTCCAGCTAACAAATGAAGATAGAGTCCCTATCTTCTAGTCTTTGTGGAAGGACTGGAGACTAAATTTGATAAGCAGCAGTTAACGAAAGCAGAGGGATTTCACTTGCCTAACAGCTGCTTCTCAATTTTTGTAATCTTTCATTTCCCTGACTTTACTGGTCCCCTACTCATGCCCCCACCCCCATTCTCTCATTCTCCTTTTAAAACATGAGATCACCTATGTACAAATCGAAGTTGATTTGAACATTTCCCTATTGCAACAGTATATCATTGATTAAAACTTAAATGTTGACAGGTGTCCAGCTTTGTATTCACACTGGACTTTTCCCCAGTGAAATACTAAATTACTGATAAAAGTTAAAATTTTACAAGTGTATGGCTTTTTTTGTCTATGACAACGCTGAAGTCAATAATTCTGCTATGTCTCCAGGTTTTTTTTCTTCATTGGAACTACCTTAAGAAATTAATTTGCATATGCTGTTACTTCCAAACATCTCATTTCTTTCTTATTCTAAATAGTGTAAATGATATTTATTCTGTCCTAGGCAAGATAGGAAATTTAGAGGTAATATGAGAAAAGATAAACATATTTGATTATATAAAACATAAACATTTTCAGATGACCAGAGATAAAATTTTAAAAGTTTAAAAAAACAATGAATATTTGCCACTAAAATGACAGACAAGATGGTGGTTTATATCACAAACATACAAAGAACTCTACAAATGGATAAGAAGACGTAAACAACTCAATATAAATACAGACAAAGTACATAATTAGGTAAATCACAAAAGGGAAAGCAAGTGCCATTGGTCAAAAAGACAAGATGAAGAAATTCTCAACTCCAGTAGTAGTTTAAATGAATGTAACTGCCAACAAGGAGATACCAGTTTTCATCAATCATATTGGGGGAAACTAATAAGAATAACAACATCTTAATGCAGAAAAAAAGGTGGAGTAGACATCGATCTCAGGTACTGACTTTGTTGGTGGGGGTGTGAATGACTAAAACCTTTTAACAACAATTATTTATTAAGATACATAAAAAGATAATATTGGGTTAGCCAAAAAGTTCATTTGGGTTTTTCCGTAAGATGGTATGGAAAAAAACTGAATGAACTTTTTGGCTAGCCCAATATTTAATTTATAAATCCCATGTTTGGAAATCTACAGGGATAAAATAATTAGTCATAAAGGTATATGTACCAGGATGCTTACTGCAACATTGTTTGTAGTGGTGGGGGAGGAACAGGTATAAAATACTAGAAGACATAAGGGAGACATTCACTGGAACACAAAAATATTGGGGAATTAAACACCAATATCACATCAATGGACAGATCTCCAGACAGAAAATCAATATAGAAACACTGTTCTTAAGCAACACAGTAAACCGGTTTGACTTAATAGATATATAAACAAAATTGCATTCAAAACAGCAGAATACACATTCTTTTCAAGTACACCAGGAACATTCTCCAGGATAGATCACATGATAGTCCACAAAATAAGTCTCAGTAAAGTTTAAAAGATTGAAATCATGTCAAACATCTTTTGCAACCACAACACTATGAGACTAGAAATCAACTACAAGAAACAAAAAAGTGCAAAGAACACAGTACAAACATGTGGAGGCCAAACAATATGCTACTGAACAACCAATGTGTCACTGAAGAAATCAAAGAGGAAATCAAGAAATACCTGAAGACAAATGAGAAAACAAAAATGCAATGACCCAAAAGATATGGGACCCAGCAAAAGCCATTGTCAGAGGGTAAGCCACATTACCCCCTGGTAACTGTAAGTTTGTTTTCTGCATCTGTGACTCTATTTCTGTTTCGTAGATAAGTTCATTTGTACCCTTTTCTTAGATTCCACATATAAGTGATATCATATGATATTTGTCTTTCTCTGACTTACTTCACTCAGTATGGCAATCTCTAGGTCCATCCATGTTTCTGCAAATGGCATTATTCCATTCTTTTTTATGGCTGAGTAATATTCCATTGTATATATGTACCATATCTTCTTCATTCATTCCTCTGTTGATGGATGTTTAGCTTGGAAGCATTTTAAGTGCCCATCAATAGATGAATGGATAGAGAAGTATATAAATATACATACATATAGATATATATATTTACTATATATAATGAATATATAAAATAAATATATAGAAAGAAATATATTAGATATATATAAAATTATATATTAGATATTCCTTCCTATATATTACGTAGCAAGGAATATATTATACATAATATATATAAAGGAATATTACTGAGCCAGAAAAAAGAATGTAATCATGACATTTGTGACATCATGGAGGGATCCAGAGGGTATTATACTAACTGAAATAAATCAGACAGTGAAAGATAAACACTGTGCGATTTCACATATATGTGGAATCTAAAAAACAAAACAAATGAACACACATAACAAAACAGAATCATAGTTACAGAGAATGAACAGGTAATTGTCAGAGGAGAGAAGGTCATGGGAAGGAGTGAAATAGGTGAGGGAGATTAAAAGTTATAAAAACAAACAAAAAATAGGTGAAACCTGAATGTATGTCAATGAATGCCATTTATCACTTAATTCAATTTGCCACTGAAAAAATTGTGGCATATTCTGTGGACTCTTTGCTGCTTTTAAAATAACAATTAATTAGATCCATATTAGTTGAACTGGAGAATATCTATGATGCAAGTTTAAGCGAGAAAAGAAAGCTGCAAGTAATATCCATGGTGTAACCACATTTTTAAAAATAACAAAACCCCAAAGTACTTACAGAGATGTGCATCTGTATGCGTGCAAAGTAAGATGTGGAAGCTTACAAACTCATGGGGGGAGGATAAGGTGATTATTAATCATTTCTTTATTTATCTACATTGTTTCACTTGTGACAGTGAGCATGTGTTACTTTTCTGAAAATAAAATAAGGTCCTTTAAGAAAAAGTAAAAAAATAAGAGAAATCTCCCAAGGAAGAACATAGAAAATGGACCAGTGTGGCTAACGGGGGCCAAAAATAAAATGGGGCAGGCAGTCATGACAGACCTGGGGTTCAGTCACATACTCTGTGTTCGTAGAAAAACCACGAACAAAAACTTTAAAGACTTTTATTCTGCTAAGGGTCCTACGTAGAAAAGCCCCAATCAAGAAGCTCCAATGACAGCCAATCATTGATCATGATGGGAGGACTTGTAGTCAGTCTGCAAGGACCATCCAATCCCCTTACAAGTCTCCCATCTATGGCTTCTGAGGGTTTCACTTTTAAAAATCCCTCACCCCTTTCCCCCACTGAGAACACAATTTCAGTTTCAGCTGAGGGCTGTGTATCCCCAGTTTGCAAACCTTGTGAACAATAAAACTGTCTTTTTGCTTCAAGATAACCCTGATTCTTTTCTGGATGTTATTTCTAATTTAGGACAACACAGTTGTAACTTTAATACTTTATTAAAGTTTTTAATATAGCTTTAAAATATATATAATATATAATAAAATAATAAAGTTTTAACAAACTTTTCAAAGCTTAAAAAAATACTTCTGCTGTATCCATTGGAAGGAATTTTATTTGGAACAAGATAAAGGAATGAAGTATTTTCTTTTAATTTTGGTTGCGTTGGGTCTTCGTTGTTGCACGCGGGCTTTTTTAGTTGCATCGAGCGAGGGCTACTCTTCGTTGGGTGAGCACGCTTCTCATTGCAGTGGCTTCCCTTGTTCCGGAGCACGGGCTCTAGGCGTGCGGGCTTCAGTAGTTGTGGCTCGCGGGCTCTAGAGCACAGGCTCAGAAGTTGTGGCGCATGGGCTCAGTAGTTGTGGCACATGGGCTTAGTTGCTCCGCGGTATGTGGGATCTTCTTGGATCAGGGCTCGAATCCGTGTCCCCTGCATTGGCAGGCGGATTCTTAACCACTGCGCCACCAGGGAAGCCGAGGAATGAAGAATTGATACATGCTATAACATAGATGAACCATAAAAGCATAATGCTAAGTGAAATAAGCCTGTCACAAAGGACTGCGTATTTTATGTTTCTGTTTATACTGATGAAATAATATTATTTTTAAGGCAGGACAAGAAAAATTTTAAACATAAAATTCTCTCTCTGCCTGTTTGGGCTACTACCCTTGTTGCACTGTACATCTGTATGATATATTAATCAGATCTCTTTAGCAGATGTAGGAATGCCTGCTCAACCATAAAAACAATTTTTTCCTGGTGCCAGCAAGGTAGCTTCTTAGGATATAACATTTACTTTTTAATCTTGTAAGGGGTCACCAATTACCCACTTCTTGCCTTATACAAGGAGGTCTGAACTACGTAGACTGTCAATACATCATTTGATATATAACCTTTTGTCTCCAAAATGTATATAACTGTGCTTTAACTTCTAATGGGCAAAACAGTCCTCAGGGCTTTCTGAAAGACTGTCTTCTATTGGCTCGAATAAAATTATTTCCTTCTTAGATTGACTACTAATAACTTTTCATAGACATTTGCATAGCATAGCCAGCAGGATATCAGAGATACCCATCAGAGGACGCCTGGAGACTACCTGAACTGGTTGTTGTTCAGTACCAGCTCAGGTCCTTTGAGTTCCACTGGCTTCTCAGTACTTTTCAGGTGTTCCTGTAAGTTCTCCTGATACCCAGATCTTATTGTTTTAGGTGATGGTCCTACAAATTTTATTCAAGCTGATTTTACTTAAGACTTGGAGTCTTAAAGAGCACTGGTACATTTCTTAGGGACTTAGGGGGATCTGGGTGGGAGGCTCAGGGAAACCCGGATAGGTGGCCAGGTTTTTGTTAAATTTGGCTTAATTGAAAAACAAGTAGATATATGGTCTGAACAAATGGCTAGTGAAATGAGAGGCTGAATTATTCCACTCCGAAGAAAAGGGACATTTGCTCGTTCTGGCCACAAGGTGTCCTCAGGCAACTGAGAACTTAGTGGAAATGTCTGAGGATTAATCCTTGTGACATGGAGCAGTCTCACAGGAAATCCCAGTACTGTTAAGTCATTTCTGCTCTTCCTGAGACACATGATGTAAAGACTGATCATCTAGTACTCTGAGCACCCAAAGCAGTTTTAGACTATCAGAGGGAAGAACAGAGACATGTAAAAGAGTCAAACCAATCCAAGGTTAACTCTCTGAGGAGCTAGACTCAGAAGCAGCATATATTCGATACACCACACTGTTCTCAGAAAGTTGTTGAATTAGGCTACCAAATTAATAATGGGAAATTGTTCCTCAAAGGCCAAACAGCTCCCTGACAGATAGGCACCTATGGGAACCCCAGCTGGGCTTACGTATTACACTTATGGAACTGATACCTGCAAGAGCTAACTTAGTTGGGAACTGTGGAAAGTCACGCCCTGAAAATGACCAAGATGGGGCTCTTTCTGACATTCCCAAACTGGCTTTGCATATGCAGTTATATAATGCCAGCTTGATAAACATATTTTCAGAATTCAGACCCTAAGGGAACAAGATCTTCTAGGAGGGACTTGCTTTTCTCTCCCTATGCCTTGAGATGTAAGTGTTCTACCAGGACTCTCAGGAACTCTTACCTTACTCTTATCTAAACCATCTCCAATTCCTGAGAGTGAGAGGAAAAAAGGTGGAAAAGAGGCTTTTTTAAACTCATGCAGATAAACTTAACTTACTCCAATTGTTATTTACAAACTAGTGAGTTTATATTGTAATACCTGATTCATGACTAGACTTGAAAATGAAGCTATGAGATCTTTGGTTGTGTCTGTCTATACGTGTGTACGTTATAGATATGACATATCTTTACGTTCGGATGGCTTTACCAAAATTAAATGCCAATTAATGTAAATTAGCTCTATTTAATTGGCTTAAATAAAACTAAGTTCTTATGTAAATACTCAGAAATATAAAAGAAACTAACCCAAATGAATTTCAGGTTCACTGGAAAATATTCAATGTTAAATTAATATTTGATATCAAAATTAGTTTAATTTTTTTGGTTTAACTGATACAGATGTGTCTGTGGAACCATCAACATTAAGTACTAGGTTTACTAGAAGTCAAATAAGATCTTACAATCTCTGTTAAAAAATTTGTCAGCAAGAAAAAGAACGTGATTTGATGAGACCAAGTTTCTTTGTCAATTGCATTGTAATTAGATCTTTAACCATACCTTTTAAAGTCTTTTTGTTTTTGTTTTTTTTTGCAGTACGCGGGCCTCTCACTGTTGTGGCCTCTCCCGTTGCGGAGCACAGGCTCCGGACGCGCAGGCCCAGCAGCCATGGCTCACGGGCCCAGCTGCTCCGTGGCATGTGGGATCTTCCCGGACCGGGGCACGAACCCATGTCCCCTGCATCGGCAGGCGGACTCTCAATCACTGCGCCACCAGGGAAGCCCTAAAGTCTTTTTACCATTTATGGACAGCTATTGTTGTACTCTGATGTTTTTGAAAAAAAATCCTTCATCTTCAAGAATATTCATAGAAAGAAACTTTTGACAAGTACAGGTTTCTGATATCGTTCAAATCATACCACCAATCTGGGTAAGAAGTTAAAGAGTTCTAATGGAAAACAAAATGGCTTCATAAACTGTTAACAGATGATCAAGATCAACAAGGATTAGCTACATAGGACTGAGTGAACTGATGAATATGGTTATAATTTTTATGGCTTTTTGTCTGAAATATTTTTGGCTTTTAATCTTTGTTTTCCAGTTTTAAGGAAATGTTTCCTCTTAAGCTAATAATGACTTAGAGCAACTTGGTAAGTTGTACGTTTTTAAGCAGAATTGAAATATTTATCCTTTCTCTCAACTTAATTACTTCAGAATTTGGAAACGCTTAGTGAATATTCTTATTTTTAGGCAATATAGTTATTTGTATAAGTTCAAGAAGAATCTGTTCTCCTTATAACAGGACATAATGGGAAACATTGGTTATATTAACATGGCTTTGACTGGAATGTTGTATTACAGAATATGATAGAATCAGATATGACCAAATAACTTTAAAGAACTAAGGTGAACTTTATGGAGCTATAAAGCCCCTTGGAAAACAGCCTGGTACCCTGCTTTCAGTGTTCTCAGCAGCCTTACCAGGTAAATAAAGAAGTCCACCTGCTGGCTGGTGCAGGAATCTCAGGATATTTTGGGGACTTTGAGAAGAGAGGAATTCACCCAAATCTATAGATACGACAGGCAGAATCTGATAGCAAGCCCTTGATGTGGCTTGCCCACCCTTGACAGGCCTTTTAAAAGTTTAACCTGAGATTCCTTATGAAAACTTCCAGCAAAGCCAATTTAAAGAGCCTATATAATCAATTACACTTATGTAAATAATTAAGATAAGTTTATTGAAGCCAGGCTTATTTTACAAATAAATTAGTCTTAATTTGGCTATATTTGGTGGCAATGAGGATAATTTTAGAGAGAAAAATTACTTGTGGATATTCAATTCTAGCGTTGTTCGTGTCTTTGGGGTTTTATATTTACTACCTAGGACTCACTTCCTGAAGGGCTCCTCATTACTATGTTATATTATTGTAAAGTTTAATTAACTTTTTAAAGGACATTCTAAGTTTCTTTCTGAAGCTTATCCCAGTAGTCTGTCTTTGGGCAAAGATCAGTTGTCCCATGACCTGCAACCAGGCAGATTATGCATACTGGGAAAGACATTATTTAAAGGTCCATCTCCAACCTAGATAGAAAGACCCTTACCAGGTACACTTGACTAGCTCATACACAGTAAAACTAAAGGAAATTGACTTTTGGATCCTTATGTCCCACTTTAGAAGGGTCCTGCACTGGGCTGGTCTATAGAGAAGACTGCTGACCTCAACTCACTTTAAAACAGTGCTCAAATAGAAGAGAAACTACACCCACACTAGGACAAGAAGACAATGACATCAGAAGTAGACAGCTATCTTGAGATGCTGGACCTGACTTATATGATTATTTATAGTGTTTTATTGATTTCGTGGACTTTTGCATATATCAATTTTTTCTATCATGGGCACAAAACCTAAGTAGGGTTTAAAATTAATTCAATTGTTGGCTTTACAGTGAGTAATCTACAACAGATTCTTCCGGGTGTACCTTGGTGGATTTCTTCTCTCCAAGGCTCTAACTGGATGGTCCTTAGAAATTTTATTTTAGAAGAAAGATACGCTAGGACTGTGCCAGCTACCACTGATATCACTAAGTGGGACCCTCTTATTCAGCCAATGAATGACATTTGTTCAGAACCTGGCTATAAATACTCCTTTTCACTAGATATTAAATATATTACTTAGGGCTTCCCTGATGACACAGTGGCTGGGGGTCCGCCTGCCAATGCAGAGGACACGAGGTCGAGCCCTGGTCCGGGAAGATCCCACGTGCCGCGGAGCAGCTAAGCCCGTGCACCACAACTACTGAACCCGCGTGCCACAACTACTGAGGCCTGGGTGCCTGGAGCCTATGCTCCGCAGCGGGAGAGGCCACCACAATGAGAAGCCCGCATACCGCAAAGAAGAGTAGCCCTCGCTCACCGCAACTAGAGAAAGCCCGTGCGCAGCAACGAAGACCCAATGCAGCCAAAAATATAATAAAAATAATTAATTTAAAAAAGAGATAATGGATATAAATATATATATATATATATATATATATATATATATAATTTAGCTCCTACCAGGATCCAATGGATTTATTGAACAATTTTATGGCCTTGCCTCTCCCCAGGTTGGTTAGGAAGATGCACAATTGGTTTTACTCATGCGCAAGGTCATCTACAGGTAGCCTTTGAAACTGTCCCTGCCAATCTGCCTTTAATGTGAACACACTGGGATCAATCAGTCTTGCATTGGTATGATCGTTTGGTCACAATATTTATTGCTTCACTTGGAATAGAAGTTGTCATTATTCACAGAGACTTTAACAAAATTCACCCAGCAATCCTTAAATGATAGTAACCAAGCCATTAGCTTGCTCAATTCAGAAGTTTCCATGATGAGAAAAGAGGTCCTATAAAATCACATGGCCTGGGCCTCCCTGGTGGTGCAGTGGTTGGGAGTCCGCCTGCCGATGCAGGGGACACAGGTTCGTGCCCCTGGTCCGGGAAGATCCCACATGCTGCGGAGTGGCTGGGCCCGTGAGCCATGGTCGCTGAGCCTGCGCGTCCGGAGCCTGTGCTTCGCAACGGGAGAGGCCACAACAGTGAGAGGCCCGCATACAGCAAAAAAAAAAAAAAAAAAAATTAATGATCAAAAGAGGGAATTGATGAAATAAAACTATTTTAAGGGAGGACAAAAAACATTTAAACATAAAACTTTCTCTCTGCTCATTTGGGCCAATACTCCTTTTTAGTGTGCACTGTGCTTCTACAATTATACATAAACCAGATCTCCTTAAAAGACACAGGAATGCTTGCTTGATGGTAAAGAGCAATTCTTCCTGGCACCAGAAAGGTAATTCCTTAGGCTATAACATGAGGGATGAGACATAACATGAGGGATGAGGCAGCATTGAACATGGGGCTGTTTTATTTCTTTTCCTTCTCAATTAAAGAGGGTTTTCATTTCCAGCTCAAGTGTATTTTATTTTATTTTATTTATTGCTATTATTTTTTGGCTGCAGCACACAGCTTGCAGGATCTTAGTTCCCCGACCAGGGATTGAACACAGCCTGGGCAGTGAAAGTGCCGAGTCCTAACCACTGGACCGCCAGGGAATCCCCATATTCCTTTCTTAATCCTTAATCAAGATGACTCACTACTTGCCTTGTACATGCAGATCTGGACTATGTAAACTGTCAATACATCATTTGATATATAACTCTTTGTCTTCAAAATGTATATAACTGTGTATTCTCTTTTATTTATTTATTTTTTAAGTACAAACATCCCAGCAACAGCACATGGTGAGCTGTTGCTAAGGGCATAGGTCTTTATTGGAGGAGGGGTACAGGCAGGGCATGAGGAAGGTTCCCCCATTCTAAGAGGATGGGAACAGTCCTGGCTGCCCCACAGTGGGTTGTGTGGTGGGGGGAGGTCTCTGGCCAGGCCACAGTCCACATGGGAAGACACCAATCAGTCCCAAAGTCATGGGAATGCCACACAAGCCTGGCTGTGGGCCCAGGCACTACACAGGAGCCCAAGGCAGGTCCCCTGGGCTAAACTATACAGGATGTTAAACTATACAGGATGAGGCTGTACATGAGTTAATTACAAAAGAGCTATACTTACAAAAATCTGTACACACATTTGAAAAACTCACAAAATTGTCATCTATGTATCACAAGTTGCTAAATGAAAATAACTTAAAATGGAATAAAATTATACATTTCTTTTCTCAATTCTTTTCAAAAGGATTAATATTTTTAAAGCACATATACTACTTTCCTTAGCAAATTCCACAAAGAGACTGAGCAGCCCAGCTCTCCTTGAGCCCCAGAGGACTTGAGCTATGAATGGGCCTGGCCAGGGGACACTGCCCAGAGTCAGGGAAGGGGAGTCAAGCCCACAGTGCAGAGCAGAATGCTGAAACACAAAAAAGGAGGAAGTTGTCTCTGGCTACAGCTCTGGCATTAAATAAAAGAGGCAAACAGGATGGAAACATGCAGCCCTGTCAGCCAGGTTGGGGCAGAGTAGGGGAACAGGCGGCCTTGAAGCCTGGCTCCAAGAAAGGTGGGAACCAGGCCTGGGCATGTACCTTGATGGGAGAAAGTTGTGTTTCAACCAGTTGGGTGTGCCTACTGGGCCTGGCAGGGAGCGCATGCATGAAAGAAACAGGGAAGGGCAGGTGGGCCACCTTGGCCACAGCCAGCTCATCCAGTAACTAAAGTGGATGTAGTACAAAAGTTGCAACCAAGTACTATGGACACGCTACCTGCTTGCCTTAAGGGTCATGTGGCAATGTTGGGCCAAAGGCAGGACCTTGTCCTTGTCCTGGGTGCCTGGGTCCTCAGCCACAGAAAGAGCCTCAAGTTTTCCCAAGGTGTGTGGGTCAGGGGAGACAGAACAGTCTCCCCTTACATGTTAGCCGAGAGCTCCTGGGTCCAGGTATCAAGGCTCAGAGTTTGTGCTTCTCTTTGTAGTCTGTGCCCCCTGTTGGCACCAGCAGGCTAAGAATGGACAGAGGAATATCTGGGCCTCTCACCCCATGGCAGAGCACCCAGCCTGAGCTCCAGCTCAAAATATCACAACAGCCCTTCCACACTGACAAGGTGTCCAAGAAAACCCACAGGGTGGCCTGCCGAATAGGATGCGATGCACAGTTCCATGGGGCAGAGGGGCATGGGTGGTAATGATCCTAGTGAAGCTCCGTGGCCCTCAGGTCTGCATCAGGCCTGGGAGGGCCATAAATGATCACGGAGGCAATGTGGTTGTTCTGCATGACCTCAAAGATCATCCGCTGAAGACCAAAGCAGAATGTGGAGCCAAATGGGTTGGTGTTGTCTGGGGAGCAGGACCTGTGCAGAGCAACAGGCTTCTCCACAGGATGGCCCAGAAGCTCTTGGATGTTGTCCCCCTTGCTGTAGGTCATGCACGTTTCTGTCTGACCATCTGTGTTTTCTCTCTTTACAGTTAGTGGATTCTTGAACTCACAGTGGTGATAAATGTTAAAATTATAATGTCCAGGGTAACTGGTGTATAGGACAAAGTTCTTCACTTTGAGTGTATTCGCGTCAAAGAGGATGTCCACTCCAAGAGTGAAGTAGTTAAAAAAGTAGTCATCGCACTTGGATGGAACTTGCTTATCAGGAGAAGGAGAATAAATCTTCATTTTGTCTTCTGACTTGTAGAAGACCTTGTGTGGAGAGGTAAGCATGCTAAGAACATCTTGGCAGGAACTGCCAAAATACACTAAGAATTCAAATACCCACATCTTGGCATCTGTTAATAGGCTGGGTCCGCAACCTGCGGCAAGTAGGCGAAGTCATAAACCTGAGGGTCCAGTTCCATCTCAAAGAACATCTATACTCTCAGCACACACATTGCCCAGGAAACAGCTCGGGGCATCATGGGAACCTTGGTATCCTGTAGGCCGTTTCCACTGTAGATGTGCATTCGTTTCACAATTGCTTCGTGTGTTGTCTGGAGAGAAGCCAGACCATGGGCAAAACTGGGTTCGCACTTGGGAGCCTCGGTCCATGAATCTAGCTGAAAAGAGAAAGACAGTCCTCTGAAGTTGAGGTGGAAGAGCTGCTCAGTGGAGTTGTACACTCCAGGATGGGTTGCATCGAAAGACTGGTCAATCTGCTCAATGGTGGGAGCTATGGCTTGAGAATTGAAATGCACACCACAATATTTAACTTTACTTTAGTCAAGTCATATATTTCAATCACCTTAAGTCTCTGATAGTTTCATCCCATCCTGAGCCAGGTTAAAGATGAGGTGATGGCTTAGAGGAGACCAGTGCACATTCCCATTGCTCGTTTCCCAGAGAACACTGAGGCACCACCTCCACACCCAGCACTGGTTTGGTTCGCTGATCCGGCGGCCTCCCTGCCGCAGCGCAGACAGACCGGAGCTCACCTGACTGGCAGCAGCCTCGGGAGGCCCTGTGCATTAACTTCTAATGGGCAGAAAAGTCCTCAGAGCTTTCTGAAAGATTGTCTCCCGGGCTATAATCCTCAGGTTGGCTCAAATAAAATTCTCTATTGCTTTCTTAGATTGACTATTAATCAAATTTTTCGTGGACAATATAATGTCCAGAATAGACAAATCTATAGAGACAGAAGATTAGTGGGTTGTGGCGGGGGGTGGAATGGGGAATAGGAAGTGACTTCTAATTGGTAAGAGTTTCATTTTTTCGGCGGTGAATGTTCTAACATTGATTATAGAGATGGTTGCACATCTCTGTGATTACCCTAAAAAAAAAAACACTGGGGCTTCCCTGGTGGCGCAGTGGTAGAGAGTCCGCCTCCCGATGTAGGGAACACGGGTTCGTGCCCCGGCTCGGGAAGATCCCACATGCCGCGCAGCGGCTGGGCCCGTGAGCCATGGCCGCTGAGCCTGCGCGTCCGGAGCCTGTGCTCCGCAACGGGAGAGGCCACAACAGTGAGAGGCCCGTGTACTGAAAAAACAAAACAAAAACACTGAACTGTGCATTCTATCTTTATACATTTTTTTCCTTTTTTTTTTTTTTTTTTTTTTTTGGCTGCCAGCTTGGGGGATTTCAATTCCGCGACCAGGGGTTGACCCCAGGCTGTGGTAATGAAAGCCCAGAATCCTAACCATTAGGTAACCAGGGAACTCCCAAACTGTACATTTTAAATGGAAGAAATGTATGTTATGTGAATTACATCTCAAAACGTTGTTTAAAAATACTATCCACTATTAACATTTGTCTTATTCATCCCCAAAAGACTAATATTTGATATCTTTGAATAAAATCCCAAGAATGTGCACCAGATTCTAAAGACAATTCTAAAAATGGTTATCCAAAAGTATCGAAGTCTAAAGGAACTAGTCCAAAGAAAACACCACATTTTGGGGCATGTACATTTCCCAATGTTTAAAAACTTTTACATAACTTATAAAATGCAATACAAAACACATAATGAGTATACTGAAGTACATTTCAGAGCCCTAATTTTTCTGCTTCCCTGGAAGAGGGCTGAAATTTGTATATATTCTGAGTCAGTTGGTTTTAGAATTCTTGGGACCTATTTGCATTAAATAACTATTTCTTAAATATTTTTCAGTATACATTGAATATACCAAGGAAATTCAAATATAAAGAAAAATTCCGCTAAGATCTAGAAATACATTCCAGGCTCTCAAAAATTTGGTTAATATCAAGAAGACATTCTTTTTTTTTTTTTAACATCTTTATTGGAGTATAATTGCTTTACAATGGTGTGTACTTTCTGCTTTATAATAAAGTGAATCAGCTATACATATACATATATCCCCATATCTCTTCCCTCTTGCTTCTCCCTCCCTCCCGCCCTCCCTATCCCACCCCTCTAGGTGGTCACAAAAAAGCACCGAGCTGATCTCCCTGTGCTATTCGGCTGCTTCCCACTAGCTATCGGTTTTACATTTGGTAGTGTATATATGAAGAAGACAAATTCTTAATGAAACTTTTTGTTTTTTGGCCGCGCTGTGTGGCTTGCGGGTTTTATTTCCCTGATCAGGGATGAAACCCAAGCCCCCTGCAGTGGAAGCGCCGAGTCCCGCCACTGCACCTCCAGGGAAGTCTCTTGAAACTCTTTTAAGCTAAAAATAAAAAAATTTTTAATGAGATTTTTTCCGTACAGAAAAAGCAGGAACATCCATTCAACTGTATCGGAATGAAAGAAAAGAAATCATTTCTTATATGAAAAGTAACAGATTATATGGACTCTCAATAAACTTTTATTTTTAAATAAATAAACAAATCTTCCGGGAATACACGTTTGCTTGTACGTCAACCTAAAGCATTTCAGCAAGACCGAACACCGTGAGCGCCGCTGGTGTAGTGGTATCATGCAAGATTCCCATTCTTGCGACCCGGGTTCGATTCCCGGGCGGCGCATCTAACTTTTTTCCTTGCCTTAAATAATTTTTATAATCTTTCTTCTTCTGGAAACACAATTTTTCATTTCCATGAAGATTTATATTTCACTTTAAATTACTGTTGACACATTCGAATGTGGAGTGGAATTCAAAAAAGTTTCCTCAAGTCATGAACTAGTTAACCTTTACGCCTGCGCAGTCTGAGACATTCCCCGAGCGTCGCTGGAAGAGCGGCTGCGCAACGAGTGAATATAAGGACTGAGGTGCAGCCTGGCGGCCAGGAGGTTGAAAGTGCAAGATTCTTCTGCGCCTGCGCGGCCCGGGTCACTTCGCTGGCCGCTTCAAGGCTCCCGGCTGGCCGCCATCTTGTGTTGGGGCTTCATTGTTCGCGCTGGGCCGGGTGGTTTAGTGTAATTGCCGCCGAAGCAGGGGGCGGAGTAACCTCCGGTCGGCCGAGAAACCCAGCTATTTCACAGACATAGCAGCTCAAAAGATTTGTGAGGTAGTAAAGGGTAGAGAGCTGGACCCGGAGGCGCCGCCGCGACAGCAGCAGCCATGGAGGACGAAATGCCTAAGACTCTGTGAGTCTGGGGCAGCGATGAGGGGGGCGGGATGGTGTTGGTCCCGGAGCGAAGCTTCGGCTCTGCGCCGCTCCCCACCCTATTGTTCCCCGCGGACGCCGCGATATCATGGTTCCTCTCCCTAGCGCTCACCGGGATGCCTAGGGACCGAGACCCGGGCTGTGAGGGGACGAGATGGACGGAGACGGGGCTCAGCCCTCTAAATTAGTCCCTGCCGCGTAACTACCCCACAGCGTCGCGTTTGGCTTCGTCCCGGGCGCTCTGTGGTCTTAGGCGTGGAGAAAAGATTTTCATTCAAACCTGTTTTTAGAACTCGGCTAGCCTTTTTGTTCTACGCTTTTCTTCTCTCCCCCCATCCCCCTCCCCCGCGTCTCGATTAACCTCTTTTGATTTTTACAGCCGTCTCCCATTCATTTTACTTTGATTTTCTCTAGAAACTCTTCCTTTCATTGTCTTTCGTTGATAAGAATTTTTGGCTTGAAAATGCTTATACTGATTTTCAGGGACTTAAACTTTATTCTCGCAGTTGCCAACTGGAAAAAAGCCAAATGTTTTTTCTTGAACTTCTCTGTGGCTTTCCTTCCGTGGCACCCCCTCCCCTGATCAAAAAGCCCCAAATCGGACCCCTTAAGGATCTTGAAACTGCTTTTTAAAAATGGAACTCTCCCCCGGAGGTATATATTAACTGAGGGGAAGTGAATATAATGCATTTTTATCGTCGCTTGCTACTTTTCTGATTGACATGTCGTTGAAGCAAAGGGGAGTTTTTAATGAAGCACCAATTGATACGTACCTTAACATATTTAGTCACCTCTGAGAATTTTTAGACTTAGTGTTAAGTGATCTTAGTTTGGGATCTTTTCTTTGTCGTGTTGCTCTCCCCGCCCCCTCTCCTTTGTTGTTTTCGAAATATTATCCGCTGAGGTGATCCTGCCTTTGTTGCTTTTCTCGAAAAGAAGAAAAAGCCCGATGAGTTTTTGACGTAGCTTTTTTGTTTTTATTCTTAGAATACTGGCAGTTTGAGAACTCAAGGCAATAAAAATACGCTCAGGTTTCTTTTTGCAACTCTCTGGATATCACAGTTGTTATGAAGTACAACGTAATCAATTATTTTTTTCGCCAACAAAATAGTTTACGTTTTGTAATCTATATGAGAAATATAGTTACACTTGTTTTCTTAATGAATAGGTAAACTTTTTTGATAGTTTGTCTCATAATCTGTTAGTTACGTTATGTGTCTTTTTAATAGGATGCAGCAATTAGCCCATGACTTTTGAAAGATTATATCTGTAGATGAATACTCCCTAAAACATCATTAGCCCCATAGAGTTTATGGAAACCTTTTTT
Source organism: Leucopleurus acutus (assembly GCF_964270905.1). Classification (NCBI taxonomy): domain Eukaryota; kingdom Metazoa; phylum Chordata; class Mammalia; order Artiodactyla; family Delphinidae; genus Leucopleurus; species Leucopleurus acutus. The sequence continues at coordinate 87,724,443 of NC_139154.1, read as the reverse complement.
CCCTCTTGCCTCTTCGCTAGAAGTATGATAGCCAGCAGCATATTGGATTAAGAACGGCTCATCTTTTATAATGTCTTTAAGATTCTTATTTTGAAGTTTTTAATTTCAGAAACTGCCAAAAATAATCTGAGAATTTAACCTATTTAGTACGTTGATTTGGGAATATCAAATAATGAAGACAACTTAAGCTTTCCTAGGCCAGTCTACAAAAGCAAGCAGTACTAGCTTGGGGACAGGGGACCAACCATTGCAGGAGAATTAATGAAGTTTTATTTATTATTTAATTTATTATTTATTTATTGAATACTTATCGTTTGCTGTGTGTTCTCTGTTAAGTGCTTTATGAGCTTGTGTAATCCTCATCAGAATTCTGCAGTAAATGGGTCCATTTTACAGCTGAGGAAAAGCTAAGCTTAGAATTAAAGTAACTCATCCCAAGTCATATACCCTTTTGTTCATCATCCTGCAACTCTACTGTCCTCAACTCTTGACACTTACATTTATGACTAATTTTGCCTTGTATGCTTTACTAGAACACCCCATCCAAGAATCTTTTCCCCAAAGTAGTCCATGCTTTAACATTTCCTATTATCCCCTCCCTCGCTTCTGCCTTTCTCAACCAAAACTCCCATTCTTCCAGTCAGACCAATCTTGATTAAATATGAGTAGGTGCTCATCCCTGATTTTTCCCAGCAATGTTTTTTATTTTTAATATAAAATGTTTGTTTGAATAACCTTGGGAGTCAGAGGCTTTTAATATGTTCTTAGCAATGTCTGGTCCATGGTAAGTGATCAATAAATTTGTTTTAAAAACTGGTACAGTTTCAAGCAGTGAATCAAGATTTTACTCATTCTTGAGGGTAAGATACAGTCTGAATTTCAGTATTGCCTGTGTACCTGAATGGCTCAGAGGAAGTGCCTTCCTTTGCCACAAACGAGTGTTCAGCAGTGCCTTGTTAGAGACTGTTCAATTTCTTGTCAGCAGTACTTTGGAAATGTACAGTTGACCCTTGGGCAATGCAAGTGTTAGGAGCTCCAGCCCTCAAGCAGTCAAAACTCCATGTATAACTTTTACAGTCAGACCTCAGCTTCGGTGGATTCAACCAAGTGTGGATCATGTAGTACATATTTAGTGAAAAAATTCCATGTGTATAAGTGGATCCACACAGTTCAAACACATGTTGTTCAAGGGTCAACCGTATTGTGAGAAGTGGTTTGATTCTGGAAATGTTTTGAAAACAGAGCTGTGGGAATTGCCGGTGGTTTGGATGTTGAATGTGAGAGTGAAGTCAGCAGTAACTTTAATTTGCAAACGCATAATTATCAACCATCTAGAATGTTAGTTTGTTGTAAAATATAATTTAAAACGAGAACTGTCCTGAGAGCATGGATATCTTATTAATAAGTCTTCTGGGCGTAGTGTTAGATACTTTTGTTCAGACTGGTTTATGTACAGTTGGCCCTCTGTATCCACTGAAGTGGAACCCTCAGATATGGTGGGCCAGTTGTAAGAAACCTGAGCATCCATGGGTTTTGGTAACCATGGGAGGGGGCAGGTCCAGGAAACAATCCCCTGGGAGTACCAAGAGATGGCTGGCTGCATATGGTCTGTTCTCCAAGGGAAGGAGGTGCTAGCTGATAAAATAAGAGGGTTTCAGCTATCACGCAACAGAGTGTCCTTTGTGAAGAGTAGACAGTTGTTAAATAATAGTAAGGTTATGATGCTGGTATATAGTATTTGTATTATGTACAACAAGCATTTACTGTCATACATAATTTCTTTTTTTAAATTGAATATAGTTGATGTACAATATTTTATAAGTTACAGGTGTACAGTGTAGTGATTCACAATTCTTAAAGGTTATACTCCATTTATAGTTATTTTATAAATTATTGACTGTATTCCCTGTAACGTGTAATATACTCTTGTCATAATTTCGTAATTAGTAGGAGACATATACCTTTCCCCCCTGAACTAGAGTGACTCAGGCAAAATGGGTTAATTCCCTAGCAAATTGCAAATGTTCAAAAGTAATTCTGAGAGAGTACAGTTATCTCTTTGACAAATATTTATAGAGCACTTAAATATTCCAGGCAGGGTTCTAGATAGTAGATATATAGTATGAATGAAAAAAAAAATCTCTATTCTTATGAAATTTATCATTAGATTAAAACGTATTCATGTTTTTCACTCAGATTTTCAGAGGCCTCATATCAAAGTCTGCATTTTTATAAGATTGTGGCTCATAACAAACCCAATACAGCATTCTGCCTTGTAAATTTTTCTTTGTAGCTTAAATTTTCTAGACCTGTACTAATCAAAATGAATATTTAAAATGTTTTGGATTCCAATGTTATAACTGTTTGAACTTAATATCAGCTTTAAAAGTATATATTAAATTGACATGAAATCCTATCCCAGAACTGTCAAGTTTTCACTAGCATTGATGACTTTTTCCATTGAATTTTCTCAGGAGGCTTTTTTTTTTTTAGATTTATTTATTTTTTACTGTACACAGGATCTTTGTTGTAGCATGTAGATTTCTTAGTTGCGGATGCACGTGGGATCTAGTTTCTCGACCAGGGATTGAACCTGGGGTGCCTGCACTGGGAGCATGGAGTCTTACCCACTGGACCACCAAGGAAGTCCCTCAGGAAGCTTTTTATTTTGAAAAATTTAAAACCTATGGAAAAGTAGCAAAAATAGTATGTTGTAGACTTTGATAACTTTCATGTGGCTTTACCAATTGCTAATAGTTAGCCAAATTTGCTGAACCATTTGAGAAGACATCATGACACTTAGGGGCTAAATACGTCTAAGAATAGGGGCATTCTCTTATGTAACGGCAATATAATTTTCATATTAAGGAGGCTACACTGAGTCAGCATTGTTAACTAATACAGAGTTTATGCTCATATTTTATCCAGTTGCCCAAGGAGGATGTTTACTTTCCAGTTCTGCACAAGATTGGTACATGTTCTCAGAGGTGATATAATAAATATCAACATGGGATACTTCAGTCTATGCTGTTAACAAAAAGTTCATGGAACACATAGAAAGGGATATTTTAACATTCTTGAATAAAAAGCATCTTGAAAAATTAAAACTACATAAATGTAAGAAATTTACATTTTTGTTTAGTAGTCCAGTTGACATTGTGACAGGGGATTTGGCTTACAACTGCTCCAGTATCAATTTTTGTATCACTCAGTATTTTCTTAAACGCAAGCTGCAAAAAAATTCAGGCATAAAAGGAATTTGTTTAAAAAGATATTGGACACTCCCAGAATTTGCAGGAAGGTTATGGAACCTGGCTTAGAAAATGTTCAGGAAAGAGAGACAACTAACTGTCAGGCCTACAGTCCTAATCAAGCCACAGATCATCCCAGAAAGGATACTACTGCCACACCTACTGAGGACCTGATACTACAGCTTCCACTTTCACTGGGCATGGGACTCTGCGGCTGTTTGCCACCAAAGTGGATTCTCTTCAGTCTCTGCTTCTTTCACCCCTATCTTTGTCTTCTGTGTTCAGGACTGGTATCTGTAATTGAGCTAGCCCAGATCACATGCAAGGGAGACTATATAACCATATTTAGCCTTTTCATCTTCTGAAGAGGAGTCAGGCTTTGCCACAGGGTGAGGATTTCTCTAAAAACAGGAAGATATTTAGCAGCCTAAAAAAAAAATCTGTTACACAGGTAACTTAAATCCATGCTGTTAAGAGGAAATCCTTTCACTTCAGAAACAGAATAGTATGTGACAAAGTATGGGACAACTAAAGAAACATTTTTATATAAAAATGGGAATGAACTACAAGTATATATGTTACTTGTAGTTTATTGTATTGGTGTCGAAGGTTGAGAGCAAGTTGTTGTGTAACTTCCTCTGAAGAGACTTTCTCAAACAGCTGTGTGTAGAGTTAATTGATAAAGCCTCCTGGAACATATAGTATACAGCAGGCCACATTAAATAAACAAATATAAAGGCAATACAGACCTTAGTGCTTTTTAAAGTATGTTTTATTATTATTATTAGCTATCTTCAAACTACGTAAATCACTTAGAAAATATTTCTGAGAAAATCTTAAAGTTTTGCAAAGAGTAAATGATAGACTCCGGGTTCCCTAAATACTGTTCAGCTTGTCACTGGATTATCTACCTTTAGCAAAGCAGATGTTAGAATTAAATTTTCAGAAGAGCCATTTTTTTCATTTAGACATATGCAATCCTTAGGATTTCTTATAGGCACAAGAGTCGGGTAAGAATAGATACAGAAGAGTTGCAGAGATAGTACAGAGTTCTCGTTTGACTTTCACCCAGCTTCTCTTAATGTTAACATCTTACTTATATAACCATGATGTAATTATCACAACTAAGAAATTAACATTGGTACAGTACTGTTAACTACAAATTTTATTACCATTTCCCCATGCCACTAATGTCCTTTTTCTATTCCAGGATCTAATCCAAGATACCACATTGTGTTCAGTTGTCATGTCTCTATCCTGTAATATGTAAGGAGATATCTTTCATTACTGTGGCACTTTTGAAGGGTACTGTTTCTCCACTGTACAATGACTACTGTTTTTCTCGACATACTCTGTCAGTTAGAATTGAGTCACTAAGGTAGCCGACCCTCAAGTAGAGGGAAATTAAGCTTCACTTCAGAGAGGGAGGTGTATCAAAGAATTCTTGTCAGTAGCGATTATTACTAAGGTGTTTTAATGGTGATTTCTCTCATTTCTTCTACATTTATTAATTAGAATTCTGTAAGAAAAAGCTCTTGCCCCCCCACACCTTAATCTAGAATTCAGTCAAGGATTATTCATTGTATTAGGTTGTCAGTCTTTTAAGTCCCTCTTAATCAAACACAGTCTTTTTTAGGACAATAATCTTCTGAAGATAATCAAATAAGTCGCCATATAATAATCAAATAAGTCGCCATAATACACATATATATGTGTAATTTGTGTAATTGTTTTATATGCCCAATATCCTGTAAACTTAGATCTAAATTTAAGCTTAGCTAGATTCAGTTAGATCTTTCTGATTTGAATACTTCATAGATTGATATTATATAATTCATATTGTACATACAATGTCTCATTGTTTATCCATAAAATGATTTAAAGTTTGAACACTGGGTCAAAGTGGCCAAAAGCTCTCACTTTTAAGGTGGGTTTTCCCTTTGCAGTTGTTAAGTGATCTATGTGATAATTTAGGCACCCTGCAAATATCCATTTTCTTACCAACCTTTCACCTAATAGTTTTATATCCATTAATGGTTCATGCCTGAGTCAATTTTTCAGTCAGGCTTACACATTGCTAATTTAATGCTCTCTGTCTACATTTACTGACTAGCATTTTTCTATAAAGGAACTGTTCATTGTTCCTTAAGACTCAGCACTTCTCCCTTTGCCATTTTAACCTATACCTGTGCCTTCACAGTAAGCATTCAATATTCTGTTGAATGGGTAAATGGAAGGAAGGAATTGAATCCGCACTTTCTGGCATGTATAGATGTTTATCTTTGGGGGGAGAGAGTCCATACCTTTCATCATATTCCCTGAAGGATTCTTAGCAGAAGAATGAGAAACTACAGTTGTTGGGAGACAACATTCTCTGATTTCAGAAGTAATAAACCTCTAACTCTAACATGTCTGGAGGTAATCTCATTTTAAAATCCCCTTTTGAAAATTAATTTATAAACCCTTTAAATAAGGATCATCCCCCTTCCCCCAGAAAAAGTAAGGATCATCCCAGTCATGTGGTCTTATAACACATTATTTACACTAATTAAGTTTGTTAGCCACCACTTCATATTCTCTGTTAAAAGTCTCTCCTAGACTCTTTCTACTCCCTTTCTACTATCACTGATCAGTGGAAGGTTTCCCATTGAAAGGTTTCCGATTCTTTTGTGAGCATGTACAACACCTGATAAGTGATTTATCCATGATTTTTCAAAAATATGTTTACTGTGTAAGCCAAAGTATACCTAAATTGGACAGTTTTAGGGAAATCATGTGAATTAAAAATTGAAGAAAATTTAATGTTCTCAGTAATACTGTAGAAGTAGAAATAATTGCAAAGCTTTCCAGGATTGATTGTATAAAATGTTCTACATATTTAATGATTCATTTGAGTGATTTTAAGCATATCTTCCTAAGGTAAGCCTAGAAACTTAGAAACAAGCAACAGGTTTTATTTGTACAACCTTGAATAAAAACACACACACACTAGCTTCCCCTCTACTAACAGTGTCTCATTAATATATTTGCAAATAACGTATCTTCCATATGTTTTGAAAGAGATTTTGAAGTTTTCACAAACTTTTAAAAAGTTCCCAAATAGTAGATCCCAAAGGTCTACCTATTCCCCATATTCACTCTCCAGTAATCAACTTTAGGAACTGATGCAAAAGAAGCAAATTTAAAATGATGAATTGTTTTTCTTTGTGTTTCAGATATGTCGGTAACCTTTCCCGAGATGTGACAGAAGCTTTAATTCTCCAGCTCTTTAGCCAGATTGGACCTTGTAAAAACTGCAAAATGATTATGGATGTAAGGGTATTTTACTTAGTTAACTTTCTTTTTTTTCTTTTCTCTGAGGTTGTCCATGATACATTATTTAAATCCATTACTTCCAGGAACTCTTAAATTGCTTTATACAGTCTAAATTCATAGGGGTTTTAGTAAATTTGTAATGAACCCGTTTTGGCCATGAAGTTTGTTTTAGTAAGTAAAGAAAGAAGAGAATGGCACTAATCATGTCTAAAGCAGGTGACAACTATATGTGGGCTCTTGTTTTAAAGTGTATTGAGGCATCAGAATTGTTTGTTTTATATGTGGTATCAGTTGATTGGCTAAACTAGAAATTCAGGTATTACAATTAAAATCGGAAATTGGGTAAAAAAAATAATAGACTTTGATACTGTGAAAGTGTTTTTAACTTAATTTTAAAGGTCATGATTCAAGTTTTTCTTGTATTGTGGCAGTGCCCATCCATCAGACCTTAATGTATAGAAAAAACATAGAATTCACTCATCTAATTGGTATTAATCCTGAGTCATAATGTGTGTTAAAAGGCACCTTAAAATTCTTTTGATGAGAAAAACAGTGCTAAAGAGAAATCCTTTTATCCCTGGTCTCACCTACCTTTAAACTTTTGGTTTTCTTTTTTCCAGGAAAGAAAATCATATATGTGTCTGTATCTACTACTTTCTCTTCTATTGTATTTCAATTTAACTTTTTTTTACTTGGTATTTTTAAAAATAATTATTTAGCCAGTTGGCTTTGGTTTGCTGTCTCGTATTTTAAAATGTCAAACCTTTCTCCTGGGATTTCCCCAGTGGTCCAGTGGTTAAGACTCTGCCTTCCAATGCCGGTTCGATCCCTGGTCAGGGAATTAAAGTCTCATCTGGAGCGGGGTGCAGCCAAAACTAAAAAAAAAAACTTTCTCCTAATGTGGTAGGGTCACCTACATATAATATAGATGGATTCAACAGATGTTTTTTGTCCTTTACACTCTTCTAAAGTGTTGTTTTTTTTGTTTTTTGGGGTTTTTTTGGCGGTACGCGGGCCTCTCACTGTTGTAGCCCCTCCCGTTGCGGAGCACAGGCTCCGGACGCGCCTGCATTGGCAGGCGGACCCTCAACCACTGCGCCACCAGGGAAGCCCCTAAAGTGTTTTCTTATCACATTTAATATCTGTATGCCTTTGGATAAAGAAGAAAAGATTTCTGTACCCTTAGAGAAAGATAAGAGGGAGAGATAGGGGACTATGATGGAGAATTTAAAACCAAACTTTCATCTGGGGCTCCTTCCTTATCTTAGTGATAGTATTTATGGAATGCCTACTGCCTGTTATTTTAATGCTGATGCCTTATCACAAATGCTCAATAGAAACATTACAAAGCAGCTGTTATTCCTTTTTTTTATTATTTTATTTATTTACTTTTGGCTGCTTTGGTTCTTTGTTGTTGTGCGTGGCTTTCTCTAGTCAAGGCAAGTGGGGGCTACTCTTCGTTGCAGTGCGCGGGCTTCTCATTGCGGTGGCTTCTCTTCTTGCGGAGCATGGGCTCTAGGCACACGGGCTTCAGTAGTTGTGGCTCACGGGCTCTAGAGCGCAGGCTCAGTAGTTGTGGCGCAGGGACTTAGTTACTCCGTGGCATGTGGGATCTTCCCGGACCAGAGCTTGAACCCGTGTCCCCTGCACTGGCAGGCAGATTCTTAACCACTCTGCCACCAGAGAAGCCCTTCCTATTTAATATACACAGAAATGGGGCAAAGCAAGGATGTAAACCCAGATTGATCTATTCTCTCCATAGGTCTGTAGGCTGCTATTCTCTCTGTGTCTGGGTCTTTCTAGATATTTACCTGTTAAAGATCACTAGGCAAAATGTTAATGACTGCTGGACCTACAGAAAAGGCTAGCTAGGTTACCTCTGCCACTTCGTATAAATTTTGGATTTTCGTCACTCAAAGGCTTAGATTAACTATTCCTTCTCCTCCTCCTTATCATTATTTTATTATTATTAAAATCTAAATTCCAGTCTTTTCACACTGATGCACTGATGTTCATATTTAGGAATTTTATACTCCCTAGAGTATAAAGGCTGATAATGTATATGCTTAGAATTTTTTTTTAATCTAAAAAGTAGTTGTTGGTTTTTTTCTGGGTACAAATTAAGTAAAATGAACATTCTTATTTATTTTATTGTCTTACTCTTAGGTGTAAGCCACTTTTCTAACCACATTCTGATGCCTGTCAACATTGATCTTGGTAATAGAATTCCCATTAAATATAACATTAGTTTGATTATACATTTTTAAAAACATTTTTATATTCTCTAAAGTTTTTAAAGTAAAATAATGGATAGTTTCAATGTCATCAATTTTGTGGTTGCCTCCTTGCTCTAAAATTCTTTAAAATCATTGCCAGTGACTTTTTTTAACTGTTAATTGTGCTTGAAACAAAATGGCATATTTCTTTCTTCTGTTATCATTCTAGTCTTTTGAATTAGTTTCTTATTTTAATAGTTCTGCTTAGGAGATTATGGAAAGAATTAAAAAGTCATTTGGTATTTTGTACTGATAGGTGTAAAATATTGGGTGTTTTTTCTGCTTCTTTAATTTAAAAGAAAACATCCAGGCTTCACCTGTCATCAGACCTCAACTACTTGGAACACCAGTAGAAAGAGGAGAGAGGTTTTTTTTTCTTTTTTGGCCGCATCACGGCTTGTGGGATCTTAGTTCCCTGACCAGGGATTGAACCTGTGTCCCCTGCAGTGGAAGCGTGGAGTCCTAACCATTGGACTGCCAGGGAATTCCCAAGAATTTTTATTTTTAAAAGATTTCTAAGCAGGCAAAAATTTTGATGTTAGAAAGTCCACATTCTAAAACATATTCTAAAACTTTGCTTACCAGAGAACCTCTTCAGTTTTCAGAGCCTGTTTACTTACATTTTAGTAACAGGTTTAAGAAAGTTGATTAGAACACTTAGTCATTAATAAAAGATTAAATTATATATAGTAGTATAGTATAAGCTGTTGAAGAAGATAGCTTTCTATAAAAATAGTTCATTTTTTAGTGTTTACTGCCTTATCGAAACATTTACTTGCAGAAAAGACCCTTCGTTCTCCATGGCCTGATACTGAGATGTATAAAACTTAAAATTGGCTTTTGTGTTTCTTCTTCAACAGACAGCTGGAAATGATCCATATTGTTTTGTGGAGTTTTATGAGCATCGTCATGCAGCTGCAGCACTAGCTGCTATGAATGGGCGGAAGATAATGGGTAAGGTAAGCTGTCATAATTAAAGAAGGTGACTTGCACTGGAGAATTCTAAGTTGTATACGGTTTTGTTTCCTTTTTAGAAGCATTGTATTCGCATTACAGAAAATGATCACATTTAATATTAAGAAGCTGGGATAAAGCAAATTAGAGGGTATGTTTATGTTAGTGTTCTTCATGGTGCCTTGCACATGGTAAATACTAAGATATTTGTTGAATTATTCAAGCTTTGATGAAAGATCTAGGAACATTGGATACTAATGGGGAAGAATAAAAGAAAAAAAATTTATTGGTACTTTAGAAAGGTTAGTTGAATGTTAACAAAGAAGTATGTATGGTTAGGATTTGTTAACATTATTTGCGTAAGTGTACGTTAAAATATAAGTATTGAGGGCTTCCCTGGTGGCACAGTGGTAGAGAGTCCGCCTGCCGATGCAGGGGACACGGGTTCGTGCCCCAGTCCGGGAAGATCCCACATGCTGCGGAGCGGCTGGGCCCGTGAGCCATGGCTGCTGAGCCTGCGCGTCCAGAGCCTGTGCTCCGCAATGGGAAAGGCCACAACAGTGAGAAGCCCGCGTACTGCAAAAAAAAAAAAAGGGTATTGAAATTTTGACCAGAAAGTTTGAATGCTTCATCTCAAACGTATACGTATGTGTTCATAGATGCAAATCTTGTAATATCTGATTATTACCTTTATTTTTATGGAGTATAAATGTAGAAAAATTTTTTTAGGAAGTCAAAGTGAATTGGGCAACAACCCCCAGCAGTCAAAAGAAAGATACAAGCAGTAAGTATATTTTATACTCTTTGAACTTTTGTGTTTATTGTACATAGTAGTTTTATTATAAAGCATATAAACATCATACATTTGCAGTAATGTTTTGATCGTTATCCTAAGATATGATTGAATGTGTTTGTGTTAATAAATTTAAGAACAAATCTAATCTTTGTCATCAGGTAGTACCGTTGTCAGCACACAGCGTTCACAAGGTAATTGTATCTTCTTAAACATAAAATGAAATCTCTTGAAAGGGTATTCACTAACCACCTGAAGTTTTTTTGTTTGATATTGGGGGGAGCGGGGAGGGAGGGGTCGTATTTCTATTTGTCTCTCTGGCAATATTTTTCCCCCTTTTTCCCACTGTTGACCAATTGTGGTTTGTCCACTACTTTGGTGGTATTTTAAGTTCTCTGATCCCCATTGATAGCAGCTGATGCCTTAGAAATACTTTCACCACTGAAGGGCAAGATACCCTTTTTCCTTGAGGTCATGATCTGTGCTTCATACCAGATCTTCTGATTGCTTGAGTTGCTCCTGAAACTGTGTTTCCCAAATGGCAACCCAATGTGTTGCTTAAGGCCTGCCAAATAGGGGTAACTTTTCTTTCCAAATATACTTTGTCAGAATTGATATATATGTCCATTTAAAGTGTTGATCCAACTATTTTGTATTTTTAAAGTGTTTCTTTTTTTTTGAGCATTGTCTTTTTAAGAAAACTTCACATATGGGAACGTTTTTTCTCTCCAGTGCTTTTTTAATGGCTCTGATATAAAGTGAAGGGATTACTGTTTTCATTCTGTTGCCTTCAGTCTTAGTTCACTTGCACATGGATTCACATAAACTGAATGGTGTAATGTCTGGGCAACCAAAACTGTTGGCTTTTGAGAAAACTGTCAAATACTTTAACATCAAACTGTTGCAATGCAAGGTATTTCTTTGATTGTTCTTCACAAAATATGGTTAAACCAAGTATATCACATAGGTAAACTGAATAAATGTAAATAAGTACTATTAGAATGGTAATGAAGTCATAAATATATATTTTTTTTTGCAAAACTTATTATTATTAGTTTATTTTCTTAGACCAGTATAATAATTGGCTATAAGTAGAAATATAACTGTCAGTTTCCCATTAGATATATCATAGTCCCTAGGAGAATCTTTCCTGTATTGTCACCTTGATTCATTATGTTTAAAACTGATAGGATTTGTCTAGGTATAGGATAGTGTTATACTTTACTATAATCCATAAATTATTTTAAGAATACTTTACTGAATAGATTTTAGCATTTTTTTAAATTCTAAAATTATATTTTTCTTTTCACTTCCCCTTCCTTCCCCTTATAAGATCATTTCCATGTCTTTGTTGGTGATCTCAGTCCAGAAATTACAACTGAAGATATAAAAGCTGCTTTTGCACCATTTGGAAGAATATCGTAAGTAACAGAAGATAAATTTAAAATGCTTTATATTAGAAACAATCTTACATAGAAGTAATTTGAAAATCTATTGTGAATTTTGGACATTAATTTTAACACTTGAATGTGATGTATTAATATTCACTTGAATAAGTGTATTGTTTAGAGACTATTCAAGCAGTTAACAGCCAAAGATTATTTTCCCATTGATAAATAAATCTTTGGTCTTCAGTTATCTTAGAACTCTTTTTCAATTAGCGTTAGCTTTTAAGAGACAAATGTGCTGTTGTGCATATTGTTTCTTATATGAGTGTCTTGCTAGCTTGGTCATAATCTTTAGTGAACTTGTGCTATGACTAAGGAATTTAGACCCTTTGGCACTTCTATGATACCATGCATTTTCTGTTAATATATTTTAACAAAAAGAAACCTTAACAATTCAACCCAAAACGCAGTTATTAAATGTTAATTCCCAGGTATCTATCCTTTTGTTGTTGCTATTAACAATAATAATAATGCCTTTTAGTGTTTTGTGAAGCACTGTCTTGCTTGCATTTGTTATTAATTGTATAGTTTAGGCCTTTTATAAAAAGGTCACTCAAGGAGTATTCATCATAAAAGAACTTTATATTTTGAAAAGCATGCCTGTAATAGAGTAAGAATAATAAGTTGATGATTGCACTTTCTTAGAAGTAATCGTTGAATTTAGAAAACAAAATTTTTAGAGTTTCTCGTTGCTTTATTATTGTTATTCCAGCTAGAAGAGTAGGAAAAAGGAAATGTTAGCTTTGGTTTGGTTTGATGAACCGACCAACAGCAGAGATGAGAAGGAGACTGGACAGTAAAAGCTGGTGGTATTGGTGTTGAATTTTGGAAGTTTTCGTTTGAAGAGTTTTAGTTCATTGGTAGGAGGATGAAAATGCATAGTGACCAAGGAATGACCATAAGTAAGGGGCCAACTTTAAAGGCAGTCACACGATTAGGGTTTACAAGTAGACTCTTCTGTTAGGTGACATTTTTCTTTGTCTCTTAGAACTGACTTTAGGAAAATAAAGTTCTAATTTCTTGACTGTTCCTTTTAATCTGTTTTAGGGCTTTGATTATGGTTATCTGGCTTTCTAGCTGGCTTTCAAATATCTAGATCGGAAAGGTCTTAACCTTTGGCCTCTCAAAGTTTCTGTAAATCTCTGTATGCAAAATTTTATGCTTGCTTTCATTTTGGTGTGGAGTATCTTTGTAAGTTTTATCCTATTTTCAGATTAGTCACAGGGCCATAAAAGATTAAAGAACTCTGATATAGATCTTTGCTGCTTCTTCCTTAGAGAATCCTTTCAGATATAAGTAAGCATTAAATATATTTCAAGGCTAACATTTCCTGAAACTTACCTTTAAAAAGAAAAGGCTTTTCTAACATTTTAACAGATTAAATGCTATTTTATTAAATGTTTCGATTTTGATTGCAGTAGCTTTTCTGAAAGCATGGGAATTTTAGTTTGGCATTAGATAAAGATTGTTTAACAATTGGTGAGTTTAAGTTAAATGACATTCAAATTTTAGTAATTTCATTACTTTTTAATCAAGGATCAATAATTTCTTTTTGTTAAATATGTTGGTATCATAATTATAGTCTAGATTTTCTTAGAGTCAACTATGATTACTGATGTATATATCATTTTTCCTTGGTAAGGCCTTTAAGTTTTATAATTTTCAGTCGAGATAATGTCTAAGCTTTAGGCTACCCAAAGAGTTAGTGTTTCTAAATTTGAAGGAACCATTTTCAGTTGGTAGCATCATTTCCTGATTTTTTTCAATTAAAGGAGATAAGTTGATAAATATATATATTGAAAGGTTCTCATGATAGTCAAGTATTCCCCGTAGAGATCCTACAACAGTGCTTGATTTATAAAAGGTGTGTAGTAAATGTTGGCCTATTAAAATATTTAGTATATAAAATATAGTACTTTCTTTCCCTAATTTATATAGCTTAAACTTTTCCTGTTCCTTGAATTTAGGGTAGTCTAACAAATTTTGCTATAGAAATGAATCAGCTACAAATTAAATGCATGTGTACCATACAGATAATTTTAATAAGTATTTTTACGTATTGAGAAGTGGCTTGCATTAGTTTTCCCCTTTCACCATCACCTCTTTGTCATTTTGACCCTAAACACTTAATAAATCACTCCTAAATTGATCAAAATATGCTTATGTATACTTTAATATAAAATTATATTGCATGGCTTTCTGACTTGGGTTTTTGTTGTAAAAGTGCCTGTTTTGTTCATGTGTCCTGAGAGAACAAGCATTGTGACATACCTGGCTAACTTAAAAGCAGATTGCCTGTGAAGCACAATTTGAGTCCAATTTTTTGAGGTATGGAGTTTTAGCTATCATGGCTGGGTTTTTTACTCAATCTCAAATAATAGGGCTCTGGTTATTTTGCAGAGTATCTCTGAAGAATGGACAGAATTGCCCTGGCTAACTACAAGCTACGGTTCACAGTGGATAAATGTTGGCGTGCTTTTTTACTTTCTGACTTTTTAAAATTTTGCTTTTATATCTTATAGTTTCCAATCAATCTTATATGATTGCTATTTTAGAATTTAGTGTAAAATCTTCTCTTATATAAAACTAAATATAGTTTAGTATAAAACTAAAGTGTGTGTCTAGTATTTTTCTTCAATGATTTAACATTTCTGAAAAGTCAAGTTCTCAAAATTTACCCATAGTCCGGAAGGGGGGTATGAACTGATCTGAGAAAATGAAAAAATTTAATTAATTTAGGAAATATACAACTTTTCCATTCTTTTAGTTTCCAGTTTTCTATTTTAATTTTTTAATGATTAGGTAGTAAGTATATAGTGTCAAATAGCAAATTATAAATTGCATGGTTAAAGAAAGCCATTCATTTAGTGTACCTGTGAACCCTATAAGTTAAGTAAAATTGATGTGAATAGCTGCTTTTACCATGCTTAATATTTAAAAATTTAAAAACTTTTTGAAGTGGGAGGCAGTTTCTGTACAATGTATACATATATATTTAAGAAGTTATTGATTTGCATGTTTATAAAATTAAGCCTCATTTGCTAATACATGATAAATTTTATAGAATAAAAGGTGAATTTGCATTAAAGGTTCATTTTAATGAAGATGAAACATGAAAATGAGTTGTGTATGAAATTCTCACTTGATATCCAGAGGAGAGTTTGCAAACCTAAACTTCCGATTGTTTCTGATTTCAGAGATGCCCGAGTGGTAAAAGACATGGCAACAGGAAAGTCTAAGGGATATGGCTTTGTCTCCTTTTTCAACAAATGGGTGAGCTAAATAAATAAAAAGTGCATGTGTGGTGCTTTAAGAGTAAAGGATAAAAATATTCATTTTGTTTCGATTGTTAATCATTTTCCTCATCTGCCATTTGTTCATTTCACTGATAATTAATACCCTTACTAGAGGATATCTTTTTTCTCCTGTTTGGTCATTTAGTCAGCATTTATTTAGCGCCTGATGCATGCAAACTACTGATAAAATGTTTTCAGAATATAGAAAGTAGAGTTGTTTAAATCATCAGCCAAAGTTAGATATTGACTATCTCATTTATATATTTAATTCATTATGTCCCTGTTTTATATTCCCATGGTAATTCAAACGTAGCTAGTGTGATAACTCAAGGTTCCAAACAATTAAATGCAGAGATAATCACATTTCTAAAAATATAGGGATGGATGGTAGGAGAATTTAATGCACTAATCCTGGAGTATACACTAATGTTTCATTAACCTTAGATTTTATTGTATTGCCTCTGTTACGACTGTTGTTTGCCAACGATTACTACAAAAATATTGTACTTTCTGTGTAAGAGTGCCTTAGAATGAGCCATTAAAATTTTTGATAATATAAAATTATTTTAGAAAGGATTTTCTTACTTTAGTAAATAGAGTATTTGAAATAGATATCATTTCTTGATGACTTCAGGTCAAATTTATGAGCATCATTCTGAGTCTTTTAAAAATACACCGATAAAAAAAAAAATACACCCGTTCGCAGTTATGCCAAATAGTGTCAAATTGTCTTGTTTTTTTCTAGTTCCTGTCTGCTTACATTGAAACTGTTTGGTTATTCCTCCCTATGAACTCTTACTATCCAGATGCTTGCTATAGCAGCCAGCTTGCAACCATTTTGCCCCAAATCTACTTTTCAAATAAAAAAGTCTGCCCTAAAAATGTTTACATGGCTTATAAGTTAAGGCAAAAGAGGGTAGAATGCACTGTAATGGTATGTCCGCTGTTTGCACAGTAACATCATATCTTGCAATCACATTGTTTAAATGTATAGCTATCATCTTCCTCTCATGAAGTGAAAATGTCTTCTAAGGAGTAGGTTAGCCTAAGAGGTCAGGAAAAATCCGTATATTAGAAGAAAAGTTGCACATGGTAAAGCATATTGAGAGGTGAAGGGGTAAAAGCTCCGTCATGTATGTGTCCCATCTACCAAGTATAAGATGAGATAAGGAAATGAAAACTATGAGAATGTAGCTGGTTCTCAAAGCCTTACTGTTAATCACAGCATAATATTTAGGAAAGGTAGAAAAATACCTCATACAATGGATTGATAGCCACAATTAGTATGAGTTCCTTAAAGGATTGATAAATAGGATATTAGTGTCTTGTGCTACTTGGGGAAATAGGTTGAGGGCTTTGGGTTGACTAAGAGCTCATTTTTTCCATTTGAGATTATGGAATATATGCCCCTGCTATATGAAAGTCACTATTTAATGCATATTTAGTATGAAAGTCGGATAGCAAACGATGTCTGTGTGTGGCCTCTGGAGTTAGCCAGAGATGGATTGTAATCCTGACAATCATCATATGATAGGGGTAACTTAGAGTAAGTGATTTAATGTGATCTTCCCAAATTTATATTTCACTTTCTGTACATTTGGGATATGTGATTGGCAGGCATTCTCAGTGCCACAGCACTGACTGACATTACCCCTGGCTTCCTTGCCTCTTCCTGTGTTGTGTGTGCTAGGCAAACTCCAGTACTGGTTGAACATAGCCTCTCTGCTTACTCTGAAGTAATTGAGTATTGATAGAGAAAAACTGAGTCAATGGTTTTGCTTCTAATTTAATGGTCACACATTAGATGAGTACATGTTACTGTCTTTGCAAACCTATGTTTCTCTAGTAAATATGATTTCCTGTTCTTTGATAACTATTTCATTACCCCTCATTTCTCCTTGGATATTCCTCACTTTTCTCCATCACCACCCTGAGCTTCAGCTGAGAAAATAGAAGCTATCATACAGGAATTCCCTGAGCTTTCAACCACCAAACCTACATTAAATGCACTCACCTTCTCCCTCTTCCTCCTATTACAGTGGAGGAAAGGTCCTGTAAAAGACCAAATCACTTATGATTGGGGTCCCACCACTCCGTCCTTTTTAAGGACTTTGATCACGTGGTTATTCTGGGTTTTTTTCCCGACTAAAGGTTTATTGAGATATAATTCACATACCATAAAATCCACTCATTTAAGGTATATACCTCATTGGTTTTTAGAATATTCACGGTTATGCAGCTATCACCACAATTTTAGAATATTTTCATGACCCTGAAAAGAAACTACATACTCATTAGCAGTCACTAGCTTTTTTCTTCTACACCCTCTCCCCTCAGCCTTGAGCAACTATTAAATCTACCTTCTGTCTATATAGATTTCCCTGATCCAAACATTTTTTATAAATGGAATTGTATAATATGTGCTCTGCTTGTTCTTTTGTCCTATGTCATCAGTCTTTCCCTCTTCACTGAATCATTCCCATCAACCAAAAAAACATGTTCTGATGTCTCTTAATAAACTTAACCCTATATCCCTTCCTTATCTGTATCCCTATTTCTCTTAATAATTGAGACTCCAACTTCTCAAAAGAGTTGTTTGCACATTCTTCCACTTCTTTGTCTCCCACTCACAATACGCATACCCCCCACAGAAAAAATTTTCCCTCTTCTGTGAGCAAGTAATTGTATGTGTTTTCTAGGGCTGCTGTATCAAAGTAGCTGAATGACTTAAAACAACAAAAATGTATTCTTTCAAAGTTCTGAAGGATAGAAGTCCAAAATCAAGTTGTCATCATGGCCATGTTCCATCAGAAGACTGTGGAAGAATCCTTCTTTCCCTCTTCTTAGTTTCTGGTGGTGACTGGCAGTCTTGGTATCCTTGGCTTATAGCTGCATCACTCCAGTCTCTGCCTTGGTCTCCACATGGCCTTCTTCCCTCTGTGTGTGTCCACATTAGCTTCTCCTCTTCTTACAACGGCCCTTCTTAAAGGGCCCACCCTAATTTGTATTGACCTCATCTTAACTAATACATCTGCAAAGACCCTATTTCCAAATAAGGTCACATTCACAGTTATGGGCAGGGTAGATAGGACTTCATATAAATTTAAGAGACACAGTTCAACCCACAACAGTAATTAAACATCGTATGGAGCTCAGACTTGTTAGTGTGGTAAGCAATATTTGTTTCTTTTTTAAGAATATGCATTTCCTTTTTATGTGTCTCAAGAACAGCTTTTAGTTTGCCTGTTCTTTTGTGCTAGTTTAAGCTGACATTTGACATATGCAAACCAAAGCTGAACCCCATCTACTTTTCACTGTACTCTTTTTTTTTAATAAGTTTATTTTTTTGTATATTTATTTATTTTTGGCTGCGTTGGGTCTTCGTTGCGGTGCACGGGCTTTTCATTGCGGTGGCTTCTCTTGTTGCAGAGCATGGGCTGGAGGTGCGCGGGCTCAGTGGTTGTGGCTTGCAGGCTCTAGGTGTGCAGGCTCTAGAGCACAGCCTCAGTAGTTGTGGCATACAGGCTTAGTTGCTCCGTGGCATGTGGGATCTTCCTGGACCAGGGCTCGAACCCATGTCCCCTGCATTGGCAGGCAGATTCTTAACCACTGCGCTGCCAGGGGAGTCCCTTTCAGTCTGCTCTTAAGCTGGCTTTTGTTCTTACTCTATACCAGCACTACCCTTTTCAAGTTCACCTCTTGACTTCTGGCTTGCTTGACCCTGACAGTAGTTTGTTTTTTTTTTTTTTTTGCGGTACGCGGGCCTCTCACTGTTGTGGCCTCTCCTGTTGCGGAGCACAGGCTCCGGACGTGCAGGCTCAGCGGCCATGGCTCACAGGCCCAGCCGCTCCATGGCATGTGGGATCTTCCCGGACCGGGGCACGAACCCGTGTCCCCTGCATCGGCAGGCAGACTCTCAACCACTGTGCCACCAGGGAAGCCCCTGACAGTAGATTTTTGAGGGTTTCTTCCTTCATCACTGGCTATTCCTTCTTAGTCACCTTAGCTATTGATCGCTCCTTTACCCAGATTTGAGATTTTGCTGTCTTTCAGGACTCTATCCCAGGATGCGTTCTTCTCTCTAGTCTTTCTTCATGACTCTGAATCTTATATCTCCAGCTCCGTTTACTTCACACTTAACTAACAAATGGTCTTCATTTAGATGTCTTACAGATATCTCAAACTTAGTGTGTCTTAAATCATCTTTGTTTCTTCCTCAAACTTGTTGCCCTCCTGCCTCCCAGGCTTCTCATTTCCATTAATGCTAGCACTATCCTTCCTACTGCCCAGGCAAAACCTAGGAATTATCTTTGATTCCTGCCCTTTGGCTTACTGTGCACATCCCTCCCCACCAATTCTCTTGACTCTTCCTTTAGATTACATCCACTGCTACTGCATTAGTCCTGGTCACTGACTTTTTTTTTAATTTGGATATTGCATTAGTCTCATAAAGTGTCTTTTTCCTTTTACTATCTCCCCAAACTGTTCTCCTTCTTAAAACATAAGAATGGCCTTCTTAAAACATAAATCGATCATGATAATCTTTCTTAAAATAATCAGTTTTTTCCTCTGGCACTTTTCCTTTTTTGCACACTAGATTCCATTAAAACTAGTCATCTTTCACATGCTTCTTTAAGATGCGTACCAAACACTTTCCTGCCTTAACACACCTTGCAGTGCTTTTCCCTCTATCAGGAACACCCTGGTGTTTGGACTTTTCTAGCTCCTCTTCCTTTCTATTTCAGCTTAAATGTCATTTCAGAGACCTTCCCTAATCATGCTGCTCTAAAGTAGATTCCCATGCCTGTATCTCAGCATGGGATATTCTCTCTCTCAACCTTTTGTTTCTGTCATGGCATTTACCACAATCTGTAATTACTTTATTTGTCCCCCGCAAAAGAATGTAAGTTCTGTGGCAGCAGAGACCATGTCTACCTCATTGACCAACGTTTCCCTAGCACTTAACCTGCTGTCTAGGACATGATAGCTGTTGAGTATTTACTTGTAAGATGAATGAGAAACCAAACACTGTCATTAAAAGCATGTTGGATTGTATAAAGTGCAATTTTCATCCATAATAGTATGGGTTGTTCCATGAACTTTACAATGGCTACCTCAATAAGGGCTTTTGGGCTCGAGTCTTTCAGGTGATTAACATTCCCAAAGTCTGATATCCAAGTAAAAGAAAGACAGTTTAAAAGCACCATTGTGTTTTAGGAAAGCTGTCATATATTGTGTATTTCACAAAGCATTTCATTCAAAAAACATTTGTGAAAAGCAACCATGAGTTTTCTCTATTGCTAACAATTGTTTAACGTCAACTAATAGTGGCTTCTTTGTCATTTCTAATGTTGTGTGGAACAGGATGCTGAAAACGCCATTCAACAGATGGGTGGCCAGTGGCTTGGTGGAAGACAAATCAGAACTAACTGGGCAACCCGAAAGCCTCCAGCTCCAAAGAGTACATATGAGTGTAGGTGAATTGGAGAAGAAAAGGAAATGTGGAATTTTGGAGGAAAATACACTAGATTTTAAATGTTAGAGCTGTTCCCGGAGACTTATTGCAGAAATAGATGAGAAGCAAATCAAGACTACTGTTCAAAAATGTACTTAGTTTTCATTTTTGTAATTATAAATTATATCTCTAATGTCAAGTCTCCTATTAAATAGAGAATATTGAGTAATTTTTAGACATTCTTGGGGGAGGTTTAATCCTCAGTCAAATGTAATATGTATTAAATAAGCATTTTGATCAAGGTAAATATTACCATTACAGTAGTGTAGTTAATGTTGCTTTACTCTTTCTGAACATTTTATTTAATGAATTAAAAATATTAAATTTTTCCTCTCCAGCAAACACCAAACAGCTATCATATGATGAGGTCGTAAATCAGTCTAGTCCAAGCAACTGTACTGTGTATTGTGGAGGTGTCACTTCTGGGCTAACAGGTATGGGGGCTTTACCTATGTGGCATCTTGAGATTAATTTTTAAACTAAAAGGCTTGGTATTTGTAGGATTTTAATGCGGGTTTTTTTTTTTTTTTTTGTCTAACAGAACAACTAATGCGTCAGACTTTTTCGCCATTTGGACAAATAATGGAAATTCGAGTCTTTCCAGATAAAGGATATTCTTTTGTTCGGTAGGGGTGGCTTTTAAAAACATGTTTCCCCCCAGATCATTTTTGAACATTTAACTTAATGGTTTTCTTTAAAATTTACTTTGGTTATAAAGAAATAAAAATTTCTCTAGTGTTTATCATATTTGCCACTTTTTTAATAGCTCCCTCCTTCCAACACAAGGCAAATAAAACATTCTGTTAAAAGAAATTTCCCCAGAACTATAAGATCTTTGAGGGGGAAAAAAAATGAAAATATGCCATTTTATTGATTCTTTTATATTAACTTCCTGTTATATTTCAGGCTTAGTTTGATTTTTAAAAATAGGTTTTATTCATAAGCACTTTAAACTATTTATTTTTAGCATCTTTATTGGAGTATAATTGCTTTACAATGTTGTGTTAGTTTCTGCTGTATAACAAAGTGAATCAGCTATATGTATACTAAACAATTTATATTGGTAATTCTTAATATTATTTTCAATAGGTTCAATTCCCATGAAAGTGCAGCACATGCAATTGTTTCTGTTAATGGAACTACCATTGAAGGCCATGTTGTGAAATGCTACTGGGGCAAAGAAACTCTTGATATGATAAATCCCGTGCAACAGGTGAGAAGGTTCTTGACTTTGCAGAGTAATTGCTGGGCTAATAGGTATTTTTAAATGAAATTGTTGATAATCGTCATTAATGCTTCTGGCTAAAATGATAGCATATAAGGGTTCTTCATGTATTATAGTTCCAGAGTAGTGGTTCATGGATGCAGGGGTGACATGATGAATGTGACCACCTCGATTGACTCATGCTCACACAGTGGATTTTAAAATGCTGCAACAAACTTAACAGGGTATTAAATTTTTTCTAATACTTAGTAGATTTATTCACATACTATTTGGAGAACTCACAAGCATGTTTTTTTAAAATTATTATTTATTTATTTATCTATCTGTCCATCCATCCCTCCATCCGTCCATCCATCCATTTTTGTTTGCATTGGGTCCTTGTTGCTGCGCGTGGGCTTTCTCTAGTTGCGGCGAGCGGGGGCTACTCTTCGTTGCATGCACGGGCTTCTCACTGCAGTGGCTTCTCTTGTTGCAGAGCATGGGCTCTAGGCGCGGGGGCTTCAGTAGTTGTGGCACATGGGCTTAGTTGATCCGCGGCATGTGGGATCTTCCCGGACCAGAGCTTGAACCCGTGTCCCCGGCATTGGCAGGCAGATTCTTAACCACTGCGCCACCAGGGAAGTCCTCACAAGCATGTTTGATTCAGTTGAAACAAAAGCTATGAATATATTTAGGACCTTGGCATTTTCTTCGAGATTTTGCTGCCTTTGTTTTTCCAGGCAGTTCTAGTGGTTCAAACTTGATCCCACAAACATTTCTATGAGGAAATGGAGCATCAAGATAGGAGTGAGAAAATCCTAAACTATATAACTTTCTTAAGTAAACTGAATATAGGAATAAATAGTCCTTATCTTCCCTATCTTCCCTAGCTAAAGGAAACGGTCATATGGATAATTTACAAAACACCCAAACATTATCCTGAGTTTAATAACCCTAACCCTAACCTGCTGCCTTACAAAGAGTATGCCATTTAGAGCATCATTGTAGAGTTAAAGCAGTATAACCTCACTTTTTTTTTATTAGCCGTGACTTTATAAACTTTTCTTTGTCCTTTAGTGTTTTCTTTTTAATATATATATAAATTTATTTATTTATTTTTGGTTGTGTTGGGTCTTTGTTGCTGTGCACGGGGTTTCTCTAGTTGCCGCAAGTGGGGGCTACTCTGTTGAGGTGCGCGGGCTTCTCATCGCGGTGGCTTCTCTTGTTGCAGAGCATGGGCTCTAGGCACGCAGGCTTCAGTAGTTGCAGCACACGGGCTCAGTAGTTGTGGCTCACAGGCTCTAGAGCACAGGCTCAGTAGTTGTAGCGCCCGGGGCTTAGTTGCTCTGCATCATGTGGGATCTTCCCAGACCAGGGATCGAGCCTGTGTCCCCTGCATTGGCAGGCGGATTCTCAACCACTGCGCCACCAGGGAAGCCCTGTCCTTTAGTTTTAATTGTAATTATGGCCCTATGTGTTATGGCTATGTATTTGTAGTGTATTAGGACTGTATATGCCCCTATAACTTTAAATAATATTAAATTATCTGTTACAATTTTACTTAATAGCAGAATCAAATTGGATATCCACAAGCTTATGGCCAGTGGGGCCAGTGGTATGGGAATGCACAACAAATTGGCCAATATATGCCTAATGGTTGGCAAGTACCTGCATATGGAATGTATGGCCAGCCATGGAACCAGCAGGGATTTAAGTAAGCATACTTGTTCTTTTCCTTTTTTATTAGCCTTTGAAAATGTCAAGAACTTGGGAAGAGATTTTAAGTAATTAGTAGGTAATGTGCCTTCTTTCTAAAGCATAGCCTTTGAAAGACTTAGAGAGGTTTTTACTTTATAGTTTTAAATGTATATCTAAAATTTTGCCTAGAAATGTGTTGTCTTGATTTATAACCAGCGTTATGAGAATTTTGGTAATGCTTGGCAATTAATCAACAAATATTTAAGTAAGGAAATAAGAACTTAATAGTTGCTAGGCTTATTGGATACAGTTATTTTGATCCTAATTGCTTTATTCATTATGCTTTTTTTTGTGCAAGAGGGTTTATTCATACATTGTTATATGAAAGCTTCTTTATACATCCTGAATTACAATTTTACTTAAATTTCTGAAAAACAAACTGGAAATTAAAACGCTTTGCCATTTTTATTAAAAAGAATCTTGTAATGTTGAGAAAATTTATGAGTTTACATATACTAATAATTACCTTAATTTCTTCTTTGAGTAATATAAATACAAGTCCGTATCATGCTAAATGATCATGTTTCCTTCAGGTAGTGGCTTGTTCAACATGTCAAACTCCAGATGGACAGTTTTCTGAGATTAGAGATGAGTTTTTCTGAGTTCAAGGGAATAAATGTTTATAGATAAAGGATATTTTCTTAGCTATAATTAAACTGTACAAATTAAAGCTACAAGGATGCTTGTTTTTAAAAGAAAAAAGCTTTTGCCTTTGCTTTCTCTGGCATAACAGTTATTCTTACATTTGGGCTTAAGAAAAAGGATATTTCCCACATATGTGTTATTTATTCTTGGCATTATTTATTCTTGGCATTACATTTTATTTTAACCAGTGGATTTCCCCTCCCCTCTGCTTCTTTCACGTTCTGCACCAGTCAGACACAGTCTTCTGCACCGTGGATGGGACCAAATTATGGAGTGCAGCCGCCTCCAGGACAGAATGGCAGCATGATGCCTAATCAGCCTGCAGGGTATCGAGTCGCAGGGTATGAAACCCAGTGAAAAAGGACTCCAGAATCTAAAGCCAGTGGCTTAAGGCTACAGGGAGTGTAGTAAAGCCGTTGTTTACTTAAAGATTTATCAAATCAGTCAGTGCAAATGTCAGATACAATGTATTTATTTAAAAGATTCATTTTTTAATCATGAAATTACTTACCATCCGCATTGTTTTAAAAAGAAACAATATGCTGGATGTCTGCCAATTTTTGCCTTCATTACCTTTTTTGATAAAGTTTCTCAAATCCTTGTTTCAAATACAAATGCAGGGATTGCTGCCACTTTTTTAAAATTGAGGCAGAAAATTGCACAATGTTGAACTTTTTTCCACTGAAGTAGTGTGCAGTTCTAGTTTGCATTCCTGATATGATTTAAAACATGTAATATAAAGATGTAAAAAAAAAAGAAAAAAGGAAAACCAAAACTGTGCAGAGTCTAGAAGTTCTTTGTAATCTTCAGCTTATGCACAATTCTATTTTAGGTTTTTTTGAAATAGGCATTGTTTGAGCTGTCCCATCTCCACTGTTTTCCCTTTGGGGTTTTTTAATATAAGTTATTAGTTTACATCATTTTTGTATCTACATTTTTTTCACAAATTTGTCTTGCCTTATTAAAGTTCTATGAAATATACTTAAATGGAAAAAAATGATCTTTAGATTGAAAACTTTTCTCAGATGGATTGATAATTGCATTCATCTTGTGTTTTATATGAGAAGGTGCCTCAAGAATTCCCTGTTGAATTTGTTTAAAAGGGTTTTTATCTTCTGTGATAAACTTTGCTGTGTACCAGGAAATATAAAAACAAAAACTTGTTACTAAAGAAAATCTCTGAAATGTGATAAGTTCTTATGGACCCATGTTAATTTCATGTGTCAACTTCTACATTTACATGTATCATTTCATTATGTAAAATGTTTTAGCAATTTAATATTTTGCACAGTTAGCAAACTTTGTATGTCATTTCCTCCTTAAAGGCATCATGCAGAGTTGACAGGAGATTTATAAGGTTTTGTTTGCATGTGAATATCAAATACACACTTTGGTAGTCTTTGAATACAAAGTCATCTGCTCTTGTTTTTCAAGAACTTTGAGACACAAAGTTGTATGTAAAGAAATATATTAATTTGCCATATCCTAGTTATATTTACTCAAAAAGAGTAAATCAACTTGATTTTAATATGTACAAATGATAGCTGTGAAACTGTAGAATATCCTTATGTCAGGCTTGGGGTTTCTTGTGAACTCCAAAATTAGCCTGAATGACCAGCCGGGCAAAGCATTTTTTAAATGTTCAGAGGCCAAAAGATAAACAAACAAAAAACCGTGAAATCCTACCTCCTTAACCAGCCTTCAAAGAGGAGAATCCTCAGTGCAATCATTACTTTGATTCTTTTGGTACCTGTTTTCCTGGAGTTCCCAATTTTATTATTTTGGGGTGGCTCCGAGCATTAAGAGGTTTAATCTTTGATGGCATTGTTCTAGTTTTGAAATTTCTAGTATATTTCAGTCTCTTAGAAGAATTGTGGGAGATTTTGTTTTGTTTTGTTTTCAGCGAAAGTCACAAACTCTCCTCTTCTTTGACTCACAAAGGGGAAGGGTCCCCAGTATACATATTTGGATGCTTGGTTGTTTTTAAGACCAGAGAGCTCCTGGTGTTGTATTTAGGAACAGAAAAGGCCCATGGAATCCTAAGAGTTTCCTGGCCTGTATCCTCCAGGTAGGAGCAGATGACTCTAAGCTGGTCTCTAAGCCAATACTCCTGTAAACCAGAGCCCAGGAAAGACAACTCATAAATGTATAATTCTCTGGAGCTCAATTCTATGCAGTTGTACTGATGTTTCATCAAGTCACTGTGTATTTTCTAAGTGTTGATACATTAAAAGTTGCTTTATGGAAGATGAGTAAATTTTTTAAACACTTGGAAATTTTATTTCCTTGTTAATTAACCTTCTACAGATCAGGGCATGCAACCAAAAGCAGCTTAAATACTCAAAAAAAAGTAACAGGATGCTGTTTTTAGATTCTTCTGGTTTATGTTCCTATTTTAGGACCCTCACTTTTCTCTTATTCAAAAGTATTTTATGTCCTATACATCTGTGGATTGCAGGGTAAATTATTTGGGCATAAGTAATCCAAGCAAAAGTATAGTTTTTCTTTCATCTTGACTATCTCAAGAAATAACACTTTTTATTAGCCAATATTTTCTTATTGCACAATTCTAAAATGTACATTGACTACTTTTTGAGAAGAAAGTAGCATTACTCAAAGGCTTATTACTACTGAACAAATTTGCAATTCAGGAACATTGCTAACTTTGCTTTAAATCTTACTCAGTGTTAAATCATTTTAAAAATTTACAGTCTAAAAATCGTACTGGTATTAGTATCAGGTAAGGAAATTAAAGTTTTTTAAATGGATTCATTCTCTGCAATATGCATTCACATTTTACTTTAAAATACATCTGGTACTGTAAAGAACCTAAAGTGGTTCACACTTAATGGGTCATTAATCCAGTATTCTTTGCCCTGACTGTTTGGATATTAAAGTTCCTTTATGTTTTCTATAACCTTTGGGATCTTCTTGCAGTGATTATTGTGTGTGAGAGATTTTTTTTTCTTTTTGGTCTAGTCATATTGTTATATTCACTCTGGTATTTGTTAGATTTCTTTTTAATCTTATTTCAGAAACCATGGTTTGCATTGGGTTAGTTTGATACCACAAAGAATTGCTGTAGATTTAACTCACTATGAAATCAGAATCTCATTTTCCTTGTTAATATTCTCTCCCTGTTGAAAATGAGATTCACATTCTAGTTTTATTCTTCTCCTGTTTTGTTCCTGTGCTTACTCAGCTTCCTTTTGTATGTGTTAGAGTTCTATTACTTTTGAGAAGGCGGTTGATAAGGACTAGTTTGCATACACAAAGAGAGTTAAGTTTACCAAGAGCTACAGGGTGCTCTTGAGGTTACAGTTGAATTGGAAAAATAAAATGTGTTTGTAGGAAATAAAGAACAAACCCTTTCAATGAAAGAGTGATGATTTCTAAAAACAAAATCTTTTTGTAGGGGGTTGTCACGTTTTTTCCAGTCACTGCATTTGACTATTTAGAACTTGAAAGACATACCTCCAAAACAACAAATTTTAATTTAAGAGCCTTGATAAAATGTATTTGAATGTTTCTGAGTTGAATAGGACTTTACACTGTGGTCTCTAAAGTTGAAGGCTAAGCTATTCTGATAGTAATTCACCTAAAAAAGGGAAAAGTAGATTTCTTACTCAGGGTTAATAAGCTCGGGTGAGAGGCTGTGCAGAAAATAGTTATTAAGCAGTTTTATATACTAGATAAATGAGATCCCTAGCTCCTTATTTGTGTTCAGCTCTAGAAAACCAACAGCCACACTTAAACACACCAGGCAAGATTTGATGGCTCCTACTGTGGAAAAACTAAGCAACTCTTGAGTGAAAAGACAGATGCTGACATTTGAGGGTCCCCGCCAAAAAGTAACTGGCCAAGAGTCCCCTTACAGTGGAGCGTACCAATCAGTAAGCCCTGCCCACGTACACAAACCTTCCAAACAGGTTTTTAGTGCTTCACTTCTAAATAAAGACAGCCAAAGATCACCAGAAATTGAGAAAAACCTTGATTGTAAAAGGTAGAGCTAAATAAAAGCAACTCTCAAGAATCAGAAAACTTCAACAACTGTCATATCCTCAAATAAGATACTGTACTCAAGAAATTAGAACAGGATACTAATAAAATGTCACAACAAGAAATTAGAATGTGAATAAATTCAGTGAGAATATTAAAAGAGATGTTCTATAACAAATCAAAAGTGTAGGGAAAAAAAAATATGGATCAATTCAGGAGGTTTAATATTAAATCAATAGGAGTTCCAGGAAGAAAACAGAAAATAGAGGATTGAGTAGAATTTATTAAATAAAGGAAAATTTCCCTGGTGAAATTTTGAGTTTCAAGATTAAAAAAAAGCTAATGTTGAATTTGCACAATAAATATAAAAGACCCATACGAAGCCATACCACTATGAAATTTTAGGATGCCAGACCTATAAAGAGAATATTCAGAAATTTACCAGGTAGAAAAAGGATCAAGGAAAATACTCAACGGCAACATTGGAACCTAGTGATCAATGGGGTGCTGTCTTCAAAAGTTTGAATGAATTATGTCTTGGGTGACAATAGAATAAAGACATTTTTAGACATGCAAGTTCTCAAAAGATTTTCTTCCTGTTCACTGATTCTCAGTTACTGGATAAACTCCATCAAAATAAGAGTAAATCAAAGAAAAAATATGATGTAGCGTCTAGAAACAGGATCAAACACGAGTGAGATAACGGGAAGTCCCAGGATTGCAGCTGTGAAGCGACCTGGCAGCCAATCCAGACTGATGGTCAGAGGGCTAGACTTAAGGTTATCTGAGACGCCAGCCTGTGTATTGTGAGATGTTTTATGGAACTATGGAGCATGTGAAAAGACTAAATACTGGAAGAAAAGCAAATGGAAAGAGACAGTTGTCAGGGAAAGCATTCTATAAGAAAGGAAACATTCCCTGAGCCAAGTACATGCATCAAGATAATATTTCATGTTTTCCTGAATTATATTCACAAATATTTGTATCAATACTATTCCACTGCTTTGGTTTTCTTTGGCAATTCCAATTGTGTGTTGGATTTCCTCTGCCTGACATGGTTTCTATCATTTGTTCTTAATTATTTTTACCTTTTTGTTGGCGTTTTTCATTTCTAATCTCCGTTCCTTAATATGCTTCCTGTGGTATCCAGACTCACTTGTGTTCCTTTTAATGTAATCTTCATTTCTGAAAAAAATTTTTTTTTCTGTTTTCTAAATTCCACCAATTTTTGTTTGACGTCAGGGATGTCTCTTCCCTGAATTCTTGTTTTTCTTAGCTGCATTTACTTCATTAGATTTTTAAAATTCATATTGGAATGTCTATATTATTTTCAACTGCTTTGTGGGAACATTTTTCCTGTGAGTCTTCTCCAGGGAAACTCTAGGTAAGTTTTGCCGTCTTATTTTTAATTACAGTATCTTGATACAAATGCTGTGCTTATTCCTATTTGTTCATATTTGAAACAGTTGGTTTTTCCTAGACCAAGTGCCAGCAGGAGGATGAAGGGGAAAGACCTTGTCGAGGTATCTCACCTCCCTCTGGCTACAATGAATTGTCTCCTTAAAAGTGTAGCCATGGGTCTTCTCTGGGATGTGATCTTGTTCAGAAGTTCTCTGCCAGCTCTGAGCTCCCTTGGTTCCTTCATCTGCTACATTAAGGGACCTAACTCATGTCTTCAATGAGATCCCCTAACTTGCTTTCTGAAAGACATCACCTCTGGACCCCTTAGGCACTTCACACACCTTCCCTCCCTGCCTCTCCCACACTCATATGCTTGTTCGGTCCTCCCCACAGCAGGCTCCACTCAGGGTTTGGCTCTCAGAGTGAATATTTGCGAGTGATTTCTGAGGTCTGCCACTACCAGCCCCCTCCTCACTCCCTGTCCTTCCCCCATGGCACTCAGTTGGCCTCCGATCCAGTACCACACTTCCACTCAATGTGGAATGTATAAGTTTTCTTTGCATCCCTAGTTTCACTTAAGATAACTGTTCGTGGGAGTCAGTTGGTCATGTTTTTCTTGTCGCTCCCTGTGGTTTCCAGAAGTGGAAAGATCCAGAACCAGGCTGCTAACATTTCTACCAGAATCAGAAGACCAAAGGAATCTTTTAACAGATGTAAATCTGATCATGACACTCCCCTGCTTGAAAGTCTTTGTTTCAAATTGTATTTAGCAGTAATCTAACATCTTTAAGGTGGCCCGCAGATCCTTCTACAAATGCAATCTGTGCTTACCCAACTTCACAGCAAGCCATTCT
Organism: Leucopleurus acutus; assembly: GCF_964270905.1. Taxonomy (NCBI): domain Eukaryota; kingdom Metazoa; phylum Chordata; class Mammalia; order Artiodactyla; family Delphinidae; genus Leucopleurus; species Leucopleurus acutus. Next base: position 87,693,734 of record NC_139154.1, on the reverse strand, counting down.
CCAGTCTCCCATTAGCCCTTCCACTCCACACTCATCTTTCAGTTTCCTGAATAAGTAAACACTTTATATCAGTTAAGGTCCAGTCAAGGAGACAGAAGCCAACACTAAAATTTGAAAAGGGAAATTTTAATGTGAATAGTTGTTAAATAATAAAAAGTGGTTAACTACTAAAAAGGATCCAGAAATTGCAGGCGCAAAAAAAAGCAGCTACTATTTATGGACAGAGGGGACAATGCAGAAACTAAGGGTTTAGGAGAGCACTGAGTTTCTCACCTCTTCAAAGTGGGCTTGATTATCATAGGAACGTGCCACCTGCTGAACAAACATGCCAGATGGCGTGGGCCAGAGCTGGTCCTTAGAAGCTGCCTGCCATTGGCCAGAGGTGGGTGGGCTGGAGATAATCTTTAGAAATGGTCCACCATGTGGGGGAGCTATAGGGTTGCCAGAATTAGCAAGTGAAAGCACAATCGCAAATATTGCAAGAAACATACTAAAAGTCATTTGTTGTTTAACTGGGTGTCCTGTATTTTATCTGTCAGTCCTCGAGAGTGGTGCAGCCAAAGCTGCCATGGAAGCAGCTGCAGGTAAGTAAAGTGTGGCCTGAGGGTGCAGCCGGGGCAGGTCCAGAGAACCACTGACGCGAGCGCCACTGGGTCTTCTGTACACTGATCCATTGGCTTGCACACTGAAAAGAAAGAGAGAACCAGAACCCATAAGGAATGTGCCTTCCTGTCACCATCACCTTGCCATGTTCCCCCAGTGCCCTCTATTGACAAAGCCTAACATTGAGCCAACTGGCAAAGAAGAAATGTTTCACAAAGCAAGGCCAAGAAGAGTGGACTGGGGACCGAGACTCCCATTGCAGAGCCCTGCCATGTGAATGCCTTTTGTCTGCTCTTTGTCTTCAACTCTCCACTTAAATGTCCCTTCCTCTAAAATGCCTTCCTTTCTTTACCCACAATCTAAATCAGTAGCCTCTCAAGCCATCTTATGTTTACTTTTCCTTTATAGCATTTGTCATCATTTTAAATTATGTATTTGTGCGATTGTATCGTTAAAACCTGTGTTGCAAAAAAAAAAATAAAATAAAATAAAAAAAAAAAAAAAAAAAAAAAAAACCTGTGTTGCCCACTAAAAGCTGGTGACTTTCCTTCAGTGCTGTATATACCCAGTAGGTAGTAAATCAATCAATTAATTTATCTCAATCTTGTTTTAACCAAATGGATTTCTACCATGTGCTGATAGTACTACCAGCTAGAGTACTGGGTATAAGGTGATAAGAGCTAAAACTAAAGGACCAAACCAGGGCCAATTCTTTATGCCATGCCAAGTAATTTGAACTTTTTTTTATCTTAAAGGTCCTAGGGAGCCATTGATCTAATTTGTTTTTAGTCAAGATGTCTTCCAGGTTCCTGGCATGAGCAATTAGATGGATGGTTGGGACTAGTTACTGGGGTAGGAAAAGGAAGAAGCGCAGTTTGCGGGCGTGAGTAAGGATAGATGCTAGTTACAGGGCAGAAGATGAAAGCTAATGAGGTCTGCCTTTCAAAATGTGATGCTTGGACATGTGTGACATTCAGGTAGAAATAGCCAGTAGGTAATGATATGGAATTTGGAAGGGAGGTCCAGGCTGAAATAGAGATGGGAGTCATCAGCATTTAGGTGGTAGTTCAACCCATGGAGTGGCAATCACCCAGAGAGACACTAGAGTGAGAAGAGGACTGAGGACAGAACTCTTAGGTCTATCAGTATTGAAGGGGACAGAGACAGAGAAGCTTGCAAAGGAGAATGACGAAGAGCTATCAGACAGGTGGGAGAAATACTGAGGGTCCATGATGTTGCAGAAATCAAGGAGGAAAACATTCAAGGAGTAGTGAAGAGTCAAATTTGGCAGAGGGGAAAAATACAAGTTGTGAAAAAAAGTCCATTGGATTTAGCAATGAGGCAGTAATTGGTGACTTTAAAAATGAGCATTTTGGGCTTCCCTGGTGGCGCAGTGGTTCAGAGTCCGCCTACCAATGCAGGGGACACGGCTTCGTGTCCCGGTTTGGGAAGATCCCACATGCCGCGGAGCGGCTGTGCCCGTGAGCCATGGCCGCTGAGCCTGCGCGTCCGGAGCCTGTGCTCCGCAACGGGAGAGGCCACGACAGTGAGAGGCCTGCGTACCGCAAAAAAAAAAAAAAATCATTTTCAGTGAAGTAGTAGGAGCAAAATGTGGACTGTAAAGGAGTGGGAGGTGGGGATAGTTAGCTAGTGCAGCCTCTGCCTTCCCGATTAAGTGGGCTATAGACGGAAGGAGAGAGGAAAGAGGAGATGGGTTTTAAAAAGCAATAATTTTTAAAAATCTTAATACAATAAACTATGAATAAATCACAAAGATAAGTAAATGACCACCAAAAAAAACAACCCCACTCTTCATTCGGAAATACACAACAAAAAACATTCACCTCCGTTTTACATAGAAAATCGAAACAACAGTTAAAGAATGCGTTTGTGTGCATGTGTGTACTGTTTCTCTAGGATACTCAATTGAATGATGGATTAAAGAATGTAAATTGCAAAAACTGTATGATATATATTGTCAAATTATATTGGTACTTTATAACGTACAGCTCTTTATAATGGTACAGTTATAATGGTACAGCTCTTAAAAGCTGTACCATTTTACACTCCAACCAATAATGTCCGAAAGCACTCGTTTGCCCCCCTACTTTTACCAGTGCTGGTTGTTATTAAGCCTTTATTTTTGCCAATCTGATGCATGTAAAATGACCTCTTTTATTTCCCTGATTGTAAGTAAAGTTAGTGATTTGTTCCCATGATAGTTGGCTGTTTGTGTTTCTTTTCTGTGACCTGTCTGTATCCTTTGTCCATTTGACCTCCAAGGACTTTAAGACATTATAATAATCACATGTTGAATATGTGATAACTATATATCATATGTCTTTAGAAGTAAAAGATGCAGTAAAAATATGAGCAAGAAGTGACTATTGAATGATTAGGCAGAATTTTTAAAGAAACTAATAGATCCTGTAGAAATTAAAAACACAAAAGCTAAAATTAAAAATTCAGTGGACTGGCAAAACCAAATTAGATACAGCTGAAGACATCTGTGAATTGGAACAGTACAACAGTGCAGAGACAAAGAGGTAGAAAATATGAAGAGAGCATGGAGAATAGAATGGGAAATCTAAAATATATTTAAACTGGAGTTCCATAAAGAGAGAAAACAATTTGGGATGGGAAGTATTCGAAGAGATAGGGCTGAGAATTTTCCCGAATTATTGAAGGGTAGGAATTCTCAGACAAGATCCACAATGAATCCCAAGGAAGATAAATAAAATGAAGTCCATGCTTACATATATAGTCAAATTGCAGATTATCAAAGACAGAGAGATTTTAAAAGCAGCAGAGAGGGGGAGAAAAAAGACTACTACAATGATATGACAATTAGATTGACATCAAATGTTTCAACAGCAAGACGATAGGCCAGAATTCAGAGGGATATCTTCAATGTGCTGAAAGAAACAACCAACTTAAAGCAATCATACAAGAATGAGGATGAAATAGAAAAAGAAAAGCCAAGAGAATTTGCCAACAATAAATCCAATACTAAATGAACTTCTAAAGCGTATATATTTCAGGGAGAAAAAAATCCCCAAACAAACGTCTGAGCTGCAAAAAGAAATGGTAAGCAAAGAAATGTATACATATGTAGTTTAATCTAAAGCAACAATAATAGTGCCTTCTTCTAAGGGAGAACTAAAATAAAATACTGGATAATAATAATATATATGACAGGAGGTGGTTAAAGTGTTCTAAGATCACTGTATTTTTTTCAGGAGAATAGCAGAAAAATGTATTAGCTTTGGCCTTGAGTTAAAATGTAAAGGATCATCACTAAAATAATAAAAATAGAGCATATAACTTCCCAAAAGAGGAGGTAACAAAAGAAATCCAAAAGAAGGCAGAAGAAGAAAAGAAACATAGAGAAAGCCAGACAAACCAATCTTAGATGGTAGAAATAAAATTAGATGGTAGAAATAATTCCAAATGGATTAACAAGCATAATACATGTACTAAGCTAATAAAAGAGATTGTCTAATTGGATTTTTAAAATCTAGATGCACTGCTTAGAAGCAACATCTAAAACAAAAGTATGCAGAAAGATATATACCAGGAAACCCTAAATGAAGCTGATGTAGCCAAATTAATAGCAAAGAAAATATATACACATCTGTTCTCAAGCACACATGGAATACTTAAGAAAATACTGGTTTTTAAAGGTCACAGGAGTTAGAAGGGTAAGGAAAGTTGAAGAATAATTATTGCCAATTGGCAAAAATCAAAGAACTGTGAATAATTGTTCTAATGTGCCAATACCACACAAATTCTTTTTATTGGAAATGCCTTTAAATATCAGAAGCTATTATTCATCTATTAACAAATAAATAAATAAAGCAGAGTTTCTATGAGATCAAAAAAAGTAGCCTATCATGTTTTCTGACCATAAAGAAGTTAGGTTAGAAATCAATTACGAAAACGCATGTATAAATAACTTATGAGTCAAAGAAGACGCCATAGTGAAAATTTTAAATTATTTAAAGAAAATTAAAATATTGTCTAGCAAAATTTGTGGAATGCAAATAAAATGGCCCTTTGAAAGTAATGTATACCCTTAAATGCTTATATTAGAAAAGAAAGGTTAGAAATTAATGGGCAGGGACTTCCCTGGTGGTCCAGCGGTTAAGAATCCGCCTTCCAATGCAGGGGATGTGGGTTTGATCCCTGGTTGGGGAACTAAGATCCCACATGCCATGGGGCAACTGAGCCCACACACCACAAACTACAGAGCCCGCACACTCTGGAGCCTGTGCGCCACTAGAGAGCCTGCGTGCTTCAACTGAGACCCGATGCGGACAAAAATAAACTTTAAAAAAATAGTCTATATATATTAAAAAAAAAAACAATGAGAGAATTAAGTAAAGTGACTGGGTAAAAAATATTAACATACTGAAAATTAACATACCGTAATGAACCATAACTTGAGAATATTGTGCAATTCTGAGAATCCTATTTATGAGAAGAGGGCTCAGAAAGGACTTCGACGATGGCAATGTTTCTTCAAAGACCCTTCTTTGAAGAAGGAATGGAAGAACCCTGAGTGTCTGGCTTGGAAGAAAGAAACCTCTTTTAGAATGGGGTTGCTTGATAGCTTCCTTTCTGGCTGGAACAGATAATGTGTCTCAGCAGAAAACCCACAGATCTCTTAGGACACATTTGGGCAATTCCACTGAAAAACATTTAAACACTCTTTACAACAGGGTCTCTCAATTGTGGCACTACTGACATTTTGGTCCAGATAATTCTTTGTTGTAAGGGCTGTCCTGTGCATTGCAGGATCTTCCATGGCATCTACTAGATGTGTAGCAGTGCTCCCAGTTGAGAACAACTGCTTTAGATAATCACTTGGTACTAATACAATCATAAACACAAGCAGGCATTGAAACCCCACAGTATTACTAGGTGATCATCTAGATGATACAGGATATACTGATGATCATTTAAAACCTTATAATTGAAACGGAAAGACAAAATTGGAAAAATTTCCTGGAAAGAAATGTTCCCTTCTCCCCCTACCTCCAGTTTAAGAAACAACATAGCAAACCTTAATCATGAAAGGGACCACTTCTCTTATTAACAGTTGAGAAGACTACGGTTCTACCAGCTAAAGAATGTCACTCACCTTCTGGCTCAACAAGGATTAAGTCATTAGCCACTGCAGTCACTGACCTTCAACACACCCTGAAAGGAGTTCAGGGTGGAGATCAGAAATGGGGTACTCCATGCTCTGGGAAAACTGGCAGAATAGGACTTCATATAGATATTTTCGGGAGATTTTATGAACCCAGTTTCTTGCATCTTCCCATACTTAGAAAAACACTGAAATCATTATCTGTGCCTTGTGACCAGCAGCAATCTTCTACCAAGCTGTGTGCTTGATTACACATACCCCTTCTCCAAAATCACAGATGTACTAACCTCTCCCCATACCTCTTCAGATCACTTCCTCAAAGCTATCTGAGAGGTTGTCTCCCTGACTATAGTCCTAAGTAAGTCCCTGAATAAAACTGAAACTCACAGCTCTCACATTTTTTTTTTATTTTAAATATTTTTATTATTTCCGTTGACAGTTCTCAGGCAACCAGCCCACAGTGCCACCACTAATAAGTATCAGGATGAAAGCTAAAGGTGCAGGAAATCTCATTCCAGAGTTTTCCAACACACACACACAGGCCTCACCCTTAACACATTTGTACTCAGGAGCACAAATTTATTTATTTGATTAGACTTATTTATTAGACTTATTCTGTGCGATTCCAAGGACCAAAACTAGGTCATACCAGAACCCAATTCCAACGCCTAATACGGGAAAACGTTCAAGTAATATGTCAGAGTATAATTAAGGGAGAAAAAGATAACTTGATGCAAACACACAAGTGATAGAAGCAGCGAATACTTTGGTGGACAAGATCCCCTTGACAAAACACTAAATCGCAGCCGGCATCTGCTAATAATGTAGAAAATCTAAGTTGATTTTTGCATCAATGACCAATGGAATTCTACTCAGAAATAGGACTCACTCAAGCCTGAAACAGTCATGACCAGCCCTAGAGTTGTCTGTGCCTTCCAGTACCAGCAGGGTTGGCCAGAAGCACTCTTTCCACAGCAAAGAACCTAAGTAGTACTACCACCAGGTAGGCGCAGATTCCACCACGGGATTCCCCAATTGTCAGCCGCCTCCAGGAGGAGGAAACTACAACTCCCGTCAGACAACGCTAGCTGAGGTGGGCGGGCTCTCGCCGCGCGTGGGCGGCTCTGACCAATAACGACTGTCGTTACAGCGAACAGTTTGGCCGCGTTTGTAAAAGGCCGTGGCAGGCGAAGAGAGAGGAGGTGAGGGCGGTCATCAGCTGGGGGCCTGGGACGGCGGGGTGGGGGGCGCAGGGCAGGTAAGGGGGCTGTGTTGACAGAAGGCGGGGTGGCAATGGGACAAGGGCGTAGAGCTGGGAATCCCGGCGGATAGCGTTTCCCAAGAGCAGGGTGCCAGGCAGGTGATGCTTCTGCTTGGGCCTACTTAGGACCGGAAGTGAGCGGTCGCGCGGGGAGGATGCCGGGAAGCAGGTCCCCGGGTGGGTGCGTCCGGGGGCTGGCCGCATCCCGGAAGCCAGGTGGGAGGTGCGGGTCCCGCAGGCCGGATGACAGGGGTCTTGTCTGCGTGGCCCCCGGAGGCCTTTCTCCACTATTCCGAGGCAGTGCGGGGCAATGGAATTACCCTGGACCTGGAGTTGAGAGTCCTGGCTTCTAGTTCTGCCCCTTCCTCTCACTTGTGGTTTGACGGAATCCAGCAGATTCCAAACTCACGTTAGATTATCTAGAGGCCGGCTGAGGGACATTAATCAAATCACTACTTTCTCTGAGCCAGTTTCTTCAGCTCTAAGATAAAATAATACCTACTTCACAGGATCGTGGTGAGCATACATGAGTAAATGCATGGGAAAAGCTTACTTGTACTCAGTAAACGTTAGCAAGTTTATGTTTTATTTATGGTGATCGTTCTCTTCACTTACTGTGCTTCACAAGCCTTAAACAGCATTCACCAAACTGTATATAGCTCTACAGCCGAATAGTACGGGGCTGAAAACCCAGCACTACAGGGAGTGTTCGTGGGGTAGCTCTTCCAGCACCAGTCCGTTTACACCATCTGAGGAGGCTGTTGAGTAAACTTGCCAGGGAGAGGAGACGCTTTCCTAGGCAAGATTCAAAAATACAGGTTCTTTATGAAACTGCACTCCTTCTTGGGTGGGACCCAACCAAAACTCAGACCGGGACTCCAACCCCCCTGCACCTCACATTGGGAATTGAGCCCACAATCCCTGACTTAGGAGGGGACTCGAACCCACTGTCTTTTAGTTGAAACTGCTCACCTGGTGTCAGGACTTACTGAAGCTCAGAGAATTCAGCGTGAGGCAAAGTGGCAGGTGAAGAGTGAGTTTATTAGCATAGGAGGCTTGTGAGAGATACGAGCTGGACAGCAGGGGAGCACAGCCCGGAGAACAAAGAGGGCTATATTTTTATAATCAAAGAGAAAGTGGGGAGAGGAGAACACCACCTTCTTCCTCAGCCTTGGGCAGACGTCAAGGCTTACATCATCGGTTCCTCCTTTGACCCTATCTGGTCTAACCCGGACTGCCTTGGCGCTATTTAAATCATATGTATATTAGCAAAAGGGTGGTAAATTATACTAAGATATGGTAATTCATCTCAAGTTTTTGTATAATGTCCCCTCTCACCTAGTTTCTTTCCCCTTTCATCTATATTCCTGTCTTGGCTACATGCAGAAATGCTACTCTTCAAGGATCATTAACTCCCTGACTTAATGTAACAAGATTCAGACCCCATATCTATTGTCTTGTGTTGTAACTACCAGGATTTGTGGCTTGAGTGTGTCTGGTACTTGGATGCACCTGGTCTTCCTTCAAGATAGTGTGGATTGTTGCTAGGTTACTGGATTCTTTTCTTGAGTGGTCATTAGCTTACATCAGTCTCCCAAACTCCCTTAAAATTCCCTTTCTCTCTTTAATCCCCTAGTGGGATTTCTAAACTAACTAATCCTACTCTATCCCTGTCATTTACAAATTGTGTTACTTGTTTATGTATGCTTTCAATATAGAATCTGTAATAAGTGATACTAGTACAAGTTTAAAATTCAAATCGTATGGAACAGTGAAATGTATATCTCCTTCCCACTTTCTATTTCTCAAGTCCCCAGTCCCTTCTTCTGAGGCAACATATTCTGTATGTGTGTATCTCCCCTGTCTTTTTTCTTTTTTAAACCAGGAGTATCACATTATACACGAAGTATTATACCTTTTTTTACTCCACAGTATATCTTGATATTTGTTCCTTATCAATACATATAAATCTGATTCGTTTTAGGGGCTCTATAGTAGCATATTGTATGGTTACACCATGATTTATTTAGTTAGCTCTTAGGCTGCTTCTGTTCTTGTGCAGTTATGGACAGCCTTGCATGGAGTACCCCTGTACATATTTTGTGTTCATGTGAGACTAGAACTCATGAAATCTTAAAAGTGGAATTGCTAAGTCAAAGTGTGTTTTAAGTTTATTTTATTTACATCCTTTTAAAGATGATATTGCAGTTTACACGCTCACAATAATGTACAGTGCCTATTTCTCCACATCCTCATGTGATAACATTTATCTTTTGTGTCACTTTGCTGAAGTCTTGTTTTCATTTGCCTCTTGCTTATTGTAAGATTGAATTATGGACGTTTAAAATCATTTTTCGGGAATTCCCTGGGAGTCCAGTGGTTAGGACTCCGTTCTTCCATTGCTGGGGGCCTGGGTTTGATCCCTGGTTGGGGAAATATGTCACAAGCCACATCGCCAAAAAAATCATTTTTTTTCTTTTTCATAAGCTGTCTTTTTATGCACTTTGCTCATTTTTTCTAGTGGGTTTGCTTTTTTCTTATTGTAAAAATTCTTATATTAGGAAATTAACCCTTTGTTATTTGTGTTCCAAATATTTTCCCTTTATTTTTAATGACAGATTTATTGAAACATAAATCACATAACATAAAATTCACCCTTTTAAAATGTTACAATTTAGTGATTTTTAGTATATTCACAGAGTAGTGCAACCTTTCATTACCCCAGAAAGAAACATCACACTCAATGGCAGTCACTCCCAGTCCCGCCTTTCAACCCTAGCAACCACTCTTCTTTCTGTCTCTGTGCATTTGCTTATCCTAGATGTTTCATTTAAATGGAAGGTAAGGCTTTTTATGTCTGGCTTCTTTCACTTAGCCTAATATATCAAGGCTCATTCATCCATGCTGTAGCATGTATCAGAACTTCATTCCCTTTTATGGCCAAATAATATTTCATTGTATGGATATATCATATTTTGTTTACCCATTCATCAGTTGTTGGACATTTGGATTGATTCTACTTTCTGACTTTTATACTACTACACTACTACACTACCACAGTGAACACCAGTACAAATTTTTGTATGTTTTCAATTCCATTGGGCATATATAGATATAAATATAGATATAGATAGATATACATAAAGATTCTCTTGGGAGTCATATGGTAACTCTGACATTTTGAAGAACGATCAATTTTCCAAAGTGGCTGCACCATTTTGTAATACCATCAACAATGTATGAAGGTTCCAGTTTTTCTATACCCTTGTTATTGTCTATCTTTTTTTAGTCATCTTAGTGGCTGTGAAATGGCATCTCACTGACATTTTGATTTGCATTTCCTTAGTGACGTGATATTGAATATCTTTTCGTGTGTTTATTGGCTATCTGTATATCTTCTTTGGAGACGTATCCATTCAGATCATTGGCCCATTTTTATTTCTTTGAATTTTATTTTATTTTTTTATACAGCAGGTTCTTGTTAGTTATCCATTTTGTACATATTACTGTATACATGTAAATCCCAGTCGCCCAATTCATCACACCACCACCACCACCACCACCACCACTTTCCCCCCTTGGTGTCCATACGTTTGTTCTCTGCATCTGTGTCTCTATTTCTGTCCTGCAAACCGGTTCATCCGTACCATTTTTGTAGGTTCCACATATATACATTAATATACGATATTTGCTTTTCTCTTTCTGACTTACTTCACTCTGTATGACAGTCTCTAGATCCATCCGCGTCTCTACAAATGACCTAATTTCATTCCTTTCTATGGGTGAGTAATATTCCATTGTATATATGTACCACATCTTCTTTATCCATTCATCTGTCGTTGGGCATTTAGGTTGCTTCCATGACCTGGCTATTGTAAATAGTGCTGCAATGAACACTGGAGTGCATGTGTCTTTTTGAATTATGGTTTTCTCTGGGTATATGCCCAGTAGTGAGACTGCTGGGTCATATGGTAATTCTATTTTTAGTTTTTTAAGGAACCTCCATACTGTTCTCCATAGTGGCTGTATCAATTTACATTCCCACCAACAGTGCAAGAGGGTTCCCTTTTCTCCACACCCTCTCCAACATTTGTTGTGTGTAGATTTTCTGATGATGGCCATTCTAACTGGTGTGAGGTGATACCTCATTGCAGTTTTGATTTGCATTTCTCTAATAATTAGTGATGTTGAGCAGCTTTTCATGTGCTTCTTGGCCATCTGTATGTCTTTTTTGGAGAAATGTCTATTTAGGTCTTCTGCCCATTTTTTGATTGGGTTGTTTGTTTTTTTAATATTGAGCTGCATGAGCTGTTTATATATTTTGGAGATTAGTCCTTTGTTGATTCACTTGCAAATATTTTCTCCCATTCTGAGGGTTGTCTTTTCATCTTGTTTGTAGTTTCCTTTGCTTTGCAAAAGCTTTTAATTTTCATTAGGCCCCATTTGTTTACTTTTGTTTTTATTTCCATTACTCTAGGAGGTGGATGAAAAAAGATCTTGCTGTGATTTATGTCAAAGAGTGTTCTTCCTATGTTTTCCTCTTTTTTTTTTTTTTATAGTGTCCAGTTTTACATTTAGGTCTCTAATCCATTTTGAGTTTACTTTTGTGTATGGTGTTAGGGAGTGTTCTAATTTCATTCTTTAACATGTAGCTGTCCAGTTTTCCCAGCACCACTTATTGAAGAGGCTGTCTTTTCTCCATTGTATATCCTTGCCTCTTTTGTTATAGATTAGTTGACCATAGGTGCATGGTTTTATCTCTGGGCTTTTTATCCTGTTCCATTGATCTATATTTCTTTTTTTTGTGCCAGTACCTTGTTGTCTTGTTTTAAAAAATTTATTCATTTGTTTATTTATTTTTGACTGTGTTGGATCTTCATTGCTGCGCACCAGCTTTCTCTAGTAGTGGCGAGCGGGGGCTACTCTTTCTCATTGCGGTGGCTTCTCGTTGTGGAGCACGGGCTCTAGAGCACAGGCTCAGTAGTTGTGGCTCACGGGCTTAATTGCTCCGAGGCATCTGGGATCTTCCCGGACCAGGGCTCAAACCCATGTCCCCTGCATTGGCAGGGGGATTCTTAACCACTGTGCCACGGGGGAAGTCCATATTGTCTTGATTAGTGTAGCTTTGTAGTATAGTCTAAAGTCAGGGAGTCTGATTCTTCCAGCTCCATTTTTTTCCCTCAAGACTGCTTTGACTATTCGGGGTCTTTTGTGTCTCCATATAAATTTTAAGATTTTTTTAAGACACAGACCTACTAGAGAATGGACTTGAGGATATGGGGAGGAGGAAGGGTAAACTGGGACAAAGTGAGAGAATAGCATGGACATATATATATTACCAAACGTAAAATAAATAGCTAGTGGGAAGCAGCTGCATAGCACAGGCAGATCAGCTCAGTGCTTTGTGATGACCTAGAGGGGTGGGATAGGGAGGGTGGGAGGGAGGGAGACGCAAGATGGAAGAGATATGGGGACATATGTATATGCATAGCTGATTCACTTTGTTACAAAGCAGAAACTAACACACCACTGTAAAGCAATTATACTCCAATAAAGATGTTAAAAAAAAGATATTTTGTTCTAGTTCTGTAAATAAAACACCATTGGTAATTTGATAGGGATTGCATTGAATCTGTTGATTGATTTGGGTAGTATAGTCATTTTCACAATATTGATTCTTCCAATCCAAGAACATGGTATATCTCTCCACCTGTTTGTATCATCTTTAATTTCTTTCATCAGTGTCTTATACTTTTCTGCATACAGGTCTTTTGTCTCCCTAGGTAGGTTTATTCCTAGGTATTTTATTCTTTTTGTTGCAATGGTAAATGGGAGTGTTTCCTTAATTTCTCTTTCAGATTTTTCATCATTAGTGTAAAGGAATGCAAGAGATTTCTGTGCATTAATTTTGTATCCTGCAACTTTACCAAATTCATTGATTAGCTCTAGTAGTTTTCTGGTAGCATCTTTAGGATTCTCTATGTATAGTATCATGTCATCTGCAAACAGTGACAGTTTTACTTCTTCTTTTCCAATTTGTATTCCTTTTATTTCTTTTTCTTCTCTGATTGCTGTGGCTAGGACTTCCAAAACTGTGTTGAGTAACAGTGGTGAGAGTGGACATCCTTGTCTTTTTCCTCATCTTAGAGGAAATGGTTTCAGTTTTTCACCATTGAGAATGATGTTTGCTGTGGGTTTGTCATATCTGGCCTTTATAATGTTGAGGTAGGTTCCCTCTATGCCCACTTTCTGGAGAGATTTTATCATAAATGGGTGTTGAATTTTGTCAAAAGCTTTTTCTGCATCTATTGAGATCATCATATGGTTTTTATTCTTCAATTTGTTAATATGGTGTATCACATTGATTGATTTGTGTATATTGAAGAATCCTTGAATCCCTGGGGTAAATCCCACTTGATCATGGTGTATGATCTTTTTAATGTGCTGTTGGATTCTGTTTGCTAGTATTTTGTTGAGGATTTTTGCATCTATGTTCATCAGTGATATTGGTCTGTAATTTTCTTTTTTTGTAGTATCTTTGTCTGGTTTTGGTATCAGGGTGATGGTGGCCTCATAGAATGAGTCTGGGAGTGTTCCTTCCTCTGCAGTTTTTTGGAAGAGTTTGAGAAGGATGGGTGTTAGCTCTTCTCCAAATGTTTGTTAAAATTCACCTGCGAAGGCATCTTGTCCTGGACTTTTGTTTGTTGGAATATTTTTAATCACAGTTTTAATTTCATTACTTGTGATTGGTCTGTTCATATTTTCTATTTCTTCCTGGTTCAGTCTTGGAAGATTTTGCCTTTCTGAGAATTTGTCCATTTCTTCCAGGTTGTCCATTTTATTGGCATAGAGTTGCTTGTAGTAGTCTCTTAGGATGCTTTGTATTTCTGCAGTGTCTGTTGTAACTTTTCTTTTTTTCATTCTAATTTTATTGATTTGAGTCCTCTCCCTCTTTTTCTTGATGAGTCTGGTTAATGGTTTATTAATTTTGTTTATCTTCTCAAAAAACCAACTTTTAGTTTTATTGATCCTTGCTATTGTTTTCTTTGTTTCTGTTTCATTTATTTCTGCTCTGATCATTATGATTTCTTTCCTTCCACTAACTTTGGGTTTTGTTTGTTCTTCTTTCTCTAGTTCCTTTAGGTGTAAGGTTAGATTGTTTATTTGAGATTTTTCTTGTTTCTTGAGGTAGGCTTGTATTGCTATAAACTTCACTCTTAGAACTGCTTTTGCTGCATCCCATAGGTTTTGGATCTTTGTGTTTTCGTTGTAATTTGTCTCTAGGTATTTTTTTATTTCCTCTTTGTTTTCTTCAGTGATCTGTTGGTTATTTAGAATGTACTGTTTAGCCTACATGTATTTATGTTTTTTATGTTTTTCTCCCTGTAATTGATTTCTAGTCTCATAGCGTTGTGGTGAGAAAAGATGCTTGATATGATTTCAATTTTCTTAAATTTACTGAGGCTTGATTTGTGGCCCAAGATGTGATCTATCCTGGCGAATGTTCCATGCACGCTTGAGAAGAAATTGTAATCTGCTGTTTTTGGATGGAATGTCCTATAGATATCAAATAAATCTATCTGGTCTATTGTGTCATTTAAAGATTGTGTTTCCTTATTAATTTTCTGTTTGGATGATCTGTCCATTGGTGTAAGTGAGCTGTTAAAGTTACCCACTATTATTATGTTACTGTCGATTTCCTCTTTTATAGCTGTTAGCCGTTGCCTTATGTATTGAGGTGCTCCTATGTTGGGTGCATATATATTTATAATTGTTATATCTTCTTCTTGGATTGATCCCTTGATCATTCATTATGTAGTGTCCTTCCTTGTCTTTTGTAACATTCTTTTTTGTTTTTTAAAGAAGATGTTGGGGGTAGGAGTTTATTAATTAATTAATTAATTAATTTTTGCTGTGGGGTCTTCGTTTCTGTGCGAGGGCTTTCTCTAGTTGTGGCAAGCGGGGACCACTCTTCATTGCAGTGCACAGGCCTCTCGCGGCCTCTCTTGTTGCGGAGCACAGGCTCCAGACGCACAGGCTCAGTAGTTGTGCCTCACGGGCCTAGTTGCTCCGCGGCATGTGGGATCCTCCCAGACCAGGGCTCGAACCCATGTCCCCTGCATTAGCAGGCAGACTCTCAACCACTGTGCCACCAGGGAAGCCCATCTTGTAATATTCTTTATTTTAAAGTCTATTTTATCTGATATGAGTATTGCTACTCCAGCTTTTTTTTGATTTCCATTTGCATGGAATATCTTTTTCCATCGCCTCACTTTCAGTCTATATGTGTCCCTATGTCTGAGGTGGGTCTCTTGTAGACAGCATATATATGGGTCTTGATTTTGTATCCATTCAGCGAGCCTGTGTCTTTTGGTTGGAGCATTTAATCCATTCACATTTAAGGTAATTATCGATATGTATGTTCCTATTACCATTTTCTTAATTGTTATGGGTTTGTTTTTGTAGGTCCTTTTCTTCTCTTGTGTTTCCCACTTAGAGAAGTTCCTTTAGCATTTGTTGTAGAGCTAGTTTGGTGGTGCTGAATTCTCTTAGCTTTTCCGTCAAATCTGAATGAGATCTTTGCCAGGTAGAGTAATCTTGGTTGTAGGTTCTTCCCTTTCATCACTTTAAATGTATCATGCCACTCCTTTCTGGCTTGTAGAGTTTCTGCTGAGAGATAAGCTGTTAACATATGGGAGTTCCCTTGTATGTTATTTGTTGTTTTTCCCTTGTTGCTTTCAATCATTTTTCTTTGTCTTTAATTTTTGTCAATTTGATTACTATGTGTCTCGGCGTGTTTCTCCTTGGATTTATCCTGCCTGGTACTCTCTGCACTTCCTGGACTTGGGTGGCTGTTTCCTTTCCCATGTTAGGGAAGTTTTCGACTATAATCTCTTCAAATATTTTCTCGGGTCCTTTCTCTCTCTCTTCTCCTTCTGGGACCCCTATAATGCGAATGTTGTTGCGTTTAATGTTGTCCCAGAGATCTCTTAGGCTGTCTTCATTTCTTCTCATTCTTTTTTCTTTATTCTGTTCCGTGGCAGTGAATTCCATCATTCTGTCTTCCAGGTCACTTATCCGTTCTTCTGCCTCAGTTATTCTGCTATTGATTCCTTCTAGTGTATTTTTCATTTCAGTTATTGTATTTTTCATCTCTGTTTGTTCTTTAATTCTTCTGGTATCTGTTCTTTAATTCTTCTAGGTCTTTGTTAAACATTTCTTGCATCTTCTTGATCTTTGCGTCCATTCTTTTTCCGAGGTCCTGGATCATCTTCACTATCATTCTGAATTCTTTTTCTGGAAGATTGCCTATCTCCACTTCAATTAGTTGTTTTTCTGGGGTTTTATCTTGTTCCTTCATCTGGTACATAGCCCTCTGCCTTTTCATCTTGTCTGTCTTTCTGTGAATGTGGGTTTTGTTCCACAGGCGGCAGGATTGTAGCTCTTCTTGCTTCTACTGTCTGCCCTATGTTGGATGAAGCTAAGAGGCTTGTGCAAGTTTCCTGATGGGAGGGACTGGTGGTGGTAGATCTGGGTGTTGCTCTGGTGGACAGAGCTCAGTAAAACTTTAATCTGCTTGTCTGCTAATAGGTGGGTCTGGGTTCCCTCCCAGTTGGTTGGTTTGGCCTGAGGTGACCCAACACTGGAGCCTACCCGGGCTCTTTGGTGGGGCTAATGGCGGACTCTGGGAGGGCTCACGCCAAGGAGTACTTCCCAGGCCAGTGTCCTTGTCCTCACGGTGAGCCACAGCCACCTCCCGCCTCAGCAGGAGACCCTCCAACACTAGCAGGTAGGTCTGGTTCAGTCTCTTATGGGGTCACTGTTCCTTCCCCTGGGTCCTGAAGCTCACACTACTTTGTGTGTGCCCTCCAAGAGTGGAGTTTCTGTTTCCTGCAATCCTGTCAAAGTCCTGCAATTGAATCCCATTAGCCTTCAAAGTCTGATCCTCTAGGAATTCTTCCTCCCATTGCCAGACCCCCTGGTTGGGAACCCTGACGTGGGGCTGAGAACCTTCACTCCAGTTGGTGGACTTCTGTGGTATAAGTGTTCTCTAGTTTGTAAGTCACCACCCCAGCAGTTACAGGATTTGATTTTATTGTGATTGCGCCCCTCCTACTGTCTCACTGTGGCTTCTCCTTTGTCTTTGGGTGTGGGGTATCTTTTATGGTGAGTTCCAGTGTCTTCCTTTCGATGATTGTTCAGCAGTTAGTTGTGAATCTGGTGCTCTCACGAAGGGGAGTCTCATTGGCCCATTTTTAAATTGGGTTCTTTGTCTTTTTATTGTTAACTTATAAGTCCCTTATCATATATATGACTTGCAAATATTTTCTCCCATTCTGTAGGTTATCTTTTCAGTTTCTTTTCTTTTTTTTAAATTTTATTTATTTTTTGGTTGCATTAGGTCTTCATTACTGTGTGCGGGCTTTCTCTAGTTGTGGCAAGCGGGGGCTACTCTTTGTTGCAATGCACAGGATTCTCATTGCGGAGGCTTCTCTTGTTTCGGAGCATAGGCTCTAGGCACGCAGGCTCCAGTAGTTGCAGCACGCAGGCTCAGTAGTTGTGGCATGTGGGCCCTAGAGTGTGCGGGCTTCAGTAGTTGTGGTGCTTGTGCTCAGTAGTTGCGGCTTATGGGATTAGTTGCTCCACGGCATGTGGGATCTTCCCAGACCAGGGATCAAACCCATGTCCCCTGCATTGGCAGGCAGATTCTTAACCACGGTGCCACCAGGGAAGTCCCTATCTTTTCACTTTCTTGATGTGTACTTTGAAGCACAAATGTTTTTAATTTTGATGAAGACCAATTTTTCTATTTTTTTTCTTTTGTCACTTATGCTTTTGGTGTTATATCTAAGAAACCATTGCCTAATCCAAGGTCTCGAGGTTTATTTGTTTATTTATTTATTTAAAATTTTTTTTTTAAATTTGTTTATACATTTTGGCTGCGCTGGGTGTCAGGTGCAGCATGCGGGATCCTTTAGTTGCGGCACTGTTTTTAGTTGTGGCATGCGAACTCCCAGTTGTGGCATGCGTGCAGGATCTAGTTCCCCAACCAGGGATTGAACTCGGGCCCCCCACATTGGGAGCGTGGAGTCCTCCCCACTGGATCACCAAGGAAGTCCCAGTCACGAAGATTTATGCCTGTGTTTCTCCCTAAGAGTTTTAGCTCTTACATTGATGTCTATGATCCACTTTGTTAATTTTTATATACAGTGTGAGGCAGGGGTCCAACTTCATTTTTTTGCAGGTGGCTATTCAGTTGTTCCAGCACCATTTGTTGACAGGACTGTTATTTTCCCATTAAATGATCTTGGTGTCCTTGTTGAACATCAATTGACCATAAATGTGAGGGTTCACTTTGAACTCTCAGTTCTCTTTCACTGATTTGTATATCTGTATGTCTAAGTCACATTGTCTTTTTTTCCTCCAGCTTTTTTGAGATGTAATTGACATATAACATTGTGTAAAGTTTAAAGTGTGATATACTTATATTGCAAAATGATTACCACCATAGCATTAACTAACACTTCCATCACATCACATAATTACCATTTCTTGTTTGTGGTAAGAACATGTAAGATCTACTCTTAGCAACTTTCAAGTATAAATGCAGTATTGCTAACTATAATAACTATGCTGTATATTAGATCCCCAGAACTTATTCATCTTATAACTAGAAGAGTTTGTACCCTTTCACTAACATCTCCCCATTTCTCCAATCCCCTAGTCCCCTGGCAACTACCATTCTATTCTGCTTCTATGAGTTTGGCTTTTTTAGGTCCTACATATAAGTGATGTAATACAGTATTTGTCCTTCTCTGTCCACATTGTCTTAATTTGCTTTGTAGTAAATTTTGAAATCAGGAAGTGTAACTCCTTCTACTTTGTTCTTTCTCAAGATTGTTCTGGCTCTTCCAGGTCCCTTGCATTTCCCTATGAATTTTAGAATCATCTTGTCAATTTCTGCAAAAAAAGGTATCTGGGCTTTTGATAGGGATACATTACATTGTATCTGTAGATCAGTTTGAGGAATAGTGGCTCTTAACAATATCAAGTCTTCTGGTTCATGAACATGAAAAGATGTCTTTCCATTTTTTAGGTCTTTAATTTCTTTCAATTATGGTTTGTAGTTTCATCATACAAGTCTTGCACTGCTTTTGTTGCTTAGTTTGTTTTCATCTTCGGACTTAGTTTAAGGTACCTTTTTCCATGCAAAAAAATTTCATTTTTATGTAATCAAATATAATGAGTCATAATTTTTAAATGGGACAAATATTTGAATAGTTATTTCCCCAAAGAGATAGACATATGGCTAAGTAAGCACGTGAAATTTTGCCAACATCATTATTCATTAGGGAAATGCAATAAAAACCAAGTGAGATACCACTTCACACCCACTATAGGCAAATGGCTATAACCAAGGAGACAGTAACACGTGTTGGCCAGGAAATGGAGAAAGGAACCCTCATGTGTTGCTGGTGCAAATGTATAATGGCACAGTCACTTTGGAAAACAGTTTGGCGGTTTCTTAAAACCTTGTACGTAAACTTACCCTACCACCCAGTAATTCTAATTCTAGGTATCTACCCAAGAGAAATGAAGACATTTGTCTACACAAAGACTTGCATGTTAATGTTCTCAACAGTGTTCGTGATAGCCCTGAAGTGGAAACAATCCAAGTATCTATAAGGTGGTAAATGGATAAACAAAATGATATAACCATACAGTGGAATACTGTTCAGCAATATAAAGGAATGCAGTACTGATATATGCTACAATGTGGTCGCACCTTGAAAACATCATGTTGAATGAAAGAAGGCAGACATAAAAGGCCACATATCGTATGATTCCATCTATATGAAGTGTCCAGAAAAGGTAAATCTATAGCGACAGAAAGTAGATTAGTGATTGCCTAAGGGTGGGCATGGTGATTGACTCCAGAAGGCAAGAGGGATCTTTCTGGGGTGATGGAAGTGTTCTAAAACTTAATTGTAGGGATGGATACCTAACTCTATAAATTTTATAAATATTATTGAATTATACACTTAAAATGGGTGAATTTTATTGTATGTAAAATATACCTCAAAAAAGAAGTTTAAAATAAAACCACTGAAATAAATAGGAAACAATTAATCATTTCTGGATTTAATATTTTCTGGATTCTGGGTTTTGTGTCATTTAGGCCATCCTCAATCTGATATCCTTAAAAAATAGTTTAAGAAAAAAATTCTCTCCTTTTTTTGTTCTACTGCGTTAGCAGTTCCATCTTTTGTAGTTGAATGTTTTATCTGCCTGGAATGTATTTGAGTATAGAAAGTGAGATAGGATGAAGAAGATATATTTAATGATGATAATATTTTTAGAAGTAGAACTTTTTTCTCCCAATAAAATCTTATTCTGTACCCAATAAATTAAGAAAACTAAAAACAATGTTCAGAATCTTTTCTACTGAAATATTTGCATCTATGTTCTGAGGTCAATGTTTAGGATGTTCATTGCAGCATTGTCTAGAACTAAAAACACACTGGTAGAGCTGGTTCAACTATGGTCTATTCACACTACAGATTACTGTTCAGCAGCTAAAGATGGTGTTAAGGCCGTTTGTGCTGACATGGGAAGAAATCTATGGAAAAATGTTAAGAAGGCAAACTTCAGAACACTGAGTATAATATAATTCAATTTTTATAAAAACAAAAACCCACATCCATACATATATGTATTTATTTATTTATAAAGAAAATAATCTGATGGATATATGGCAGCCTGTATTACTGCCAAATAACTGTATTTACTCTTGAAAAGTGAGGATTTTGGGGGGCATGTAGGGATAGTGGTAGTGATAATAGTGGGGCATAAAAGGGTCTTTAGCTTTTTAGTTTGCTTTTGCACCATTATTTTGTAAGATGACTTGTCTTTTAACATTTTTTTCAATTTGCATTTTTGAAAAGATCATAGATTTACATGATTTATTTTTTTGGTTTTTTTTTTTACAAATATTTTATTTATTTTAATGAAGCTGGTACAGACAATGTCCATTTAAAACCCATATCCCAGGCCAAAAAGTATAAATAAAGTCAAAAAGAGCAGCGCTCTGCTGTATACACTTCTGCATGAATAACTTCAACTCCTAATGAAAATTAGAACTTTTCTGGGATCTTCTGACAAGATTTTTCTTTCATCTTAAAATGCTTTCTCTTCAGTGAAGCCATCTTTGGAGTTAGTCATTATTTTCACCACCTCTGTCACCTTGACTCCAACCTGCTATTCCTCTTCTTTTGGTCCAGACCCTCAGATTTTAAAAGTAGCTTCAAGTTAAGGAAAGGTCATTTTTCCACAGTTCAGTTCTCTGAAAAACTTCCATCTCCCACGGAAAGTCACAGTCCAGGAGTGAAGCGATCACATGCTAGAACTTCAGGGCCAATTGGACAGTCATTATGAGCACTCGCATTCGTCAATCTTATTTATCACAAGCCTGTAAATGCACAGTCCTGGAAAAGGCGGGCTCTCTGTGCACACATGTAATTTTTAAAAAGGAGAGGGTGATATGAACTGGGCTGAGGTTTGATCACCAAAAATCAGCACAATGAAAACAAACAATAACGAATAATGGGCACTAGAATTCAAATTACCAGATGTTCTAAAGAGATGGGGTGCCAGTTTTCAATTCTGTTTTGAACACCACATTACAAACGAACTATTTTTAAAAATAAAAAGGATTAAGGGAAAAGAAAAAATAAAAATATCTAAATCGTTGAACGACCCCCTGCTTGTTCCTGATCAACTTCAATCACATCTTCTTCCTCCATTCCCAGTTCTTTTGGAGTGTTATTATCAGCAATTCAAAGAGAAACCTGAGTGAATTCATGGGAACTCCCTGTCTTGACAGTATGATTCTTTGAGTTTCTTGAGATGTGTTGTCATTTTCACTTTGAAGTGAATCTCACTGCTATCCTGTCTGATGACTTTGAGTTTAATATATTCTCCTTCCTTCTTATCCCCCAAGTCCTCAGTTGAAGGTTTTGCCTCCTGGTCAGACATGGTGACTGTGGTTTCCCCTGGGGTCTCCGCACAGCAGCGGCCTCGGGTAGGCAGAACCTCGCTCTGGGGTCTACAAATCCATCTCCCTTCCCCACAGTACAACACAGCAGCTGTACATGATTTATTTACAAAATAAACTATAACTGGCAAATAAGTCCTCCCTTAATGAGCAAAGTTGTTCTGTTTTTACACTTTAATGATAATATGACATCATCATCATCAGTGTAATTTTAAAATTGAATTATATGGACATCCCTCATGGTCCAGTGGTAAAGAATTTGCCTTACAATGCAGGGGAGGTGGCTTCAATCCCTGGTCGGTGAACTAAGATCCCACATGCCACAGGGCAACTAAGCCCACGTGCCACAACTACTGAACTCGTGTGCCTCAACTAGAGAGCCTGCTGTGCCGCAAACTACAGAGCCCGTGCACTCTGGAGCCCGCGCCACAACTTGAAAAGAGAAAACGCCATAACGAGAGAGAAGCCCGTGCGCCGCAACAAAAGATCCCACATGCCACAACGAAGATCCCATGTGCCATGACAAAGACCCGACTCGACCAAAATAAAATAAAATAAATATTAAAAATAAAAAGGTTTTTAAAAAATTGATTTATATATAAAACAATCTGAAGCTCAGAAGTTAAAAGACTTGGTCACAGAGATAATTGACTTTGGAACAACATTTTCTCCTAAGAACTCATGTTTGGCTGAGTGACAATACCTATCAAAGAAGTTTATTGACTTAAGAAGGAAATGCTGTGTAAACAGGCTAATGTCTCTAGGTCAGTGGTTTTTAACAGGTGATTTTGCCCCCAGGAGGACATTTAGCAATATCTGGAGACATTTTTGTTTTTTTACAACTTGGAGAAAGTGTGTTGACTGCTACTGGCATCTGGTGGTGGAGACCCGGGATGCTACTAAACATCCTGTGATGCATAGGATAGCCCCCTGCAACGAAGAGTTACCCAGCCCTACATGTCTGTAGTGCCACGGTGCAGAACCATGCTGTAAATCATATTTCACAAAGCATTATTCACTCAGCAGATATTACAGTTGGGGGATTAGTTCATAGCCAATGAGAAGGTGGGCCTTCTTAGGCTTTTTTATTTGTACTTTCCAGTTTGTTAATCAGTGGACTATAGAAGACGTGAAGGGAGAGTCTTTTATCAAGACCATTCTTGGGACTTCCCTGGTGGCGCAGTGGTTAAGAATCTGCCTGCCAATGCAGGGGACAAGGGTTTTGTTGTGGTTTTTTTTGCGGTACGCGGCCTCAGTGTTGTGGCCTTTCCCGTTGCGGAGCACAGGCTCCGGACGCGCAGGCTCAGCGGCCATGGCTCACGGGCCCAGCCGCTCCGCGGCACTTGGGATCCTCACGGACTGGGGCACGAACCCGTGTCCCCAATAAGAGAAGCCACCACAATGAGAAACCCGCACGCCGCAACGGAGAGTAGCGCACGCTCACCGCAACCAGAGAAAGCCCGTGCGCAGCAACGAAGACCCAACGCAGCCATAGATAAATGAATGAATGAATGAATGAATGAACGGAATCCGCCTGCCAATGCAAGTTCGAGCCCGGGTCCGGGAAGATCCCACATGCCGCGGAGCAACTAAGCCCGTGCACCACCGCTGCTGAGCCCGCGTGCTGCAACTACTGAAGCCCACACGCCTAGAGCCCATGCTCCGCAACGAGAGAAGCCACCGCAATGCGAAGCCCGCGCATCACAACGATGAGTAGCCCCCACTCTCCGCAACTAGAGAAGGCTCGCGTGCAGCAACGAAGACCCAACGCAGCAGGAAAAAAAAACAACAAAAAAAACATTCTTTGGGGTCAGGGAGGAAAAGCAAAGCTTTTCCCTACTTCAAAATCACAAGCAGATTTACCTTTCTAAAAAGCATTAAAACTATTAAACTTTAGTTAATAATATGCATGTCGATCTGATACCTGTCACTTACTTTGAAAGGCATTAAAATATGGAAGGGATTGATAGATGGAGAAAGGGTTGGATAGGTATGTAATAAAGCAAATATAGTAAAATGTTAATTGTAGAATCTAGTGGGTGGGTATAAGGTTGACTGTATAATTCAATTTTTTTATATGTTTGAAAATTTTCGTAATATTGGGGGAAATCAAAAACAGATTCGCACTCTTTAGCAGACACTGGGTTAGTAGAAACCACATTGCTGATTTTGCTGGGTGGCCTCAGGCAAGTTACTTAACTTTTTGATTTTCATCTGAAGAGCAATTGTTTGGCTCAAATAAGATACTAAGATGGCGAGATTCAAATGAAATAATGAATGTGAAATCACTTTGAAAAGCATAAAGTACTCTAAAAATGCAGTGTATTACTATTAGGAAGGATGAGTGTTCAACCAATTATATACCATGGCTCTAGGTGTTCTTGACAGCTCCCTGTGTAATGACATTAACACTGTTTCACCTTCTTGCGATTCAAAGTATAAAGCAACTATAACAATTTCTATCAAATATTTCTCAAGTATTTGTGAAAGACTTAGATTCCTTTTCTGGGAGGAAAGAATCATCCTGTCTTTGTATAACTTTAATATTTTTTTCCTGTTTTACTTCTAGACTGCCAAGGTCTCCACTTAGGGCAGTGAGAATCTTTGACTGTGGAACATTGGACATGAGCTTTGCCATTGGCTGGTTGAGAAGGAGAAGGCAGAATGTCTGCACTGTTACAACACAGAGCTCAAACTTCAGAAGACTTTGAGTTAAGCAGTGTCATTTACTATGCACATGATTATGTCTTCGTCTGTCCTATATGATCATCACAAACTAATGAAACACCTTTTAGGTCTTATGAATTCAGCTCACACTTTTTCTGGATGCTCGGGCAACTGATAGAGGTAGGATTGGGCCGGGTTTTGTGGGGAATGGTGGAAGGGAAAGAACTCATCTTTCCCATTCTCCAGTCTTTGCTCAAGTCAAACATCTGTGCATGTAAAGATTAGGTTAACTAGGGAATTCCCTGGTGGTCCAGTGGTTAGGACTCTGTGCTTTCACTGCTGAGGATCCCCGCAAGACACGTGGCGTGGCCAAAAAAAAAAAAAAGATGTAGGTTAACTAATCTAGGTTGTTGTATAGAACAGGATTGAATCTAGAAAAATGCTTCAGTTATTACATTAGGACTTAAAAAATAGAGAGAGAGGGCTTCCCTGGTGGTCCAGTGATTAAGACTCCGTGCTTCCACTGCAGGGGCAGCGCAAGTTCAATCCCTGGTCAGGCAAGTTCCGCATGCCATGAGATGTGGCCCCCCCCCAAAAAAATTATATATATATATATATGTAGAGAGAGAGAGAGAGAGAGAGAGAGAGCGATGTGAAATGTGAAAGGCAAAGTTTCCTCCACTTTTTTTTTTTAAACAACTTTATTGGAGTATAATTGCTTTACAATGGTGTGTTAGTTTCTGCTTTTATAACAGAGTGTATCAGCTATACATATATCCCCATACCTCCTCCCATTTTTATTTTGCTTGAGGGTTGAAGTGGATGTTCTCTTTGAGGGTACAATTTGAGAATAGTGGATAGCTTCTTACATTTTACTTTGTATACTAAATATCATAAGTGATTTTAACTTCGTGTGTGTGTGTGCATGTATACTCATGCTGATGGGCTTATTGCCTTTTCTAGGACCTGTGAAAAATGGAACCAAACTCTCTAAGGACAAAGGTCCCAGCTTTCTTATCTGACTTGGGGAAGGCCACATTGAGGGGAATCAGGAAGTGTCCCCGCTGTGGCACATACAATGGGACCCGGGGACTGAGCTGTAAGAACAAGACATGTGGAACCATATTCCGGTATGGCGCACGGAAGCAGCCTAGTGTTGAAGCTGTCAAAATCATAACAGGCTCTGATCTGCAAGTCTACTCGGTGCGGCAAAGAGACCGGGGCCCTGATTACCGATGCTTTGTGGAGCTAGGTGTTTCAGAGACGACCATCCAGACAGTGGATGGGACGCTCATCACTCAGCTGAGCTCTGGACGGTGTTACGTCCCCGCATGCTTGAAAGCTGCCACCCAGGGTGTTGTGGAAAACCAGTGCCAGCACATCAAGCTGGCCGTGAACTGCCAGGCAGAGGCCACCCCTCTGACGCTAAAGAGCTCGGTCCTGAATGCAGTGCAGGCCTCCCCAGAAACCAAGCAAACCATCTGGCAGTTGGCCACGGAACCCACAGGTCCCCTTGTACAGAGGATTACTAAAAACATTTTGGTGGTGAAATGCAAGGCAAGCCAGAAGCATAGTTTGGGGTATTTGCATACATCGTTTGTGCAGAAAATCAGTGCCAAAAGCTTGCCTGAGCGCCGTTTCTTCTGCTCCTGCCAGACTCTGAAATCACAGAAGTCGAATGCCTCCAAGGATGAGGCAGTCCAGAGATGCATTCATTTCTTTGCTTGCATCTGTGCCTTTGCCAGTGATGAGACATTGGCTCAGGAATTCTCAGACTTCCTAAATTTTGATTCCAGCGGTAGGTGGTGTCGTTGACACAGTTACTCTGTTTTTCTAAAATGGCTATGAAAGTGTCCCACTGATGGCATTTGGAGATTGTCCTAGCAACCTTCAGAAGCAGTTGCTAGATAAATCAAATGAAAAGCATTCCTTCTTTTAATCCCAGTGAGCATACTTGCATAAAGTTTGGTTGGTTGGTTAGTTGAAATTAATGATCAAGAGACTACTTGTGCATTTTCTTTGAAACAATGAATCTAGCAAAGTTAGCTTTGCTTTGATTTTTTTACTCCACAGATGCCCTATGTTAGTAAAAACAAAGAAAAAACAAACAAAATCCCTTTTATTTTGTCTTGCTTGCTTGTTTCTTATCTTTGAAGATGGGGAAAACTAGTACCTTGCTCAAAAGATCTTTAAATGTTTCTACATCGTCTTATGTTTTTAACATTTTTATCTTGTAGATGCTTTTCATTTTCATTTCTGAACGATCTTTAGTTGGCAGCGGCTCCCAACTTTTTAGTTTTACATTTCTCTGTAGAGCCTTTTATCGTATTAATGGTCTATGAACAAAAACATGTTTGGGAGAGTTCTTTAAAGGAACTGATTTTAAAGCAGACAGTCACTCTATAATTTGTTTTGGGGATTTGGATTTTTAGAAATTAATTTTCTCTAGATAGGGACCCATACTTACTCTTGGGTAGTATTAATAATTCAGATATTTTCTTATATTTTAGGTCTAAAGGAGGTTATTGTGCCCCAGCTAGGTTGCCACTCAGAACCAACAGTATCAGCTTGTGAGTCTACTGCCTCTAAGCCAAAGAAGAGGAAGAAGGAGGAAGTATCTGGTGAGAAGCTGTTTGGTGTGTTTGTTCGGTGGTGTTACCTTTAGAGGTGGTTTTACTGTGTTTTATGTGTTTCACTGAATCTCAGCAAGTATAAGAAATAATGTTGTTGTTTCCTGAAAAAAGTTTTACTCTCCCTTGATGATTCTTTCTCAAGTGAAGCTAAGAGTCGGTTCTACTGGCCAAGTATAAGATCTGACCAAACTCCACTTTTAGTTTGCTCATCCCTTAATCAATCAGTCTAGTCTTACACCTTACTCTGCCTTAGGACAGTGTTATGAAATTTTCATCAATAGATATATGTTTTTAAATTTGTGACAATGGTTAATTCTATTTTCCACGATAGTTTAGCAATATAGTTTGTTATCTGCATCTTCAGCAGGTGGCTCCATATATGTATCTTTTTTCTTTTTAAATTCAAATATATCCGTGTCAGTTAAAGACTCATATAAATCAGTATGAAAATGCTGACGTGTCCTAGTCGGTAAGTGTTAAAAGACCTAGGCTCTAGGGACTTCCCTGGTGGTCCAGTGGCTAAGGCTCCACGCTCTCAATGCAGGGGCCCTGAGTTCGATCCCTGATCAGGGAACTAGATCCCACATGCCTCAACTAAGAATTAGCATGCCACAGCTAAAGATCCCACACGTGGCAACGAAGATCCCACATGCCACAACTAAGACCCAGCGCAACCAAATAAATAAATCTTTTTAAAAATAATTTTAAAAAAACGACCTAGGCTGTAAACAGAAGGAAAATATTACCAGTCCGCACCTGAGGACCAAACTCCAAATATACTAGCGAAGAGAGAAATGCAGGCATTTTATAAATGCAGAGTTAAAACAAGATACTTCGGGATGCCAAATCAGCAAAGATATTTAAGCGATGAGACCACAGGCAAAGGTAAAATCAGTGTTCTTCAGCATGGCTAGTGTAGTGTAAGTTGCTTTAATCATTTGTAGTATCTGTTAAGAACCTTAAAAAATGTTCCTACCCATAGAGGGAGTATTGCTGCAGGTGGGTCAGATGGTCAGGCACAGGCATTCAGGTGCTGGGAAGCTGGAGAAAGATGGAGAAACGAAGCGACATGGTTATTTCTGTGTTTTTGAGGGGTAATTCTGGCAGCAATAAAGAGCAGAGATCGTGGTTAAATGTTTGATTATGGGTCTTTCCCAGGAAAATTTGAAATTAAAAAAAAATTTTTTTTACCCTCTAACTCAGTAATCCCACTTCTAAATGATCTTTTTTTAAGGAAATAATCCTTTGTACAGGAAAAACATTTTGTCCAGAGATGCCTATTGTGTAGTTATTTATAATATTGAAAAATTAGAAACAACTAAGGGCCAGCCACTGGGGACAGTTAAATGACCCGTGATAAACCACTTGATAGAATACCAGGCAGCCATGAAAAATGACTCTGAAGAGTTTGGAGAAATGTTAGCTCACTCGGGTAGCCAGATAGAGTACATAATGCCCAGTTCAATTTGAATTTCAGGTAAACAGTGAATAATTTTTTGGTATAAGTACTTCCCATGCAATCTTTGCAACATATTTATACTAAAAAATTATTTGTTTGTTTGAAGTTCAAAAAAAATTTTTTTGCTAAATCTGGCAATCCCAGTATATTTAGAGCTACTTAAAGCACAAAACCAGCAAAATAAACTATTTACAAAAAAGAAAATGGACAGTAGTTCACCAGAAAATTAATAGTGATTGTCTGAAAGGTGGGAGCAAAGGGTGAAGTTTTTTCTTCCTTTCACTTCTAGTCCTCCCACCAACTTCCTGTAAAGAGTGTGAGACATTTAAAATGTTATGTATAAAGGCTAATGCTAATTCTTTCTAGAAACTGAAGCTAACTTAGAAATTAGCAAAGGCTTTTTGTATGTTTTAGACTTCAGAAATTAATATTGAATCGATTTATATTCTGCAGACATTTTATTAAACACTATAATGATTTGTGGTTTAGGTGCACAGACGAACAGTTCACTGCTGCCTCAAGATGCAGTGAGCAGTAATCTAAGGAAAAGTGGCCTGAAAAAGCCTGTGGTTGCTTCTTCATTAAAAAGGCAGGGTAAGTTTCTCTTCCCCAGGATAGGCTAAAGAGTTGGAAAATCATCCTGAAGAAGCCCAAAGAGGGGACTTCCCTGGTGGTCCAGTGGTTAAGACTCTGCGCTACCAATGCAAGGGGCATGGGTTGGATCCCTGGTCAGATCCCACAGGCTGAGCAGGGTGGCAAAGAAAAGAAAAAAAAATGATGCCCAAAGCAATATAATCAAAAGAAATGCTGCATATTGTCCCCCTAGATAAATACTAGCAGGCACTGAGGCTAAGATCTGTGCTGTCAGTCCCACTGGTCTCAAATCAGTCTCAAAACCAAATTGTCTTTTTTTTTTTTAAGATTTACTTATTTATTTTATTTATTTTTGGCTGCATCGGGTCTTAGTTGCGGCACCTGGGATCTTCGTTGAGGTGTGCGGATCTTTCGTGGCAGCGCGCGTGCTCTTCGTTGTGGTGTGCAGGCTTCCCTCTAGCTGTGGCGCACAGGCTCCAGGGCGCGTGGGCTCTGTAGTTGAGGCATGTAGGTTCCAGAATGCATGGGCTCTGTAGTTTGCGGCACACGGGCTCCCTAGCTGACGCTCGTGAAGTCAGTAGTTGTGGCACCTGGTCTTAGTTGCCCCGTGGCATGGGGTATCTTAGTTCCCCAACCAGGGACCAAACCTGCGTCCGCTCCATTGTAAGGTGATTTCTTTACCACTGGACCACCAGGGAAGTCCCCCAGTTTTTTTAATTTTTTTATTTATTTTTTTGGCTGTATTAGGTCTTCGTTGCTGCACACAGGCTTTCCCTAGTTGCGGCGAGCGGGGCTACTCTTCATTTTGGTGCACGAGCTTCTCATTGCGGTGGCTTCTCTTGTTGCAGAGCACAGGCTCTAGGCGCACAGGCTTCAGGAGTTGTGGCGCAAGGGCTTAGCTGCTCCGCGGCATGTGGGATCTTCCCGGACCAGGGCTGGAACCTGTGTCCCCTGCATTGGCAGGCGGATTCTTAACCACTGTGCCACAAGGGAAGCCCCCCCCACCCCAAATTGTCTTTAAATAACAAATGCAACAAAAATTACTGACATGTTTTGGCAGCACGTATTTTGTAAAATATTTTCCTTTTGTTGCTGATTACCCATATGCAATTTGGTATAGGGGTTCCAAACTGAAGAAGAAACATATCTTACAATTATACGGATAAATATTTGTTGAGAAAGACAAATATAGTCTGTTCTCCAAAGTTAGTGAACTTTGAAAACACCAAAAAGCAGTAACATTTAAGAGACAGAATGACTTAATTTGAATATAACTTATAAATTTATATATGTCAATTTTCTACTCAGAATAGTTAAGCTTGTATGTTTGGGGGTCGACATTTTCTTAACTTTCATATAATATGGCTGGGTGATTAAAAATTAGACATTATCCCTGCCCTCATACTCTGGTTTTGAAGACAAGACTGATACATAAATAGCAAACAATACAAGACCAAATCTTAATTAATTAATTAATTAAGAACTTACACAGTTCAAGAATAAATGTTTTTGGAAGGTCAGGAAGTAAACAAATCAAAAGTATCTGGTAGGGCTTCCCTGGTGGCGCAGTGGTTGAGAGTCCGCCTGCCGATGCAGAGGACGCGGGTTTGTGCCCCGGTCCGGGAGGATCCCACATGCCGCAGAGCAGCTGGGCCCGTGAGCCATGGCCGCTGAGCCTGCGCGTCCGGAGCCTGTGCTCCGCAGCGGGAGAGGCCACAACAGTGAGAGGCCCGCATACTGCAAAAAAAAAAAAAAAAAGTATCTGGTAGAAGATTTTAAACAAATTTTTATCACTTTGGTGCAAAGAAAAAAGAAAATAGCTTTTAATCCAAATTAGCACTATATGCATTTATTTATGAGAATTGTAACTTAAATGAATAGTAGTTTTGGCATCATTAGCTCTTTATAAAAAGGGATAGGGCTTCCCTGGTGGCACAGTAGTTAAGAATCCGCCTGCCAATGCAGGGGACACGGGTTCGAGCCCTGGTCTGGGAAGATCCCACATGCCGCGGAGCAACTAAGCTTGTGTGCCACAACTACTGAGGCTGCGCTCTAGAGCCTGCGAGCCACAACTACTAAAGTCTGTGCGCCTAGCGCCTGTGCTCCGCAACAAGAGAGGCCCCCGCAATGAGAAGCCCACGCACCACAACAAAGACCCAACACAGCCAAAAATAAAATAAATAAATTTATTTTAAAAATAATAATAATAAAAGGGGATATATACTTCAGTCATATGAAAACATTTCAGGAGAAGAAATAGAATAGAATGGTAGGTCATTGGGTATATAGACATATTCATCAGGAATAGGGCCAATTAATGGCTCTAAAACAGCCATTATACAAGGCCATTCTTCAATTTGCAGTTTGATGTTGAAAGGCTGCAAATTTTTTGTGGTTAATAATCTTAAACCCATTAGTCTCTCAGAGCTTTCTATTCCTTTTTTTTTTTCTAGTTGGATTCTTTAAAAGAATCCTGCAATATTCCATTTCACTTATTGTATCTACTTTCTTTGAATTTCAGCTTGTTCCTCTTTTATGTATACACTCCTTAGCTTTTTCAAACTTCACTTAACTGTTAAGTTCTGTCAGAAAAACGTTAATGAAGAGTTTTGTTTTGTTTTTGCCTAGGCTGTAGTCAGCTGTTAGATGAGGCACAGGTGACCTTATCCTTCCAAGACTGGCTGGCCAGTGTCACAGAACGCATCCATCAAACCATGCACTATCAGTTTGATGGTAAGTATTGGTCATCCAACTGGGCTATTGCTGAAAGTCGGAGAAATTAAAGTAATTGTGTTATAGTTCTACTCTGTTTTGATAGAAAAAGTAATTGGGCTTTAGTCTAGAGTGCACTGGGCCGCAAGAGAGTAGAAATCTAAATGAAATAAAGGAATAATCACATAATCAAAATGCAGGAACAGCAAAATGAATTTAGAGATGGAAGAGAAAAACCACAGCAAATAATAAGTAAAGGTAGAGAGCCTTGGTCTTGGGGTATGCATGGGTGTGTATTTGGTAAGGGAGATACCAAAGCCTTAGAAGATCATTCTAATCCTCAAACTTAAAGCAAGGGAGGAAATAGTTTAGAAAAAATCTAAGCCTGTGAGACTAAGACAGTCATATAAAATTACACAGGCATGCTACGGAAGATTGGAGAACACAAGCTGGCTTTGGGTTGATCGTGATAGCCTCATAGAACCTCAGCAGTTTCAGAGGTGGGCCATCCACCCAAGCCTTGCCCATTGCCTTAAAAGCATCCCTGATGGGTGGTTTTCCAGGCTTTGTGCAGTGATGAGCAGCTCACTGCTTTTGGAGGCAGCTCATGACATTGTTAGACGGTGAGAGCTGTGAGGAAGGTCTTCCTCATACTAAGTGGAAATGTTTGCTGATAATACTTCCTGTTGGTTCTAGTTCTGTGCTCTAGTCACACGGAATAAGTCTGTTCCTGTTTTCAAATAACAGTCCCTGCCCCTGCACACACCCTTTGCTCTGCCTGACAGGTCTTCTGTTTTCCAAGTGATACATCTCGGGTCTTCAAACACTCCTCGTGGCATATCTACAAACCTCACATCATTTTGATGTTCTTTGCTGAATATGTTGAAGTTTATGAATATCATTTTAAAAATAAAGCACCCCAGACTGAATAGTAGCCCAACAGCAGACACTCAGTAGGAGGACATGAGTTTTGAAGGATTAGATCAGTTGTGGCTTCATGGTGAAGAAAGGGACAAGAATGGAGGTGTTGAAATACATGCTTAGTTTTATTTATATTAATTCAAAATAAATAAAACTTCAGAAGTTACTTTTTAGAAAAACAAAATAAGCTAGGGAAGGTTAAAGAGAAAGTCTATGTTTTTCTTTTCTTTTCAAAATTTATTTATATATTGTTTTAAATAATATAATAAATACCTACTAACCCACCTTCCAGAACTTAAAATAGAACATTGACAATAATGTAAGCTATAAACTGTGGTCCTTTTTCATCCCATTCCTTGTAACACCCCCTCTCACCATCTCCATTACCACCACCTTTGTCAAAGTCACCATCAGCTCTCTCCTGGACTGTGATTCTGTGTCTTTTACAAGGGCTTTTCAAGATTAATTTACCTAAACCCTAGCATCCCATCAGCTGAGTTGTGGTAAGTTAGCAGTTTTAGAGTTGTAATGATCTCTGCAGATAACCCATAATCTAATTTCAAGATGAAAGATTTTAAAAACCTTTCTGTAGTGACTTCTCTAAACTGCCCCGATATTAATATTTTAGTGGCTTGGGACTTCCCTGGTAGTCCAGTGGTAAAGAATCTGCCTTCCAATGCAGGGGATGCTGGTTCGATCCCTGGTCGGGAAACTAAGAGCCCACATGCCATGAGGCAACGAAGGCCCGAGCCCCTCAACTAGAGAGCCCACATGCTCTGGATCCCAGGCGCCACAACTACAGATCCCACGCGCTCTGGAACCCATGCGCCACAACTAGAGAGAGAAAACCCGCACGTCACAACTAGAGAGAAGCCTGCACACTGCAATGAAGAGCCCGCGTGCCGCAACTAAGACCCGATGCAGTCAAAATTAAATAAATAAAAATTAAAAAAAAAAATTTTAGTGGCCCAAAAGCAGTGACAGTTTTGTCATTGGCATTCTGCATTCAATTAAGTAGGTAAAATCAATTGATAAAGTGTAAAACCTTAATATGGAATTCTAGAAAGCCTTTCATTTTCATTTTTCTTGGCTTGATCCTTATTTCAGAAAGGCAGGTGAACTGTCTTTAAGAACTACACCTTCTACACGCAGGTGGAAGTTACATGTTAAGCCATGTGGTTCTGGATGTTTTCCCTCTGTTGGAGCTTGCTTCTTGGGCAGAGTTTTTAAGGAAAACTCTGAACTCTTTCACCCTCTCCCCTGAACACTCCTTCTGTTGACCTAGTGTCTTGCAACTTTTTAAAAGAGGTTTGTTACGTATTTTCTAACAGTTTGCCTGTCTTCACATCAGAGAGAGACTGATGCTTATTGGATAAAGTGTCCTAACTTTGCAGTCTCTGGCATTGGCAGTCCTGACCATCTGAGAAAATGAATGCAAACAGCAGGTGCCTGGGATAGTGAGCAGCAGTGAATCAAGTTTACCTTCTCATCTCAGCCTCAATGTTCTCATCTCATTTCATGTCCTCTTTAAAGGGAGAAGTCTGTGCTGTGGCAGTGTTTACAAAATTAGGGATTTGAAAAGTTATCTTTGGTAGATGACAAGAGTCTGCTGTATTTGTTATAATTGCAAGGGATCAAGAGCAGGGCAGGCGACAGTGCTTGACTCATAAAGGTCAATCAAAGCCTTCTTTTTGCCTCTGTATAAAGAAATCTCAGGGCTTCCCTGGTGGCGCAGTGGTTGAGAGTCCGCCTGCTGATGCAGGGGACACGGGTTCGTGCCCCGGTCCAGGAGGATCCCACGTGCCGCGGAGCGGCTGGGCCCGTGAGCCATGGCCGCTGAGCCTGCGCGTCTGGAGCCTGTGCTGCGCAACGGGAGAGGCCACAACAGTGAGAGGCCCGCGTACCGCAAAAAAAAAAAAAAAAAAAGAAATCTCAGTGGCACTTTTAGTTATTACTACCCATCAATTCCATTTCTTCCACCTTCCTCTACACACCAGAAAGCCCACTGAGTTTCTTTAAATGAGCTTCTTCTTATTTCCTATAGGCAAACCAGAGCCACTGGTGTTCCACATTCCTCAGTCCTTTTTTGATGCCCTGCAGCAGAGAATATCCATAGGAAGTGCAAAAAAACGGCTTCCCAACTCTACCACAGGTATGGGATTTTTCCTCAGGAATAGCAATAGATGTCTTGACCTTAGAGAATAATGTTTGGAAAAATTGTGTGGAATTTTCATAATTAGGACTTCTAATTACATGCTCAGAGCATGAAGCCTTAGCCCATCAGCTCTTAGAATAATGATCACACTCTTCAAAGGCCCCATGCTTATGCTAGTAAGAGTTGATGGAAAGATTCCGGAAGCAAAATGTTGGTAAAAGGATCACCGATGAAGCACAATGAAGGTGCCCACCAAGAAGTTGGATATTTTCTAGATATGAACCAATTTCAACAAAAGCATTGCAGTCTCCAATTGTTGTTTGGGCTGGCTTCTTGGAAGCATATTACAGTATGTGTCAAAAACTAAAACTTGTTTTTCATGATTCCCCATTTATGATGAAGGGAGATTTTATTTTTAGAGTGATTCTCAGGCTTGGAACATTTTATAATTACAGTATTCTGATACTTATTTCTTGGTTTTATATAATATCTTTCTACTAGAGATCTCAAGATACTTATTTGGTAGTATAAGGAAATAAGGGAGAGAAAAGGAGAAGGAAAAGATTGCTCAGGGACAAATAGCCCAAGAGTATCTACAGCTAGAAATCAGAGCTATTTCTTCAGTAAATTGTTATTTGATGATGTAATAGGGACTGAAGTGTTTCTGTTTGTTTGTTTTTTGGCTGAGCCATTCAGCATGCGGGATCTTAGTTTTTGACCAGGGATCGAACCTGTGCCCCTGCAGTGGAAGCTCAGAGACCTAACCACGGAACCTCCAGGGAATTCCCAGGACTGATGTTTAATTCTGTCTTTTAATAGTACAAGCTGTGAATCCCTCTGTTTAGGGCCATAAAAATCTCTGTCTTTACACCTTATCTTATCTATCTGCCTTTTGAGACAGAATTTTTTTTTTTAATAAATTTATTTATCTTTTTTTTTTTTTGACTATGTTGGGTCTTCGTTGCTGCACACGGGCTTTCTCTAGTTGCGGCGAGCAGGGGCTGGTGGCTTCTCTTGTTGCCGAGCATGGGCCCTAGGTGCGTGGGCTTCATTAGTTGTGACACATGGGCTCAATAGTTTTGGCTCACAGGGTCTAGAGCACAGGTTCAGTAGTTGTGGTGCACGGGCTTGGTTGCTCCGCAGCATGTGAGATCTTCCCGGACTAGGGTTCGAACCCATGTCCCCTGCGTTGGCAGGTGGATTCTTAACCACTGTGCCACCAGGGAAGTCCCTTGAGACAGTGTTGATGCTTCCAGTTTAAACTTTAGGCCTGGAATTTCCTAGCAGTCCAGTGGTTAGGACTCCACACTTCCACTGAAGGGGCATGGGTTCGATCCCTGGTCGGGGAACTAAGATCCCGCATGCTAAGTAGTGCAGCCAAAACAAAAACAAAAACAAACCATTTTAGGCCTAATACATTAATTTTAACCCATTGCTTAGATCTTTTTGGGTCCTTCAGTGGAACCCCTTTATAATCTGGGAGGCAGGGCAATAGATTGGCAACCACGTGAGCAGGCTTAAACTCTATGTAGTTATTTTAAGGACTATGATTTGACCTCTGATTTATCTAAAGTTGTAAGAGGCTGTTTTATAATAGAGTCCTCTGTGTGTAGACTTGCCAAACAAACAAGTTGCCAAGATGTCAAAAATCAGTAGTATCTCAAAAGAAGCATCAGAGACTTTTTATAGCAGAAATCCTTATCATTTGATTCATCACATTTCTGCCAAAACTCTATTATAGATTTGCTTCTAGAATTCCTTTTTTAGGGAATTCCCTGGCGGTCCAGTGGTTAGGACTCAGCACTTTCACTACCGGGGCTAGATTCGATCCCTGGTGGGGTAACTAAGATCCCTCAAGCTGCGCGGCATGGCCCAAAAATATATATATTGGGTTGACCAAAAAGTTCCTTCGTTTTTAAAATAAAAATAAAAGACACATTTTTCATTTTCACCAAGAACTTTATTGAACAATATATTCACCCTTTTGTTCCACTACCTTCTGCCATTTTTCAGGCAACTTCATAATCCCACATCTTCCCAAAACTTTTTATCTTTTTGAGCAAAGAACTGTTCTAGGTGTCTTTTACAGTCTTCCAGGGAATTGAAATTTTTTCCATTAAGAGAATTCTGTAAAGATCGAAATAAATGGAAATCCGAAGGTGCAATGTCTGGTGAATACGGCAGATGAGTCAGAACTTCCCAGCCAAGTTCTAACAGTTTTTGCCTGGTCATCAAAGAAACATGCGGTCTTGCGTTATCCTGATGGAAGATGAAGTGTTTTCTGTTGACTAATTCCAGACACTTTTCACTGAGTGCTGCTTTCAGTTGGTCTAATTGGGAGCAGTACTTGTTGGAATTAATCGTCTGGTTTTCCAGAAGGAGTTCATAATAGAGGACTCCCTTCCAATTCCATCACATACACAACGTCACCTTCTTTGGATGAAGACCGGCCTTTGGTGTCGTTGGCGG
The DNA here is from genome assembly GCF_964270905.1 of Leucopleurus acutus. Taxonomy (NCBI): domain Eukaryota; kingdom Metazoa; phylum Chordata; class Mammalia; order Artiodactyla; family Delphinidae; genus Leucopleurus; species Leucopleurus acutus. The sequence goes on along the minus strand of NC_139154.1, from coordinate 87,656,053 downwards.
TGGTTCATTTCACTTGCCCCATGATCTCTTCCGTTCCACATTATTGTACACTACCCACTTCTCATCACCCATCACAATTTGTTTTAAAAACAGAACAGTTTCATTACGTTTCAGTAGAGAATTGCATGAGGAAATACAGTCAAGAAGGTTTTTTTCACTTAACTTATGTGGAACCCAAACATCAAAGCGATTAACATAACCAAGCTGTTGCAAATGATTTTCAACGCTTCATTTAGATATTTTGAGTATGTCGACTATCTCCCGCGTGGTATAATGTTGATTGTTCTCAATTAATGTCTCGATTTGATTGCTATCAACTTCAACTGGTCTACCCAACTGTGGAGCATCGTCCAGCAAGAAATCTCCGGCACAGAACTCCACAAATCACTCCTGACACATTCAATCAGTCACAGCACCTTCTCCATACACTGCACAAATCTTTTCTTGTGTTTCAGTTGCATGTTTACCTTTCTTGAAATAATAAAGCATAATATAAGGAAAATGTTGCTTTTTTTCTTCCATCTTCAATATTAAAATAGATACACAGAAATTCACCAATTTTGATAAGTTGTTTTTAAATGCAACTGATATGACAGTTGTCACAATACAATCTAACAAGATTGTTTCAAATGAAGTTAAAGACCACTAAGCAGGGCTTCCCTGGTGGCGCAGTGGTTGAGAGTCCGCCTGCCAATGCAGGGGACGCGGGTTCATGCCCCAGTCCGGGAGGATCCCACGTGCCGCAAAGCGGCTGGGCCCGTGGGCCATGGCTGCTGAGCCTGCGCGTCCGGAGCCTGTGCTCCACAAAGGGAGAGGCTGCAGCAGTGAGAGGCCCGTGTACCGCAAAAAAAAGACCACTAAGCAATACTAGAGCCATCTTATGGAAAAAAACGAACAAACCTTTTGGCCAACCCAAAACTTGTGTGTGTGTGTGTGTGTGTGTGTGTGTGTGTGTGTGTGTGTGTGTATAAAATACCTTTTTTAGAGGACTGAGATTCTATAAGGCAGGAATATCACTTCACTGAACTCTCCAGAAACTGGATAACAAATTCAGTGAAAAAGCGTGTTATTTTTCGATAGTCTAATTTTACCCCCTTTTTACCTTGAAGCTTTTGTTCGCAAAGATGCTTTGCCACTGGGAACCTTTTCCAAGTATACCTGGCATATCACGAATATCCTGCAAGTTAAGCAAATCTTAGATACCCCAGAGGTAAGAGTTTATTTCTACAATAGTGGGAGGGCAGAGAGGGGAAGAGAGGGAAGCAAGTGCGGGAAGTATGTTTGCACCAGCTCCTTGAGTCATGGACACCAAAGAGAATTCCTTTTTTTCATACTAAGAGATTATTCAGAAATATTCATGGCTTTATTGTTCCAACTCTGATTTTAATAGGTATTCCCTGTAGCTTGAGGATGTATCTTAAATTGGAGTATCCTTTTTTCTTTGCCTTTGGGATCAGAAAACAGGGATGCTCTTTCTTGTAAATTAAATAATGATCCCCTACTAGCCATGGTGAGCCCTAGGTTAACTGGCAAGCAGCTAGAAAGTATATATATAATTTGAGATGATATACTGTTTGTGAAGTCCGTGGTTCCAGCACAATTCAGTGTTCCTCTCCAAACTGCAATTTAGCTCTCACTAGAGAAATGATTCTTAAGTAGTTTGTGTCCTTTCTCACAGGGGCAATATTAGACATTTTTTTCAAGCAGATCCTAAAAATGTGAGAATTTTCCCTTCCTATGATAACGGAATAGTGTGGAAAACTCAGCATCATGTGATTTAATGCATTAAGATTAGCTGAATTGCAAGGCACTGTTATGTTCAGAAAAATAAATTGTTTGGTAACTATAGAACTTACATGGGAACTTTAGGAAAGGCCTATGTTCGCACTAAAGACACCTGAGGAACTTCTTTAAATGGAGGATGTCGCAGAAACAGCTTCTAGCCTGAAAAGGGCAGGGTTCAGGGAGGCACTGCAGCAGCCCCAGAGCAAAGTCAAGTCGTGGAGCTTCTGTGTTGCACGTTACTTACCTGTATCACCCCATTCAATCTTACAACCATGCACTGGTATTAACAGTATTTTGCAGATGAGAAACAGGCTATGAGAAGCTCAGCCTGCTGTTTAGTGGCAAAGGCAAAATTCAGTTCAAGCTCTGGCTTAGTCTCAAGGATGGTGGAAGCACACAGGGTGTGAGGTCAGCTACAGGTGCTGTTGGTAGGGTTTTTAGGAGAAGATTGCTGCTAGCAGAGCAGTAGGGGAGGGAATAAAACTGATTTTAGAGCAGGTCTGTGCCAGTAGCAGTCAGGTAGCCATGAAGGTATTAGGCGTTCAGTTCAGTATGGTTTGGTAAGGGTTCAAATGAAAGTTACAGAGAGAAAAGGAAAGGCAGAACTGTTGAAAAAATTTACTTGAAAATACAAGGGGAAATTTTAGTTAATTTGAGTGTACTTAGAAAAGAATGAATAAAATCTGTTGTCATCCAATGTTTGTCTACTTTGAAAGTTTTTCCTTTCTCACCTTTCTTGGTATTGTCTCCATATGCAGATGCCTTTGGAAATCACCCGGAGTTTTATCCAGAACCGGGATGGGACTTATGAGCTGTTTAAATGCCCTAAAGTAGAAGTAGAGAGCATAGCAGAAACCTATGGTCGTATAGAAAAGCAACCAGTGCTGCGACCCTTGGAACTAAAAACTTTTCTAAAAGTTGGTAAGTAAATTGGTGGTTTCAATAGCACACCTTCCTTTGAGGGTCACCTGTGTGTATTACGCTGTCCTCAACTTTGGGGCTTGACCTTGAACAAAGAAGACACATTCACACATTTTGTAAAGGCAGTCATGTTTCATCTGAGCCAGTACTTTAAAAATAAAATTAGAGGGCTTCCCTGGTGGCACAGTGGTTAAGAATCTGCCTGCCAATGCAAGGGACATGGGTTCAAGCCCTGGCCTGGAAGATGCCACATGCCACAGAGCAGCTAAGCCCATGCACCACAACTACTGAGCCTGAGCTCTAGAACCCGCAAACCACAACTATTGAGGCCATGTGCCACAACTACTGAAGCCTGCACACCTAGAGCCCGTGCTCCGCAACAAGAGAAGCCACCGCTATGAGAAGCCCACGCACCGCAACGAAGAGTAGCCCCAGCTCGCCGCAACTAGAGGAAGCCCACGCGCAGCAATGAAGAGTAGCCCCCGCTCGCCGCAACTAGAGAAAGCCCGTGCACAGCAACGAAGACCCAACACAGCCAAAAATAAATAAATTTATTTTTAAAAAAATAAAATTAGAGAAGTAATACCTGTTCATTATACAGAAATCATAGATTTCATTATAGAGCATAAAGGAGAAGAAAAATAAAAACCACCTGTAATCCCACCCACTATAGATGACATCATCATTAAGATTTTGGTGTATACCCTTTCAGACTTTTTTTTCTGTGCATGAAAAGGGTTTCTAGGGGCTGTCCTGGTGGCACAGTGATTAAGAATCTGCCTGCCAATGCAAGGGACACGGGATTGAGCCCTGGCCCGGGAAGATCCCACATGCCGCAGAGCAACTGAGCCCCTGCACCACAACTACTGAGCCTGCACTCTAGAGCCCGCAAGCCACAACTGCTGAGCCCGCGTGCCACAACTGCTGAAGCCTGCGTGCCTAGAGCCCGTGCTCTGCAACAAGAGAAGCTACTGCAATGAGAAGCCTGCGCACCGCAACGAAGAGTAGCCCCCACTCACCGCAACTAGAGAAAGCCTGCGCACAGCAACAAAGACCCAACGCAGCCAAAACTAAAAACAAACAAATAAATACATTTAAAAAAGAAAAGAAAAGAAAAAGAGTTTCTAAAACATGGGATCATATCTTAGCAGCTTTTTTCACTTAAAAATATATCATGAACAGCTTTCCATGTCTGTCTTCAACATTATTTTTTAAACTTATTTATTATTATAAAACATGTAATATAAAACTTAACATTTTAACCATTTTTAAGCATAAGGTTTTCTGGCATTAAGTACTTTTGCATTGTTGTGCAACCATCACCACCATCCATCTCCAGAACTTTTTCATCTTTCTCAACTGAAACTACCCATCAAATACTAACTCTGCATTCCTGCCTCCCCCCAGACCTGGTTGCCATTCTACTTTCTGTCTGTATGAATTTGACGACTCAAATTAGAATCATACAATCTTTGTCCTTTTGTGACTGGCTTATTTCACTTAGCATAATCTCTTCAAGGTTCATCCACGTTGTAGCATGTGACAAATTTTCTTTCCTTTCTAAGGCTGAACAATATTTCATTATATGTATCTACTACATTTTGTGTATCCATTCATCTGTTTGGATACTTGGATTGCTTCAACCTTTTGGCTATTGTGAATACAACATTTTTAAACAGCTTCATAAAATTCATTCATTAAGTTATCTCACTCTAGTCAATCCTGAATTTAAGTTGTTTCAAACTTTCTGCTATTATGAACAATGCTTCCTTTTATAATTAACTTCCTTTTAGACAAACCTTTATAGCCTTAATTATTTCCTAATTTATTTAGGATATTCTTTGGGGTAAATTCTTAAAAGTTAAACTGGAGGGTCAAAGATTATGTACATTTTTAGGACTTTTGATTGTTTTTGTCACACTGCCCTCCAGAAAGATTGTAATATTTCTGCAGTTTACTCCTGCTAGCCATGCATGAAAGAGTTTCTCTTTTTTATTTTTTTATTTTCTACTTTTGTCTGTGTTGGGTCTTCATTGCTGCCCATGTGCTTTCTCTAGTTGTGGCAAGCAGGGGGCTATTCTTCATTGCAGGGGGCTACCCTTCATTGCGGTGCATGGGCTTATCATTGCGGTGACTTCTCTTGTTGTGGAGCATGGGCTCTAGGTGCGCGGGCTTCAGTAGTTGTGGCATGTGGGCTCAGTAGTTGTGGTGCACGGGCTTGGTTGCTCCGTGGCATGTGGGATCTTCCCGGACCAGGGATCGAACCCATGTCCCTTGCATCGGCAGGCGGATTCTTAACCACTGCATCACCAGGGAAGTCCCCAAGAGTTTCTTTTTTTAATCTTTATTGATTTGATAGCCAAAAAATGTTCTATCATTCTTTTAATTTGCATTACCCTCAAATGTTAATGAGAGTAAATTTTCATATTAGTCATTTGTATTTGATGAATTGCTTTTGTCTATTTTTAACTTGGGTATAATAATTTAATAATGACAACTATAACAAGTAGCACTTAATGAGCACCTACTCTGTGCCAGCTGTTATTTTTAGTTCTTTACCTGTCTTTCCACTGACTAGGCTATAAGCACTGTCAGGGCAGTGAACTGTGTCACCAAGAAATTTAGAATTTAAAATTATTTTGTCAAATTCTTGTGAAATATATTTTTGGCTGCTCTTGGGAATAAGATATTTATCATGTGTTTAACTTGTTACTGCCAATGTATGGAAAGCTCTTGATTTTGATATAATTACTATCAAATTGCCCTCCTTAATGAGTTCCTAGTAGCGATGATAGTTGTTTACCTGTTGTTTCTGGGAAATCAATTATATCACTTGAAAAATAATGATAATTTTGTTTCCTATCAAATGTTTATATCTCATTGTTTTTTTCTTGTTAAATTAGCTACAACTTCAAGAGCAACAATGAATAATAGTAAAGCTAGCAGCTGAGATTTTCATTTTACTATAGTAAAACTATCATTTTTACTATAGTAAAAACTCCTCCAGCATAGCATTTTCCAACTCTGTCTTGAAGAAGAGATAGTGATAAGTATGCTGTGAAAAAAGTGTTCCATGATCTGATAAGTTTGAGAAATGCTACATACTGTATTTCTTTGCTTCTAAGACCCTTGATTCTAAGACTCCCTGAACGCTTGTTCAGTCAATTTTGTAATAACTTTTTTGCTGGGAAAAGAAACTTTGCCACATGAGAACTTCCCTGGTTGTATGATATACTCAGATCGCAGATAATGTTACAACTGGAGTAGGGAGGCAGTAGGGAGTAGTGTCTTAGAATATAATGTATCCCTCTTAGTAACTCATCCTATAAATTTGCATATTAAAAAGATCCTGAAATTAAAATACCTGTTGAACTTTATTTAACTTAAGTTTTCCCCGGTTTATTTGACCGGTCAACACTTTTCAGGGGAATACCATTAGCATTTCATAGAATTTTTCTGGGAAAAGCTGCTCTGTGTTTCACTATTAAATAATGAACTATTGGTTATTGATTTCAGATAAAATTTTTTATTATAACAGCATATCATATTCTTGGTTTATTAAGTATTTTTATTAGGAAATAGAATTGATTTTTTTTAATGTAGTTGTTTTTTAAATTATTTTTATTTATTTATGTATTATTTTTTGGCCTCACCACATGGCTTGCGGGAGTTCCCCAACCAGAGATTAAACCTGGGCCACAGCAGTGAAAGCACCGAATCCTAACCACTAGACCACCAGGGAACTCCCTAGAATTTAATTTTTTGAAATACCTTTTTTTTTTTTAAATTTTTGGCCACACCCCACAGCACGTGGGAACTTAGTTCCCCGACCAGGGATCAAACCTGTATCCCTGCATTGGAAGGGGGAGTCTTAACCACTGGACCACCAGGGAAGTCCCTTGAAATACCTTTTTACCGTCTTTTGAGAAACCTCAAAAGATGAACTGTTTTGACCCAAGTGCAATGAAATTTATTTATTTTATTTAAGTATAATTGATTTACAATGTGAGTTTTATGAATAAATGTCTAATATTGAAGTAATCTTGCCTTTCTGGAATAAATCCTGTGTGGTCTTTTTTATTTTGATATGTATTATGTAGAGTCTATTTGCTAATACTTTATTTAGGATTTTTTATTATTGATTCATAAGTATTAACTGCCTACAGTTTCTTTTTTGGAGGCTATCTTTTTTGGGGTTTTGTAATAGTTATATAGAAAATGATTTTAGAAAGCTTTGGACCAAATTAAATATCTTGGGGGGAAGGGTAAATTGGGATTTGGGGATTGACATATACACACTACTATATATAAAATAGATAACGAATAAGAACCTACTGTATAGCACGGGGAACTCTACTCAATTCTCTGTAATGACCTATATGGGAAAAGAACCTAAAAAAGAGTGGATATGTGTATATGTATAACTGATTCACTTTGCCGTACAGCAGAAACTAACACAACATTGTAAATCAACTATACTCCAATAAAAATTAATTTAAAAAAATAGCTTAGGAAATATCTGTTCCTTGAATGTTTGAAAGAATTTATTCTCTTGGACCTAAACTTTACTTGCAGGCAGTTCTCTAAAAACTTGTTTAATTTCTTCTGATTTATATTTGTACTCACGGTCTCCACCTCTTCTTTAGTCAATTTTAATTGTTTTTTTCCCCCAAAATTCTCCTGTTTTCATCCAAAATTTAAATTGTGTACATTTTTATAATTTTTGGTATAGAGGATAATCACATAACTTTTAAAACCTAGGTCTATAGTTACATACTCCAAGAATTTTTTGTCTTTTTCAAGGAACTGGCTCTTGTATTTATCTGAATGTCTGTTTTGAACTATTTTATGCTTTTGTCTGTAAAAATTTCTCCTAACTCTTTAAAATTTTTTTCTAACACTTTCTTGGAATTTTTAAATTTTTATACCTTCTGAAATTATCAGTTAATTTTTAAAATTCATATTTGATAATAACATTTAAGGTTCTTCTTATTATTAATATCTAAATAGTCTCTAATCATAGTTTAGTTTCTCTGTGTCCTCAACACTTTGTATTTAAAATTTCCAGTTGGTTGAGTTGGTTTGATTTTTATATTCTTAGCTATCAATTACTACTTTTATTATTTTGAGGTCAGAAGATGTGCCTTTTCAATTTCTATTTATTTTAGGGATTTAAAAATATTTTCTCACTAACCTAATGTATGATATTAATTTGTGCTAGCAAAGATGTTATTATTTCTCCAATGTAAAGTCTTGTATAGCTTTAAGACTTATACAACTTAGCAGAGTTGTGAGACAATTTCCTACTACAGTTATGTTTCTCTAAATGTCTTCTGATATTGCAAAAAGCCTTTGAGTATTGTAATGCAATGTTTCTGGTACATCAGAGTTATTGACGGATGTCAATGTAAATATATTGTCTAGTCCATTTGGGCTGCTATAACAGAATACCATAAACTGGGTGGCTTACAAACAACAGAAATTTATTTCTCACAGTTCTGCGGGGTGGGAAATCCAAGATCAAGGCACCAACAGATTCGATGTCTGGTGAGGGCCTGCTTCCCAGCTCAAAGACGGCCATCAGCAGTCTTCACTTTGTGTCCTCACATTACAGAAAGGGCAAGGATGTCTCTGGGGTCTAAAAGAAGGGCACTCATCTCATTCATCTGCCCTCATGACCTAATCACCTCTCAAAGCCCCCACCTCCAAGTACTATCACATCAGGGATTAGGTTTTCAATTTATGAATCTTGGGAGGATACAAAATTTGGGAGAAATTTTGGGAGAATGTAGATTCAGTATATAGCAATACTTTATCAATGTAAAACTAACTAACATTTGCCCTAAATTCATCTTTGTTCAATATTACAACAGTGACACCAGCTTTCTTTTGTTTTACATTTTTCTGATGTTTGCCATCCTTTTAAATTTTTTGTGACACTTTGTTCTTATTGAATCTCTTATCAATATTATATTGTTGGTTTTGATTTTTCTCCAATTTCAATAGTTTATCCCCTTTATTATAATTGATAGAGTTGGTCTTCTGTCTCCTTGTTTTGTTCTTCTGTTTTTTGCTAAATGGACTATGTTTTCTATGCTTAATTGTCTCCATAGTTTTGAAGGTGATACCATATGCTTATTTTTAATTCTGCTAGTATTTTACATTTTTTCAAAAGCATTCTTTAACCTGAGTTTTTCACATTTAAATCTTTGATCTTCTGGACTTTATCTTGATGTAAGTTATGAGGTAAGATTCTGCCTTTTATTTTCTTCCAGATAATTATGTAGTTGATGCACACCATTTGTTATAAGAAACACTCGTGGGATTCCCTGGTGGCGCAGTGGTTGAGGGTCCGCCTGCCGATGCAGGGGACGCGGGTTCATGCCCCGGTCCGGGAGGATCCCACATGCCGCGGAGCGGCTGGGCCCGTTGAGCCATGGCTGCTGAGCTTGCGCGTCCGGAGCCTGTGCTCCGCGGCGAGAGAGGCCACGGCAGTGAGAGTCCCGCGTACCGCAAAAAAAAAAAAAAAAGAAACACTTATATTTCTTGTACTAATTGAAAATGCCATTTTTACCTTATTTTAAATTCCTGTTCTTTTTGTATCCATTTTGGATCTTTCTGTTTTGTTTTGTTAATCTGTGTAGACATATGCCAGTACCATACTTTTTTTTTTTTTTTTTTTAGCGGTACGCGGGCCTCTCACTGTTGTGGCCTCTCCCGCTGCGGAGCACAGGCTCCAGACGGGCAGACTCAGCGGCCATGGCTCACGGGCCTAGCCGCTCCGCAGCATGTGGGATCTTCCCGAATCGGGGCACGAACCCGTGTCCCCTGCATCGGCAGGCGGACTCGCAACCACTGCGCCACCAGGAAAGCCCCACACTCTTTTGTTACTATGGATTTGTAATATGTTTTAGAACCATGTAGATTTTAAGTCTGTTTCTTTCTAGTTTCCTTGAAACCTTGACCTTTTCTTTTTTTTTTTTTTTTAACATCTTTATTGAGGTATAATTGCTTTACAATGGTGTGTTAGTTTTTTGACCTTTTCTTGATAGTCTCCCTTTTTAACCTCATCCAGCTGTCTTTTCCTCTTAGTCTGGCTGGGCTCTCCTTGTGATTCTTTTGGCCCTATTTTCATAAAAGCTGGGTCTTATTTTATTTGAGGATGCCAGACAGTTCCCTGAAACTTTGTTTTGGATAGGTACAGCAGAAGTCACTTTTCCCTTCCCTTGAGTCTTCTTGTTGGCCCCCCGCGCCTTTTTTTTCCTCATATAGTTTTTTTTTTTTTTAACTTCTTTTTCATTTCCTTTTAAAATTTGTGAACAGGGTAAGATCTGTCCAGACTCAATTTTTTTTAAAATTTTATTTATTTATTTTTGGCTGCATTGGGTCTTTGTTGCTGCGCGCGGGCTTTCTGTAGTTGCGGCGAGCGGGGGCTACTCTTCGTTGCAGTGCGCGGGCTTCTCGTTGTGGTGGCTTCTCTTGTGGCGGAACACGGGCTCTAGGCACACGGGCTTCAGTAGTTGTGGCACGTGGGCTTAAGTAGTTGTGGCACACGGGCTTAGTTGCTCCACGGCATGTGGGACCTTCCCGGACCAGGGCTCAAACCCATGTCCCCTGCATTGGCAGGCAGATTCTTAACCATTGTGCCACCAGGGAAGTCCTGTCCAGACTCAAATTTATTTTGGAATTGTACTAATCAGTCTTTTTTCTTTTCTTTTCTTTTTTTTCTTCAGGTAACACTTCCCCAGATCAAAAGGAGCCAACACCTTTCATCATTGAGTGGATTCCAGATATTCTTCCCCAATCCAAGATTGGCGAGCTGCGGATCAAGTTTGAGTATGGTCACCACCGCAATGGGCATGTGGCGGAGTACCAAGAACAGCGGCCCCCCCTGGACCAGCCCTTGGAACTGGCCCCTCTGACCACCATCACTTTCCCTTGAGGCAAAACAAAAGAGTCTTTCGCTGCTAAATTTGCACATCCCCACCCTTTGACAACTTTAAATACTAGTTAGGCACTTAGATGGCTCTGTTCCTTAGTGAACTACTCTTAGCTAAGATGCAGTTTCTCAACACATTCAAGTGGATTCTGTTGAAGAAAAACTCTTCTTGTACATATAGCCCTTTTGGTGCTGCTGTGTAGAGTCTTCATTATAAATTGGGTGGTATTCCTGGCTAGTTTTTGAAGGAACAAAAAGAAAACCAGCCCACATACCTTCTCGAAGGACTCACCTTTAGAGTTTGTTTCAACCTTTTCCTAATTCTCTAAGAAGTTAGCAGCACTTGCCTTACACCAACAGTGTTGGAAAGTTAATAATACCCTGGTTAGGGCAGAATGTTGATGATCATCCTGGCAGAATTCCAGTCATGCCCTTTTATTCTCTTCTCAAAGCACAGTGTCACTAGTTTTTCCAAATTATATCTCATGTTGGCCTAATTATAAAATTATAAACCTTTCGGGAGATTCAGGTGATAGTAAAACAGGAAAAAGAGATCCAGGTGTCAAGGCAGTATTTGACATTTCAAACTAATGCTTGTAATTGCTTGTTTTCTTGATATTTCTTTCCTTCTTTACTCTCCAAAAAGTTTAACAGGTGGTAAAATTCAATTCCTATTTTTTAATTCATTGATCACAGAATGGAGATAAACTGAAAGACACAGAATGAAAGCCTGCCTTTAAGGAGAAAAGAAGGGAATGAACATTTCCTGTTTGCCTACTACATCCCAGGCATTTTCATTTAGATTCTCATTTGATCATTTTTCTCATTTAGTCCTCATCATTCTTTGAGTTTAGCCATCACCCCTTCTTTTATAAATTTAAACAGTCTCTTTGAGATTAAGTATCTTGCTGGAAACAGCATTAAAAATGTTTCATTTTATTCCAAAGTGCATGTTCTTTCCACTGTGTCATGTTGCCTTATAATATAAATTCCTTATAATTCACTGTCCTTGGGAAGACAAGAAAAGTCCTTAGGTAGGCTTTTTGTTTTGATTGCACATAACAAAAACCCAACTCTAACCAGCTCAGGCAAAATGCGAACGAATGACTGGTTCATGGACATTAAAATAGGGCTGGACAACCATCCTGGGGTGGAGCTGGGGTGTGGCTAGGCCTCAGAACCCCTGCAGCCAGGGTCCATCTGACCCATCTCCACCTCTCCTGAGGCTTCACTCTCAGCACAGAGCATCTCCTTCTGGTAGGAATTCTGGCTCCTAATGCACCTGAAAGTATGGCTTTCACTTCCACACTAGAGCAGGACTGACTGCTCTACTCTCCCTGATCCAAAGTCCAAAATCCCCAAAAGAAAGGCTCTGCTGGGCCTAACTGGGGTGGGGGTGGGGGAGTCTGTGATCATTTTTGGTGAAAGGGGAGCTGTGCCCCTACAAGAGGGGGATGGGTAGGCAAATTAAGGGTTGTCTATCTACGATTGAGGAGCTAGCTTGTGTGGAGAGCTCCCAAGTGCTTCTGACAATGGGGAAAATCCTTGAGGAGAGTCCAGAGGTCCATGGAGAATTAGACCTGTGCTGGGCTTTAAAGGAGAGCAAGGTGGGGATTCTCTGGCAGTCCAGTGGTTAGGACTCCACGCTTCCATTGCAGGGGGCATGGGTTTGATCCCTGGTCGGGGAACTAAGATCCCACAAACCGTGCCACACGGACAAAATAAAATAAAATAAAGGAGAGGAAGGGCTTGGATAGGTATAGAGAAGAGGAGAAATTAAAACTAGGTGCGGCAGAGTGCTTTAAAAGCAAAAACACCCGAGGAAACACAGTGGTTGGCCTATTCTGAGAAGTCTTTCAACCTCAGTACTTTGAGGACATCAGTTACAGCTTTTTGATCAAGCCAAACCTGTGAGTGACAGGCAAATCCTGGCCGGGTCTAGCAGTACTTGACTCCAACCACAGGGGCCAGAAGAACCACAGGAGCCATAAGACACATGCCTGGGGCAAATAATTCACCAAAAGAGGCCCCCGCTCGAGCGCCAAGATCTTCCACCCAGGACCACCCCAGCCCACCAACACAGTTCATCAAAATCTGAAACGGGGTTCAGAGTTACATTGACCTTTTCTACATTGATACCCTCTCTACCAGGTCAAGCATGGTCCTAGGAGTACCAGTAGGGTCGCTACACCCACTCCCAGCATCCAGACACCTTTGGGACACCATCAGTATTGACCTCATTTCAGACTTGCCCCATGCCAGAAGAGTAGAGTGGTCCTAGCTACTCCCAACAGTCCAGTGTTCTTCAAACCCTGCACCCACCCATACCTACTCCCATCTGTACCATCCACTGCACACCTCCATTAGGCGTTGGAATCTCCCAGCTCTGAGGGCTGCCCGCCTGCTGCTTTCCCATGCTGCAGCCACTATTTGTGTTCTGGAGTGAGCAGCGCAAGACCCTCCAGGTCCACACAGCCTCCTGTCTACTGCACAGACAGACGGACCATCCTCAGACTGAGTGTATTGATGGGTCTGAGATGGATGGCATCTTAACTCCTCCTCCAGGCAACATGGCGGGGGGCCCTAACATGATGGGCGTCATGAGAACAGCTTGCTATTCCTACACCCAGAACACTTTGGTTCACACCTGCCTCTACCAGAACTGCTATCATCTCAACAGCTTGCTACTTACTATTTAGAGGAGCGATAGGCCACTCAGAGGCCTCCAGAAAATCTGACTCCAAGAAGCACCCAAGTGGAGTTCTGTAGGCCTGCCACCTGGCTCTCTCAAGGTACCAGATGTCATCAGCTCTGTGACTTTCTGGCCCTAGCAATTTCCAGTCGCATATGTCCACCCCATCTTTCACTGATTCTTGTCATGTCTGATCTGCCAATTACTTCCCTTCCCTCCAGCCCACATGTGCATACACATGCACCCACACCAGCCCCCAGGCCTGGCCACTTACAGAGTGCAACCTGTATATGTCATCCAAGAAGCACTCTGCTGTCACTGCCTGGTGTCCCATGTCAGAAACAGGCCAAAATTTGCCCTCCACTAGAATTCAGAGAAATCCCACTCTATGTGCTGAAGGTGAGGGAATGGGCAGGGACTGCCCTCCTCCAGCCCTTCGAGTGAATGGACCCTCTCAGGCAAAAGTCACAGACAACACAGAAAAGTCAGTCACAGAGAACAGCCCTTGTGTCTATTTTTTTGGTGAATTTTCCCAAGATGGACCTGCTTCCCCCCCTCAACATACTCTTTTTTGTTTTTTAATCTCCCAGATTCTGATTTCCTAGTTTTCTTCCTTCACATCTTGTGATATTTGCTGATACTCCGTATTTGATCCTCTTTTTAGACCTCCTTACAGGGAGTTCCCTGGTGGTTAGGATTCCAGGTTTTCACTGCCGTGCCTTGGGTTCAATCCCTGGTCGGGGAACTGAGATCCCACAGGGCACGTGGCACAGCCAAAACAGAAAACCAAAACCTCCTCCCTATCCCAGCCCTCCCACCATCCAGCGCCACAAGCTCCCTTCACATCTTTCTACCATCCCACCTGTATCACCAAGGGAGCAGGGTGACATGATAACAACAGTTCTTTAGTGTGCATAGGAATCACCCAGGGATCTAGTTAGAAAGCATATTCTCATTCAGAAGTTCCAGGGTAGGGTCCAAGACTCCGCATGTGTAACATCAAGCTGAATAAAGAAAGTTGATGGACTGAAGAAACACTGCTGGACTGCAAGCCTCACTTTGAGTTGCAGGACCTAATACCTGAGCAGGTGCTGACCCCCACCTTTCATTGGCAGTGCTGGAGGTCGGTGACACTCTGCAACTAGTGGCCCTTGCATATAACCAGGTGTTTCAAGGCAGCATATTAGTCTGGGCTGCTTTATGGCACACTCCTGCAAACCTGATCCAACTGATGGAGGCAGTAGCCATGTTCCTAGGAACTAGTTCCCATCGACAGTTACAGAAGTACAAAGCCAGTCTGCTACCATATATGTTCCCTGCCGTTTTTCGCCCTTCTCCCTAGACCACCATCTTAAGGTTCAGATTTTAACCCCTGGGTTCAAACTCCCACTCTGCTACCCGCTTATTAACAGTGCAAGCTTGGGCAAATTATTTAACTCTCTGAGCCCCAGTTTCCTCGTCTGGATGATGTGCAGAGTAAATAAGATAGTCTGTTAAACGCTTATTAAATACTATTACCCTTTCGTCTCACCTGTTCTGCACTTCTCTCTTCTACCGTGTTTTCTTATTTATTTACTTTTGGCTGCGTTGGGTCTCCATTGCTGTGCGCAGGTTTTTTCTAGCTGTGGTGAGCGGGCGCTACTCTGTAGCCGTGCGCGGGCTTCTCACTGCAGTAGCTTCTCTTGTTGCAAAGCACAGACTGTAGGTAAGGCAGGCTCAGTAGTTCTGGCTGGCAGGCTTAGTTGTGGCGCACAGGCTTAGTTGCTCCGCAGCATGTGGGATCTTCCCGGATCAGGGCTCGAACCCGTGTCCCCTGCATTGGCAGGTGGATTCTTAACCACTGCCCCCACCAGGGAAGTCTCTACCGTGTTTTTCTAACTTGGCTTTGCTGCTTTTTGTCCCTCCTTAAGAGCTTTTGTACTTACACTGACATACAGCAAGATTAAAGTAAAAGAAAGTCTGGAAGTAAATATGAAAAGGGGTACTGCTATTCCTTATCTTCATATCTTTTCCTTTATTTTTCCCCCCCAAATTTTCTATAGCAATATAACTTATGTTGATAAGTTTGAGAAAAGGCGAGGTTTTAACCTTAAAAGAAGGGGCATAATAATCAAGCTTCCACACTGTACTAAAAAAAAAGAGGAAGAGAAAGGCTCCCGGCGCCGAGGGCGGGGGCTGGTCACGCGGCAGCCGCCCCCTCGGCTCCGCGAGCTGATGTCAGTCACGTTCTCCTCTCGCCCGCTCCGCCTTTTCCGGCGGGTTTGGTGCTTTTCTTCCACCAGGCGGCGCCGCAGGACGTTCTGTTGCGGACGTCTCTTGCGCAGCCGCATTAAACCCCAGGACACGTCACCACCTTCGCGTCTTTTCTGGAGAGCGCGGGAAGGCGAGAGCTGGAGGACGGTGACGTCACCGGGGTTCCCCGCGTGGCTCGCGGGGGCGGGGCCGGGGACGTGGCGCGCGCCGGGCGGCGGCGGGGGCGGGGGTTGGCGCCGAGCGCTGGCCCGGCCGGGACTGACCGGGCCGCACCCGGCGACGAAGCTCAGGCGCTGCCTCGTGACCCACTGTGGGGCTGGGGTGGGCCGGGCTGCGGGAAAGGTGCTGACGAGGCGAGCTGGGAGGGGAGGGGTGCCGGCGGTCCGGCGCGAGGCCTTCCCGAGGTCGTTAGGCGGCCGGGCCCCCAGGCGTGCCCCAGGTGCCTTCAGATCAGCTCTGAGGTCGGGCACCGACTTCCTGGCACCCTCGCGCGGGCGGGGCCGATCCTGGACTCCTGCCCACGGGTCCGCCGGGGCGGCGGGGCACGTGGGGCCGGGCCGCACCCTGAGCTGCAGACCGCGCGGCTCTGCGGGGAACGAGCAGCTGCGCCCGGGGACCCGGGCCCCTCCCGTTTTCCCGGTATTGGCCGAGCCTCACCCTGGCTGTCTTGCCAGGTGGGGAACGAGAGGGAGCGTGGGCTCTAGCCAGCCTGTTTGCCCTGAGCGAGTCGTTCATATCTCTGTCGATTTTCTCCTTTGCAAAATATCCACTCCACAGACTCACTAGTCTGGTCCAGCACGTGGTAGTCGGTCAGTCAAAATATAAAAATTGCTTTTCCACTTTTTCTCACCGGGTCCTTAGAGCCACTTTTCAGGGGCATTAATCCCAGGGTAGTCCTTAAAACAAAAGGCTTTGTGTGGTTCCCTGTACTGATTTTTAATGGAGAGAAGCTTCCCTTTTCCTAGCATGAGCTCCACAGCCTGCCCAGTGCGTTTGGAGGAAAAGGCAGAGGGTTCATCCATGATCTGATGAGTTGAACCTGGGGTCTGGTCAGAATTTAGGGAAGGGTGGTTGGGGGGATTTTCTCTGGGCCCAAGCATCTGTGATACTGCTGAAGTGAGAAGCCGCAGGATTTCCTGCTGGGAGCCCTGTCTAGGGCACACTCTGCCTTGTGGCACCCTTCAGTTGTCTTTCTCCTCTAGCTGCCCCTTCCTGGAATTTTTCATCTCGTGTTACACTGCTATGGTCAAGACATCTTTCCTGGAATGGCCCGAGCCCTGGGGACAAGCTAGCCTCCAGTAGTTGATAGGAAGTTGGTCTGAGTGAACAGAACGCAAGACTATCTCCTGGAAAGAAGAAAACTAATGTATCCTGGAGTGCTTATTTAGCATGTATCGGAGACTGTATTTGCCTTTTCACACAAGTTATCTCATTAGATTCCCACAGCTGGTCGTGTGAGCTAGGTGGAATTATCCCTTTATATAGAGGAGGTTCAGCAGGGTAAATGGCGTGCATCACATCTTACAGCAAGAATATGGTAGACGAAGTGCTCTCAGAGGCCATACTAAAGTTCCACTGCAGGACTCCGGCAGGAAAGCGGCAGTACCTAGTCAGCCTTTTTCTGGGGTATGAGAAGCTCAGGACCATCTAGAAGGTATGAGTGAAGGCATATTACACTAAAGGCTTCCCCTCTCTATCCCCTGTCTCTTGGCCACCCCTGCCATTTGTATCAAGGCAAAACCAGGTAAAGCGATGGCACACTTAAGGTACCCTTTGAGACTCTAGAAGCCCCAAAAGTCAGAGAAAGACCAACCCCACCCACACACTTTGCCTTGGTCATGGATGGGTTAATGGAAGGACTCTTGTGTATCAGACTTGGGCCTTTTTTTAGCACCATCTGGCAGGAGCCACCTCTCCTGCACCTGCTCTATCTACAAACCATTGCTCATTTGCCAGTCGATGGTGCGAAAGGCAGAAATGTGGTGCCTGTGTAAGTTAGATTCACTGTTACCTCCAGGGGGGTCTGTGTTCTCTGTGTTATGTCCTGAGAATGGCAGCCCATACTCACTGCTAAGTTGTATGTGGAACTGCAAGAGACAAAAGAAAGACAACAAACGCGGAAGTCCCCTTTCCATTTTCTTTTCTTTTCTTTCTTTTTGTAAATTCTTGAACTTGGCTAGAGCAAAAGATAGAGAAATTCCCAAGATAAGGTAAACTAATAAGGGCCCAGGTATTTTGGAGTCATTCCTCAAAACCCAGCGCTTTGTAGGTAAATACTCTTTGGTTTTGAGCAAGGCAGATAGCTTTTGTGTTTTAGATCAAGAGAGCAGATGGGGGCTTCCCTGGTGGCGCAGTGGCTGAGAATCTGCCTGCCAATGCAGCGGACACGGGTTCGAGCCCTGGTCTGGGAAGATCCCACATGCTGCGGAGCAACTGGGCCCGTGAGCCACAATTACTGAGCCTGCGCGGCTGGAGCCTGTGCTCCGCAACAACAGAGGCCGCGATAGTGAGAGGCCCGTGCACAGTGATGAAGGGTGGTCCCCGCTTGCCACAACTAGAGAAAGCCCTTGTACAGAAACGAAGACCCAACATAGCCATTAATTAATTAATTAATTAATTAATTGTAAAAAAAAAGCAGATGCGCCTTGTTAGTTCACCCTGGGCCACTTTAAATGGAGGGTGTTTTTTTTCTTCCTCTTTGCTGCCAAAGCAGTCCTTTCTATACTGTCACAGGAACTTACTGAAATCTATAAGGCATGGGCCCTCAGGTGCTTATTTGGAGAAGTGTCTTCTATTTTGTCAATGTAGCTTGTATACCTAAGTGAAAGGAAATAAGTCTGCTTTCAGACCAGTAAAACCCACATGCAATGGATGATTAGCTCTCCATGAAAGTAAACCTAGAACGTGTCTGTAAATTTGTTGCCCAAATGTTTGAGGACACTCTGAACACTAATCAGGTGTCTGGGAGCAATCTCAGGAAAGAAGGGCTGGAAAGTGGTTGTAATTTAGGTTAAGTTATAAAGCAGTTTGGAGAACTGAGCAGAAAGGACTTGGCCATCCTCTGAAGTAAAGAAGTGGGCCTGGTACTGCCTGAGGAAGGGCAGGTCTTGACTAAGGGGACTTGAGCGCTGTGATTGCCTTGGTCAGACTGCTCCTGTAGCAGGGAAGGGGGGCCCTGCCGTAAAGGAGAGAGGTGACTTTAGGTCGGTTACTTTTGTTCTGAGTCCCTGTTAACCAAGCACTCTTTAGCCCATGAGGAAAAGATCAGCTAGTCAGGCTAATTCAAGCATTCTAGTCCATAGAATGTCCACTGTTCCTTGGTATGCATCAGTACACTGGCATTTGGTTTATATGCCCTGCGACCTCTGTGTGAACTTGGTTAATAGGTATTTGAGAGGTGGTCCCTTCACATGGGACAGCCTGAAAGTGTAAGGCCCAGATCTGGGTCCTTGTTCAATTCAGCAAGATAAGCACTGCTAAGTGGGGATCTGTGGGAAAGAGGGTAGAAGGAAGGGGAGCAGGGACAGGAAGCCAGCTTTGCCAAGGAAATACTACCCTTGTCTTATTGTTGACCTTCCTGTTGCAGTCACATTCAGGAAAATTATATTATCAGCATAAGGCAGAAGGTGCTAAATTCTAGATGAATGATGCAGGCATTGAGTGCTGTGGTTTCAGAGGTAGGGGAGATTACTGTAGGAGGTGAAAGGATGGTGCTACAGAAGAGTTCGGTAGGACTTGACAAATGGATACGATTTCAATAGGTGGAGATGTTGGAGGTGGAGAAGAAATACCCACTGCCGTTTCAGTGAAGTTCCCCTCTAGAGCTGATATAAAATACATGGTCATCTGATCTCTTAGCTGTTAGATAAAAAACACTGTTGTGGCAGAAGAGGGAGTGGTAGGCTCCAGAGAAAAGGAAGGAAAATCAACTGTTCATTCAACAGTTTGTTCGTTTAACATTCATCGAGTTTCTACTACGTGCCAGGCGCTGAGCTGTGTCCTAGGGATATAGAAATGAACAAAACAGACAAAAGCCCTACCTTCAAAAAGTTTACATTCTAGTGAGGAGAAAGAAAGACTATGAAAGGAAGGAAGGAAAGAAGAGAAGGAAGGAGGGAGGGAAAGAAGGAGGGTTAGATGAAGGGCTATACAGTATGTCAGATGTGCTGTGGAGAAAATTAAAGCAAGGGGTGGGGAGGTTGGAGGATGTGCTGAGGTGTTTTTCTTCTAAATTTTTAATGAATTATGTGCAAGCTAATATAAAAGTAAAAGTACACATAGTCTTTGATCATTTTCTGTGAGTTGGGGGAGCTGACCAAGTTGTGACCGAGGAGATAAAATTTGTCTGTGAATATGACCCACCGCCTGCAGAAAAATAAGCCACGATCTGTGAATGGAACACTTCTTCTGAAAGGCAGAAAAACCAGATGCAATGATAGAGGAAAACAGAATTGTACCCTGAACCTCTAAATATGGTTCTAAGAAAATAGGTGTTGACCTCGTGAGATGTGATAGAGCTAAGCGGGGAAGAGGAAAGAGCTAAAGAGGCACCTTCTCTGCTCTTTTTCCTGCTTGGGGGTTGGGGGAGGGGAGGGGGGGAAGTCAGGTCTTGAGACAGGGTGGCGGTGGAATCTGCAGAGACCACGTGTGTTTCCTCAGGAGGTTCCTTGTTCACAGATGGGGCTGTGAGGCTGGAGATACGAAGTTGAGGAGGGATCTCAGCCTGCCCACCTTGTGTGTCACAGCACTGTTTTCCGACCAAGGCTTTCAGAGCTATAAAGTTTATCATCCTCCTTCCTGGTGCCACATGTGAAATTGGGACGAAAATATTGGCATTCTGAAAATGTTTTGATGAGCATGATAAGACAGAATAGTCAAGGCAGTAGAAGCTTGTGGTTGAGGAGGGAGAGCTCAAAGGTGGATAGTGTGACTACGAGTGTTAACAGACAGTACCCACTGGAACAAGGCTGAGGGATGTACAACAGGGCCTCAAAAGTCTGCACCGACCTGCAAGTGTCAAAGTCCGTAGTCATCTCTGTTCTCTTTGAAGCTGGGGAAGTGGGTGTGGCCCGTAACTGAACTTGGCTCAGCTTACGTTCCTGGCTTCACCTCTCCCCTCCTCTTCCCCCCTCTGTTAATGATAAGGTTGGGGGAAAGTTAAAGGACTTCCTCTGTTGGGGGGGGGGGGAATGGGGATGACACTTGTGTTCTTGGCTATCTCTGTTCCTCTCTAGCTCTGGCCTTGGGCAAGTCTCTCTCCCTCTTGGAGTTCTGGCTTCCTCTTCTGTGCGAGAAGGACTTGAATTGATCCCTGTTGTTCCCTTAGACATTCTGTAAAGAGATGGAGGCCTCTTCATTTATAACCCAACCTCTTCATGTGGACAGAGGTTGGTCACTTAAAGATAATTAGGTGTCCTTCTTTTCTGAACAGTGTTTTCCCTTTTTGCTTCCTCTGCACAGAAGAGGCAGTGGGTATAAGCACAAGAGAAGTTCTGTGGGGACCTGAGAAGTGGCATCTCACCCAGACACAATAATGGGCAGTGGACACCACCAACTTTATAGTCTCAGTCTCTGGTTTTGAAGAATCTTCAGGTTGACCAATGATTTCTGCATGTGGTCTGGCAGTGCCCATGAGACATGATACATATATCCATACTCTTTGATCTAAAAACGGCAGCCCCCTTTCTCCTGTATGATGTACCCATCCTGTGTCCACCCATTTCTTTCCACTCCCACTGGTACTACCTTAGTTCAGCCCATTTTCGTCTCTTACCTCAGTCACTGCAGGTGCGTCCATGGTCTTCCTGCCTCCACTGTAAGCCTCTTCAGGTCTTCCCCGGAGATGCCTGTCTCCTATGCAGACCTGGTCATGTTACTCCCCTGCTTAAAACCCATCAGCGGCCCCTCATTGTCTTCAGATATTTATTGGCAACTAATATGTATCTACCAGTGTCTCTGAGCCCCATATGGGGGACAAAACAAACGTGAGACCCAGCCTCTGCCTAAGCATGACAGCAAGAGCCTTGGTCACCTGGTTCTAATTTCCTCATCCACCCTCGTCTCTTCCACCCCACCCTCTATTCTCCATGCACACAGCCATGTCTACTCTCTCTCTTCTACCTTTGCACATGTTGGTCTCACTGCCTGAACATTCTTTCCTTCCCTTGCTTCCCATGGCTGGCTCGTATTTACTCTTCAGGTTTTCTGCTCGAGCATCACAGTCTCTGATCACTCTTTCCTAACTCTCTTTGTGCCACCACGTTTGGAACAGGGCAGGCACACTCTGTGCAAACATCCACATACTGCCTTACTGTTAAGTGTTGGTGTTCTTGGCTCTCCACCATTTAACCGTAAACTTCTCAAAGACAGGGATCTGGGTCTTATGCACCTTTGCATTCCCAGTACCTAGCATAGTGCTTGCAACCTCAGAGGTGTTCTATAAATGTTTGTTGAATGAGTAACTGAATAAATTAATTAACGTATGAGTGCCCTGTGTAATCCGGAGCTTGACAAACCTGGAGTACAGGGCCCTGGCCTACGCTCTCCTTTTAATGGATCCTTTTTTATCTTGCAGTTCTTCCAGGGAGATGGCTTATAGTGTTCAGTATATAGCCTTATACTGTTATGCTGAACTGTTATGCGGGTAGCAAAGTCCATGGGGCAATGGGGAATTCACAGGTGATCTTCAGAATCACAAGCAAAATGGGGCCTACCACCTTATGCTGTAATGCTTGTACCCTGAGTTTGTCAAATCTTTTTTATTTTTTAACAATTTCTTTTCTTTTTTTCTTTTTACCTTTTTGACTGCGTCCGGTCTTAGTTGCAGCACACAGGATCTTTGTTGAGGCGTGTGGGATCTTTTGTTGTGGTACACAGGCTTCTCTCTAGTTGTGGCATGTGGGCTTCAGGACGTGTGGGCTCAGTAGTTGTGGCGCTTGGGCTTGGTTTCCCCGCAGCATGTGGGATCTTATTTCCCCAACCAAGGATCAAACCCACGTCCCCTGCATTGGAAGGCGGATTCTTTACCACTGGACCACCAGGGAAGTCCCTGAGTTTGTCAAATATTATTGTAATTTTGGTCCAAGGCTGTTTAAGTCAGGGCCCTGGGAATTCCCTGGTGGTTCAGTAGTTGGGACTCTGTGCTTCCACTGCAGGGGACGCAGGTTCGATCCCTGGTCGGGGAACTAAGATCCCAGAAGCCTTGAGGCACAGCCAAAAAAAAAAAAACCGACAGGGCCCTGCTGCTCAGGATCCATACATGGAGCCTTCCCCAAGCCATATTCCTTGAATCGATTCATAGCCCCATGTTCCCACGTTCTTCTTTACCTGGAAGAAAATCTACCTGTTATTAATGGAAATGGGTGATTTTCATACGCGCTTTTGAGCTGTCTTTTGCAAGCTGACAGATTTCTGAGATTCTCAAGGACACAATCTGGCAGTTTCCCATCTGTCGATTAGCTTATATTTTTCAGTGACAAACTGTGTTTCAAGCCAGGATGTCCTGACAGGAAACCTGAGAAACACAACACTCCTTCCTGCCAGTGTGTTTTGTATGTATGTGTGGAAGCCACAGTGGTACAGTAGCTTCTGGCTGCTGCTTTCAGTCTGTGGCGTTCCTTATTCTCAATCTGGTTGGGGTTTTCCTCTGAGAATAAGCCAGCACAGAATGAATCTCATGGTAGCATTCGTGGTGATGCTGTACACCGTGTAATAGGGAGCGGTCCTGCAGTCTCCGTAGGGCCTTCTGCCCCGTGTTCCCAGCAAATTTAGTATCACTCGCTCGATGGCAGTGTTCTGGCCCAGCACCCTCAGGGGAAGTATATGGTATGGTTCTAGACACCTGACTCCTTGCCAAGCTCAGTGTCACTGAGAATGACTTGCTTTTAGACTCACATTTGATTTGAGCAGAACCTTTCATTGAATGCACCTGACATATGTCTCAAATTTCCTGCATATGAGCCAAGGAATTGTAGCTAATGAAAGCTGAACGCTCTGACACTGTTAGAACTAATTAACACCCTAAAAGGTTAGAGAATCTTGTGTGGAGTACATTACCTAGAGCTTGAACTCTGACTCTGATCTTTGTAATGTAAAAGCTGTTTCCCCAAAATCTTAAAAAAGGGAGAGGCTGGAGAAAGCCATTCTTGTACATCATATTTCTGACACACAGCTAACCATGAAAATGTCCACAACTTAGTGGTATACTTGTTACCTTGCAAATGGATTTAAAGAACAAAACGAACGAGTCCAGACACATTAATGAACTGAAGGTGCCCTAACAGGGTTATTAGAGATTGAGGGCTGGAGCTGAGTGTCATGTTTGTTTTTGTCCCCAGCCCAGGGCCTCGGACAGCCATGGATACACATTAGGTGTCGATTGACAGTCACTGAATTACTAAATGGAAATTTACTGGGGCCCTCTGCTCTGCTAAACTCCACACACAAATAGACCTGCCCCGTGGGATTCTTAGCAAGAGCAGATATTTTATGAGAGCTGTCGCTCCGAGTTGATTGGATAGACAAAGTGGAACCAAGGGATTGTGTTTTTAAAACCAAATACATTTACTCTGCTAAATTTTACAACTGGGATGTTCTACTTTGGATGAAGTTGGACAAAATGACCTCTAACTTGAGGTTTGTAGGTTCAGGAAAATATAGTTGGGTTTTTTTGGGGTTTGTTTTTTTTTTAAGACACTGAAATGAACCCAGCAGGCGAACTGGCAGGAAGTCAGACTGCAGCCCTTGCCTGAGAGGATGACACAGGCCAAAGGAGAGAAGGAAAACAACAAGGCAGCCAGAGCTAGTAAGTCCTTTTACAAAGTTTTGCAGAGCTTTCCAGGTTTTTCTGGAAAAAGGAAGAAAAGAAAGAGTAAAGGGCAGGAAGAGGATTGGTTAACAGCTGGCTACAGAAATGCTGATGAGAGGATTTGTGTATTGGTTTTGTTTTTCTAAGTCAGGGATAAGGAAAGAGGTTGTGCTTGGCTTGGCGCAGTGTGCTGGCCAGGCGGTCTTCCTGGTCTGTGTGCTGACGCTGTTGTTCCAGCCACCGGAGGAGTGCAGAGGCCTGCTGCCCTGCGTGTCCCATTGAAAAGCGGATGCAGACTGCCTTCCAAAGATGTCTAAGGCGTGTGGAAGAGCAGAAAGGACAGGAGTTTTTTTTAATTTTATTCTGCTTTTAAAATGCTTATATGTATTTACTTTTTTGGATTGGTAATTCATATACATGGCTCAAAACTAAAATAGTATAAAAAGGTGAATAGTGAAAAGTCTCTCTCCTGTTCCTGTGCCCCATCTGTCCATTTCCCCCATCCCAAATAGATAACTCTGTTACTAGGTTTTTGTTGATCCCTCTAATGATGTTTTTATGCATATACAATCTAAAACAGGCATATACTCTTCTTTACTCCATTCTAACATAAATGGTGCCATGCTGTGCACACCTCCTGCACCTTGCTGGGTTTTCCCCTGACTTAACACTTATGTCTTGGAAACATTTCCTTATAAGTGTATAGAGAGCATTCTCATTTTTATTTCTACGGCTGCAGAGTTTTACATTGTATGAATGTACTGTAATTTAACTGGTTCACCTGATGGACAGTTAGGTTATTTCCAGTCTTTTGGTATTACAAATGACGGCATGGACCTTAAAAACAGATGTACCGGGCTTCCCTGGTGGCACAGTGGTTAAGAATCAGCCTGCCAATTCAGGGGAAACGGGTTTGAGCCCTAGTCCGGGAAGATCCCACATGCTGCGGAGCAACTAAGCCCGTGCGCCACAACTACTGGGCCTGCGCTCTAGAGCCCACGAGACACAACTACTGAGCTCGCGTGCCACAACTACTGAAGCCTGCACACCTAGAGCCTGTGCTCCGCTACAAGAGAAGCCACCACAATAAGAAGCTGCGCACCGCAACAAAGAGTAGCCCCTGCTCACCGCAACTAGAGAAAGCCCGTGAGCAGCAACGAAGACCCAACGCAGGCAAAAATTAATTAATTAATTTTTTAAAAGCAAAAAAAACAGATGTGCCTTCAAATCCTAGTCTGATGCTTGATTTTAGGCCTTCAGTGCCTCATCCATAAAATGGGGATTATTTTATATTTTTATTACCTGTCCCATAACATTATTGTGAAAGATTAAATAATATACAAAGAACTTGAGAGATAGTAGGTGCTCAGTGAAAAAATATACAACTGGGCATATTAGAATTTAATCTTGAAAAAGAAGATACTTTGATTGTTCCTAATTAAATAATCACATAAATTTAAATACTGTTTTTCAGAACCAATGCACGTTTATTGTTTAAAAAAAATCCAGATGAGTAAAAAGAAGAAAATATAGATAGCCTATAATTGTACCACTGAAAAAAATTACTACTAGCTTTTGATCTGTCTTTCAAGTTATTCCTCTAACCAAATGTGCATATAATATACAATTCTGAATGGAATGGTACTGTACATGCTTTTTTGTTGCAATCATCGCTCCGTGTCATAAAATATTTTTCTCATTGTTTTAAATGACTGCCTAGTATGTCATCCTTTGGATTTACAATAATTTACTTAAAATTCTGTCTGGGTAGATATTTTTACACGTAAATATTTAGTCTTTCTGGAATTAATGGTGATACATGGTATGAGGTAAGTAATCTAAATTATTATTATTTTTTTACAAATGGGTAGTTAGCAAATTGCCCAACATCACATCCTTTACTGAACAAGCCACACTTACCCCACCAGTTTGAAATGCTGTCTTAATCATATTCTGAATCCTTATATATGTATAGATGGATTTGACTTTAGACTTTATTCTGTTCTGCGGATTGGCTTCTCTATTCTCATGTAGTAATCACAATTTCATTAACGTACGCTTAAATATCTACTGGTATAAGTCCTTCTTCATTACAGTTCTTTTTTCAAGAATGTATTGGCCATTTTGATTTTCTTATTCTCTCAGAATGTTAGAATAATTTTTCCAGATTCCAGAAAAATGGAATTGGATGAAAAATTGCATTATATTTAATTTATACATCCATTTGAGGATGTATTTGTTTCCTATGGCTGCTATAACAAATTACCATTACCACAGACTTTATGGCTTAACAACAGCGATGAGAAATTAATTCTCATCGTTCTGGAGGCCAGAAGTCTGAAATCAGTGTCACTGGGTAGAACTGAAGGTGTCAACAATACCACACTCCATCTGGAGGCTGTAGAGGAGAATCAGCCCATTCATTGCCTCTTGTTTCTGGTGGCTACTGGCCTTCCTTGACTTTGAAGATACTTTGATTGCTCCTAATTAAATAGAATAATCACATACATTTAAATACTTTTTTTTAGAACCAATGCATGTTTATTGTTTTTAAAAAAATCCAGGTAAGTAAAAAGAAGAAAATATAGATAGCCCATACTCGTCCCACTGCAAAAAATTACTGCTAACTTTTGATCTGTCTTTCAAGTTATTTCTCTAACCAGATGTACATATAACATAAAATTCTGCATCACCCTGATCTCCGTGGTCACATCATCCCCTCCTCAGTGTGTGTCAAATCTCCCTCTGCCTCTATGTCATAAGGGCACCTGCGATGGCATTTGGGGCTCACTTGGATAATCCAGGACAGTCCCCTCATCTCAAAATCCTTAATTTAATCACATCTGCAAGGACTGTTTTTCCAAATAAGGTAACATTTACAAGTTCCAGAGATTAGGACGTGTATATCCTTTGAGGGCACCATTTCTCAGTTTACCACAGAGAAAAATTGACATCTTTGTAATTGGGTTATTGTGATTTATAATAAAAAAATATATTTGTCTTCATCCCATTTCTAAAATGCTTGGAATTTTTTTCTAAATGATAAGAGCAAAAAAGTGTCTTGTTATTCATAACAATCCCCTTTGAACCACACTGGAGTTTATGTGTATTTGTTTTTTTTTTTTTAAGATTTTTTTGATGTAGACCATTTTTAAAGTCTTTATTGAGTTTGTTACAATATTGCTTCTGTTTTATGTTTCGGTTGGTTTGTTTGTTTTTTTTGGCTGTGAGGCATGCGGGATCTTAGCTCCCCGACAGGGGATCGAACCCACACCCCCTGCATTGGAAGGAGAAGTCTTAACCACTGGACTACTAGGGAAGTCCCCTGGAGTTTATGTTAATGAGGTGACTTTTGGAAAGCATCTAAGGATGAGGGCTGGTTGCCAGGGGAACCAACCAAGTTATTAGAAGGTTGGAACTTTCAGTCCCACCCACCAGGAAGGGGAGAGGGGCTGGAGGTTAAGTCAATCACCAATGGCCAATGATTTAATCAGTCATACCTATGTAATGAAACCTCCATAAAAAGTCCAAAAGGATGAGATTTAGAGAGCTTCCAATTTGCTTAATCAGAATGTGTCTATTTGCCAGGAGGGTGGCATATGCCAAACTCCACGGGCACAGAAGTTTCTGTGTTCTGGACCCTTCCAAACCTTGCCCCATGCATCTCTTCATCTGACTGTTCATTCCTATCCTTTAATATCCTTCGTAATAAACTAGTAATCTAGTAAGTGAATTGTTTTCCTGCATTCTGTGACCCACTGTAGCAAACTAATTGAACCCAAGGAGGAGGTCATGAGAGCCTCCCAATTTATAGCTGGTCACTCAGAAGCACAGGTAGCAACCTGGACTTGCAACTGGTGTCTGAAGTGGGAGCAGTCTTGTGGGACTGAGCCCTTAACCTGAGGGATCTGATACCACCTCCAGGAAGATAGTGTCAGAATTGAGTTAAATTGTAGTCAGTGTCCACTAAGAATTAGAGAAGTATTTGGTGGTATTGGAAACACACACATTGGAATAATATTTAGTTTTTCCATGCAAATCAGAATGTTTCTCTAGTTATTCTTTTAAGTCTTTAGGTAATGTTTGATAGTTTTCTTCACATAGGCTCTGCATGTTTCTGAGGGTTTTGGGTTTTTTTTTACCATTATATTTTCTAACTATATTATTGGCATATAGAAAATCTATCACTTGTGTATGTTTATTTTGTAGATATTTTGTAATTGGGATATACATAATCAAGAATTTGCCTATTAATGCTAGTGGTTTTTCAGAAATTTTTCTAATATTTTCAGGTAAAGTAGCATATCATCTGAAAATATTGACACTTCTGTCTTCTTTCAAATATCTTATTTCTTTTTCTTACTGCAGTGGCTAGAATTTCTAGAACAGTGTTTTAAAATAGTGAGCATTCTTTCCTTGTTCTAGCCTTTAAAGGAATAACTCTAGAATTACTCCATTGAGTATCATCAAACTATTGGTTTGCAAACTTTTACAAGACAATTCTATGATCTTTCAGGCATAAAAAAAGAGGTCTTCTGTCAATGCCTTTGCTTCTAGATTTGAAATTAATTAGACCAGTGCTAAACAAACAAACAAACAAAACCCAACTAATTCACTCTTTCCTGCTTTGTTACTGAATTGTAACAAATTGTTACTTTTAGAGCTTAGACTAAAGCAAGAAGTGCCTACTCTGTAACCTATACTTTAGAGGACCCCATGTATCACAAACACATAAAATAATAAATTATTTAAAGAACTCACAGGAATCTCTGTCACTCAGGATCCTGTATTCAGTTCCAGTCCAGTCCCTCTCATAACCCTAAACACCTACTCTTATGACTAACTGTATTCAGGCCTTTGGAAACACTCTTCTCCACCTGTTAACCTGTGTCCTCAACACGAAAGGGGATTGCATCCAGATGCTCTGAAGGTTGTGGGTTGTGTGCCTCTGTGTTGGAAGATTGCTTTGGGGTTCAGGGAAGATATGAGGAACAGACCACTTTATTATGAGAAAAAACAAATTAATTGTTGGATCCTTCTCAGCTAGCAGGAGTATTAGTTTCCTATTGCGGCTGTAACAAATTACCGCAAATTTAATGGCTTAAAACAACACAAGTTTATTATCCTACAGTTCTGGAGATCAGAAGTCCTAAAACTGAGGTGTCAGCTGGTCTCGGTTCCTTCTGGAAGCTCTAGAGGAGAATCTGTTTCCTTGCCTTTTCTAGCTTCTAAAGGCCACTTGTATTTCTTGGCTTATGGCCCCATCCTCCATATTCAAAGCCAGTGATGTATAATCTTCCAATCTATCTTTCTCTCTCTGACCTTCCTGCCTTCCCCTCATAAGGACCCTTGTGATTACATTGGGCCCACAAAGATGATCCCCCCACTCAGGATCCTTACCTTAGCCACACTTGTGAAGTTTCTCTTGCCATAAAAGACAACATCTTCACAAATTCTGGGGATTAGGATAAGGCCTTCTCTACCATCAACACACCATAGCAGAGATACAACAGATTCTTGCAAAATAAAGTACGGTTTCCCAGTAGTGCAGATTATCAATTTTCTTTCTTTGTGTTCTAGTTCATGGTTACAGACATAGTCATGACTTACCAAATATTCACAGCATTGCATATGACACCTTAGGAAATGAACTTTTGCAATATTAAAAGACTCATATTACTCTTAAATTTACATAAATGTATTTGTAACATGCATAATTCTTTGTAAGTCAATATATATATATTCCTAGAATTATAAATAGTTCTGGTTTTATAGAAATATGTCATTATGTTTAAACTTTTAAAAAATTAAATAAAATTTTGAATTCATTTAAATAATTTTGACTTCAGTGTTTGATATTCATTAATTATAATTTATATTTTTCCTTTTAATTTTAATATTTTTCAATATCTTAGAAGAAATATTTGTGAAAACATGAAAAATAATTTTTAATATTTTACATTAGTTTAAAATTTTATGAATTATTCAAATTTTATACACTTCAAATACATTTTAATTTTTAATCCTTAGGTCAGCACTATGCAACAGAAATATAACACAAGCTAAAAACATAACTTTAAATTTTCTGTAGCACATCTTAAAAAGTAAAAGATATAGGTGAAATTAATTTTAATAATATATTTTATTTAACCCAGTGTATCCAAAATATTATCATTTCAATATGTAAACAATACAAAAATTATCAATGCGATATTTTGCTTTTTTTTTTTGTAAATGAGTCTTCAAAATCCATGTGTATATTTTACACTTATAACACATCTTTAGAGGTTTTGCCAAAATGAGTACAAGAAAAATAATTTTATGGAACGTATGATAATTTAAGAACTAAGTTTCTGTTTATTACTTTATATTACCAGTCTATCAAAGTATACTCCAATATATGTAAAAGTAATTAAATTCAGTCGACTTTGGTGAGACTTTCAATTGTATAAAACCATAGTTTCACTCATATTTTGCAACTTTGTTGTCATGAAGGTATGTGGCATATGCTATATGGGCCTCCATTTACATGCTTGTCCCAAGCCCCACACATGCTAGGAGTGGGCCTGATGACTTTGTCTCCACCGTGTGACCAGGTGCAATCGGAGGGGAGAATCTTTAGGCAACTTAGTAGAAGCCCTCTATGATAATGCTTACCACTGTGCTTTCTTATTCCTGAATTATCTTCCCATGTTCCCTTAACCTTTTCCCTTTCAATGAAATAAATATTGATATTATTGACTAAATAAATTCATGTAGGTTATTTTTGCTATCTAGAAAGCCTTTCACATATATATCTACTTGATATACAGTAAACCCCATGAGGTAGGAAATAGCAGATAAGGAAACAGGCTGAGAAAGATTAGGTGACGTGACCTAAGTTTAACGGTTAGTAACCAGGCCTTCTCATTCTAAGCTCCTGCTCTTTCTACTTCATTTTTTTTGCTACTCTATATAAGGCTCTGTGCTAGGCCCTGGAAGATGCAGCCATGGGAAATCAACTCTTCTTGCCTCAAGATTCTGCTTCATTAGGAGAGGTAAGACAAAACAAGATGAGTGGCTCAGGTACACATTGAGGGCTGTGATTCTTTAGAGAAGAAAAAACAATTCAACTATTTGGGAGAAAAGAAAGTCTTCATGGAATAGGAAGGATCTGAGTTGGGCTTTGATTTAGACTGGGAGAAATAGGAGTTAGGAAAGCATGTTAAGTGGAACAAACAGTATGAGCCAAAAAAGAGAAAATAGTGGTTCATTTTGGCTGAAGCTCAGGGCCTGTGTTGAGGAAAAGTAGGATATGTGGGAAAGGACAGGGCTGTTTTGATGAGGCCTTGGATGTCAGGTTTGGGATTCTGCATTTTATTCTGGTGATAGTGGTGAACCCCTGAAGACTTTACAGATAAGAAAAAGGCGTGCTGGGAGCTCTGCATTAAAAAGAGGAAACGCCAGAAGCATGGAAACCAGATAGAAGGCCTTTTAGCAGTCCAGGAGAGACTCAGCCAGGGTGGAGGTGGGAATGAAAATAAAGAGACATCTGTGGGACACAGCCTGGCTGTAGAATCTATAGAAGCTGACCACTGATTGGCTATGGAAAGGCAGGGCCATGGGTAATGAGTCAAACAAACCATACTTTTTATCCTGGGAAAGAGTGTTTATGCTCACATAAGCATTCAAGTCAGGAGGATAAGGTGGTCAGGAGGCATGAGGCAGGATGGGGTGGGAGTGATGGAAAGTTAGAGAATTGTTTTCTTGGACCATATTAATTGAGTTACTGTGGGACATCCAGGATAACTGGTCAGTTGTTGGAAAATCAATTATGTAAGCCAGGAGAGAGTTTTAAACTGGGGGTAGGATTTCAGAGACTTTTGCACTGTGGTGGCATTGGACTTATGGGAGTGAAGGAAGGCACGCAGGAGAAAAGAAGAGGACCAAAGGAAAAAGCCTCAGGAGATGTCATCTTTAAGCACTGAGAGGAGGAAGAGGAGGAAGTGGGGAGGTGGAAAAGTAGCCAGGGAAAGGGGAGATCCTTTGTGAGTGATGAACCTGAAGACAGACACCAGGAGTCTTACCTTTTGTCCCCATATCCATTACTATGCCTGGCATACAACAGGCACGATTGAGTGAATAAACAAATGAATGAACCAGAATACAGATAATATATCCTCACCCCCTGAAAAAGAGGAAAAAGGCTTTTCAGAAGATGGTTAATAATATAAATGCTGCCAACAGGAAAAGAGTGATGTTGACTAATAAGCAGCCCTCAACTTTCTCACTCTTTTTCTCAAAGCTCAAGTGGTCACAGGAACATGGTCCAGGTGGGGCAGAGGGTCACCATAACGACCAGACAGGAGGGAGCTCTTCCAGGGAAGAGTTGAACCCTAAGGACACTGCAGGGGTCGGGGGAGTTGTCAGAAAGGACACCAAATGAGGTCAGCTTCGTGCTTTCCCGCCCCCCCCCCCCCCCCCCCCGCCGCCGGCTTCCTCTCTGGTTCATGTAGTTGCCAGTGTTGGGGTGTTAGGCCCATCCCTCTGAGTCAGGAAAGAATCATTTCTTATCCTTTGGCTGACTAACGTGAGAGACCTGCATTGGTTTCTTTTAATGCTGGACTTCCAGGGAGTGGGGGAGGCAGGGAACACACATGTGTAGAAACTGGCTTTACAGGAAGTGGGACCAACGTGTCCCACTGAACTGTAACTGAAGGCATCCTCCGCCCTGGCTTCCTACATAACTATCTTTTACTGAATGTACAGAAGGCTTTTCCCTCCAAAGTAGGGGCCTGGAAGTGCCTGAAGAGAGGCCTCTTGTGATGCAATAAAACAGGATTTTAGCTAACTGTCCTCTCTCCTATTTGAGCCCCTGAACAGTCTAGGAACTTCCTAGAAGTGTGTGAAGGGAGGCAGAATGGGGTCACCACTGTAAAGACTGGCCGGCCATCCACAGAGATTCCCCGTGGTGTCAACTCACCTCAGAGCTTAGTCTGACTGGCCCTCAGCCTTGCCTGGCTCAAGACCTGATTTATTAACACGCGAAGAGTGGATCAGCTCTCTGGGGGCTGACTCATTAACCCAACTCTCAGACACTGATGGATGTGCAGGGATAATATTTTGACCTCCTAACCGACATATTTTTTTCTCTGTTTCCTGTTACCCTGTAACCCTCCCTCCCTTTGAGATGACTGCACCATGAGGCACCTTTCACCTCAATGTACGGCTGTAGAGCAGAATGCAGAGAGCAGAAGACCGACTTAGATCAGTCTGAGTTCGTTTCTTCCCCTACCAGAAGATCAAGTTTTCCCAGACTGAGAATGCAGGGCCCCAGGCACCTGTGAGGGTCTGCACTTGCCCCCTGAGTATTCCCATGCCTGAGAGTGCCACAAAAAAAAGAGCAAATAAAAAACACAAAATAGCAAAAAATAGCAAAATAAAAACCTGTTATGACAGGTTGAGAGAGAGACTGCAGAAGAAAGGGAAAAGCATTGTTTCCTTCTTTTATGAAGAAGGGGTCCCACATTTTCATTTCACACTGGGCCCCGCAAATATGTAGCTGAACCTGCTGGCAGATAAAGCATTCCTGAAGGAGTTAGCCGAAGCCTAAGAATATTCTGGGGGTTTTGTGGCTTAAGTAGGAATGTCAGTTAGCCCTGCCCCAATTTGGAATAATGTTGGGGCTATTTCAAGCCACGTGAAATGTCAACAACAGTGGTAAAGGACTATTAGCGAAGCAAATATGAAGTGACTGCACATGTGATAAAGAAACATAAATCAAGCTTGCTTGTGTTTGCGGCTGTTCAGTTTCACCTGGAAGAGGGGAAATGTGGGTAGAAAAGGGTGTCTGGCTAGCGCCCCCTTGAAGCCAGAACTCAGCTTGTTTACCCTGGCAATCTAGGATCAGATCTGAGGATGGAAACTTCAGAAAATCTTGATTTGAATAGAGAGTTGATCTCCTCACACCGTCTTCAATATTAGGTGCCACCAGATTCTGGTTGTTGCCATTTGTTACTGAACAATGGTATTATGTGTTTATTTTCATCCAGTCCCTAGGATAGTTGAACTTAACTTCAAATGTGTCTTCCTTTAAAAAACAAAAACAAAATAACTTCAGATGTTTGTGTCCTTTTTTGTTTTTTTGTGTGTGTATGTTTTGTTTTGTTTGCGGTACGCGGGCCTCTCACTGTTGGGGCCTCTCCCGCTGCGGAGCACAGGCTCTGGACGCGCAAGCTCAGCGGCCATGGCTCACGGGCCCAAGCCGCTCTGCGGCATTTGGGATCTTCCCGGACTGGGACACGAACCCGTGTCCCCTGCATCGGCAGGCGGACTCTCAACCACTGTACCACCAGGGAAGCCCTGTGTCCTTTCTTTGAATTCCCCGGTCATATTCCTCATTTTATTTGCAAGCACTTCCTACATATCGAAAATAACATATTGCTTATCATATATGTTGCAAATAAGTTTTCCCAGTTTGTCCATTTCTTTTAACTTTGTCCCTCTGGACTGTCTCCAAAGCACAGCATCTGATGGGAATGAATGAGGTCACACTAACAGTAATACCAAAATCTCATTAATTCAAATTAATAATCACCTAATTTCCCACTAATAATAATCAACATTTACTGAGCACATACTAAGTGCTTCATGTGCCATTAATCCTCATAATTACCCTATAGGGTGGGTACTGTTGTTAGTTCCATTTTATAGATGAAGAAACAGCTAAGAGAAAACAAGTAATTTGTGATTACACAACCTTAGTAAGGGGTGGAATATGGGTCTTGATATCTGTCTGACACCCATCCCAGGTTCCAGCCGTGCCCTGTCCAGTACAGTAGCCATATGTGGCTACTGAACACTTGAAATGTGGCCAGCCTAATTTTGAAGCTCAAGTATGAAAGAATGGGAGAGATCTCATGATTAATTTTTAAATCGATTATATGCTGAAATAATAATTTTTAATACATTGGGCTAAGTAAAATGTTTTACTGCTTAAAAAAATTTTTTGATGTGGCTACTAGAAAATTTTATTTTATTTTATATTTATTTTTTTTGGCCACGCCACATGGCTTGCAGGATCTTAGTTCCCTGACCAGGGATCGAATCCGTGCCCTCGGCAGCGATAGCACAGAGTCCTAACCACTGGACTTCCAGGGAATTCCCTATTTTATTGTTTTCCTCTTTTTTTTATTTTTAGAAAATTTTAAATATGAATCACTTTATATTTTTATTGACAGGACAGTTCTAACCATTTTCCTCCACTGCCATCCTTCACTTGGGTGAAGAGTCTTGGTGGTCCCTTGAGTCTTTTCCAGTCACATCACACTGTTGGCTTTTTTCTTTTGATGGTGTAAACAACAAACTTTTATTTCTCAGTTTTGGAGACTGAGAAATCCAAGATCAAGGTGCTAGCAAATTTACTGTCTAGTGACAACCCTCTTCCTGGCTTGCAGATGGCGAACCATCTTCTTGCTATGTCCTCAGGTGAAGGAAAGGGA
This sequence comes from Leucopleurus acutus, assembly GCF_964270905.1. Classification (NCBI taxonomy): domain Eukaryota; kingdom Metazoa; phylum Chordata; class Mammalia; order Artiodactyla; family Delphinidae; genus Leucopleurus; species Leucopleurus acutus. Next base: position 87,620,177 of record NC_139154.1, on the reverse strand, counting down.
GCCTGTTGTTGGCTTTTAAAAAATTTGTTGTTAATGTAAAACCTCCAGGGTTTTGAGGGTTTTTTTTTAATGTCTGCCATCCTTTTATTTATTTATTTTTAAAACATGAATTAAGATCATCCTAGGACCTCACTTTCTTGAATATTCTTAGTTTCCTCTACTCTTTCTTATATATGCTTTCTCCTATGACCAGGTTTTTCATCCGGTTTTTCATCCTCGTTATCCACATCTGGATATTCTCCAGTGTATGGCTTTGTCCCCCTCAAACCCCCAAAGAGGGAACACGGGCAATTGCAGATACCCCACGAAGGTGATGGATGCCATAAATTCACAGAGACTAATTAGAATGGTGGTTGCCAGGGGTTGGAGGACTTACTGTTTAATGGGTACATAGTTTCAGTTTGGGATGATGGAAGAGTACTGGAGATGGACAGTGGCGACGGTTGCGCATCCATGTGAATGTACTTAGTGTCACTGAACCGTACACTTAAATTTCGTTAAAATGGTAAATTTCAGGTCCTGTACATTCTACTGCAAAAAATAAAATAAAATAAAAAATAAAAGGAATGAGGGGCTTCCCTGGTGGCGCAGTGGTTAAGACCGCCTGCCAATGCTGGGTATACGGGTTCGAGCCCTGGTCTGGGAAGATCCCACATGGCACGGAGCAACTAAGCCCGCGTGCCACAACTACTGAGCCTGCACGCCGCAACTATTTAAGACTGTGCGCCTAGAGTGCGTGCTCCACGAGAGAAGCCACCGCAATGAAAAACCCGCGCACCATATGGAAGAGTAGTCCCTGCTCGCTGCAACTAGAGAAAGCCCTGGCACAGCAACGAAGACCCAACACAGCCAAAAATAAATACATTAAATAAATAAATTTTAAAAAATAAAAATAAAAGGAATGAAATCCTCATATACGTTACAATATGAGTGAATCTTGAAAACATTATGCTAAGCAAAATAAATCTGACGCAAAAGGCGAAATATTGTGCGATTCCTTACAGGAGATACCTAGAACGGGCAAATTTGTAGAGATGGAGAGAGTAGATAAGAGGTTACCGGGAGCTGAGGGGCGGAAGGGAGAGATTAAAAAAAGGGGGGGGAGAGATTTTTAAAAAGGGGGTGCGGAGCAAAGGGCCGGTCGGAGGGAAGCGGGGCGGCGGGCGGCGGCAGGAAGAGGGGGACAGAGGGCCGGCGGGGGTGCATGCGGGGCCCCGGGGCTCCGCGCCCGGCGCAGGCATCTTTGTCTGAGCAGGAGGCGGCAGCTGCCCGGCGGCGGCAGGGCGCGGGGCGGCCCAGGCAGGGGACCGCCGCCCGCGGGGAAACGCTAAACCGGGCACAGGGCCCGGCCGACGGACAGCGGGGCGAGGCCCGGCAGGGTCCCGGACTCCGCCCGCGCACCCTCCCCTGCCCTTCCCCGGGCGCTGGCGGCGCGGCACGCCCTCCCCTCTTCACGTCCTCCTTAACAAAGAGCAGGGAGGAAGCCGGCACAGCCGCCCACGAATTGGAAACGACGCTGCCGGGCGCTTCCACTGCTCTGGTGCTCCTCTGACTGCGCCCCGACCCTTGGCCTCAGGGTCTTTATCGCCGATCTCGGGTCCTCGGTAGTTTCTGCTTTTGTTTTGCACTTGCTTCTTTTACTGTGTAAGTTGGAAGGATTTTCCCCCTCTCCCCTCCTCATCTTCCACTATCCCAATTTTAACCTATATACTTACGTGATTTTTCCCCATGACCACGTAAAATCAGACACACGCACGCGCGCGCGCGCGCACACACACACACACACACACACACACACACACACACACACTCTACTTCCTTTTGTTTTCCAAAATGGCTTCATATAATCTACACTACTCTGCGTCTTGCTTTTCTAGTACCTCATGGAAACCCCAAATCCCAGTTGGGATTCACTCTAATAATGGCTGAATTTTAACCCACGGTATGAAAGCACCTCGGTTTGCTTAATAATTCTGTTGTTTATGCTCTTCCCTTTGTTTCCTGTGTTTTACCACCATAAACGGTGCTGTCTTGAATATCCAGCCCCCAGAGCCGGAGCAATTCCCGTTTTCACCAGTGAGGTCTGAGAGGTCGTTCTCCCCAGGCCCATGAACGTTTTGCCGGCCCGCCGGGTGTCAGTGTCACCTCATCACGCCTGCTTTCTGAGATGGAATCCGCCGGCAACGTTCCTTCCATTTCCCTCCCTTCCACCCTGCTCCTCCTGAAGGTCTTTTCTCCTCCCTGGCAAGACTGACTTCCTCCTGGGCCTCGGAGCTCTCTCCCCCCACTCCACTCCCGGGCCCTTGTTCACCTCCCCCCCCTCCCCCTCCCATTTTCAATTTCATCTTCCAAAGGTGCTCGAGTCTCCCTTTCCTTCGGAAAAAAGAAGCTGTTACTCCTTTGTGTTATCGTCCTACTTCTTTCCTTCCATTTTCTACACAACTTGAAAACCTTTTTCTAATTTATTTTGCTGTTAGATATTACATGCCCATGGCTCATTGTCCACGGTATAATCTAAAAGGGACAGACTACAGACCCCTGTCTGTTAACCACCCATTTTTCTCCCAAGGCCCCGAGTGATACCACTTCCTTGCGTATTTTTCCAGAAGAATTATAGCAACATATCTATCTTTCACAAACAGTAGCCAGAGGCGCAGACTGCTCGACAGTGCTGCAGGATTTCTTGGCAGTCTACCTCTTCTCTCTGGCTTCTCACCTGACTTCTCACCCCCTCTCCGCTTCTGGTCTCCTCACACCACCGAAGCTTCCTTCTCTGAGGGGCTGGAAACTCAGGTCTAGTCCCTTGCTCTGGATTGCCTCCCTTACCAGATTAGGTGCTGGGTCCTGGCAGCGTGACCTTTGCAATATTTATTTCTCTGATCCCTCCTCTTTGTTCCTCTAACTCCTCCTTCGGACCTCATCTGTCACCCTGCCAGGCCACTGCAGTAGCCTCCTGGCCATCTCCTCCCGAGCTCTGGTGCTGTGTTCCCTCATCCTGCTGCGGGCCGTTGATCCATCGCAAAGACTATGCCATGGAAATGACCCCTTAGTTTCTGGAGATTGATAAACGTCTCTTGCATGGAAGGAGCACTGGCCTGGGTGACCAGAGACCAGGGTAGAAGCGAGACCCTGCCCTTTCCTTGCCTGTTACTGCCTTCAGCAAATTCCTCCCCATCTCTGATTTGCTCACCAGATGAGCTCCAAGGCCTTTCTGGCTCTAGCCTCTGTGAGGCTACAATTACCATTCCATTCCTCCATCCCCACCCCATCTTCCACTCCCTGTGCCGGTCCTTTCCGCAATCAGCCACACTTTCCTTTCCCTCTCACTGTGCCCCTAGAAAGCCCTCTTCTTATTCTAAATATCCAGATCCTAATCATCCTTGAAGACCTGACTTTTAGTCGTTTTTCTCTAAAAGCCTCTATAACGTCCCCCAGTGAGAGGAACCGCTTTGCCCTTGCAAGGCCGCAGTTGGTAGCACTTTATCTGTATCTCATCAATGGCACTGACCACTCTGCTTTGTACAGTTGTGCCATACCTGTCCTTCTTCTACTGCTGTCTACCTCTCCCCCCCGACCCCCAGCATAATACTTTGTATATTGTAGAGGATATGGTTTTAGGAGTCCCAAGACCTGGACCCAAGTCTCAGCTCTGACACTCAATAATTGTTATCTTCAACAGGTCACATAGCGTTTCCGAGCGTCAATTTCTCCAAATGTAAAGTGGGAGTAACAACCTGTTTCATAGTGTTGGTGCGTCGATTAGATGACGTGTGAAAAAGTGCTTTGTGAACCGTAAAGCTATATACAGATCTAAATAATAATAGTAAAGATAATATTACTCAGATGCTGGCAAGAGTGATTGCCTTTCTAAAGCAGAAAAAATAAAGTGGGGAAATCTTTGGAAAATGAAAGAGCTTCGTTGCAGTCTGCTCTTGGTTGCAGTCTCAAAATTTGGGGACAGCATTCTAATTCTTCCTTTTAGATCAAATATATGGTATTAAATATTGTAGTAAAAGCTAGAAATAATATAAATTTAAGAAATTTAAGAAATTTAAGAAATAATATAAATTTAAAATTTATAATAAATATAAATTTTATTTATTTCTTTTTCATTTATTTTTTATTTCCCCCCCTCCCAGAATAATCTAAATTTTAAACAATGGAGGAATGACTAAAGGATGGTTAGGTAGTGGGAATAATATGTAGTCATCAAAATTACATTTCTGAAGAATGTTTAATGACATGGGAAACTAGTCATAATTTGACATGAAAGTTTAAAAAGCAGGATACTAAATAGTGCATGTGGAGAAGAGGTGTAAGAGGGTAAGAGGCTTTCCCTACCTCTTTTCTTAGCCTTTTACTAGGCCTCCAAATTGGGTGCCTGGTGCCGGAGAACTTGGGATACATTCCAGGGCCAGAGTCTTACACAAATAGCTCACTCCCTGCCTCCCCAGAGTTAGGGATTCAGGACAGATGAACCTGGAGCCAAGTGCCTCAGGGGAGGCCACAGCCTGTCCCAGATCCAGGGCCGGCCTTCAGCCTGCCTGTGTCCCCCTGCTGATATTCCAGGTCATCTCTCCACCACTTCTTCCAGTTGGATTGTGGCCTTCAGACAAATAGAACCCCTCAGGGCCTGCTTTCACAGCTTCCAGACTGGGTTTACAAGACCACTCCCTCTAGCCAAAACGCAGACTCCCGCGCACAAACACTAGTGAACTAAGCTCCAAGAGGAAGGGCCACGGGCCACAGGAATGGGCAAAATGTAGCCGTCACAGGGGATTGGGGAAGCTCAAGGGACTCTAGAGAGAAGGGAGCATTTATGTTGGTCGTGGAAGGGTGGTAGGAATTTGGCAAATGGAGATATCATTAAAATAAAGCCCTATGGTTGTTATTTGACCCACATTTTATATCCCAGAGTGGGGCAAGAGAGATGTTTTGTTTAAAATATCTTACCCCCTTATTACAACTTTTATTGTAGAAAATAAAGATTAAAAAAGAACAAAAGTCTCCTATTACCTATACCAACTTAGAGCAGTGGTTTTCAACCCTGGTTAGAATCTCCTGGGGAACTTTCAGGAAATATCATGAACTGTCTGCATGCAGACGATCTGATTCACTTGAGATGAGGGGGGGTCCCAATGTAGACACACACACGCACACACAGACACACATAAGCCCACATGTCTCACCCCATCCATTAGCAAATCCTGCCAGTCTACCTTCAAAATATATCTAGGATATGAATACTTCTTACCACCTCCGCTGCCATCACCCTGGTCCAAGCCACTGCCTTCTGCCTGGGTTATTGCTGTAGCCTCCTAACTAGTTTTCAGCTTCTATCTTTAGCCCTCACACCTGACCCCTAAGTCTATTATCTACATTGTATTCTCTAGAGCGATCCTTTAAAAGCGTAAGTCAGGTCATGACCCTTCTCTACCCAAAATCCCACCGTAGCTCCCCAACTCACTCAGAGTAAAAGGCAAATCCTTAGAATAGCTACAATGTCCTACTCTCTCACTCTCCCCTTGGCTCACTGCACTCCAGCCATACTGCCTCTTTGCTGGTCCTCAAACACAGCAAGTGTGTTGCTGCCTCAGGGACTTTGCACTTGCTGTTCCCTCTGCCTAGACTCCTTTGGTAGTTCTCACCTTTCCTTCAGGTCTCTGACAAATGTCAATCCATTAGAGGGGTCTTCCCTGACCACCCTAAATAAACCTGCAAAGTCCCGCATCGCCCATACTCCCTATACTCTCTTATCTGCTTTACTTTTTTCCAGAAGAGTTTTCACCACCACACCTATGATATCTTTTTCGTTCATCCCAGGAAACAGTTTAAAGTCTCACAAAGTCCCTCATGAAAACAGCTTTTCTGCTTCTGTCTCAAATCTCTCTTTCCATTGATATTCAACAGTCCCATTGTCTGCCTTTCCTGGTCCCCAATCCTGTGTTCCCCAAACTCCTCCTTCCTCCTGCCTTCACCTGTCAGCTCAGGAAAATGAACTCCCAGAGGAGTTACCAGCCTTCCAGCCCCACAAATGGCCCAAACTCTAAGCCCAGGCTGGGCTTAGCTAGGAGTCTCTGCTATGTGTGTATTTATTTATTTATTTATTCAATTTTTACACAAGGGAGATCATAACATTCCTATTATTGGATAGTTAGGGTGTTTTCCCAGTTTTTACTATTGTCGGTAACCTTGAACACACCCATGATTGTTTCCTTGAGATAAATTATTTGAAGAGGAATTATTGAGTCAAAGGGTACACGATTTTGAAGGCTTCTGTTGTGGATTGCCAATTTTTCCTCCGGTTTATCTAATTATAGTCCCACCAGCTGTATGTGATGCCTTTTATCTTCTTACATCTTTGACAAAACTGGCTATTTAAAAAACACTGGGAGGTGAAAAAATGATATTTTGTTTTAATTAACATTATTGGTGAAGTTGTACATATTTTCATTTATTTCCCTTTTTTAAATGATTTGCCTCTGCCCTTTTTCCTTCTATTGGGTATTTAGACTTTTTTTTTTGATTTATAATCATTTTTAAACATTTATTTTATTGAAGTATAGTTGATTTGCAATGTTGTGTTAGTATAGTCATTTTTATATTAAGAACATTTACTCTGAAATTTGTGTGCAAGTATTTTTTTTTCAGTTTGTTTTTTACCTTTCAATTCTGTTTTACACCTTTTAATGTAGAAAATTTAGAAATATTTTCAAAACCAAGTTTCTAAACCTTTTCTTTGCAGCTTTTGGTTTTGGTTTCATGCTTCTAGGTGGCAGATTTTAAATAGCCCCCATGATGTTCCCTGACAGCTGAGACCTGGTATTAAGTGGAGAGGATTATAAACCTAGGCATTCCAGCTCAGTCCGCCTAGCCAGTGGCTTTCAAACTTTTTTTTTTAACCGTGACTCGTAAAAAATAAATTTTACATTGCAAGCCACTACCCACAAAAATGTTTATTTTAAAAAATTATTTTAGTGAATTCCCTGACAGTCCAGTGGTTAGGACTTGGTGCTTTCACTGCTAGGGCCCAGGTTGGATCCCTGGTCGGCGAACTAAGATCCCACAAGCCGCAAGCCACAGCCAAAAAAAAAAACTTAATTAATTTAAAAAAAAATTGGTTTTTAAAAAAAGTATATATTTTAAAATGTTTCATGAAACATTACTTACCCTGACTACATGTGATATAGTCTATTTCCTGTTTGACTAATTCTATTCTATTTCATTTAAAAAAGGTGTCGGTCTTGACTCAGTAAATTGACTTAATCCATCAGTGGAGCCTGACCTAGAGTTTGCAAAACACAGACCAGAACCATGAAGAGGCTGATTTTCACTCTCCCCAAATCTTACCGACTTCCATGCCACTTTCACTCATCTCCCACACCCAGGGGTGATGGAGAGGCCAGACAATCATCAATCCATAGAGAACACTGAAGACCTTGTATTTAAGCACTGAAGCTGAACTAAGCTTTGATTGACATCTAACAGGCAAAAGCAAAAACTGGTTTTGGATTTCAATCCTGAGGTTTAGAATAAAGTTCTTTCTAGTTCCATGGTCCTGAAATCCTCACCCTAACGATACTCACTTTAGTCCTAGAAAACTCCTCTTGTCTACAGTGTAATCCGGGATTTGGCAACAAATGGTCAACAGGATCTGCTCCAGCTCAGCTGTTCTTGCAATTAGAGCCCAAGAAAAGGGTGACACTATTTTCTTGGGCAGAGAAACTAATCCAATGCATTCTTTAAAGGTACACTGGCATGGAGAAGCCAGTCCCTCTGTGTTAAGGTGAAGAATCATTAGGTAACATACTCTGGTGTTAGAAGACCTGAATTCAAGTCCTCAGTCTATCTGGGGTTCCCCAATACGCTGTTCTAGGGCCAAGTCAAAACTCCTCTGTGCCTCCTCATTTTTCTCATCCATAAATAGTTGTAATAATAGCTTTCTCAGGATTGCAGAGACATGAAATTGAACTAGCAGTAAGGTGCTGTGCAATGGTAGTTGCTGCTGCTGTGTATTCACATACAGGCCTTCCTGACTTTGAAAGTCTGGCTGAACTACTGGCCATTTAATGTGGTTACTGGTTTGTGCCTATAAGCTGAACTTGAGTTAGAGCTAATGGTTTTAATAGCCTTAAATGAGTTTTAGAATTTAGGCCAGGCTTGGTTATTGCTTGATGAGACTGTCTGTGTGGGGCAGGTTTCTATGCAATGAGCCCAAACACACAGTTAAATGGAGTCAGAAGCATGACATACATATTAATTGTCTTTTTTAGAGAGCCCTCAGGGGGTCCTGGAGAGTGAGCACAGCCTGCCACCCAGGCAGCTCTGAGCTTTCTGGATTGTAGACCTTCATTTCTTCCTGCCCTGAACAGCTCTCTGACCCACTAAACCCCCTACGGTTACTTTGGAAGGCAAGCTCCAGAACAGCCACCTTGGCACAGGTAAGATGAATTTTAACACTTTAAATCCGCTGAGGTCAAAATTGCAGATATGCTGCCAAAGTCTGTAACTCCGGATAATGATGAAACTGTGAATGGAATGATATGCAAAGCTTAGGCTAAATGTATAGCTCAGAGCATTTCCACAGGGGCCTCTCGGGGTGCCAGGGTACTCCTGTTGCCTTCTTACCTCCCCCAGGAAATTTCCTTCTGAAGACACACCTCGGGGTCTGCCTGGCCCACAGGGACTCCCCCCGTTCTCTGAGAAGAGCCAATACCCAGGATGAGCCCCAGTGGCCAAGACTGGTGTCCAGTCCTCCACTTCCCTGGGCAGAGCTGATTAATAGGGCTGTAGACACCTAACCCAGGCAGGCAAACCGATTCTCCCTCCTGGGAATTTGAAACCTGAACAGAGAGTCTCTGAGCCCGGCAAGCTCAGGTGTGTGTCACATGAACTGCCACATTCTAGAGAGAAGGTCCCCCAGCTGCCCGGTTCCTGCCAGTCTGGCCCCGTTTGCTAACTGTTCCTTCAGTTCTCTGAGCCCACAGTCTCCTTCCAATAAAGTCCCATTTGGAGCAGGTAGTCAAAGTTATTTTGGGAGGACTCAAAACAAAAACAAAAATAAAAACCACACAAACTCCTATGTATAAAATAAATAAGCTACAAGGATATATTGTACAGGGAATGTAGCCAATATTTTATAATAACTTAATTTATTTATTTTATTTTTGGCTGCGTTGGGTCTTCGTTGCTGCACGCGGGCTTTCTCTAGTTACTGCGAACGGGGGCTGCTCTTTGTTGCGGTGCGCGGGCTTCTCATTTCCGTGGCTTCTCTTCTTCCCGGACCAGGGATCGAACCCATGTCCCATGAATTGGCAAGTGGATTCTTAACCACTGCGCCACCAGGGAAGTCCTTATGATAAGTTTAAATGGAATATAATTGGCAAACATTTTGAATCACTATGTTGTACACGTGAAACTAATATAATATTGTAAATCAACTATATCTCAATAAAAACGACACAAAACAAAACAAAAACCAAACCAAGCGAAACAAGAAAGACATTATAAATATTATAGCATCCAAGAAGTAGAGGCATGGTGAAGTGGAAAGAGCATGAACTTGGGGTTTTTTTCTTTTTAAAATCTTTCCACATCCAGAGTAGTCTTGAATCATGGTTCTTCAACTGGCCAGCTGTATAAATGTAGGCAAGTTACCCTTTCTAAGCCCCAATTTCCTTGATCATGAAGTGGAGATCATCACCTACCTCATAAAATCGGTTCTTTAATTAGTCTAGTGACATTTACTGTGGCCGCTCAGACGCTATTTTTGCTTATTTCTTAGTCCTGGGCCCCGTGATAGATAGTTGAAGCTTCTGGAAATGTGTGATATTAGGGTACTTTGAGTATCACTGTATTTGAACATTTTATTAAACCAGGAATCCTCTCTTTCTCCATTTTCGTTAAGAATAAAAGTTTTAATACCTTTCCTACTCAAAGGGGTTTTTGTTTGATCACCTTGAAATCTCACTAGACAGAAGGGCTAGGGGCATTGTGGTAGAAACTGAACATTCAGAGAGGTCCTTTTTAAAAGTGGTGGTGAAAAACACGTAACATAAAGTTTACTGTCTTAACCATTTTTAGTAGAGTTCAGTGGCATTAAGTACTTTCACGTTGTTATGCAACCATAGGACTTACTAAAAATTTTTATGATTTACTAAAAATAAACAAAAACTTTTAAACCCTTTGTCAGACCACTTGTCTCTATTTTTCTGGATTGGAAACTGCAGTGACCGTTATTGAGCTCGGCCCCGAGGAACAGTTCTCAGAAGCTAGTGCCAGAAGAGAATTCAGGAATTGTCCAGTACAAGGGCCTTAATTTACATGGTTGCTCATTTAGTTGGTCATTCAGGCATCAAACCTTAACTGAGCCCATGTCCCAGGAACTGGGATGGGTGCTGGAGGATGGACATGGCCAGAGGGCCCAGCCACTGCCCTTCCTGGTGGAGCTCATGGCTGTACAGAGGCGGATATGACACACAGGATGGTAGGGCAACAGGTTCAGTGGTCTGGAGAGCAGGAGGAAGGGCGCAGATCTGCAGATGAGATAAAAAATGCATCCTGGGACCGGATTTTGAAGGGCTTCAAAGGACATAGAGAAGAGTTTAGATTTTTTTTTCCTACTGGTCATGGAGGCCGCAGGGTAGGAGTCGAGCTGGAGACTGATCCTAAACTAGGGAGGAACATGGTCAGATGTGCATTTCAGAGCAAGCACTGGCAGCCGTGCAGACAGATGGTGGGCTGGAGGGACTCAGGGGCTCAGTGAGAGACCTGTTGCAGTTAGTAGCTTGGAAACTTGAAATGTCTTTTTTTAATGATACAGTGAGAGAGCCAAGTCCATAGCCCAGTCCCAGGTTCTTCCTGAGTGACTGATGTAAAGGATTTTTTAAATCTTTGCATATCAGAACTCGCTGATGTTTCCTTTCAAAGAAGACTCCCTCCTACCCTGTCCTTGTTCTTCCGTACATTCCATCACCAGGTTCCCCAGGGCCTTGCTCAAGCAGGAAGGTCCCTTCTCTGAGAATACAGTAGCAGTGAAACTTGCTAGAAGAATGTGAAGCATTCCGAACCATGCCACCTCCACACCAGCATCAGGCTTTGCAATGCTATCTTTGTGCCTTCAGATAAAGAGATCAAAGTTTCTCCAAGATCTGATTCCCCAGGCTGATTTACATGAGGAGGGTGGGAGTGGGGAGGGTGGGAATAAGCAAGATAGGATGCAGAAGAAAATTTCTTTTTCAAAAGTTAAATCTCGGGGCTTCCCTGGTGGCGCAGTGGTTTAGAGTCCGCCTGCCGACGCAGGGGACGCGGGTTCGTGCCCGGGTCCGGGAAGATCCCAGATGCCGCGGAGCATCTGGGCCCGTGAGCCATGGCCGCTGAGCCTGCGCGTCCGGAGCCTGTGCTCCACAACGGGAGAGGCCACAACAGTGAGAGACCTACCGCAAAAAAGAAATAATAATAATAATAAAAAAACAAAATAAAATATGCTCAGCCTTTAAGAAGCTCTATGATCTTGTCCCCTTCCTTGTACTGAGCTCTGTTCACCCCAGCAGCCCCTCGTAATGAGTTCGGGACATGAGCACACCTTCAGAAGAGAGCAAATGAGGGAGTCTGGGGTTGGGGGATCCAATCTCCATATGGACCAAAACACTTCAATGATTCTCATCCATGACTGCACATTAGAACCACCCCCTCCCTGGTTTAAAAATCCCCAAACCCAGGCCCCAAACCAGACTAATTACATCAGAATCTCTAAGGATGGGGCCCAGACGTCAGCATTTCCCCAAGCTCCCCAGCTGATTACGCTGGGTAGCCGAGGTGGAGAACCACTGTTCTCTCCCCAGGTCACATCCTGAACCTCAGAGAAACTGACCAGCATGTCAAAAAAGTTTGGCAATCTTTGTAAAAAACATTGGGAAAGAGAATGCAGATAGATGGCTGTGTGTTTCAATCATGTTAAAAAAACATTTAAAGTGTATGTGTTCCTGAGGGTTGGTTTTTAACTTGGGTGTTCTCGGCTTCACAGAGCCCTTCTATTATGTTGGGGCAGGCATCTGTGATGCACCCCAACTATACCCCAAGGTCTTTGCCACCAGGAAGGCAGTTTGGCCAATTGGTTAATAATGGGGATTTGGGAAGCCAGTGTACTTTCTTAACTAGGGCAAGTTACTAAATCAGTGCAAAGTGCCTGGCAAGTAGTCAGCCTGATAAAAACTGGAGCCATTATTAATATTATATGGCTTCCTTGGGCAAAGTGGGTGTCCAATAAAAGTTCACTGGGTGAAGGGCATATGGCAACACTGTCCAACAGAAATATCATGGAAGCCACAGATGTGATTTCAACTTTTCTAATAGCAACAATTTAAAAAGTAAAATGAAACAGATGAAATTAATTTTAATAAAAGAGGTTACTTCATACGTTCAAGTATTATAATTTCAATGTGTAGTCAGTATAAAAAAAAGTATCAATACGTTATTAATGAGCTATTTTACACTTTTTTCTCCCCCTGTATTATATCTTTGAAATCTGTTGTGCTTTTTACATCTAATTCAGACCAGTCACGTTTCACGTGCTCAACAGCCACACGTGGCAAGGGGCTCTGTGTTGAGCAGTTTCCTTCATGTCCCAAAACCTGCACATTGAAAATGTCCATTAAATGTGCTCCTCTAGGGACTTCCCTGGTGGCGCAGTGGTTAAGAATCCGCCTGTCAATGCCGGGGACACGGGTTTGATCCATGGACTGGGAAGATCCCACATGCCGCGGAGCAACTAAGCCCGTGCGCCACAACTACTGAGCCTGAGCTCTAGAGCCCATGAGCCATAGCTACTGAGCCCACGTGCCACAACTACTGAAGCCTGTGCACCTCGAGCCCGTGCTCCGCAACAAGGGAAGCCACTGCAATGAGAAGCCCGTGCACGGCAATGAAGAGTAGCCTCTACTCGCCGCAACTAGAGAAAGCCCGTGCACAGCAATGAAGACCCAACGCAGCCAAAAATAAATAAATAAACAAATTTATTTTTTTTTAAAAAAAGGACTCCTCTGGGCCATTTCTACCTCCTGACCCCTCCTCACAGGGGCATCCATGCCCTGCAGCCCTTCTCTTGTTCCAACCTGAGCCTGTTTTGAAAAGGTCACAGTTTTCGGCCTGATATTGTAAACCCGACCCTTGTGCGAACATCCCAGGGCTTTGCAAGATCACTGGCCTCACCCTTGCTTCAGCTTGTCTGCTTGCACCAGAAATTTGTGGCCATAAGCAGAAAGTTACATCTTCTGTCTTAGTTTTTACAAAAATATTTGCTTGACCCAAAAGGCAGCCTGCCCAGGGGCAGGGTGGAAAGTTCACAGGAACTGCTGTATCTGCTGCTCTTCCCACCCAGGCCCCACCCCACTGGGAGTGGCAGCCTCCTGGTCTTTGCAGCCAAGCAGCATGACTCATCCTGGTCACTTGTTCAACCTCCCCTCCAGTCTCAGAGCCGCTTTTGTATTTCAGTTGAATAGGACGCCTGAAACACAGACACACATACAGGCACACACACTAGCAGTGAGCCTGGCCGAGGGCTTGGTTCTTAAGTGGGAAAGCGTATTGTTTGCCATAATTACCGTCATATTCCTCAACCTGGCCCTCCACTGCCATTCCAGGGCTCCCTGGGTCTCTCTGTCAGGGAAACTTTCTGTGGTTTAACTTCAGGCAAGAGGTTGGAGAGGAATTCAGATCCTGACCAAAGGGCAGAACAAGTCAGGAATCTGTCCTCTTGTGACTGGGGGGATGCCCGCAGCCCCACAGGACATTGAGGCTTCAGCCAGGGTAGCTGAGCCTCTCCTTGTCCTCCCTGCTAGGTTTGGAGTCTCTATATGCACAAAGGTACATTTTTGCCATGCCGCGTGGCTTGCAGGATCTTAGTTCCCAGACTAGGTATTGAACCCTTGCCCCCTGCAATGGAAGTGCAGACTCCTAACCACTGGACTGACAGGGAATTCCCACAAATGTACTTTTTGACCCCAGCGTTTCTCAACCATGGTTGCATGTTAAAATCATTGGAGCAGCTTTTCATTTTTAAGTTATTATTTTTCTTTTATTTATAAATTTTTAATTTTTATTCTATTGAAGTATAGTTGATTTACAATGTGCTACTTTCTGCTGTTCGGCAAAGTGACTCAATTATATATATATATATATATATATATATATATATATATATATATATATATATAATTTAAATTTTTAAAAAAATTTATTTTTGTCTGCATTGGGTCTTCGTTGCTGCGCACGGGCTTTCTCTAGTTGCAGCAAGCGGGGGCTACTCTTTGCTGTGGTGTGCAGGCTTCTCATTGCGGTGGCTTCTCTTGTTGCAGAGCACAGGCTCTAGGCACGCAGGCTTCAGTAGTTGTGGTGCTCGGGCTCAGTAGTTATGGCTCGCGGGCTTTAGAGCACAGGCTCAGTAGTTGTGGCACATGGGCTCAGTATTTGTGGTTCATGGGCTCTAGAGCACAGGCTTAGTAGCTGTGGTGCACGGGCTTAGTTGTCCCGTGGCATGTGGGATCTTTCCGGGCCAGGGATCGAACCCATGTCCCCTGAATTGGCAGGCAGATTCTTAACCACTGCGCCACCAGGGAAGTCTCTATACTTTCTTTTTTATATTGTTTTCCATTATGGTTTATCTCAGGATATTGAATATAGCTCCCTGTGCCTCTTTATGTATTTTTTGGCCGTGCCGCACAGCATGTGGGATCTTAGTTCCCTGACCAGGGATCGAACCCGTGCCCCCTGCATTGGAAGGGCAGAGTCTTAACCACTGGATGGCCAGGGAAGTCCCTCTAACCCAGATTTCTTTTTTTTTTTTTTAATTTTTAAATTTTTTTGGCTGCGTTGGATCTTTGTTGCTGCATGTGGGCTTTCTCTAGTTGCGGTGAGCTGGGGCTACTCTTCGTTGTGGTACGTGGGCTTCTCATTGCGGTGGCTTCTCTCGTTGCAGAGCATGGGCCCTAGAATGTGCGGACTTCCATAGTTGTGGCACGTGGGCTCAGTAGTTGTGGTGCGCGGGCTGTAAGGCATGTGGGCTTCAGTAGTTGTGGCACACGGGTTTAGCTGCTCTGCAGCATGTGGGATATTCCCAGATCAGGGACCGAACCTGTGTCCCCTGCATTGGCAGACAGATTCTTAACCACTGCACCACTAGGGAAGTCCCTAGCCCAGATTTCTTTTCTTCTTCTTTTTTTTTTTCTTTTGCGGTGCACGGGCCTCTCACTGTTGTGGCCTCTCCCGTTGCGGAGCACAGGCTCCGGATGCGCAGGTTCAGCAGCCGTGGCTCACGGGCCCAGCAGCTCCACGGCATGTGGGATCTTCCCGGACCGGGGCATGAACCTGCATCCCCTGCATTGGCAGGAGGACTCTCAACCACCGCGCCACCAGGGAAGCCCCCAGATTTCTTATATGTCCAGCTGTCTACTGGGCATCTCCACACTAATACACCTCTGAACACGTCCAGAATGGGACTCATTATATTCTTTCCATCAAATTTGCTTTTACTCTAGTAGTCATACTTAACAGTGAAATACTAGAAGTATTACCATAAAAGTTAGGAACACAAAAAAAGGTGCCCACCGCCATCACTATTATTTAGTATTGTTCTGAAAGAACAATAGAAACCTGAATAGAAAGATCTATTCAGTTCAATAAGTCTTAGAAGAAAAGTCAATAAGAACAATACAGGTTGGAAAGAAAACAATTATCAATATTTGCAAATGTGGAAAATTCCAGAGAATCACTTGGAAAACAAAGCTAATCAATAATTCAGCAAAGTTCCTGTTACAAATTAATGACACACTAAGACAATAGCATTGCTTTATGTTCACTTACTTAGAAACGTATAGAGCCTTCAATGTGGAGCCACTGTTTCTTAAGCTGTAGCGCTACAGTTATGAATGAAAGATATGTAGTCTCTGCTCCCATGAAGTTTTCATTCAGGTAATAAGAAGTTAGATATTGTATTAGAAAAAAGGTCTGACCACAAATCTAAAATATCTAGGAATAAACTTAATCAGTAATGTGTAGGACTTAGAATAAAACTATTCAGAAACATAAAGGGAGTCTTTAAAAATGGAATGAAATACTATGTATCTAGATTGGAAAATCTAACATGAATTTTAAGTTTTAATTAATTTATTTTGGAGGTACTTTGATTCAATAAACTTACAAGTTTAAAGGAGAGAAAATATTCAAGAATGTGTTGCAAAGGGTGTAAGCCTTGTGCTACCAGTTATTACCATTTAGTGCATAGAAGTAATAAGCAAAGAGGGTGGAGAAGGCACAGGAAAAGACAGGCATATAGATAAGGCAGAAAGGAAAGTCTAGAATAAAAAAGAATGTATTTTCTAATAAAGGCCTCTCGCATCAATGGGGAAGAGGAAGGATTAGTCTAGAGAATGATAGAGTTTCATCTTGATACCAAATGTCACAGGTAGGAGTAGGAGGTGGCTGCCTGAAGTTCTAGGAGGGCTGTGAGGCCTAGTCTAGGCTTAGCCAGGAGTTCTGCGTTTGATTAGAAATGTCTTCCAGGGGCCCAGGAACAGAAGACTACACTCAGGCCACATATTTGTCATTCCTGGATTATTCAAGAAATATCATTGGGACAACTAGCCAGCAATTTTGGGGAAAAAAATCGTTAGCTTTTCCTACCATATATACCAAAATAAATTTCAGATGGATTAGATTTAAATGTAAAAAATGAAAACATAAAATACTAGAAGAAAAAAGAGGATTTTTTTTTTTATAATTGTGGTGAGGAAAGGACTTCCGAAGCGTGACGCTAAAGACAGAAACCATAAAGTTAAAGATTGACAGATTTAGCTTCTTAGTCATTAGGAACTTCTGCAGAGCAGAAGCTGAAAGGAAACTGACAAACTGAGGGAAAAAATGCAGTATATATGATGAAGTGTTAATATTTTACTATATAATGAGCTCCTCAGTCAATAAGAAAAATACGAACACCCCAACAGAAAAAGGTGAAAAATGTGTTTAATAGGTAATTCACCAAAGGAGAAATGCAAACAGCTGAGAAATGTATAATTTTTTTTTTTTTTTTACTCACCAGTAATCTAAGGAATGAAAATTAACACAATGCCATGACCTTTGTTTTCACCTGCCAGATTGGCAAAGAAAAATCTCTAGTGTGCTTAAGAACATGGGAAACAATCCTGGGAAAATCCCTGCTCACTGGGCTTAGTCATCTTGGATGCAAAAATCCACTTTGTAATGGTTTCTGATTACTTTTTTCAGAGAGCAGTCAAGCTCTAGAAGGTAGCATTTACTGGAGAGATTTGCAAAAAGTTGCGAAAGGAGATCTCTGTAGCTAAGCTATAATTCTGTAAATTTGTGGTTAGCTAGAATATCCTGTCAGACTGTTAAGTTCTAGTTTCCTTTTCTTATTTTCAAATGGCTCTTCCTAAGAAATGGGTCATGAGTGCTTTGGCTATTGTCCCCTAATAAAGCTTTAACTTCTGGAGACCCAAATCCCTTGCTAAATTTTTGGGTATAAATTGGCCCCATCTCAGGTACGTTGAGACAGCCCCCTGCTGGGCACCACAGCGTTGGCATGAGGCCAGGAGCCCACCCAGATGGGCCACCTCCTCCCCTGGGAGGAACAGGAGACTCACAAGTCTCCAGACTTCTGAGCAGGTGAGACCCACCTTATTAGACACGCAAACAATAAAACTTATTTCTGTCACCTTGTTCTGGGTGAGCAGGAATTTTCTCCCCAAGGACACTTGGTTGGGAGATGTCCTGGCATGATGACATCAAAGGTCATCTTCATTCTGGCTCAAATGTGATTTCACGTTCATTGTGTAATACCCACATAATCAATAGAATAAAAATAAGAAGATGCTATTAATACTATAAAAGTGCTAATCTGGTACTTCCTGATGCCTTCCTAGGCCAAACAGGCACATTCACACTGCTGGTGGGAAATTAAATTAGAGGATAATTTATTTGACTTTAGGTAGGGCAAAAGGAGAGGACAAAACCATGAAAAATACTGGTAAGTTTGCCTATATAAAACAAAACAAAACAAAACAAAACTCAGGCACATCAAAAACACTTCCAACTTTCATGACAAGGGGCTAATATCCTAAATATATAGAATGCTCTTACAATCATTAAGATAGAAGATGTTCATCTCAGGAAGAAAACGTGCAAAGGATATGAAAAGGCAATCTATAAAAGAAAAATATAAATTATAAAAATCATGAAAAGAGTTTCAACATTATGAGAAATTACAGAGTGCAAATTCAAATCATAAAGACAGCCTGCTTTTTGCTTAACAAATTAGCAAATGTTAAAAAAAAATGTGTAAAACAATTATACTCCAGTAAAGATATTTTAAAAAATGATGTAAAATAGATAACTAACGAGGACCTACTGTATAGCACAAGGAACTCTACTCAATATTCTGTAATACCCTAAATGGGAAAAGGATTTGAAAAAGAATAGATACATGTGTGTGCATAACTGCATCACTCTGCTGTACACCTGAAACTAACACACAAAATAAAAATTAAAAAAAGAATAAATAAAAAAAAAAAGTGATGATGCCCACTGTTGGTGGAGGTGCAGGGAAAAGGGTACAGTCATAAGAATATACTTGGTAAAATCTTTCCACAGAGCAGCATTTCTCAAAGAGTGGTCAGAGACACCTAGCACTCCTTGAGACTCTTTAGGGATCTAAGAGGTCAAAACTATTTTTATGATATTACTGAGATATTATTTGCCCTTTTCATTATCATTCTCTCATTAGTGTGGAGTGCAGTTTTCCAGAGGCTAGATGATGTGTGATATCTCAGCCAGCCTGAGGCAGAAACAGATAATGAGACTCCAGCATATTCTATTAAACCGTTTGCACAAATGTCAAACAGCCGCTTTTCTCACTAAATGTTTTTTGTTGTGGAAAATACTATTTTTAATTAAAAAAGTATCATTTATGTTAGCACTTAATGGGTTCATGATAGTTATTTTGAAATGAATATATAAATGTTTAAATCTGTTTAATGTTTTAATTTCTAAGACAGTTAATATGAATAGAATAACACACACAAACAAAAGCCTGTTGGGAAACGCAATAATCTTTGAGTGTAAAGGGATCCCCAGACCAAAAAGTTTGAGAACTGCTGCTCTAAAGTAAGGTGATGGTATGCATCTAAAGCCTTGAAAATAAAGCTGCCCTTTAATCCAGCCTTTCCTCTTTTGAATAATTTATCCTAAGAAAATAATCAGAGATGTATCTCAAGATACTTTTCTAAGTATATTCACCACTTTATTTAAGACAGTAAAATGTAAAAACAACTTAAATGTCTGTAAATAAGAGATTAGTTAAATAAATTACATGAGTGTAATGGAGCACATATGGCTAATAAAAAAATGCTGCTACAAAATAGTATTTATTGATTTATCACAGTGGAAAATATGCACAGTTTATTAAGTTAAAAAATAGGATATAATGAAAAAGTTTTTCAACCAGTGGTGCTGGGACAACTGGATATCCATACACAAAAGAATGAATTTGGATCCCTACTCAGACCATAAATAAGAATTAGTTCAAAATGGATCAAAGGCTTAAATCTAAGGTCATGAAGATTTATACTTATGTTCTAAGAGTTTTATAGTGTAAGAGGTAGAACTATAAAACTCTTAGAAGAAAACATTAGTATAATTCTTTATGACCTTAGATTAAGCAATGGTTTCTTAGATATGACACCCAAAAGCACAACAAAGAAAAAAATAAACTGGACTTCATCAAAATTAAAAACGTTTTGGGAATTCCCTGGAGGTCCAGTGGTTAGGACTCGGAGTTTTCACTGCCAGGGCCTGGGTTCGAGCCCTGGAACTAAGATCCCACAAGCCATGTGAGGTGCGGCCTAAAAAAAAAAATTAAACAAAATTAAAAACTTTTATGTTTCAAAGGACACTATCAAGAAAGTTAAGAGACAACCCACAGAATGGGAGAAAATATTTGTGGTCATCTATGAGATAAGAACCTAGTATATAAAATATATAAAGAACTCTTACCGGACATCCCTGGTGGTGCAGTGGTTAAGAATCTGCCTGCCAATGCAGGGGGCACGGGTTTGTGCCCCGGTCCGGGAAGATCCCACATGCTGTGGAGCAACTAAGCCCGAACACTGCAACTACTGAGCCTGTGCTTTAGAGCCCGCGAGCCACAACTACGGAAGCCCGTGTGCCACAACTACTGAAGCCTGCACGCCTAGAGCCCGTGCTCAGCAACAAGAGAAGACACCGTAGTGAGAAGCCCGTGCACCACAATGAAGAGTAGCCCCCGCTCACCGCAACTAGCGAAAAAGCCCGCACACAGCAACAAAGACCCAACACAGCCAAAAAAAAAAAAGAAATCTTACAACTCAACAAGAAGATAACCTAACTTTTTAAATGCACAAAGTATTTGAATAAACATTTCTCCAAAGAAGATATTCAAATGACTGATAAGCACAAGAAAAAATTCTCAGTGAAGGAAATGCAAATCATTAAGGAAATCCAAACCAAAATCACAATGAGGTATCACTTCATGTCCACTAGGATGACTCAAAAAAAAAAAAATGAAACTAACAAGCATTAGCAAGAAGGTAGAAAAACTGGAACCCTCATACACTGCTGGCGGGAACGTAAAATGGTGCAGCCCCCATGGAAAACTATTTGGCAGTGCCTCAAAAAGTTAAACAGATTTACCACATAACCCACCAGTTCTACTCCTAGGTATATACTCAAGAGGAATGAAAACCTATGTCCACACAAAAACTTATACAGGAATGTTCATGACAGCATTATTAATAATAGCCAAAAAGTGGAAACAACTCAAATGCCTATCAACTGATGAATGGATAAACAACTTGTGCTATAGCCATACAGTGGAATATATTCAGTCATAAAAAGGAACAAAGTTTTTTTTTTTTTTTTTTCCGGTACGCGGGCCTCTCACTGCTGTGGCCTCTCCTGCTGCGGAGCACAGGCTCCGGACGCGCAGGCTCAGCGGCCACGGCTCATGGGCCCAGCTGCTACGCGGCACGCGGGATCCTGCCGGAACCGGGGCACGAACACATGTCCTCTGCATAGGCAGGCGGACTCTCCACCACTGCGCCACCAGGGAAGCCCAGGAACAAAGTATTGATATGTGTGACAACATGGACGAAGCTTGAAATCATCATGCTAAGTGAAAGAAGCTAGACACAAAAGGTCACATATTATATAATTCTATCTATATGAAATGTCCAGAATAAGCAAATCCACAGAGTCAGAAAGTAGATTACTGGTTGCCCGGGAATGGGGTAGATGGGGTGTGTGAGGAATGAGGAGTGTCTGGTAACAGGTATGGGTTTCTTTTTGAGGTGGTGAGACGTCTGGCATGAGATAGTGGTGATGAATGCACAGCCTTGTGAACATACTAAAACCCACGAAACCGTACACTTTAAAATGGTGAATTTTATGGTATACGAATGATATCTCAATTTAATAAAAAGGAAAATAGCATACAAGTTAGTGTGTAGAGTATATCCATTTTTAAAAGGGTAGTATATATATGCTACTTTATTTTTTTTATTTTTTAAATAAATTTATTTTATTTATTTTTTGGCTGCGTTGGGTCGTCACTGCTGTGCGCGGGCTTTCTCTGATTGAGGTGAGCGGGCTTATTGCGGTGGCTTCTCTTGTTGCGGAGCACAGGCTCTAGGCGCACGGGCTTCAGTAGCTGTGGTTCACAGGCTCTAGAGCGCAGGCTCAGTAGTTGTGGCGTACGGGCTTAGTTGCCCTATGGCATGTGGGATCTTCCTGGACTGGGGCTTGAACCTGTGTCCCCTGCATTGGCAGGCGGATTCTTAACCACTGAGCCACCAGGGAAACCCTATATTTGCTACTTTAAAAGAGTAGTATGTAAAACAAAAGACTACAGGATGGTAACTTCTAGTTAGCAATATGTAACAATATGGATTTTCATATGTACTATCTATTTATGTATGTTCTACAAAAATATGTATTGCTGTGTTAACTGAAAGATTGGGCAATAAAAGTTATTAAAGACAAAATGAAACAATTAGGTTCTCCCAGGGCAGTTTTTCTGGCCTAGTGGGACAGTCCAGAATGGTGGTTAGAAAGCAGCTTGGGAGCTACATTACTCATGCTCAAATACTGTCTCTGCCTCCCACTGGCTCTGTAAGCTCGGACAAGTCACCTCACTGCAGTGTGCCTGTTTTCTCACCTGTAAAATGGCATCAGAATAACTGTACCTCATAGGGCCCTGTGGATTCAAGGAGTTAATTCATTTAAAGTGCTTAGAACGGTGCTTTGCGCATAGCAAGCTCTTGATAAATGTTAGCCAGTCCTGGAGATGTTGCTCGAGTGGCTCAGGTTGCAGGCTGTGGAATGACCACATCTGACCTCCCTGACGTCCTGTCAGGAGCCAGTGGGAGAAGGTTCTCTTAAGGGCTCACTGAGCAAGCCCTGAAAATGTTTTCTGAAATAGAAGTAAACTAACAAATGAAGGCCCGGGTTTTCATCTACATGGAGGCAGGTTTAAGAAAGTTCATCTGTCTCCTTGCTATGGTCGAATGGCTCAGGGAGTAAGCAATTTGGTCTTCCACCACCTGAGTGACTAATTGGGGAATGTGTTTGCTGTCACTGAAGCAGAGTTAGTTGCCTCAACTCCCTACCAGGGTGGACTCAGCCTCGTGGCAGATGTCTGGAGTCTTAATTGGCTGCTGGGAGGAGAAGGGGGCAGCTATAGTTACCCTCTCCCTACTTTAGTGGACATGGGTCCAGGGGGCACTCAGGGGAGCCAGAGCCATCTCACAGAGCCCTCACTGTTAGGGCCTAAGAGCAGGGGAAGGAGGGGGACGGGGCCTGGGTCTGCTTGGAGGCCTAGCTCCGCCTGCCCGCATGTAACCTTCTCTGGCATGCCCCCTTCGCCTTTTCCTCTACTGCCCTCTCCTCTTCCCCAGAAAGTCTAAAGCGGACAGCACCTTCAGGGATATTCATAGCAAATCTCTCTGGTAGTTCCTTTCTGCTTCTTCCTCAATCAAGCCCTGGTTGAATAGTTACCCAAAATGCCAAGCTGGGGTTTGCTGCGCCAGTTTTTTGTTAACTTCCGTTTTTCTCTCTTAGAGTGTTTACAGAGGGCCTGTGTGTCAAAAGTCAGCCCTGTCGCAGGAGGCAGAAGCAGGGTTGGGTGCCCACGAAGGCAGTATTTCCCAAGCAGCCATGGATATTATCTTACCCAGTTAGCTCCGAGGGAAGACTGTGACCCGGGAAGGGGGAGCAATTTGTCCCCGGTCACTTAGAGCCAGGACTAGAACTCAGGTCTCTGAACCAAGAACCAGCAGAGTATAACTTTCCTTGCAGAATTTTGATGCTCAAGAGCAGGAACCCCAGAACCCCAGGCAGGTAATGAAGAAGAGGACAGCCAGGGTCAGAATTACGAAGAAACAATGATTTCTCAAATGCAAGGATGCCCAAACAGAATGACTTTGGGGAACTGCAAGAGACTAGCAGTCTTTGCACTCGTGAGGCTGGTGGGAACAGATCCTGAAGGGTCTGGAAACTCTGCTGAGAAGTTTGGATTTTCTTTTGTAGACCACGGGTAGAGGTGAGACTTGATGGCCTTTGAGCAGGGGAGTGATGTGATCAGATTGGAATCCTCAGGTGGCCAGGCCAAGCAAGGTGGCCAGAGGACTCAGCAGTGGACAGCTTCTCCGGTGGTGACTGCCTATGTATATGTTTGGCTGGGTGCTGCCTTTTCGCAGATAACAGGCCCAGCGATGCTGGACCGTATGTGGTTCACTACTTGGGGTAGCCAAGAGAAAGGGGAGGAGTCTTGAAGTGCAAGTCCCCATAAGAGAGGGGACAAAGTGAATTTAACTCTAGTAGTCAAACTGGCCTGGCAACTGATAGTCACTGCTCCAATGCCCTCTTCTATTTACAGTCTTCTTAAACCTGTAGCTTTTATTTTTAGCTTTCTATTGCTTCCTTATTACTCTGCCTTTAGTGAGATTCCTTTCAAAAACAACAAAACAACAAAAAACCTTTCCCCCAGTTCTCCCCCAAAGTCACTGTCCTGTTTCTTTCTCTCCTTTGTACCACGTATTTGAGCCATCTATACTCCTGTCTCCATTCCTCAGCCCCCAGGCCCTCCCCTCCTGCTGCAGTCCGGCTTCTCCCCATATTTCTGAAATTCTGCTCCCTAAGGATACTCAGGACGTTGAAATTGTCTTCTCCGGTATCCCCTTTAATCTCTAAAATGAATGGGGGGAAAGGGAGTAAAAAAAAAACTATTAGAAATTAGATTTCAGTTTGTTTTTATCTTAACTGTTAACATTTAAGTTTTAAGTTGTTTATGTTCTCTAATATACATAATATTTAGAATTATGCTTTATATTATGTATATAGTTTATAAAAAAGCATGACTATAGACATATGCGTAATTTATAAATAAATTAGCATGTAATAAGGGTATATGCTAAAGACTTTTTACAGAAGGGGTACACTTTAAGAAAATGTTTGGAGACGACTGGTTTTCAAGATAAAGCTCAAACCCTTATTTTGGCATTCAAAGCTGTTTATAATTTAGCCTCAAATGATTCTGCGGCTTCCTCCCCCTCCCCTTCCCTCCCTTTACCAAGTAACATGCTCTAACTACAATGGACTATTACACATCTCCCAACTGTACCAAAACTTCAAGTTTTAGTTCAAATCTATGTTTGCACATAGATGTTCAATCAAACCTGTTAAATCTCACAATTGCTGCATTATTGTCATTCCACTGGCCTTGAAACTTTCCTCCTTGACTACTCTCAAGGGTGCTATCCTGGTTTTTCTTCTGCTGCTTTGACTATTCCTTCTTCATTGGCTGCTTCCTCTATATTTATTCCACAAATACTTATTGAGCCCCTGCTGTATGCCAGGTATGGTGACAGGCACTAGAGATACAGTGAACAATTTGACTAGGTCCCTTTACCCCCAGCTTATACCCCAAAGCTCAATCTCTAGCCCTCTCCTCTTGTTACCTGTCTCCCTGTAGCTCTGATTTCTCTTCAGAGTTTGTCTCCTATTTCAAGCTACTTGTTGAATATTTCTGCCTGCAAATACTCCAGTCACCATGTCTGAATTCACTGCTCCCCTTCCTTACAGCTCTTTCTCTGGCCTCCTCATGCAGTTTCAATCTCTCTTGCATTGGTCCCTTTCTATATGCATTTCTATTGATACCGCTTCCCAACCAATATTAGAACCTACTTACCTGAGGTAGTTTTCTAACTGCTGTTCCTGCCTTTATTCTCTCCAAGTTGCCATTCTTCCCATCCTATCCTATCCATCCTTGCTGCCTAAATCATTATTTTACATACTATTGCCGGCTTTGCCTTTTAAGGGGTGGGGATGGGGTTTGAGGAAAATTTGAGGCCTACTTTTTTTTTTGCGGTACGCAGGCCTCTCACTGTTGTGGCCTATCCTGTTGCAGAGCACAGGATCCGGACGCGCAGGCCCAGCCGCTCCGCGGCATGTGGGATCTTCCCAGACCAGGGCACGAACCCGTGTCCCCTGCATCGGCAGGCGGACTCTGAACCACTGCTCCACCAGGGAAGCCCTGAGGCCTACTTTTTATAGGGTATTGGAACCCCTTCCCCCAGCAAGTTTCAAGGATATCTCACAAACCATTCAACGTGGTGTTTGAGGGTCCAACCTAATTATCCCCTCCTGCTCTACTCTACACAAACTTATTTGTGCTCATTATTTCCAGAAGACATCAAACCCATTGCTGGGTCTTCACTAGTGTCTCCCTTACCTATCCTGGCTCCTCAAGACAACTGTCTTCTCTCAGCTTATCATTTAGTACACATTGCTTTCTTTCAATATTTCTCTGCCCGAAGACATTGGGGGCAGAAATGGGCCTTTGGCTTTTTGCAATCTAAAGTATATTGAAGTTTACTGTGTTATAAGCACTGTTCTGTTTTACACATGCTTTTTTTTTCTTTCACAAGCCCAGATGTGTACTTCAACACCTCCATTTTATACAGAACTTAATTTGCCCAAGGCCACAGTGGCAGGATTCAAATTTAAATTCAGGTTTAACTCCAGGACTTGGGCTCCCTTCAGGGACTAACTGCCTGACTCTGCAGTGGGTATAAAGCACATGGTAAACGCCAATCTTACCTCCAGGGACCCTTGGAACTAGGTCTGTACCTCCAAAAAAAGGAGCAGATGCCCTGTGGAGAAGAAACCTCAACAAATATTTATGGTGGCTAATACTCCCCTCCCACAGGAATTTCTGCTGTTGGTGATCTCCCACAGTGCCTGGTTTGAACAACACACTCTGGCACCTAATCGTCTATTGTCCTAATCTGCTGTTTCTAGTGTTTTTGCCTAATGGTGGAAAAATTTTCTTCTCTCATCAGTTTCAGCCTAGACCCACTGGCTGACATGAGGCTGCTAGGCCTTTACAGCAAGATCTTCCTACTCCACTGGTGAAGAGAATCAGTGGCACTCACATCTAAGGACCTTTTGGAGTTTTGCTGAAAATGCAGTCTTCTGATTAGATTTGGGGTGGGACCCAGGAATCTGCATTTTTTAACACTGAGGTCATTCTTAGGCGGTTGTCAATGATCAGCCTACATTCCTGCCTGTGTGGACTGCCCCGTTTAGGCAGAATTATTTCCTGGCACAATGATTTCTCTAAACATTGCACACAGCAGGAGAATTAGAAGCTGGCCTCCTTTGTTTCTGGGTAGCCACTTGGCAGGTGTAATAACATCCTCTTGACAGGCCGCTTGCCACAGGTGCATGCGCGACACATGCGCCCCGCTGCTACCATCCCCCATTCAGTCTTGCTGCCCAACCAAGCCCCCTATCCCTACCACCACCCTGTGGCAGCTACCCTCTCCCAAGCCCTTAGACCCACCCAGCCCCTTTCCCTTCCCCTTCCCCCACCTCAGCCCCTCCCTTCCCCCCCAGCCCAGCCCTTCCCTCCCCCACCTCTTCTCTGGGTCCCCCAGGCTCCTCCCACCTCAGAACCTTTTTTGTTCCTGGCTAAGAGTTTTGCACGTGAGATTGAGGGCGGGGCGGGTGGGACTAGAGGACACACTGCCATTCATCAGAGGTCCTACCGAGTGGGCATACTTTTCCCATCTGAGAAACCCCTTATGTTTTCTACCAGAGAAATGGGCAGAGGCCTCTCTCTGGAACCTGGCTGGAGGGATGTCACTCTCCAAGAGACCCCCACTGTCTCTGCAAACGTCCCAAAGCAGGCCCAGCCTGCCGTGTTCCTTTGTTGGGATGGAAAGGGAATGGAATCTTACCAGTAAGGTGAAAAGGGCTGGAGAAAATACCAGGGACGGGCCCACCCTTCTCCCTACAAAAGCCTAACACTAGAAGGGAAGAAAAGAAATGCACCAACAAAGAGTTTAAGATAGTAGTTCCCAGCTTTTTCAAATATGAAGCATTTTTTAACCAATCCACTTTTTAATTTTTAAATTCTTGACATTACAGAACTAAACTGAAATTTATTAACATTCCACTCTTACATTTCTTATCGACAAACAGAAATAAAATTCATGACCCAAAAACCCAAAACTAAAAACAGGGAAAAGCTTATAAAACTAAATATGGATCCCAGCATTAACAGCTGAACAGAGAATGTGATTTTTAAATTCTTAGCGGATGATAAAGTTGTGTAGAAACCGAACACTTACAAATTATTTAAAACCTGGAATCACTGACCAGAAATTACACAGTTGGATCATGGGAAAACAGCAGAAAGGGGTTATGAGGGAACCTACACTGTTCTAGCTGCACCCCATGCCCTTCTCAGAGGAAAGCCTGGCATTGATTAGATATTGGGCCAGACTAATACTGGCAGCAGAACCAGTGATAGTAACCTGCCTACCAGAAGAGCCTTCCACTGGGTTAGCAATTTTGATCTGGGCCCCGGACATCTGGCGGATCTCATTAATGTTGGCGCCTTGGCGCCCGATTATGCAGCCAATTAAGTTATTTGGAATGGTGAGTTCATGGGTAGTTTGAGTAGATGCATCCAAACTTGCCCAATAGCCTTTCACCTCTGGAGAGCTGGAGTCAATTCCGGCGAATCCGGTCCCGCCGTGCATCATGGCAAAGTGAGACTGTTGTCTTGCCACCTGGTTCAGCTTGGCCAGATCGAGCGGAGAAATGGTGTGTTGTCCTTGAATCGAGTAGGCATCTAGAGGTGGTCCCTCCAGGTCATGGGTGGCGTGAGGGTAGCCAGCAGCGTCGCTGCACCGATCTTGACCGCCCGCGCAGATCACTGGAGAGCTGGCCGGCATGGGCTGGTACGGAATGGTCATGACTCTCCCTTGCGGAGACTGGGAGAGCGTCTCCAGCATGACCAGGCAGATCTGCTTGACACACTCGGTGACAGACTGCGGCACGCCAGCAATGGTGATGGCCCGCTCGGTGGAGTTGGGCAGCATATCCCCCGCCACCTGGACCTGGGCCCCGGTACTCTCGCGGATCTCTTTGATCTTACACCCGCCTTTCCCAATCAGGGAGCCGCACTGGGTGGCCGGCACCACCAGCCTCAGGGTGACCGGGGGCCTGCTGGCCGCCGTGCTGTTGGTCATGGAGCTGTTGATATCTTCTTCCAGCTTGTCGATAATCATAGCGAAGGCCTTAAAGATGGCATTGGTGGGGCCGGTCAGAGTGATGATTCTCTCCGGGCAATTCCCCTCCGAGATGTTGATCCGCGCGCCACTCTCCTCGCGGATCCTCTTAACCGACTCCCCTTTCTTCCCAATGATGCTTCCTACTTCCTTTCCGTGCATAAGCAGCCGAATGGTGAGAGTCACATTTAGTCCACTTTCAGTCACACCGGCATCCATGGCGAGCGGCGGGCGGCGTTCGGGGGAGTTGGGCTCGTTACGTGGTCAAGTCTTTGGTGGCTGGCTGGGGGAGGGGAGGTGTAGGCCCAAAACTGCCGGTGCGAGGCGAGCGAGGGCCGCGGGAGCGAGCGGGCGAGGGCGGGAGGCCGCGGCGTCGTCGCAGGGGCGGGCGGCGGCGGCGGAGGGGGCGAGCGGGGCCGGGAGCGGCGGGCGGGCGGGTGGGCGAGGGCGCGGCGGTGGCGACTCCGGCGGCAGCCTCGGCGGTCTGGGCGGGGCGGGAAGCCCGCTTTCAACCCCGCGTACCCTCTGACCCCGGAAGTGCTTGCTGCGCAGGACCCCTTGAAAAAAAATGAGGACCCATCCTTTTTAGGTCACAAGATTGCGCCAACCCCCATAGAGTAGTTTTTAAAATACACTTTTAACAGTCTAGCATTGAAAAGAAAGCCCCGGCAGGCAGAAGCTGTGAGTCCGGCAAAGTTTTTAAATGAACATGTATTTTATTAACCCCAGAGGCGCCGGCAGATGTTTGGAAACGGTAGTGTTCTGCGCGGAGGCGACACATTATTTTCCCGCCCTACAAAAGCGGTTTAAGCGCGGAGCGACACGGGCAGCCCCGGCGATAACTGCAGGCGGATGCTAGGACGCCGCGGATTTAAAACATGCGCTCGAGGCGGCCAGAGCGCGTGCGTGAGGGTGTGGGGAGGACGGGAGGGGCTGCCGCGGTCTTCCGGGGGGGAGGGGCGGCGAGGCGAGGCTTGCGGGCGGGCGCCCGCCCGGGCGGGCACGTGGGGCCCCTTCATGTTCGGCGTCGGGGCGCCCCACGCCAGCCCCCACCCCCGCCTCGGCCCCGTGGCGGTGGTCGGTTGGGAGAAAGACCAAAACCCACCACGCGCCGCTGTCAAAGTCACGGCTCTGCTCATGGTTTCTGGGAAGTGCTAGAAACATGGCCATAAAGAGAATGGCGTCCATTTACATAATGCTTTGTCTGCATTTTGCAACTCTTTCGTTAAACCTGCAGAACCCCCACCTCCTGCGCGGTGTCGTTTTAGTCGCTGCCGCCTCGTCAGACATTTAACACAATGGCGTGCATTTTGGGGGACCGCATTTACCCCTGCTCTGGGGAGCTCCTGCGGTTTTCCCTGCGCGAGTTACTCTCCCGCTGCTGCTTTTCGGCCCTTTCCCCGCTCGGTGCAGCCACGGCGCCCACGCTCTCCGGGGGCGGCCCCCAACAGGGCCCGCCATCTTGGAGGGCCTTTCTTGCCGTGTGTAGAGCCGCGCGTTCCTCCCGGTAAAGAAAGGTCTCTGGGGCCCTTGGGGCGCCAGTTGTGATTTCTGCCCCTTCTCCTTTTCTTCGGCTGAGCCAGACAGAAAAGGCCGAGTGCACGGGGTGTTTCAGGATCCTTCAGGGAAAGCGGCTAACGTGGCGGTCCTTCCCTCCCCCCCTTTCTTCCCCGTGGGGGTGGCCGCCATGTTTCCTGAACACAAAATGGCGACACGTGGCCTATATTCGTCGCCAACGAGTCGGGCCGAAAGCTCTAGAACGCGGCCGCCCCCCCATTCCCCCCTCCCGTCCGTGAGCCGGGGCCTTCCCCGCGCAGCGAGTGCGCTGACCGGATTGGGATGAAACCCCGCAGGCTGGTCGCAGCCTCAGCGGGGGAATTTTAATACATTTCTCTCAATTTGAAACGGGAACGCAAATAACTGTAAAATGTAGTCATCATACCGAGTCTCTCGCTCATTTCGTTTAATAATGGTTGGGGGGGGCAGTACCAATGCATAATTTGGGCCCTCAGTACCAAAACATTTAGGAATCACTACTTGTAAAGAATGAGATGGGAAATTATTTCTTTCCTAGACTTCTAGAATAGGCTATTGTGCTAAAGAGGTAAAGAAATGGTATTATAAAGCTTCTTTTAAAAGAAGGCAATTTCCATGAAGCGACTGGGATACCTGTGAGCTGGCCAGTGAACCTCAGTTTGCCGTAGTTGTTGACTTGGAGGCTAGAAGGGGCAGACATTTACTGTGCATTTACCAGTGCCAGATCCTGTGTTAGCCATTTTACTGCATAATGTCTTTAATTTTTACAGTGACCCTGTGAGGTACGTCTTATCTCTCTTTTTTTTAGCAGATGAAATCACTTAGGCCAGAGAGATGCAGTGACTAATTCAAGGTCACACAGTGTTGAGGATGGAATCCAGACCTGATACAGTTATTGGTGAGCACATTTCCGAATTTTTCTCTAAGTCAGGGTTTTGAATTTAAATGCTATTTGGACGTTTAGGTGGGCTTGTTATTTCAAGGAACCCCTCAGGTAACTTTTTGTTGCATAGTCACCCCCTATTTGTATCTTTTTGGGGATTCCCAGTTTTTCCTGGTGTGAGCTATGCCTGTGAGGAGCTCAGAGGCTATTTTTTTTTTTATGAGTTGCCTGGGTGAGGATACAGAGAAGTGATTCAGCCTTGCATAAAGGCACAGGTATCTGTCAGTCCAGCCTGGTCTGTGGCGCATTTGAGTCTACCTGGCTCTGTGGGAGTAGGCAATTTCTCTGACTCACTTGCGTCCTTCAGCTACCCAT
This sequence comes from Leucopleurus acutus, assembly GCF_964270905.1. Lineage (NCBI taxonomy): Eukaryota > Metazoa > Chordata > Mammalia > Artiodactyla > Delphinidae > Leucopleurus > Leucopleurus acutus. Next base: position 87,588,704 of record NC_139154.1, on the reverse strand, counting down.
GGGCATGACTTTTGCCTTCCCCATCCCAACCTCCACCCAGGTAAAAATAAATAAATTTACTCTGGCACCATGCCTCTATTTCTCTGCAGATATTGACAGAGCATGACAGAGTGGTAGATAAGTCATGGTCTGTGGACTTTTCAGTTCAATGTAACAAATAACTTGTGGACCAAGCAACAAATATGTGCCGAAACAGGGCTATGCTTGTATGGGTATTAAGAGGTGGAGAGAAGGGCTTTTTGCTTCCTTTAACTTACACTAATATTGTATATTAGACGTTCCAAAGTGCTTTCATATTACCTTAGGTAATCCTACAAACAACTTTAACAGGTAGGTACATAACAGCAACAATGACAGTCATAGCACTAAGTGCTTACTGTGTGCCAGGCACTGTTTGAACCTTTATTTTGTGTGTTAATTCAGTGGTTCTCACATTTTTAAAAGCAAACCACCATGAGAAGTATATTTTATGTAATTGAAACATATATGCACACATATAGATAAAGGAAACAAAATTTTTGCAAAACAGTACTTATTCATGCTACATGCAATGTACTCTGGTAAATTCTGTTGTCTTCTTTACATTAAAAAAAAAAGAGGCACACATCACACTAAAGGATGAAAAACCCATTATTAGGTTGTGACCAGTATGATTAATCTACACATTTAAACCTCACAAATCCTCCTGAGATGGGGGTGATGTTATTTCCATTTAAACAGAGGTACAAAGAGAAGGATTTATCTAAGGTCACACAGCTGTTAAGTGGTAAAAGGAAGATTTGGATCGAGGCAATTTGAGCCCAGAGCCTATATACTTAACCACTAAGGTAGACCGTCTGTGGTCTCTTTAGAGGGCCTTATCTTGTAGAGAGACAGTTGATCTTAGTAAATGTTAAAAACTTAGGAGACAACAAAAGGACTAAATTGCATATAATCAAGAATTATCCTGATTCAAAGCATTCTGGTCCTCTAAATCTGCCACCTGTTTCTTTTCCCTAAAGAAAATTTTACCCACTGGGTCTGTCTTCCCAAGACTGCAATTTTAAGCCTTTTTTGGCAGGCATATTTCTTTTTTTTTTTTTTAACATCTTTATTGGAGTATAATTGCTTTGCAATGGTGTGTTAGTTTCTGCTTTATAACAAAGTGTATCAGCCATACATATACATATATCCCCATATCTCCTCCCTCTTGCGTCTCCCTCCCACCCTCCCTATCCCACCAACTCTAGGTGGTCACAAAGCACCGAGCTGATCTCCCTGTGCTCTGCGGCTTCTTCCCACTAGCTATTGGTATTACATTTGGTAGTGTATATATGTCCATGCCACTCTCTCACTTCATCTCAGCCTGCCCTTCCCCCTCCCCACGTCCTCAAGTCTATTCTCTATGTCTGCGTCTTCATTTCTGTCCTGCCCCTAAGTTCTTCAGAACCTTTTTTTTTTTAGATTCCATATATATGTGTTAGCATACAGTATTTGTTTTTCTCTTTCTGACTTACTTCACTCTGTATGACAGTCTTTAGGTCCATGCACCTCACTACAAATAACTTAGTTTCGTTTCTTTTTATGGGTGAGTAATATTCCATTGTATATATGTGCCACATCGTCTTTATCCATTCATCTGTTGATGGACACATAGGTTGCTTCCATGTCCTGGCTGTTGTAAATAGAGCTTCAGTGAACATTGTGGTACATGACTGTTTTTGAATTATGGTTTTCTCAGGGTATATGCCCAGTAGTGGGATTGCTGGGTCATATGGTAGTTCTATTTTTAGTTCTTTGAGGAACCTCCATACTGTTCTCCATAGTGGCTGTATCAATTTGCATTCCCACCAACAATGCAAGAGGGTTCCCTTTTCTCCACACCCTCTCCAGCATTTATTGTTTGTAGATTGTTTTTAAATTTTTATTTATTTATTTATTTATTTATTTTAGTTTTGGCTGTGTTGGGTCTTCGTTGCTGTGCGCGGGCCTTCTCTAGTTGCAGCGAGTGGGGGCTACTCTTGGTTGCGATGCATGGGCTTCTCCTTGCGGTGGCTCCTCTTGTTGCGGAGCACGGGCTCTAGGCTTATGGGCTTCAGTAGTTGAGGCACACGGGATCAGTAGTTGTGGATCACAGGCTCTAGAGCGCAGGCCCAGTAGTTGTGGCACACGGGCATAATTGCTCCGCGGCATGTGGGATCTTCCTGGACCAAGGCTCAAACCTGTGTCCCCTGCATTGGCAGATGGATTCTTAACCACTGCGCCACCAGGGAAGTCTCTAGATTTTTTTGATGATGGCCATTCTGACTGGTGTGAGGTGGTACCTCATTGTAGTTTTGATTTGCATTTCTCTAATGATTAGTGATGTTGAGCATCCTTTCATGTGTTTGTTGGCAATCTGCATATCTTCTTTGGAGAAATGTCTTTTTAGGTCTTCTGCCCATTTTTGGATTGGGTTGCTTGCTTCTTTAATATTGAGCTGCATGAGCTGCTTGTATATTTTGGAGATTAATCCTTTGTCAGTTGCTTCTTTTCTCCCATTCGGAGGGTTGTCTTTTCGTGTTGTTTATGGTTTTCTTTGCTGTGCAAAAGCTTTTAAGTTTCATTAGGTCCCATTTGTTTATTTTTGTTTTTATTTCCATTTCTCTAGGAGGTGGGTCAAAAAGGATCTTGCTGTGATTTATGTCACAGAGTTTTCTGCCTATGTTTTCCTCTAAGAGTTTTATAGTGTCTGGCCTTACATTTAGGTCTTTAATCCATTTTGAGTTTATTTTTGAGTTTATTTTTGTATGGTGTTAGGGAGTGTTCTAATTTCATTCTTTTACATGGAGCTGTTCAGTTTTCCCAGCACCACTTATTGAAGAGGCTGTCTTTTCTCCATTGTACATTCTTGCCTCCTTTATCAAAGATGAGGTGACCATATGTGCGTGGGTTTATCTCTGGGATTTCTATCCTGTTCCATTGATCTATATTTATGTTTTTTTGCCAATACCATTCTGTCTTCATTACTGTACCTTTGTAGTATAGTCTGAAGTCCGGGAGCCTGATTCCTCCAGCTCCGTTTTTCTTTCTCAAGATTGCTTTGGTTATTTGGGGTCTTTTTGTGTTTACATACAAATTGTGAAATTTTTTTGTTCTAGTTCTGTGAAAAATGCCATTGGTAGTTTGATAGGGATTGCATTGAATCTGTAGATTGCTTTGGGTAGTATAGTCATTTTCACAATCTTGATTCTTCCAATCCAAGAACATGGTATATCTCTCTGTCTGTTTGTATCATCTTTATAATTTCTTTCATCAGTGCCTTATAGTTTTCTGCATACAGGTCTTTTGTGTCCTTAGGTAGGTTTATTCCTAGGTATTTTATTCTTTTTGTTGCAATGGTAAATGGGAGTTTTTCCTTAATTTCTATTTCAGATTTTTCATCATTAGTGTATAGGAATGCAAGAGATTTCTGTGCATTAATTTTGTATCCTGCTACTTTACCGCATTCATTGATTAGCTCTAGTAGTTTTCTGGTAGCATCTTTAGGATTCTCTATGTATAGTATCATGTCATCTGCAAACAGTGACAGTTTTACCTCTTCTTTTCCAATTTGTATTCCTTTTATTTCTTTTTTGTCTCTGATTGCTGTGGCTAAAACTTCCAAAACTATGGTGAATAATAGTGGTGAGAGTGGACAACCTTTTCTTGTTCCTGATCTTGGTGGAAATGGTTTCAGTTTTTCACCATTGAGAATGATGTTTGCTGTGGGTTTGTCATATACGGCCTTTATTATGTTGAGGTAGGTTCCCTCTATGCCCACTTTCTGGAGAGATTTTATCAGAAATGGGTGTTGAATTTTGTTGAAAGCTTTTTCTGCATCTATTGAGATGATCATATGGTTTTTATCCTTCAGTCTGTTAATATGGTGTATCACATTGATTGATTTGTGTATATTGAAGAATCCTTGATTCCCTGGGAAACCCCCCTTGATCATGGTGTATGATCCGTTTAATGTGCTGTTGGATTCTGTTTGCTAGTATTTTGTTGATGATTTTTGCATTTATGTTCATCACTGATATTGGCCTCTAGTTTTCTTTCTTTGTGGCATCTTTATCTGGTTTTGGTGTCAGGGTGATGGTGGCCTTGTAGAATGAGTTTGGGAGTGTTCCTCCCTCTGCTATATTTTGGAAGAGTTTGAGAAGGATAGGCGTTAGCTCTTCTCTAAATGTTTGATAGAATTCGCCTGTGAAGCCATCTGGTCCTTGGCTTTTGTTTGTTGGAAGATTTTTAGTCACAGTTTCAATTTCAGTGCTTGTGATTGGTCTGTTTATATTTTCTATTTCTTCCTGGTTCAGTCTCGGAAGGTTGTGCTTTTCTAAGAATTTGTCCATTTCTTCCAGGTTGTCTATTTTATTGGCATATAGTTGCTTGTAGCAATCTCTCATGATCCTTTGTAATTCTGCAGCAGACATATTTCTTTAATCTCTCTGTGTCTGAGTATCTCCAGGACTCTTCTCACTTTCCCAATGAAGTCTTCTCTTTCCCAGGTCTCAGCACCGCCTGCATCAGTCTTACAGCCCCTCCCTTGGGTAGCCCACATTTAGGCTGTTGATGAAATTGTAATGTGTCTTGGTGTTGATAATGTGTTGTAAGGGCCTCAGGTGCTTTGGGTGACCCTGAGATCTGGCAAAGAGGGTACTGGACTTGAGAATTGGTGGTTCTGGCCCCTAGCTCCAGCTCTGCCACTAACTAGCTTTGAGAGTTCTACAATTCAGTTCATTTATCTGGGCCTCAGTTTTCCCATCTGTAAAACAAGATTAAATGCTCTCTAAGGCCGTTTCTAATTCTGTCCAGGGAGTGATGATATTTGATGATCTTGGTTATTTATCCCTGGGAGGGAGGGTTGGGTAAATGTTTTGCTCACTTATGGTAAATTCTCCACTCCCTTCCTCAGACCTGCCTTATCTTGCAGATATGTGAGTGAATTCCACACCACCCATTTTACAGATGAAGCCACTGAGATACAGAGCAACTGACTAAATAGTCACCACCCCAGTCCTGGATCCTCACATGACACTTCTCCCAGGTTGGTTAAAGGGTTTAACAAGGTTGGGAAGGTGAGTCAGGCTTACACTTTAGAAGTTGAACCACAGGATTTTTGCTTCCTCTTACCACATTGGCATGTTATATAAAACTTTTCAAAGTGTTGTTTAATCATCACAGTCAACTTTGCCAGGGAGATATTATTATGCCCATTTTATGAAAGAACCGTCTTTGGATCAGAGTAGTAGAATGACTTGCCCAAGGTTACACAGCTTGTAAGGACCTGAGCTAGGCCTCTTGACTCCTAGTTGTGGATTGTTCCTTTCCTTGGCTTCTGATGTTTGTGGCACTGGCTTTAACACATGGAATAACTTTATCTTAAATTCAAAGAGCTTTCTATCCAGTATTTATTTTTCTGTCCCTGAACATCCAATTCACTTATGTTAGGTTACTGACTCTTTTGGTTCAGGAGAATCTCCTCTCTCTGGTTCTTTAATGTTTACATTTATGGGTTTGGGAAGTGGTAGGAATGAGACTAGGTTCCCTGGGGGCAGGAACCACCTTTTTTTTTCCCCCCAACCCTACCTGGCCCAGCAATTATCCTGTAGCTTTTGAAATTTGTCCCATCAGCATGCAGCATTTTTCCCCAAAACATGGTTTCTTTTCCTCTTTGCCCTTCATATTTAGCTTCCCATTTCTCTTTTATTTAAAATTATTGTAAATTAAGAGGACCTTTACCCTATTTCCAGGATACTAGAGAGTGAAGTTTAGAAACATGTCTTACCCACTGTGGATAGTAACAATTTGACCTCATATGCTGATAACCCTGTGCTGCTGTTAGGGGGTCGCTACTTGGTTTCCTCAGAAACAGCAGAAATATGTTGGTGTGCTTTACAGAAGTGACCAGGATATACAGCAACATCCTTGGCCTAAGTTCTCCCAGTTGGGCAAAGCATTGCTCATGTATTCCTCAGGGTCATTTTAACTAAAATAAGGCCTGGAGAACAGAGTGCAAAGAAAAGTTAAAAGGAAAATGAGAACAGAATGCAAATGCAAAGTATAAAATGAGAAGAAGTGGGAAAAGGTAAGTAAAGCAAAGAGAGAAAAGGATAGGGCAGAGGGGACTTCCCTGGTGGTCCAGTGGTTAAGAATCCACCTTCCAATGCAGGGGACCAGGGCTCGATCCCTGGTCAGGGAACTAAGAGCCTATATACCGCAGGCCAACTAAGCCCATGTACCATAACTGGAGAGCCTGTGTGCTGCAACTACAGAGCCCACACGTTCTGGAACCTGCGTGCCACAATTAGAAGCCTGTGGGCCACAACGAAGTATCCCATGTGCCACAACTAAGACCCGAAGTAGCCAAAAGTAAATAAATAGATATTAAAACAAAACAAACAAAAGAAGAATAGGGCAAAGACGAGAATACAGAATCAGTGGAAGGGAGGTGAAGAGAGCAATCCAGAGGTCCATTAGCCTCTCGTATGGTGTGGGACAAATCAAGGAAGAGCAGCTAGTATGATAACTCCTCCTGGTCTGATTTTGACCAGCACATATCTTTTCTTATCCTCTATTTCCAGTGTCAGGTAGGGGAAATTTCTGTTTCTGCTATCAATTGGGGATGTGAAGAGATGCCAGTAATTTTATTTTATTTTATTTTATTTTATTTTATTTTTTTGTATTTTGGCCATGCTGAATGGCATTGTGAGATGGTTCCCTGACCAGGGATCAAACCCAGGCCTCTGCAGTGAAAGCACTGAATCCTAACCCCTAGGCCGCCAGGGCACTCCCTGTTTTATTTTTATTAACGTATAGTTGATTTACAATGTTGTGTTAGTAAGAAACTGGTATAAATATGTATACATTCTTTTTTATATTCTTTTTCATTATGGTTTATCACAGGTATTGAATATAGTTCCCTGCGCTATACAGTAGGACCTTGTAGTTTACCCATTCTATATGTAATAGTTGGCATCTGCTAACCGCAAACTCCCAATCCATCCCTCCCCCACCCCCCCCCCTTGGCAACCACAAGCCTGTTTTCTGTGTCTGAGTCTGTTCCTGTTTTGTAGATAGGTTCATTTGTGTCATATTTTAGATTCCACATATAAGTGGTATCATATGGTATTTTTCTTTCTCTTTCTGGCTTACTTCACTTAGTATGATAATCTCTGAGTCCATCCATGTTGCTGCAAATGGCATTATTTCATTCTTTTTTTATTGCTGTGTAGTATTCCATTGTGTATATGTACCACGTCTTCTTTATCCATTCAGCTGTCGATGGATAGTGACGTTGTTTCCACGTCTTGGCTATTGTGAGCAGTGCTGTTGTGAACATAGGGGTGCGTGTATCTTTTCGAATTACAGTTTTGTGTGTGGATATATGCCCAGGAGTGTGATTGCTGGATCATATAGACGCCAGTAATTTTAATATTAGCTTCAGTTCACCTGATTTATCAAGGAAAATATGCTACAAAAATCACGTAAGGTATTCTGGGTCAAGTTTCATGTTATTCTTTCATTCAGTAGACACTTGATTGTTTGATGTGTTTCAGACACTGAGGCTATAAAAATTAATGAGATATTGTCCTTGCCCTCAAGATGTCTATGGTCTGGAGAGGTAGACAGAGAAGTAAACAGATTCACAGTATAATGTGTTAAAGTATTGGGATATGAGTAAGCTGTGGTGCTTACCAACCTGTGGTGTTACGGGTTCAGAGGAGGGCCCTTGATTCAGCCTTGGAGGGGATCTGGGAAGGCCGCCTAGAGAAGTTGTCATTCAGGCTGAGTCCCAAGTTTGCAAATTGCACGGTGGAGGGCAGGGAAGGTTATTCCTCCCAAAGGCAGAGAGCTCAGACCTTTCAGAAGTTGTAGCCGTTTCATGAAGACATGAAGGATGTTTGCATGATCCAGTTTTTGGTGATTATTGTTCTGCTTCAGAAGTGTAGATTATTGAGACATGACTCTGTTCGGTAGAGCACTGGTCCCCAACCTTTTTGGCACCAGGGACTGGTCTCGTGGAAGACAGTTTTTCTACGGATGGGGTGGGGGGGAATGGTTTCGGGATGATTCAAAAGCATTACATTTATCATGCACTTTATTTCTATTATTATTATATTGAAATATGTAATGAAATAATTATACAACTCACAATAATGCTGACAGGAGGCAGAGCTCAGGCGGTAATGCGAGCGATAGGGAACGGCTGTAGATACAGGTGAAGCTTCGCTCTCTTGCCCGCCACTCACCTCCTGCTGTGCTGCCTGGTTCCTAACCAGTACTGGTCTGTGGCCCGGGGGTTGGGGACCCCTGCGCTAGAGCACGGAAAGTTAAAGTACTTATTTTGTAGCAATAATTCTCTTTTAAGGTGAAGACACTAGAAATCGCACTTCCTATCTAGAGATTTTAAGGACAAAATGTAAACAAAGTACAGCCTATGAATTAGCAAATGATTACTAACCCTTTGTACAGTAAAAGCAGCTACGATAGGCAGCATATCCCTTTCTCATCCAACTTTTGGATTTTATTGTGTTCTGCTTTGTTTATAAGGGGGTGTGTGTGGAAATTTAGGGTCTTTGTTTAGCTGCTTAGGATGTTTGAGTTAGGAAGGAGGAAAATGAGTTGAAGAATAATTGCTACTTTATGGCAGAACAAAAGAAATACATTTAAATAGCTCATTTCTCTGATCCCACCTACTGAACACAAGTAAGACTTGGTCGGGGACATTGTTTCAGAGAGACAGTTACTTCAGCCAGATAAAGCATTTACTCAACATTATTCACTGTGTAAAGTCTGCTGTGTCCATATTAAGAGCATTGATTTTGTTTTTTGAGATGCAGATATAGCTGCATTAAACAGAAACCTTATGTGTATTCGTTGGACAATACTGGGATTTTACCTAGATTAAAAGAAAAAGTGTTATGTGTGGATTAGGGAGGAATGCTTAGAAAATAGTACATAGATTCAGTGGTCATTTCTTAGTCATCTTCTTGATCTCTCAGTAGTATTTGACACTTCCTCCTCACACACTAGTTTCACTTGGCTTCCGGGATGCCACTCCCTTGGTTCTCCTTCTACCTCAGGAGCCCCTTCTTCTCAAACTCCCACGTACCGCTCCGCCCTTTTGGCTGTTTTCTTATCTCCTCAGCCTCCAATGATGGAGTACTCAAATCAGTCCTTGGATCACTTCTCTGTCTACACTCATTTACTAAGTGCTCTCTTTTAAGAATTTAAATATCATTTATACCCTGAGAATTCTCAAGTATATATTACCAGCTTGAATGTCTTCCTGTGAACTCAGGACTCTTCTATTCAGCTGCCTACGGGATATCTCCACTTGTGTATGTAATAGCTTCTTTTTTTTAATTAATTAATTTATTTTTGGCTGTGTTGGGTCTTCGTTGCTACATGCGGGCTTTCTCTAGTTGTGGTGAACAGGGGCTCCTCTTCGTTGCAGTGCGTGGGCTTCTCATTGCGGTGGCTTCTCTTGTTGAAGAGCATGGGCTCTAGGCACACAGGCTTCAGTAGTTGTGGCTCGCGAGCTCTAGAGCGCAGGCTTGGTAGTTGTGGCACAAGGGCTTAGTTGCTCTGCGGCCTGGGGGATCTTCCTGGACCAGGGCTCAAACTCGTGTCCCCTGCATTGGCAGGCGGATTCTTAACCACTGCGCCATCAGGGAAGTCCTGTAATAGCTTCTTGAACTTAAAATATTCAAAACATTAATCCTGGAACTTCTCCTCTCAAACCTGTACCTCTGGCAGTTTCTCCCCGTCTCAGTTTCAGTTATATTGAGGACTCTTCCTTGACTCTGTTTTTTCCCTTTCTCTCATCATCCAATCCACCAGCCAGTCCTGTGAGCTCTACCTTAAAATGCACCCAGGGTTTGAACACTTCTTACCCCCTTCCCTGCTACTATTGGAATAGCCTTCTAAGTGTTCTTCCTCCTTTTGCTCTTGGTCTCCCCCAGTCTGATCTTTTTTTTTTTAACATCTTTATTGGACTATAATTGCTTTACAATGGTGTGTTAATTTCTGCTTTATAGCAAAGTGAATCAGCTATACATATACATATATCCCCATATCTCTTCCCTCTTGCGTCTCCCTCCCTCCCACCCTCCCTATCCCACCCCTCTAGGTGGTCACAAAGCACGGAGCTGATCTCCCTGTGCTATGCGGCTTCTTCCCACTAGCTATTGGTATTACATTTGGTAGTGTATATATGTCCATGTCACTCTCTCTCACTTTGTCCCAGCTTACCCTTCCCCCTCCCCGTGTCCTCAAGTCCCTTCTCTAGTAGGTCTGTGTCTTTATTCCCATCCTGCCTCTAGGTTCTTCATGACCTTTTTTTTTAAGATTCCATATATATGTTTTAGCATATGGTATTTGTTTTTCTCTTTCTGACTTACTTCACTCTCCATGACAGACTCTAGGTCCATCCACCTCACTACAAATAACTCAATTTCGTTTCTTTTTATGGCTGAGTAATATTCCATTGTATATATGTGCCACATCTTCTTTATCCATTCATCTGTCGTTGGACACTTAAGTTGCTTCCATGTCCTGGCTATTGTAAATAGAGCTGCAGTGAACATTGTGGTACATGACTCTTTTTGAATTATGGTTTTCTCAGGGGCCCCAGTCTAATCTTAACAGTGACCAGTATAATCTTGTTACGTGTATATCACATCATACTACTCTGCTGAAAACTATCCACAGGGTCCCAACCAGATTAAAAACTAAAGTCCTTCAAGTGATCTACTAGGCTGCATGGGATCTTCAGCATCACCCTCTCCCAGCTGCTCTGACCTCATCATCTATCACTTTCCCTTTGTGCTCTGGCCACACTGGTCTCCTTGCAATTGCTCCAACATGCCAAGCCTTGGGGCCTTTGTAGTTGTTTCTTCTGGAACACTTATTCCAGATGTCAATGTGGCCTCCTCTGTTACCTCCTTCAGGTTTCTGCCCAACTGTCACCTAATCTAAGCATTCCTTGGCCATACTATTTAAAGTAAAAGCCATCTCCTGCTCTCTGCCTTCCTTGTTTCCCTTCCCTGCTTTATTTTTCTCCACAGAACTTATTACTATTTGACATACTATTCATTCATTCATTCATTCATTATTTAGATATTTTGAGTGCTGCCTACTGTGTGCCAGGCACTGTTCTAGGAACTCTCTACTATAGTTTATTATTTGTCACCCATGACTAGAATGTAAATTTCATCCACTTTGTTTTGCTCATTGCTATATCCCCACCTCCTAGAACAATACCTAGCACGTAGGAGTTGAATGAATAAATTTATTCTTTTTTTAAAATTTATTTATTTTTTGGCTGTGTTGGGTCTTAGTGGCAGCATGTGGGATCTTTCTTTGTGGCGAGTGGACTCTTCATTGTGGCGCACAGGCTTTTCCCTAGTTGTGGCACATGGGCTCCAGAGCGCGTGGGCTCAGTAGTTGCAGCATGTGGGCTTAGTTGCCCTGTGGCATGTGGGATCTTAGTTCCCCTACCAGAGATCGAACCCACGTCCCCTGCATTGGAAGGCGGATTCTTAACCAGTGGACCACCAGGGAAGTCCCAAATTTATTCATTTTTAAACAAAAATGTATTGAATAAATAGAAGGTTGTGTACCAGTTAATGAGGGAAAGATCTGTATGAACAAGACATTGTTCCTGCCCTCAAGTTGCTCATTCTAGAAAACACTTACTTTGAACTGTGCTCTCTAGCAGGATAAAGTGATACATCATTTTGGAATTGGGGAGGTAAGAACTGGTGTGCAGGGGTATGGTATGGATATCTTCAGAGATGAAGTCCTGCTTTGTTAGGCTTATCAATAATTTGCACTGTTTCTGGGAGGGCAGGATTGATGATAGCTCACTGCATTGCTGGCTTTTTGGGTTACAACATCTCTTCTTACCTTGTTAGAGCAAGAGTTTCTTAAAAATCCCATTATCAGTCTTGGTTCTTTTTAACCTTCAAGGAACCATCTGTCATAACCACTTCCTCTCAGGCTTAGAGAAGGAGTTTACTATCTTTACCTTCCTCCATATCTGAAAGTTCTTTTCCAGAGACCCTGGACATCCACTTACCAGCTGTACGGTCGTGAACCTCTCTGAACCTCAATTTCTGTGCTTGTCAAATGGAGATAATGATGAATGATACCAATCTTACTTCTTGTGAGGATTAAGTGACTAAATAATCTACTGGTTTTGAGAACAGCAGAGTGGAAAGGGGAAGGAGGTAGAGAACAATTTTTAAAAAATAGTATATATCTGTGCTTTATTTATTTTTAAAAATACTTATTTTTCTTTTTGGCTGCGTCAGGTCTTAGTTGCAGCATGCGGGATCTTTGTTGCAGCGTGTGAGCTCTTTAGCTGTGGCGTGTGGGCTCTGTAGTTGTGGCACGTGGGTTCCAGAGCGTGTGGGCTCTGTAGTTGGGGCACGTGGGCTCTCTAGTTGTGGCGCGTGGGCTTAGTTGCCCTGCGCCATGTGGGATCTTAGTTCCCCAACCAGGGATCTAACCTGTGTCTCCTGCATTGGAAGGCAGATTCTTTTTTTTTTTTTTGGAAGGCAGGACCACCAGGGAAGTCCGATCTGTGCTTTATTTTGAAAAATACAATAAGCGTGTGTTTCTTTTCTAATGAGAGTAGTGAAGATTTTAGTTTTTAAAAACAGACTTTAATATATATTTTTTTATAGAGTAGCAGGTTTATAGAAAATATTTCCTTGCCTCTCCACCCAGATACTTACGGCTGTATTACATGAGGGAAATGAAATACTAGAACCTCACTGCAGGCTGCCCAGTGAGCTGGTTGGTATCTAGGTAGGAAAGCAACCATTTCCCTTTAGGTGAAATTAGAACTCGGGAGGTAGTAGTATTTGAGAGTCTCAAAGGGATTGATGATGATGATAATGACAACAACAGTAATAATGGTAATGGGGAACCTTGATGAACAAGGCCCTGCGCTAAGCACCGTATATGGATTGGCTTATTTTAACAACATAACCATATGAAGCTGGTACTGTGGAGAAGTAGAGTAGCGTAGGAGGAGGGAGCATAGACTCTGAGGTCAGACCTCCTGTATTGACATCTCAGCTTTGCCAGTAACTAGCCATGTGGCCTTGAATAAGAAGACTGTGCCTCATTTTCCTCATCTGTAAAATGGGGGTAATAAGGTACCAGCCTCATAAGGTGTTTGTGATGATTAAGTAATGTAAGCCACGTAAAGTGCTTAATGTTGCGCTTGGCACATAGAAAGTGCTCACCAGATGTCAGCTGTTATCATAATCAAAATACCTGTTATTCTCATTTAACGGATGGAGAAATAAAGGCTTAGAGAGAGGTAAGGTAATTTGCTTAAGTGATACAGCAAATAAATGATGGAACAGGAATTTGCATTTCAGGCCGTCAAACTCCAGAGCTCTTGTTCTTAACCTTTACACTATACCACCCGTCATGGGTTAAGAGGAGGAGACTGGACCCACAAGAATTGCATTTTGGGTTTGGACCTCCCTAACCTTTATTTGTGATCTTAAATATCTTATCACTATAGCATGTACTTGGTTATTCTCTGAGTTGACTCTTTCCTAGATCCAAAGAAACGAATGAGTGATGGGTTAGTTGTAGTCTTCCCCTGCTAGGGATTGGGTGTTCCTGGCCAGGACTAGGAAATGGAGCTAAACAAATACGCTTGTTCTTCCCAGTGCTCTTTGGACCAGAAGTAGGGGCTTGTCTGGTCTCATTTGTTATTATGATTGTTTCTTCTTAATGCAACTGGTAATGATGAGAAACAGAGGAAGCAGTATACACATCGAGCACTTTCTGTGTGCCATGCATTTTACATGGATTATCTCATCATATCCTTAAAATAACTATAAAGTAGTAACTCTTATCCCTATTTTATAGAAACAGAGAGGTTAGGAAACTTGCTTAAAGTCACGGTAAGTGGTAGAGCTGGTATTTGAATAAGCAGTCTGGCTCCAGAGTCCATGCTCTTAACCTCCGCACTCTACTGCTTCTATTTCTCTTTCACCTGTGTAAAGTACGTAGTGTGGGTCAGTAGCATGGGACTTAGGAGGGCCAGTCCTACTGAAAAATTGGAAAACTTTACTGGGCTAGGAATGAGGAGGCCTGCGATCTTGTCTTGACCCTGCCACCAACTTGCCACATCTAGGACTTCACTTTTCTCAGCCTGTTGTCCTCATTTATTAAACAAAGGGGTCGCTCTACATGGTCTCTGAGATGGTCCTTCTAACTCTGATATTCTGTAATTGATCATATGAAGTGACGAGGATAATACCTGCTCAGCTCCTTGATCTGGAGCATTGGTATTTGTGAGGTTTTAGGGAGCCTGCTTTGTGCAAAGGAAGATGATAGGTTTCAGGGCAGAGAATGAGCTGCCTTCCTGAAGAAGGTAGATCTGGGCTTTTTTTTTTGAGGCTGGTTGCCAAGGGAACCTAGCCTCTGGCCAGCAGCAGCCAGGAATGCTTTGGTTGAGGGTTGGGAACAGATAACTAAAACAAGCAGCACATTTAGGTTTCACTTTCCACCCCCACTCCCATTCGCCACAGCTACCTGCTAGTTGTATACACTTTCTTTGTTAGGCACTGTTTTAAGTACTTTATAAAGTATCATATTATTTAATCTTCATAGTAATCTTATGAGATGGGTACTATTATTGTTCTAAATTTACAGACAATAAGAGTGAGGCAAATAGAGTTAACTAATTTGTCCACATTTACTTAAGTGGAAAGTGGTATCAAACCCACTAAGTTGTACTGGCTTCTTGGTCGGAGCTTGAAAAAAAATGCAGAGGGAAAACTCTTTAGTTATTTATTAGTGGTTTTTGTTTTGTTTATTTGTTTGCATTTTATTTAATAGAATGACAGACACTTGGAATTGGAAAGGGCCTTTGAGGTAATACAATCAATCTCCTTGTCTCCAGACTTCCGTTCAGTTACAGAATTGCTTTATATAGTCCCCTGACAGATGATCATTTAAATCAGGGGTCCCCAACCCCCAGGTTGCGGACTGGTACCAGTCCTCGACCTGCTAGGAGCCGGGCTGCACAGCAGGAGGTGAGCAGCGGGCAAGCAAGCGAGCGAACCTTCATCTGCTGCTCCCCATCGCTTGCGTTACTGCCTGAACTAGCCCTCTGCCACCTTCCTTTCGTGGAAAACTTGTCTTCCATGAAACTGGTCCCTGGTGCCAAAAAGGTTGGGGACAGCTGATTTAAATTATTTTTGAATACTTCCATTGCTGGGAAGCTCATCATTTCTTGAGGAATCCCATTATAGTTGTTTTTCTTTTTCTTTTCCATTATGGTTTATTACAGGATACTGAGTATAGTTCCGTGTGCTATACAGTAGGACCGTGTTGTTTATCTGTTTGTTTGTTTGTTTTTAAATTTGGCTGCGTCAGGTTTAAGTTGTGGCACGCAGGAGCTTTCGTTGCAGTGAGTGGCTTTTCATTGTGGCATGCGAGCTTCTCTCTAGTTGTGGCGCGTGGGCTCCAGAGTGCGCGGGCTCAGTAGTTGCACCACACGGGCTTAGTTAACCCGCGGCCCCTGGGATATTATTAGTTCCCCAACCAGGGATCGAACCCGTGCCCCCTGCATTGGAAGGTAGATTCTCAACCACTGGACCACCAGGGAAGTACCCTGTGTATCTGTTTTATATATAGTAGTTTGTATCTGCTAATCCCAAACTCCTTATTTATCCCCCTCCACCACCTTTCCCTTTTGGTAACCATGAATTTGTTTTCTATATCTGTGAGTCTTTTTCTGTTTTGTAAATAAGTTCATTGGTATCATATTTTAGATTCCATGTGTAAGTGATATCATGTGGTATTTGTCTTTCTCTTTTTGACTTCACTTAGTATGATAATCTCTAGGTCCATCCATGTTGCCAAAAATGGCATTATTTCTTTTTTTTTTTTTACAGCTGAGTAATATTCCATTGTGTGTATATGTACCACATCTTCTTTATCTATTCATCTGTGGATGGACATTTAGGTTGCTCCCATGTCTTCGCTACTGTAAATAATGCTGCTATGAACTTTGGGGTGCCTGTATTTTTTTTTCATGTCCAGAAAAATTTAACAGGTTTATATATAATTGTTATAAAATTGAACTGCTGAAACTTGTTTACTGAAACATTTTGACTTGCATTAATGCTTTATGTCCCCGCATTTATATTAAAAATTCACACACAAATGAAAATGGAAAAATTGCCAGTACCTGATTTCTGCCCCCTATTTTTCCACTTGCAATCATATACTTAGGTACCTTTTGACACCATGGGGGAAAAAAAATCTAATGTTCAGAACTACCAATAACAGGAAGAAGAGAAATTCTTTTTTTAAAGAAAGAAGTATTTCCCATCAGAGTGAATTCTTAAGGGTGTTTTCCACGTATGCGGCGTGCTAGCTGGATGTCGCTTGGCATAATTGTTACACGTTTGGCATGGATAGCACACAGGTTGGTGTCTTCAAAAAGCCCAGCCAGATAGATCTCACTTTCCTCCTGCAAAGCACCAGTAGCTGCACTCTGGAAGCGCAGATCTGTTTTGAAGTCTTGAGCAATTTTCCGTGCCAGATGCTGGAAGGGAAGTTTGTGAATCAGAAGTTCAGTAGACTTCTGACAACGTCTGTCTGATTTCACTGAGTGCCACGGTACCAGGCCTGTAACGCTGAGGTTTCTTCAGCCTTCCAGTAGAGGGCACACTCTTGCAAGCGGCTTTTGTAGCCAGTTTCTTTCTTCCTTGGTGCTTTACCACGGGTCGATTTGTAGGCAGCCCGCTTTGTACAAGCCATGTTGTAGAGACCTCCTTACTTACCCCACTTCTCCTTCAGCTGGAGCTTGGCTGCCTGTATCTTTTCAAATTAGAGTTTTCTCCGGATATATACCCAGGAGTGAGATTGCTGAATCATATGGCAACTCGATATTTTTAGTTTTTTAAGGAACCTCCATACTGACTTCCATAGTGGCTGCACCAATTTACATTCCCACCAACAATGTAGGAGGGTTCCCTTTTCTTCATACCCTCTCCAGCATTTGTTATTTGTAGACCTTATTAGTGATGGCCATTCTGGCTGGTGTGAGGTGATACTTCATCGCAGCTTTGATTTGCATTTCTCTAAATAATTAGCGACGTTGAGCATCTTTTCATGTGCCTGTTGGCCATCTGTATGTCATCTTTGGAGAAATGTCTGTTTAGGTCTTCTGCCCATTTTTTGATTGGGTTGTTTGTTTTTCTGTTATCGAATTGTATGAGCTGTTTGTGTATTTTGGCAATTAAGCCCTTGTTGATTGTATTGTTTGCAAATATTTTCTCCCATTCTGTAGATTGTCTTTTCATTTTGTTTATGGTTTCTCCCATTATACTGTTGAGTAGCTCTCACTAATAGAAAATTATTTCTTGTTTTGAATTGAAATCTAATTGAGGTATCTTCTCATCAGTTATAGGCCTGTCTCCTGGAACCATACAGGGTAAATGTAATCCATCTTCCACATCCAATCTTGTGAATGTTTGGAGACGTTCTTCCTGTTTATAAGGAGTATTTGCAGTTTTCTCATAGCATCTAAACTTGGCTTTCAGTTCAGATTGGTCTGCACAAAAGCATTCTCTGTCTCTCACTATTTGTAAGTGCAGCCTTGCAACAAATTATGCTTCACTTCTTGTGATTAGTTAGCACAAAGTGTGGACCCTTCCCACATCCTTGGAGAATGGATGGTTAGTGAGCTGAATCTATACAGTTCTATATGAGCCTGGTGGGTTTGCAGTTCCTTGCTCAGAATCTCTAAGACATCAGGCTGCTGCCCCGTACACACTGTCAGAGATCACAAAATGGCTGGAAGTTTATCCGGGCACTTGATGAAACTGCATTTACTTCATCAGGCCACTAGGTGATGTACAACTCGCAAACCCAGACTGCCAGGGAGGGTTGTGTATAGGACAGTTTCTGTTTGTACGTGGAAATGCCATCAGAAGTCACTTGGTACAATTTCACGAAAAGGTTTTCTTAGGGGGAGGGGAAACATGTCTTGTGTATACTTTGTCTTTCTCAGCTTTGTTCCAGTTTTAAATATTAATTTGACTAGGATACTTTGAGTGATTTTCTTAGACAAAGGGGCATGGATGGTCCATTTATTTATTTACTTATTTATTTGTGTGTGTGTGTGTGTGTGTGTGTGTGTGTGTGTGTGTGTGTGTATCTTCATGTATGAATGATATCTTGGCTGGGTTTAGGATTTTTTCTTTTTTTTCCTTTTTGGCTGCGCCACACGGCTTGTGGGATCTTAGTTCCCCAACCAGGGCTGGAAGCTGGGCCCTCGGCAGTGAAAACACAGAGTCCTAACCACTGCACCGCCAGGGAATTCCCAAGGATTCTTGAATAGTAGTCCTAGTCTCTACAAAGTATGCAGCCTTGTACTGTCCAGTTTCTAGTAATACAGATGAAAAGTCCACTGCCAATAGGTTTCTCTTTCCTCTGTAAGTAATAACCATTTCTCTTTGAAAGTTTGTAAATTTTTTCTTCATGCTTAGTGTTTCATCATGATAGGCTTAGGTTTGATTTAAAAAAAACCAAAACTCTGCTTGTCACTTGATAAACCTTTTAGACTTAAAAACTTAAGTCTTTTCTCAGTTCAGGGAAGTTTTATTGCTTTCCTTCTGTCTGTTTCCAACCTCCTTACTTTATAGATGAGGAAACTGAGCCCAGAAAGATTAAGTGACTTACCTAAGGGTCACTCAGGTAGTTAAAATGAACCTCAAGCAAATAACCTGACTCCTTTAATGAGGTACACTTTCATTGTATTGAATATTGCTCTAGTGAGAGAGCCATTATGAACTAATTAGAAATTTTTTAGTGAGACAGGAATTTTTCCAAGGGGTCATGAAGAAATGAAGAAGGAAGAGGAGATGATAGAATTCGTTAGGATTAAAATATGGCCCATATGAAGGACTGCAAAATTCAGAAGTTCACCCCCCCACCCAGTATCCCAGTTATTGGAGATACCCCAAAGCTCTAAAACTTAATAAAGCCAGGAAGTTGATTGAACATTTGGAGAATTAGATATTTAGTTGTCAGAAGTTGGATAAGTGTGGTCATGCCCTGTTGTAAATATTGGAAAATATGTGAATGGCATCTGAAGGCTTGGAGACAGATACCATAAACTGTCTTATCAGTGGTCTGGTTTCTGTTCTGAGTTCCAGCTTGGGACCCTTTTCTGCTGGGAACCACCTGTTCCTGGCTCTGTTGATCTTTGGATTTCCCTAGCCCTTCAGTCCCTTTCAGTTTTGAAATGAAACCTACCCCAGAGGGTGAGGTCAGGTACCGAGAGGACTTTGACAGCTCACACCAGATTGTTTTCTTTCCAGAGCCGCCCAGTATGTGACTGTGTGAGGCATGAGGCGCAGCAGGCTGTGATACAGACTGATGGTGAGTCAGCTGTTGGGTAAGACCTCAGCTAGGCAGTGTCATCTCTTTGGGTAACCAGGAAAACATGTAGACCAAATATGTTGTCTTTCAGGCTCAGAAAGTTGAAAGTTAAGAGCACGGTCACCAGAGATCTACCATGATCTCTCTGCCTTTGGTTTACTGAAGAAGGAAAGGCTTTATTTCAGTGTCTTTTCTCCTCTTTTATAGAACCTTCTTTTCAGAAAGAAGCCAAGTCCCTGGCCTCTTTCTGCTGCTCCAGAAAGTTTCTAAACTTTTATACTGTGCCTCCTGGAATTGCTGCTTTGATGTGGAGTGATTCCTCTAGATATCCCTAGACAACCCCCCACCATGCCCCCAACCCCTTCACAGAATGCAGCTTCCCCTCTTCCTTTTGTTGTAAATGTGGTTTCCACCATATTATGGCACTTCACTTGGAATCTTTATAAGTGGAACTGGCTGTTTCTTCAACTTGCCCGTACCACTTCGCCCAGTTTTGCCTGACTGCCCCCCAGCCTCATCCCCCAGCACTGCAGAGCTGCTTCCAGATCTTTAAATACTTTTTCCCCTTTGAGACTGCTGCTGGCCTGTAAGGCCACCTGATCCCTGTCCTTGAAGCTGGCATCTGTACTTATTCTCCCATATTTGTTTAGGACTTTGGTATTTGACCCCCCTTCCTGGGGTTCTGGCCCAGTCTAGGGGATCTGTGGCCAAACTTGGCCTGGGGCCAAGGATTCAGGATGGAGCATGGAATTAGGGGGCTTGGTGTTAACTTCTCAGACATGGGCAGATGGCAAGCCAGAAGATCTAAACATCAAGCCAGTCGGGGATGGAAGGAACAGAGAAAATTTACTATCTGAAGTAAAGGATGTCCTTTGTAGCCTCCCTCTTTTCCCACTTTTCAAAATTGAGTTATTTTTTAAAACAGTTTTAGGTTCACAACAAAACTGAGTAGAAGGTACAGAAATTCCCACTATTTTTTGAAAAATTCATCTTTAATTTTACAGAGAATATAGTAATCTAAAAAAATCAAAACACTGTAGATTTTTTTTTTAAAGTTCTTGAATGTATTTTACTTCAGATTGAAAAATGAACAGCTTCCACACTGTTCGTTGCAAGATACACAGTATCTTGTACAATGCTGGTCATTTGATGAAATGTACACACCTCAGTTTCTCCTTCATGCTTCTCTTTTAGAAAGTACTGTTTACCAAAAAGAAACTTCAGCAGTACAGGAAAAACTATTTTCCCAATGTATGAGAAAACCTAAGATTCCCAACGGAATCAAGATTATCTTCCTGCTACCACTACCTTAATATAATCACATGTTTTTTGGAACACTAATATCTGCACCCTAAGAGTCCATTTACTTTCAGCAGTGAGGGTGATTCTTTTTTTTTTAAATAAACTTATTTATTTATTTATTTATTTATTTATTTTTGGCTGCATTGGGTCTTCGTTGCTGTGTGCGGGCTTTCTCTAGTTGTGGCAAGCGGGGGCTACTCTTCGTTGCGGGTGCAGGCTTCTCATTGCGGTGGCTTCTCTTGTTGTGCAGCGCAGGCTCTAGGCACGCGGGCTTCAGTAATTGTGGCACAGGGGCTCAGTAGTTGTGGCTCATAGGCTCTAGAGTCAGTAGCTGTGGCTCACGGGCTTAGTTGCTCCACGGCATGTGGGATCTTCCCGGACCAGGGCTCGACCCGTGTCCCCTGCATTGGCAGGTGGAGCCTTTTTTTTTTTTTTTTTTGCAGTACGCGGGCCTCTCATTGTTGTGGCCTCTCCCGTTTCAGAGCACAGGCTCTGGATGCGCAGGCTCAGCGGCCATGGCTCATGGGCCCAGCCGCTCCGCGGCGCTCCGCGGCATGTGGGATCTTCCCGGACCGGGCACAAACCCATGTCCCCTGCATCTGCAGGCGGACTCTCAACCACTGCGCCACCAGGGAAGCCCAGCAGGTGGAGTCTTAACCACTGCGCCACCAGGGAAGTCCTGAAGTTTTTTTTTTTTTAAAGACTCACCCTTGGGACTTTCCTGGTGGCGCAGTGGTTAAGAATCCGCCTGCCAATACAGGAGACACAGGTTTGATCCCTGGTCCGGGAAGATCCCACATGCCGTGGAGTAACTAAGCCCGTGCGCCACAGCTACGGAACTTTTGCTCTAGAGCCTGCGTGTCACAACTACTGAGCCCGTGCGCCACAACTACTGAAGCCCGTGCGCCACAGCTACTGAAGCCTGTGCACCTAGAGCCCGTGCTCCGCAGCAAGAGAAGCCACCGCAATGAGAAGCCCACGCACCACAACGAAGAGTAGCCCCCACTTGCCATAACTAGAGAAAGCCCGTGCGCAGCAACCAAGACCCAACACAGCCAAATAAATTTTTAAAAAAAAGCAAACAACCAAAAACTTCAGTGTAGTAAGTGTAACATGGGTCTCTGCAAGTATTAAGTGTCTGAAATAGGCAGCTAATACTGG
The DNA here is from genome assembly GCF_964270905.1 of Leucopleurus acutus. Lineage (NCBI taxonomy): Eukaryota > Metazoa > Chordata > Mammalia > Artiodactyla > Delphinidae > Leucopleurus > Leucopleurus acutus. The sequence goes on along the minus strand of NC_139154.1, from coordinate 87,566,804 downwards.
ATTTAATATTATTTTATAAATAATTGTTCCCGTAACAATAAGCATAAGTCTACACATTCACAATAGTCCCAGAAAATAAATACTATGATTATGCACAGTATGTATGACAAACTAGTTTCAAACAAACCAGTTTTAGCATCTTGATAAAAATTCAGATCAGAATAAAATGTGACTCTAAAATTTAAAACATTGTCAAAGTAACATCACATTTAATCTTCCACGGTTTACACAAGTATTATGAATTTTCAGTTTTGGAACACATTTTTCTGTTGTGAATTAAAATACGAACATACTGACAACTGTTAATTTCAGAACATTGTAGATACTTTGAATACTCCTGCTCCCCGCTCCCCTGTTTCAATTATTTCTGTATTTCCAGAGGCAACCTGTTAGTGGTTTAGAGTGTACCTCCCACACTCTGTGTGTGTTTGCATATATACGTATGAACCCAGAAATTTTTTTTTTTTTTATTTTGGCCACACCATACGGCATGTGGAACTTCCCCGACCAGGGGTTGAACCTGTGCCCCCTGCAGTGAAAGCGTGGAGTCTTACCACTGGACCACCAGGGAAGTTCCAGAAAATATTTAAAATGCTATTGCCATGTTTTATTTATTTACACAAATGGGGTCACATTTTATGTATCATTTTTATATTTCTTTCTTTGATTCAGTAATGTGCCTTGACAGTATTCCATGTTGGTACATAAAGATACTTCTCATTCTTTTTGGCTACTGTATAATATTTCATAGACTAGATATACTGTATTTTATTTATCTGTTTTCCTATTGAGGGACATTAAGGTATTTCCAGTTTTTTGTTGTTGTTAATGATTCTTTTTGTGTTAAAAATTTTTTTAAAATTTTCCTTATGTATTTAAAAAATTTATTTGTTTATTCAACTTCTTGTGTTTTAAATATCAGCAATCTGTTCCTAGGCTTTTTTTCTTTCTTTTCTTCCTGCTCCCCGTAGGTGATCTCAACTTCTGTGACAGCTTCAGTTACCATCTATACGTGGATGATGACCAAATCTCTCTCCAGACCAGAATATCCAACTGTTCACATGGACAGCTCCACTGGGATGTTTTTGAAGACTCAGCAAAATGCAGCCTTCTGCTCTTCCCCTCTTGCTCTTCCTCCAGTGTCCTGTCACGTGGTAAATAGCACCACCACCCATGCAGTTGCTGGGCCCAAGGCCTAGTAGTCATTCTAAGTCCTACCCCTTCCCTTCCCACAGCCAACAACCAGCCTATCATAGGATTTGTCCTCCCCAATATTTCTTGGATCCAGCTGCTTTTTTCTTCTTCTTCTTCTTTTTATAAATTTATTTATTTATTTTTGGCTGTGTTGGGTCTTCCTCTAGTTGTGGCAACTGGGGGCTACTCTTTCTTGCAGTGTGCGGGCTTCTCTTGTTGTGGAGCGCAGGCTTCAGTAGTTGTGGCATGTGGGCTCAGTAGTTATGGCTCTCGGGTTCTAGAGCACAGGCTCAGTAGTTGTGGTGCATGGGCTTAGTTGCCCCGCAGCATATGGGATCTTCCCGGACTAGGGCTCGAACCATGTCCCCTGCATTGGCAGGTGGATTCCGTGCCACCAGGGAAGTCCCCAGTTGCTTTCTTCTTCATTGCCACTATCCTCTACCTTAGTTTCCTAATTTATAAGTTATAGTATTTGTGAGGTTTAAATGAATTAATATATAAAAAATGCTTAGAACAATGGCTCGGCAGCTGGTATGTGCTATGTGAGTATTAGCTATTATCATCATCCTTGTTACTGTCCCCTTCTTCCTCTTCTTCACGTTAGTCTACATAATCCACTCTCATCTCTGTCTCCAGTCTTAATCTTATTCTCCCCTACCTCCATTCTGTTCTCTACATTGTAGCCAGAGTGATCTTTATAAAATGCAAGAATGATCATGATCTAACTCCTCTGCTTAAAAAAGCTTCAGTGATCTTACCATTGGGCTTTTGTATGTGTGTATTGTTAACCCCGCTTAGAATGCTTTTTCCCTTGGTCTTTGAATGGCTGGTTCCTTTTTATTTAGATACCTACTTTTAAATGTCATCTCCTCAGAGAGGCTTTCCCCTGACCACCTAATGATTATAAAGTAACCACCCATATACATACTTTCTAGCATATCACCTATTTTAGTTCTTTGCATAGCACTTATCAATAAGTGATATTTTTCTAGTTTAGTCACATACTTGTTTATAGTCTCCTCCAATTAGAACGGGAATTCTCTGAGAACAGGGATATTGTCTGTTTCATTTACTGTTATAAAAACATAGGACAATGCCTGGCATATTGTAAGCACTCAGTGAATACTTGTTAAGTGAGTGATAAAACAGCTTCATATCTTATGAGACCCTTCTTGGTCTCTCCAGCATCATCTGTGCTGGTATTCTCTCTACCTTGACCTCCCCAGCTCATCTCATCTCTTCAGATATGCTTTCTTGCTGCAGGGCCTTTACATACTCTGTTTCTTCTGCCTAGAACATGCTTCCTTAAATGCTCTGCCACTGCTTGGGTATCTCCTGTTGATCCTTCAAGTTTCATCTTAGATGTAACTTCACCTGACTAGCCGCCTTAATCTTACAGCTCCGCATGCATTGCCTTTAACTATCATACATGTTGGGATTATTTAATTGTCTTTCTCCTTCATTAAACTGTAAGTTCTATCAGACAAAGGCTTATGTGTTGCTCACCGTGTATTCTTAGTCCTAGCTGCTGTGGGATAGAAGGATCCCTTGAGGTGGAGGTGGTGGGCAGGAGGGATGGAATACTAGGGATATCACCTGAGGGCTTAGAAGGTGTGCCTTAGAATGTCAGGGGGAGGTCTAGACATTTGACCTGGCTCATTGTCATTCTCCTTATTCCACCTTTGGTGATTCCAGTGTTTGCCTGGATGAACCAACTAACATACTTGGGATGAACCATCTAACATGCTTGTCTCTCTCCGGGACATCTTCATAAAGTAAGGGTAAGCCTGGCAGGGGACTTGGCCATGAAGGGGGCATGAGTGCCTAGGATCAAGGTTGAGGATCTGGATAGGCAGATTATTTGTTCTGAGTGGCTGATGGGAGAATAACTGAGTGGAGTGCAGTCCTAAGCAAGGAAGGAAGCAAAAAACCTTAGGGATAAGGTGAGGGAAAGATGAAACAGGAAGCTAAATCATTAGGTCAAAAACCTAGAGAACCAGGATAGTGGGTGGAGTGTAAGAAGGGACAGACAAGCAGTTCAGGATTTTAAGGCCATAAATAATCTTTGGGATTACTAAAATCATCTGCCAGCAGTCTTATTTCTTTAGTGTAGAACCAGCTTTTGGATTATAGGAACAATCAGGTAGTTGACATATAAGGGTTTGAGCTAAATGTTGTATTGCTTTGTATTTTATGTGCTATTTAAAGTCAAATCCCAAGAAATCGTACCTTACCTCCCCCAATAACCCAATTTAATTTCTGCTCTGAAGAGCCTCCCTTCCCTCCTTTTAAATATACTGGGTTCAACTTGCTCATATTTTTAAAAAGTCTCCTGTACAGAGGCCTGTAGCAGTCTTGGTGCTCCCTTCAGGTAGGCTGAGGATATTCCCTTCAGGTAGGGTAGGCACTCCTTCAGGTTACCTCCTCCCACCAAACTAGGCATGGGAGCTAGCCTCAGAAGTTCAGGACTCCCTGCCTAACCTGAATTTGTGGAATTTCTCTCTGAATTTTGGGGAGGGACATGGGAGTGTAGAATATAGGTCGGGACTCTCTTGGTGAGGCATAGTAAGGAGTAGTAGAAGACTGGCTGGGTATGCATGGATGGTAGGATCTGAAGTTTCTGACCTGGAATTGTCCTAGAGTTTATGGCAGCATTAGGGGTCTCTGATGTGCCAAGCAGAGAATCTTGGTGAGTAGGGCCGGTCATTACCCCTTAGAGGTGTTCTGTATGTTTTTCTACTTAGCCTGGCGCTCTTCTACAGACTGACCAGTAGCTGGCATCATGGTGGATGCTGAAGGGGAATCATTGGGATAGAAACAGTACTTACTGAGGAGGAGTGTCATTCTCTTTTTGATGGTTGGATGGAGTGATTGTGTGCACATACTGGGCAGTCAAAGGCCCGGTTACCTGGCCTGTGTGAGGTGAAGCATCTGCACTCCCTTCCTAGTGCTCCACTGGGGAAACCAACCTAAGGCAGCCGGAGATCATGGCCATTGTTAGTGATTTCCCCAGGAGTGCTCCCTGTCTTTGATTCCTCTGCTCTCTAATCCCCATGCTCTGATGTCCTGCCTTCTATTTTCTGCTTTGGGGGCCTTCAAATTTCATAATCCCTTCGGACTCCTTTTTCTAGTTTATTTCATGCCCAGCTTGACTCTTGGTTCTATGTAGTCCCCTAATTTCGACGTTGCCATTCACCCTTAAGTGAGGGCCTTCCTCCATTAGCCCTATTCCTGGAGCTATGATTTTGAAGCTTTAATACATCAGAATTACCCATGGGGGCAAGTATTGAGGGGCTGGCTACTTATTTAAAATTCAGATTCCTGGTCTTTACTCCTGCTCTCCTGACTGATTAGGTATGGGTGGTAACCAGGAATCTGCATTTTGATTGGCCTCCAGGTGACTCTCACACCAGTCATCATCTGCAGACCATATTTGAAGAAACTCTGACTTAGAGGACTGTGTTGACCCCCTGCTTCCCTAGAGGGGAAGGAAAGGTTTTTTTTTTTTAAAAATAATTTATTTATTTTGGGCTGCGTTGGGTCTTTGTTGATGTGCACGGGCTTTCTCTAGTTGTGGTGAGTGGGGGCTACTCTTCATTGCAGTGCGCATGCTTGTTGTGGTGGCTTCTCTTGTTGCGGAGCACGGGCTCTAGGCTCACGGGCTTCAGTAGTTGTGGCACGCGGGCTCAGTGGTCGTGGCACAGGGGCTTAGTTGCTCCGCGGCATGTGGGATCTTCCTGGACCAGGGCTCGAACCCGTGTCTCCTGCATTGGCAGGTAGATTCTTCTTTTTTTTTTTTTGTTTTTTTGTTTTTTTGTTTTTGCGGTACACGGACCTCTCTCTGTTGTGGCCTCTCCCGTTGCAGAGCACAGGCTCCGGACGCACAGGCTCAGCGGCCATGGCTCACAGGCCCAGCCACTCCGCGGCATGTAGGATCTTCCCGGACCGGGGCACGAACCCATGTCCCCTGTATCGGCAGGTGGACTCTCAACCACTGTGCCACCAGGGAAGCCCAGGAGGCAGATTCTTAACCACTGCACCACCAGGGAAGCCCCAAGGAAAGGGTTTTGAACCCTTTACTTGGATCCTAAGGTCGCAGGAACCTTAATCTGTCACCTGTCTTCCAGTGAGGACAGTGGATAACTGTCCCTGTGTACTGACACCTCATCTTCTCATTGCCATAGAAGGCAAAGATCCCAGATGAGGTAGAGGGCCTTAATGATTCCCCCTGGCAGGTCAGTACTTCTGGAGTATACTGCAGACTTTGATTTTGGACTCAGAAAGCAGGGTAGAACACAGTCTTTGAAGGCTGCCGATTGCACTTCAGATTTGCCTCTGGGATGCCTCTTTTTCTGTACACAGTGACCCTGCCCTAAAGTAGGCTGTTTTTTGGTCTCCAAGCTGTCGTCACTCCCTATTGCAGCTGTCCTCTAAACAACTTCCACTAACCTTCTATAAAACAACCCAGCCTTGTCTCTCTCCTTTTCACATCCTCTCTTGTATTCCTGTTACCTGTACAATCAAGTCCAAATGTCTCAGGTTGGAATAAACAGTCTTGCACAATTTGACCCAAATTGTGGCCTACAAGGCCTAGCAAGATCTGGCCCCTGCCTGTATTTTAAGTCTCATTTCAAGCCCCTTTCCTCCTTATCTCCTGCATGCACCCTCACCTGCTTGCAGTTCTTTCAGTTCTCTGGCTTCATGGACTTGGCCTAGAATACTCTCTACCCTGCTCTTCACTTCATTAATTATCACTTGCCTTTAAGTTTCAGTTGAGCATTATCTTGTTTTGGAGGTATTTTCTGGCCTCTCCATACAAAGCAACACCATGTTATTATCTTAGCATCTGTTTGTTTCCGTTAGACCACTTAATGCTTTTTACTGGTTTATCTTTCCCTCTTATTGGATTATAAGCTCCATGAGGGCAGGGACCTTCTTGCTCATAGTTTTGTCTTCAGTGCCTAGTGAGTACATAGAGGTACTCGATAAGGATTTGTTGACTAAATTGCCTTTCACCTTCTTGTCCGTAAGTGTGTTGGTGCTTTGTGGCTCTGCAGAACTCTCACCCTCTGTGCATGTGTTACCTCTGCCAGAGCACCCTTTCTCTCATTGACTGGTCCGATTCCTTCTTGTCCTTTACCACTTCTCTAAGCAATTCTTTGACTTCCCCAGGCAGTGCTAGTTCAACAGAGATAGCACTTTGGTCCTCTTGAATGGACTTTTCACCCTGTGTGGCGATCTTCCCTATGCAAGAGATAGATGGTATTGCCCTTGGTTTACAGATGACAAGCCAGAGGCTCTGGGAGATGGATTAACTTGGAAATGGCAGAAACGGGATTCAAACCCTGATTCAGGTGGTCTGTACAGCCCTCACTCATTCTATTTCACTGTGCTTTCTCTAAAAGAAACCAAATAGCAGACCCAGAGACATTGGGTGAAAGAGGTGTTTTTTATATTTTTGTTATTATTTTTTTGCGGTACGTGGGCCTCTCACTGCTGTGGCCTCTCCCGTTGCGGAGCACGCAGGCTCAGCGGCCATGGCTCACGGGCCCAGCCGCTCCGCGGCATGTGGGATCTTCCCGGACCGGGGCACGAACCCGTGTCCCTTGCATCGGCAGGCGGGCTCTCAACCACTGCGCCACCAGGGAAGCCCGAAAGAGGTGTTTTTTTAAAAAAATTTCTTAAATAATGAAAGTATGTGTGTGTGTGTGTATATTTTTAATTTTCTCAGAGTTAAACACAGTAAAGGGTAGACAGTAGTTCCTCCTTATCTGAGGTTTTGCTTTCCACAGTTTCAATTACTTGAGGTCTGAAAATATTAAATGGAAAATTCCAGGAATAAACAATTCATAAGTTTTAAATTGCACACTGTTCTGAGCAGTGTGATGAAATCTTGTGCCATCCTGCTCCTTCCCATCCAGGACGTGAATCATCCTTTGTTCAGCATACCCATGCTGTGCATGCTATAGGAAAAAACAGTATATATAGGTTTCAGTACTATCCATGGTTCCAGGATTTGGAACGTATCCCACATGGATAAAGGAGGACGGCTGTACTATTGACAAACCATTTATAAGGATGATGGAGTAAAGGGTGACCATAATATTCAGAGGATGGTGTGTATTTCATGTGCTCCCTTGATCATACTGTTGGTGACTCCTTGTGACAATGACAAATCAACATACAACCTAGTAGAAATGAGCCAAGGCGAAACACTATTAAATTCAAACTAAAGCAAATGTCAGTCATCATTTATAGTTGCTTGGAGGTATTATGAAGAGTGAAATCTAAACATTTTTGTTGAGGGGGAAAAATGTGCAAAATCAGTGTGCAAAGCCTTTAACACATTTTGCTTAAAAATACATCTTACTATATTGATAAGGGACTAGTTGAGTAAATTATGGTGGATAGCACCGTATTAATACAGCAGTTAAAAAGAATGAGACAGGTACACCCACCCTCACACACACACACTCACACAGTGATATGGAACAATCTCTAAGATCTATTGTTAAGAGAAAACTAAAGCAAGCAAAATAGAGTTTGTGGCATGCTAGTATTAGTATTTGAATGAAAAAAGGGGAGGACTCTATATACTTGTTATACCCAGACTACCCCTGGAGGTTTGTTTTTGTTTTTTTGATATCTTTTTGTGTTGCTGAAATTTTTTTTAACCCATGTGTGCATTGCCTTTTTTAAAAATTGTGATTAAAAAACACATAAAATTTACTGTCTTAACCATTTTTAAGTTCACAGTCCAGTAGTGTTAAGTATATTCATATTGTTGTCCAACAGATCACCAGAACTTTTTCATCTTGGACAGCTGAAACTCTTATACTCATTAAACAGCAATTCCTCATTTTTCCTTCCCCTTTGCCCCTGAACCACTCTTCTACTTTCTGTTTCTAGGAATTTGACTGTTTTAGATACCTCATATAAGTAGAATCATATACTATTTGTCTTCTTGTGTCTAGCTTATTTCACTTAGCAGAAAGTCCTTGAGGTTCTTGTATGTTGTACCATGTGATAGGACTTCCTCCTCTTTTAGGCTAAATAATATTTCATTTTTTGTTTGTACCACATTTTGTTTATATCTGTTCATCTGTCAATATATTGCCTTTTATAATCTATTTTAAAAAGTACTTTGCTTTACCCTGTGAACCTGAAAAGTTGAATGTAAACGTTGTGTGTATATGGGGCAACAGGAACATGGGTTGGGGGCAGGTTAAATGGTATCTCCCTAAACTTGACAGCAAAGAGATCGTTTTTTTCTAGTGAATGATTGCCAACTTTATGTATTGAATTTTTGTATTTGAGATTTTTCTTGAAGTGAAACATATTTCTACTAAGAATAGAACAAAAAAAGAGGAGATTGTGTTGAAATTGAAGATACCTATGTGTACCATGTGTCTAACATCATTTATCCCTCCATTTGTGTTACTAGCACCACTCTTGCACTAGAAATCTTAGAGCCCCTCCACCTTTATTGAAGTATAATTGATTTACAATATTATATTAGTTTCAGGTGTATAGCAAAGTGATTCAGTGATTTTTGCAGATTATACTCCGTTGTAAGATAGCCATTGTAAGATAATGTCTATAATTCCCTGTGCTATGCAATATATCCTTGTTGCTTATCTATTTTATACATGGTAGTTTGTATCTGTAATCCCTAATTTGTCCCTCTCCTCTTTGGTAATCACTAGTTTGTCTTCTGTATCTGTGAGTCTGTTTCAGTTTTACATATACATTGGAGTCCCCCTTTTCAATAACATGTTTCCTGTGCGTTGATTTTGTCTTCCTAAACAGAGTAAATTCTTGAGGGCAGGAGGCATGTCTTATGATTATATCCTATAGTGATAAGCATAATAGAAGTTGCTCAATAACTACATATTCAAGAAAGACAAGAGAGAAATGGATAAAGAGAGAAAGAGACTTCTCTGCCGAAGAGATGATTGCTTTGGTTTTTCTCTGATTCACCTTGTACTCTTCCCTAGTGAAGAATTTCTTCCACTTGCAGACTAAGGGCATTGGAGGATTTGTGTGTGTGTGTGTGTGTGTGTGTGTGTGTGTGTGTGTCTGTTTGTGTGTGTTTGTGTGTGATGTTCCCTGCTGAAAGCCCAGGAGAGAAAGCAGAAGCTGGAATGGGGCCTTGAGGCTGTGGCCTGATAGTATGCAGTGAGACTTGTGTTGTAGCCTCAAGGGAAGTCTTAGATTTCTACCCTCTACCTAATTTCAAGCTTGGGTATTCAGCTGTCAGCAGGGCAGCTGGACCTGTACGTGCCTTAGGTGTCTTAAATTCAGTAGCACATAATAGGAATGTTTGATAAAAGTAATTTGTCAATTTTGGTGTAAGTATATGAAAGCACTTAACACGAGGCCTGGCATATAGTAGGTATCCAAGAGGTGACAGAGAGTGTTTGAGAAATATTTTGACATAGTCAAATCTTTCCCTAGGTCCCCTACCTCTATTTGTGTGCCTCCACTGCTCCCTCAGGCTAAAGAAATAGGGAATAGCAACATGGATTCCACCTTTATGAAGTTGCCAATTTCTTGTGTGTGGCTTTATGCTCAAGCAAGAAGTGTATTCTGCTCCCACATATTTGAGAGCAAATATATCTGGATCTAGGGATCTACTTGAAACTGCGTCGCAGCTGAAAATGTTTCAGTGTACACTAGCATGGCTGGTCACTTTGGGCAACTTTCTTGGTAGGGACCTAGCCTGAGAATCTTAGTGGGGAAATCTGAATCTCTAGGGTAGTCATGGTATAGCCAAGGACAGCTTGTTGGGTGCAGGCATGGAGGAAGGGATAAGGTAAGGGGCAAAAAGGGCTCATCTCTGTGTCATTTTCTGCTCAAAGGAAGATGTAGGCACTCATGTACCAGGGGTAGTGTTCTGGCCTGCTGTAGCTTGTCACCTCCCTGTGAATGAGTCAGTCTTGCTCCTGGCTGCCCTGTAAGGCATTTGGGGTTTAGTAGGAGATATAATAGGGAATCTAAATCAGATAGCCTTGCTTCAAATCTTACAGATGTGCATGGAGGAAATATGCCTCCCAGGATGTTTCCCATGTGCTGCAATAAGAGGAATCCCATCCAGATCTGTGGGGGTGTCCCTCCATCCGTCTTATGTCCACTCAGCTTATCATGATCTTAAGCTTTTATCCCTTTCACCCTGTCACTGTCCTGCCTTCTGGGAAGAGCAGGGAAAAGGGTGAGGGAGGATGGGAAGAGTTAAAGAACTTGCGGTGTATGTAGATTTGCTGTCGTTAAATCCTTTCTGGAACAAAGTGTAGATGTGGAGAGGGGGATGAGTGAGCAGGTAGGAGAACAAACACATGCTGCCTGTACCACTTATCTGGCACTCAGCCTGGACCCTTGCTTGGTATTACCAGTCTCTTTCTGTGTTGTTTCTCTTTCCCATGTAAAGCATAAGCATGTATACACATGTAATTTCAAATCAATGGACCCATAACTTAATACTGTTTTTTTAAAAATAAATTTATTTATTTTATTTTTATTTATTTTTGGCTGCGTTGGGTCTTTGTTGCTGCACGCAGGCTTTCTCTAGTTGCGGCGAGCAGGGGCTGCTGTTTGTTGTGGTGCGTGGGCTTCTCATTGCGGTGGCTCCTCTTGTTGCAGAGCACGGGCTCTAGGAGTGCAGGCTTCAGTAATTATGGTGTGCAGGCTGAGTAGTTGTGGTGCAGGGGCTTAGTTGCTCCGCAGCATGTGGGATCTTCCTGGACCAAGGCTTGAACCTGTGTCCCCTGCATTGGCAGGCAGATTCTTAACTGCTGTGCCACCAGGGAAGCCCTGGTTTTTTTCTTTAATACTGTTTTGTAATCTTTTTTCACCTTTTTTCCCAGCTTCATTGAGATATAATTGATGTGAACATTGTGTAAGTTTAAGGTGTACAGTGTGATGATTTGATACATATATGTATTGTTAACTGATTACCACAATGTGGTTAACACATCCGTTACCTCACATAGTTACCTATTTTTTGTGTGTAGTGAGAATCCTTTTTCATTGGATTATGTGTTATAGACATCTTTTCAGTAAATACAGAATTAATGGCTGAATTATACTTCCATATGTGGATATACCATAATGCATTTTATTCTCTTAGTGTATAATCTGTTTATCTCATCTCTAATCAATGATGCCTTCCCCGACCCTCTTACTTAAAGTTGTGACAACCTTCCTTTCCTATCTTCCTTCTCTCCTTTACTTTTCTTTATAGCATTTAGCCCCACATGCCATACTACATATTTTTCTTATTTGTTTATTGCCTAACATGCTTCATTAGAATGTAGGCTCCATGAAAATAGGGATTTCTTTTTTTTTTTTTTTTTACTCTGCTTCTCTGTAACTAGAGCTTAGTACCAGTTCCTGGTACCTAGGTGGTGCTCAATAAATATTTGTTGAATGAATGAATTTGTTGGATTTTTGGTGTGCCTGTTGGGGTTTTTATTTGTAACATATTTGTTATTATGTATATTCTATAGTAAATACCTTGGTAAATAATCTTTATACACTTGTCTATGTATCTCCTTAGGATAAGTTTCAAGAAATGGAATGGCTGAGATAAAGGATATATGCACAGTTAGAATGTTGATTCATGGAGCCAAACTACCCTTAAGAATGTTAACTTATACTAACAGTGCATGAGATTGCCTGTTTCTCCATATCATCAGTAACACTGGCTTGTGTGTTTTTTGTGTTCCTCATCTGACAGGTGAAACGTTGTCTTGTCACTGTATAACATGGTAGTTGAGAATGTGACTCTGGAGCTAGCCTGATGGGACCTGAATTCTGACTCAGCCACTTACTATGTGACCTTGGGTACGTCATTTAACTTCTCTGTACCTCAGTTTCATCTTTGGTAAAGTAGGGATAATGATAGCACCTATTTCATGAGAAATAAATCAGTTAATCCAAGTAAAATGCTTTGAATAGTAACTGAGACATGGCAATTATGATTTAATTTACATCATATTTAATCATTAAATATGATTTAATTTACATTTATTTGAATATTAAAGATTAAACATCTTTTCAAATGTATTTTGGACAGATGTATATATTTTTTGAATCACTTATTCATGTCATGTCCTTCGCACATTTTCCCAGTAATATTTTCTTAATAATTTGTAAGAACTAAAGTGTTGACGGTTGTATATAGTGCAGAATTGTTCCCAGTTTGTCATTTGTTTTTCACCTTCGTTTATACAGTTTTTTATCTGTCTGCAAGTTTGACATTTTTAAGTAGTCAAGATAATCTTTTCCGTTATAGTTTTTGCTACTAGTTCAATGTTTAGAAAAGGCATTCTTCCCTACCTCAAAATTATAAAAATAGTTACCCATTCTTGTTGAGTACTTTGCGTGGGTGTGTATTTTTAAATCTTTAAATTTAAATCTTTGATTCATCTGGAATTTATTTCGATATGAAGATAGCAGTTGAGATCTGGTTCTGTTTCTCTTTAGTATGTCCCAAACCCCTTTATTGAAGGAGCAAGAGCAGGAGCCTTGAATCTATTCTCCCCTCCCCCAATTTGAAAGTAAGCTATCCTAGCTATAGCAAGTAGCAAATCTCCATTTTAGAGAATGAACTTAATATTTGGACTCAGTCAGTAGTCATTCATTTGTTAAACTATGGGATGAATATGCTGTGTAAAGCAGTTTGGAATCAGAACTCACAGTTGATTCTAAATGATGAGACTGCTGGGCTCACTGGTGCAGCTTCTCTCCTGGCTCTGGAAGCCCCTCCTAAGTGGGTCCTAATTTGAGGACTTCTTTGATGGGGCCATTGTTAGTTTGGAATGATAAGTTCTCTGTTGTTCAAAAAACAAATGATGTGACTGTAGCAGATATTTCCTCACTCCAGCCTAGGTGTATTGATAGGGTATTGGTAGAGGAAGTGTTGAATGGTAATAAACCCATTGTGTTCTAGCTCTGTCCTCATCTTCTCTTTTTGGAACTCTAGTCCCACCCAGTTTTTTGCCTCTGACTCAAGATGGAGGGAGGATGATTCTTATACAACAGAGCATCCACATATTTCATGGCAGCTACTATCTGCCAGAGATAATGAAGAAAGGTAGCTAACTCATACATGGCATATATTATCTACCAGGAACTGTTCTAAGCATCTTATATATATAAACTCTTTATGTGGTAGGTGCTCTGTACTGGGTTGCATAGTGTCCCCCTAAAAATTCATATCCACCTAGAATCTATGAATGTGATCGTATTTGGAAATAAGGTCTTTGTAAGATATAATCAAATTATGAGAAGTCATAACTTGATTGGGCCCTAATCCAATGCCTGGTGTTCTTATAAGAAGGGGGAGACACTCACAGAGGAAAGATGACCATGTAGAGATGGAGGCAGAGATAGGAGATATGCTGCCATATACAAAGAATGGCAGGGATTACTGGCGACCACCAGAAGCTGGAAGAGGCAAGGAAGGGTTCTTTCCTAGAACTTTCAGAGGGAGCATAGCCCTGCTGACACCTTTATTTTGGAATTCTAGCTTCCAGAACTGTGAGAGAGTAAATTTCTGTTGTTTAAAGCCACCTAGTTTGTAGTATTTGCTACAGCAACCCTAGGAAACCAGTGCATGCTATTATTATCATCTCTGTTTTCAGATAAGGAAACTGAGGCCCAGAGAGGTCAAATACTTGGAAAGCTCTTTAGGCCACTGCTCTGCTGGCTGGGCACTCACTCTGAAGCTCTTGCTATTATTCTTATCAGCTCTTCACCTTTACCACAGCCTTCCCACTTCTGGTAGTGCTGAGGCTGAGCTGCTCAAATAGCTCCTTTCTCTAACACAGCAGGCTGCAGCATTTCCCCATCCTTGCCCACTTTACACCCTAAAGCAGAAATGTCTCTCAGGAGGCTTCTGGTTGTAGCCCGATCATTTCAGCAGGTCTCTTCCTGACCCCACCCCTCCAGGTGAAATCAGGCGTTTTTTTTCATTCCCTTGTAATGTCAGAAGTGTCAGTGACAATTCAGGGGAGGGTCACCAAGTTTCTTCTGGCGACTGTTTTTATGCTTCCCATTTCTGGCCCACTATATTTCCTAGAATTCCTGTCAGTAGACAGCGCAAGTCTTGTTTTCCTTTGGAGATTTCAGGATCTCACACATAGCTCACATGGCACATGTCACAGTTCATGGCTGTGAGCAGAGAAGGAACACCTTCATGGTAGCATTGGCTGCGAGGGCCCTGGTCACTTGTTCTCGATTAACTCAACCCACAGCAGTGGCTCTCTCCCCTGCCAAAAAGAATGGGAGGATAAGGGTATTATTTGACCCAGCTCATCTCCCTGAACAGCACCTTGTCAGCCGTGATCTCTTCTGCTGGCATCCCAGAAGAGGTTTCCTCCCTCTGCATCCCATTGCTGGCTACAGAATCTTGCCTGTTTTCTAATATAGACCTTTTGCTTTGGATCCTGATCTTATTCTCAACTCCTCTCACTAAACTGTAGCTCCGGGAACTCAGGAACCATATCTGTTTTGTTTGCTGCTGTATCCCAGGACTGAGTAAAGACTTGGCATTTATTGGCCCCTGAAGAAATGTTTATTGAATGAAAAAATGAATATTGATCGTGAAGCTTTGGAATCCTGGTTTTTCTTGCTTCACACTGAAGTCAAGAACCAGATTAAGAACTTTAGAGGCCTCGGGACTTCCCTGGTGGCGCAGTGGTTAAGAGTCCACCCGCCAGTGCGGGGGACACAGGTTCGTGCCCTGATCCGGGAAGATCCCACATGCCGCGGAGCAACTAAGCCCGTGCGCCACAACTGCTGAGCCTGCGCTCTAGAGCCCACGAGCCACGGCTACTGAGCCCACGTGCCACAACTACTGAAGCCCGCGCGCCTAGAGCCTATGCTCCACAACAAGAGAAGCCACCGGAACGAGAAGCCCACACACCACAACCAAGAGTATCCCCTGCTCGCCACAACTAGAGAAAGCCTGCGCACAGCAACGAAGACCCAACGCAGCCAAAAATAAATAATAAATAAATAAATTTATTAAAAAAAACAGAAAAGAACTTTAGAGGCCTAAGCAATAGGAAGATTATGATGTTCCTCGTAATTTTAGCCCTCAGTATATATTTCAAAAACAATATTAAACACAAAATAAGTGTAAGGAAATCTAGCAAAGTATAAGGAAAACCCAGCAAAATTTTGATATTTACCATGGTGACTACCTGGATAAATATAAAATAATTTAAAACATTTGTTATTATTGTTTCTGCCTTGCCAGTTCCCTGAGCATGTGCTGTCAGATAATCCTGCCTGGACCAGCCCCTTCCTTACCTTGGACTTCACCTTCATTTCCTCTTAACTCCATCTGCTGAAGCTGCCAGCCAGCCCCTTTCACCCCGCAGTGGTGTCCAGACTACTGAGAGCCCAGCCTGGGCTATGCTCCGGGCTCCCTGGGGCCTTGCCAAGAAGGTCAAGTAGAACATGCGCACTGCTAAAGAGTCCCTCACAATGAGAACTCCCATGCTGAGCTGTGATTTATAGTCAGCATAGCATTTTGTGCCACGTGATTACACTTAAGCCGTTTTTAGTTGTAGTAATCTGCTTCAGTGATCCTGGATGTGGAAAGTCCAGAAATTTTCCTGTGTTCCTCCTTCCTAGATCACTGAGAGAGAAGTCAAGATGCAGGCCCACTTTGCTTCCTGTATTAACATGGGCCTTGTTGAGACCATTCAGTGAGGTAAGGTATGATTCTGGAAGTGAGCCCAGGCCTCAAATAGGCTGTTCCAAGGCTGTGACCCATAATTAAATCCTATTACTGCTTGTTTCCATAGAGTTTAAAATAGTGTTGGAAACCTCCTAGGGAAAAAAGCACCACCGTAACTTCTTGGCTAAGGAAGTAGTGTGTGCTGGCCAGAGCAGAAGAGGTAGCCAAGGCTCCCAGGTTCTATTCTGGACCTGTTGATCTGAGGTGTGACATTCAGCAATCTGAGATGGTGTCCTGTATCTCTGATGGTTTCTCATCTTTACCACAGAGACTGTGCTTGCAGGGAGAGAGGCCAACACACGGATCCCCTGTCCTGTAGGAGAGTCTCATCATTAGAAGTCTTTTCTTTCATTTGAATTTCCACACACACCCCTTCCCCCCCCCTTTTTTGTTAAATGAAGAAATATCTCCCACAGAGTTAATATAGGAACCCAGCAATATCGTACACGTTTTACTTGACTTCATTTTATCAGAATTGCTTTCCTTTTAGCAGTGTGATTAGATTAGCTTTTGTAAGGGATGGGAACTTTGATAGGGTTTAGGAAAAGGAAGGGAAAGTTTGTGTGTGGCACACACCTTGGACAACCAGAGCGTAACATGAGGAGACCAGGTACACGATAAACTAGATTGGGAAGAACAAACTTACATCCCTGGAGAGCCAGGCATATATTAGATGTCTTTGCATATTTTCTTATTTAATATCATAATACAAATCAATAAGTTATCATCTCCATTTTTGCACATGGGCAAGCTGAAAAAGAAATTATGTAACTTGCCCAAGGTCAGACAGCTAATACAAGGCTGAGCTATGATTTAGTTCTCCTCAGGTCGGTCCAATTCCAAAGCCCATGCTGTTTTTATAGAGCTCTTCTGTCTCTGACAAGATGTAAGAAAGGAGGGTGGGGAAAGAAGAGAAGATGGGGAGATACCATCTTTCTTTATCTCACAGTTTTGCTTGTTTAGACGTGTTTAGCCAGAGCATCCTGTTTATAGACTAGTACTAGGTTCTATATATAGATATGGTGCAACAACATATGTGGGAAAGATAACCAATTGACTGTAGGGGAGGATTAAAAAAAGTCTTTGTTCTTTACCTCTAGGTCTTCATTGCAGTGTAACTCACACTATCAAAACACCACTGGTAACTCTGGTGTACTGTTTAAGAGGCCCTGTCATATCATCCAAATAAAACCTGTTGATGTGTTCCAAGGAATAAGCCATGATGGCGGCAGAGGTGAGGGTGTGGTGTGGCCTTACTGCGCGAACTGGGAGGTGGTGGCACCTGTTATGTGGCTATTACAGTGAATTATTACTGAGTAAACAAGAGATGTCTCCCTTTTGCTTTTTCAAGGGAGACCAGATGGCGGTGGGTGTTGGCCCAGATCCAGGGGAGCCTGGCCTCTGGCTGGCAGAGGAGACAGCTTAAGGGTGTCAGGTGATGGAATAAGAAGAGACAGGGCTGGTCTGTTAAGTGGTATAATTTCAGGGGGCACCAAGAATACGTCTTGACCCTCAAAGACTTGCCTCAGCTATTTGCTGTTGCTTGGAATTCCACAAGTGAAATTTCTTTCCCTTAAGTCTTTTGAGACCCTATTAAAAATGAAGAAACTCCAGGAAAGGGTTTGATTATGAAGCGTCTTGGTCATGTAAGTAGAAGTATGAATGAGTTTATGAGATTGATTTCTGAGAACTAGACTAAGGCAGGGACAGAGAGGAGAAGGCATTGTGCCCCCAGTCATAGTGACGGGAAGGAGACACCACTGAGATTGAGATAATGGCCCTGAGAAGAGAAGTTGGGTTCCTAAAGAAACACCTTGGTTTTTTTTTGTTTTTATTTATTTTATTTTTTTTTTTTTGCGGTACGCAGGCCTCTCAGTGTTGTGGCCTCTCCCGTTGTGGAGCACAGACTCCGGACGCGCACGCTCAACGGCCATGGCTCACGGGCCCAGCCGCTCCACGGCATGTGGGATCTTCCCGGACCGGGGCACAAACCCGTGTCCCCTGCATTGGCAGGCGGACTCTCAACCACTGCGCCACCAGGGAAGCCACAGAAACACCTTGTTTTCTTCACAGTTTTGCCTGAGGAAAGATAAGGAGCTGAGAGTGGGGGGAATGGAGGCTCTTGAACTCCAGAGGGGGTGCTGGGTAGAGAGATTTCCCCACCAGTGTGCTGGATATGCAGTCAGGGTGTTATCTGGAGAAGAGCTGACAGGCAGAATGTAATAAGGAGTGTAGAACCTTTGAGTCTGTGGTTTGCTCTGATGTCCTCAGACAAGACCATCACAGATCTTAGGAAGCAGGAGGCAGCTTCCCATAAATGATGTAAAATGGTGGCGCAAAAGAGGCCACCGATGACAACATGGGCAGGGTACTTCCTCAGTGGCCGCTGGTCACAGACAGCTTTTGGTCTTGATTTCCCAATGAGCTGTGCTGCGATAGGGCTTTACCAGAAAGTAAATAAGCCTTGTCCAAAGCAGTGACAAAGCACTTGGGGTATCCATGCAAAGTGCAGTTCCCTCTTGTTCTCTAACTTTGTGGAGCCAAAATAACTAAGCCAGAGGTGCCAGCATAGCACCTGGGATTCAATCTTCAACTTTTGTGGATTGAGTTCGCTACTGGTTGACTGTTCATCTTTCATTTAGCAGTGCTCCCAAACTGCCTTTGTGATCTGAATTCTCACATCTCTCCTCCCTCAGGGAGTCTGACAGAGACAGCTCAAATCTCAGTGCCTTTCCCAGCTCCTCACAGTTGGGTTCATGGATGCCCTTTACCCTCAGGCTTCAACTTCTACTTTGTCCACATTTCTACCCTAAGTCTGGAGCATTTTCTTTGGATCAGACTTTCGGCTTCATTCAGGCCTCTAAGGCTCTCACTTCTTTCAGCACATTTTCCTAGAGAACTACCTGAAGAATGGTCTCTACCCCTCACCTCCTAAAGTTTGACATAATGTGGACCTCCTTCCTTACTGGAATCAGCACAGTTCTTTGGAAATTTCTGGATATACCACACCCCTACCTCTCTTCCCAACCACCTTAGCCTCATACACAAGATCTAGTGATGTAGCTGGATCTGCTGATCACCAGGATTTTGGAGCCAGTGCCCCCAGCAGGGAGGAACTCCTGGGCATGTGCCCTGAGTGACAGTTCTGTCCACCAGTCTCTGCCTCTCCTCCATCTCACCTTTTTTTTGGCTTTTCCCTGAGAGGACCCCCTAGCCCTGTCCAGGAGTGTAACCCTGCTGTCAACCCCTTATCAGGGGCTGTGACCTTTGCTTTCCAATCTCTTCTGGGCCAGGTCCCTTCTCCGATACTAGAGACTTTTCCTACAGCTACGCTTTGGTAAGTAGAGTTCTGCCCATGCACTGATATCCCAGTGTTGACCACCTTGAACTCTGTCTACTGCTCTTTGGGCTGATTGGCTGTCTTGCTGGTCTGTACAGCTATGCTTCTGGAACAAGGCTCTTAGGCTTAGTTGAGCCCCTGTCCTGAATTTCATGTTAGCTCTCCAACTGCCTCTGCCTCAAAAAGAGCTTTTAATATGCATTTATAAAGCTCTAAAAGGGAGATAGAGAATATAACATTTCCTAGACTTATTTAACTAGAAAACCTTTTTTTTTTCTGGCTGAAGAAAATTGTTAAAATCTGACAGAGTATGGTGCTTGGTGGAGCACAGTTTTGGGAAGTACAAGGCTTTATCCTAAAGGAATGGACATCAAATGGAGGAATTCCAGGTAAAGGTAATGTGACAGTCAGTGAAAAAAATTCTTTGGGGATAGGAAATGTCTCCTGGGGCTCCTCATTCAACAAGTGCCCACTGAGCGCCTGCTGTTTATGTCTCTGCTGGAATCACACCATGTGTGTGACTACTTAACTGTGTGTCTGCAGAAGGCCGGCTCTGATCTGGAGTGGAGCCCAAGGTGGAGAAGGAGGTAGGGTTGCTACATTCTTTCTCCCATGTTTAGGTCCTCTTCCCCTTTCCTCCAGTGGAAACAGGAAATGGTGAATGGGGTGATGCCATCATGGCCACAGATACATCAGCTTTTGGATCCAAGGAAGGAGGGCTTCTCTGAGGCTTCTTTCCCTAGGTTTGACCTCTTCCAGGATTTCTCTAGTACTTTTGGGCACCCCATCTCTCCCACTCTGGGACTGTTCATCTCCACATTAGTCCCAGTTCTCACTGCTGGTTCAAGATTTTGATTTTACATATGGGCATCAGTGCCAAGTGGTATGGAGGTCATTTTTATGGAATGGGTGTGACATTATAAATTTTCTACTTTGCCTATGAAATCCCTCTTCTTTTATAGCTCATGGGCAGTCCAGACTATAATAATTTTTTTCAGTCCTTCAGTGAAGATAAACCCATGTCTGGGAAGGGCAGTCTTGCAGCCATTTAAATCTGTCAGGGTGGGTGACTAAGTGCCAAGGGCATAGCGGGTAACCAAAGTGGAAGTCATCACTTCCTCTGAATGTCATTCTCAACCAGGACAGGAAAAGATCCCTTGAAGCAGATAGAAGTCACTAAGGCTCTTGACTAAGGCCTTTTGAGACCCTGGTATATGGATCTTTCCTGTCATGAGTGAGATCTTTGTTTGGCTGATCTTAACTCAGTTGGCTTGAGCTAATCATAGAACAAACTAGATGGAAAGGCTCAGCGTTGAACTTTCCCTTAGGTATGGTGTTCTCTGAACATCAGCAAATAGCATCCTCCCACCTTAGGGGCCTTGGCCTGTGACAATTGTCCATTTCTGCTACTTCCTCTGAAAGACCATGGTTTTAACTGTGAAGATCAGTGAGTGAGTTCACTTGCAGGAAGGTGGAAAGAGGGCTTGAAATGGGCATTTAGAGATCTTAAATAGAGCCAGCCAGTTACTTGTTCATTCTATAGGTGTTTATAATTATTAGTTTGTCTATAACTGCAGAAGGCTTACTTTCCCCAACTAGTCTTTCCTAACAGGCTCCCTACATGAAGACATTTCCTAAGATTCTTTCCTTAGACCTGTTCTCTCCTCCCTCTATAAACTGTCCCTGGGTGATGTCATCTGTGCTTATCAAAAGCTCTCAGATCTCTATCTCCAACCTAAATCTCTCTTCTAGTTCTATTGATATTATAACCTGGCTGTCTTAAGCCAGATTACATTCTTCATCAACCCATCCTCTTCTCCCTATTCCTGCATTCCTTCCTATTTTTATTCCTCTTACTTTGTTCCTTGATTCAGGAGCATCACCATCTAGGTTGATTAGTAAACTTGCTTCTGCATCCGTGTCTTGCACTGTTCCACCACCAAGAATTTAATAGGCTCTGAGTGTAATATAAGATGTTTAGGATGTGTGTAGGTGGTTTGTTTCTTTTCTTTTCTTTTTCTTTTCCTTTTCTTTCATGTAATTCTCATCTGCATGGCATGTACAGTTGAATTCCACAGAGAAATTAACAGATAGAAAAAATAAAGGTTAATCTGAGGTTTAGATTTTAAGTAAACTGGAAATTCTGGAAAGGAAACATCTGAGGGCTAAAACCTTGGGAGAAAGCTTCGTGGAAGAGGTGAGAGTCGACTGAGGACACCTTAGGTGGGGTAGGGACCGCAAGACCCCTTTGGGAGCATGTGCAATGGTGAAGCGACAATCCTCAGCTTGTTTCTTGTGCAAGCAGAGTGATCAGCACCTCCTCTACCAGCTACTTCTGTTCATCACTGTTGTACCTCATGCAGTTTGATTCTGTTTAAAAGGTTCTGAGAATTGAATATCATAGTGTAACACATTAGTTAGCTGGAACCATCTTTTCCCTTAAACTTTTGGCTCAAGGTGTCATTCTGCAACTTGTGGAAACTCTGATTCCTTCACCCGGAATTCACCAGTTTCTTGGGAGCTCATGTATTTATAGTCACTGATTTTGATCTCTTGCTCCCATTAAATTAGTTCAGATTATAGACAGTCTTATTGTCTCAAGCATGCTGTTCCTGTTTCCATCCACATTGAACCAGATGGTAGAACTCAAATATCTCACAGCTCAAAGCCTTTTGTGTGTAGCGGACTTTATTAAAGTTTGGGGTAATGGAGAGTATTTTACATTGCAGCAAAGTAAGCAACTTGAATTCTCACACTGGCTATCCCTTTCCCTTAAAGTAATTTGCCCACCTTTCCATTAGGGATTCATTAATATCACCCATATATGTGGCCTTGGTGTCTCTTACAATCTTATCTTTCTTTCCTTTGCAAACCTTCCTTACTCTATTGCCACTAAGCCTCCAAATACTTCTTACTTTATTATGCAAAGCAATTGAACTCTAACTTCGCCTCCCAGGTTCACCTCTGTATATCCAAGGTCCACTGAAGGGCTCTGCTGAATAAAAAGCTCATCTACTTCTTAGCCACACAAAGGATTTGTAGAACCTCTTATGTGTTCTTCTATATTATCTTCTCTCTTTTGGAAGTATTTCTTGTTTTATTTTATTTTATTTTATTTTTTTATTTTTTGCAGTACACGGGCCTCTCACTGTTGTGGCCTCTCCTGTTGCGGAGCACAGGCTCCAGACGCGCAGGCTCAGCGGCCATGGCTCACGGGCCCAGCCGCTCTGTGGCATGTGGGATCTTCCCGGACTGGGGCACAAACCCACGTCCCCTGCAACGGCAGGTGGACTCTCAACCACTGTGCCACCAGGGAAGCCCTGGAAGTATTTCTTGTTTTAAATAGCATTTACTTCTTCTTACCCCAGAAATGGTTTTGCTTTGAAGGATCTCTGGAGGGAAGGTAAGTGACAATGTAAATATAAACAGCAACCTACATAAAACCTATTGTGGGCAATGAAAAAACTCATCTAACTGGGAAGAAGAATGCTTGTTGGGGAGTAGAGCTCAGAATAGATTTGAAAGACCCATAACAGACTTAGGTTTCAGTGGCAAATGATACTGTTTAGGACAAATGGCTAACCATTTAAAAGAAAATCTGTCACCTTCTAGTAAAATAAATTTTAGATAAATATTTTTATTTTTAAAATTATTATTATTTTCATTTTATTTTGCTTTTTTAAATTATTTTTTATTAGAGTATAGTTAATTTACAATGTTGTGTTAAAGATTTTTACATAAAAACTAAAGTGATAAGTGTACTAGAAAATAGTTTTTTTAGTGTGGTACCAAAGGCAGAAACCATAAAGGAAAAAGTATGGTGGATTAGCTTAAAAAAAAATCACAACAAGTACCATAAACAAAATAAAAAGTAGGTGTCAACTGGTTAAAAAAAGTTTTCAACATATCTCTAATGTGTACAAAGCTCTTACAAATCAATAGGAAAAAAACACAAAAAGAAAAAGGGAAAAGTCATGGAAAAATAAATATGGCCAATAAAGCATATAGAAAAAAGCTGTTATTTATAATCCAGAAAACAAACAAATGAGATATCATTTTTCAACTGTTAGATTGACAAATATTAAAAAGAAGAAAATATTTATTACTGTCGAGGACTGGAGGAAACAGGATCTCATACTCTGTTGCTGGGAATAAATATTAATACATTCTCTCTGAAGTTCAGTTTTGGCAATATGTAACAGATTTAAAGTACACATGCTCTTAAACCAGCAATTCAACTTCTAGGTATTTATCCTAAGGGCAAGTGTACAGAGATGTATGTGTGACGATATTTATTACAGAGTTTATAAAGCAATCAAAATAGCCATTGATAGGGGATTGGTCAAATAAATAGTGGTATGTCCATACAGCGGTACATGAAGTAAATGTATAATTATTATCACAGAAAGATAGCTACAGTATGTACATGAAAAAATACATAGCATATGAACCTATTTCAGTTGAGATAAATATAGCCATAGCTGTGTGTATATATTTTAAAAATCATACAACACATTGTTAACAGAAATTATCTTTTCTAATTCAGAAAAAGAAAAGCCACTTTAAAAAAATAGGGGACTTCCCTGGTGGTGCAGTGGTTAAGAATCCGCCTTCCAATGTAGGGCACAAGGGTTCGAGCCCTGGTTCGGGAAGATCCCACATGCCTCAGAACGACTAAGCCCGTGCGCCCCAACTACTGAGCCTGTGCTCTAGAGCCTGCGAGCCACAACTACTGAGCCTACGTGCCACAACTACTGAAGCCCGTGCACCTAGAGCCCGTGCTCCGCCAACAAGAGAAGCCACCTCAATGAGAAGCCTGTGCACCACAATGAAGAATAGTCCCCGCTCACCACAACTAGAGAAAGCCCGTGCGCAGCAAATAAGACCTAATGCAGCCTAAATAAATAAATAAACTTATTTATTTAAGAAAAATAGGAAATAGATTCTGACTTGAGGGTGGTAGGTGGGCTGAAACCAGACAATTTTCTTTTAAACCTTGATGGGCTAGGTAATGAATAGTGGTGATAAAAGTAGGAAGGTTTTATGGTGTGAATGCATGAAATGAATGAAATGAAAAATGAGGTTAGGGAAACCAGTTAGGAATCTATAGTGGCAGTTCAGGCCTGAAATATGAAAATAAGGTGTCAGCTGGGGTAGGCAATGGGATTATAAGGAAAAGAACCAATCTGAAGGACATTTCATAGAAGAAACCACCAGTCTGGTAGTCTGTCAGGCAGGAAGAGGATAAAGAAGAAAGAATAACAAGTCACTGATAATGCCAAAGTGTTTGCCCTGTGAAGTTGGAAAATTACTCGTCATGACAAGTATGGGGTAACTGGAAAGGAGAACCACTGTTCTAGAAGGGGAGACAAATTTGTTTCTTGGAGTTGAATTTGAAGGGCTAGAGGTATATCTGAAAAGAAATGTTCTTTAGGGTGGGGATTCCCATTTAGAGAAAAAGTTACCTGTAAAAATAGAGGTAATAGGTAGGAGTGGGAACTCTCTAGATTTGACACTCTTGAGATTCTTGAAGGAGGGGTGGGTCATATCTTGGTTCTCCCTTTCCTGTTGGCAGTCTTGGCAGACTCTGGAGAGGAGTGTGACATTGGTCTCAGTTGGAACCTGAGAGTAGAGCTTGAGGAGAGGTAGGATTGGGCAGTAATCATAATAAAATAACAGCCACAGCATTATTTTAAAATCAATCTGCCATTTACAAAGGCCATTATATACAGCAGCTTATTTAACACAATCCTGTATACGATGCTTTATTACTTTACTCCTTACTAGAACTGAAGTTCAGTTAGAGAATTAGGACTCAAACTAAGGTATTCAGGACTCAAATTCCATTTCTCACTTCTCTACTCTCCATCTCTTAGAGATGAATTTTCCAAGGAGGGAAAGACTAGAGCAAAAGCTGTAGCCTGGAGCTAGCAGTACCCACAGTTAAGAGGTGGGAGGAAGAAGAGAGCCAGGGAAGAGAAGTCACTCACAGTCACCGCCCTGTCCCCTGTCCCTTGTAGGCCCTGACATTCCTCTAACCAGAGAATGTTGGATGTTCCATAGAATTCAAAAGGAAAAAAAAAGTCCTGATCTATTCATAAATAGCTTGAGGTGTTTTAAGTAAGGTTGTCTAGTTTGGTTACAGCAGAGTTAGGGTTGTAACTTAGTGGTTTATTGAATTCTGGCTTCATTCTTTTGAGAGCAATACAATAAAAACATATTGACTTAGACCTATGAAGGAAGGGCTTGTCTGAATTAATTATATGAAAAAAAGATTTTTTTTGTGAAGTCATTAGGTTTGTTTACTTTTGGAATCACGTGGTTAACTCACTTGTGTATGCATTAGCTTGTAGAGATCCTAAGACCTGTTTTTTGTTTTTTTAATTTTTTTTTACATCTTTATTGGAGTATAATTGCTCTACAATGGTGTGTTAGTTTCTGCTTTGTAACAAAGTGAATCAGTTATACATATACATATGTTCCCATATCTCTTCCCTCTTGCGTCTCCCTCCCTCCCACCCTCCCTATCCCACCCCTCCAGGCAGTCACAAAGCACCGAGCTGATCTCCCTGTGCTATGCGGCTGCTTCCCACTAGCTATCTACCTTACGTTTGGTAGTGTATATATGTCCATGCCTCTCTCTCGCTTTGTCACAGCTTACCCTTCCCCCTCCACATATCCTCAAGTCCATTCTCTGGTAGGTCTGTGTCTTATTCCTGTCTTACCCCTAGGTTCTTCATGACATTTTTTTTTTCTTAAATTCCATATATGTGTGTTAGCATACGGTATTTGTCTTTCTCTTTCTGACTTACTTCACTCTGTATGACAGACTCTAGGTCTATCCACCTCATTACAAATAGCTGAATTTCATTTCTTTTTATGGCTGAGTAATATTCTATTGTATATATGTGCCACATCTTCTTTATGCATTCATCCGATGATGGACACTTAGGTTGTTTCCATCTCCGGGCTATTGTAAATAGAGCTGCAATGAACATTTTGGTACATGACTCCTTTTGAATTATGGTTTTCTCAGGGTATATGCCCAGTAGTGGGATTGCTGGGTCATATGGTATTTCTATTTGTAGTTTTTTAAGGAACCTCCATACTGTTCTCCATAGTGGCTGTACCAATTCACATTCCCACCAGCAGTGCAAGAGTGTTCCCTTTTCTCCACACCCTCTCCAGCATTTATTGTTTCTAGATTTTTTGATGATGGCCATTCTGACTGGTGTGAGATGATATCTCATTGTAGTTTTGATTTGCATTTCTCTAATGATTAATGATGTTGAGCATTCTTTCATGTGTTTGTTGGCAGTCTGTATATCTTCTTTGGAGAAATGTCTATTTAGGTCTTCTGCCCATTTTTGGATTGGGTTGTTTGTTTTTTTGTTATTGAGCTGCATGAGCTGCTTATAAATTTTGGAGATTAATCCTTTGTCAGTTGCTTCATTTGCAAATATTTTCTCCCATTCTGAGGGTTGTCTTTTGGTCTTGTTTATGGTTTCCTTTGCTGTGTAAAAGCTTTGAAGTTTCATTAGGTCCCATTTGTTTATTGTTGTTTTTATTTCCATTTCTCTAAGAGGTGGGTCAAAAAGGATCTTGCTGTGATTTATGAGAAGACCTGCTTTAATGGGCAGAAAACCAGAAGTCTCATAAGTCACTGCAGTTTTCCAACTGACAGTCATATTTATGGGATTAAATTATTTACCTAACCCATCCTGATAGCATAGACACAAAAAGCAGTTATTTCCTGTCAGAAGTTCGAATCGACAGGGTCCACTTTAAAGAGGTTCTTAGGCAATTGGCAGACTGGTGTCCGCGAAGAATCTTGCAAGGCATCCTTGCAGCCGAGTGCTTGGAGCACAGTGGGCAGTAATAGTGCTTGGAAACTGGGTGAATGAATGAGCGCGTGAACAAGTGAAGGACTGAAGGAATCTTTCTCCCCAGGCGTGTTGAACTGTATGAAGCATTCTTTCCACAGCCTCACACTATAGCTTGGCTGGGTGGTTTGGGGACAAGTCTTAGATTCTGTATTGGCAGGGGGAGGAAATGGGGGCACACCATGGGAAGTTTCTGCTCTGTGAGCTGGTGACTCCATAGAGAAGGGACATTTCCAAAACCAGTATGCTGGTGTCACTTGAGTCCCAGTCTCATGATCTTTCCTCCTAAAAAGGTCAGGCTGCTGAGGAAGTCTCTGGAGCAAGTAAGGAGGCCCATGGAGGTAGGAGATTTCCTGTTGGCAACCTGGATCTTACTCAAAGAAGGCAACTACTTTATAAGACCTCTGTAGAGGCTGTCCACTGCCTTTGCGCCTCACTGCTTAGATTCTAAATCAGGAGTCTCTCAGGCGCATCCCTGGCTTTTGCTTACCCAGCCTGGCCCTGCCCTTTGGCTGTGTGCCACTGGTGATTTTATTTTAGCACTGCTGGAAATTACACCCTCTACAAGGGTAAAGCAAATTGGGAGGTTCTGGTACTGGCTCTAGAGGGACTGGGGCTTGTCACCTGGCCCTGCCCTGTGTTTCCTGGCATGCTTTCCTGGCCACCTTTTTACCCTTACACAGTCCTCCAAGCCCGTATTTCTGCCTGGGTGAGGATTAAAGACTGGCTTCTTCAGCAGGACTGTGGGGGCAGGAATCAGTGCTTTGGAAGAAGCTTCTGACACCAATCTCCATGTTCTGCTTTAGGAGAATTATTGATTTCATACAGATGATCTAACAGTTACACTGAGGGTGGTTGGGGGACGAGGACATGGAGATTCTTCATATCCACAAAAGGATTTACCACTGGGTTTCTTTAAGCACTGAACCTGCTTTTCAAAATCAAATTTGATTTTCATGCTTTAAATAATGTGCAGTTATTTGTATCAGAGAAAAGCTTTTGAGATTTTCTAGGCAGACTTCCTTGTTTCAGAAATGAACACACTTCGAGAGGTCCAGGAATGACAAAGCCGTGCCTGTGCCAGGGAACTGAACACTCAGATCTTGTGAAGGGGCTGAGGCAGAAGGGGCAGACGGTATGAGAGGGCGTCTCCTTCCCTCCTGGAGGAGCGTCTCTTGGGCTGTTTTTCACGTGAGGCAGGGAAGATGCACTCCTTCCCCCAGAATGCCCTGCTCACATCCCTCAGATTGGGTAATTCCTGCCTCATTGACTTCTACCTTAGTCTTTTCAGACTGAACACCAAATGACATGGTAATGCCTTAGTATTTGATATTTTTAAGGTACATTTAAATAAGTGAAAACCTAAATTACAGGATGTGAATAACTGAATGTAACTTTGTGAAATTCAGTGTGTAAAAAAAGCCTAATACTAAGCAAAATGTCAGTGGAGGATCTTCACGGGGCCTGATTTAATTGGTTGAGTAGATCTATTATTAGAATTATCCAATCTATAATAATAAGCATTCATTTATTAATTATTTATTAACTGCAGAGAGTTTTATGATAATTTGATATAAACTGATAGGATATGACAGGTATAAGACTAATGCTGTGGGAACTCAGAGAGGAGAGATGATTTTTACCTTTGGATTTAGAGAATCAGAGTTTTGTGAAAACACGTTTCTTTGTCTTAACACTTTAAACGATCTTGCTTATACCTTAGTCAGAAGTAGTGTTGATACAAAGGAAAATCTGTTCTTTTCATTTATATTATTAAAGCTCTGAATTAATCGCAACACAGTGTATTTCTTTTCACCGTGTTTCTTTGCTAATCTCTAAAGCAGTTTTCCGAAGAGCAGACCGTTGGTAAATAAGAGCAGTCCACTCTCTTTTATTAGATAGTATCTCTGCAGCTAGCAGATGGAGGCAAGGGTGTGGACCCCATCAGGGAGGCCACTCTTTCAAGAAGCTTGTCTGTGAAGAGAGGAGAGTTGGTGAAGGGGGGACGCAGGATCTAGGGAGGGTTTTTTGAGACCCAAGCATGACCTTGTGCAGTGGGGAAAGAGCTAGAAGAGAGGGAGAAGTTGAAGACAGAAAAGAGAAATAAAAATTGTTGAGCAAGGCTCCAGGGGAGAAGGGTCTACTGTATCCTAAGAATCAGTAGAGAGATTAAACTTGAACTGAACAAAGGACAAAGCCATCGCTGATTTTAACTGCATCACCACCACATCACCATTTATTGCTTTCCTACCTTTTGCTAGTACTCTCTTGAGCACTTTACAGGCTCCAGATGCGCAGGCTCAGCGGCCATGGCTCATGGGCCCAGCCGCTCCGCGGCATGTGGGATCTTCCCAGACTGGGACACGAACCCGTGTCCCCTGCATCGGCAGGCAGACTCTCAACCACTGCGCCACCAGGGAAGCCGTCTTGAGCACTTTTAACTCTCATTTGATAGGGGTGAGGGATGTGATGGGGCAGAGGGATTTGGTATTTTGAGGAGACAGTTTCTTTCTGTTGGGCTTTGTTTTCTCTGGGCAGAAGAAATTGAAGTCATCTGCTGGGAGCAGGTGGGATAGTGGGGACAGTGGCATGTTTTTTAAAATCTGTTGTGCCAATGGCTGTAATCTGCAGACACGGAGGAGGACAGCTGAGCCGTGCTAAAGACCCAGCTAATACTGGAGACAGTGACTTTCTAGAGGAAGTAGCCCTCATGATAAATGATTGCTTTAGCAGTGCTCAGCAGCTTGGGGGTTAAAGCAGAGGACATTCATATTCAAACAGGAGCTGTGTCTTGTGGGGTAAATGGAAGACTTGGAGTAAGGGGAGTCTCGGATATTGGTAGTAGAGTGGCTGTGTACTTGACTAGAGAAAGAAGTGAATCTAGGAGAGGACTGATAGGCAGCAAAGCGATGAGGGGGGTGGGTATCGAGAGGCTGGAAATCTCAATGAAGTTGAAGAAGAAACTGTAGAAGACAAGACAAGGAGAGGTAGAAATATAGGAGGATATAGGAGACCATGAGCAGGCAAAAGGTGTGACTTGGAGTAGAAAGGCAGACTCTGATCAAGGGGCCAAGTCCTTGATGACCAGGAGGTCAATAGCTTACAGAAGTGAGGAGGAGCGTTGTTGCTTGGTATAGGCCTCAGCAAAGGAAGGATTTTTTTTAAGGTTATAGGAATAATGGTGTTAAAGCAGCATTGAGACAGACCATCTGTTTCTCCTTTTGGTACCACTGGATACTGAAGGATGATTTTATGGCAGAACCTTCATTGTTTAGAAACCAAGTTCCTTAAGGACTGTCAGGTTTCAGCTAGGGGAAAGGAGGCCAGAACCATCTTTTAGGCCTGTCTTCTGCACAGCTGGCCTAAATACTGTGGAGTTTCAGTAGTGGGGCGGCAGGTAGTTCTGGCCAAGTGGGATGGCCTCCACAAAGTATTGGGCCTGTAGGCACAGTTTGCAGCAACAGGGACTAAGTACTCTTGCAGGCAAAATCCCATTTGGCCACTAGGGCTTTTTGAACTGTTCAGGATCAGACTGGGGCCAGTGCTAATCATCTGTGAGAGGCTGAAGGGAAACTCTAAAGGTTTCTTGCTTGAAACTTTAGGAGTCATTTGACTCTTGAGCCTTTCTGTTCCTGTGGGGTCTGGAATGTATTTTTCCCTCCACAGTGACAGCAAATAGTGCCCTAAAGCCCACATTTGAAAGGGTCTGGAAATACTCAGATTATTGTTTATAAAGATGTTTTTGGATTTTCAGTGGCTCAGGATTTCTTTGACATTGTTAGTACATGACTCCAAACATTTAAGAAAGAAGCCTCCAAATAGATGAAAACGAGCAAGCAAGTAGAATCTTCACAATCCTTTTGCTCCTTCTTAACTGGATTAATTTACACCGCCACCTTGGCCGTAAAACCAGACGTGAACAGCTCAGAAAATGATTGCCTAACCAGCCATTTCACCACGGGAACCTACTAAGCACAGCTATGTGGCCCCTAGCAGAAGAGGCTGTGTGGCTCAGAGCTTGGAATGCATTGCTCCCATGGCAGTACTTTCCAAATTGTTTGTAATTGGTTTTGTCACATAAAAATGAGAAACTTCTGTATGGCAAAGTCATCATAAACAAAGTTAGAAGAGAACCAACAGGCTGGGAGAAAATTTTTGCAATGTATGTGATAAACAATGGATTAAGGGACTTCCCTGGTGGTACAGTGGTTAAGAATCTGCCTGCCAATGCAGGGGATGTGGGTTCGAGCCCTGGTCCGGGAGGATCCCACATGCTGTGGAGCAACTAAGCCTGTGCGCCACAACTACTGAAGCCCGTGCACTCTAGGGCCCACGTGCCACAACTACTGAAGTCCGCACGCCACGACTGCTGAGCCTGTGTGCTGCAACTACTGAAGCCCATGCACCTAGAGCCCGTGCTCCGCAACAAGAGAAGCCACTGCAATGAGAAGCCTGCGCACCACAACGAAGAGTAGCCCCCACTCGCCATAACTAGAGAAAGCCCACGCGCAGCAACAAAGACCTAATGTAGCCTAAAAAAAAAACCCCAATGGATTACTATCTATAATCTATAAAAGGTTTCTAAAAATCAGTAAGGAAAAGACAACAAGTCCTATAGAAAATGGGCAAAAAATACAAATAGGCAAGTCACAGCAGGGCAAACTAGAATTTTTTTTTTTTTTTTTTTTTTGCGGTACACGGTCCTCTCACTGTTGCGGCCTCTCCCGCTGCGGAGTACAGGCTCCAGACGCACAGGCCCAGCGGCCATGGCTCACAGGCCCAGCCACTCTGCAGCATGTGGGATCCTCCCGGACCGGGGCACGAACCCGTGTCCCCTGCATCGGCAGGCGGACTCCCAACCACTGTGCCACCGGGGAAGCCCCCAAACTAGAATTTTTGTCTAAAGAAGTGCGTATCCTTGAGCACAGAGTTCTCTGGACAAGAATGTTTATTGCATTGGTAAATATCCACGAGTAGGGACTGTGAAATGCTATGTGGTCATGAAAACATTGAAGTAGGTTCTGTATCAGTGAAAAGAGCAAGTATACCCTACAGGACTGCTATAAAGAGCCTAGTGAGACTAAGGGTCCTGAGTTTTCTGGGGACAATTCCAGCTTTATTTTCAGTCAGTACATTTTGTTAAATATGCCACAAAATGTAACCTTTTTACGCCTTCGTAAGGCCTTAATGTAAATAAATTCACATCCACCCCCTCCCCCCCAAAAAAAGAAGCAAGTACAGAGCAATATGAATAGAATGTTCCTATTAATTTTTCTTTTTTTTTTTTTTTTAGGTAAGAAGTGGATTTATTTAGAGAGAAACACACTCCACAGACAGAGTGTGGGTCATCTCAGAAGGCAAGACTGGCCTTGGGAGAAACACACTCCACAGGCAGAGTGTGGGCCATCTCAGAAGGTGAGAAAGGCACCAGGGTATGGGGTTGTCAGTATAAAGCAGGTATACAGTAGGTAATTTCATAGGCTAATGAGTGGGAGGAGTATTCCAGCTATTTTAGTAAGGGGCGGGGATTTCCAGGAATTGGGCCACCGCCCACTTTTTGATGCTTATGGTTGGTCTTGGAACTGTCATGGCGCCTGTGGGTGTGTTGTTTAGCTTGCTGATGTGAGTGTATACTGAGGCTCAAGGTCTAGTGGAAGTTGACTTGCCTGCCATCTTGGACCCATGTGGTTTTAATCAGTTTAAGTCATGTCCTCGGGCTATGTCATTCTCTCAGAGGTTGTGCCCTGCCTCCTTCCCTCATGTTTCATTCTCCCCTTCAGAGATTTTATTCCTATATTCTTATGGGAATCAGAAGGGCGATGGTCTGTCTTATGTAACTGCTTCAAGGCTGAGTAGGGGCATCAACCCTGCCTGTCAGGGAGTAAAAATCTTTGGATGCCTGATCTAGGGGTCCCAGGGGCAGGACAGCTCCTTGTTTAAGTCAGTATGGGCTGGAATCCTCGCATAGCCATCATCTTGGTGTGGAACAGTTGTAATTGTTTCCATAGCTTTTCTATGAATCTCCTTGATGATGAAGCACTTGTTGTAACAGCATCAGAGTAAAAAATATGATTTTAGATGCTATCCCTTCCAAGGTAGTCTCCCAACCAGGTGTTAGTGCCCAAAAAGTCACAAAGAAACGGCACAGAAGACGTCCCCAGTGGTGTTGATGATGAGCGGGAGTTGGTCTAGCTGGTCTCAGGACTTAATGAAGCTCAGGTTCTTGATGTCTCATCACAGAAAGAATTCAGTGAGAGACAAAGTGATAGGTGAGAAGTGGATTTATTTAGAGAGAAACACACTTCACAGACAGAATGTGGGCCACCTCAGAAGGCAAGAGAGGCCTTGGGAGAAACACACTCCACAGACAGAGTGTGGGCCATCTCAGAAGGTGAGAAAGGCCCCTATTCATTTTTTTTTTAATATTCCTATTTATTTGATTTGGAATGTGTTCATCCAGTTTTAAATTTTATTAGAGGGTTCCTTTAGGTTAAACAATATTTAAGGCTGTATTATTATAATTATGACATTAACAAATGAAACATCAAGTTTTGTCTTCTCTTCATGTAAGATAGAAGATTTATTTCCCATCCTCACCTCTTCCTCTCTTTGTTGAATCTGGTATTATAAATTTTAGCCTCTGTGAAGAATTTAGGGACCTCTCACTACCCCTCCCTTCCTGGAACGAAAAGGATTCCTGAGGAAGGCTACTGGGCCATGGTGCCTACAGTTGCAGTTTCTGGTGTGATGAACAAAGGAATTCAAAGCTCAGAATTCTTCTTGCCTAGGATTTTCTCCTTTTTGGTATATATAGCCTTGCAGAGCCTCTCAGCCTCCTGCCTCAGATGCAGTGGAAGGGACAGGGGCCTCCTTAGGGAGGCCTTTCTTGCTGCTTCTCCTTAGAAAGGGAAAATTACCTGAGTGGCCTAGGAAGGCAAGGGTTATTAGAGCTGCCCTAGGTCTTGGGAGGAAACCTGCTCCTTGCATTTGTCCTTACTTCTCCTTTGGAGAAGCCTCTCAGCTGGTTTTAGGCACCCACCAACCGAGGTGAAAGGAATCCTTGAAACTGACACCTTAGTTTTGCCTAGTTCCCTGGCGGTTGAAGCTCCAGAACTCCAGCCTGGAAACAGTAGGAATTCTATTGCAGGGTGGCACAAGGACTTACATATAACCCCTTTGTCCTTCTTTGGGTCAGAAGCACTGTGTTCCTCAATCACATTCTCAGTGTCAGTAGACCCCAATATGGGTGTATGGGAATTGGTTTAGACTTGTAATGTAGGCTTTTCTCTGAGCTGGAGAGTTCACATAGAGTGATGTAATAGAAATTTATTTAAAACCCAAACTGACTACAGCCACTTCTGTTCTAAAAAGGGTAGTACAATTCATATTCTTAGGGGAAAAAAGCATTCCACCACAGAATGGTAGTGGTGAGAGAGTGAAAGTTCAAAACTTAAACTTCTTTATGTTCCATAGTGCTGGTCAGAGTGGAACCTGGAGTAGGTGGTTCATAGTGGGCTGACTCTAGCTATGGGTTGTTCGGTGTCAGAGGTAGGGGGATGGAGAGCTAAGTTGCTCTGAATAATATGAGGGGAATTTAGTTTCCTGAGGGAAGGGGAGACCCCTCCCAAATGAGAGAAGTGTCTGGAGAGGGTGAAGGAGCCAAGCAACATGGTAATATAAAACCCATCTGTCTTTTCATAACTTTAGGAAAGGCTGATGAACACATAGTGTTTTGATGGAGTTGGTATATGTGTATATTTTTCTTTTTGGTAAAGCATGGAGAAAGGGAAACAAGTCCCATATCTGGGACAACTCAGCAGAGGGAAGAGACCAGCTTCAGGAGGTGAGATGTGAGTGAGATTAAAAGTCCAGCAGGAGCTGGAGCCAGACCCAGAAGGGACTGCTAAGAGTATTAGCTGCTGGGAATTTGCAGAAATTGCGAAAGGCTATTGGATAGGGGGATCCAGGCACTTCTGTAACATGCCCAAGGTGCGGGTGGTTGCAGCTAACATATGATTGCTGTAGTGCTGTGTAACTCACAGACTGTTTAACAGTGATCCACCCCCACCCCCGCCCCAAGCTCTTTCTGATGGAGGTCTGTTTGTTGGATGCTCCAGGAACTGTCCTGATACTCCCCTTTCTGCCCAAGGAAAGCCATTTTCAGTTTAGACTCCAAAAGGGAAACAAAACTCGCCAACAAAGGGCTTGTCTTTCACTTCCTTTCCTGTAATTTACACAGACCCTGAGGATGCTTGTTACAGCCGGAGAGCTGTGGCCTCCCCAGACAGCCAGCCCTGTGTAGGGAGTGAAGGGAGGTAGGAAAAGTTTTGCAGGAGGTATTGGGACTTGAAGACTGCTCTGAGCAAGTACCTAAACAAATATTAAGGCTCCAGTGAGGGCCCTAAAGATGCCAAGTCTCGGTGTAGCTGGATTGGGAACAGGGCAAATCTACCCAGTGCCACACTAAATAAGCACTCTTTTTTTTTTGCGGTACGCGGGCCTCTCACTGTTGTGGCCTCTCCCGTTGCGGAGCACAGGCTCCGGACGTGCAGGCTCAGCGGCCATGGCTCACGGGCCCAGCCGCTCCGCGGCATGTGGGATCTTCCCGGACCGGGGCACGAACCCGTGTCCCCTGCATCGGCAGGCGGACTCCCAACCACTGCGCCACCAGGGAGGCCCTGAATAAGCACTCTTGCTCATTCCTTAAGGAGGAAGACTCAGTTGATGGAAGAACCTATTGTTTAGTCTTAGCATCCACTGTAATTCCAAACTTTGAAGACAGCAGAGATGAGTGGGCTTTCACTGCCCAGCATCATTCTCCCGTCTTAGATAAGAGCACCTTGATTTACTCTGAGGGACCACCTCCTTCCTACTCTCAGATCAGGTTCTGGTGTAGTAAAGTCCATCCTTTGGTTCTAGATGGAGGACACATGACTGTGCCAGTCAGAGAATGGCAGTTAGCATGGGCCTGGTCTGAAATTCAGGCCAGTCAGGACTCTGGACTTTCACTGGAACTGTTAAGTAGTGAATTCTCATTTCTTTTCCAACTGGATTGCCAGTCCTGTAGAATGTACATAATCCTGAGGCTGCTGGTGACCAGGGGGAGTTCTGAAGCCAACACAGATGAAAGCTGAGCTGCAAGATCGAAAGAGATGGAGACTAAATGACATCTTTTGAGCACCAGGATCTAACCATGCCTTAAGCTAGTCTAACTCTGGATGTCTCTTCTACATGGGCCTAGGCTTTCCCTTTTTTTTTTCCTTTTGAAAGTGTGATTTGGATTTTTGTCATCTGCAGCCGGTTGAGTGCTAATTCAGGTCATCATGAATTATATATAGTTCTCACTGTAAAGTGTGGTTTGGCTTTTCTTAACAGACAGTTTTGTCCTAAAGCACTAAATTGTAAGTTTGCTCTAGGAAGCAGATGAGACCATAAAGAACCTAGTATCATCCTCTCTACATAGAAAAAAAGTAATTTTTTTGAAGTAAATATTAACTACAGGAAGTAAGGAGGGAGGGAGGAAGGGGAACGGGAAGGAAGATAGGGTGCTGAATTAAAAGAACCCTGAAGTCCGTAGGTATCTAGGAACCCTCAGAGCCTATCAGGTCTTCCTGTTCTAAATGCCCCTAGTGCCCTGTACTTTTACCTAACCCTTCATCATAGTTAGTAATGATATGTTTATGTAATATTTTGATTAATGTCTGTCTTCCTCACTGACCTGGCAATTCCACTAGGGCAGTGATTTTACTCAATGTTATATCCCCACAACTAGTTCAGCGTGTGGCATTCAGCAAACATTTATTGAATGAATTGTCACATATAGTTACCCAGATTGGACTGACCCTCCTTGATTATTGGGGTTAAGATTGTGGCAGAATTGGCAAAATCAGGGAAAGCTGTCCCTGTCCCCTTTGTATCTCCTATACTACCCACACCCCCAACACATATACAGAGAATTTTTGTCTTAATGAGTTAGTTAAATCAAACCTCTAGTGCTATATTGTTATAAGGTCATTTTATTGAGGAATTAAATAGTGTGGTTGTTGACTTAATATGTGGAAAGCCTTGCAGAGGAGTGGGTCAGATCTGTGTGATTAACAAGCAGTCTTCCTTGCTCCTTTGTCTTTATAAAATGATCTATTTAACTGAGGTAGTCCACCGTCACTCAGGCTTGCCCAGAAATGTGTTGGAGGCTGTTGGAAAGCCCAGGAAGTCGATGAGGGAGAGGTTGGGGATGCTGGAGACTTGACTCTCTAGCAAGAAACAGACGCAGTAAAAAGTGGCCCCTGGGAAGAGAGGAGGCGGATATCCTGAAGCTCACTCCTTCCTCCCTGCTGCTCTGGGCTGGGCCCAGCAGGAGCTCCAGTACACCATCCCACCCCCTGACTCGCCACACAAAGCATCCTCCTCCCAGATGAAGCTGTGGTTCATCCCTTCCCCCAGCCTGCTTTCCCTGAGATGGGGAGAGTGTTTCCCAAGGCCCACGTGACTTCCACTGGCAAGTGACGACTACAGACGGTTTACCAGTCAGTAAAACTGCCAAAGGCTTTTGTGCTGTAATAATCCTTTTCCTGTTTAAAACTCTGGGGATTTTCTACTGTTGCCAGTAGTTTTTCAAGTCAGCAATTACAGCGTAGATTATGTAATGGCTAGGTATTAAAAATAGAAAAGACCAGAGTTTGCATCTATTTTAACCAAATCAAGAGCAAAGGGAGGGGAAAGGAGGAGAGGGAGAGACCAGAGGAGGAGGGAAAAAGAAATTACGTGACAAGAAGCAGTGAGATCTCATCATGTGACTGGACAATCAGCCCACAATTTATTCTGCCCTTTTCCTGCCATTCTTGGCCCCAGCTCCTGCACTTCCATCCAAGGCCTCCACAAGGGAGGGGACCCTGCCGAGAATTCTGAGGACTCAAGACCCTCTTGGATATTCCTCAGCTCAGCCTTGGGGTGTTTGCCTGCCCCTGACAAGCAGAGTGACTAAGAGGGGAAGGAATTGAATTTGGTATTCTTCCCCAACCCCCCAAGTCCAGGACTCTTGTGTCTTGGTTTCTAAGGTCTTAGCGCTCTGATTGTTTCTCTTGTTGCAGTGTTACCGTCAAGGGGTGGTTTACGGGGGAGTCTTTAGCATCCCAGATCTCTATCAATCCCTTGCCAAAGCCGCCCCAAATAAATATTCAGTGTAATTAAAAACCCTGTATTCACTATGAAAAATGGCTTTAGATACTCTCAACCCTCCCACTTCCCCACCCCCACTCCTCTTCCCACTGGATTGCTACCTCTAAGCCTTTAATCTAGGAATTCAAGGCCTACCACTGGTTTGTTCTTTTGTGACTTCTCACTAATCCCCCACCCCTACCCTGAATCAAGAGGTCTTTTTGTTTTCCTAGAGACCTATTGAGTTACTTTAAGGACCTCTAATGGTGAAATTTTAGGTGCCAGGTGTGTCTGGAGCAGGGAGGATATTTTTGGTTTTTTACAACTTATTTTATTTTATTTATTTGGCTGCGTTGGGTCTTCATTGCTGTGCGAGAGCTTTCTCTAGTTGTAGCGTACGGGAGCTACTCTTCATTGCGGTGTGCAGGCTTCTCAT
Organism: Leucopleurus acutus; assembly: GCF_964270905.1. Taxonomy (NCBI): domain Eukaryota; kingdom Metazoa; phylum Chordata; class Mammalia; order Artiodactyla; family Delphinidae; genus Leucopleurus; species Leucopleurus acutus. Next base: position 87,528,045 of record NC_139154.1, on the reverse strand, counting down.
TGCGGTGGCTTCTCTTGTTGCGGAGCACGGGCTGTAGGCGCATGGGCTTCAGTAGTTGCGGCACGTGAGCTCAGTAGTTGTGACGCACGGGCTTAGTTGCTCGGCGGCATGTGGAATCATCCCAGGCCAGCGCTCGAACCCGTATCCCCTGCATTGGCAGGTGGATTCTTAACCACTGTGCCACCAGGGAAATTCTTCATACCTGCTTCTGTATTCAGTCTGTTGTGATATCTTGCTTTGGTTGGAGTAGATAAATAAAATTCAGCTTCATACAGATTTGTAGTTGGAAAAAGTAGGAGTATTTTATTTTATTTTATTTTAAATTTGTTTTATTTTATTATTTATTTGGTTGCACCAGGTCTTAGTTGCGACGGGCGGGCTCCTTAGTTGTGGCTCACCAACTCCTTAGTTGCAGCACGTGGGCTCCTTAGTTGCAGCTCCAGGGCTCCTTAGTTCCGGCTCCAGGGCTCCTTTAGTTGTGGCTTGCCAGCTCAGTAGGAGTACTTTAATAGCCTTTTCAGATAATTGTGGATATCTTCTTTGATATGTCACCAAAACTGGACAGATGGCAGTTTCTGAAAGGTTAGTTGCAATGTGAGATCTGAAACCATATCAATGAATTTCTCATAGTCAGCTGTGTTAAATTCCATTGGTTTTGGGCTTCCCTGGTGGCGCAGTGGTTGAGAGTCCGCCTGCCGATGCAGGGGACACGGGTTCATGCACTGGTCTGGGAAGATCCCACATGCCGCAGAGCGGCTGGGCCCGTGAGCCATGGCCGCTGAGCCTGCGCGTCCAGAGCCTGTGCTCCACAACAGGAGAGGCCACAACAGTGAGAGGCCCGCGTACAGCAAAAAAAAAAAAAAAAAATCCATTGGTTTGTCTTGCACTTTGAATAGGCCTTTTATTCATGACTGATTTTGTAACATCATGCATTGGTCATTGGAAAATAATGGCTCAGTGATTTATGCAGATCTTCCAAATGTAGACACAGTTCAGTTCATAATACCACATTTGTTAATATTATCACTGATTTCATCACCAAGTCTAGGTATTGGGAAGCTGTCAGGCTCATCCTGATTTTCACTTGACAGCTCAAATTTTATGGTTGCTAAAAAAATACTATCAGTTTTTCTTGATTTGACGAGTTCACTTCATTCATTTTCAAGAACATGTCTGCTAAATACCCAAGTCTGAATTATCATAGTTTGTCAATTGTTCTTTCTAATAAAAATGGTGTTCCACAAAAAAAAGCAGGTAGTTTAGCTCTCAATGCAAACAATAACGTAAATGTATCCAGTACTTCAGTATGCAGCAGAAGTGCTTTGTGCAAGGCTAATAACAAGATATGCACTCAAGGGTCATGTTTTAATAAAATTAATGATTAGTGCTCCATTATAGACATTCTTATGTGAAGTTGGCCTTTTTGTTAAAATATAAGTGCTTGGGGGTGAAGAATATGACTTCGTTGATTTGCGTTAAGGCCCCAGCAGTTTTATCTACTGTTGCTTTTGTACTAGTGCAAATGTTAACAAAGTGAATACTATAGAAAGTCTTGGTATTATTATAAAAATAGTCTTTACTTCTCTGACCACCCTGGAAGGGTCTTTGGGACCCCCCAGGAGTCCAGAGATCATAATTGATCTATGTGATCATGGGCAATGATAGCTTGTGGGCTCGAACACCTCAGTCAGCCTACCTGTGCCTCAGTTTTCTCAACTGTAAGGAGGGGCCTGGGTGGGTTTTCAGTTTCTCCACATTGTTGGACCCTGTTCGCTAGTTCTTGAAGCCCCTTCTCCCCCAGCAACTGTGCTACTGCTCTCTTTTCTCTCTTCCTCTCTCATGTCTCCTTTTCTCTCCAAGGCTCCTCCTCAGCCCACTTCTTATAGGTGGGTGTCCTCCTTGTTTCACCTGCTCTTTTGCTCCTTGGGTGATCTTATCCCCTCCCTGGTCTTTAACCATCACCCGCAGGCTGAAAGCTTCCAAATCTCTATCTTTAGTCCAGATATCTGTCCTGGGCTCCAGTTCTGTGATTTAAGCTGCCCCTGGTACCTCTCCACCTGTATGCCCTATAGGCATGTCACAGTCAACATGTCTAAACTGATTGCGTCATCTTCCTCCACACATAGCCAGTCCTGGTTCATCGTTCATCCACCTAACTAATTAAGCCAGAAGCCCAGGAACTCCCCTTATCTGGCCCCCTTACTTCCATCATCTAATTACCCAGACCTATCAGTTCTGCCCCCTAAATATTTTCCCAAGCACTCCCTGCTCTCCAGTTCCGCCACCACTGCCTAGGACCGGGCCCTCATCATTTCTCACTCAAACTATTGCAAGAACCCTCTCCCTGATCCCCTGTCCTCCCTTTCCAACCTATACTTTACAGCTCGGGCTGGAAATCTCAAGATACCTTCTCACAGGTTTTTGGGTTTTTTTTCATTAAATAAATACATATTGTGTTCTTACTATGCCAGGCACTGTGCAGGGTGCTGGGGATACAACACAGAACACAACAGACAACAGTCCCTGGCCTCCAGCACTCACAGTGTATGAGAGAAAAAAAATACAGGACACAGGGAATCATGACACAGTGTGATAGAGAGAAACGGGGGGGTGCTTGGGAACCCCTAGAAGCCTTAACTGAGGGTTAGCTAAGTCCAAGGGGTGGCCAGGGAACACTTCCTGAAGGAAGCAACACTCAGACTGCACAACTGGGTGGGAGTTAGCTAGAAGTGGCGGGAGTGTGGTGGTGAGAAAGCTTTCCTGGTAATTTGATCATCTCATTTCCCTGTTTAAAAGGCCCTTTTGAGCTTCACCACTGCGTAGTATAAAGTCCAAATTCCTTACCATGAAACACAACCTTTGTGGCTTCATCTGCTCTTCCCCTGTATTCAGCCCAAGTTGCTTTCAGTTCCCCCAAATCCCGGCTCACTCTCTCACAGTTCCTGGCCTTTGCATACACACTTCCTCATGTCTTCCACCCTTCCCATCCTTTCTGAGTTACCAGTGTCAGCTGACTCAGGAGACCTTCTCTGACCTCTCGCACATAGGCTTTGTGGCTCCGTCTCCTGTGCTGCCCACCTGTGCACACAGCTGGACTTGTGTGCATTTATCACATCATTAGAGCCCATCCAAGTATGTCTCTGACTCTTGCTCCTACCTGCCAGTGCAGGATCCCAGGTCCTGCCTAGTTCCCACTCGCTCACCCCATGAGCATTTTGGGCATCCCTGGGGTGTGTGTCTCCCATGTGCTGGTGGATAAGGTTAGGCAGTTTAACCCCCTGCCTCCTACCCCCACCCCTAGGTATCTTTTCCCCTCCTCCAGCTCTGCAGCCTTTGCCCCTGACACACCCCATGGAGCTATCAGTTCTGCTGGACATTACCACACCCATCAGGCACCCCGCCCCTGCTAGGAGTCACTGACATTTTGGCATGAGGTCAGCCAGCTCCACTATCAGAGCAGGGCTATGGGGCTTCTGGTGCCCCCATTGCCTTATAAAGCCATTGGCTTTGGCTCCACAGGTATGTCTAAATCACAGTTACCACCTTGGCTCAGAATTACCTCTTCCTTTCCACAGAGCAAAGCTTTTGTCTCTGGGTCAGCTCATTGTACCTATTTCCTTCTTCCTTTAGAAAGAGTTATTTCCCAACAGGCCTCCCAACCGCTCATGAAGATAGCTTCCCAAGGTTCTGCCCACCAGCGGGCCAGACAAGTGTGACCTTCATCACCTTCCGTCTCCAGCCTGGAGGCAAAAAATGTATGGGTATTTATCTATTTAAAATAATAGATTATATAAGCAATACTGAATATAGCTTCATCATTAAAAAAATCCAAGCAGTTCAGAAATACATAGAATAAAAAGGTAAAGCTCCTCTTCCACCCCTTCCCCTGTCTTAAAGCTTACACTACTGGTAGGTACTGGTTGGTTAACTATTTGGTGGAAATGTTCAGACTTTCTGCTCTGCTTTTACACATGTGTATGGCTTGCATAATATTTGAAAAATTATCTCTTTTTTCCTCCCTGGATTTTCCCCTTTTCCACTCTCACATTCATGGAGCTTATTTCATCTTGAACCAGCTCTCCAGATTAGAAAATGGAATCCACCTTCAGGTGTCTCTGGCTTTTGTGTATCAAAAGCTTACACACTTAGGGAAACTTCAGGATTTGCAGAATAGCTCACCGAAGGAAAAGGATCCTCTTGCACAGTCCGAATACTTTGACTAGAAACAAGATAGAAGAAGGATTTCACCCGAAGTGGCAAGACCCCCAACTCTTTGCAGCCTTCCCATCCCCCAGACTGGTTGGGGGCAGGAGACACGGGAGAAAGATCTGTGGTCTCTGGAGTCCCACCCTGCCTTCAAGCAGCTCACCTGGGCAGGCAGGAGTAAGATCCCAGAGAGCGGTGGCCACACGGTGGGACCAAGCTGTAGGGATGCAGGTAGCCTGGTCCTAGATTCCTCGCTGCCCACAGTGGCACAGAGCAGCAGAGGCTGCTAGACCTGGCCTCAGCCACCTTCACAGCCCCTTCCTGTGTCCCATGTCTGGCACTTCTCAGGGTTCAGACACACCTAGAATTAAGTTGCCTGTTGGCAGGATGGAAACTTACCATAAACATTGAGTTGAGTTATAGAAACTAAAGTTTGGTTTCTTGCTCACCTGAATTTGTGAACTGAGATTTCTTCCTGTTGCTTGTACCATTCATATTTTGCCACTTGTGAAAAAGATTTCACAATGTATCTTAAAAATGTTTCCATAGAAGTAAATATAGATTTATTCTTTTTAAAAAACAATATTATTTTTTTTTACATAAAGGCTCATAGTAGGAAATTCTAAAAATACTGAAGGAGAAAGCAGAAGTTCTCCAGTCATCCATTCCCATTCCCTAGGCATAATTACTGCTAACACCTTCTTGAGTGTTCTAGAAATTTCCTATGCAGATAAAGACATGTATTTATTTCTGTGTAGCTCTTTTTATATACAAAAAATCTCAAACTACAGGTACTTATCTGCAACTCTTTTGATTCTTTATTTAACAATTTGACCTTTATTGTTAAATAAATTCTATTATTTAAGTAGATATAATTTGACTTTATTTCTTTCAGTGATGCCCAGTATTCCATAGAATGGATGTACCACATGTGTTTAACCAGTTGATTGGCCTAAATTTCCAGATTTTTAGCTATTACCAATTAAGGGCACAGTGAACATAATAATAGCTAGCATTTACTGATCACAGACATAGTTCTTAGTATATGGTAAGTCACATAACCCTTGTAACAGCCCAATGAGATATAGGCCCTGTTATTGCCCCTGCTTCACAAATAAAGGGACTAAGCCACAAAGAGGTCAGTAACTTTCCCATGGTCACATATGTGGCAGTACTAGGTCTGGAATTTGAATCAGGCATCAGGTCCCAAGCCTAAACTTTAAATTAGGACACCACAGTCCCTGTGTATATGCTGTGTACCTGTGCTGAGATATCCATAGAATACATTTGTAGCAGTGCAGCTGCTGGGTCAAAATAAATGCATGTTAAACTTCAGTAGTGCTAAATGGTTAGGAGTTTATTTTATGAAGAGAGCAGCGTGCTTCTTTTCATAATCAAGTACAGAGCCCACTTGTTTCGTGAGAAGAGAAGGGCCCCACCTCTTGTGCCCAGAGACCTCACTAGGTAAGGGTGTTTTCTTTGCGGTGGCCAGGGCTTTAGCTCTGAATCCTATCTAGCCTTCTCCTCTCTGGGTTGGACTGCGCTCCCAGGAGTCTTGGTAACCATGCTTATGCCCTATTACTAAGGCCACAGCCACAAGCTGCCAGAGAATTCAGCCCCTGGACTCCTTTTCTTTCTGTACCCTGTTGGTCTCTCAAGGGCGAGGGTACTTAACAACTAGGAGACTGCCCAGATTCCAGTTTCCTATTCTATCTGCAAGAAGAGAAAATGGCAGCCACCTAGAGAAACAGTTGGCTACTCTTTACTTCCCCACCTGAAGCTCCTACATCTAACTGCAAGGGACATCAATGTGGGGCTTCTAGGCCTGGATCCACCCCGGACCTGCACAGAAGTGGGAGGTCAGAGTATGTGGCATGGCTTCTCCATGGCAGTGGAGACAATGGAATCAACCTGATCTAACAATTCTACTTAAAGACTATAACCTAAGGATAAAAATAAGGATGTGCACAGAGTCAGAATTATATATTGGCCAGCACTGTCAGTAACCTAAAGAGGCAATAACAAGGGATTAGTTAAATGATGGTAGGTACACAGTGAAATACAAGTGATCCATTAGTTTACAGACAAAACTGTCTGCAACTTACCGTTATGTCAGTGGTTCTCAAACAGGGGTGATTTTGCCCCCATCTGCACCAGCATGGGATATTTAGCAACGTTTGGGGATGTTTTTGGGCATCACAACTTGGTGAGGGGGTTCGGTGGGGTGTGCTGCTGGCATCTAGTGGATAGGGAGAGGCCAAGGATGCTGCTAAACATCCTACAGTGAATGCACAGGACAGCTGCTCACAACAAAGAGTTATCCAGCCCATAACGTCAGTAGTGTTGAGGTGAGAAATCCTGGGCCACAGGAGGGCAGACAGTGCCCAGCATGTGGCTGTCACCATGACACTCTCCGTTTTTGTTAACAGGGGCAAACACTTACGACTTATTCACCTGTAGCTTGCCACGTTTTAAGTGGTTTACACCCATTAACTCATTTAATCCTCACAACAAGTCTGTGAGGCAAGTTCCACTGTGATCATCCCATTTACAGATGAGGAACTGAGGCATAGGGCTGTAAAGTACTAGTTCAAGGTTCCCATGGTAGCAGTCTAAGCTTGGCCTCTCACAAGTGCTCACGGCAAGTGCTCCAGGACTTCTCTCCTCTCTCTGCTTCTTCCAGAACCTTGGGAGCACCAGGGGTTGTTTATATCTATACAAAGAGGAAAAAAAAAAAAGCAGTCAACTGGTCCTTCTCTTTGATTCTGACATTTCCAGTGGCTTTTGTATTTTTTTCTTCAGAGGGTTTAACTGAAATGAGTACTGAGGGCAGAGATTATGGACAACCATGAAAATTTACTTGTTGAGTTTACACGAAAAAATCCTCCTGTCACTCCTGCAGTGGTCTCTGAGGACTCTTTCAGCCTCTGGGCCTGCAGTCTGGGCAGCTTGGATAGTAGATTTGCTTAGACATGAGAGCAAACTTTATCATCCAGGAGGACAAGAAGGAGCTGGTGAGTCCGTTTTGGGACACCAGGGACACAGGGCTGTTCTGACTAGGCCCATAGTTTGGATGAAGTGGGTACTTCTCCATAGGAGGCCTCCAACAGATGGGAAGTTGTAAATGGGGTGAGGATGGCAGAAGAAGTGGGGAGGGATCTGTTGGATCAAAGCCAACTTTTCACCAGAGGAAATACTTATTAATTATAGGATGCCATAGGATTGACTTTGCCTCTGAGTGTGGGAGTAGTAAGCTGTGCTTTAAACAAACAGCCCCATCCCTCAGCAGTAATTAGCAGCAACAATAGGCATCTTCACAGGACCAGATTGACAGGTGGCTCACAACACACAGCCTCAAGCCTGGCCTGGAACCAGGCTTGGATGCTACACCTGTGGAGCCCGTCAGTCCATGCTTGGGCAGCCTAAGAGGCACCGGCACAGAAGTGACATACCCATTCTTGGGCCATTTGCTGGAAACTTGCTATGTACTAGGCACTGAGAGGAACACAAAAGAAATGTAAGACACAGACCATACCCACAGTCAAGAGAATCGAGGAGACAAGATTAAGTTTGAAAAGTTATAGTAGCACAGAAATATACATAACTGTCCCCCCATATCTGGGGATTGGTTCCAGGATCTTCCCCCCCCCTTCACCCCGGAGCTACCAAAATTCATGGATGTTCAAGTCTCCCGTATAGAATGGTGTAGTATTTGCATATAAGTTATGCACATCCTCCCATATACCGGTTTTTTTTTTTTTTTGGCCACGCTACGAGGCTTGCAGGATCTTAGTTCTCCAACCAGGGATTGAACCCGGGCCATGGCAGTGAAAGTTCCGAGTCCTAACCACTGGACCACCAGGGAATTCCAGTATACTTTAAATCATCTCTAGAGTACTTATAATAGCTAATACAATGTAAAGGCTATTTAAATAGCTGTAAATACAGTGTAAATGCTATGTAAATAGTGGCTAGTGAGGGGGCAATTTCAAGTTTTGCTTTTTGGAACTTTATGGAATTTTTTTTTCTTGAATATTTTCAGTCCTTGGCTTGTTGAATTCACAGATAAGGAGGGCCAACTGTATATTACATATAAGGGATGTGGACCCTCAGAGCCAAATGGGAATTCTGGACCAGGTGACGGAAGGGAGAGAGGTCTGTATCACACTGGCATGTTTCTTGTAAAAGAAGTAGGAAACACAAAGAAGAATAAAGAAGAAAATGAATCATATTAACACTTGTCAGAGGTAAACGTTGTTACTATTTTGGTTACATCCTTTAAGATCTTTTTTCTGTGCACATATATGGGTATAAACACACACATTTCATTACATAAATGGGTTCATATGCTCATGTGGTACATACTGCTCTTTGTCTTGCTTTTTATACTTAGCGATAAGTTGTGGACAGTTTTCCTTGTCAGTAAACTAAAGGTCTCTTGTATTTCACTGTGTACCTACCATGATTTAACTAATCCCTTGTTATTGCCCCTTTAGGTTACTGACAGTGGTGGCCGATATATAATACCGACACTGTGCACATCCTATTTTTATGCTTAGGTTATAGTCTTTAAGTAGAATCAAAGAATATGCGCACTTTCGGCAGTTTTGGTACATATTGCCCAATTGCTTTTCAGAAAGGATATATCAACTTAGGCTCTCCAGTCCTGTGAGAGTGTCTCTTTCACTACATCCTTCCCAATACTAGGTATTATTATTATTTTTAACTGCAAATTTGATAAGCAAAATAGTGTTTCGTTGTTACTGCTTTATTTTTCTTTATTATTTTATCACTTGGACTTTTATTTTTTTATAGGCCAATTAGTCATTGGTAATTCTCTTGACAAATTGTTTGATTATGTACTTAGTTTTCAATTGGAATAGTCTTTTTTCGTTTTATTTGTGCAGTATTTTATTATTATTATTTAGTGTAGTTTATTCTTTTTGTCTTACTGATTGATAAGGGTACTTGATGAATATTCAGTCTATTAACTCTTTGTCTTTTTTATATTACAAATATTTTATCCTAGATTGTCATTTGCCATTTAGTTTTGTTCACTATTTAAGCATTTGTAAAAGTGAAATGTCCATGCAATCGAGGTAGTCTGTCTAGGCTTTCCGAACGACTGGGCTGGAGTGGCCATGACTGGGAGCAGGGAGGCCCATTGGTGGCCCCTGCACTGGTACCAAGGTGGCAAGACGAGGCCCACAGTCAGGGCCAGGCTGGAGAGGATGGAGCTGTGCAGTTCAAGACAGAGTAGAGGTGATCAAGATGTGGTGATCTTGAGTGGGGGAGTGAAGAAGGAGGGAGAGGAGTCTGGGGTGACTCACAGGGTGCTGACCTGTATGGCAGAGTGAGCAGGTGGAGGAAGAGCCAGAATCGGGAATACAGGAAGAAAGGGGCTAGGGGTCAGGCGCAGAGACTGTTGTAATTCCTCTAGGGATTGTTGTTGGAGCCTCCTGGTAGAGAGCCCTCTTTGGTGTTTGAATCTGTAGGCCTGGCCTTGCTTCTGTCTCTGTGTCAAGCTCGGAGAGGCTTTCTCTGCTACAGAATTATAGATTTAAATAAATTCTCTTTTAATACTTTGTTTCATCTGTTTTTTTAGGATTTTTTTTTTTTTTGCAAACCAACACTGTTTTATTGTCAACAGAGCCTGCCTGGGGAAGTAGGGGGCCCACTCTGCCCCCCGAGGGGCTATGGACCTTGGTTGTCTGGGGCCCATGGGAGAGATGGGTCTGTGCAGTGAGAACAGCTCTGGCCACCACTGGCACCTGGGTGGTCAGAGACAGGGTCTGGGGGGCCAGCAGGGGGCATGGGAGCCCCCGGGGAGCTGGATCTTGGCTCCCCCTGGCTCATCTGCAGGAGGCCAGTGAGGGCTATCAGCTCAGGCCCACTGAGCCAGGCGGTGGAGCAGCCAGAGGATGGGATGGGGAGGACCCAGGGGGACATTACTGGGGGTGGGAGCAGCAGTTTCAGAGAGCCCATCACCTGCTGAGGGGCCTGAGACAGGTGCAGGGGAGCATGCTGCCCACAGGGCAGCAGAGGGTCAGAAAGAAAGACGTCTTCACAGCGTGTCACTGGGAACCCTGCATCCCTGGGTGCCTGCTCTCCACTCTGATGTCCTGCTAGATGGGCCTGAGGCCTCTGCCTGATGCTGCCTTGTACAGAGGCCAGAATGAGGGATGGCATGAGGTCCAGCCTGAGAAGGAGGTGCCTGACCCACAGCTGGGTCCCCACACCAGCCGAGGTCCCGCTTGCGCCTCATAGTTGGGGTCCCAGGATGCCAGCAGGGTCATCTTTGACGGGGCCACCTCCCAGGTCGTCTGTGGGGAGTGGGGAACTGGGGCTCCCGGGGACCACTCAGCAGCCAGGCCTGGGGGCGGCCAAGGCAGCAGCTGCTCTTTCCGGTCCAGGAAGGCCTTCGGGACCAGGGCTGAAGGCTGTCCTGTGGGGTGTTCTTGGTTCCCCCAGGGCTTCCTCTCCAGAGTCCCAGGCCTGGCACCTGCTCTTCACCGGCACCCCACCGCCGAGAGGTCCAGGGCAACATGCCACATCCAGGGGGAAGGCAGGGCAGGGCCCTGCGCCGCCCGGCCCGCCTGCCAGGCCCCTCCCGGCTCCCACTCGGGCCCAGCTTCCCTCAGCGGCCTGTGCTGGCCTGTGCGCCCCTGCGAGCCCAGGTTGCGGCCCACCTCACAGGCTTTACATTTAAATGTGGATGGAATTTGTCATATTTTGGTGATTGTGAGTTAAAGATTTAACTTTTTTTCCCCTAAGTGACTAATGATTAAAACATCTATCCTTGCTCTCGTGATCTGAAATAACACCTGTGTCTCACAGTATATTTCCATGTATATACCTGAGTCTGCTCTAGAATTCTCTGGTGTGTTCCACTGAATTGCCTGCTCCTGCACCAGCGCCGTTCTGATCACATTTTCTTTAAATATATCTAATAGGTGCTAGGGTAAGGTGTACTTCACACTTTTTTTCCTCAGAATTTCCTTTGTTCTTTTAGGATGGACTGCAAAATCATTGTAAGCCCTGCTCCCTTGGACTGCACAGTGGGAGCTGGAAACACGGGTGACCCCATTGGGACCCTTTGTATTCATAAGCACCAAATATACCAGGAACTGGGTTTGGTGAGCCTGGACTTTCTTCTTGATACAGAAATCACATGGGGCCTCTTTAGGAAGAAGCCCCTCACTGCCATTGACTTGGGGCATCGCCCAGTCTCTGGCCCAAAGACAGTCCTGTGGACCCTCAGAGCTCCTATGTCCTTGCTGCTGTGGCTGTTACAGCACCCAGCCATATGCTCCCCACTGTAACCAAGCCAGCCTATACTGGGGTTTTATTCTCCATCTTGCAGGGAATCCTGTCTCTAGCCTGTGCCCTCCGTGTGCTCTCCAAGCCTGCTGTCCTCTAATGATTTTCTGTAGGTTAGCTCTGAGGATCTTTTCTTTTCTTTTTTTCTTTTTTCCAATATTTATTTATTTGGCTGCCCAGGGTCTTAGTTGTGGCACACAACTTCATTGTGGCGTGCAGGATCTTTAGTTGCAGCCTGCAACTAAAGTTGCAGCATGCATGCGGGGATCTAGTTCCCTGACCAGGGATCGAACCCGGGCCCCCTGCATCGGGAGCGTGGAGTCTTAACCGCTGGAACACCAGGGAAGTCCCTGGGGATCTTTTCTTAATCTGTTCTTAAATGTGTTTCTTCTAGAGAATTCATAATTGGCAGCATTGTGATGGCTTCTTCCTAGTTTCTTCTGTGCATGTAAGTTTTTCCCTATTTCTCATTTGCTAGGCTTTTTCTTATTTAAGTGACTTTTTCAGGGTCTTTTTTATTGAGGAGACATGAACATACCATAAAGTCACAAATCCTAAGCATACATCTCAGTGAGTTTTTATATATGTGTACACTGTGGATCCACCACCCTGATCAAGATAGGTGTTTTAGAGTTAAGAAGCTGTTGGTGGGAGGTTGGGTAGAGAGGGAAGTCATGAGTGTGTCCCCAAGTTGCCATCTTTTTCTAGAACTGCCTTTAAAGAGTGTTAAGGAGGGAGCCACATATCAAGTCTATACGGTATGTGGAGAGCAGAATGGTTAGGAGTGATGGGTCATGTTTTGGTCCTCCCCCTTCCTAGCCATGGGACTTTTGTGCCTCAGTTTCAACAGTTGTAAAATGGGAGTAGATGATAGCTCTTACCTCACAAGATTGTCATGAAGATTATACAAGGAAGTACATGTAAGTGCACAAAAAATGTTAATTGTTGTTTTTGTTGTTATTAATAATGAGGAGGAGGAGGCAGTAGTTCTAATGAAGGGCACACATCAGAATCACCTGGGGCACTTTTGCAAAATATACATTCTCAACCTGGCCAGATGTACTGAGTCACAATCTAGATTTTAAACACCTCCCCAAGTCATCGTGTTGCTTATCTTGGTTAAGAACCACTGGGCTGGAGGTGGCCATGACAGGCTGCAGGAAGATCAGTGGGTGGCCCCTGCGCTAGTGAGGGCTGGAGGATTGAGCTGTGCAGATTCAAGGCAGAGTGGAGAGGTGGCCAAGATGATGACCTTGGGTGGGGAGCAAGGAGGGAGGGGGAGGAGTCTGGGGTGACTCACGGGGTGCTGACCTGAATGGCGGCTTGAGTAGGTGGAGGATGAGCCAGAATTGAGACTATCGGAAGGGGGGGTGGGCAGTGGGCCAGAGATTGTTACAATTGTCCTTGGGACTATTGAGTGGAGGCTTCTGGTGGAAGCACCAAGTTAGTATTTGGATCTGTAGGCCTGAGCCTTTGGTGATTTTCAGGGAGTCATCGCTGTGAAGGAGGTAGGTAAAGCCATGGGTCTAGTCGTAGAGTGAGTGTAGAAGGCAGGAGAGGGCCAAGTTCACAAGCATCCACCTCTGGGAAGGCCTGCGTCCACTACTTCCTCCCTCCTTAGAGACAGAGAAGCACTTATTTCTCATTATTAATAGCCCCCTTGCTGAGGACTGTTGGGGAATAAAATCAGTCTTCTCACTTGAAGATGAATAATAACTACGGGTCACTTCCTTTCCTCACAGGTCTCAAGGGTTTCCACATCTGCAGACGGAAGAGCTTAATCCTCCATCAGTATCCTCCGACAGCACATTCAGTTGGGGGCAGTGTCTTATCTTCCGACGTCCGTTCACCCTCATGCTTCACACATACTCTGCCACTGATGGTTTCTTAGACTCTGGCTTTCTTCAGGCCCTTGATATCAACCAGTTACCCTTTGGTAAGAGATTAAGCCATTCCACTACTCTCCCAGAGGCATTTGCATTTAGAACTACAGGTATAATAGAAATAATGGAAGATGTTGCATTCCTGAGGGAAGGCGATCCTGGAATGAATTATTCATTTGCTCATTCTAGAACGTCCCATCCTTCTGCCCTGCCACCCCCTCTCTCTATTCCTGCTCGTGCCTTGGTAAACCCTACTTCCTCCAAGAAGACTTCCCCGACTCCTGTCCCTTCCAGGTGAGGCCAGTTTTAGGGCTCTGAACAGATTCCATTTGGCTTCCCAGTTGAGGATGGAGGTGGCAGGGATGGATCTCAGGAAGATGTAGCTGCAGGATGGATGTGCATTAGGTCTCTGCATTTCAAACTTCCAGTGAAAAATATATCTTATGTCCCAACTACCGCACACACCTACATACAGATATATAAAACTGAAACAAAAATTTTGTAAAAATAACACTCACTACGTGTGATGCATTTGGATATTTTCTGTTCTATTTATTTTTTAAAGGAAAATGCTGGTTATAACCCATTGAACTGATTTCACAGCCCAGTAATGGGTCACAACCCACAGGGTGAAAAATGCAGAGTGAGATCATTACTGCTCAGAACAACTCTGAACACAGCCAAGGGGCCCTGTGCCGATGTTGCCCTTTGGGTGCCTCGAAGAGCTTGCAGATGATGGCACTGGCAGCGGTGTGGTCCACCTGGTGGTGCTCTGCTTTCTCCGTGGAGTCTCCTTTCAGGGCCCCAGTTGGTTGTGCCATGAAGTGGCCACAGATGCTTTCTCCGTGCTGTGGAAGGAGGTTGAAGTCTACAAAGCACTCCATACACCCCTCAGAAAGATGCTGGCTCAGTGGGAAGTGTCACAAGGCTGTATACCTCATCCCATTTGATGAGGCTCCTCATGGAGACAAAGCTTCCAGGCCCCGTGGGGCTCACTGGTGCTGCTCACCTGGGAGGGCTGATGGATAACAAACAGAATAAAAGCAAAACAGTGAGCTCCTGCCTGCAGCATCACAGTGACAGAAACATCTCCTGGTTAGAGGATGGATGATAAACATACATAAGGAACATTCCAGGGGGCAGTGAGTCTTGAGCCCCATCTCCCTTTGGAACTGGAAGTTACTGAAAACCGAACCCACAGAAATAGCTACCTCAAAACCCCTGCATTTATCCCTCTGAGATCCTCAAAGCCTGTTGACATTTACTTAGTACACTTTTCTAAGAAAAGTGGCTATCTGATGTCTCAACCCACTGCAGAAGAAAATTGCCTGGAAGGGTGGTGGTAGGTCTTTTCCAGAGAGAGACATGTAGATAACAGGAAAGTAAAAGCCATGGGGAAGGATAGAGAAACAGTAAGAAGGGGACACAATCATGTTATTATCTAGTTCCTTAAGGAATGTTCCTAATGACCACTTATGTGGGGAAAGGACATTTTTTAAAGCATTAGAGAGCAGTGGACCACATTTTAGCAAGATTTCACTTTAAAGTGGTTGGGCATTGAAGTTTCACTTTTCAGGAAAAGTATTCATGAGAACCTCAGTGATTCTGCATAAATTAGGTGCTGTTGAACTGCCCCTGATTAGGACTAGTCATGGGTTTGAGGCATGCTGTAATCTCAGGTTCACGGGCAAGTCCTCCCCACCCAGCCCTAGTCAGCCTCATAGCCTGAAACCCCTCCATTACTGTTACTGTTGGGTTCCGTTGTTCACCTGTGTGAATTTGTGAATAAATTCTTTCCAATCTGAAAGCTTCTTGATAGTGGCTTCCGGATATTCTGAAGGTAGATGTAGAGAGAGAACTCTGATCTGGACCCCACCTGAGGATGGGGTGGCCTAAATGACCAGAGAGCAGGACAAAACCACTGGGATTTGGACTGTGGTGAGCTTTTAGGGAGCAGTGGGGGGCAGGCTTGGAAGCCAAGTTCCACCCTTTTCACTGCTTTCACTACTTGAGGACAGCCCACTCACTGAGACAGAGCCAGGCCTCTGTTTCTTCCATAGCCTGTCCCCTCGCGGCTCACTGGCCACCTGATCCCCAGATCTGCTTCTGTGAGTTACCCTGAGTGACTGCAGGGGTGCTCCAATAAGTAAGGGGACCTCAAAGAAAAGCCAGCTGTTTCTGAGACAAAGATCATTTATTCCATATCGTCTGAGAAAGCAACCTTTAAGTAGAAGGCAGTGGGGTTGGTGGTGTGTCACACCACCAGGAGGTTTCTGTCTTAACAGTAGATTGCTACATAGTGTGCGTGCATAATACATTACAATTCTAGTACTGATATTTCCAAATGCCCTGTGACTACAAAACGATGCAATTTCTCCCCGGGGGAGAATGACAACAATAAACTAAAGTAACAATACCAAAAGTCTCTGAAAAGATCTCAGGGGTTTGCGGGACTCCGGTGGTGGCGCAGTGGTTAAGAATCCGCCTGCCAGTGCAGGAGACATGGGTTTGGGCCCTGGTCTGGGAAGATCCCACATTCCACGGAGCAAGTAGGCTCGTGTGCCACAACTACTGAGCCTGTGCTCTATAGCCCATGAGCCACAACTACTGAGCCTGCGTGCCTAGAGCCCGTGCTCCTCAAGAAGAGAAGCCACCGCAATGAGAAGCCAGTGCACCGCAACGAAGAGTAGCCCCCGCTTGCCACAGCTAGAGAAAACCCGTGCGCAGCAACGAAGACCCGATGCATCCAAAAATAAAAATAAGTTAATTAAAAAAAAAAGATTTCAGGGGCTTTGGCCAGAAATGAATTGGGGCTTGGTGTGGTGGTTCTGAGAAGCTGCCTAATGGAATTCTTTTTTTTTTTTGGTAGGAATATAATGTGAAGGGTAGAGAAAAACCACTCGAGCTTAAGCACTCTAACTAGTGGAAATTAGATTCTGATGATGAAATCAGAAATGATTTTAACAGGGAGAAGAAAGGGCATCAGCAAAAGAAGACCAACGAGCTTAGATTTTCAATGAACCTACTGTTTTCTCACATGTACACGGGCTACCTGGTGTGTGATACACCCATGTCAGAACGTCCAGAAGGAGCAAAGTCCAGAATTAGAAGAGATTGTAAAGGAATCCCAACCAGCACAAAGGTTGCTTGTCTGCTTCCTTATTGAAGTCAAGAGGAGGAACAAGGCAGACAGGCCTTCTGCTGGGGGGAAGCACAGACTATTCATGTCAGAGAGAAAAAAAGGGGGCCCAATTCCCATTTGCTTCCAACTCTGCCTCCCTTGAGAATAGCCCCCAAACTGAGGAGAAAAAGTAACATCATAGGGAATGAAATGAGGCTCCCGACAGTAGAGGAGATGTTAAGTGGAACCCTCTTCCCGGGGGCAAAGACCGCTGTCACATTTCCCATCTAGGCTGACTCACGTCCCTGAACAGTGCTTCCAGGGAGAGGCGGCCTAACTAGAGACAGATCCATTTATTAGTCCTAGATTTCAACATAGATAAGGAAACTGAAACCTGTCCTTTTCAGCAATTTTTAACATTTAAATCAATAAAGACCCACTAGGTAGGCTTCTCTAAGCTAAAGATGACGTAGCTCTGGGAGGGACAAGTAAATGGCTTTGGGGTGACAAAGTCAGGATTTGAAAGTCTTATCAGGGTGGAAAAAGAGGAAATTTTATACGGGAAAATTTAATATATTTGGGTTCAACAAATTTAATCATCCAAGTGCGTAACGGGGGTGCCTGAGATGGGCTTGTGGAGGGGCCTGAAGGGGCTGGTTTTCCACAGGCTCCTTGTGGACCAGGAGTGTGGGGCTCAAGAGAGCCCAGGCACACACCGGAGGTGCCAACCCAGAACAAAGGAGGGGGTGCAGCCCATTTCCACTCCTTGCTCCTTAGGACACGTGGATGTCCAGTGTGGAGTGCAGGCTTCTGGAGACTAACAAAGAAGGAAACATTCAGGGCAGGTCATCAGGTTGGAGAGGGTCTGGGGACAGAGCAGTGGGTGATGTGGCAAGGACCATCAGCTTTGGGAAGAGAGGTGAGTCCAAATACCCGAAGAGTCTCCTGAGAGTGAAAGGGGAAAATTCTGTATGTCCAGAGGGCGGCCCAAGTTAGAGGGAAGTAGGCCTAGGTTCTGCTTGAGGAAGACGCACTGTGTCTTCCCTGTCAATGGAGGGTTTGTATGGCCTTTGGATGGCCTCCCTGCCAGGGACATCTCAGAGGGGATGCCTAGCGAGGTGGCATGAGGATTCTAAAGTTCCTTCCCAAGATGCTCCCTCTGCCACGGACGAGGAGTCCGCAGAGAGCACCTTTGCCCAGGCACTTTGGAGTAAGTAGCTGTACGAGGGCAAACTGAGGCTCCGGGTTCAAGTCCTGCTTTGGTGGCTTTGTGTGTTACCTTTGACTAGTTATTCTCTGCACCGTGGTCCCTTCATTAACAATACGGATCATGGCAGTAGTACACTCCTACCAGGACTTCTGTGAAGTTTAATTGAGTTAAAGAGAGGCATTTAGAACGATTCCACAGCCTCGGTAAGGGCTGTGTACCAGATAGCTTCAGTGATGGTCATCCACTCATTGTCACCACCACCGCCACCTCTGCTGATTCATCACACAGTGCTGGAGGAGTAGAGATGAGCAGGTTGGCTCCCTGCCTTCAACAAGTCAAAGTCCAGTGTGGAAGGTGGAGGAGTGTCGCATGTGGGGATGGGGTTTGGGGGAGCCCAGGGCACGGCCACTGGCGGAAGGCTTGTGGGGCGGGGTGGCAGTCCAGGGCCTCCTTCCTCTGAGACCAGCTCCTGAAACCATGGCTTGGCTCCACAGCATTTCCAGGCATCCCAGGGCTGCTGTCTCATCAGTGCAGTGCTCTCCCTGGCTGTTTGCTCTGGGGGTGGCTATGCACGAGGTGCCCCTTCTGCACCCCATCAAGTGCTAGGACTGGCCAGGCTGGCTTGGCAGGTCCAAGGGTATAGGAGTGCCACAGGGCCCCCCGGCACAGCTGGGGCCCGCAGACCCTGTTCCTGAGCTGTAGGGCCCCAAACGCTAAAGCTCCCTGAGTGCCTCCTCTGTGCCCGGCACTGTGCTGGGTGTCCTCCTGCAGAGTCATGGCACGTCGTATGCCGGGAGACAGGTGGTGTCAGTCATCCCCATTTTACAGCTAAGTAAACAGGCTGCGACATTAAGTGTCTTGTAAAGGGCAGGGCCAGGACTTGGACCGAAGATTTCCAAGGCCAAAATTGGGTGCCATTTCCATACCCCACCAGAGGTAACTCAGCCGAGAGCCCAGCCCTCGGGAGGAGTTGGAGCCAGAGGTCTGATAGCTGACTGCTCCAGCCCCGGGGAAGGGCCAGAAGGGCTCTGAGAGCCCTACCCTTCCAGGCCTGTCTCCTGCTCCCCGAATCCCTGCCTCCTCCTGAGATCCCCCTCACGAAGCCAGCGCCCGCCTGGGAAGTGCTCAGGGGACCCCGTCTTGCAAAGTGGTCCCTGCCTGCTCACTCTTCATGGAAACATCTCTCAACCAGTGGTCATTTTGAAAAAGGAAGGCAGTGGTTTAGGGAAAAAACATGTTTTTAAGTAGTGGTGGCCTTTTTTTTCCCCTAAAGACTTTTTTTTTGAAGAACAGTTTCAGGTTCACAACAAAATTAAGAGGAAGGGTTCCCACGTATCCCCCGCCTCCACACGTACACAGCCTCCCCCAGCGTCAGCACCCCCCGCTGCATCCATGTGTTTGTTACAACTGATGAATCTATGTGGTGGCCTTTTCCCCAGAGTTTTATCTGAACTTGCTTGAAATTGAAAACACATATTCTGTGTGAAGAGAATGTGTGGGAACCTGTGCCCGCCCTCCTGCCTCTTGACCCCCTTCTACCACCCCACCAGATTCCGCAGAACCCGGATGTAGTTTACTCTGCAGAACCCGGATGTAGTTTACTCTGCAGAACCCGGATGTAGTTTATGACCCCTGCTCTGAGGTGGGGAGAGTTAGCCCTACTCTTTGTTAAGGAGCTCTTCCCCAGACTGTGCCTCTAGAACCTAAGTTCCATGTGGCAGGTTTTTAAAAAAATTATGCAAAAGATACACAACACAAAATTTACCATTTTAACCATTTTTGAGTGTACAATTCAGTGACATTAAGTACATTCATATTGTTCTGCAACCATCACCACCATCCGTTTCCAGAACTTTTGTTGTTGTTGTTTTTTTAACATCTTTATTGGAGTATAATTGCTTTACAATGGTGTGCCAGTTTCTGCTTTATAACAAAGTGAATCAGCTGTACATATACATATGTTCCCATATCTCTTCCCTCTTGCATCTCCCTCCCTCCCACCCTCCCTATCCCACCCCTCTAGGTGGACACAAAACACCGAGCTGATCTCCCTGTGCTATGTGGCTGCTTCCCACTAGCTATCAATTTTACGTTTGGTAGTGTATATATGTCCATGCCACTCTCTCACTTCATCCCAGCTTACCCTTCCCCCTCCCCGTGTCCTCAAGTCCATTCTCTACATCTGCATCTTTATTTCTGTCCTGCCCCTAGGTTCTTCAGAACCATTTTTTTTTTTTTTTTTTTTTTTTTGCGGTACGCGGGCCTCTCACTGTCGTGGCCTCTCCCGCTGCGGAGCACAGGCTCCGGACGCGCAGGCTCAGCGGCCATGGCTCACGGGCCCAGCCGCTCCGCGGCATGTGGGATCTTCCTGGACTGGGGCACGAACCCGCGTCCCCTGCATCGGCAGGCGGACTCCCAACCACTGCTCCACCAGGGAAGCCCCCAGAACCATTTTTTTCCAGAAATTTTTTATTATCCCAAACTGAATCTCTCTACCCATTAAACAATAACTCCCTCTCTTCTCTTCCCCCAGATTCTGGTAACCACCATCCTACTCTGTCTCTATGAATTTGCCTATTCTAGGTAGACCTATTCTGGGTCTGTTCTCATAAGTGGAATCATACAATATTTGTCTTTTTGTGTCTGGCTTATTTCACTTAGCATATTGTCTTCAAGGTTCATCCATGTGGTAGCATGTGTCAGAATTTCCTTCCTTTTTAAGGTTGAGTGATATTCCATTGTAGGTATATGCCATGTAATTCTATGTTTAATTTTTTGAGGAACCGTCATACCATTTTCCACAAAGGATGCACGATCTTATATTCCCACCAGCAATGTACAAGGGTTCCAGTTTCCCTATGTTCTTGCCATCGTGGCAGGGGGTTTTTGTTTGTTTTGTTTGTTTGTTTTGTTTTTTCTGGCTGCACCGCCCGGGATGTGGGATCTTAGTTCCCCAACCAAGGATTGAACCCGTGCCCCCTGCATTCGGAGTGCAGAGTCTTAACCACTGGACTGCCAGGGAAGTTCCAGGGCTTTTTAATCTCTTGTTCATGGGACAGACACTAGAACAGTGCCCAGCACATAGTAGGTACTCAATAAATATTTGTTGGGTCAGATGAATCGGCGGCTTTGGTCTCTAGGCAGCTGTACCAGGGAGCCCTTGTACCTGTCAGCAGAACCTTCCCCTTCTAGTCCCTGCTCGGCTCTAAGAGAATCACCCTTTTGATGGGGTAAGTCATCTACAGGTGCCCACTGGTGTCAAGAGAAATGGTAGTACTGTGGAGGTCAGGGAATCGAACATGCTGGCTAGCATAGGAGTGTTTTTAAACTGTGGGTCTCGAACCATTTGTGGCTCGTGAAACCAATTTTTAGTGGTTAAAAGCATTTATTAAAAATGAAATCGAATAAAAATATTAGGGCATACTACATGGAAGAAAGAGTAAGTATCATTTACCTGTATCATCTGTGAAACTTGTTTTTTTGCCTAATGTTTGTGTGCATGTGTAATAGATCACCAAGAGTTTGAAAAACACTTTTGTTTAGGGTCTGCAGCCTCTGCCTGAAGAATTCTCATAGCAGGCAGCTTACTACCTCACAAGGAAGCCCACACCATTTGGGGGTCTGCTGTAATATTGGAACATTCCTCAATGATCAGAAACCTTTGCTTTGGAGCCCTGCTCTGTGCTGGGACCTGTAATGGGCACTGTTAGCTAAACTGCCCCCACTACTACCTATCCCGTGTGGGAAGCAGCCCAGCTCTGAGGCCCTGCCTGCAGGGCAGAGCCTTCTGCACTGTGTCTTTTGATTGGGATTCATATTAGACACACTGTTTTTCTCCAGTGAAGGCATCTGCATATGGGGACATCTGTGTCCCATTTGACAGGCAGGCAGGCCTCCCTTGGTTCCTAGACAGATCTAGTCTAGGATGACTGCTTCCTTGTCTGAGGTGTCCTCTGGGCTCCCCACATCTAATTTACTGCATGCCCCATAGTCCACATTTTAAGTCTGGCCATCCCACACTTCCCCTCCAAGTCTGATGAAAAATCCACCCACCATTATTGTGCAATGCTGAGGCAGATAAGGAGAAACAAATGTACTTATAGATTTATATTTCTTATTTCTTCATCACTTCTGGGGTTATGTTACGAGCCACACCATGCCCAGGCCTGGGTTCTGTGTTCACCTCTCCTGCATCTCTCCTACCACAGCCTTGTGACACAAGTCTTATTGCTTAATATTCTTCTCCTACTAGTGGAGGAGGCTCTTATCTCTCAGAGGGCAGTAACTGTTGCATTCATCTTTCTGTCCTTGGACCTCGCACATGAAGTTTGTGCTCCATATGTATTTGTTGACTAGATGGATGTATGAACTTTAAACTCCTTGAGAGTAGAGACTCAGTCATTCCCTTTCTTACTAATTCCACATCACAGTCCAGCCCAGGCCTGAGCCCATAATAAGGCTGATAGTTTGGCCAATTGATGGGAGTGCTGGAGAGTCAACAGGAAAAGTTTCCCAGGTCCAACTGGATTTTGATTCTCAAGGAAATAAAGAAACCCAGAGGCTAGATTCTCCCAAATACCTGGAGTGCCTGTCAGTGAGAGGCCAGACCCTATCACTTGCGAACCATGATCCTGGGCAGTGAGAAGGTGGTATGGTGAGGTGGGAAGAACTTGGATAATGAAACAAGAGAGGGACTTTATGTGGACCAATGGTGATCAAGTGCCAGGAACTGAGGAGTTTGGTTAACTCAGCTCTCTGCCCCAAGGTCCAAGTCTAAAAGAGACAGAAAGGGAAGGAAGGAAGAAAGGAGAGCGAGAGAACAAGAGAGTGTGCCTAGACTCGGAAGCTAGATCAAACTGGACCTGAATCCCCTTTCCATCTCCTTTAATTATGGAACTGTAGACATGGTATTAATCCTCTGAGTCCTGGTTTCTGCTTCTATGGAAAGAGAGTTAGATAATACATGTGACAGGCCCCCTCACTGTTCCTGGCACATGGTAGATAATCAGTAAATAATGGGACTTTTTAGTACCATTGCATCATGTTTGGCATACCTTATCAGTGTAGGTCCAGCTGATACAAGCCAAAAGAGGTCATTTATTAGAAGAATCCTAGCTCACCACCTTGAAGAAAGGGTTGACCTTGAGGCCTCAGGAAGTCCAGGAAAATTGGACCTAGACTTTCAGGAACAGGAAGGCTGCCTTTGGACAGAAGTAGTGCCAGCCTCCTTGTGTGATCTCCAGACAGAGTCTCATGGGCAGGTTTGGATACTGTGCTGACAGTCCCACTGGGAATTGAGGGAGATGGAGGTCTCCCTCAGAAAAGTGAGACGCTGTATCCAGAAGAAGGGAGGGGGAGATGGCTAGACGGGCAGAACTGTTGACCATGACACATGAGTTTCCCCTCCACTCCCACCTTCTATCCGAAACCTGGTGCTCGGGTAGCCCACTGGGTAAATTTTCAAGTATACTTTTTCGAAACTGAATCTTCTTTTTACTTTATACTTGGCCCCGTCCCGTGTTCTTAGGAAGGCTACCAGAGACCTTGGGTTTCCAGCAGAACAAGAGGCTCAACTGACACGGACTGAGGACACAAGTACTGACATTGCCGAGCGTCCTTAAGTGCCAAGTCCTCCACAGGGCTGTGGGGGGAAGGGTTTGGGGGAGGGACCCATCGTGAGCTTTGCCAGCCCTTTCTGTTCCTCTTCTCTCCCCTTTTCTGCTCCCGCTATTCTAGGCAGCAACATCGTCCACTCAGGACATCTAAAAGGCCTCCAAGCCTGAGAGTTCACAGTAAGGGGCCTCCGGCCCGAGTAGGCTGAGAAGCGGACCTATCTCCTCAGGACCGGGAAGTCAGTGTATTTGCCTTGATGCCCTTGTCCTCCCTCCCTCCTCCAAGGTTCCTAGCGCCAGTGCCCTGGCACCCCACCAACACTTGTCCATCCCAGGAGGCACAGCTTGCTGGGAACCTTCCCCTTCCCTTTGCCCTTGGCAAGTTTCCTGTATGGCCTTCCCTTTCAGCCAGTGGTATGTCGGGAGGCTCAGATCAGTTAATTCCCACACAGGTGTTACATTTAAAATCCCAGAAAACTTGTGTTTTCTATGGGAGATTTAAGAGAGAGTGTCAATTGCAAAGGGTACCTCTAAGGATGAGCTCCTCATTGTGGGGTCCCCTGGGCAGTGTAGCTCTAGTGCCTGAGGGAAGGAGGGAGGGAGGGAGGGAGGGAGGGAAAGAAGGTGAAGGAAGGGAGGGAGGGAGGACTAACCGGTGGGAAGGAAGGAACCGATGAGGAGCGATTTCAGGTCACAGTCACCTTCCATCCACCCCATAAACAGATGGCCGCCTCCCCTGCCTACAAAGGTCTGGCTTTGTGGCGGCAGCTGGACTCTACCAGCCTAGCATCTTTTAAAATGAAAGAAAATAGGGCTTCCCTGGTGGCGCAGTGGTTGAGAGTCCGCCTGCCGATGCAGGGGACACGGGTTCGTGCCCTGGTCTGGGAAGATCCCACGTGCCGCTGAGTGGCTGGGCCCGTGAGCCATGGCCACTGGGCCTGCGTGTCTGGAGCCTGTGCTCCGCAACGGGAGAGGCCACAACAGTGAGAGGCCTGTGTACTGCAGATAAATAAATAAAGAAATAAAAGAAATAGAAGTAAAGAAAATAAATTTTTAAAGGGAAATGATGAGAAGCAGTGAAATGTGGCATTTGGGTAGGGGAATTTTTTTCTTTCTCTCTCTCTGTTTTTTTTTTTTAGATATGATAATCCGCAAACCACAAACTTTACCCTTTAAAGTGTATAATTCAGTGGTTTTTAGTGTATTCATAAGGTAGCAGAACCATCATCACTATTTAATTCCAAAACGTTTTCATCACCCCAACCCGTTAGCAGTCACTCCCTACGCCCTACCGGCAACCACTGATCTACTTTCTGTCGCTATGGATTTACTTATTCTGGACATTTCATGTGAACAGAATCATACAATCAGTGTCATTTTGTGTCTGGTGCCTTTCACTTAACATAATGTTTTCAAGGTTCATCCATGTTATAGCACATGTCAGTACCTCATTCCTGATTATCGTTGAAAAATATTCCATTGGATGGATATACCACATTGCGTTTGTCCTGGTGGATATGTGGATTGCTTTCTCTTTTTTTGGCTATTATAAATAATATTGCTGTGAACATTCACGTACAAGTTTTTTTTTTTGTGGACATGTTTTCAATTCTCTTGAGTATACACCTCACAGAGTTGCTGGGTCATATGGTAATTCTGTGTTTAAATTTTTGAGGAACTGCCATGGGTTGGGGATTTTTGATAGCTTCTTTCCTGATTCTAAACATCGTATACGTTCATTGTAGAAAATTTATAATATGCATAAATGTATTAAGAAGAAACTTAGATTCACTCTAATTATATGACCCATTAATAACTACCTTCAATGTATTGGTGTAGTTGCTTATGTACATCATTTAAAGAATTATATTGTGCTTAAAATATATACAGTTTTGTATCCTAATTCTTTCACTTTACCTTTATTGTAAGCATTTTCAGTGCCAATAAATATTATTATAGTGTGATTCTTTCTGACCACATTCTATCATCATTGGATGCACCATAACTTATAACAACTTATATATATATGTCATATGTATATGTAAGTTATATATATATAAGTTATATATACCTTATTATAACTTCTAACAACATGCTATTCTTGGACATACTCATTTCCACATTTCTATGATTATCACAAGCGGGGCAATATCCTTGTATGTAAGTGTCCATCCATATCTCTGATAAGTTTGAGATAAAATCTTAGACGTGAAATTCTGGGCAAAAGAATGTGAGCATTTAAAAAAATAAAGCTTTCATTCTGAAATAATTTTAGATTTGCAGAAAAGTTGCAAAGATAGTACAGCGAGTTCCCATATACCCTTCACCCAGCTTCCTCTAATATCAGTATCTTACCCAGGCAGATTATATTTGTCAAAGCTCATCGAGTAACATTGGTGTGCTACTATTAACTAAACTCCAGATTTTATTTGGCTTTCACCAGTTTTCTTCCTAATGTTTTTTTTCCATTCCATGAAAATTCAAGATACCATGTTGTATTTAGGAAGTGAATACTTTTAAGACTTTTGAGCGTGTGTGTGTGTGTAAAAAAGTTGCATCAATTTATAGTCTCATCAATAGTATAGGAGGAAAAAAACTTTGCCAACCTAATAGACGTAACAGCAAAAACAGTAATGTGAATTTAACAGGCTTTGTTTTTTTTTTTTGGCCACACCGCACAGCTTGGGATCTTAGTTCCCCAACCAGGGACTGAACCCAGGCCCTTGGCAGTGAAAGCGCGGAGTCCTAACCACTGGACCACCAGGGAATTCCCCTAATAGGCATTTCTTAATTGCTACTGGGTTTACAGATTTTTTCATATTTGGTGGCCAGCTGTACTTTTGTTTTTGGTTTCCCAATCATCTATAGGGGTTTTTGTCCATGTCTACGCCTTTAGCTTCCATCCAAGCTGACATACTACCAGTGTCAGGTGAGTTTCTAGAAAGCCATCACTGCATCCTGCAAAGTCATCAGGGTAGGGGCCCCGGGGAAGGGTTGGCCTGCCCAGATGCTCCCTGCAGGATTTGTTTCTCCTACAGAGGCCTGCCCCAGGTCGTGGAACCCAGGTGACAGTGAGGTGTGTTCTCTGAGAGTGGGCTCAGCTGGCGGCCAGGAAGCCAGCTGTGTACAAAGAGCAGTACAGGGTGGGCAGTGACGTGTTGTCAAGAGCACTGTCTTGGAGTCAGAAGAATTGTGCTTTCGTCCTACTTCTCTTACTACTTATGTGAATTTGAGCAAATCCCTTCCATTTACTGAGCTCTAGTTTTTTCACCTGGTTAATGGGCGAAATCTCAGGGACCGAATGAAGGCACTTTGTCAAGCGCTGTACAAATGGGTGATATGGTCAGAGGGAACCATGTTGTGAAGGGGACTGAGAAGTGCCTTGTGTAGACAGTATGAATCTCAGTCCACCACCCTCCTGAGATCAACTTAGTTCCAACCCTGAGCTCCCATTCTGGTCTGACAGGGAGGAAATTCCATCTTGGTCACTATAGGCCCCTTCCCGGTAAGGGTCACCCTGGAATCCAGGAGGCTCATGGTGTTGCCTGGGAAAGGGGCCTTCTATGGGCTGTCCACTCTCATGGGCCCTGGTGCCCTGTGAGGCTCTGACTCTGCTCCAGACCACAGTCAGGCTTCTGTGCCCAGGATCAGATTCCGTCTGGTCCTGAAGCTCAAAGAGGACAGATCTAAGACCTTGGAATGGGAAGGGAGAAGAAGAATGCAACCACCTAAACACAAGTTAATATCTGAGAAAGTAACCTGGCCACGCCTAGAAGACATTGGAAGATATGTCCTCTTTTCCAAATACTGTCACAAACTCGCAGTGTGGCCTCTGGCCACATTTTCTCTGAGATGGTTTCCTTAGCTGTGCAATGAGGGGTGGGTTTCATAACCTCTAGAGCAGCCATGGGTGCTCTCCATCCTAGAGTCTGCCAGTCCTGGGTGGGGACGAGGTTTTCTTTCATTTTGATGTGCCTGGCCTTTCCCAGTCACAATCACATGACCTGGCCAGGAGCCCTTTAGTGGCCGACAGAACGTTACCGAGGCCTGCTGCTTGTCTGACCTGTGTGGGGTCTGTAGCTGTGTGTAATCTTCACGGTAAGTATGAGCTAGCTCTGGGTTGCCAGTGCTCTCAGTACATTATCTCATTTAATTTGCATTAATGCTTGTCGGGTTGGTCCTATTTTTCATTTTATACGAGAGGAAACAGAGACCAGGTAGCTTTCCTGTAGCCAAATGGTGGGGGAGGGGCAGAACTGGCCTGGCCCTGACGCTGAGCTTTCTAGCCCACTGGGCTGTGTCCCCTCTGGGCCAGAGGGAACCTGAAGGCAAACGTCCTGGGATGCGTGTGTGACCATTCTGAGAACCAGTCCGGGAAAACCCTCCCCGAGGAGACTCCCAGGTTCTCACGTCCCCCAGAGTCCTGAGCAGCTGGGGAGAGGGTATTGGGAAATGCATAGGAACTCCTGCGGACGAGCGTTCTCTGGGGGCAACAGTAAGCATCTCTCAGAGTTCTGGGGTCTCTGCCTGGACAGTAGGCCCAGGACCCTGCCTGCACACCCATCCTGCAGAGGGCTGTCCTTTCTCCACTCATGTTCCTGCACAGGTGGTCCAGGGTACCTCACCCGCTTCCTCCTTGGGCCGGGGTCGGGGTGACATCTGGGTTTGCATCCAGGCAATGGGTAGGCACATGCCATTATCACCATGCACCCCCCAAAGGCAGGGACCCACATCTGGGCCTTACCACCTAGAGACAGGTACGAGCCAGCCTGCAACGGAGCAGTGACACAAGCAAGCCTCCCCTCAGTGATTCTGTCACATAGGTCCCTCCACTGCCCCCACAGACTTACTCCTACTAATTTCAACCTCTCTCCCCTTCACCCCATGGGCTGAAAAATTGGTTGTTGAAAAAGAGAGAATCTCTAAGACCTTATGATCCTCCGAAGATGCATTCTATCCAACTTTCCTGATGAACTTGTTGGGAAATGGTACCTTATTTATCCAAATCTGAAGTCAGGTTTGGGATCATGGATACAAAAATCATGTTGGGCCATTTCTGTCCAGTTGTACTTACTAAGCTCTTCCTAGGCGGTACTGGGCCAGGCACTGTGAGTACAAGAAAAGTTCTAAAGGCCAGCCTTCATTTAACAGATGGAAAGAGGACAGCTCAGAGATACTAAGGAGCTCGGCCAAGGTTATACAGCTACTTAGGGGCCGTCATGGTTTTGGAACTCAAGCTTCCTGCCTTTTGGCCCTGCGCTCTTTCGACAGCATCTTAGGCAACTTACACTATGGTTGGAGGAGCAGGAATGGCGCCTCTGGAACAATTACAGAACTCTTAGAGGGGAGCAGAGTTCCCCTTGTTGGTGATTTCCCACCCACAGTGGGCTTGTTGCCAGTGTCTTTATGTGTTTACTTATATATGCTTGTCTGGGGGGTTGTAATTTTCTTTTGAGACACTGGGAAATCCCGTAATTAAAAACAAAAATCAGTGAAATTGAATTCCTATATTTTTGCCCAGTTTGTGCTTCTTCCGTGTGTGTGTGTGTGTGTGTGTGTGTGTGTGTGTGTGTGTGTGTTTCGTATTCTAGCACTTTCTATCCTCAGACAATTTCACATAGGTTGGTCTGGGGGAGGGCTCTCTGTCTAGGTGTGTTCTACCTGGGGCACAGTGACGGAGACAGAGCAGAGTGGGAGTGAGGTGTGGGGAAGAGGCAACGGTCGCCCATGAGGAAAGGAGGCATCATGCCGTCTTACTCTCTGGGAGCCTCTGAACCTGGAGGAGAAGGGCGTCTGCAACGGTCGTGCACTGGTGGGGTGAGATGGTGTCTCTGGGAAAAAGGAAAGAGGCTGGTAAAGGGTTTTCTTAACCCAGAAATGTATAGGTTTTGAAGGTTCCTGACAGTGTCAATGTCATTCATTCATTCACTCAAATAACCCTGGAAAGAATGCAACAAATAATGATCTAAAATCACCTCTGGGGGCTTACCTGGTGGTGCAGTGGTTAAGAATCCGCCTGCCAATGCAGGGGACACGGGTTCAAGCCCTGGTCCGGGAAGATCCCACATGCCGTGGAGCAACTAAGCCTGTGACTACTGAGCCCACGTGCCTAGAGCCCTGTGCACCACAATGAAGAGTAGCCCCCGCTCGCCATAACTAGAGAAAGCCCGCGCACAGCAACAAAGACCCAACGCAGCCAAAAAAAAAAAGAATAAATAAAATCACCTCTGGGCAAAGGCCCTGTGTCAGGTTCCAGAAAAGATGTGTTTTACGTCTAAGGATGTGTCTTGGTTCTGGAGAATCAGCCTCCTCTGGTCCAACGGCCTGCCTGAGGGCTTCCACTCAGCCTCCAGGGCCCCGGAGAGACTCCTGGCCGGGCTGGGCCTCCTGCGGCTGGGGTGTGGGAGAAGGCTGCCAGCCACACCGCTGCCTCACCAAGATCAGATGGGAGGGAGCGAGGTGCTGGGGAGCCGGGCCTGGCTTCCAAGGAAAAATGCCACTGCACCTCCTCTGAGAAGCCAGTGGGCCGAGAGCAGGGCTTGGAGGATTGTGGGTTTCCAACCCTCCCTGACTTAACACCCAACTTTTTGTCAGAGAAGGTAAAAACAACCAGACCCACTATCAAGAAATGAAACCAGGTTTGGATCTCATGAGAGATCAGAAAAGAGTATAAAAATGGAAACCAGGGGGACCCTGGCACAGGCTGGGGCGCTGGCCTCAGGGGTCGCCGTCCTGGGTCGGGCCTCCCCGGGGCCACATCGTGGGGAGAGATGGGGCTGGATGCGGCAGAGCCCAGGGTGGGTCACATTTCTCACTCCTTTCTCTTTGGAGCTGTGAGTCAGATTTTATCTTACTTGTTTTGACCTTCCATGAGGCAACAGCTGGAGGTGGGGCAGAGAGGCAGAGCAACAAGCGTGCTGGTTCTTCTTTTGGCCCATTTAGCAACTTCCTGTAGTTTTTGAGCAAGGACACGTATAACCCCTTGTGCCCTGAGATGCGTAGTCTCCAACATAGGCTCTGACCTCAAGGCTGTCTGGCTTAGCCCAGTCAAAGGCAAATTCATTGACTGCAGGGAAATTGTGGACGTTAAATAGGCCCCCTTGGCCGGGCCCGGCTGGTCGGTGATTCAGCAAATAAATTTGGGCACCTACTTTGTGCCTCGCACAGTGAGGGGCCTCCAGGCTCACGTCTCCTTCGCGCTCCACTCCTTTCCCCTTTATCACTCAGCAAGACCCACATTTTACCAATGACGACATGGCACCACAGAGAGAAAACCACAGGCTTGGCCTCTGTCTTTAAGTGAGTGAAGTGTATGGCAAATTCAAATGTACCTGCTACAGAGTCTTCCTCAAGTAATTCCGGGTGCTTTCCAAACTTAGCAATTCCCTAAAGAATGGGGGAGGAGGCAGGGGAGCTTTCCAGGGAGAGGAGCAGCATGTGCAAAGGCCCTGTGGTGAAAGGCCACAGGGACCTTCCAAAACCTGAGGGAAGGCAGTGTGACAGGGAAGGAAAGGTTGGGCTCCTGCTGGGCAAGTGGAGCCTCTCTGTGAACCCCCTTTTGATCCCCCCACTTCACCTAGGACACCTCCTTTTTTCCTCAGATCTGAAATCTGGAAAGCCTTCCCTAAGTACCTGGAGGCAGTCAGGTCCTCTGTTAAATGCCCTCTTATATTTACCCTCTGCACCCTAGTGTCTCCTCAAAGCGAGCTCTGCCCTTCACCGGCTGAGGCTGTTCAGCCTTCTGTGGCCTCTGGCTGGGGTGGACCCTCTTCCTCCCGCCTGAGGGTCAAGTCTTAGCCTGGAAGTGTCCCGGAGGGGCATGGCCGGAGCTGCGAGGCGTGTGACCAGGGCCTGCTCTGTGCCCGAGGGTTAGCCCTGCCCCAGGAGCTCTGGGGGCTGTCAGGAGCAGGGTTGCAGGGCAACTGGCTGACAGGAGATGCGACAGGACTTTGCAGTCCTGTCCATGCCATCAGCCCATGACCCCATATCCTGGGAACAGCCTGGCCTCATGGCTCTGTGCCGTCCTCTGCCACCCAACATTGTCATTACCTAGAACTGTTCCACCTCTGATCTAAAACAATTCTAGAATTCCCACTTTCTGGTTGCAGCCTTCTCCCTTACAGAGTTTTCATCCGTGACTCCCATCCTCAACCTCACAGAGTTCCCCAGCACCTGCCCCAGCCCATCCTTACCTCCCGCTCCCGAAGGCCCAGACCCTTTCCATCATGTCAGACCCCTTTTCCCCAAACCCGCCACGCCCTGCTTGTCGGTCCTTCCGCTGCCCATGGCTGGGCTAGACATCCTGGATCTGGGTCAGACCAGCCTCCTGCTGCCCTCATCTCCGCCATGGGGTGACTGGGGCCGCTACAAACTGGAGGCCTCCAGCATTAGTCTTCCTCTCCCCAGGATGGTTCCAAGCCTCCCCCGCAGCCCTCCACCCATCACCTCTCCACCCCACTCCTGGCAAACAGCCCCAATCCCACGTCTCGGAGAAATCTGAGGTCACCGGGTGGGGAGCCCCTGCTGTCGTGGAGGCATGCTGCTCGGTCCTCGGAGGGAAGCCGGGGCGGGGGGCTGGGGGGCAGCGGCCCCAGCCGCAGACAGTGCTGAGTGTCGCAGTGTTTTACTATTTATGCCTTTAAGATTCTTTACATCTCTTACGTCTGTGGAAATACTATATAATGTTGTGTTACTGTGCTTTTCTTCCCAGCTCTGCACACAGTGACATCACATTGGTAGCTTGAAATCGGCCATGGTGGGAATATTTACACCATGGAAACTGGCAAACATCACAAATCAGGGCTTGATTTATTGTTTTGTTGACTATCTAGACTTAAGAAATTTATAGAGGAAATGTTAACACGGCACATTACATTAAATCTAAATGTATGTTGTACCAGTGGCCAGTACATTGTGAATGGCACAGAAAACTCGAGCAAATGTTCTTCCAGTATTCAAAAACCATTATCTGATTCAGTAAGGAAGTTCCTTACGCCATGGACAAATGAGTGAAATTCCAACATATGTCTTTATTGTTTCACTTTTTCCTTGCTAGTTGGCACAAAAATATCAACCACCATTCATGTTGGAACTACATTCATTTTTCAATTATAATTATAGGTTGATTATGGAATCAGTGGGTTGGTAAAAATAAATGAAAGCATTCTGTAAGGCTCGATTTGCTATATGCAATTGACAATAAAGAGTACTGTATATATGTTTTTAAATTAATTAATCTATTTATTTTTGGCTGTATTGGGTCTTCGCTGCTGTGCACAGGCTTTCTCTAGTTGCAGCGCATGGCCTTCTTATTGCTGTGGCTTCTCTTGTTGCAGAGCACGGGCTCTAGGCGCGTGGGCTTCAATAGTTGCGGTGCAGGACCTTCAGTGGTTGTGGCTCGCGGGCTCTAGAGTGCAGGCTCAGAAGTTGTGGCGCACGGGCTTAGCTGCTCCGCGACATGTGGGATCTTCCCAGACCAGGGCTTGAACCTGTGTCCCCTGCATTGGCAGGTGGATTCTTAACCACTGTGCCACCAGGGGAGTCCCAAGAGTACTGTATAGTTTATTATTATTTGTAAATTGCTAAACATCCTTTATGTCAATAACATTTATAATAAACTCACATATATGTATGTATGCATACATTTTTTTCTCCAGCAGGTCTGTTAGTTAACATTTGCACACCACAGGGCTGATTTCCTTAGGCTGAGGAGTGACCAGAGGCTTGACTCTTTGAAAGGATTCCCAGAAGAGGGAGGGAATTATCTGTGGAAAGAAGCTCCCATCAATGCAGAGAGGAGGGGTGGGTAAGTGAGACTCAGGTGGAGGGATTAGCCTGGATGGGTGAAGAGTCCCTGAGAAAGGAGTGGAAGTGGACAGAACCTGGGGCTCACTATTTTCTCTGCCATGTAGGATGCGACCCATCTTCTGAGAGCGTGAAGCAGAGACGAAGGGAGGAGCTGGGGCGGTTTGATCACGCTGGTCGCTGAGGGGCAGAGAAGGGACCTGTGAGGATGAGGCTGACTCAGAAAGAAAGGAGACCAGGACAGCAAAATCCTAACCATGAGCGCCAGAAGGGGGTGTGTCAACCAAGTTCCCCTCCTGGGCCCCACCCTGCAGGATGGATTGTTTTATTTATTTATTATTATTATTTTTTTTTGCTGTACGCGGGCTTCTCACTGCTGTGGCTTCTCCCGTTGTGGAGCACAGGCTCCGGACGCGCAGGCTTAGCGGCCATGTCTTACAGGCCCAGCCGCTCTGCGGCATGTGGGATCCTCCCCGACCGGGGCATGAACCTGCTTGAACCTGTGTCCCCTGCATCAGCAGGCGGACTCTCAACCACTGCGCCACCAGGGAAGCCCGGATGGATTGTTTTATTAATCTCCCAGGATGATCCTAAGAGGAAACGGAAGCTGGGAGAGGTTAAGTCCTTTGTCCACGGCACACAGCTGGTTACTGGCTGAGTCAGGATTCGAACACAGGCTGGGCAGCTCCATCGATAAGGAGCCTGACCAGCACCGCCTTTCTCCTTAGCAAAGCACCTCAGACTGTACAAACCGGAACTCCTCCAGGACAGAGGTTGGCAGTGCAGGTGTCGCACGTGTCAAGGGCTTGAAGGCTTCAAAAGGCCTGGCAAAGCCGCCTCACGCCTCTGGCCCCGGTCTGGCGTCCATCTCCCAGCGTGCTCGTGGCGCCACTCCACAGTGTCTACGGAGGTTCATAATAACAAATGCGGGCTTGCATTATTTTTTATATCTTTGTTATTTTCTTTTCTAATAATTCATCTTTATTGTATTTTTAAAAATAAAGCACATGACAGATTGGAAATGTACAAAACTTCAAACATTTGAGAAGCACTGTCTTAGCCCACACTTCTTCTTCTTCTTCTTCTTTTTTTAATATTTATTTATTTAGGCTGTGTCTGGTTTTAGCTGTGGCACGTGGGATCTTCGCTGGGGCATGCAGGATCTTTTAGTTGCAGCGTGCAGACTCTTAGCTGCTGCATGCAAACTCTTAGTTGCGGCATGCATGTGGGATCTAGTTCCCTGACCAGGGATTGAACCCGGGCCCCTTGCATTGGGAGTGCTGGACCACCAAGGAAGTCTCCTAACCCACCTTCCTAATCACACAGCTCCCCTGCTGGAAACCCTTAGTGATCCCCACTGGCTACAGCAGAGGTTTCAAATGGCGGGTGGGGACCAATTCATGGGTTGGGAGCTTAATTTACTGTGTCAATACCAGCGTTAAAGAAAGAGAAAAAAGTGGAGTAAAATAGAAAATATGAGTGTTTCACATGTGGTAAATGCACTTTGCTTTATACACACACATACACACACACACATGCGTATATCATATATACAGTATACACACATATGTATATATATATTTCATATAATGCATATGTGTGCTGGAGTATGATGAAAAATGTCTTTCTTCCTATGATCACCATAAAAAAAAGTTTGAATACAGTGGTCTACCAGATGAAGACAGCACTGCCAGCCTGACGTGCAAAGCCACAGAGGAGAGGCAATTGCTGAGGGAGAGCAGGCAGTGCTTCCTGGGAAAAGGGTGAAGGTGAGCAGGGTTTAGAGGATAGATGAGCAGAGGGAATGACATGAGCCAAGACCCCAAAAGACCACGACCTTCATGCCTAGGTTGTGCTGGTGCTCCAACTAGGAATGGGTCTGGTCCTGGCCTCCAGGACCTTGCAGGTGGCATGAGGACTGCAGTCCCTGTGATGGGAGCTTGGAGGAGAGAACCCTTAAGTCTGTCAGGGAAATCAAGGAAGACCTCCTGGAGGTGACAATACCTTAGCTGACTTCTGAGGAAAGAGCTGGAGTTCACCAGGGGAACAGGGGTGTGGGGAAGGCTTGCCTGGCCAAGTGAGTGACTTGTGAAAAGGCATGAAAAGCTCCTCATGCTTGGGGATACAAGTCATCTGATGTAGGTGGAGCGTGAGCTAGGGAGGGGCCTTACGTACCATGTTGCGAGTCAGGATTTTGTTTTGGCCTGAGGAGCCATGGAGGAATTTTGCGCAGAAGAATGCAATGAGTATACTTCCATCTCAGGACTCTGGCAGCCTTAGGAGAATGAATTACCGGGGAGGGGACAGCAGGGAGGGGACTATTTCAGCAGTTGGGCCTGAGGTAGGGCAGTCGGGGTGCAGAGGGTGGGCAGGATGGGGGGACTCAGGAGGAGCCAGCAGAACAAGGCCACCCATCAGCTGACTGAATGGGCAGCGAGACGAGGGGGGAGGCGAGGATGACTCCAGCGTGGCTGACTTGGGAAACTGGCTGGTTGATGGTACATTTTGCTCAGATAACACATGAGGCAGAGCAGGTCTAGGCAGGAGACAATGCATTTAGTGTGGAAAGTGGCACTTGTAGGTGGGTGTGGCATGTAGCAAGGGGGCTAGGTTAGGCCAGGGGTACAGGCTGGGGAGAGTGAGAGAGAAAGGGCCGTAGAGGGAGCCTCATGAGAAAGGCGCCATGAAAGACTGAGGGGAATGGTCTTTGAGGCACAAGGTCAAAAAACTTGGGTCCCAGGAGCCAATGGGGCAGAAAAGACCTAGGAAGAAAAGCAGCAAGGCAAACGCTTAGGAAAATCAGATATCCCCAGGGGCTCCTGCGATGCGGCCATTGGGAAGCCACCGACACCCTTGGCAAGGGCGTAGCTCAGGGTGGAGGGGCAGAAGGCAGCGGCTTGGGGAGTGAGTGGAGCGGACACGGAGAGCCAGCGGGAAGCGGGCTGCTCTAGACCACATGGCACCTTTGTGCGAGTTGGAGGGGCCCCTCCTTCCTCCAGACAGATCTGGAGCACGCTGGCTTGGGGTGGGGGAGGGACGTGGGTGGCCTTCAGCCCCGTGCGCCCCGCAGTGGGGCATCTGCATGCCGTGGCCCTGCGAGTGTGGACCAGCCCTGCTAGAAACTGACTGGGCAGGAAGGAGAAAGATAGTCATTGACCAAGGGGAGTGCTGGATCACGTGAGGGAGTATTTTTTAGGATGTGAGAGCCTAGCGCACGCTGGCTCGGATGAGGGAGGGGAGCCCATGAAGAAACAGAGTACAGGACCGGGGCCTGCAACAGGAAGCTAGGTGGGAGCCTGGGCAGGAGGAAGCAAGCCTGGTATCCCTGCCGGGGGTCTGGGGAGCCGGTCGCTGAAGGGCCTGAGGTAGGGCAGCCTGAGGAGCAGGGCTGTGTGCCTGGGGCGCGGTGTGCCGGCGGGTGCTGCAGGCAGCACTGAGCTGAGAACCTCGGCTCTGGGGCTTGGGAGAGGACGCCCAGCAGGGACACGGAGCTTACCTGTCCTGAGTGACCAGCGGCTCCGGTGACCGAGACCGGGCGACATGCAGACTGCCGGACAGCGGGCCTAGAACCGGCCAGGCTGCGGAGGGTCTTGGCACAGAGCTTTCGTATACTTAGTATTTTACTTTCTATGATAGAACATTTTTGAACACACCCGAAAGTTGTGGAAAACTCAGATGAACCCTCTTACACCTACCATTTAGTTTCAACAGTTATTACTATTGTCAGTGTTATTTTATTACCACTCCTTTAAGTGCCTTTTTAAAAATTAAAAAAAAAATTATTAGACTTTATTTTTTAGAGCAGTTTTAGGTTCACAGCCAAATTGATCTGAAGGTACAGCGATTTCCCATCTACCCCCGCTTAAAATCTTTTTTTACTTGAAAATAATTTTAAACTTACAGAACTTGCAAGAAGCTTCTTTATTTTTAAATAGTGTTTTTCTTATTAGAGAATACATTCTCAGAATGGATACAGAAGAAAACTGAGATCTTCATGAGCCTACCACCCAGAAAAAAGTACTGTCATTGTTTTGTCGTCTTTCCTTCCAGTCTTTTTTCTATGCTTACATTTGTATTTTCTGTCGGACTGTTGTATCCAGAGACTAACTGGCTTCCTGGTCTGGTGTGTCCATATGAGCTGGCTCAGTCCCAGGGCCTTCCCCCGCAAATCCCTCCAGAGAGCCTGCCGAGAGCGACAACAAATCAATCTGAGTTTGTGGTTTGTGGCTGCCCTCATTCCCCGGGCTCCTCTCTGGCGCTCCTTTAATTTTGGTTTTTCTTGGGTAATATTGGTTGGTTTCTGGTGGGATGAGGTGCTCATCTCTCTGGAATCGGGACGTCTGTGTCTGAGTCTTTCTCCCCCGCTCACCTGAGAACTCTGTGAGTGGAGGGCTCAGATCTGATTCAGCGCTCAATGTGAAGCAGAGTTGGCCTCAGGAAATAAGTCTAGAATTGAATCAACCTGCTTCTTTGGCATTGCCCAAAGAACTGCAGACTCAGAGTGCCTTACACTAATTTACAGCCACCAGCACGGTGTCTGGCACCTAGTAGGTGCTCGATAAATGTGTTACTGCTGCTACCGATAACCTAGGGATTTCCATCCCGGTCAGGGTTCCGCTGGGTTTTCCTCCTTCCCTTTCCCACCCTCCCCTCCTTCCTCCGGATGGTAAAGAGACCATTCTGACATGCCAGAGGGAAGGTGCCCCCCTTTGTCCCCCCATCGTCTGTAAGTTAGGAGCAAAGCTGAGTTGACAATGGATCCAAAAGGAACAGCTCCTGTGCTGAGGCTATGTTATATGCTTGCACGGCTCAAGATACCAGTTATCATTAGCAGCAATTAAAACTGTTTCAGGATCAGTTCAGAGCTGCCTTGGAGGTATTTTAAGTTGGACAAAAGTCCTCCACGTGTCTAGCTTTGAGCCAAGTTTCCTGGTGTCGTTAGAAGCCCCCTTGTATTTGGAGACTGCAGTCTATATATTTTGAATGCCTGAATATTTCATAAATTTCAAGGGTGTTTGTCCAAAGTGGGTCAATATCTCCAAAGCGGTTTGGATTACATGATGAGTCCCATTCCCAGTCTCAGTTAAGTGGAGGGGAGCGTGGAGATGGGAGAGGAGGGGAATCTGCCTGGGGTCTTTCCTTAGAGCCAGTCCCTCTGGCCAGGCAGAACCCCTGGGCTTCTGTGGCCCAGAGGGAGGGTGGCAGAAGGGATGAGGGCATGACCTTCTAGGGTTGGGGCATCAGGAAATGGGAAGAAGGCGGGAACCCAGTTTGGAGGGCTGGGATGTGAGGAGGGGTGTGGGGAGGCCTTCCGAACACCTTAAGAAGTCTTCGTATTTGACTGAAAGCTAAGAACAGGGTAAGAACCGGTTTTGGCGTATTGAACTTCTAGGGAGTTAGTCAGCAACTTGTTTTGACCGACTGTTGGTTGGCCCTGGTCTTGACCCTTGGCCTGGAGCACTGCAGGTGGCACTGGGGCCTCAGATCACTGTTCTCTAAACATCTCGGGGACCCTCCAGGGTGACGATGGGCACCAGGCATCTTGCTGCCTGCTGACAGAGTGGATTCAGCCGGTGGGCTGAGTGGAGCGGCTTCTGGGTGGAAGGCTTTTAAACCAGGTGGTAAAGGAGTCGGAGGGCGACCCAAATGGGAGGAAGAGGTTCTGGAACAGCGGAGAACGGGAGCAGGGAAGGCCGGGCAGGAATTCCTTGTCCCTGAGCTGTGCCCAGGACCCAGGAGGGGGACCAGGCAAGGAAAAGCTGTCCTGCCTCATAGCCTCTGGCTACAGTTGGTGTGAGTGCTGGGCACTTCCCACTCAGCAACAGCGGGGCTGGGAGTTGAGGGTTTGTGGTTTGGAAATAAGGAACCCGCTGGTGCCTTGGGTTTCCCCACAGGCTTTGCTTTGGTCAGAGCCCACCCAGACTCCCTTGGGCTCTGCTCTGAATCCCTAACTGGATTTTTATGCAGAATTCACCTCTTTGCCCCTCTTTGCTGCTTGAGGACCTGATGCCACGACCCACTGAAGGGAAACCCTGGAAGCAGCTGGGACCCCGCTCCCGGGAGCTGTGCCATCACCCCTCCCCAGCCCCACGCTCACGCCAACCCCGGGATGGGGCCTCGGGAGGGACGAGCCGGGGCAGGAGCTCTTGGAGTGGGGCAGGCCGAGGGGAGCTTGCTCGTGGTGGCAGAGCCGAGAGGTAGGAAGGATGGAGGGAGTCGTGTCCTTGGCTCCGCACAGTGGAGGAAGGGCAGAAGGCGGGACGACCCACTCTCAAAGTGGCGTGGCCGTGACTGGGTCTGCTCCAGGGGGTCAGCCTGCATATACACGTCGGCCTTAAACTCTTCGAAACTGGGCTGTTAAACATCTGCATCCTGGTTTCATCAGCTTGTAAGCCGTGGTGACGGGACCTGCCTAGTTTTCTGGGCCAGTAAGCGTGCCCAGAGGCTCATAAACATCAGGTAAAATACGATATGAGCACTCGGTGGAAATGTGCATGCAAGGAAATCTGTGAAACGAAAGGTGGGGGCTGAATTCGGTATGCATGTTACGCAGTTTCTTTTTTTTTGTTTGTTTTATTTTGCGGTACGCGGGCCTCTCACTGTTGTGGCCCCTCCCGTTGCGGAGCACAGGCTCCGGACGCGCAGGCTCAGCAGCCATGGCTCACGGGCCCAGCCGCTGCGCGGCATGTGGGATCTTCCCGGACCGGGGCACGAACCCGTGTCCCCTGCATCGGCAGGAGGACTCTCAACCACTGCGCCACCAGGGAAGCCTATGCAATTGCTTAGTGGTTTTGAACCGAGAATGGTAGTGTGACTGCGTGCTGGGGGTGGGTTTTACATGTGCAGGATGTGTGCACAGTGTGTGGGGGGGTGCGTTTCTGTGGACATGTATGTGTGAGGCGGGGTAAGGAGGGCGTTTGTCTCGTGTGTGTGTGTGTGTGTCTGTGTGTGTGTGTGTCTGTGTGTGTCTGTGTGTGTGTGTGTGTGTGTGTGTGTGTGTGTGTGTGTGTGTGTGTGTGTGTGTGTGGAGAGAAGTCCCAGGAGATTGGATGGAGACAAAACCAGCTACGTAATTTACAGGGCCTGGCGCAAAATGAGTGTTCGGCCTCTTGTTCCAAACTATTGGGAATTTCAAGACAGCAACAGCAGAGCCTCCGAACGAGCTCGGGCCCTGCTGAGTGCAGAGCACCCGTGACTCCCCAGATCGAATGCCCATGAAGCGGTCCTGGTTAGAGCACCTTCTGTGTCCCCTCAGCCTTCATTTCCTGCCTTGAACAATCCTTAAATCCCCGCCTGCTCACTCCCCATCCAGCTCCCAGGGTGACCTTGATCTTGGGAGTGTGAGGCACCCACCAGAGCCCGCGTGCCCGGCAAGGGCTGGTGGTGCCCTTCTTTCCCTCCTGGTGTTGCAGTCTGGGCCTCACGGGGGGCCCCAGACTCCATAAAGTGTCTCCAGGCTCTTTGCTCAAAATGATCTCCTGAGAACGTGCGGTTGCCCTCCCAGGCCCCCCTTGCACCCCCTGCACCCTGGGGCCCTGCCCACCACCCTGGGGACTTGAGGGCTCAGGCTCCTCCCCGGGCCCCCAGTGTGGCCCCAGCAGTTGTCAGGAAGCAGACACAGGGACGAGAAGGAGGCACGCAGTTTTTGGGGTGCCCCCAGTGCCCACCAAGCGCGTCAGCTGGCAAGCCACCTTGCCTCTTACTTCCCTCGGTCACATGCCAGCCCCTTCACTCCTTCCCACTTCCAGGGGACCAGGTGTTCGGGGTGACGAATACCGGGGAGCCACAGAGCCACTAGGTCAGTTCCCTGGGCCACAGAACAACACCCATTCCAGGGACTGGGAGTCTGTCGACAAACGTCCGCTTGCAGAAGGGGCTTCCTGGTCTTGTGGGTGCAGGGCCATTCCTCTGGGTGCAGGTTTTGCATTATGCAATCTTCTCGGAGACCCACCTGCCCTTGACACCTTCCCACTGACTCCACTTCCCCCTCCTCTGGGCTCCTGGAATGGCATGATGGCCCCACCTCAGCCAGGCAGCTGTGACGAGAGGTGTTGACCCAGCTGCCTCTGTGCTGGTTCACTGTGTCAGGTGGAAGAGACTGACACAGCCGCAGGGACTAAGGGTCTTTCGGCATGGTCGGGGACCCTGGGACCGTCCATAGGCAGGACTGGAGCCCGGGGCCTCTGGAATTCAGCCAGGCACTGGGTGATCGGTGGTACAGGCGGCTGGTGAGAAACAGGCTCTGGGCGAGGAAAAACAGCCCAGAGCCACAGGTGTGCCGCTGCTTCTCGCTCCTCTCCTGTGTTCCTCTCTCCTGTTTGGTGATGCTACTCAGCCAGGCCTGGAGCCCAGCAGAGAGCACCTGCTGGCCCCAGAGTAAGTTTCTACGGGGCCTGGAGACAGACGTGCACGCGCATGAGACGGACTCGTGAACGGACCAGCACAGCCAACGCACGGCTCAACGGGGAGCAGGCATACCAGCGAGGGCCGGAGTAGAGGGCTCCATGGAGGGGCGACATCTGAACGAGGTCATACATGTGGGCCCCCCAACAGCTCCGGTCACCCTGCGCAGGCCCGAGTCAGGCTCCAGCCCTAGGACTCCCAGATCTGCCTTCCGGGCATCCATGGGGTGGCCCGGGGTGGCCCTCCACCCTCCCGCACCCTCCCCCTGCAAGAGGTCCCACAGCCAACCTCCTCCATCCAAAGCCTTCCAGACTCTCACCACTGGCTTTGCCAACATGGTGGACGTTTCCCCCTCTTGGAACACAAAGGAGTGGAATTCCCTGGCTGCTCTTTCCACGAATGACTGGGTGAGGGAATGGACTACAGCACCTGGGGAAGGGGCTCTTGGAAGGTTCCCGGAAGGTGAGAGAGGAGGAGCCCATGGTGGGGCCCACCCAGAGCTAGAGCAGGAGCCCGACTCCGGATTCTGGAACCCACTCCCATAAGTGCAAGATACGCACCAGCCCACTGCAAGGCCCTAATGTGGGTGTGCGGGCCAAGGCTTAGCCCGCAAACATGCTGACTCTGAATTAGGCGTGATCAACGAGGGAAAGTTACTCTAACAATTGCGTTCATGGAAAGTGTGTGTGTCCCCTCATTTGAAAATCGATTTATTTCTGGACATTCTTGATTCTGGGACTCTCTTCCACCTCCCTCTCCAGAGAATCTTACGGGATTCTCTACTTGGTTCAGAACGCACGAGAAACACCTAGCCCTCGCCACACGGAGCAGAAGCGCAATAAATGTAAGCTCCTTTCCCTTAACCACTCAAAGGGGTCACTCGAGGTTGATGCAAAGGGGCTTCTCCAGTCTAGAAGCTGATGGGCCTCTGGTCCCTGCCACCCCCTTCCTTCTCCAGCTGATGATAAACACCTGGATATCGTAACATCCCCTGTTGTCCTCATCTGTTATTCTGGGACATAGGCTGGGGAGGGTACCTGAGTAGGGCCCCTCTGACCCAGGCTGGCCTTCCTTGCAATGTGGGCTGGCAGGTACCCGTCCCGATGACGAATGCAGGAGGGTGAGGTACTGATCCTGCTAGATGGACAGGATGCTGGCAGGAGGGTAGGAGGAGCAGGGCGGAGCTTCCAGAACAAAGGCAATTGGGGAGCCCTGGGGGCTCAGGCTAGGCATCAAAAAGGCTCTGCAGAGTGAGCAGGCTACAGCAGCTCTCCGTCTCTGCACCCAGCAGTCGGTCAGACAATCCTCACCTGGTCCCTTCTGCCTGCCCATGGCGAATACCGAGCAACACTTTGCTTAGAGAGGCCTCGTGTCCAGCGTGATTGCACAGACGCTGCTCTGTGGCTTTCTCTGCCTGGTGTGGGTTGCTGCTGCAGTTCCAGAGGAAAGCAGAGGGATGGCCGGGAGTGCAGCCAGGAGCTGGGAGGGCCACCGGGAGCATGCCTTTGTCCTGGAGCCTTTTGATGGAGCCAATGTGGCCCCGCACCTCTGGCTGAACCGCTTTGAGGTCATCAGTGACCTCAGCCATTGGGACCACGCCACCAAGCTGAGGTTCCTGAAAGAGTCCCTCAGGGGAGACGCCCTGGAGGCCTACAGTGGACTCAGTCCTGAGGACCAGGGGGAATACGGGGCTGTGAAAGAGGCCCTCCTGAAGACCACTGGGGGACCCGGGGCGGCCCACAGCTACCAGCCCAAGGAGATCCTCTTTGCCAACAGCATGGGTAAGGGCTACTACCTCAAGGGGAAAATTGGCGACGTGCCCGTGAGTTTCCTGGTGGACTCTGGGGCCCAGGTCTCCGTGGTCCACCCGCGCTTGTGGAAGGAAGTCACCGGTGGCGACCTGGATTCCCTGCGACCCTTTGAGAATGTGGTGAAAGTGGCCAACGGGGCTGAAATGAAGATCCTGGGTGTCTGGGATACAGTGATATCCCTGGGCAAGCTGAAGCTGAAGGCGGCTTTCCTAGTGGCCAACGCAAGTGCCGAAGATGCCATCATTGGGACCGACCTGCTCCAGGACCACAACGCCGTCCTGGACTTCGAGCATCGCACGTGCACACTGCAAGGGAAGAAGTTCCGCCTTCTGCCTGTAGGAGGGTCCCTGGAGGACGAGTTCGACCTGGAGTTCATAGAGGAGGAGCTCTACTCAGAGGAGGGGCGGCAGCAGCTCCCCTATTGAGAAGCCCCCTTTGCCTCACCCCCCAGATACTGGCGGGAGGACCCACCACGGTGGAGGGGATGGGCACATATCCTCAGGGGTCACTCGGTTTGGCCAGCGCTCTTATACCAACCCTCGCCTTCCTGCTCCTCCTTTGCAGGGCCCTTAATCTGCCCCTGATGGGGGAGGCTTCCATGGGAAAAGGAACAGGTGAGGGAGAGCAGGCTGGCTTTCTTGGAGGGGTGGCAGGTCCTCGTGGCTGTCAAGCTGCTGCTGGTGGCAAAGACTCGGAGGCTAGAAGAAGGTTCCAAGAAGGCTAGAAATGATGATCTTTGGGAGAGGACTGGGGGACGCCTTCAGGTTCCCTGAGATGTGGCTCAGTCACCTTTGGGCCCAGGTAGCCTGTCTCGGCTGGGCTGGGTCCTGGCTGCAGGGTCCTTACAAGCAAGACCCAGCCCTCTTGGTGTGGGTCACAGCTGCCCTGGGGTTCTTCACTGTTGGGTCTTCCCACCTGCACAATGTGTGTTTCTTTCTGTGATTTGCTTCGAAACTCATTGAGCCTTGTGCCAATAATTCATTACTTCAAAAACCAATAA
The DNA here is from genome assembly GCF_964270905.1 of Leucopleurus acutus. Lineage (NCBI taxonomy): Eukaryota > Metazoa > Chordata > Mammalia > Artiodactyla > Delphinidae > Leucopleurus > Leucopleurus acutus. Next base: position 87,483,675 of record NC_139154.1, on the reverse strand, counting down.
AGGTTGGCTCATGGGAAAACCATGTCATGTGTTTACTGGGGATGAATGGAATGGATGTGAAAGGGTGGGGAAAATACGCAGTGAACGGAGAACAGAAGGAAGGTTCAAGTATTTACGGAGGGTCTCGCTTGGAGATAGAAGAGAATACATATACAGTGACGATATATCTTGGATTTTCCAAGACAGCCTCAATTTCAAATATCTTGACTTATTCCCTCCATAATTCTTGTCATTTCTAATCTAATCGTGATTCCTCTAATCATTACAAACTACAATATTTTAGTATCCAAACTGACTCTTATAGCCAAGAGTGACCCTAAAGTTGTGGTCTTGATTGGGGGTTGGAAAAATTATGGTTATTGTAAACAACTGAGAAAGTATCTGCCTGCGAAATAGGTTCTTCCAGCCGCCTGGGATCCAGGACTTGGAGGCAGAAAGCAGGGCTGGGGGCCAGGTGTTAACCTGCGTGGGGCGCCCAAGGGCATCTGGAGGGTAGAGGGGGCCGGGCGGTGGGAGGACATTCTAGATCCAGAAAATGGGGTCATCCCTCTTAAGGGCCTACCTCGTATTTGCTTCCAAGTTCCTGGCCCTCTCTCTAGAACTCAGCAAGGCTGGGAATCTGAAGACTCCCTGGTCCAAAGGGAGATGAAGTGTGCAAAGCTTCAAGACCTTTTGATGGGAGGCAGGAAGGGCATCTTCCTTTCATGAGGATGGAATGAGCTTCTCCTGGGAGTTTCCACCTGGACATCCCTGAGGGAGAGAGAAACAGCCTGAGTGGGAACCAGAGGTGGGGACGAGCCTTCTAAGAAGCCTCTGGGGACTTGACCTTGAACCTATCTGAGCCGAGAGTGGCTGCTTGTCCCTCAGATTCCAGCTATGATTCTCCTGGGAACTGAGGCAACTGCTCAGCCCCTAACGCCTTTGATTACTGAAGCCCCTTCCCCGGGCAGCCCAACATCTTACCTGGAATTAGCTCCATCATTCCCAGGGCACGTGGGGCCACAGGCAGTCCTGGATCTGGAAAGTCTTTCCCCAGGAACGCGAGGACTGGAGAAGGGGCAGCCCAGCCAGAGGTCTTGGCTTGCAGGGGAGAAGGAGAAATAGAGAAGGGGGTGGTCTCGTGGCATCCAGGTCCCCCATCCCCCTTCTCAAATTTGGTTTTCAACCCCCTAACAAATGTAGCTTCTCTCCTAGGCCAAACCCTCCCCCCAGGGGACAACGTAGGTGGCATCTCCCTGTGACCTGGCTAGGTCCTTCAGATCCTAGCCTCCTGCTGGGCTGAAGGAGGGAGGGGAAAGAGTGGGTGGGAGGTGGACAGGGGAATGGGGAATTGGGTGCCAGGCCAGAGTTTCAGGGCAACACCCAAGTGGGACCCTCCCTGCAATTCCCCGCGCAGACAGGGTGCCGAGCCCTGTCCTGGGTGAACAGGAACAGGGTGACCTGTGTCCCAGCCACAGAGACCCTCCCTGCCCTGCTATGAGTGAGGAGAGCGCCTGATTACCAGGCTCTCAGCCAGCTCTCTCTCCTGGAGGAAAGTGAGCCCCTGGGGTGAGCCCAGCCAGACTGACACATCATGGCACGGGCCCCCGGGGAAGAAGGTACTAAGTGGTGGTTCTTACCTGGAGACCTGCTGCGTGTGTGTGTCGGGGGCCGGTTCCCAACGCAATTGTGTGCAAGGAACCTGAGATGCAGGATGGGGACACTGCTCTCCTGAGAGCAGGGTGTCAAGGGGGAGGGGGGGCTGGCAAGCAGTCAGGTAAAGTGGGTTTTGGCCACAAGTCACAGAGGGCTTGACCCCTGGGTGGGGAGTTCGCACCTGACTTGCACACAAGTGTCTGAACAGGGGAGGAGCATAGGAAGATTCACCTGGCTTCTGGGTAGAGGACAGAGTAAGGCAGCAGCAAAGAAGGCAGCTTGGAAGCCAGGGCAGTGTTCAGACTGAGGGTCTGAACTTGAGATGACAGATAGGAGGAGACAGATGCTGGCAAGGTCATCAAGGTCTAATCCTGCTGCCCATTAGAATCATCTGGGAAGACCAATTAACGATGCCTCTTCTGGTGGTCCTGAAGTGCAGCCAGGCTCCAGAACACCTGGTCTTAACCCCAGCTGTATCCACCCCCTTGTGACCCAAAGTGTGATCCCCGGACCAGCAGAAAGGCAGCGACAGCATCACCTGGGAGCTTGTCAGAAATGCAGGATCTCACCCCCACCCAGACACACAGCAGGGCCTGTACTGAGCAAAATCTCCAGGTGATTCTTATGCACACAAATGTTTGAAAATCCCTGGCCTAGAACATTCTGATACCTCTAGTTAAGGGGCAACTCACGGCCCCCACCAGACACACTCTAGTAATGACCACCTTACACTGAATGCCTACTAATTCCACCAACTGTGCTAGGTAATTCTTCATGCTTTTATCCAGCAAACATTTATTTTATTTTTGAGCTTTTGTTTTGCTATAACTCCAGACTTACTGAAAAGCTGCAAAAGTAGTACAAAGAATTTCCATATATGGTTTACCTGCTTTCTCCAAATATTAACATTTTACCAATTAACTTTATCATTCGCTCTCACATTCTCCGTATCTAGATGTGTATGAACTGTTTGAAAATTGCAAATAGGATATACATGTACCTCTAAATACTTTAGTGTTTATTTCCTAATAAACAAGGAATTCTCTTATATAACCACAACACAAGGATCAAAATCAGGAAATTAACATTGACATGATATTACTATTATCTAATCTACAGACCTTATTACGTTTTCCCAATTGTATCGATAATGACCTTTATAGTGAAAGAAGACAATTGTTTTCTGATCCAGGATCCCATTCAGTCACGTAGCATTGAGTGGTCATGTCTCTTTAGCAACCTCTAATCTGAACAAGTCCTCAGTCTGTCTGTGTCTTTCATAACCTTGACATTTATGAAGAGGCCTGGTCAGTTATTTTGTAGAATGAGAATCTACATTTGGATGACTCTGATATCTTCTCAGGATTAGATTCAGGTTAAGCGTTTCGGGCAGGAATACCTAAAAGTGATATTGTGTCCTTCTCAGTGGATCATATCAGGAGGCATGGGATACCTATTTGTTCCATTACTGGTGATATTAACTTTAATTAGTTGGTCAAAGTGGTGTCTGCCAGGTTTCCCCCTGTAAACTGCATGTATTTTCCCTGTATAATTTTTTTATTAATTAATTAATTTATTTATTTTTGGCTGTGTTGGGTCTTCGTTGCCAAGCACTGGCTTTCTCTAGCTGTGGCGAGCAGGGGCTGCTCTTTCCTGCGGTACACGGGCTTCTCACTGCGGTGGCTTCTCTTGTTGTGGAGCTCAGGATCTAGGCGCGTGGGTGTCAGTAGTTATGGTGCGCAGGCTTCAGTAGTTGTGGCGCATGGGCTTCAGTATTTGTGGCATGTGGGCTCAGTAGTTGTGGTTTGCGGGCTCTAGAGCGCAGGCTCGGTAGTTGTGGCGTACAGGCTTAGTTGCTCCGCGGCATGTGAGACCTCCCTGGACCAGGGCTCGAACCCACGTCCCCTGCATTTGCAGGCGCATTCTTAACCAGTGCGCCACCAGGGAAGTCCCCTTCCCTGTGTCATTAATGAGTGTCTTCTGGGTTGATGCTCTGAGACTATATAAGTAGGCTTTCTCATCAGTCACCCGCTAGATCTGTTGATGATCCTAGCCTGCCCATGGTGATTTTCTAATTCTACCCTTCTACATTTGTTAGTTGGCACTCAACTCTAAAGAAGAGTTTTCCCTTCCTGTTTGTTTATTATTTATTTATATAATTGTAGGCTCACAGACGCTTGTTTTATTCAGTGAGTTATACTCTGTTACTACCACTATTTATTTTGATGCTCAAGTTGTTTTAAATTTGGCCTCGGGGAACTCTTCAAACTGGTTTCTGTCTTCTTGGCACATGTCCCCACCATCATCTGAACGCTTCTTTATTCTCTGTCACAAGATGTTCTAGGTTCATCTTGTACCTTCCCTGTACCACCCCTGAAACTGGCCGTTTCTCCAAGGAGCCCTGGTTCCTTTTGGTGGAGTCTGGTATTTAGAAACCGGGATCTGGGGGTTGGGTGTGCTTATTACTACTAGGGTGTCACTACTCCTAGATCCTCTCAGTGGTCAGAAAAAAATATAGAACATCTATGTATGTTTCTGTGTCTATCTCCCTGTATATATACTCTCTCTATATATTTAAAATACGAGTTCATACTGAACCTCCAATTCCAATGCAGCGTCACAGGGTTTATTCTAATCTTCCCCCTTTCCATATTTGCAACTTCTTTCTCCAATGAGAAACCTGACTCCAGGTTACTTATTTGCTCTACCCTAAATACCCATAAAGTAGTTTCAGCATTGCTAACCGGTAGCCTATGAAAAACAAACCCAGAAGCAACCAGTTATTAATCACCTACTCAGTGCCAGGTGTGGCTGGGCCCTGGCAGCAAATAAACTTCATAAACGATGAAATCAGACTGCAGTTATCGTAAGGAGAGCTAAGCCTCCCGGGTATGCTTAGGTGCCAGTCTATGGCTATTACTTTACCTTGAGGACACAGTGTGTCCATCAGGAGGGCAGCTGAGGGAGTGGCCAGCCTCAACATCCCCAGACAGGTGACCTGGCCTGCCCACCTGGTCCTCAGCCCCCCGAGGAGACACTGAGGCAGCTGTCAGGGCTGATGCCGCCACATGTTCCAGTCCCGTCGGTCACTGTCCTGGCCAGAGTCCGCTGTTGCCAAGCAACCCTGCATACTGAATGTGGCTTCCATGGCTGGGCCACAGAGGGGGAACCCTGGTCCGGCCACTCTAGCCACCCACTCCGCCCAGCTGTTGTTTCTCACTGTGGGCTCATAAATCGGTTCTCAAGTTCTGACTGCTCAGATTCTGTGGGCCAGCCTCCCCCAAGCCTGGATGGGGGTGAATTCTCCACCTGTCGCCTGTGGGACTCGCCTGGGGCTGGCCTTGCCCTGCCCCTTCTCTCTGAGCTCCCGTTAGAGCGTCTTCCAGTCCTGGGAAGTGTGTGAAGTGAGCCCTGCCCTCTAGGGATTTACAGTCTGAAGAGGGAGGCCGCCAGGCAAAGGAACCCCGGATCTTAGAGTGGCCCCGTGTCGCGTCCCCTCCTCGCTCCCATCTGTGCAGAGGGAGGGTCACGTGGTGGGGCTGAGGGCCAGGAAGCGTTCCACAGAGGAGGTCTTTAAGCTGAGTCTCAAAAGACAAGTGGTTGCTTTCCAAGACGATGCAGGGCAGAGGGAGAAATGTGAGGGGCGAGAGGGAGGCAAGCCGGGCTGGTGCCGGCTAACGGGGTGACTGGGGCAGCGGAGACAGAGGGCCAGGTGGGAGGGGCCTGCACGGCCTTTGAGGAAACTCCAGAAGGCCAGGGATAGCCAACGCCGGATTTCTTCACCTCTAAGAGGCAATCAGTTCAAAAGTGCATTATAAATTTAATACGTTTTGGAGAAAGAAAAAAATCAACCCTGTTAGCATTAATGTATGCACCCACGGTATATCCTGATTTAAAAAGCAGTAAAATGTGTTTGTGGCGGATGGGAGGGGGGTGGCGGTGGGTCCTTAAGTAGAGAAAACACGTGACTTCATCTCAAGTACCAACTCAGACCCATGCAGCTGTCTGATGGGAGGTGCTGCACAGTATCCTGGGACTGTGTTCAGACACGGCCAGAAAGGTGCCGTGATCGATTAGTGCTGTCTGTCCTGGGAGCTAGTGTGGAGAATAAGCCCCTGCCTCCTCTGCTGTGTGCAATCAGGGGCTCTTCAACCTTAGGTAACGGGAAGGCAGGGAAGTGACACGGTGACATCTGTATTTGTAACACACCTGAGCCTCTCCACAAACTCAGAGATGTGTGAGAAATGTCATTAAAAAAATTTTTTTTTCCAAAATTAAAGCTAATTATGTCTGACTCTGAGCCCCCATTCAGCCAGGCTCTTAAGACAGTCACTCTCAGTCATTTTGGGGGCATTTCCTGCTCTGGATTGGGGAAAGGTCCCAGGATCTTATGTGGCACTGAAGCATGGAGGGGAGGGAGGCTGCAAGTCATAGATACCTGTGTCTCCGTCCACAGGATCCCTCTAGGCCACGTGACTGTGCTGCTGTCTGTGCCATGCACAGTCGTACAAGGGGTCTGGGGTCCTGCCTTCCTAGGGACACCAGGCAGCCCCTCCCTGTGATGTCTTATCACTTCTCAGGATGAGGCTGCTGAGTGGTGTGTGGGTGTCTCTTCTCTCCAGGACTGACTACTGTCTGTCCCCTGTCCAGTTAGATCTGTCCTCTTCATCTCCTCTCACTCACCCTGAGGCCACCCCACACCTCCCGTCCTGGGCACTCCAACGAACATATCATCATCGTGGGTTTGGGCAGGTACAGAATACAGGAGGGGGAAGTATCTTCCGTCTTACAGGCAGCACTGACTCTTGGCCCCGTGATGTAAGAGAGCCCTGAAAGCCCTGGCTACTTGACTGAGATGGAAGAATCAGGAGCGAACCACACATTGGTATTTTCCTGTTCCACAGCCCACAGATAGGGCTCAGGGAATACGACAGGGTCAAGGGAGGTCGTCTGGTGGGGATTTTGTGCTGCTCGGGTGCTGGCTGACAAGGCTACGCAGGCTCAGTAGGGAAGGGGGCCGATTCCCAAGGTAACAAGGAGGAGGAACCAACAGGACTTGGGGACCTCAGTTATGAGCGAGGGACAAGTCTAAGGCAGCAGTTCTCAGCTGGAGGCAGTTTTGCCCCCAGGGCACATTTGGCAATGTCTGAAGACCAGTTTGGCTGTTACAGCTTTGGGGGGGTGTTGGGGGGTGGGGAGGTTGCTAATGGCATCCTCCAGGGACGCAGCAAAGCGTCCTGCAGTGCACATGACACCTCCCACCCCACTCCCAACACAGAATTCCTCAGCCCCAGATGTCAGCAGTGCCGACACTGAGAGAGTGCGCCTGACGTGACTCATAGGTACTGACGTGGCCACTTCTTTCTAAATTTCAGGAAACCCCTGCAGTGTAGGTTTTATCCCCATTTAACCGATGCGGAAGTTGAAATTGGGAAAAGTTAGTCTGCCCAGCGTTGCTGTAATGGTAAGTGATTGAATGGTAAGTGATTACAGCGTTGCTGTAATGGTAAGTCAGGCAGGTTGAAGCCTGCCTGACTTTAGAATGTTCAATTCAGTCCACCGGAGCGGTTTGGACAAACAAAGATTTGGCTAAAATGAATTTAGGTTGTTTGCATTTATGATAAATAGAGCAAGGCAAGACAAAGTGGGTGAAAATGAATTTGAACAGCTGAAATGACCAACAAAGAGGTTAACTAAACAAGTGTGTAAGGTATTTGCAAGACTCATGAACATGTTAACTGTGGTTGGAAACATTCATTGTTTTTATCACATTTTTTTATGAAAAAAAATTCACAAAAATCATCAAACGAGGAGAAATATTGGCTGAAAATAAATTAGGAGGGGAAAAAACCCCCTAAAAACCTTACCAAAGTTCCACGACCATTTTTTTATTGCTGCTTCTTATTGCTTGATGATTTTTTCATTGTTTAAACTCCTTTTAGTGTTTTTTTCTTATTTCTTTTACAAAAGCAGTAGTGCTCATTATAGGAAAACCAGAAAATTAGGTCAATCCAAACAAATATAAAGAAACATCATGAAGAACCCTGCACCCACTCACCCTCCCTAGGTCAAATGTGGCATATTTTTCTAGATCTTTCTCTATAGACATTCATATGGATGGATTTTCCTTCATTCTTTCTCTTTCACTCTCTTTTCCTTTTCAAAAAGGAAATCCTCGTTTTTCCTTTGTAGCAAAAATAGGATCATGCGGTAATTTCTGTTTTGTAAATTCCCATACTTTATGTGGCCAATTCCCTATTTTTGCAGATTCAGATTATTTCCAACATTTTGCTGTTACAAACTGCACAATAATGAGAAGGAACATACTGCAACCACACGACACACAAGCCTCGCAGCCATACCGTTGAGTGAAAGAAGCCAGACACAGACATGTATGCTGTGATTCCATTTATAAAATATTCTAAAACCAACAGGTAAAACTAAACTACAGTGGGTACAGATGTCTCCTCAGGAGGCAAAATTATAAAGACAAGAAAGAATGTGATTAGGGCAGAAGCAGGGTTGTCCTGTCCCTTTTGGTTATGAGAGTTGTGTGTCAGGAAGGGCATTTAGGGGCGCCTGGGGGCTGGCAGCGTCCTGGTTCTTGCCTGGGTGGTGTTTATAATAATTTACTATGCAGCACATTTATGTTTTATGTACTTTTATCTGTATGAGTGACATTTCACAATAAATTCTTTTTTCATTTTGATATGTTGGATTTTATTACCTTTTAAAATTGTACAAATAGTGCATGTGAGTGAGTTAAAAAAACACAAGGGAAATGTAGGGAGTTAAAAAAGAAAGACAAAAGAAATCCGAGACGTGGAACAAAAAAATTCCATTCTGCAAGTCAAAATAAAAAGATATTTTGCATACTAAAAAAGTGTTATTCCAATATATTAAGAAGTCCTTTGATCAGGAACACAGCACAAGACTTTCTGCAACTACTCATTGACAGGTCAGACTCAGTCTCACTGAATACAGGATGGATCATGACATTATCTTACCAGCCACAGGCAGGTGACTAAATGTATGTGGAGATGGGACCATGTCTGTGAGGTATTACAATCAATAAATTTTTTATTAGCCGTTCAGTAATGTCAGCAGTGGATGTCACCATTTCAGCCTTCAATAGGGAGACCCCCAGTTCCAGTCCTTTTTTCCCTCTGGTGACTTTCAGTAAAGGTTTTTGACATTTAACAAAAGTCTTACTCATAGTTCTAAAAGTGGTTTTCCACTGTCCTGCTTTTCTTCAGTTTCATTTTCAGATCCTGCTTCGGATCCAGGAGGAGAATAAAACTGACCATCAGAAAGACCACCAGGTATCAGTGCCGCCCTCTCCGAGGCATCCTGAGCTATCAGGAGTGTTTTCTTCTGCCTCTTGAGGTAACACCTTGAAATCCAGGAACCACGTCTCGATCCAGGCAAAGATGAAGGAAATGATGGGCAGCATGTAGCCGAAAGCCCCTTGACAGAAATCTTTGAGAGGATCGCTTTTGCTTTTGCTAGTGAAAGGGCACTGGTCACTGCTGTCATCAACGCTATGGTCCACCAGTGGTGCAGTCTGCACGCGGCATATGCAAGTATTAACACTTTAAATTGAAAAACTGCCAAAAGAAATATATCAAAGTAAGAAAAGAAGTAGTCATACTGCACCACCTCTTTCTCTAACGTGTTCTCAATACCTCCATTCACATTTAAGTCTATTATCCACAGTAACGTTACAAATAAGAGGTCAAAGGGGACAAACAAACAGAAAGTCCTCCTGACGTCAGATATGCCTTTCTTTTCCCTTCCTTCATAGGACTCAATCCTGGCCATGAGTTGCGTGGGGTTGATGGAATGGACGTCACGCAGGGAAGCGTGCGAGCTCCGACTCCCCATGAGAGCGTTCTCCATGTCTTCTGGCGGGGGGTTCATCCTGCAGGAGGGTTAAAGGAGCCTCTCTCCAGCTCCACCATTCCTAGAGAGAAGAGATCTCACCAGGTGGTTCCGGGCCGGCTGCCCGAGGCTGCACAACAAATTTTTTTAAATGAACAGAATGAAAAGAAATAGCTAAAATATTAACTAGAAATTTAAAGCAGAGAGTAAAACTCTTCTGAAATTTAAGCAAAATACTTGAAAAGGCACAAAAGAACGCACTCCACTTGCGTGCTACATCAAAATTCCAATGTTTGAAAAGTAAGGTGGAGTATATTTTTTTAAACCAAATTGTCCTTCGGGCTGAATTGTTTTCCTCTCACCTTGTTCTCAACCAAATTGTTTTCTTTCGGATTTGTTTTGTTTTTGACCAAGTCATCTGGATTATTCTAAAGCTCAGGCGTTTTCCGTGACCCTCATTATGCTGCCTTCATACAACTCTGATGGTGATGAAGCCCTTCCTGTGTAGTAGAAACCTCACTCCCTGTGTCCCACCATCTGTCCTTGGGGCACATGACACTGGAGACTATGGTCTGCCTCAGCTCTGAGCCAGAAGTTTGTCTCTTATTCATTTACTCACTCACCCATCCGTCCATCCATCCGTGCTTCTATCCATCCAACCATAAATGTGGGTCACTGAGCGCCCACTGCCTGCCAGACACTGGCCTCGGTGCTGGGGTAGAGCCGCAGTGGAGAGTTCAGCCTCTGCTCTGACCCAGCTGCATTTGAATACCAAACGGACAAAAAGATGATTTGTCCTGTGGTGATGAAGAGAAATGAAGCAGGGTGAGGGGGATAGTGGATTGAAGTGATGGGGGATGTGCAATTTTATGCTGAGGGGGTCAGGGAGGCCTCGTGGATAAGGTGATGTTTGCGCAGAGACCTGAGTGAAGGGAGGTGGCCGGGATGGCATTCCAGGCAGGAGTAGCGAGTGCAGAGGCCCAGTCCACAGGCCAGGGCGGGTGGAGCAGAGTGAGTGAGGGGTAGGGTGCTAGGACCTGAGCTCGGGCAGGGTGGCCAGGGCCAGATCAGGTGGGGACCCACCACTGATGAGACATAGACGTGCTGGATGGAGATCCACAGGAGGGTTTGGGCCAGCGAGGAATGCTGAGACCTGATGTCTGTTTTAAAGGGGTCATGGATGGGGGTTTGGGGAGAGCCTGGGGTGGGGTGAGGGCAGCAGAGCCAGGGAGGAAGCTTTGCTGGGCCCAGTGCTGTCTGGGGCCCTGAGCCCCCATCCCGGGGCCCCTCCTTGCTCTGCTTTGCCCTACGGGCCTCTTCATATAACCTAGGGCCTTTGCTCTGTGGTGGCCCCTTCACTCTGGAGACTTGGCTGCCGACAGCCTCTCTGTGACAGGTGCATTCATAGCCGAGTACTGGAGTCTGTCCTCTCTCTTAAAATGCGTCTGTCCAAGATGCCCCTCACTTCAGCCTGTCAAGAACATTTGGATCCTGATTCTGTCAGGTGGTCTGGGTGTCATCCCAGATGTGGAGAACATGCCAGCCACACCTGACTCCAAGTTCCCGGGGTCCTGGTGAATGGGTCAGGGCTGAGGACAGTGTTCCATTCACACCGCCTGTCGCTGTCTTGCTGGTCGACCCATGTCCACTCATTTAACCTTGGTGTGGCCACGAGTGATTTGTTAATAAAATACTGAAATTTGCAGGTGATTTACTTTTTAAAAATATGCACTAGAGCAGATTCCACGCTAGTCCTGTAAGAATGTTATTCTCATTTACTTTCAATCCAAGGAATTTCTTGAGTTGGGAAGAAAGGGCGGTGCTCCTTCTGCTTCTGACAGGTGACTCAGACCCACGTCGACTCTGCTGCTGCCTCTGTGGAAACCCCCAGAGGAGCCCCAGTTCCTCTAGACAAGGTGCGGGTTACCTTCTGCCCTGAGGCAGCTCCCTTCTATACTTTGGCAAGTTTATTTCCTCTACTTAGAGGAAAACACACTCACCTTCCCTCTCCTCACTCTTGACCCTCATAACCTCACCCTTGCTTAGTCAACCTCACTTCTCCCTGCTTGCAAAAGAAAAGACTAGAACGTTTTTCATTATACACAGGCAGTGCTCTTTTTTTTTTTTTGCGGTACGCGGGCCTCTCACTGTTGCGGCCTCTCCCATTGCAGAGCACAGGCTCCGGATGCGCAGGCTCAGCAGCCATGGCTCACGGGCCCAGCCGCTCCGCAGCATGTGGGATCTTCCCGGACCACGGCACGAACCCGTGTCCCCTGCGTCGGCAGGCGGACTCTCAACCACTGCGCCACCAGGGAAGCCCATCCTGCACTCTTTTGATGAGTTCCTTGAAGATGTAGGCATTTTAGCAAGGCCCTCTCTCAGAGCCACCCCTGCACTGCCTGCTTTCTCTTTGAGAGCTACCCTGCAGGGCTGAGGGGCTTAGGGCTAGCTTTGCCCTTCTGAGGAGCAGCAAGGCGAGGGACCACCTGGAAAACGGCCCCTCCTCCACCCTGTCACCTTCAGTCCCTGAGTCATCCTTTCTCTGCTCCTCCTTTCAGTTTAACCACTTCCTGCCCACAATGTGTTGTCTAAATAGCACAGTCAGAATGACATACTTGAACACTTCCCTACCCTCTCATGTAATTTTCCCTTCCAGGCTGATTTCTTTCTGAAGTCAGAATTTTGTTTCCTAAAAATCTAAGTTACGTTCCCAGCACTCCTCCAGCTTCTCTCCTTGCTAGTGAAATAACCATAATTGCTCACAGGCATTAAATGCTTCCTGACCATCAGGCACTGGGCTTTCCATACATCATCTCTTTTAATTCTCCCAAAGAGACCCAGGAAGTAAATACAGCCCACGACACTTGCCCCAGGTCACCCAGAGAGGAAAGGCTGGAGTTGGCTTTGGCCTGCGGATCCATCCCACCAGAGTGTGTGTGCTTGACCTTCACCCTAGGGACACAGTGCTCCCCCTAAGGATCTCTCCTTCCTCCACTTGGCCAGCCCACTCGTCTTTGTTGATCAGAATTAGCTCCAGCGCTTCATGAAAACATCATCTCCTACCTTCCGTGTGATGTGAATATCAGCAAGGCCGGGCAGGAGTCAGTCAGATGCTCTGCCTGTAACTAAATGAACTTTCCAGCAGATGGATGTTGGGTCTCTTATCCCACTGGTCCCTGTGCAGGGCTGGGGACTGCTTCCAGGTGTGACCCAGCCTGGCATCTGGGTGGCCAACAGGGTTGGCTGGGCTGGTGTGTTTCTCGCTTTTCTCTGTCCCCTCGGCCCTCCAGGTGTCTTCTCTCCCGGGTCACGGTTTCCCTGAAGGTAGACAGATCCCCGACACAGAGCTCCCTGCCTTGACTGTCCTCGTTCATCTCTGCCCCCGGGTGAGGCCAAGGGCATCCTATAAAAGGCGCCCCCTCCTCCCCCAGAGCCTCAGTGAACCTCTCCAGCCCCCGAGACCCTCGGCTACCAGCTCTGTCGTGACTCTGGGGCCACACCCTTTGCTCCTGTGCTGGCTCTTGCCTCAGCTGCCCACTAAATCCAGAGCCTGTCTTCACCAGAGACACTGCCTTCACTCATAAGGAGGGAGGCTCCCAGAAGCTCCAGCCAGGCGGAGCCTGCCCTCCTGTCTGCCTGAAAGGGGCTCCCCCCCTCTCTCCCAACCTGCAGCTTCCTTTGCCTCTGGGCAACCTATTCACTCCTAATCAGCAGCCCCATCCACCTTATCTGGGTTCCACATGGATGCCCCAGGAGTCCCACATGGGACAGAGGGGGAGCAGAGCTGATTTGACACCCGGCCAGTGCCAAGCCCTGCTTCCCATGGGGCCCTTGACCCCTGGAAGCTGAGTGTCCCAAACTGATGGGAAGGAAGACCTAGTGGGCAATGGGAACAGGGGCTGCTATTCCAGAGTCTCTGGGCAGGGAGCCTCGGTGTGTCCCTCCTTGTCTAGGTCACAGTGACACCTCAGCGGTGGACAAAGGGGCACTCGATGACAGGGACTTGGAGGCTAAGTAGGAGCTGTATTTAATAAATACTGGTTGAATCAATAGAGTGATGTCACGGGGTCTTCAGCCCAAAAAATGTGGTAGTGGAAGATCGCCTTCAACTCCTCTACAGGTCGTGCTCCCCCAGGAGCAGCCTGGGTTGCTGCCACAGGGCCTGCGTCAGGGTCAGGAATGGCTGGGTCAGGGCAGACTCAGAGGGGAGTAGGGAGGTGGGAGGGAAATGACTTAGCAATGACGATCCACAATTGTCTTGTGCCTTCCGCGTTTCTGCCCCACTAACAGGAACCGAGGACCCCTCCGTGGAAAATAGGTAGCTGCATTCGAAGCCTTAAAAAAGAAAAGGTGCTCTGCGTGGAAAATAGATTAGAATCGGACACAGTTGCAATTTGCAAAAATGGAGGCAAGGGAGTGTTGGGCTCTGGAGTCAGAGCTCACCGGCTCCGTGGACTTGAGGCAAGATGCCTCAGCTCTCTCTCTGCTTCCTCCCCTGTGACATGGGCACGACGAGGGCCTCAACCCCAGAGCCGTGAGAGTTGCCCTAGTTGACCGTGATTAAGACATGGGTCCAAACAGCATTACAAAGGGCACTTTTCATCAGGCTACTGTGAACCAACAAAGTCAGGAAACCTTGGAAATAAGATTTGTCATCTTGCAGGGGAGGCTATCTTTATGTGAGAGCTGTCTTCCTAGTGACCTGTGGTTCAGAGTCTCCTCTCCTCGGCCACAGTAAATGGGGATCCTGAGGCTGGGGCAGAACGTGGCTTTCTTCCATGTTGCTGGCAATGTAGTCTTTGGTGGGTTCAAATTGGAGCCTGACCACAGAGATGGGTTCTAGAATCACATGTCCTAGGAGGGTCCAGATGTGTCCCTCCGTTTTGGAGAAAGCAGAAGAGCTGGGCTACTTACCCCAAGCAGAAATACCAGAAGGATCCTTTTTTTCATAAGACCCCCAGGTCATCCCAGTTTACGTCTAGGGCATCATGAAAACCCTTCAAAAATTTTTGGTGGTATTTACGATAAGAAGTCACCGCTCGGAGTTCCGGGAAGATGGCGGAAGAGTAAGACGCGGAGATCACCTTCCTCTCCACAGATACACCAGAAATACATCTACGCGTGGAACAACTCCTACGGAGCACCTACTGAACGCTGGCAGAAGACCTCAGACCTCCCAAAAGGCAAGGAACCCCCCACGTACCTGGTTAGGGCAAAAGAAAAAACTAAACAGAGACAAAAGAATAGGGACGGGTCCTGCACCAGCGGGAGAGAGCTGTGAAGGAGGAAAAGTGTCCACACACTAGGAGCCCCTTCGCGGGTGGAGACTTCGGGAGGCGGAGTGGGGGAGCTTGGGAGCCGCGGAGGAGAGCACAGCAACAGGGGTGCGGAGGGCAAAGCGGAGAGATTCCAGCGCAGAGGATCGGGCCGACCGGCACTCACCAGCCGAGAGGCTTGTCTGCTCGCCCGCCGGGGCGGGCGGGACTGGGAGCTGAGGCTCCGGCTTTTGTCGGAGCGCCGGGAGAGGACTGAGGTTGGCGGCGTGAACACAGCCTGCAGGGCGTTGGTGCGCCGCGGCTGGCCGGGAGAGAGTCTGGGGAGGGGTCTGGACCTGCCGAAGAGGCAAGAGACTTTTACGTCCCTCTTTGTTTCCTCGTGCACGAGGAGGGGGGATTGGGAACGCTGCTTGGGAGAGCTCCGGAGACGGGCGCGAGCCGCGGCTAAGAGTGCGGAGCCCAGAGACGGACATGGGACGCTAAGGCCGCTGCTGCCGCCGCCAGGAGGCCTGTGTGCGAGCGCAGGTCACTAGCCACACGCCCTTCCGGGGAGCCTGTGCAGCCCGCCGCTGCCGGGGTCCCGGGATCCGGGGACGGCTCCCCCGGGAGAGCGCACGGCGCGCCTCAGGCTGCAGCGTCAAGCCGGCCTCTGCCGCTGCAGGCCCGCCCTGCACTCCGTTTCCCTCCCTACCCCCCGGCCTGGGTGAGCCAGAGCCTCCGAATCAGCGGCTCCTTTAACCCCGTCCTGTCTGAGCAAAGAACAGACGCCCTCCGGCGACCTACACGCACAGGCGGGGCCAAATCCAAAGCTGAGCCCCTGGGAGCTGTGAGAACAAAGAAGAGAAAGGGAAATCTCTTCCAGCAGCCTCAGAAGCAGCGGATTAAAGCTCCACAATCAACTTGATATACCCTGCATCTGTGGAATACCTGAATAGACAACGAATCATCCCAAATTAAGGAGCCCTGTGGATGAAAGGCTCTTGGTGCTGCAGCCAGGACTCAGTGCTGTGCCTCTGAGGTGGGAGAGCCAACTTCAGGACACTGGTCCACAAGAGGCCTCCCAGCTGCACATAATATCAAACAGCAAAAATCTCCGAGAGATCTCCATCTCAACGCCAGCACCCAGCTTCACTCAACGACCAGCAAGCTACAGTGCTGGACATCCTATGCCAAACAACTAGCAAGACAGGAACACAACCCCACCCATTAGCAGAGAGGCTGCCCAAAATCATAATAAGTCTACAGACACCCCAAAACACACCACCAGACGTGGACCTGCCCACCAGAAAGACAAGATCCAGCCTCATACACCAGAACACAGGCACTAGTACCCTCCACCAGGAAGCCTACACAACCCACTGAACCAACCTTAGCCACTGGGGACAGACTCAAAAAACAACAGGAACTACGAACCTTCAGCCTGCAAAAAAAAAAAAAAAGGAGACCCCAAACACAGTAAGATAAGCAAAATGAGAAGACAGAAAAACACAGCAGATGAAGGAGCAAGATAAAAACCCACCAGACCTAACAAATGAAGAGGAAATAGGCAGTCTACCTGAAAAAGAATTCAGAATAATGATAGTAAGGTTGATCCGAAATCTTGGAGATAGAATGGACAATAGAATGGACAAATTGCAAGAATCAGTTAACAAGGACCTAGAAGAACTAAAGATGAAACAAGCAACGATGAACAACACAATAAATGAAATTAAAAGTACTCTAGATGGGATCAATAGCAGAATAACTGAGGCAGAAGAACGGATAAGTGACCTGGAAGATAAAATAGTGGAAATAACTACTGCAGAGCAGAATAAAGAAAAAAGAATGAAAAGAACTGAGGACAGTCTCAGAGACCTCTGGGACAACATTAAACGCACCAACGTTCGAATTATAGGGGTTCCAGAAGAAGAAGAGAAAAAGAAAGGGACTGAGAAAATATTTGAAGAGATTATAGTTGAAAACTTCCCTAATATGGGAAAGGAAATAGTTAATCAAGTCCAGGAAGCACAGAGAGTCCCATACAGGATAAATCCAAGGAGAAATACGCCAAGACACATATTAATCAAACTGTCAAAAATTAAATACAAAGAAAACATATTAAAAGCAGCAAGGGAAAAACAACAAATAACACACAAGGGAATCCCCATAAGGTTAACAGCTGATCTTTCAGCAGAAACTCTGCAAGCCAGAAGGGAGTGGCAGGACATATTGAAAGTGTTGAAGGAGAAAAACCTGCAACCAAGATTACTCTACCCAGCAAGGATCTCATTCAGATTTGATGGAGAAATTAAAACCTTTACAGACAAGCAAAAGCTGAGAGAGTTCAGCACCACCAAACCAGCTCTACAACAACTGCTAAAGGAACTTCTCTAGGCAAGAAACACAAAAGAAGGAAAGGACCTACAATAACAAACCCAAAACAATGAAGAAAATGGGAATAGGAACACACATATCGATAATTACCTTAAATGTAAATGGACTAAATGCTCCCACCAAAAGACACAGATTGGCTGAATGGATACAAAAACAAGACCCATATATTTGCTGTCTACAAGAGACCCACTTCAGACCTAGAGACACATACAGACTGAAAGTAAGGGGATGGAAAAAGGTATTTCATGCAAGTGGAAACCAAAAGAAAGCTGGAGTAGCAATTCTCATATCAGACAAAATAGACTTTAAAACAAAGACTATTAGAAGAGACAAAGAAGGACACTACATAATGATCAAGGGATCAATCCAAGAGGAAGATATAACAATTGTAAATATTTATGCACCCAACATAGGTGCACCTCAATACATAAGGCAAATACTGACAACCATAAAAGGGGAAATCGACAGTAACACATTCATAGTAGGGGACTTTAACACCCCACTTTCACCAATGGACAGATCATCCAAAATGAAAATAAATAAGGAAACACAAGCTTTAAATGATACATTAAACGAGATGGAGTTAATTGATATTTATAGGACATTCCATCCAAAAACAACAGAATACACATTTTTCTCAAGTGCTCATGGAACATTCTCCAGGATAGATCATATCTTGGGTCACAAATCAAGCCTTGGTAAATTTAAGAAAATTGAAATTGTATCAAGTATCTTTTCTGACCACAACGCCATGAGACTAGATATCAATTACAGGAAAAGATCTGTAAAAAATACAAACACATGGAGGCTAAACAATACACTACTTAATAATGAAGATATCACTGAAGAAATCAAAGAAGAAATCAAAAAATACCTAGAAACAAATGACAATGGAGACACAACGACCCAAAACCTGTGGGATGCAGCAAAAGCAGTTCTAAGGGGGAAGTTTATAGCAATACAAGCCCACCTTAAGAAGCAGGAAGCATCTCGAATAAACAACCTAACCTTGCACCTCAAGCAATTAGAGAAAGAAGAACAAAAAAACCCCAAAGCTAGCAGAAGGAAAGAAATCATAAAAATCAGATCAGAAATAAATGAAAAAGAAATGAAGGAAACAATAGCAAAGATCAATAAAACTAAAAGCTGGTTCTTTGAGAAGATAAACAAAATAGATAAACCACTAGCCAGACTCATCAAGAAAAAAAGGGAGAAGACCCAAATCAATAGAATTAGAAATGAAAAAGGAGAGGTAACAACTGACACTGCAGAAATAAAAGAGATCATGAGAGATTACTACAAGCAACTCTATGCCAATAAAATGGACAATCTGGAAGAAATGGACAAATTCTTAGAGAGGCACAACCTGCCAAGACTGAATCAGGAAGAAATAGAAAATATGAACAGACCAATCACAAGCACTGAAATTGAAACTGTGATTAAAAATCTTCCAACAAAGAAAAGCCCAGGACCAGATGGCTTCACAGGCGAATTCTATCAAACATTTAGAGAAGAGCTAACACCTATCCTTCTCAAACTCTTCCAAAATATAGCAGAGGGAGGAACACTCCCAAACTCCTTCTACGAGGCCACCATCACCTTGATACCAAAACCAGACAAGGATGTCACAAAGAAAGAAAACTACAGGCCAATATCACTGATGAACATAGATGCAAAAATCCTCAACAAAATACTAGCAAACAGAATCCAACAGCACATTAAAAAGATCATACACCATGATCAAGTGGGGTTTATTCCAGGAATGCAAGGATTCTTCAATATACGCAAATCTATCAATGTGATAAACCATATTAACAAACTGAAGGAGAAAAACCATATGATCATCTCAATAGATGCAGAGAAAGCTTTTGACAAAATTCAACACCCATTTATGATAAAAACCCTGCAGAAAGTAGGCATAGAGGGAACTTTCCTCAACATAATAAAGGCCATATATGACAAGCCCACAGCAAACATCATCCTCAATGGTGAAAAACTGAAAGCATTTCCACTAAGATCAGGAACAAGACAAGGTTGCCCACTCTCACCACTCTTATTCAACATAGTTTTGGAAGTTTTAGCCACAGCAATCAGAGAAGAAAAGGAAATAAAAGGAATCCAAATCGGAAAAGAAGAAGTAAAGCTGTCACTGTTTGCAGATGACATGATCCTATACATAGAGAACCCTAAAGATGCTACCAGAAAACTACTAGAGCTAATCAATGAATTTGGTAAAGTGGCAGGATACAAAATTAATGCACAGAAATCTCTGGCATTCCTATATACTAATGATGAAAAATCTGAAAGTGAAATCAAGAAAACACTCCCATTTACCATTGCAACAAAAAGAATAAAATATCTAGGAATAAACCTACCTAAGGAGACAAAAGATCTGTATGCAGAAAATTATAAGACACTGATGAAAGAAATTAAAGATGATACAAATAGATGGAGAGATATACCATGTTCTTGGATTGGAAGAATCAACATTGTGAAAATGACTCTACTACCGAAAGCAATCTATAGATTCAATGCAATCCCTATCAAACTACCACTGGCATTTTTCACAGAACTAGAACAAAAAATTTTGCAATTTGTATGGAAACACAAAAGACCCCGAATAGCCAAAGCAATCTTGAGAACGAAAGAAGGAACTGGAGGAATCAGGCTCCCAGACTTCAGACTATACTACAAAGCTACAGTTATCAAGACGGTATGGTACTGGCACAAAAACAGAAAGATAGATCAATGGAACAGGATAGAAAGCCCAGAGATAAACCCACGCACATATGGTCACCTTATCTTTGACAAAGGAGGCAGAAATGTACAGTGGAGAAAGGACAGCCTATTCAATAAGTGGTGCTGGGAAAACTGGACAGCTACATGTAAAAGTATGAAATTAGATCACTCCCTAACACCGTACACAAAAATAAGCTCAAAATGGATTAAAGACCTAAATGTAAGGCCAGAAACTATCAAACTCTTAGAGGAAAACATAGGCAGAACACTCTATGACATAAATCACAGCAAGGTCCTTTTTGACCCACCTCCTAGAGAAATGGAAATAAAAAGAAGAGTAAACAAATGGGACCTAATGAAACTTAAAAGCTTTTGCGCAGCAAAGGAAACCATAAAGAAGACCAAAAGACAACCCTCAGAATGGGAGAAAATATTTGCAAATGAAGCAACTGACAAAGGATTGATCTCCAAAATTTATAAGCAGCTCATACAGCTTAATAACAAAAAAACAAACAACCCAATCCAAAAATGGGCAGAAGACCTAAATAGACATTTCTCCAAAGAAGATATACAGAGTGCCAACAAACACATGAAAGAATGCTCAACATCACTAATCATGAGAGAAATGCAAATCAAAACTACAATGAGATATCATCTCACACCAGTCAGAATGGCCATCATCAAAAAATCTAGAAACAATAAATGCTGGAGAGGGTGTGGAGAAAAGGGAACCCTCTTACACTGTTGGTGGGAATGTAAATTGATACAGCCACTGTGGAGAACAGTATGGAGGTTCCTTAAAAAGCTACAAATAGAACTACCATATGACCCAGCAATCCCACTACTGGGCATATACCCTGAGAAAACCATAATTCAAAAAGAGTCATGTACCAAAATGTTCATTGCAGCTCTATTTACAATAGCCCAGAGATGGAAACAACCTAAGTGTCCATCATCGGATGAATGGATAAAGAAGATGTGGCACATATATACAATGGAATATTACTCAGCCATAAAAAGAGACGAAATTGAGCTATTTGTAATGAGGTGGATAGACCTAGAGTCTGTCATACAGAGTGAAGTAAGTCAGAAAGAGAGAGACAAATACCGTATGCTAACACATATATATGGAATTTAAAAAAAAAAAAATGTCATGAAAAACCTAGGGGTGAAACAGGAATAAAGACACAGACTTACTAGAGAATGGACTTGAGGCTATGGGGAGGGGGAAGGGTAAATGGTGACAAAGCGATAAAGAGGCATGGACATATATACACTACCAAACGTAAGGTAGATAGCTAGTGGGAAGCAGCCGCATAGCACAGGGAGATCAGCTCGGTGCTTTGTGACCGCCTGGAGGGGTGGGATAGGGAGGGTGGGAGGGAGGGAGATGCAAGCGGGAAGAGATATGGGAATATATGTATATATATAACTGATTCATTTTGTTGTGAAGCTGAAACTAACATACCATTGTAAAGCAATTATACTCCAATAAAGATGTTAAAAAAAAAAAAAAAAAAAAGAAGTCACCGCTCAAGAAAGAGAAAGACACCTCTTTCCTTCCCCTGAACTCGGAACGAGCGCTCGGCTGAGGGAACGTGCGCTCGGCTGAGGGAACGTGCTTCAGGATGACGTTCTTGGCTCAGAAAACTTGCCTGGCCGAGGACTTGAACGCCAGTCGGTTGCACTAGAAAGGCAGCTCCAGAGGGCAGGGTTTTGTGTGTTTTGTTCATTGGTTTGTCTTCAGCGCTAAGATAGAGAGACTAGGCACTCAATCCCTGTTTGTCAAATGAATGACTAAATGTGAATTAACCAAGGGGTTAATATGTAAAAAAACGAATCTCCGAAATCAGGTGACTTTTCTCCTCTCAGTAACTTGTGCAACACAGGAGGTCCTTCCCTGTGTGGTGTCTCCACACCATGGGCTCCCAGCCACGTCCCAGTCCCAGGAGCTCTCCCTTCCCCATCACCTGCCTCGTTGCACTGGCTGTTCTCTTTCCCTGCAAGGCTTCTTTCCATCCAACACCCACATTTTCTCCAGGGCCCAACTCGAATGCCACCACCTCTGTGATTTCTCACAGCCCGTCCCTGTATGACTTTATGCCACCACCGACTATATTGCATCAAACTGTGAATGCATCTCCCTCTTTCCCACCAGACCACAGGCTGCCGGAAAGACGGGGCAGTCTCGTTTGCTGTGCGGCCCCGAACGCAGCCTGCACGGTCAGACGGGTCGCAGGGAAGCCTATGGAAAGCTAGGTTTTCTGGGATGTTAACAGAGCGAGCGCATGAGCAGGAGAAACGGGAGGAGAGCAGCTGGGAAGCGCTTCAACCAGAGCCACACAATCAAAGCTCCCATCACAGAATCCAAGGGCTGAAAACTTTTGGCCAGCAAACTTTCCATGAAATCAAAAGGAAAAAGAAACCTGATGAACTCAGCTCTGTAAGTAAAAACCATGGAAGGCTAAACTGGGATACAAAACATCCAGAAGACCAAAATATCTTTAATAATGAAATAATTTATTACTTGTTAACAGTTGAACAATACAGAAGTTTACATATACACAGCAAAGATTCTCTGAAACATGAGTAGTTCTCAAAATGCACGTACTAACTGTAGTAAAAAGCACCATTCTCTATGTCTTGACACAGGATTTACATTGGCATCGTATTTACATAAAGAAATAAACATCTGGAAACAGAATTTCATACTCTCATCTGCTGCTCCCTGTTTAGGCTGTGTTCACCGTTAGGAAGATGGCCCCCAACGCTGACGGTTCACAGCAACATTCCCAGAGCACCAATTCTAAGGACAAGGGGTCAAGGCAAGCTTGGTTCTCTGGTAAAAGCTAAAATGAAGAAAGCCCTCTCAATCCTCCACACCCCCCAGACAGAATAAGAAATCAAAATTTAAAATCTGGGTAAATCTTTGAATCTAGTGCTTTACTAATTCTCATTTTACGATTTTGCGAGAAGACAAAGATACTCAACTTCTTCAGCCATTCAACAGCTGGCTCTAACGGTGCCAGGCAGTTATTTCTTCTTTCAGAAGAACACAGGGTAAGAAAATCATCCATGTAATAAATATTAATGAAAAAATCAGGATAAATCACATATCGTACCCCCCCAGCCCCGGCCTCATCCCCAGGTATTTTTGAAAACAAAACATCCCACAGTCTACAGAGACCTGATAGTGTAGAACGAGAAAATCCACCTCACCTAAAGGGGTCTTTGGGTCGTCTTCTGCCAGGAAGGATTTTTAAAATCAGGAGTAGCCAGCAACCTAAACATACTGCATCCAAGAGTTAAACATAGAACAATAATAGATTGACTTGTAGGAAATCGCCCTGCAGCCTTTGACTTTCTGGTGTTCAACACACGGGGCCGATAAAGGGGAAAGACAAAGAAACTTGGGGAAACAAGAAGAAAGAAAGGAGTGAGATTCGGGGGAATAAAGCACAATGAAAGTGGTATCCTTGCCAATACAGTATGATATAAAAACCTGATCATGTGTATGTGTATACTTTTCAAAAATAAGTTTTTTCTTTAAAGGATGGGGGAGAGGCAAGAAGCAAGCCCACAAAATCCATTATCAAGCCCCAAGATATTGTTAGTTATTTTGAGCATCACAATCTTACCTAGTTTACACACCCCAGGATTTGCTTTTGGCCACTTCAGGGACTGAGAAGAGAGGCTCCTAGGAAACCCAGGTAAGGGCCCTTTGTTTCTTTTGAAAAAAGTAGAGGTTAAAGGAGAATGCCCACCTTCAAAAATAAACCCTCAAACCACTCAAGCGGCCGATTGCAGGGTCAGGGCCTTCTCAGTACTCAATTCTGAATCGACACTGAAATTATTTTCGTTTTGGGTTGACAGGAAGAAAAATGTAGGTCCTGCTCAAAAAGGTGACACCGAATCACTAGCATTAGATCTGTGACTAGAGAAAGGAGCCACGGTCGCTATCAGCACCTTGAATCCCAGATCTCTGCTTAGCAAAAGAAAACAAATATACCCTGGGTGCCTGCCCACCATTCTAAGCCAACAGGTATGGAAAGCTAGGTTTTCTGGGATGTTAACAGAAGCACACATATATTTTCTCACTGCATGAAATTAAACTGCACTACATACTCTTTACTTTCCCATTTGCATTGCAATGGTATCAATAAGAGTGTAGACTTGATTTTAGTTTCCTAAAACCAGTTTTCACATAAAAATATGCATGTGCCTATATATACACACATCTATATTTACGTACAATAGTCAAAGTCTTAAAGGCTGGGGCTTATATCTTTGCCCGTCCCCTCCCCCCAACAACCCTAATAGAAAGGTTTTTCGTTTTGCTTAAAAAACAAAACAAAACAACAACAACAACAAAACAGAACCAAAAAGACTGTATAGCTCTTAACAGTTATGCTGGTGGATCAGTGAATGACACGACAGATTGGCGCATCAGGGCGGCTGGTCAGCCACGTGGGGAAGGGGATTAGCTGCCTGGGGCTGAGTTTGCTGGTCCTGAAGGTTACAGTTTTGGTTAGAGAGAGGCCTGTCTAGCATTCGGTCTACCTCAAGATTTGAAAGTCGTGTCTAACCCTGGTGTCAGTTTATCACAAGCGCATTAAAAATATAGAGATCTATTAAGTTCCACATTTATATGCTATCAAATTGAAAAGGACCAGACAAACAGTGCAAAGGTCAAATAATTACTATTTTATATTGGGACAGTACATTTCATATTTCAACCAAAAGACAAAAATGCAGTTTAACTCAAAGGCACAACAATTAAAACACAGAAAATAATGGCATCTCTCAGATGCCTTATTTCTAAATTAAACAAACAAATACACAAGTTTTGTTCCCTTCCCTCCCCCAATGCAAGCCCACAAGCTTTTGCCAAAGTCTTGAGTTTTCGATGCCGTACAGGATCTAGCATCGTGGACTTGTGAGGCGCTTGAATGTAGCAATTAAAATGCTTGCGAGGTCTAGCGAATGGCATTCGAAAGGGACCTCAAAGTGCAGGTATATCTTTTTCAAACATGTTACAGGCTGAGCTGGCTCTTTGAACACTATCACTCTGCTTAAATTCAGGAAGCAGGCTTTAAAAATGCAAAAGGCATACAAGTTGTATTTCAGTGCAAATCTTCAGCTGGTAATTGGAAAAGATTCCAACAATTAAAAAAAAAAATCCTTTGTGTCACCTGCCCCTCCCCCCACCCAAACCTGAAATGGAGAGAAAAACAGAACAAAACAAAAACAGAAGAATTACAGATGACTTTGGAATCATTTAGGAATCACTAATTCCAATTAAAAAATTTTAATACATTAAGAAATCCATAAAAAGAAAAAATAAACACAAAAGTAATCTTTGTTTCGACTGTTCTTCACGTCCAGAATGAGCTTCCGTGAGGAGTGCGTTTGAGCTTTTAGTCGTGGGCAAGGAAGAGGCGCTGAGGAGGTGAGTCTGGGGCCGGGGAGACCACAGGCCAGCGGGGGGCACAGGCGCCGCCGCTACTGGTTCAGCCAGGGAGCCCTTAAGTTGCAGTGCGGCTGTGGAGTTAGGAATGTTCTCATCACTTTGTGACACACGCTCTGTTTCAGCGTCACAGGTTTTACAAATGGTTTGAATTCAATGAAAAAGATTCACCAGAGGCTGAAAGCATCGAGACCTCAAAACTATGAATGCAAAAGTATTAAGGGGAAATGAACCAATTCTGTAGATACCTACATACAAAGTTTCTAGAACATCTATAAAAGCACAGTCATAAGAATTTATTTTCCATTACATTAGTTTATATAAAATGAATAAATAGTATTTATAGATTTAATGTGTCTTATGTACATATACATGTGCTCTGTTTTAGCTTAAATAAAAATGCTACAAAGTGGGAGGCCACTTACGGGAGAAATCATAACCAAAAAGAAAAATCAGCCTTTTAAACTATTAACCCAAAAGCCTCCATAAAGAAGTTTCTGGGTGTGTCCAAAAATACTCAGTAAGGAGAGGAATTGTAGTAACACTGTACCATCCCCTCCCGTTCACCTGCAACAGAGAGTAGAAATGTAGACTTCTCCTTGCACTGATGATGGACACTAGCTCAGCTAGTGCCAAAGCTCAGTTATTGCTGCAAGTTAAACAGCAAAATAGATTAGAATTGGACCAAATGTCACTTATTTGGGGAAAAAAACCAAAACCAAAAACAAAACAAAAGAGGCATAATCAGTTTGTGTTAAGTGGGAAATGGAGATCTCATTTATCTCTGAGGTAGGAAAAAAAAATGTTCCAGAGACAAGGAGCATAACCGACTTGGAGGGGAAATGTGCCTTGGGAGAGCAGGACACAGCATGGTCCCAAGGACAGCGCACAAAAATAGACTGTACCGTTCTGTTCGTGAGAACAAACGATGTTGGAACTTTTATAAGCTGTGCTACCCCAAAGACGTGCTCGCAAGGGGTCCGTTTGAGAGTGAGAAATACTGCGGCCATCCACACGCGGGTCGGGGGCGTTGGCGCGGGACGTGTGTGAAGGGTGTGTTTTCTGGAGGTATTCCTGCCTGCTCACAGGCGGTGAGGGCCATGGTTAAGCGCTCTTAAATCCCACTTTCAAAGCTTACTTTGGAGTTCTGAGATCAGGATCTCAACTTTAAAAGTTTTGTTTCCTTCAGTTTCCTAAGCACAAGACACATTCGGACATTTCCGCTAGGCAAGTCACAGAGGAAGCCAGAAAACTTCAGGGAAGGTCTGGTAGACTACACGGGGACAGTAAATAAGAGGGGAAAATTGCCGAGATGTGAGTAAGTGCTTATCCCGTCTAAGAATTCTTGGGTGCTTCAAACTGATTGGAATGTACAGTCTGTCAGAGACGAATTTTTATGGAGAGAAAGAGAGAAGCTAGAGGATGCAGTCAGAAACCCACAATCCTGGGGACGAGTGGCATTCGGCCACCCCAGACTGAGCAGTAACGGGTCTGTGACGCCCTCAGGTGTCCAGGCTGCACTGACTGGCTCAGCGTGTGCCTACCCTACGCCAGCAGGCGCGGGGGCCGCTCAACCCCATTCAAGATGGGGATCGATCGTGGATAAAAGAAAAAGAAAAAAAAAAAGAAACCCACACTCCTAAGCACTTCCTTGACAACTTTTGCACAGCTGCTTTTGGTGACGGTGGAACACGGAAGCTGACGTGCGAGGGAATTGTGGGCAGGTCCGATACGCTACCTAATCGGAGCCGACGGGCAGGACCATCCGGGCGGCAGCCGAAGCGACCACGCTCTCCTAGAGCCCAAGACGCGTCTTGTGGCCGTCCTGGAGCTTTCTCCTCTTGATGCTGGAGCTGGAGTAGCCCTCATCACTGCCCAGGCTCTGCATGCTTCCCCGCTCGTCCGAGTCGCTCACGCTGCTGCTGCTCCAGTCCAGGTCGCCCGTGAGATCGTCTGTGCTTTCGACGTCCACGTCGATCTCTTCTGTGGGAAGGACGAGACAGAGCGTGGTGAAGGCCTGCTTCGTAAGGGCCAAGCGACTCGGCAGGGCCGCTCCTTGGCCGCGGTGCCTAACCGCTGCAGGAGAGGACGCCTGTCCCCGCAGGCCACGCCCCTCGACTTCTCCGAGTCACGGGGGTTCTCGGCTTCCCCTCGGCTCCGCCTCTGGCAGGCGGCAGGGGGCTGGGGAGGGGCCTGAGGATGCGGGCTCGGGGGGGCTCACCCCTGTCAGAGTCGGAGCGCTCCGAGGAGACCGTGGAGCCGGTGCTGTCCGTCCGTATCCTCTCGATGCCCAGCTGCTCCAGCTGCCTCTTCAGGTGTCGCTGCTCTCGCTGAAGCTGGTCTATTTGGTGAACGGCTTTTCTGTCACAGTCTTCAAGTTTCTGCAAGTCAAAGGGGGTAGTTGTTGAAGGGCACAGGCAGATTTCAAAATTGGTAATGACCCTGCACCTCCCTGCCTTGTGGGGAAATACGGCAGTTTTCCTCAGAAGCCATTTGCTGTGTCCCTTGTCAAGCTTCTCGCAGGGACAGGAAGCTGCCTGGCCGGTGACTCCTGTCTACATCTAACTTTTTCAGCATCGACAACACTTTGGAACCTGCACTGTCGCATGGCTTCCGGGGTGAGCTAACACTCTAGCGTCCAGCACCCCTCAACTGTGATAGTGGAAAGACTGTGGCAGGAACACCCAACCTGTTCTCCCTTGTCTGTTGTGACGCCCCAAACACCTACTCCCTGAGCTAGAGCACTGCGTGTGACGGGCGCTTAAGAAACAGACTTTCCTTTAGAAGTATGTTTATTCAAGTACGTGTCCCAATTACACAGGTGCTTTTTTGTGCGTCATGCCAAACCTCATTTAACTTCTGTCTGTTGGCAGGAATAACATTCCCTTTTGAAGTCCTGATTCTAAGTTGTCCAAATAAGAGCTTAGACAACACATTTCCACAGACCACCCTGATCTTACAAATCTGTTCTCTAGCTTCTCAGACAATTCTTCAGATAATTCTGAAGACTGTGTAACTGTGGTTGTTTTGCTCTAAACAGAGGTTCTTTTCCCTCCTAAAACTGCCATGTACGCAAGGCTATCAACCATAATTCAAGTGACACGTGTCCAGCTATGACTCTGACTATAAAAACATGCTAAACAGTGATTTTGGCTGTGGTTCTCAGGAGTTACCCTTTGCTATTCCAGCCATATACTGAGTGCTGACTCTGTTTCAGACCCTCCGGCAAGTGCTAGAAATACAAGGTGAACACAAAGATCTGGTCCCCTCCCTTGTCCATACTCTAACAGCATGGACAGAGACAACCACATAGCCACACAAGCCATGGTCAGGTGTCAACTGTGATAAGTGCTAAGAGAGAGAGATCCAGTAATAATAAGGACCATCTGTCACAGGAGGGAGGTGACCTAGTCAGGGAAGGTTTCCCCACACGGTGATACCTGTGCTGAGGTCTGAAGGATGACAAGAAGTTAACTAGGTGAAAAAGGGAGGGGAAAGAGTACCAAGCAGAGGGAATAGCATGTACAAAGGCCCTGTGGTGAGAGAGCCTGACAAGTGCAAGGGACTGAAAGAAGGGCTGAGGCAGAGAGGGGAGCCTCTGGCACAAGCTGCTGCTGCAAAGGCAGGGGACGGCCGGGTCGGGCAGGCCTGGTCATACAGCGTGTCCTGAGCCACGGAAGACTTTTTTTTTTTTTTTTTTTTTTGCGGTACACGGCCTCTCACTGTTGTGGCCTCTCCCGTTGCGGAGTACAGGCTCCGGACGCGCAGGCCCAGCGGCCGTGGCTCACGGGCCCAGCCGCTCCGCAGCATGTGGGATCTTCCTGGACTGGGGCACGAACCCGTGTCCCCTGCATCGGCAGGCGGACTCTCAACCACTGCGCCACCAGGGAAGCCCCACAGAAGACTTTTAAATGTGGTGACATGTTGATTTGAGCTCCGGCAGGATTGCTCTTGGGAAGCCTGGAGATTAGCTTGGAAGAGGCCTCTGAGGAGTTTACTACAGTACATGATGGACTTTATGGAAATACAGCAGGCTGTGACATATGTAAGTCTTGGAGACACGTGGCTGAGGAGCAAGATGATCATCAGCGGCAAGGATGACCCTGACTTTCTGGCCTGTACATGAGATGGACAGCTGGATAGACAATTTAACTTCTGGCGCACAGGGGTGAGAACTACTCAGCTGGGTTCTGGACATGTTGAGTCTGTGAGTCATCCAAGACACTGACTTGGTTGGAGTTCGAGGAGTTCAGAGGAGAGAACTGTCCTAGAGACAGACATCTGCTGTCCCTCATAACAACAAACAAACCCTCCCTGGGCAGGTAAAGACAAAAAGGCATCCCAGGATGCACTTACCTTTATGTGCAATTTGGCTTTTGTTAATAAACTCAGTGTAGTGTGTCGATTTGATTCTGGACCAAGTGGCACCAGCCCCTTCAACTTTTCCAGGCATAAGCGAAGGTGGGCCCGTCTACAAAAACAAGATCATAGTAGCATTGGAGACTTTCAAAGCCAGCCGGAAGTCACCCGGGAGAACAAGCTCAAACAAAGTATGAAGTCGCCCAGCCCAGTGATGGCAAATGCCACCAGTGACTTCCAGCCAAGTGGACATCTTTTGAAATTATACAACTCTGGTAAAAACCAAGGAAAAGCAAAATCCATGGTTTTCTAAAGTTAAGTCTATAATATGTATGAAGGGGTAGAGACTCATATCTACTATTATTAAGCACATGAATCAGGTTATCTCCAGGTTTCTGGGTTATGATGTGACCTACAGAACATCCAAGTTCAGAAAGTAATGACATGCCAGTGAGAAAATCCTTTGAACCCATACTGTTCTTTCCCCTTCCAGGACCACTAAATCACTACAACTATATCTTGCTACATATAATATTTACCCATGTGAATGACAAATGTATATGGTTATTCATTACAACTTTATTTGTAATAGCAAAGATTAAAACAACCCAACTCATCATCAATAGGGAACTGATCAAATAAAGTATGGTATATCCATACAGTGGAGTACTATGCAGCTATGAAAGAGAATGAAAATGTACTCTATGTACTATGAGGAAAGAACGTTCAGATATACTGTTAAGTAAAGAAAAGCCAGGTACCAAACTGTGCATATAACATGCTACATCTTTGGGTAAAAGTGGAGGAAAAATAATTATCTAAAGGCATGTTTTCTTGTATAACATAAAGAAAGCTTGGAATGATACATAAGAAACTAGTAACAGTGGCTGGGCAGAAGGGAGTCAGGGGCTAGTCGAACAGGGACAAGGAAAGGTGGGGAGTTTTTACTGAATAATTTGTTACACTTTTTCGTCCTTCAACCATTCAAAAAGTTAGATGCATTTTTTAGAAACAAGGAAAATGCCCATCAGTGGTATTGCTATACTAACAAGCATGCTGACAGCTGGAGAGAACCACCAACAGGTCTTGCAGTGTGGCAGAATGTGGCAGAAGCACAAGAGTCCCTAAAATTTTGGAAATTAATACTTCACTGAAACCTTGGTTTAGGCTTTATCCTAGAGGCTAGCAGATTCCGTGAATGTGAGAAACAGCCAAGATTCAGAGTTTTTGCTTCAGCCCACCACCTCCTTCAAGTCTTCACAGGCCATTCCAGTCCACAGTGCTTCCTCCATTTTCTGAGTGCGTACTAGTTTATCCTATTCATTGGGAAATTCACTGTTCTGCCTGCCTTTTTTGGTACCTGTGACTTAACCATTCATTGCCAACTCCTTAGAAAGATGGGGCCGCAACTTAACCACTGCTGGGTTGCCTTGGTGCCTTCCCCTCCCATCGGCTTAATGCACGCTTGCCGCGTGGTTGGTGTCGTCTATTCCACTAGACTTCAAGCTTCTCGGGGCAGAGTCCATCTCTGCTATGTCTCTGCACCTTCAGTAGTGCTCAGGGTCCTGGGGTTTTAGGTACATGTCCACTGCCCGTCCCCACGGCAACCTGGAGAAGAGGTCCTGGGAGCCTGAGAGGCTATCCTCCAGCTGAACTGGAAGACAACTGGAAAGCTCAGTTTGCCCCCTTTTCCCTCTTAAAAATTTCACCGTATTAACAAAGGTTGGAATCGAAAGAAGAAAACTGCTTCAGAAAGCTCAAATACAGGCCAGTATGCCTGATATTGACCAAGGCAGTCAATTCACACCCTTCACATCAAGACTTCAGGAGGTTCCCCCAAGGCAGATCCAACAAGTGGTTCTGAGCTCTCACCTCACCTGTTTCTGAGCCTCCTCCCTTTTCTGGCTCTTGAGGTTGTCCTAGACTCTCCAAGGTCCCCTAAGCCCTGGCAAGCTAGAGAAGTCCAGCATTCACTCCTGAGCTAGGAAGAGGTAGCGGTACAAGAGCCTTACTATTTTACAAGACTTCCGCTTGCTCTGAAAACCTGCCCACATGGAATGGCCACCAGCAAAGAGCCACATTAGAGGTTTGCTCCTCCAACTACTACATGAGGAGAAAAAAACAAAAACAGAATTTGTGTATAAAAGGTACTTGTTCACCTTGGATAATATTCTTCACAAAGAGCCATGAAAATAGATCATGTTATTAGAAACACCAGGAGAATGTAGGATTAGTCACATATAGTTATTCTCACTACAAAGTTTACAGACTGTCAAGTTTTAAAAAAAGTTCAAAAATAAAATTAGATTTAGACATTTTTCAGCCTGCTCATTGCAAAGACTACATGATTCAGAACAGTGTCATATTAGTCCTTTTATGATGTGGGTTTATCTACAGATATGAGTATGTAAATTTTTAAGGAAGTTTGTCTACTGATAAAAATAATAAAGTCATCTTTCCATGCGTCATCATTCCTAGTTACTCAGGGAGTCTAGCCCAGAAAGTACAATATTCACTACCCAAATGTGGGTTTCCAAAGAACACTCCCAGTTGTGAAACTTGAAATAAGCCATTTGACTACTTCAAGTTTAGGCTAAAACACGTTCATTCAGTGTTTTCTGACCTAGTTTTATGGAAATAGGAGCACAGTGCTTTCTGGATTCTCGTAGAGAGTCAAAGCCAACTTGCATCTTTCGCAGTGCCTGCCTCACCGCTCCAGCCTGATGCCTGCCCTGCCCGCCTGCCGCCTACCTGCAGCACATCCCCGGGCTGGTGCCTGGGCCACCCCCAGGGGAGGGACGAGGTATGTGAAGCAGGCTCAGTTCCATGATATGATAGTGAAATTCAATTCCTGAACCAGACAAAAAAGCAAACAGACCCCTCTGTAGCAGCTCCCACTGAGGGGCCTCAAGCCTGAGACACACCCCGCCCCCCTCTACCCCACGACGGGATCCAGAATCCTTCAGCCAGCCGTGAGCACCCATGGAGTGCCCAGGTCCCAAACAAGTAGAACAAGCTCCTGTCTCAGCTCTCTGTCCTCAGTCCCGACCACGCCCGTGCCCAGGGCTCTGGCCTTCTAGAAGGAGCCTGCTGTCCCACTGTGAACCAGGCCTAACCCCTCTTTCAGGAACTAGCAGGGGGTTTTGCTACATTTCCTCAACAGGAAGCCACCTGGTACCCACATCTGACCCCTACTTGGAGCCCCTCTCATCACATATTCAGACAGAGCTCCCCCTGTTGTCAAGAGCTGCCTCCCAGCTCCCCACTGGCAGCAGAGAAGGGTAGTCAAGTCCTGGCTCCCTCCTGCCCCAACTGCCTCGTCTCTTCACACTGATCCAATGGACTTTGACAAACCTCACCTGCTGATTCTTCAGAAATATCACTCTCCTTACTCTGCATGCGCTGATATACCTTTGGTCTCCGGTAGCACACAGAAACCAATCTTTGAGCTACAGTGAGTGACGCTCAGAATCAAGTGCGGCCTATGATAATTAAACTAGATACAAACTAGAGCTTCTCTTCAGTAAGCTTTTTATTGTTTTTTCTTTTTAGTATCTCAAATTTTATTTATTTTTGTTTTTAATTATTTTTATATTCTGAATCTGTCAGTCACTATACAACCAAATATTAGTGTAGTGATTAAGGGTAAAGGTTTGGGGTCCTGGCCTTGCCACTTATTTCCTGTGTAGCCTTGAGCAAATTACTTAACTCCATGTAGCATCCATTTCCTTGGCAGTAGAGGGACGATGACAATGCCTCCTGCCAGGGCTGTCATTGAGCATTAACTGAGATAGGGTATGGAAGCCCCTGACCAGGGTCTGACATGAAGTGCTCTGTATGTGGCAGCAGTCATTCTTTCAACTCTAGCTTCCTTTGAGGAAGGATAATTGCCGGGAGCAAACACAGATAATTATAACCCTATCATATTCCTTTCAAAATCAATAGGGAACTCAAGAGTATCTCACAGGGTAAATAGAGGCTATCTGGTAAAATCCAAATTCACTAAACTCTCCCTTAAAGAAAACTGACATCTTTTGTCATTAAAAGATTTAATGGAAAATCTAACCCATTTTCTATGGAAATAAAGATCTTGCTTATGCTAAAGGTATTATTTTTTTACGTTTAAAAATCAGCAAGGACTTTATAATGCTAACCCAGGCTAAAGGAAAGACTCCTTTGGAGCCACCCCCATCGTGTAGAGGCAGGGCTAGAAGGGACTCCAAGGTTGGGAGGGAAGCATCTGAAGCACACCGAGATCTCTGCCTACATCTCTCTACTGTGATGGCCAAAAGAAAATAAAAATTGGGGCAAATATGTATTGACCTTGGAAATCCAAGCACATCTCTGGATGTGTTATCCATACCCAGAGAACCTAAAATATCTCACGTACAATAGCAAGAAGAAAGGAGAGCATGTCTAAGAACAAACTTAAAAGAGTTTGGGGGGCTTCCCTGGTGGCGCAGTGGTTGAGAGTCCGCCAGCCGATGCAGGGGACACGGGTTCGTGCCCCGGTCTGGGAAGATCCCACATGCCGCGGAGCGGCTGGGCCCGTGAGCCATGGCTGCTGAGCCTGCGCGTCCGGAGCCTGTGCTCCGCAACGGGAGAGGCCACAACAGTGAGAGGCCTGCGTACCGCAAAAAAAAAAAAAAAAAAAAAAAAAAAAAAAAGAGTTTGGGAAGGATCTCTGGGAAGAAAACTATAAAACTTTGCAGAGAGACATATGAAAATCTGAATAAATGGAAAAAACCAGCACTTTCCTAGATATGAACCCTCAAAGTAAAAATGTCAATGCTACCCAAGTTTGTCTACAAATTTAACATAATACCAAGAGAAAAAAATCCCAACCGTAATCTTTTTAATGCTGGGAAATTAGTCTAAACCTCACCTAGAAGCATAACTGCGTGAGAGACCTCCAAAATTTTTGAAAAAGAAGAATGAAGAGGATTGTTTGGTACCAGTTATTAAATTGTATTATAAAGCTGCAGTAATTAAAAACAGAATATACTAATACAGGAGAAGATGGACAAGTCACAGGAAGAGAAGAAAAAATTCCCAGGAACAGACTTTAGGAATAGATATGAATTTAGCATATAACGGAGCTAACACTGCAAATCCTTGGAGATAGCCCAGATTATTCAGAAAATGGCAGGGGAGTGGGGAGATTAACATCAAAATAAATTCCAAATATATTAAAGATTTAAAGTATATTTGGATACCTCAGAGTTCTGCTGTTAGTTTTCCTTCACTCTTGTCAGCCATGAAGTACGGAAAATTAATATGCAAGTGAAGGAGGTCATCAGTGAAGTGGGCTCTGGGCTGTTGGAGGCGCCACCCCGACCTGAGCTTTGGCACTGATGGACGGCACCGGGGCTCACCAGTGCGCTCTCAGACAATTCTGAAGGCTGCTCTTTATACCTCTGCCTCCAGACTCAAGATTTTTTTTTTTTTTTGCCACGCCACGTGGCATGCGGGATCTTAGTTCTCCAACCACGGATCAAACTCGCACCCCTGCAATGGAAGCACTAAGTCTTAACCACTAGACCGCCAGGGAAGCCCCCAGACTCAAGCTTCTTCGATTTTATTCATACCTCTCTCTCTCTCTCAGGCCAGCAGATTTGTAAATTGGGAGAAAGATGCAACAAAAAAAGTAAGATTACAGGTAGAGATTATGCTACCTGCAGACAGTGCTCCTGAATTTACTCTGTCGTCCCTAAAGTTCTTCCTGACTTGGATGCAGTCAAGACCAGGAATCGTATGAAATCAGGTGTGTGTCTGTCTGTCTTTGTTTGTATTGTGAGGGAGACACTGTTATCAGATATTGCTCTTCTTTATTGAAGATGTAACTGAACTCTCTCCGTCAGACTTTCACAGTGAAGTGTATGACAAAAAAGAATCAGGTTGGGGCACAGTAAACAGTATGGCAGCCAGTTAAGAGGGTAGATAAGTAATTAGGTTCGCAGGTGGAAATCTTGAAATATATGCTTGGCTCTTTCATTCATTTATTCCTCTAGCATTTCTCAAAGGATTACTACATATTGCCACTTTCCTAGGTGCTGGGGATACGATGTTGAGTAAGACCAAGTCCCTGCCTTGAAGGTAAAAGTTTAAAGGTTAAAGTTTAGCTGGAGTGATTAAACACGGAAACAAATTATTGCAGAATTATTTATATGAGCTACCTTCAGACCATGACAAATATCCGTTCCTACTGAAAGTTCTAGAATGGGCTCCCCTTTGCCCTCTACCAAACATATTCTTTCTTTTCCCTCATCCACATCTTGTTTGACTTAACTTCTCCATAAAGGTTTTCAAGCTTTCATAGCCTATCAGAAGCTTTTTTTCCTTTCCAAATAGATCACATTCATTCATTTGTTTATTTGCGTGCTGCAGACCTGCTATGTATTTAAATGTTCTGCTTCTTTCATTACCAAATAATGGAAATCACCAAGTCTTCTATTTCGTGTTAACCCACTGGAGCCTAGAAATAATAACACACCTGCAGATGCTGACCTAAGAGTAGAATCTGATCTCTTTGGTAATTCATGTCCCTTCTCTTTGAGGAAAACCCTACTTAATGAACATGATACACTGGACCTCACTGAGTACTAGTTTTCATTAAAATTGGGCCCAAGATTATTTCCAAAGAAGAAAAAAAGAGTTGCATAAACAATATCTATTTCCTCTCCTACCTTTGTGTGGACACAGATTTAGCCCATTAAATAGCTTTGTAAATCCTATAGGATAACTGGAAGTTGAATAAAAATAACTTCAGATATGGGCATGTATGAGCTGTGTAGTGATTTAAAAAAAAAGGATATTTAGTATACACTAAGAAGAAACAAATCTTAATGGGTCAAAAAATTACTCCCTAAAAGTGATTATAGGTCACAGAGATCATAACCTTCTCCAGATTTTGGGTTGAGAACAAAGCCTTACTGGGTTAAACAAAAAATCCAGGGGAAGACTACAAGTCACCCTCTGAGGAAGAAAAGTACTCTCCTTTTTCTAAAATGGACCCTTTAGAAATAATTGCCAAATGCATTATTATTACCGACTTAGGCGGAACCTTGGAAGGTTTGAAGATTTCTCGTAACTGCGATCGTAATCTTTGTAAAATATACAGAGATAGTCATATGCTTACTGTATGGGAACACGGCACTCAGTAAGCAATGTGGAAACAGCAATTCATGGTGGCTACATTTTAAAGTAATAAAGTCACTTCTCTATTAAAGTATTAAATACATAAGTATATATTTAATATTTCCTTCCTAGAGCCCAATTAAAAAAATACAAAATATAGATTATAATTAGTACTTGCTAGCTCTTTCTCACCCTTTGACTATTAGTGTCTATGACAAAAAGTCAGGGAGTGCCTCCAATGTTCCCTGTAGGGGACTGGAAATTGGTTGAATAACCAGCATGTCTCTTCTTCATGTTCTTCCAAGAGGTACCGTCCAGGAAAGATGGATTCTAGTAGTAAAAATCAGTGTGCGCCTCCACACCGCCACCATAGACCACACTAATACCTATATTCTTCCTTCGTAATAACCAGGCCATGCCCTTAGCCCCATGTGGCAACAAAGCAGTGTGGATTTATTACAACATCCTAGAGTGAAATCTGAATGTGGTCAAGGGCGTTCAGAAGCGGTAAGAATGGTGCAATGCACACCACAACTCAGGACCCTACCCCTTCCGATATAAGGAGTTTGGTCAAGGGCGTTCAGAAGCGGTAAGAATGGTGCAATGCACACCACAACTCAGGACCCTACCCCTTCCGATATAAGGAGTTTGGCCATTTGAAAAACAAGACCCAAGAGAAACCACTCTAGGGAACTGCAATCAATTAGAATATCTTGCCAGAAGAGACCTGACTGGAATGGTTTCTCATGACAGACCAGATGCCACTGAAATACTGTTTGACCAGATGAAAACAACAGCTTAGATCAGGCTGCTGAATCCTCCTCACAGAGCACACAAAAAAATCTTTTGTCATAGAGTCATAAGACTCTGGCAGAGGTAATCTCTCTAGACCAGCTGCCTAATTCCAGAAAGGCCTGCATATGTACCATTCCAGAAAAACGAGTATCTGTAATTAAAGGAGATACTAGAACCTTCTTTTGAAAAGGAGCCCATTCAAGCACCTGACTCCTGACCCACTGGCTGCAGCGTATATGTGTTCACTCAGCCTCCATTTGCTGAGTGGCTTATTGAAAGGCATTCAAACAAGAGGAGTTCCCGGCTAAGGAAAGGAAAGAGCAGAATTATCATCAATAAAGGGCATATAACAACAACCAAAGACTAAAAGGTTTCCCACATCCCAACAATAATTAATCAGTAATTACAATGGGAAACCAATAGCAATTTTAAAATATATACAAATAAACCCAGGAATACCTTTTACAAGAAATGTGCAAGATCCATATGGGAGCATCAAAAAACTTTACTTAGAGACAGAAAAGAGATCTGAATAAATGAACACACACATCAAATCCTGGATGGAGAGCTCTAAAATGTCAACATGAACTTTTAAAGGTTAATTTATACTGGAATTATTTAATTTGGATTTTGAAAATCCCCAAAAGAATTTGGGGTACGGAGAATTGAAGGACTGACTACAAAATTCATTAGGAAAAATAAACTGGTGAAAAGAGCTAAGAACATAGTAAAATAAAAAAAAGGAGGAGGGGGCTTCCCTGGTGGCGCAGTGGTTGAGAGTCCGCCCACTGATGCAGGGGACACGGGTTCGTGCCCCGGTCCAGGAAGATCCCACATGCCGCGGAGCGGCTGGGCCCGTGAGCCATGGCCGCTGAGCCTGCGCGTCCGGAGCCTGTGCTCCGCAGCGGGACAGGCCACATCGGTGAGAGGCCCGCGTACCGCAAAAAAAAAAAAAAAGGAGGAGGAGGGAATAATAGAGATTTGCTTTACCAGATCCTGAAGTGCATAAAACCACAATGATGAAAACAGTGTACGCTGCCACAGGAAGAGCAGGTGGGTCAGTGGAACAGAAGAACAAGTCTAGAACCAGACTTAGCCATAAGCAAGAAGTCAGTATACAACAGAGGCAGCAATTTCAGATAGTGAGAGAAGACTGATTCCGTAAAGGTAAATGACAAACTGGACAATTATATGATACATGAAGAGGCAATCTCTTTCATATATATCCTTCATACAGTAGAATCTTTTAAAAATAAAGAAAAATATAAACTCCGCAGTAGAAAATTGGGCAAAGGTTATTTAACAGGCAATTCACACATACACAAACTGTCAAAGATATGAAAATTATTAAACTGTGCTAGTAATACAAGAAATGAAAATTAAAACAAGTTTGTGTGTTTCTGTTTGCTTTTTACTTATTAAATTCATAAAAGTCTTAACATAAAATATAAACTTGTAAAGGTACAAGGAAAATATGACCTATAACCCGCCTGGTGGGCAATCCAGCAGTCAACATCAAAAACCGTAACAATGTGGATACCATGAATTCCACAACTATACATTTACCCTAAGGAAAGAATTATGATGTTGGACAGAGAATTACCCATAAGGTAGTTTAAGCAAGCATCACTTATATTAGGAAAATACTGGGAAAGGGCTTCCCTGGTGGTGCAGTCGTTGACAGTCCGCCTGCCAATGCAGGGGACACAGGTTTGAGCCCTAGTCCGGGAAGATCCCACATGCCGCGGCGCAACTAAGCCCGTGCACCACAACTACTGAGCCTGAGCTCTAGAGCTGCAAGCCACAACTGCTGAGCCCATGTGCTGCAACTTCTGAAACCCACACGCCTAGGGCTGGTGCTCCGCAACAAGAGAGGCCACCGCAGTGATAAGCCCGCACACGGTAAGGAAGGGTAGCCGCCGCTCGCCACAACTACAGAAAAGCCCGCGCGCAGCAACAGACCCAACACAGCCAAAAATAAAAATAAAATAAATAAATAAATTAAAAAAAAATACTGGGAAGAACCTAAAATAGGGGATTGGTTATATGAGTTATGGCACATCCATATGATGTAATACTGGGCATTCACTAAAAGTAATGTAAGAAAAGGAGATTTAACGGTATTGGAAAATGTTCATAACGTAGCTTGAAAAGAAGCAAATTATTTACTATATAATCCCATATTGATTTTTAAAAAGTATGCACAAAAGTCTAGGTGGATATAGAACTCAGCGGTTGCTACTGCTGCAAGGTCTATTACATGTAATGTTTATTTTCTTTGTGCTTTTCTGAACTTTCCAATTTTCTACACTAAACTATTTTTAAAGTTACTTTCCAAAAAACAATTGGAAAGATACATTTCAAAGTTCCATCGGTTTCCTTGGGCTGCTAGAATTAGGGATGATTTAATTTTTAGTATGATTTTCTATATTTCTCAAAATTTTCTACAAGATTAGTTTTAAAAAAAAAAAGAAAGAATGACCACACACTCACCAAGGGTGTTTCCTTAGGAGGATAGACCCACAAAATTACTTACAATGCAGAGAAGCACAGGCCAAGTGACAGACATATCTACAGTGAGACTAAATGTAGCCCTCCGCCCTGGGGGCTTGGCCTCTGTGGGCTCAGGATCCCCAGCACCTAGCACCCAGCATCTTTGGTGCTCCACGAATGCCTAGTCTATTGAATGAAAAATACTGCTGCTGCCACCAATACCACCTCCCACCTCCACCTTTCTAGAAGTCTTTTCTTCTATCTTCCCACCAATGCCAAGATTATTAAATGGGTGGTTTTGAATATAGTATTCTCATAGTGGAGTCCTGATGCACACCAACTCTCCAGAATCTCTAACGTGCCTCAGAAAAGGTTTCTGCATGAAAAAACTAACACAGGTATAATTAACTTCGCAATATTAAAGAGAAAAAAAATCCAATAACTGAAAGTTCTTTTCCTCAGTTGCTTTTTTGTTTTTTTGAGAGCCATGCCAATCTTTTAAAAAAATGTGATGTTAAGGTAAAAAGTGGCAAGGGTGTATTAGCCTTTAGCAAAGGCTAAAGGTACTGTTTTATAGGATTCAGCTACTGAAACCAAGGGGACTACAAATGCAGCTGTTCAGCGGACCACCAAACCCTAAAATCTTAAGCAGCTACACTATACGGGAGAAGAGCCCAACAATTTTAACCCTCCCTCCCCCCACCCCGGATTGCAGCAACCAGTGCTTGGTTAAATTAAGTAAATTTGAGTCCTGACTTCCTTCTCTTCTGCTCACATGCTCTAGACTAGAGAAAAAATGCTCAAGACCTTAGAAGACCAAATTCCAAACAAAAAGGACAATAAGGAAACTAGATAACTAACTTTTCAATAAGCAAAAGTAGACTGGCCGCATGCAAGCAATCTGAATCATAAGCAGCTTGCTCAGTGATGACTTCAAATCCAATTTTCTAGAAACTTTGCCTCCACAGCCTCCTGTGCAGACTGTTTCTGTGTCTTTCTCGTTAGACAAACTACATTTCTCTAGGATAGAGACCATGCTGATTTAATACCCCAGTATGAACTTACTTAGTACCCAGTACTGAGCACAAGCTCTTAAGACACTATAGGCAGAAAATAAACATTCTTCAACTGCTAAAATAAACGATAGGGACTAAGGGTCCGCATGCTGCAACTAAGACCCGGCGCAGCCAAAATACATACATACATACATACATACATAAATATTAAAAAAAAATGATAAAATCGACATCCTGTGGTATTCCTGCAGAGGTAAAAGGCACAAAGCTGTAGTAAGTAAGCCTAAGAGCCCTTACCTGAAGGGATGAAATTTTAATAATAAAAATAAATGCCTAAAAAAAAAATGCCTAGGGAGAGGAGAACTAGAAGACTTTTCAGCAGAAACAGTCCCAGTTTACCCAGTTCACCCCAGAGGCAGGAAGATGGGAGAGAATCTAAAGATGAGAAAGAGAAGCCACATCTGAAGACAGAAAGACTACCTTTCTGTCTTCAGAAGAGATACTTTGGAGTTTCCAGCTCATGATACATAAATCCCTAATGCATAAAGACGCTCTGATTTCAAACATGGTCAGTCACGATCACAAAGAAACTGAAAGGGGAGAAGAAGGATGGGGAGAAGCACATGTGCGAGGCACACTCACCTTGCATCCATCTCTCTCACACACGCTTGCGTGCACGCACGCACACACACATACACAGTGGAGTAATGCTAGATCTTTGCCCTGTTCCAAGATTTTCCTTCCTAGTCAGGGCCTGGTCTGCCCTTTCACTGACAAAACATGTCATTCACATCCTGACTATCAGAGTCAGGCTCCCTCTTCAAAGAGGGTTTGCATGAAATAACCACATATATTTACAGAACCATCATTACATATCATCTTCTTCATGCAGGCCACCAAGAAAGTCACTCAATCTGGATGGGTAGCCTGTACTTCAAACTGATGGGAGCTCAGAGACCAGAATGGGGCTTGTTAAATGGTTTGGAACCCTGGCTGCATATGAGAATCACCTGGGGAGTTTTTATAAAAAAATACTAGTGCAGACCCTCAACCCAAGCCAATTAAATCAGAATTGCTAGGGATGAGGTCTGAGCATTGGTGTTTTTGGGGGTTTTTTTGCCCTAAAGCTTCACAAAGAATTATTAATTTTTTTTCAGCATGGTAAAAGCAAGTGGTTATGTCTTTTTTTTTTTTTAATCTTTACTAGAGATAGAAGAAAATGTGCTTTAAAACACTCCACAGAGAGGGGTGGTTTTGACTATACAAGATTGGAAAAATATTGATAATTGTGGAAGCTGGGTGATGGATACATAGAAATTGATTACATTATTCACTTTACTTTTGTATATTTGAAAAGTTCTATAACAAAAAGTTATTTTATAAAATCAGCAGAGGGACTTCCCTGGTGGCGCAGTAGTTAAGAATCCGCCTGCCAATTCAGGGTACGCGGGTTTGATCCCTGGTCTGGGAAGATTCCACATGCCGCGGAGCAATTAAGCCCATGTGCCGCAACTACTGAGCCTGTGCTCTAGAGCCTGCAAGCCACAACTACTGAGCCCACATGCCACAACTACTGAAGCCCGCACACCTAGAGCTCGTGCTCTGCAATAAGAGAAGCCACCACAATGAGAAGCCCGTGCACCACAACGAAGAGTAACCCCTGCTCGCTGTACTAGAGAAAGCCTGAGCGCAGCAGTGAAGACCCAACGCAGCCAAAAAAAAAAAAAAGGCATCCGTAAGAGACAAAAAATAAATACATAAAATAAATCAGTAGAAATAAAAATTTGTTCTCTTACCCCCAAGTATATGAGTGTATGTGTATAATGTATTTCATATAAATATTTAAAAACATTAAAATAAAAGCTTTGCAAGTGATTCTAATGTGCAACCAGAGTTGAGAGTGACTAGGCTATGTCATTTGAAAAATAAAGATTTAAATAAGCAGCAAGAGGGGATCTAGGTGAGAGACAAACTCCAGCTTGTGGCAAGATGGAGCCCGGTGCGGGTGGCTGGCCTCGTCTGAGTGCCTCACCATCTCCAATTTCTGCTATGCATACATTTGCCTGACTTTTGAGAATCTTTGTTCACAAGTGAACTGTAAATACACATATGTATGTGTATGTGTATCTGTATCTATATAGATCTATATATATAGATCTATATCTATATATCTGTGTGTGCATGATTTAAGACAGCGCTACCAATTATATTCAGTAGCATGTAATTTTTAAAAAACACTATTTGTAGAAACACTGCCTCTGACCTAAAATGCTTTGGCCTTAGAAGAGTCACACAGAAACGCATTGCTCGGGAAGAGCAGGCTGCGGGGGCTGAGGACTGGGGGTGTTGTCTTTGGGTCTATCTAAGTGATGTACGGGCAGTGCTGATTAGAGGACCCTGAGTAAACTCTTGTATCAGGTGCTAAGTGTGGGAAGTTAAGAGCCACAACTAAGTCTCAACTTAATGAAAAAAGAATACATCAAAACTCCCCCCATCCCACCCCCAGAACCTGCAACTCACCTATTCTTCTCCATTTCATTGTGAGTCGATCTGAAAGAGGGAACAATAAAAGTAAGATTATTCTTGTCTTAAAGGACTACTCCAACACCAACACAATTATTTTAACTGCTTTCTCTCCCAAGTTGGTAGGAGAGAAGACAGAGAAAGGGCGCTACTAAAGAAATTAGTCCCTTTGGGGAACTAGATAAATGTAAAGATCTAAAACAGAGTTCAAGGAGAAGTGACAAACTAAGAGGCATGCATTCCCTAGTGGAAAAGTAGTCCATTTTAAGAAAGGAAATAAGAGGGTTCTATTTACACAAAGAGGAGAACAGCCGCACACTGCTATGTGAATTTGGGCTGTATAACACCGCAAAGCTCTCTTCAGGCCGAGCGTGCAGCAGTGGAGATGGGGCACCCCACCCCTGCCCTGCAGCCTCAAGGTGTGCTGTACACCAAAATTGTATGCTAAGTTGTTTGGCTATAGGATACAGTTTAAAATGGATAAAAATAACTCTTCTTCGCTCAATCTTTCTATTTCCTGAAGTTATTTTATCATGTACAACCTCCTGAAAGATGCTACTGTTGAAGAGCTACCAAATTATTTCAGGAAGAGGCTTCCAAGACTCAGCTCAACAGAAAGACGATAGGCTAGTTAAGGCAGCACTTCGGGTGGAATCTCAAGTCCAGCTTTGCCACCGACTGGTACTGTGAAAGAAATAAAATTCCTTACCATCCTGTCCTCGGTTAACCCCTCTGTAAAATGGAAATAAAAATGATTGCCAGTTGTCTACTGAACAAGCGTGGATCAATGAGGTAGCAACTGTAAAAGTGGTTAGAGTCTTGGATGAAAGTGGAGGTGTATGTGAAATCATACTCTTAGTGTGTTTATAGCTGACCCTGAATATAAGGTCTGGTCTAAGGATTTATGGACAGGTTTCCACAGAAGTCATAAGAAATCAGTCAATGTGGCTATTGTCCTTCTCATACAACTCATGCCTAACTAGTTATAAATAAACTTGAGGAACGTCCCAGCATTATAAAGGAGCTGAATCTTGACTTTACTTATGGAAATTCTC
The DNA here is from genome assembly GCF_964270905.1 of Leucopleurus acutus. Lineage (NCBI taxonomy): Eukaryota > Metazoa > Chordata > Mammalia > Artiodactyla > Delphinidae > Leucopleurus > Leucopleurus acutus. The sequence continues at coordinate 87,438,926 of NC_139154.1, read as the reverse complement.
TGGACCCTAATCAGTTCAGGAGAGATGACACCCTGGCTCAGGTCGAGAATTCTGTGGGGCCATAACTGGAACCTTACTGGGCCTAGGAGATAAATTCTCACAGTAATCATGGAGGAACACTACCTCTGTGAACGCTCAGCCACTCATTTACATCAAGAGGCACCACCACCAAGTTCATTCACACCAGAGACTGGGGGTGGGGTGTGTGCGGGGTAGTCTTGAATGGGAAATTTCCAACCCAGCACTAAACTTCTCTTCCACAAGGCTTCTGGGATGCCAATTTTTATTCATGAGGAAAAACAAATAATAAGATAATGACAGTAGTTTCAATTTTAGAATATTTGTTTTCTAGATAAAGGACATGGGAACCTTAAAACTGGTTGACTTAAAAGCTTTAAATTGATTCACTTGGTTATCCTTCAGTGTTCTTCAGTTATATTTTTCTGATGGTATACTTCCTGCAATGGCCATCAGGATATCACAGTTAACAAGAGTCTGGCCTGCAACTGCAAACGTTTGGCTTTAAAGCACGTGGCATTCTGGTTTTAACAGGGAATAACAAGTTCAAAGCCTGACAGAGTTTTTAAATGGATGAAAGTGTATGATGAAAGCTGGTCAAGATTTCCCTGTTTAACTGTAGACAAGGACCATTCTGGGAAGGTGGTGGAGGAGAGAAGGGTGGATATTTGAAAAGAGCATGGTCTCTGATTATAGAAAAATCGTAGCACACAGGGCACCCTTACCCAAAATTTCTGGATTCTTTGAAGATACATATAAAAAAATTCAGAATCCCTAAGATAATCTTTTAAACAAATTCCATAAGCAGCATAACTCCTTCCGAACTTTGAACAGAGCTTTGGAAACTATAGATCTTATCTGATTACTTAAGAGTGCTGAACATATGGTGATTTCTACAAGCGGACTTATACCTAATGGCTAGGGCATTACTGAAGTACATTTGGTTTAGTGAAACTGAATTTTTCTTTAATAAAAAGCAGGCCGTTCAAAAAATGACCAGTTAAGAGACTGCCCGCCAACTCTGTTGATGGGAAAACATTTATATTTTAAATTAAAGCATTATAAGAATATACAGATACTTTGTGTCAAAATCATCTTCCTTGTGTCAAAATCATTTTCCATGTAATTACTGAAAAGATTTGATAACTCTGAAATCACTGATAAAGGTCAAATGTCACCATTTAAAAATATATTCTAACAAAAAGATAACTAAGCCAAACCAGTCCTTGGTTTAAAAAAGACTCACCCTGTCAAGTCAGCTATACGGCCACTGTCTCATAAAAGAACTGGGAGGCAAGTGCTGAACTTCCTCTTTCACATTACTGCCAATGCCTGCTTTACCAATTTAACAAAACATACTTTTAAAAACTCTGGATTTCAATTCTAAATATTTAGTAACTGATTTCAAAAATCAGTAGGAAAGAAAAAAAAAAAAAAGATTCCATCTCCCTGCAGTTCTCTGGATGATTCCAAGACAATCAATATTCACAATTTCATTTGTTTTTGTTCTTTAAACAAGCAACTAGAGAAACTTAAGATCTGCATTTTCATTTCCCAAGAAGTTTTGATATGTAGCTAAATCTTATTTTTTATTGTCCAAGGAAAAGTACACCCCCCAGACACTACAAGCAAAGAGCCCAGCATTTCAACCTGAATTAACAAGAATAAACTGTTACCAATGGTTATGTAAACCAGCAGTAATCTTTCTATAGCCCTTACCTCAGTTCAAAATCCTGACCATATATGGCCTTGGATATAAGTCTAATTCAAATCAAGGGGTCAAACTGCATTCTCTGGGGAGATGTCTCACTGCTCAGGTAAGGGTCATTCTGAACAGGTCATAAAGGAAGTGAGTACATTTAAACAAAACAACCTGCTCTTGCTTCATATGTTTGCTTGGTGCCATCTTCAGGTTTAATCATGGTCTCTCAGAAATCCTTGCACCACTTAAGTTATTGCACAAATTCATTATTAGTCAAGAGTATGGACAACGGTGATAGCCTCCGGTCTCTAACCATGGAAAGCAAACCAAACCCATTGACAGAAATAACAGAGTTTTTCCCCAAATCCAGAGTTGCAGCCATTTCCCCAGAAATAAAGCTGGATATTAAAGAGAAGAGAAAGAAGCTATTTCCTGAATTGAAATTCTCAACTATCATTATTTTTCTTTCCTAATCAACTTTGGGGCCAAGCTACTTCTCTTCAACAACATCCCCTTCTTTTCCTCACCACTGAACATCCCCTCAACAACTTTCCCGTGAAACTTAGAAAAAAACGAAACTCAGAAAAAAACAGAGTGCTAAGGATTAAGCTTAGAAAAAAACAGAGTGAAAACTTTGAAAAAAATAGAGTGAAACTTAGAAAAAAACAGAATGCTAAGGATTAAGCCTTGACTATTAATGTGAGCAATTCCTCTCAAATCATGAGTGGACAAGGATAAAAGTAACAAATGAGCTACACTTATCCAGAAACATAAACCAAAAGGCTTCAACGTTCTTCCAAAAAAGTTTTTAAAAATACTGTAACAAAAAGCAACACATAAATTGTTGTATACCATTGCATAATACAAGTCAGCATTAACCTTCTTCTTAAAGGTTGTCAGTACTCATGCACAGTTTTACTTGTTACCACCTTCAGATAATGTTAAAGGTGGGAGGGAAATTTACAAATTTCAAGAACTACCAGGTAACTAATTAACAGATCCATCCTTCATGTGCCTTCCTATTCAAGAGCGCGGCACATATGTGCTGTTCACTCATATCCTGTGGTTCTTCCAGTGCTAAGGACAATGGGGTGAATCAAGGACAGAAGAGGCAGCAAGGACAAGGGAGTTTAAGGTTTAAGAGGGAAACCTCTGGCTTTTAGTAGTCTGTATTATGCCACAGAGGCTAACCAAATACAGTTACTCGCAGGGAATTTTCATGAGAATGGGAGACAGATAAGGATTCTAAATCAGTGTTGAAAATGTCAATGTTTTTAATTTACTGGAATAAAAGGTATAATTGAATGAGTCTAATAAAAGCAGATTTCCTAGCTAACATATATTAAGGGCAAAGAGGGGGAAAAAAGGGTGCAATAGCATTAGTGGAGTACTCAACATGTACCAAGAAGTACATTCAGGGTTTTAGTATGTGATTTCATTGACCATTAACCAGTATTTACTTCCCAGTGAAATTTACAAATTTCAAGAACTACAAGGCTAACATAAAAGGGTTGTGGCATATTAATATTTTAATATTATATGTTCCTGCATCACCAAAAAGGCAGGTTTTAGCCTCAGTCGTTCCTCTTTGCCGTTATAAATAGAGTGACAAATTAGATTATCAGACACATAACTGTATTTAATTTACATGTCAAATATGAAATCCTATCACCTATGCCAAGTCAAATACTTTAACACGTCTATAAAATCTTTACTATGAAAAGTAAAAAGTGGATAATGTCCAGTATTTTCAATTATAGAAAACTTGCCCTGAATCTGCAACTTCTGAAGGCAAAATATTGTCACTGTTGCTAATCTCACTTGAAGTTTCCACAGATTTTTGCTCCAAAAGGGAAGAAAAGCAAAATTAAGTTTTAAAAAAAGTTCATAAAGAAATAGAAAACATTTCCATTTCTCTCTTCTTTTCAGTCCCCTCAACCCAAATAGAAGGGCTTCCTCCAACGCCTTAAGACCATGTGTACATTACTGAATCATGATCGCCACTTCATTTACATGATTATAACCCTGTTATAATCACAACAGGCAACGTCCATTCTGCAGTTTGTATCATCTACAGTATAACCTAAAAGAGAAAGGGAAATATTTACCAAATTACCTGCTACTGCTGTTATTCTTCTTGGATTTGCTCCTCCGTTTTAAGGCATCTCTGTCCTTGTTATTGTATGGTAACATGGAGGCATAACCATGTTCAGCTTCTAGAAAACCGGAGGATCCAGTTAATGAATGAGCCCCGAACATTCAACACTCTCTCCCCTCCACAGTATTTCCCTTTTAAGATTGATTTATTTTTCATTAAAAGAAGATTGTGGAAATAATTAAACGGAGCAAGGTGGAATTCTTAGAACAATGATTGGTTTTTTTTTTAATTGAGTGAATATCCTCAGTGAGGAGCAGGTGTAAGGAGCATTCCAGCTGCTCATTGTTGAGAAAGACAGCAAGTCTCCTGGAGCCTGGGTTTCCCACTGGCAACGTCCAGCAGGTTGGTGTGTATTAAGTGGGACCAGCCTCAGGCGAAGGTGCGGGGCAAACACCGGGAGCCAGAGCCCGGGAGGGACGGTGTGGGGCAGGGGAAGCGCTGCTCCTCCGTCTGCGAGACCCGGCGCCAGGCCCACTTGGGGGCCGGCCGGGACGAGCCCCAGTGAGGTAAACCAAGGGCCTGGCTGAGGGGGCCCCGGGCCCCCCACTCGCGACGGGGTGCGGAGCGGGCGGCGCTCCGGACCCCGGGGCAGCGGTCCCTTTTCCACCCCCATTCATTGCCTTTGGGGCAGCGACGGCCTCCCTTCGGACCGCGCGTGGGGAGAGCTGGAGGGGTTGGGAGCGCTCGAGGTCGCGCTCTCAGCTCCTCCAACTACCCCCGGAGCAGCTGGGCACCCGGACCTGCGGCTGGGCCCCTCAGAGCCCCCAGTCCCCGCTCGGGCCAGACTCCTCCCGTCCCCGTGCACCTCTCTCTCGCCGCTCCAGGTAGTCGGCCGCCTCCAGCAGCATCTGGATGTTCATCCGAACCGCCGCCGCCATTCTGCACCGGGGTCCGGAGCCACTGGACCAACCCCCACTGCCCACGGACTCGCCGCCGCTGCCGCCGGACACCCACACCCCGCTGTGGACCCCGCAGAGCAGGGCCGAGAGAAGCTCTCTGGCGACCACGCTCGCCGGAAGGGGGAGGGGACCGGTGAGCCGAGCACCACCGACACCGTGACAGAACCCAAAGAAGAGCAGCAGCCGCCACCGCCGCGGAGTGTTTATCCCCGACTCACCGTCCCCCCGCCCCCAGCCCCTTCTCTTGACAGGCCCGCTTCGGCTGCGTTCCTCATTGGGCACCCCAAAGACTGCCCCGCCTCTGGCGCTGTCCGATTGGGGGAAGGCATTACAGCCCCGCCCCCCAGGGTCCGCTCCTCTCGCTGGTTGGTCACGCTTGATAAGGCCCGGGCTCCACCCTCTCTTTCCAATTGGTGATAGGATTCGCAACTCCGCCTCGTGCTCCTTCCCTGTTTTCCATTGGTTCTATACCGACAACCGGGCCCCCTTTTGCTTTGTTAGTATTGGCCAAGAGCTACAGAAAGCAAGCCACTCTGCCTGTCTCCCATTGGTGGAACCTTCCTACACCGCCCAGCTACGATGACGTCACCTTTCCCCAGGCCAGCGAGCCCTGAATGGCTGGTGGTCAGCGGCTCGGCTACTCCTCGCGGGATCTGGCATGGGCCGTCAGGGCTGACCCGGGCGCCGACCGGCGCTGATTCACCGGCTGCCGCCGGGCTCGGCTCCACCCGACCCCACCTCGGACCTGTTGCCGGGACCTGTCTCTGGGGAAAAGTTCCGGGGACCTGCTGGGCGTCCCTCGAGTGGAAGCTGGCACCGCGCGTCACCTGGGCGCTCTGCCCCGCTCGGGTTCGGGGCTGGATCCCTGGGCCTGCTGGCCGAGACCCGGAGGTTACAGGCTTCCCGAGGTCGAGGGCCCAGCCGCGAAATCTCTCCGAAGGGAGAGCGGCAGACAGCCCGACGGTAGGGCGGTGGGGCTGGGGCTCCGCCGAGCGCCACGTGGCTGAGGGGCTCGGGGGAAAAGCCTGTCTCCTGTCCAGTGTTCGCCGCCCAGCGTTTTTTTCCTCTCCTCAGAAAGCGCTGGAGTAGCGAGGCTGTATACAGAGCTGAGCTCTCCAAAGGCACTAGGCACAACCCCCGCCTCAAGTGCTGGCTAATTACTCCCTCACGCGACTGGGTTTTAAAAGCTCAGAAACTTCCTGTACCTACAGATTGGCGTTGAATTCTGAGATTCTTTGACATAAATCTCTTTCGGGGTCTTTCCTTCCCTTTTAATTCTAGAGGAGAACACTCAAAAAGAATCCTTCCTTTTCAAGACGGCTATGAATGGTGTTTGTGTGGTACCAATATAAATGTACATAGAACTAAAAACTTTATTTAGGAATTGTTCCCTAAGCTATCTCAAGACCCAAGTTACTCTGTTAATATACTGACATCTTCATTTTAACAAACGGAAATAAAACTCTTCGTAAATTGAGAGTCCTGAATATAGAAATGAGTAAAGCATGAACATATTTAACAAAGCTTTTTAGAAAAGTTTATTGTTGCCAATATGTGAAAACAATAGCCTGTCAGGTAACTTACCTACATTATTGCTAATCCTCAATATAACCCCATTAGATAGGTTAATTATCTACATTTTGCACATGAGGTAACTGATGCCCAAGAAGCTAAATGACTTTCCTAGACATCCATTCAGCCAGAAATGGAAACTGAACCTAGATCTGTTTCACTCAGAGCCCATGGTGTCAATGCTCCAGTTGGTAGCTGTTCTAAAAACAAGACAACTAAGAGACGGATTTCTATATGAGTCACAAACAATGACACTCAAACACTGGGGAAAAACAAAGAAACACATTACGATGGTAAGTTTTTAAATGTGTCCTTTTTAATGGCTGACAAATCCATTAAAATTAAATAAACTCAACAGAATTAATACGCAGTAAACCAGGCCTGACATACAGAACACATATTTTCTGGTTTTAATGGTTAATTGGACCTAAAAGGTGATTCTTTATGAAAACTAATAAATATTCACTTTTACCACTGAAGATAAAGGTTTTCAAGAAAGCACAAAAAAGCTAGAAGAATGGGGATATAAGTTTTAAAGAGTATGTTTTAACTGCAAGTTATCTGTAAAACAAATTTGAAAATCATAGAGAAATGAATACAATTCTAAAGTGCCCAAACTGACAGTAAAAACACTTTGATTTCATTACCTTAATTTTGGATTTTGTATACTTCTATATTTTCTCTTTGATTTTATTATGAACACTCAGAATCTCTTTACTCTTTCCCTTACCCTCAACTCTTTTTTTAAAACCCAGTCTTATTTCAAAGTCATGATCCTTCCCCTAGAATTGCCCTGACTGAAAATCACACTTATACAAAATTAAAAAAGGAAAAAAGTTTGAAATCTGAGATATGGCAAGGAACCATTTAAACACCAACAGGTCTATCTTAAACTCCAAACAAAAATACTAAGTTATATAACAATCAGAGAATTAGACTAAGGAATGGACCCCTTTCTGTTCCTTGGCAGTGGTGGAAGACAAGATCAGTAAGCCAGCAATACCAACCAGGAATTAGCATCATAAAGAACTCCAAAGGGCATTTGGTGCCATCTACTGGACATCAAGCAGTAAGTATAAAACAAAGGGTTTTTTCTTGTTTTTCTGGAAATTATTTTACACAAATACATTACAATGACCAGTTAAATAAGACAATCTGAAAGTACAGATTTTGAAAAAAGAAATGAAATCCTAAAACAAAGTAGAAGTGGTGACTCCCAGCATCTAGCACTTCAAAGGCATTACATAAACACTGACAGATAGGCACAACCCCCAAAATAAGAATTCGAAATTCCAGAATGTTTGAACCTGAATTTTATGACCAGAATTTTAAATAAAAAGCTATCTGTAATAAGATAAACGTAGGCTGACAATGGTTTATATCTTTGATCAGGCATCAAGCTAAACTAATAGAACTGGGGAGTAAAAGAAAATATTGAAAATGGGAACCACAAAAGATTATACTTGTCAGATAATCTTTACTACATATTTTAGAAAGCCCCAGTTTCCTTCCTCTGAGGGGTTTATACTCCAGGTGGGTATACGACAGTATGTAAATGCCGGTGCTGAGGGGAAGGTTCATTAAATGCAACAGGAGCTCTGCCAGAGAGGTGCTTTTCAGTGAGTACCTCAGAGTGGCAGGGAAGACAACTGTTGATATTATATAACTGTCTAAAAAGTTCCAAAACTGCTGAATTAAAAAACACTATTTATAACTGAGTTTGACATAGTTAACCACTATGACATTAAAATGAATTCTGTTTTATAAGTTTTTGAGGAATTGATTTTATTCTTCTAAGTATAAAAATCAGAACTGTAATTTTCTGCTTTAATATCAGTCCCTTTCTTTGTGGCTACTTTGGACACTCAAATATCATGATACCCAATATCAGAAAATTAAAATTTAAAAACCTTTTAAAACACTGCTTTGCAAAAGTTAGTTATTCCACAAATATTTGCTTCTTTAAAAATAGAGCAATGGCTAGACAGGGGTACATACATTACACTGAACACTATGTAGCAGTTAAAAAAAAAAGGTAGAGGTACATACGTTGGCATGGAAACATCCCCAAGGCAGTGCTGAGTAAATAAGTTATAAAATGATCCCTAAAGCATATTATTTGTGTTAAAAAGAAAAAAAAAGAAGGCCAAACTGTGTATTTTCCTCATTTCCAACACTAACTCTGTTACATACATACATGCATAAGATCTGGAAGTAAACACCAAAGGATTCACAGTGAACCAGGGCTGTGCAAAACAGATTTAGCTGTCATAATGTTTTAAAATTTTTATAGGAAAAATGTATTCATTTATGAGTTGGGGAACTAAAGGTTAACTTAGAAACCAAGGGAAGTGGAGTGAAGTAAGTCAGACAGAGAAAGACAAATATCATATGGTATCGCTTATATGTGGAATCAAATGAACCTATTTATAAAACAGAAATAGAGTCACAGATGTAGAAAACACACTTACGGTTACCAAGGGGGAGAGGGGGGAGGGATAAACTGGGAGATTGGGATTGACATATACATACTACTATATATAAAACAGATAACTAATAAGAACCTACTATATAGCCCAGGGAACTCTACTCAGTACTCTGTAATGACCTATATGGGAATAGAATCTAAAAGAGTGGATATTTGTATATGTATAACTGATTCACTTTGCTGTATCAGTACAGCAGAAACTAACACAACATTGTAAATCAACTATACTCCAATAAAAATTAATTTAAAAAAAACACCAAGGGAAGTGGTTAAGTGAAAAAAGTTTACTGAACTATATTCATGAATTCAACAGATATTTATTGAGTGCTTTGCTGTGTGCCAGGCACTGTGTGGTGCCGGGGCTACAGCAGCAAACAAGACAGAAGCGCTACTCCTGAAAGTTCAAAGTCTAGTGGAAGAACCAGACAGTAACAGGTGAATATAGAGTGTGTCAGGCCGTGATAAGCTATAAGGAAAAGGAAACTTTGCAGAGCATGTGGAGAAACTGGAACCCTCATACATTGCTGGTGGGAATGTAAAATAATGCCGTTGCTTTGGAAAACAGTTTTGACAGTGCCTCAAAAAGTTAAACATAGAGTTACTGTATGACCCAGTAGTGCCTCTCCTAGTTATATACCCAAGAGAGTTGAAAACATATGTTCATACAAAAACTTGTATATGAATGTTCATAGTGGCACTATTCGTAATAGCCAAGAAGTGGAACAACCCAAATGCCCATCAACTGATGACTTATAAATAAAAATGTGGGGACTTCCCTGTGGCGCAGTGGTTAAGAATCCGCCTGCCAATGTAGGGGTCACGGGTTCGAGCCCTGGTCCGGGAAGATCCCACATGCCGCGGAGCAACTAAGCCCATGCGCCACAACTACTGAGCCTCCGCTCTAGAGCGCGCGTGCCACAACTACGGAGCCGGTGCACCTAGAGCCCGTGCTCTGCAACAAGAGAAGCTACCGCAATGAGAAGCCGGTGTACCACAACAAAGAGTAGCACCCGCTCTCCACAACTAGAGAAAGCCTGCACGCAGCAATGAAGACCCAACGCAGCCAAAATAAATAAAATAATTTTTTAAAAAAATATGGTATATCCCCAGAACAGAATATTATAAGCCATAAAAAGGGATGAAGTACTGATATGTGCTACAACATAAATGAACCTTGAAAACATTATGCTATGTAAAAGCAGCACAAGAGGTGCCAGACACACAAGGTCACGTATTTTGTGATTCCATCCATTTGAAATATCCATTTAAATGAAAACGTCCAGAATAGGCACACCTTTAGAGACAGAAAGTACATTTCGCGGTTTCTGGGGTGGAGGGTAGAGGTGGATAGGGAGGGATGAGGAGTGACTTTAATGAGTATGGGGTTTCTTTTTAGGATGATAAAAATATTTTAGAATTAGATAGTGGTAATAAATACTTAACTCTGTAAATATACTAAAACCACTGAAATGGTGTACTTTATTTATTTATTTTTGGCTGTGCCACACGCTGCTTGCAGGATCTTAGTTCCCTGATCAGGGATTGAACCCATGGCCCCTGCAGTGGAAGCACAGAGTCCTAATCACTGGACCGCCAGGGAATTCCCTGAAATGATATACTTTTAAAGGGTGAATTTTATCTCAATTTTTAAACCGCTAAATAAAAAGAGTAAAACAGGGTAAAGGGATAGAGAGGGAAGGGGAAGCTACTATTTTGGACAAGGTGGTTAGGAATGAACTTATTTTGAGCAGTGACCTGAACAACATAACCACGTAAATCTACTAACCATGTAAATCTGAGAGGTGGGGGAGGGGGAGGAGGAACATTCTGGGAAGAAAAGCAAGTTGGAAGACTCTTCAGGTAGATGCATACCTGTTCTCAAGGAACAGCAAGGAGGCTAGCAGCGTGGCTGAGTGCAATAGCAAGGGTGAGGCTGCAGGAAGCCAGGTTCCAAACTATACAGACGTGTAGAGCACAGTAAGGATTGGTCTTCACTCTAAATGATAGAAAACCACCAGAGCCAGAAGCAATGTGACCAGATGTACATTTTAAAAGGTTCACTCTGCTGCTAGGTGGAGAATAAACTGAGGCTGAAGAGGGAAGGAAACCTATTAGGGGGTTACTGTAGTAGTCCAGGCAAGAGAGATGGCTTCTGTTAGTACAGATGGTGAATAGTAGTCAGATTCAGTGTACATCAAATCACAACATACACTTTCAGTATCTTAAAATTGTGTGTCAATTATATCACAGTAAATCTGGGGAAAACAGTGGTTGGATTCAAAATACACTCTGATGTTAGAGCCAAAAGGATTTCTAATGAATCAGATGCGGGGCACAGGAGAAAGAGCGGAGTCAAGGATGACCCCCTAAGGATTTTGCTCTGAGCAAAGGTGTAAATGGAGAGGCCACTTGCTGAGATGGGGAAGCCTCAGAGAAGAAGACTGGGCAGGGAAATGAGAATTCAATTCATCTTAAATTTGAGCTGCCTAATAATCCAAGTGCATATACAAGCCTGGAATTCAGTAAAATGGTCAGGCTAGAAATATAAATTTGAGAGCCATGGCAGAAGACGTTTGAAGCTATGTGGATGGACGACTCACCAGAGGGAGATTGGAGAGTCCATGGATTGGGCCCTAGAACACTCTTAGCATTTAGATACTTAGAAGATTTGGCAAAACTTATGTCTTCTGAGAGGCAGTAGCCTGTTAGAGGAAGACAAGGATGCTCCATTTTTCTTATTCTTACAGAATCAGATGATCTGATGGATAAAAGTTCCTTCAAACCAAGACTTCTATTAAGATCAGAGGTGTCTTATCTCTGGATCTTTAAAGATTTCCTCCTGTTCCATTTCTTTGGTGTTAGCTTACGGAGAGTGAACCTATTGACCTACCGGGTATTCTCAGATTATTTCTTTACAAAGTATGCTGCCTTAAGGATCTCAAGTCAAATCTCTACTAAAACCACACTAACATGACAACCCAAAAACCTATCATCTGATTTTGGGCATATTATTTCATCCCAGAAGTTTTAGCTTCCCAATAAGACAACAATTGGGTCTCATTTCTTTAGATGTGCAAAAATGTGGTCAGGAAGTCCTTGTCATAGATAATTTACAGATAGACAGTATTTTGGAGGGTGGGGGTATGAGAATCTATTTAGCTTACCTGGCAAAAAGTCTAAGCAGAATAATCCACCTGCTCGGGGTAGTGACACTTGTGCAATGGGTACTACAAGTTGTGCAGCTGATGCAGCACATTTAAATATTTAAGTAATGAAGCCAGTAGGTAGTGTAAACATTAATCATTTCTGCCTCTAGGTCTGAATAGCCTCAGGTTTCTCATCTGGGAATGGAGATAATAGTACCTGCTCTATCTGATAAGGATTAAATGAACCAAGGTGCTCTGTACACTGTATTATGCAATGCAGTCATACTACTATTATTTTCTTTACAGGGAACTCATTTGCCAGGAAAGCTTTTAGAGACCTACAATAGGTGGTCAAATTTCAGATGCAGTATGGATTTAAAATCCAGCTAGACACTTGTAAAATCATGGACATATAAGAATAGTAATTACATCATTAAAAAAAAATAAATTTATTTATTTGTTTATTTTTGTCTGCATAGGGTCTTTGTTGCGGTGCGCGGGCTTCTCATTGTGGTGGCTTCTCTTGGCGTGGAGCACAGGCTCTAGGCACACAGGTTTCAGTAGTTGTGGCATGCGGGCTCAGTAGTTGTGGCTCATGGGCTCTAGAGTGCAGGCACAGTAGTTGTGGTGCACGGGCTTAGTTGCTCTGCGGCATGTGGGATCCTCCAGGACCAGGGCTCAAACCCGTGTCCCCTGCACTAGCAGGCAGATTCTTAACCACTGTGCCACCAGGGAAGTCCCCACATTATTTTTTTTTAATACCAAAAGATAAGAAACAACTTGAATGTCCAATTATAGTCCATCCTACAACGAACTATAATTGCTGCCCTTAAAAAATAAGGGGCAATATAAGAAACAATCTTAAGATGTAGTAGTAAATGAAAAAACAACAGGTGCAAAATAGTGTGTAGAGTTTGCTCAAATTTGAGTAATAATATACATATATATTATATGCTTGTGTATACATGGAATATCTCTGAAAGGATACACAATTACCTCATCACTATATACCCTTTGTGCTGTCTAAATTGTGTTCCATGTGTTTATATTACTTACTCAAAAAAATACAACACAAAATTTAAAATCTAGCCACAAAGCCTCAAATATCACTGAGATAGAAACAGAATAGGTAATAGTCATTATCTTCAATATAAAAAGAGCTTCCTTCAAATAAGAAAAAGAAAAGCTTGTCAAAAGACAAATGGACCCAAGGTCTGGAATTAGTATTAAACAAAAGAAATATACATGGCTAACACATTCTTAAAATGTTCACCTTCCTCAGAAATTAAACAAAACTAAATGCCATTATTTTAACCTTCAGAGTGGAAACTTAAGAAAAAACTACATTCAATACTGGTACATGTATATGAAATGGAAATGCTCATACTTCACTGGTGAGGGCCGCGGTGCAACTAAGCCTGCATGCCACAACTACAGAGCCCACATGCTCTGGAGCCGGTGAGCCACAACTAGAGAGAAGCCCATGCGCCACAACTAGAGAGAAGCCCACGCACCACAACTAGAGACCAGCCTGTGCACTGCAACGAAAGATCCTGCGTGCCACAACTAAGACCAGATGCAGCCAAAAAATAAAAATAAATATTAAAAAAAAGCCATAAAACATGCACACAAAGGGTAAAACATGCACCCTTTATCTCACCCAGCAATGCCACCTCCAAGAATGAAACATGAGGAAATAAGGCAACAAGTACAAAAAGATATGTGTAACAGGGATACTACTCACAGGTGTTGTGTTTTGGTTTGGTTTGGTTTTTTTTTTTGCCACACTGCATGGCATGGGCATGTGGGATCTTAGTTCCCCGACTAGGGATGCAACCTGTGCCTCCTGCATTAGAAGGCAGGGTCTTAACCACTGGACTGCTGGGGATGTCCTGGTGTTGTATTTTGGTTTTTTTTTTAACCCCTAAATAATCTACTCACAGCTTTAATTCTAATAGCAAATCATGGGAGGGAAGGCAATGTTCACCAATAAAGGATTAATTAATAAATTATGGTATCACTATAACCAACTAGCTATTAAAAGGTAAGTTTTCAAAGAATTTATACGAGCATTTAAAAAAATGTTCACAGTATGGGCTTCCCTGGTGGCGCAGTGGTTAAGAACCCACCTGCCAATGCAGGGGACACGGGTTTGAGCCCTGGTCTGGGAAGATCCCACATGCCGCGGAGCAGCTAAGCCCGTGCACCACAACTACTGAGCCTGCGCTCTAGAGCCCACAAGCCACGACTACTGAAGCCTGCGCGCCTAGAGCCCATGCTCTGCAACAAGAGAAGCCACCGCAATAAGAAGCCCGCGCGCTGCAACAGAGAGTAGCCCCAGCTCGCCGCAACTGGAGATAGCCCAAGTGCAGCAACAAAAACCCAATGCAGCCAAAAAAAAAAGTTCACAGTACACGGGAGTATAAAGATTAGTAAAAGAGAGCGGCATAAACATTCTGATCTCTTTGGGTAGGGGCAAGAAATACATACCCATAGGAGCCTGGAAACACATATACCAAAATATTAATATTCTGGTGGTAGATTATTGGCTGATTTTTGGCTTTTTCCCCCTACTTTCTGATTTCTTCCAAGTTTTTTTTTTTTAATTTTTAAAATAATAAGCATGTATTACTTTTCTATTGGGAAAAAATGGTATTTGGGGGGCAAAAAACACAGAAGATACAAAAATCCAGTTATCCTTTTTCATTCTTCTAATTTTTAAACTATAAAGAATCATGATATCTAAATCTATGTACGAAAAAAGAAAACGTGTAGGGAGATTCTTTTACCTAGTAATAAAAGTATCAAATACAAAAGGGTAAAAATATTGCTTTATTTGAGAAACTTACTTCCAAATTACTCTTATGTGTTTTAAAAAGTCATAAAGAGCATCCAAGAAGAAGACATATACAGTTTCCATAGGAATAAGGAAAAAAAAATGGGGTTGATGATTGCCCCAAATGAAATTTCCTAAAGGAAAAAAATGTAATATTTAACCTTTTTTTGAGGCAGGGTAAGTGAACTACACACATCATAAATAAACTTTTCTTACTTTACAAGGAGGAGGGACTGTGATCCTGTTTTTGATGCATATTAAATACAAAATACAAAATCCACTGTTCTCATCAAGATGAGGGGAAAAAAATCATTCTTCAATATTTCAATTCTCATGCAATGAAATCCAAAGGTCTGTTGAATCCACCCTTTCGATTCATGTACTGCCTATGATGAGAAAATTTATTGTCATTAAAAAAATTCTGGATTCGTCTTATAAAAGAACTAATCACTTGCTTCAGAAATTAAACCTATAAACCATTTTTAAAATGGCAGAGTCTAGGGCAAGAAGTATTCAAAGTTAAAATCCAAATAGAGGTACGGAAATATACTTTCAATATTATTTGGGAAGATTCTACAGACTTTAAAAAAATCAACTGCAAATCCATATTTATTTTAGGTAACACTAAACACCTAGCTAGTTTAAGGAAATAGAGAAGAGTTTCAAAATACATACCCATCAAGCAAATCTGATTTCACACTGTACTAGTTCTCCCCATAAGACCTTAATTGAAAGTAATTTTACAATGGACTGTTGATGATTCTGGTACTTTAACTCACAGCAGTCTCAAATCACACTATTCATATTCTAAATTAATTGGAATATTAGTCTTTTATCAGTGATAAATGTAGACAGAAAGGCAATGTTTTAAGATGTCTTGACTTTTCCATTCATTCAGTGAGATTTCAAGTATGGATTGGTTTGTTCTGTGGTATTAATAAAATATACCTATATTTAACAGAAGGATATTTACAGTTGAAATCCTTATACAATCAAGTTAGGTAAATAATTCAAGAGGAATCTATTTTAAAACCTATAATTATAATGAAATTAAAGCCTAAAGACTTAAGACTATGTTATTTTAAAGAAAGAACTACTTAGAGCCCTAAAATATTTAAGGCAACTACCCTTCTTTATAATAGTTACTAGTTCACATGTAAATGGGAAACTATTTTAACATACAAGAATATAAACAAGGAAGATTAAAACAAGGGACAATATGGAAACTATTAAAGTAAGGGACTGTTTGGAAAACTGCTACATTTCCTACAAACATCATTATCCCATAAAAAATTCTTTCCCAAGCATATAATTTATATTAGTTCAAACATAATAATGGCAGCTATGCATACCTATACTTCCTCTTCTGAGACACATTTATGGCATAGGCATTTACAGAGCCATCCACCTTTTTCCCCTGGAGAAAAGCAAGAAACAAAAAACAAAACACACACACAAACGAGCAAACAACACACCAGAGAAAGAACATATTATATGCCTTGATCAAAGAGCTGCATCCCACAGACCCTCTTAAATGGCAAGATTCATTTAAGCATGAGGTAGTCCAATGAGTGAAAGAATTTTCAGATCCTGATGATATCCCATGATCTCCCAAGCGTTATAACTCTCTGTTCACATTTTTTATAGTCACACATAAGCAAATAAACCAATATTCAAACCAACAAACACTCATGGTATATGTATTATATGCAAGACATACAGGGAAATTGGGTAGCAGAGCCTCACCTTTTCTGGTCAAAGAATTCTTCAAAACCAAATACAAGTTATGGATATTTTCTCTAGAAAAATCCATTCACAAAAACTTCACTTATGACCTTAACTGATGGCATTCTCAAATCAGTCACCATTCCTATCTAAATCCCATTTCTTACATAGGCCTTGAAGTTTTGATTTTTAAATCAAGAATCAGAATAACAGATGCTAATGTTGTATCACTTGTATCTCAGACTTTTTTTTTCAGTAATTCCTTTATGGGTCTTTTGATTCAACCTGTTCCCCTTTCTGTTCCTCATGCCTGAATTGTCTTCCTGACCCCCATCCAATCTTCAACCATCTGGTTCTTATGCATCCTTCAAGGCCCAATTCAAATGATCCAGCTGCCAGGAAGCACCCTCTTCTCTAACTCCCACAGAATGTTAACTGTGCTTTCCTCACAATACCCTGCATTTTCTACTCTGCATGATCATGATGTATAACATCATATACATGATGTTATTTCCCATCAGACTGCAAGCTCATATGGAGCTTGATGGAGGGATATGGCTGTGAGTGACCTTTGCAACTGTCACATCCTAGGCTACTGCACTTGCAGGTACTCAGAAAATGACTGTTAAATGTATGAACACTGCCAGTTAATGCCACCATGAGTGCATGTGCAGGAACACACACATAACCTCCCTCCCCTATTATTACACATGGGCGTGTACCCTGTTTAGCATACTTATTAGATATCTGTGTTAGGCCAAAAAAAAGGATTCCTATCCACTGGCATGCACAGGTGAGGTATATATTTGAAGGTGAGCTAAAACAAGTATATTTGGTCTTCCTTTTCTATTCCTGTTTTCACCGCATTTTGGGGGCCGGGGGAATACTGAGTAAATTACTTAAGGTGTATTATTTTAACCTCCCAAGAATAGGAGGTAGGCATGACTTGGAAAAAAAAGTAAATGATGTTAACCTTTTTACTAAGTTCAATTACTAAAGGCTTTCTGATTTTTGAAAACTATTTGCAGAGTTGTATATTATTAGCTCTCCTCTCATTTACATGCTGGAATAGAGAATTATCCATTAATAAGCATAGCCAAACTTTGAAACTTTCTAGAATGCTAAAATGGAAGGGAAAATAAGTGACTACGTTGGCATATGAAGAGGTTCCACCATAGATTAATGATGAAATATCACAAGATACACATTACTGAAAAATACAAATGAGCTGAGAGACTTTGTAACTGATAGTCATGAAGCCAACTGCATATGAATTAAATTAACATCCTTGTAGATGTCATTAAAAAAACAACTGACATCATTTGTTCTTGTGGTACTCCATAATTTTTATGGGATCTATAAATTCTCACTTAATTTCTCCTTTATACACAAACATTTAAAAGACTACATTTAAAAGTAGTGGCTCCATCTTTACATCTGATTCTCAGGAATTTCAAACATAATATCCGGTAACAGTAAAACCAAAAGAGAAAAGAATTCTAATAGTGAAGGTCCTTCACTATTCTAAAAACAATAAAATTTAGTTGTCTCATTTTGGAGATATTTTTATCCATATATTTACCCAATATATGTATTAATAAACCAGTTCACTCATAAAATGTTCTTTTGAATAACAAGTAAGGATTTGGTATATTCAGGAAAAAAACCTGAGACATAAACTGCATTAAATTCTAAAATGGGGTTCACATAACCATTTGTGAGAACAAGAGCGCATTCTTAATTTTCTCACCTCATAACAGTCATGCCTCTGGTACTCCTCTTAGGTCATACACTGTCATTTAAAAAAAATACATGGGAGCCCCACATAATCACATCAGTTAGAAAGAAACTCTTATAGCACCTGAGATTACCCCACTCCGTTCACAACTCAATGGAACACAAGATTAGGGGAAGTGGATTATTTTTGACAACTCTCCTCAAAAATTCCAACTTCAATTTGCAAAATTAAAAGGACTTAAAATTCTATAAAAGAGAGTTTTTAAAATATATTTTCTCTCTCTCCACACACACTCTCCCTGCCTATCCTTACTAGCTTCCTCTCTCTATCCTCCCTTCTCTCTTCATTCAATTTCCTCTCTCCCTCCATCTCCCCTTTGCTGTACTTCCCTATCTCCCTATCTCTCTCCGCCCTCCCTCTCTTCATCTCCTACTCCACAATCCCTCCCGCTTTTGCCTCCCCTACTTCCTTATTCTCTCCAGGATTATGGTCAGGGCTAGAGAGCATTCAAACTCCTGTCAACCCCTCTTCTGAGCTATGAGATATGCATGCAACTACGCAATGCCATCTTTATCTGGCAGTTGCGCTTCGTTCTGTTTCACAGCATTCCCCCTTCCTATAATCCTTTCTTTGGTTAACCCTATCAGCCTGACACTTCAGAGTCATCACTGACTACTCACCTCCATCCCACTACCACTAACTCTGGTTCTGAATGGTTCTCCATATTCCAGCCCCTCTTCTCAGTTCAGGCCTTCATCATCTTTCACTGCACGACGGCAGTTCTCTCAGCCTCCCATTTGTCCTCCATGAAGCCCCAGATCATCATTCTAAAACACACGTATGTTACTCCCTTGCTTAAAAACCACTGCTTCCTCTCATCACCTAAAGAATCAACCCTAAGTTCCTCAGCATGGCTAAGGATATCACAAGCCTTCTGCGATTTGCCTCCCAC
Organism: Leucopleurus acutus; assembly: GCF_964270905.1. Classification (NCBI taxonomy): domain Eukaryota; kingdom Metazoa; phylum Chordata; class Mammalia; order Artiodactyla; family Delphinidae; genus Leucopleurus; species Leucopleurus acutus. The sequence goes on along the minus strand of NC_139154.1, from coordinate 87,419,692 downwards.
CTCTATTTCTAGCCTCATTCATAGCCACCAGCCCACCAACATGCTTTCACTAGTCACTGAATTTGAAATTCCCACAATACTCTATGCTCTTTAATGCCTACATGGCATTGTCATGAGCTTTTCCCCCTGCTTCAAATCATCGTCCTCCTCTTCTTTGTCTGATCACCTCTACTGGCCCTTTAAGATCTAACTCAAATATCCCAGGCAAACACTCCCTGAATTCCAATGGCAGCTCACCACTTCCTTCTCTTTGCTTTCAAATCCCTTCACACAGATAGTTACTGTCTTCTAACAAAAAACTTGTATCAGTGAAAGAAATTACAAGTGATAATAAAAGAATATGGAAAAATGGGACAGATCAGTTCAAATAAGAATACTTAACTGGCTACATGTTTTACTTACTTTTGTGGAGTCAAAGGAGGCAAATCCCATTAACTTCATCATTTCTATTTCTTCCTCTGTTTTGCCCTCCAAGTCTTCCTCTACAAAAATAAGTGACAAAATTTTAAACTCTATCATTCTATACATATAAAAAGAGAGGTGGCTTACCCGCAGAGAATACACTAAACAATTAGCTAAAGACTTGAGTTTAATGATAGAAATTCCTCAATTTGGATAGCATATAACTTAAGGGGCAAGGAAGGATTGCGCTCTCCTTCCTCCATCGTAAGAGACTGCTTAAAAGGACATGCTTGGGGGCTTCCCTGGTGGCACAGGGGATAGGAATCTGCCTGCCAATGCAGGGGACACAGGTTCGATCCCTGGTCCGGGAGGATCCCACATGCCGCGGAGCAACTAAGCCCGTGCACCACAACTACTGAGCCGGCACTCTAGAGCCTACAAGCCACAACTACTGAAGCCCACGTGCCTGGAGCCCGTGCTCCGCAACAAGAGAGGCCACCATAATAAGAAGCCCACGCACTGCAATGAAGGGTGGCCCCCACTTGGCAACGAAGACCCAACGCAGCAAAAAATAAATAAATAAATAAGTGTTTTTAAAATGACATGCTTGGAGCCTTTAGGAAGGACCACCTTTAATATCAGACAGAACACTAGTTTTGATGATACTTCCAAAATATAATATTCTCATGTTTTTAACTGTCCTTGTATCTAGAGCACCAGATAACCAGCAACTAAGGTACAACTAAAACAACATCTCAAAACTACATGCAATGAACACTATTAAAAACTTAATAGTTAAATGTTCAAAAATTATACTTTTATAATTTTATCATAACTGTAGTTATCTAAACATGGCTGTACTTTTCCTACAGTTATTTATCTAATAACATTACCAGTTATCTGACGTTCTTTGCTCTTTGTTTCTTTTGTTTCTTTCTTCTCCTCATCTCTTCTTTCTTTTAGTCGAGAAGGGGAAGGAGATGTGGATCTATGTCGTCTTGGGGATCTAAAATTTAATAAGTAAAAATGTCAGAAACAGAGACATACCTGGCCACTTGTGTTGATGAGCACAGATATACATGAGTGCCTGCAAGGTAAAGGCTGAACAAAAGCCAGGCTCTAGAGCACCAGGAATTTGTTCCCCAAAGCAGAATGAGGGAGAAGGTTCTGCCTAGGCTCTGACTGTTAGCAAAAAATTATTTATTGTTTAATCATCAGTTACACTCAGTATAGCTAGGGCAAAAAAATTTTCTGTAAGGCAGAAAAAAGCAACGAAACAAACGTGTCTGATGCTTATTAAGAATCAGAGTCCAAGGACTTCCCTGGCGGCGCATTGGTTAAGAATCCGCCTGCCAATGCAGGGGACACGGGATCGATCCCTGGGCCAGGAAGATCCCACATGCCATGGAGCAACTAAGCCCGTGCACCACAACTACTGAACCTGTGCTCTAGAGTCCGTGAGCCACAACTACTGACACCTGTGTGCCTAGAGCCGGTGCTCCGCAACAAGAGAAGCCATCACAATAAGAAGCCTGAATGCAGCAACAAAGACCAAACGCGGCCAAAAATAAATATATAAATTTATTAAAAAAAAAAAAAGAATCAGAGTCCACTTCTAAGATTCTTCCAAGATCTCACATTCTGTTTTTTTTTTTGCGGTACACGGGCCTCTCACTGTTGTGGCTTCTCCCGTTGCGGAGCACAGGCTCCGGACGCAGGCTCAGCGGCCATGGCCCACGGGCCCAGCCACTGTGCGGCATGTGGGATCTTCCCGGACCGGGGCACGAATCTGTGTCCCCTGCATCGGCAGGTGGACTCTCAACTACTGCGCCACCAGGGAAGCCCTCACATTCTTGATTATATACTTGAATAAATTATTATCACCAAAAGTAAATAAAAAGCAAGACAAAAATACAAAACACTTATTTCTTACTCTTGCTAAGTGCTTTTCATGTATTATTTCTCATTTACTCCTCACGGCAACTCTACTATGTGGAATGTTATCAACCCCATTTTATCAATGGGATAAAGTTCCCCTCATTTCATGAAATCATAAGTGCCTTTGTAAGTGATAACAACAGAGTCAAGCGCAGCGACTACAAAGCTGTGGTAAAACATCTGGTTATTTTCTGCACTTACCTGGAACGTCTTCTGTGCGGGGATCGAGAGCGGCTTCTTCTCCGGTCTCGCTCTCGGGACCGGGACCTTTCTCGGCGCCTGCGTTCTCTCTCTCGGGAGGTGGACCGGGACCGCCTACGCTCTAATATAAATACAAAATTGTAGAGCCGAAAATTACCTCCAACATCTACTGGATGCTGCGCCGACCAATAGTAATATAATGCGCGCCATTTCTAGATGTCACATTAAAAAAGTAAAAAAGACGCATGAAATTAATTTTAACAGTATAGATTTAACCCAGTATATCCAAACTATTAGCATTTCAACATGTGCTCATTATAAAAAAAAGGACACTTTATTCTTTTTTTTTTCCGCATTAAATCAAAGAAATCCGGTGTGTATTCGACTTCAACAGCAGCTCTCAATTCCGATTGAGAACATGTTAAGTGCTCAATAGCCCTTTGTGGCTCGAGGGCTCATTTAACTTTTAAGATCAACCCTGATTAGCTGAAGGTGATAAAAACTAACGAGGGGGCAGAATCGAGGGACTACCTGACATCTCTCCAAGTCCTGGCTTCTCTACCTCTCACTGCCCACTTCATGGGCCAGAAGACATTACGAGGTGAGCTTACGAGGTGAGCTCCCTGCACGCAAACTCCTAACCATCGATTTCCCTACTATAAACTGGGAAGGAAACCCTGAGCATTTAAGAACCTGGCGGTATCACATGCTGAGTGTTACGCAGTGTGGCATCAATTCTCACTTCAGTTTTTAAAGGTAAGCAATATTACCCCCAATGTCTAATTACGGGAACTCGGACGCAGGAAGGCTGAATGACTTGCAATCGGTCACCCAGAAATGAAGGGAACCGTGGCCTGACTCTACATTCCCCAGCCACAAGTACAACAAAAGTTACTGTATGAGGGTGACAAAGGGTCGGCGAAACCCCAACTTCGGAAAAAAACTGCCTTCAAATCCGAGGGCTGAAACGTGTAGGGCCCAGGTCTTCGTTCCCCATCCACCCCCTCTCTTCTCCTCCTAAGAAAAGATCCCCCCTCTCCGCGGCCCTAGGACTGGGAACAAAATGGGGGACGGGTCTTCGACCGAGCCCCAGACCCTCAGAACTGCTTCTGGACTCACCCCTTCGCGGGGACCGGCTGCGGCTGCGACCCATTCGGAGTCCTCCCCAACCTCACGCCGCCCCGGAAACGACTGTGCAACAACTTCCGGGAGGGCGGGGAACTGAGCTTTCCCTGCAGCCTGGGAAGCGTCGAAACGAGTCGCCAGGGTTCCGGCTTCTAAGGAAGGCGGGCGGTGGTGCGCTTGCGCAGAATGACGCGGCCCAGGCCCGATGCCCCCCTCTTCCGAGCCCGGAGTTTTCGCTGAGAGTAGAGTTATCCTGTCTGCTCTTTCAACCCCCGTTTCGAGGTGGCTTTCCCATCTTCTTTGTCCATGGTGGGCGTTAAAATGTGTTGCCTGATGTTATTATAGAAATGTCTGGAAAAAGCCATATATAAACCACCCTAATACAGTTCTTATTCCTCCCCACCCCCCATTTTTCTTTCCGACTGTCTTGTCCACATGCATAAAATATTTCATACCAAACCAATTGTAAACACAGCATACGCAAATAGTTTTAAGTCCACCCGGGGAAGAACTAGGGTGGGTCAGGAGGCAGAGGGGGAAAGGGGAAATAAAGTATGGTTGAGAGCTTTTATTGAGTTTTGTGGGAGGGAATAGCAGAGGCTGGGAAGCAGGCTAAGTAGGTTTAAGACTGACTAGTTTGAATAATTACAGCGGGCCTTGGGATTTAGGGGCTGTCCAGAGCTGTTGTTACCTGGCCCTGGGGTCATTATGGCAGAGGAAAAATGCCTTGGCTTGTGAGCTCGATAAAGGAGGTGGTTGGAGAGTACGGGCTTTCCCCTGGCTGGTTTGCATATGAAAGGCACACTCAGAAGGGGAGTCTTTTGCTATCTCTAGAAATTAGCTAGCCCTGGGAAGGGCAGTCTCAGCAAGGCCCCAGATGTCAAAACAGCAGAAAATGAAAGAAATAAAGGCATGATTAATACAATTATTCACACAAATGTTTATTGCACACCTATGTGTTTCATTGATTTAATCAATGAAAAAAACAACTCTGCTCTTGAGTAGCTTGCAGTCCAGTGAGGGATACAGTGTCAAGATGCACTGAGAGGAGCAGAACAAGATATTATGAGTGCACATAAAGTGGGTACCTAACTGGTTTGAGGGGAAAGCTTCTCAAGAAAAGTTTCCAGGAGGAAATGATGTCCAAACGAGACCTTAGGGATGAGTAGAAATTAGCCAGGTCAAATGGGGTGATTTCTGTGGTGTGGACAGGTGGAAGAGATTGTCTGGGCAAAGGAGACTGCATATGCCAGGGCAAGAGGCAAGGGAGCAGACAGGCTAAAAGTAGAGAACTAAAGAAGTATGGCAGCCACCTAGGCAGCAAGGAGTGAAATGTACAGACAAGACTAGAAACCTTGTAAGCTATGGTAGAGTTATCCTGAGGCAAAAGCAATAGCCTTTGAAGGGCTTTGAGGACCAGAGGGAATCCCATTTGCGTTTATTCAGAGAACACTTTGGGTAACTGGAGACTTGACTACAGGGGGAGAACACCTAGGGAGGATGGTACAATAATCTAGATTGGAAACTCCAGTGGCCTGTACTAGAGTGTTACCAGTAGGTAAGGTGAAAAGTGGCTGAATTTGAGAAGTAATCGATAAAACTGGAAAAACTTGATTTTTGGAGGCAGAGAATGATAGAATTTTAGATTCAACAATGACATCCAGGTTTCTGGTTTGTGCAACTGGGTAGATGGTAGCATCATTTGCTAAGGTACATAATGTAAGTTTTGGGTAAAGACCATATGTTCAGATCTTGGACATACTAATCCGAGGTGCCATTCTGAACATCCAAAAGGAGATGCCAACTAGATGTGTTATCTGGAGCTTGGAAGAGAGATCTAGGCTGATTTTTTGATTCCAAAAAAAGGAATCATCAGAACATAGATGTTCATTTGAAGCCATGAGAGTGCATGAAACCACCCCGGGGAGGCTGAGAGAAAAGGGCCTGGAGACAGCTAGAGGAAGAACCCCAAAATGAGACTAAGGGGGAGCCAGAGAAAGAGAAGGAAAACCCATTGAGTGTGAGGTCAGAGAAGTTTTAAGAGAAGGCTGCTGTTTTTAAGGAGAACAAAGCGGTTAATTTTAAATATTAAAAGGAATGGGAAAAAAACCCCACATCTAACCTAAAGGATTTAGCAACAAAGTCTTTGCTGACTCAGTTTTAGTGGAGTTGGGTTGTGAATGGCTTTTGCAGTGGAGAGAGAACTTGTATAACCTTTTGTTTCTTTTTTTGGCTGCACCACACGACTTGTGGGACCTTAGCTCTGCCACCAGGGATCGAACCCAGGTCCATGGCAGTGAAAGGCAGTGACCACCAGGGAATTCCCTGCATAAAACCCTCTTGAGACCAGGGACCACCAGGGACTGGACCACCAGGGAATTCCCTGCATAAAACCTGGACCACCAGGGAATTCCCTGCATAAAACCCTCTTGAGATGTTTGGCTTATGCAGGGCAAAATATGGCAGTGGGTGGAGGTAAATGTAGAAGGTTTTTCAAAGATGGGAGAAACTTAAGCATGTTTAAAATATTGGTGTGAGTATAGAGGGAAAAAAAGCAAAGTACAGAAGAGAAAGAAAAAAACCAAAGGAGTAAGTTTCCTAAAGGGACAGCCCTGAGATTAACCATAGGCAGGAAAAGAAGTGGTATGTCTCTAAGTGGCTCCTCCCCCTTTAAGATGTGGGATAGAACTGTATTCTGCTAGGGCTTCCTTATTTACTGATCAAGTTGCCCGCTCTCAGAATGCAGATTATCCAGCACTGTATCTGGAAGAAAAATCCTGTTTTCAATACCTGAGTTTCTCTCATTCTAATGGCCATTTTAATGGGTTTTGAGTGGAGTAGGGCTGGGGTACTGTCAACACTTGTAATCACACTGGCTTATAACTTCCCTCCCCAACCAGACAGCAATTTTTCAGTAAAGGCAAGCTGTAAAGTATGTATGTACTCTACATAAGAATCAACATTAACCATCTGTGATTCCGGCAAATGTACTATTTTTAGCCTTGGTTGAACTTTGTTTTACCTCTTCTAGTCCTATTTTATGTAAAATCACCAGCCTTTACAAAAGTATCCTACTTGATCATTACAAATGGATGCACCTTGTTGAGTCAGTAATTTCCCCCCCTAATTTAGATGCAGTCTGACCACTAGTTAACAGTGATTGATGATGTTTGAGGTTTTTTTGCTTTTGTATCCCTGTACCGTGGACTTTGGGAAGAACTGCAAACTCTGTGGTTGGGATGAAACTGTACAATGACTTTTGTTTTTGAATGTAGTCAAGTGATTTAGGTACACATTGCTTGAAATTATGATTCAACACATCGTTCTAGGTGATTGACAGGTTATCTACCATTTGCACCCCTGGCTCTATTATCCTTTCTATTCTTTACATGGGTTCATCTTTAAGTGAATGTAACTCCTGACATAGTTTCAGCGTTAACAGTCCAATATTCTAGATCACCTTTGTTGGAGAGAACTTTCTGCAATGATGGAAATATTCTATATCTGCACTGTCCAATACAGTAGACACTAGTTACATGTGGTTAACTAAGCACTTACAATGGGTCTAGTGTGATTGAGGAAGTAAATTTTAATAAGTTTTATTTAATTTTAATTAACTTAAATTTAGAAAGCCAAATTGACTCTTGGTAACCCTAATTTTGCATTTGATGTTGAAATCTGCTCATTAATGATGGCAATCAATCCTATTTAAAGACTTGAAATGCGATAAAATGTTGGCTGCTAAACACTTGGTTAAAAAGCTAATGACTACAACATTCATTTAATTTTGCCTACCTTGCTAAGGTTCAAGCCAAATTTATTTAAGAAAAAAAAAAAGGAAAGGTACACTCATATCTCTCTTTAATAATTTAGCATGGAACTCTAGAACATTTTCTCTTAAGGACCTCTTCTTTACTGATAGCCAAGTAAAAATAATTATTAGTGGGTAAATATTGTTTTCTAGCCCTTGCAGCTTAAAAAAAGACTTGGCAAAGGTTATAAGGCAAAAGCTGACAAACACCTTCATATATAATAGTTTATATGATACTTCAGCTGACACTTTTAATACTTTATTGAAAATATTCCAATTATAAAGAATGAAAAGTATGCAAACATTAAAGTATTTGGTAAGAAAACAAAAGCAGATCTTTACTATCAATGTGAAGTACTAGCTGACAATTACCAGTTTCTCCAATGAGAACACAACCTACTTATGACTGAACAAATATTTATTTTATCTGTGAATGACATAAGCAATTTGGCCAGGAAACAAAGAATGGACAGGAACCATATGTAATTCCAATTTGATTAATTCATATAAGTGAAATGAAATAATTTTACTCACTAATATACTCAAATTTTAAGTATCTTTACTCCCAAGATTTGGAAAAATTCAATTATTCAAAGAATTCAATTTGTTTGGTATTTATTTGTATTTTTTAATATGTAAGGGTGAGGAACCTCTGATGTTACCATAGATAGGAAAAAAACAAAAGCATCTCATGGAAGAGATATATAGTTATAGCCAAATACAAAAACAAGAAATGAAGCCTCAATACAGCCAAATTATTGTATTTTTTACTACAGTTCTAGGGGTAGAGATAGGGAAGGCATTTAAAAGCTTCCTTTAAATTTACCATGAGGATGAATTTTGAAAGGACAAAAGTGATTTATGAATCTATGGACATATCACTAGGGAAGAAAAACTAGCAATAAATTCTAAAAGTTAAATCTAATTGGAAAAAATCTAACTTGGAAAAAAATTCTGGTTTCAACTAATTTTTTTATTTTGGTCATTTTATATAATAGCTGATTCTTTTTTCCAAATGAGTATTTATTTGTACAGATACACAAAAGTAATTCCCATTTTTCTTAAAACATACTAAAAATATACATTAACCACAAAAAGTACTCACTTTGACTGGAAAGACAATGAGTATGGCTATTTTCAAAACAGCAGTAAACACAAGAAACCAACATATATAAATCATGACAAATGTACATCTCATTTTTGACAAAAATAAGTTCTATTTGTATATTAATGTTTTATTATCAGCTTCTATATGATATCCTCCGACCTTATTTACATTTACTATGAGATTTCTAATAGCATGTGTAACTCAAAGGCACTCAATTCAGAGGTTATAAAGTCCTGAGCTTAAGTAGGAAATAGGATTCCCAATTTAAAAAATTTGAACATAAATAAAAAGATCACAGAATATGAGAATGTTTAAAGTGTAATATTTGGTACATAAATAATCTGTGACCTAATAATAGAGTTGTACAGAATGTCAAAGAAAAGACCATGTAAGGCAAAGGAATATCCTCAGAATCCAACTGATTTTCTCCCCCATCCAAGTTCATTTGAAAGTCTGAACCTGATTTTTTTGTTGTTAAAGTCTTAGTAAAGCTAAATATCAATAAAAAGCAAAATAAAATAGCATGAAAATGTTTAAGTTAAAGAAAAAGTTCCTCAGTCTTCAAAACCATGAAAAAAAATTTAATGATTAAAAACATACATAGATTGGAAGAATATTCGACTAGGAGGAGGAATCATAAAGAGCAGTTGAAAAAATTAAAGGACAGCTTTAAACACACCAACTGAAACAGCATTTATAATTGGCCAAATTATTCCTTTAGCATTCTTTTAGCCAAATAAAAATAAAACTTACAGATGGATAATCGAGGTTCACTAACATTAGGTAGGATCAAAGTTCAAGCTAAAAATTAACTCTATATTTGGTTGCAGAGAAATGTGAAATTTACCTACGGCAATTTTCTACTGATGCCAAATTAAAAAGCATAAGTCGACATCTTTATAACAAACGGTTTGACAGATATTTTCTTGGCTTTAAAATGTTTTTTTAAATATGCATAGAAATATAATGAGGATAAGAATAGTCTTCTGTATTATCTGAACAGTTCATAAGGCCTTTGTCACTGTTAGTCACCTTAGATGTGAATATCTGCAGGGCCATTAAATTAAATCTGGCCAAAAAAGTTTACAAAGTGCTACTGTTTCCAGCTGATGAGATCCTCAGTTTTCTGGATTTTCTGGATGGTGATTATTTTCAGTTCTTTTTTCTGGCGATATATACAGGAAGTTACAGCAGATATATAAAGGGAAGATCAGAAGCCTGCTGTCCAAGTTCATCACTACTTGTTCCTATAAAACAAATTTGTTGCTTTAATAATAATAGTAATATTATCAAAATAAAACAGAGAACCAAACTATTGAATTGAGTAAACTGAAGGTTAGTATGGTGGTTAAAAGTATGCATCTGGAGTCTGAGAGTCACTGCTCAAATCTCAAAACTCCCACCCACTAGCTGTGTGACCTTTGGCAAGTCACTGACCTTATCAACTACAGCTTCCTTACTGTAAAAGGGGACAATAAGAATACCTACCTCATATGATTACACTGAGGATTAAATGAGACAACGCACATAGAGGGCTCACAAAGCCAGCTATATATTAAGTAATAAATAACGGTAGTAATTTTCATTACTGAAAAATTTCTAATCAAGTAACTACATATTTTATGAACAGATACAGTGCACAAATACACACACTTCTCATTTGGCTTCAACGTCTGATGGTCTTTATGTATAGCAAATACTTGGGATGAAGGTGGGGAGTCATTATTATCACCAACAAGCATGGTTCCCACTCTTGTCTAAGATTTCCCACTGTCTCTAATGCAAACACGTTATTTGTCTCTTGGAACCTAAAATACATTATCATGTAAAATCAGTTTCAGGTTCAGTTACATGAATACACATGAGAATGACCTGAAATTCCACAGAGACAGGAGTTGATACTACACCTGAGAGTGACGAATGGAACCCTCACTCACTCAATGCTACAGATCTCTGGAACCCTTTACCAGCAGTATTTGGTGAACAGAATAAATCCTCAGAATATAAGCCGTAGCACTGACATGAGAACTCCTACTTTTTAAATACTTGGATACTGAAATAATATGCATTAGTTTCACCTTTATACATTTTGGAGAATATACTATTAAAATACTGTTTAAATCTAGAATTTAAAATTTTTAACTGAAGCATGTGCTCCTGCAATGAAGAGGGACTAAAACTGCAACATTTGAGTGATTGACAAAGGCTCAACTGGACACAGCTTGTGTTGGGGGAGCAGCAAGATAAATTTGGATAAAGAAGGTAGGGAATAGAAATGTGACACACACACACACACACACACACACACACACACACACACAATCTCTATGTTCTCCAAAATGGGCAAAGTGGTGTTTTTTTTTTTTTTTAAGTTAGTGAACAAAATGGATACGATGATAGGTCAGGTGAAGCAATCACCTGGGCTGATGGTGCTAACAGGGTTAAGCAGAGAGCAATTATGTCAAATCATAGTTGATCTTTAGATGCTTGAGTCACCCTGGACTAGTCAACATTTGTAGCAATAACCTGAGTGAAGGCACATGTACTAAGTTTGTTGAGGACATATGCTTTGACGATATGTGTATCTGATGACAAAAGCAAGATTCTCTACCACGACCAAACAAAGACTCCAAGGAAGATTAGCATTCTGGTATCTGAATATAGTTAAGGTTGGTGGGGGAGAGTAGATCAAAGGGCCAACTCTGGGAAAAGAAGGGATCCATGCGGACATCACTTGGGGGCTGAATGGACATACCAATTTCTGAATATTGAACTGTATCAATCCCCATTTCCCCTCCCCAAACTAGACAGATCTAATTCTAGCTTCATCAAACCTTTAACTCCACCTGAGGGCTCAATTTACACCTACATTTGCATTGAAGCATCTTTATAGAAAAGCTCCATTTTCCTTCTTCCACTATGCAGTGGAAGCAGTGAAGTCTACACATCACAGCATCAGAGTGGTGGTATCTTCCTGGGTTTTCATCTCTGTTTCCAGACCGTTATTTCTATCTTCTCTGCTTTTCTGAGGCTCATGCTACTTACCTGTACTATAGCTCTATTACTGCCCTACATTCTATTTATAGGTCTAAGTTCCAGGATCCATACATCCAATTCCCTACTAGAAATCTTCACTTAGGCATAAAGCAGCTCAAATTCAAATCATCAGCTACTGAATACTACCTATTCTTTCCTTTCTTTCTGTGCCATCTATACTTTCACCCTTGCAATTGGCTTTGATTCCCCATCCCAGCTCTTACATGTCTCACCAGGTTACTTTTTTTGCCCACCCCTTAAAGACCAGTGTTCCCTAGGTTCCCCTCCTGTCATATTCTTGACATATTTTCCTGTAGCTTATCTCATCCAATCATTATTTCTAGCCCAGGCGTTGCTTATAAACTCCAGACCCATTTATCCACTGGTCTATCAAATTCTCACCTCAATGCCTTCAAATTAAATATGCTTTAAACTGAATTCATCATCTCTTCACCCTCACTTTAAGTCATGTTCATTTTCCTTCCTATAATTCAAATATCGGTAATTATAGGACAGATTATTATTACCACTATAATTAAGTTGCCCAAGTCACAAAACCAGGTACTATCTTTGACTTCTTTGTCCTCACCCTCACACATACTTAAGCACCAAATTTTATCAATTGCACCCCTTTATTTCTAGAACCCATCAACAATTCTTCATCTTCATTGCTACCTTCCATAAGGTTCTCACCATTTCTGATCTGGATTATAGCAATAGCTTCTAAATTGTCTTCTGTCACTATCATGTTTCTAGTCCTTCTTACACATTTCTGAGAGATCCTTCTATAGTGCAAGGATTAAAGTTAGCATAGTCCTGTAAGAGGGATAGTTTTAAAATAAATATATAAAAATCACTAGCTTTCCTATAGTCATCAAAAACTATTTATAAAGGATTCATTTCATGTTAGTAATTAAAATATAAAATACCTAGCATTATACTTCCAGGAAACATATAAGAATAAATACGGGGGAAAACTAAATTTTAGAGATGTAAGGGAAGACCTGATTAAATGTAGAAAATACCATATTCCAGAAGGGAAGATATCAATTTCTCACAAATTACTTTATATTTAACAGTATATAGCAAAACCCTCATAGGATTTTTTGAGAGGAAACTGGACAAAATGATTCTATACCCCATACAGAAGAATAATCATGCACAAAGAACCCAGGGATTTTTGAAAAGAGAAGGGTGAAGGTGAATTTGCATTACTGTTAATAAAATTCTTTTTAAATTGAGTCTAATTAAAACAAAGCATTATTGTCTCCACAATAAAATCAGTAAAACAGAAATCTCAGAAATGAAACCAAGTATATAAGGCCTTACAGTATATGATAAAAATGGCATTTCAAACACATTGACACATCTGATACACTTTAGATGTATCAAAATACTCCAATGAAAAAATAAAAGGAATAGGAAAAAACCCCAGATGACTATATAATCCCAGTTAGAAGGCCTAAATAGCACATCGAAAGAAGAGCTCATTAAAGGAAGAGATTGATAGACTGTTTCATGAAGGGTGAAAGATAAATTACAAAAATGGAAAAAGTATAGCATATCACAAAGTTATTATTCTTAATATATAAAAGGTGTTAAAATTAACAAGAAAACAAACACCTTAATTAAAAAAAACAAACATAAACTGTCAATTTACACAATATGTTCAATAAGTAAAAAAAAATATCAGAAACCAAACAAATGAAAACTAAAATAAATGATTTGTTTCCACTTATTATATTGGGAGAAGGACTAGAAAGAATGATACACTTTGTTGCGTATGCTCTCCTGTACTACTGGAGGGAGTGTAAGTTGACAGTAGTTTTGGAGGGCAATTTGGCCATTAGAAAATATATACACCGGGCTTCCCTGGTGGCGCAGTGGTTGAGAGTCCGCCTGCCGATGCACGGGACACAGGTTCGTGCCCCGGTCCGGGAAGATCCCACATGCCGCGGAGCGGCTGGGCCCGTGAGCCATGGCCGCTGAGCCTGGGCTCCGCAACGGGAGAGGCCACAACAGTGAGAGGCCCGCGTACCGCAAAAAAAAAAAGAAAAAAGAAAAAAAAGAAAATATATACACCATTTATTTGACAAGAACTCCACTTTGTGGAATTCATCTTCTAAAAAATCAGAAAAACATATAAAGATACATGTACATTTTTTATAATAGTGAAAAAAATCAACTTTATCCAAAAAAGCATTATTTAAATTATGGTATATCTAAAATAACTCTTATGCAGTAATAAAAATGATGTTGTGGATATATATTTATTGACAAGAAAAGCTATCTATATACAACAAAGTGGAAAAAGAGCAGGCTACAACATAGTTAACAGTAAGATAAAATTTTGGAAAAAAGATATAGGCGATGAAAAAAATATCAGCGGTGTCATCTCTCAGTGGACTATGTATGATTTTTTTTCTGCTTATTTTTATTTTCTATTTTTCTATAACAAACGTCTATAAGCTACATAAAACACATATGCAACCCCCCAACTAAAATCCTTCCATAGCTCTCTAACAGAGCTCAGGAAAAAGTCCAAACTCCATCCATAGCTCATCATGCCCTGGCTCTACACCTACTGAACCCTTCCTCTTCCAAACCTCTCCATTCCTTGAATGACCCATGTGCTGCCTTGCCTCTATCTTTTTAAATTTATTTATTTATTTAATTTTCGCTGCGTTGGGTCTTCGTTGCTGCGCGCGGGCTTTCTCTAGTTGCAGTGAGTGGGAGCTAATCTTAGTTGAGGTGCACGGGCTTCTCATTGAGGTGGCTTCTCTTGTTGCGGAGCACAGGGTCTAGGCGCACGGGCTTCAGTAGTTGTGGCACGTGGGCTTAGTTGCTCCATGGCATGTGGGATCTTCCTGGACCAGGGCTTGAACCCGTGTCCCCTGCATTGGCAGGTGGATTCTTAACCACTGCGCCACTAGGGAAGCCCCCTTGCCTCTATCTTACTCATCATCTGAGGCTTGGTTCAGGTATCCATTCACTTTTCAACTTGTCCAGAAGAAGTTTTCCCTGAACTGTGTCTCTGCCCCTCCCCCAATAACCACACCCGTCCCCAACCCCACAGTAAAGGTTAGAGATGTCTCCCTCAACGTTACACACTCTTTGAGCCCATCCCTCTCCTTCTACTTAGCTATATAAGCTCCTCTTTATTTCCTCCACTCCTAGCATAGAACCTAGCATGAAGTAGTAGGGACACAAATGCTTGCTGAATGAACAAATCAAGGAACACTAGGAATACAACTACTATCTTGGCCTGGTGCTTTTTAATTAAGTCTCTGGCTGCTTTGAGCCATGACAATTCTTTTTTTTTTTTTTTCCAGTATGCGGGCCTCTCACTGTTGTGGCCTCTCCCACTGTGGAGCACAGGCTCTGGACGCGCAGGCTCAGTGGCCATGGCTCACGGGCCCAGCCGCTCCACGGCATGTGGGATCTTCCCAGACCGGGGCACGAACCCGTGTCCCCTGCATCGGCAGGCGGACTCTCAACCACTGCACCACCAGGGAAGCCCCGACAATGTTTTTTAATGAAGTTCCAAGTTGAAGGTAAACATAGATATTGTCCATGCAGCTCAAGAGGGTGAGAGGGACCAACAGAGAATTCCAATGGAGGCAGATTTGAATCTTCTTATGTATCTACCCTCTCACTTACACCTACCACACGACAGAGCTCCCTCTCACTAAGAGTTCCAACAATGGTTGAGGAGCCTCTGTAAGAATGCTGTTAAAGGAGTTCTCATACAGGGTAGGTGAGGTCAGAACTATCACTTCAAGGTTCCTTGCAGTGCTAAATTTTGATGTTTTATGAGAGTCTCTTCAGTCTGAGGAAAACTGCTAACTTCTAATAATTTATGTGAACCATAGGCTCCAAACCCTTTATTAAAACAGTATGTCCTTTGGAATGGTGGTTAGCTTTACTAGAAATAAACATCCTTGATTTTTAACAGCTCTCGTTTTACTTTTTGAAACTGGTTTACTTTTTCATCATGACATTTTGAAACTTCTACATGCATGTGATTTATGAAAAAACAAATGGCTTTAGAGATAATTTTGGGAACATTACAGACATCTGTCATTTTAGAAACCTACTGTGCTAGAGGATAATGTTCACTTAATATCTAGGAGCTATGGAGATATACTGGATTGTCTTTAAGATATGTTATTACTGTATAAATAAATGAACACATGGAGAAAACAATTAAGATTCATAACTTTGTGAAGATCATGTTCAGGATGAATAATTATTTCCTTATTGTCAGCTCTGCCCCTCAAATCAAATTGGTTTTCTTTCTTTTTTTTTTTTGGCGGTACGTGGACCTCTCACTGCTGTGGCCTCTCCCCTTGCGGAGCACAGGCTCCGGACGCGCAGGCTCAGTGGCCATGGCTCACGGGCCCAGCTGCTCCGCGGCATGTGGGATCCTCCCGGACCGGGGCACGAACCCGTGTCCCCTGCATCGGCAGGCGGACCCTCAACCACTGCGCCACCAGGGAAGCCCTGTTTTCTTTTTATTATTATTGTTTTTGGTCTTAGTTACACTTCTGGTAGAATGGAGTAAATTATGCAAAAGTGAACATGGTACTTCCATACTTACCTTCAAAAAATTCTCAAACCAATCTTTAAATCAAACATTAAATCTACTTAAGAATTTTCAAAAGAAGAGTCAAAAGGCAAATACTATAATGAAAAAATTAACAGAAAAGTAATCAAACATACCTGGTCCTTTTCAAGTGTAAGTATTTGATAGCCAGTTGTTCTACTACATATTAGTTTTCCACTACTATCAAAAGAAGCCAAACGTAATCTAGAATTAAAAACACACACACACACAAAAACTAATGATTTTTTAAAGCACATATCAATTTAAATAAGCCCTACCTTACTTTAATAATTACTTTTTTCTTCCATATTCTTTTAATTTTTTAAAATCTCTTTAAGTCTTTTATTTGTTAAGAATTTAAAGTCTTTTCAAACTATAAACTGATTCCATTTAGATTTACAAGCTTGTGCTATTATACATATCTGAGATATAAAAATAATTTATAAGTATGCCTTTAAAAATTAATTAATTAGGTTACAGCAGGTCTTAGTTGCAGCACATGGGCTCCTTAGTTGTGGCATGAGAACTCTCAGTTGCAGCATGCATGTGGGATCTAGTTCCCTGACCAGGGATCGAACCCAGGCCCCTTGCATTGGGAGCATGGAGTCTTAGCCACTGCGCCGCCAGGGAAGTCCCCGAGTATGCCTTTTTTATTGTGATAAAATATACATAAAATTTACCATTTTAACCATTTTTAAATGTAGTTCTTGGCATTCAACACATTTCACACTGTTCTGTAGTCATCACCTCCATTCATCTCTAGAACCTGTTCTTCTTCCCCAGCTGATACTCCGTACCCAGTAAACATGAATTCCCCATTTCCCCTTACCTCAGCCCTTGACAATCACCATCCTACTTTCTGTCTCTATAAACTTGTCTACTGTATGTACCTCATGTAAGTGGAATCATACAGTATTTTTGTTCTTTTGTAACTGGCTTATTTCACTTAGTGTAATGTCTTCAAGTTTCAAGCTGACATGTTATAGCACATGTCAGAATTTCCTCCCATTTTAAGGCTGAATAGTATTCCATTGTAGGTATACATCACATTTTGTTTTTCCGTTCATCTGTCAATACCTGGGTTGCTTCCACCTTTTAACTGTTGTGAATAATGTTGCTATGTGTACAAATATGTTTGAGTCCTTGCTTTCAATTCTCTTGGGTAAATAACCAGAAGAGGAATTCCTAGATCATTTTGGTAATTCTATTTAATTTTTTGAGGAGCTGCCACACCATTTTCCACAAACTAAGCACCATTTTACATTCCTACTAGCAATGTACAAGGGTCTAATTCCTCCTCATCTGCACCAACACTTTTGTTTTGTTTTGGTATTAGCCATCCTAACGGGTGTGAGGTGGTATCTCACTGTGGTTTTGATTTGCATTTCCCTTATGATTAGTAATGTTGAACATCTTTTCATGTGCTTATTCGTCATTTGTATATTTTCTTTGGAGAAATGTTTATTTAAGTCCTTTGCCCATTTTTGAATCAGGTTGTTTTTTTGTTGGGGAATGTTAGGAGTTCTCTATATAGTCTTATCAGATATACAGTTAGCAAATATTTTTTCCCATTCCATGGGTTGTTTTTTCACTTTGTTAAGTGTCCTTTGACACACAATTTAATTTTGATGAAGTTCAACTTTTTTTGTGGTTGTTGCTGCCTGTGCTTTGGTATCATACTGAAGAAATCATTGTCAAATTCAATGTCATAAAACTTTTCCCCTGTTTTCTTCCAAGACTTCTTTTATGGTTTTAGCTCTTATGTTTAGGTCTTTGATCCATTTTGAGTTAATTTTTGTGTATGGTATAAGGTAAATATATGACTTTTAAATAATCCGTTCATTAAGCTATTTTCCATTTTGTCAGCATCCTCTCCAGAAAAATATTGCCAGCTCAACTATTAGGCAAAGTTGGACATCTGAAATCCTATAGAAAGTGAAGGAAAATACCAGACATGTTTTCCTCTAAGAATACCTTGTTGTATTTCCAGTTTAGACCTTTTATTTTCTAGGAATAGCAGCAAGGCAACAGCTTCAAGCCCAGTATCAATCCTACACCATTCATATTCCAGCCCATTCTTTCTTCCTGACATACTAGATCTGGGTCTTATAATTTTGATTATTGATACATTTTGTAGGAATGGAGCTTTATCATTTCCTTGCAGTTTCATATATATTGTATCTTACCAAAGTTCTACTATTGTTGGTGTAAATTATGGTTTTATTTCATTTCTTATAGTTCTTTTAGAGTGAGGAAGAGTGGGGTGGGAAAATCTCATCCTACCTAAATGCTATGCTCCTTCGAGGTTGTAAACTGACAGATCCACTACATGGCTGATTCAGTGTATTGCGTTTGAAAATGATGTATCGATTGGTGTAAGTTACAAGCAGGTCAAAGCCGAAGTTAAAACCTGTCCACCGCCAGCAGTACTAAAATACAAAGGAGAAAGATTTACTTCAGTTTATCATATTAGCAAGTCAAAAATAAAAAGTTCAAACTGTCTTTTCTTTTTCTAATTCATTTCAAGTATTTCTGTCTTATGGGTCCCTACTTTTTGTCAGTGCCTTAAGGCTTAGCACACACAATATATCTGTGATATATATACAAGGTTTGCCACATAGACATAGTATATATCAAAGCCAGCAAAAGCAGCCTCTGTGATCATTATTCCTTCGGGTACTTTCCTAATATCGTCTCTTAATGATCTGTTTCATCAACTCTCCACATTTTATCATAACTAATATGTTAAACTAATTAGTTTATCATAACTAATATGGCTTAGTTGATAGTTATAAGCTATACCAACTCTAAGTAGGTATAGTTTAGGGGACTAGGAGTCTAGATAGAGGTAGTAAGAATCCGCTAAAATTTTTCCTGCTTTAAAAATACTCTGAAATACCTTAAGTGATACCTTGTGTGATCTCTCTTATATGTAAAATCTAAAAAAAAATATGTACTAAAAAAAAAACAAACCCTAAGCTTACTGATACAGAGAACAGCTTGGTGGGTGCCAGAGGCGAGGGGTGGGGAGCGGGAGAAATGAGTGAACTGTTTTTTTTAGTTTAAATAAATTTTAAAAATACCCTAAAATACCTTAAGGAACTAACCAACAGATACACAACTGAGTTATTTTAAATACCATCATGAGGTTCACAAGTTTGTTTATTCTATCACCTAATAGTTAATGAGAGACTATTAAGTAAAGTGGCATTGTATAATGAAGTAAAGTTAGGACTTCAAGTGTTTGGTTGACCCTCTGAATTACAACATTAAATCAAGAGTTCACTGATATTTATTGAGCACATATTTTGTGCCAGGTACTGCTCTAGCCATTAAAGAAATGGCAGTAAAGAAGTTTCTGCCCTAGTAAATGTATATTTTAATACGTGTGTGTTTGTGTGGAGGAGGAGATGAACAACAAACATGAAATGGGATGGAAGAGGACAGAATAGAATGCCAGGAGAGAGTGACAGGGTAGGGGAGGTGGGCTGGCAGCTGGGGAGCCTGTTGGTTCAGGCAGGTGGTCAGGGAACATCTCTCTAAGGAGGTGCTATGAGACTAGGGTCCTGAGTCAACTAAGGAGTGGACGGGGTAGCTATCTGGGGAAAAGTGACTTAGACAAAGAAAACAAGTACAAAGTTCTGGAGGTAAAAACATGCTTGGCACATCTGAGGAACAGCAAAAAGGCTATGTGGCTAGGGCAATAACTGAGGGGGACGGAGGCTGGAGATTAGTTCAGAGAGTCAGTCAGGGGCCAGAAAACATATGGCCTAGAGTCCACAGTAGGAAAGAGTTTGGATTTCTTCTAATTGTGGTAAGAGGCTAACGGAAAACTTTAGGGAAGGATGTAACATGATCTAACTTGCATTTTAAAAAGATGATTTTGGCTGCTGTGTGGAAAACAGAATGTATAAGAACAAGAGTAAAAACAAGGAGAGCAGTTATGAAGCTACAACAGTCCAGGCAAGAGATAATGGTGGCTTGGACTTGGGTTGTAGTGGTAGATGTGGTAAGAATATATTTGGGGGACTTCCCTGGTGGCACAGTGTTTAAGAATCCACCTGCCAATGCAGGGGACATGGGTTTGATCCCTGGTCTGGCAAGATCCCACATGCTGCAGAGCAACTAAGCCCGAGCGCCATAATTACTGAGCCTGTGCTCTAGAGCCCATGTGCCACAACTACTGAGCCCATGTGCCACGACTACTGAAGCCCATGCACCTATAGCCTGTGCTCCGCAACAAGAGAAGCTACTGCAATGAGAATCCCGTGCCCCGCAAGGAAGAGCAGCCCCCGCTCGCCACAACTAGAGAAAGCCCATGCATGGCAACGAAGACTCAATGCAGCCAAAAAAAAAAAATTATATATATTTGGAAGATATATATTCAAAGGAACTTCTTATGGACAACAGATATGGAACAAAAGAAGGAAGAACCTGAAGTGTGGAGCTTATGCAGTGGATGAACAGAGGGGTTATCTATGGGCTGGAGAATACTTGGGAAGGAGGAGTTTGGGAATGAAAATCAAAGAGTTCAGCTGGAACCATTATATTTGAGAGGCTATTAGAATTCTAAGAAAGATGTCAAGTGAGTAGCTGGATACAGGAGTTAGGAATTGGTGTAAAGTCATGGGACTATAAGAGATCACTTAGGAGTCAGCATAGAGAGTACAGATATGGAAGAAGTCCAAGTACTGAGCCTCCAGTCACACCAACATTTGTTGAGAAAGAGAAGGATCTAGCAAAGACTTAGAGGGAGCAGCCAACGAAGCAGGAGGAAAACCAGCACAGTATGCTGTCCTGGAAGTCAAATGGAGAAAATCTCCGTGGAGTGAGTGAAGAACTCACTTGTTGCCAAGAACTTTCGGAAGACTAAAAACTACTCGACTTGGTAATGTAGGAATCACTGGTGACAATGGCACAGCGTTTCACTTGACTTTACTGGAGTAAATGAATTGGAGTGGATACAGGCAACTTTTTTCAATGAATTTTGCTTAAAAAGGGTGCAGAGAAATGGAGTGGAAGCTAGAGGGGAATGTGAGTCAGGGAATGGTTTAAGATGGGGGATGCTGTAGCATGTTAATATGCTAAATGAGAATGATACAGAAGAGAAAAACTGATGATGCAGGAGAGCGAGGTGATGACTGTAGGAGCAAACTTTTTGAACAAGTGAGAAGGGATGGGGTCCATTATAAGAGGAGGTGGACTAGGATAGAAGCAGACAGTTCATCCATTCTAGTAAAAGGAAAAGCACAGCACACGGCTGCAGATGCAAGGAGACTGGTAGTATTGTTGGTAGGAGGATGCACAGATTCTCTTCCTACTGCTTTTATTTTCTGAATAAAGAAAGAAGCAAGGCCAATGGAAAGAATAAGGGTGGTAGCATTGCCCTTTTGAGAAGGTATGAGAGTTACTCCAGGAGTAGGAGGATAAATTCACTAGGGAAATGTAGGAGGATCACCATTTAGCACTAAAAACCTGCTTGAAGTTTACAGTTACAACATTCAAGTGAAACCTGCTGGGGTTTGTATGGTGTTTTTCTTTAGTCACGTTCATTTGTATGGAAGCAGGCATGGAATGCATGGAAAGGTGGGATTTAACAAGAACTGGGGTTTAGCCTGGTGAATTTGACTGAGTGAAAAAGGGAAAAAGGAAGTTAAGAGTATAAGCCAGGGACCAATTTTTTTTTCACCTTGTATATTGTTTTTAATTAATTGTTACCTACAAAAGTTCCCAGCCTTAATTTTGCTCAATAACTTTTTAAAAATAAATTTATGTATTTATTTATTTATTTTATGGCTGCAATGGGTCTTCGTTGCTGCGCACCAGCTTTCTCTAGTTGTGGCAAGCAGGGACTACTCTTCGCTGCAGTGCACGGGCTTCTCACTGCGGTGGCTTCTCTTGTTGCGGAGCACGGGCTCTAGGTGCACGGGCTTCAGTAGTTGTGGCATGTGCCGGCTCAGTAGTTGTGGTTCGCAGGCTCTAGAGCACAGGCTCAGTAGTTGTGGTGCACGGGCTTAGTTGCACTGTGGTGTGTGGGATCTTCCCAGACCAGGGCTCGAACCCATGTCCCCTGCATTGGTAGGTGGATTCTTAACCACTGTGTCATCAGGGAAGCCCTGGTCAATAACTTTTTAAAGTTAATTTTTATTGGAGTATAGTTGCTTTACCGTGTTGTGTTGGTTTCTACTGCACAGCAAAGTGAGTCAGCTATACATATATACATATATCCCCTCTTTTTTGGATTTCCCTCCCATTTAGGTCAGCACAGAGCATTCAGTAGAGTTCCCTGAGCTATACAGTAGGTTCTCATTAGTTATCTATTTTATACATAGTGTCAATAGTGTATATATGTCAATCCCAATCTCCCAATTCATCCCACCCCAGCCAGGGACCAATTTTAAGATGGAACATAAAATATAAGTCAAGTAAAGAAAGAAGTAGGGATGTGGTGAGAGGGTAATGGGGAAAAGATAGTAAGAACAATGTATTGTACATTCTAGTGGGGTTAAAAAGTTGTTGGGAGTCCAGGTACTAGAGGGAGAGTGCTAGAAAGATAACACGAGGTGGAGTCTGCAAGTGGTATGCTTAAAATGGAAATTTTGAAGAGGGTACATGAATTAGTGATACAAACATTGAGGATATGCTTATAAGACATTGGTTCCTGAGGTAGGGTAGAGCACAAAATCACGGAGGGAAGGAAGGTCAGGGAACAGATGCTAAAATCACCAAGACTGATAAGAAGAGTAGGGAGAAAGAAAGCCAGCAAGCCGAGCGAATGATGGCCACAGTCAGAGTAGTGAGTGGTGCAGAAGTATGCACTTCAAAGGAGCTGTGATTCAATGACGATGAGGGTGGAACAAGGTCTGGAAGCGACAATAAGGAGGACTAAGGAATAAATAAGATGCTATTCCTCTTTCATACTC
The DNA here is from genome assembly GCF_964270905.1 of Leucopleurus acutus. Classification (NCBI taxonomy): domain Eukaryota; kingdom Metazoa; phylum Chordata; class Mammalia; order Artiodactyla; family Delphinidae; genus Leucopleurus; species Leucopleurus acutus. Next base: position 87,396,542 of record NC_139154.1, on the reverse strand, counting down.
TGAAATTATGAATGCAAACATAAAATAATGAAACTTTCAAAATTAAAGTTAAAATTAGGGAAAATCTGGGAGAAAAATAACCAAATGGTTATCTAAATTAGGCTGAACTGTTTTCAAAGATGAAAATTACAATTAGGGTAGAGTTTTTAAAAAAATGTAGTTCATGTCTCTTTAGTGGCTGTAAAATCAATTTAATGAGTCACAATCAGCTTTTTAAAAAAAATTAAGTAGAAATACATCTATAGGACAAAGTAGCTGTAAGCACCGTTTTGTAATACTTTTGTTTCACTTATATGCATTTGTACTGGGTGTTAATGAAATACATAATTTTTAATGTGGGTAGCAATCAAAGCGTTTGAATGTCTTTGATGCAGGGTAACTGTAAAATAGAAAGAATTACTTTTAAGACTATGTAACAGCTCCCATTTAACGTCTTATTTATCTTTATTTCTGGTTTGCTGAGGGATCTTCTCATATCTCATATCTAGACCCAGAAAGTTCAACAGTCTCAGGGAAGGCTGAATAATCAATCACCACTGAGTATGTAACTCCTTGCCCAGGAGATCATGCTACAGAAACTAATCCACAGAAAAGCTCTTCTGAGGTATAATATGTATCATGATTGTTATTGAAAGTATATTTTGCACTAATAGTACAACAATTTGTGTAAGACTATTAAGAGTCACAACCCATACTTACTTCACCATCTTTGGCAAGCTTTCTACCACACCTCATGCTATTTCCCTCTAGCTCTTCTTTATTGATTTCTTGAGGCCTAGAAATATATATAAAACATGAAATCTCACAGAAAATCAGCAACTAATATTTGAAAAATAACTGTGAGTTACAACAAGAGAAAAACTTTCTACTAGATTTAAAAATAAAATTTTGTAGTACAGATAAAAATCAAAATGCAATGATTAAATCTAGCCCATTACCTCTGCTAAATAAAAAAAAATTTAAATCTTTAGTGTTTCATTTATTGCCTTGACTTCTAGAATACTTTTACTAGGGCCCAGTGAAACCAGAGAAGAGGGGGAAATAATCTATGAGAAATTCTGCTTACCGAGAAAATAAAACACTTAAAAGTCTAACTACTAAGTAAAATTAAATTAAAATCTATTATTTAAGACGTGACTTGGTATCACCTACCATTTGATATTATTGTTTCGCACACAAGCCATTTTTTAAAGTAGTACAACTATACAAACTCAGTATTTAATAGAAAACAGCTGTAGAATTTTATCAGTTAATTTTTACTTGGCCCTCTTACTTTAAAAACCTTAATCAACTAAGAGAAACACTGTTATTTCAAGATGTAATAATAAAATGACATTATTATTAGCTTAGAATTCCAAATGATAAAATACATTCATTCATATACAGCATTTATTAAGTACCTAGATACTGGGGCCATCTTCATCATCATTATCTAATAAATATATTGAAACAAATACAATACATAAAAAATAATGAAATGGAAATAAAACTAATAAAACATATCCTTGACATCCAAGAGCTCAGTCTAGCAGGGAACTAGACATAAGTAATAAGATAATAACGTGGAGAGAACTGATGTTAACAGCATGAAGAAGGCACAGATTTATTGCCTGGGATTAAGAGTGGGGATAATAACAGAGGAAGTATTATTTGTGCCTGAGAGGGAGTTTGTTGGGGTAGACGTCAGGGGTGAACTCTATGCAGAGGAAGGGCATTCCAGGTAGAAGGACTAGCAAAAAAGGACCGGAGCATGAAAGGGTACTAAATGTATGAAGAACTTGGTGCAGCTGGAGCCTAAAATGAGCATGAGAGGAGATAAAGCGAAAGGCATTTGGGACAGACTGTTGAAGGGCCCCACAGGCTACGTTCACAGGAGTTTCAAATTTTCCTGTATATAAGAGAGAGTTCCCATGTATTTGTTCTGTTACTTTAAAATTTTTTCTTACGAAAACTTTCAAACATATAAAAGTAAATAGGGACTTCCCTGGTGGCACAGTGTTTAAGAATCCACCTGCCAATGCAGGGGACACGGGTTCAAACCCTGGTCCAGGAAGATCCCACAAGCTGTGGAACAACTAATCCCGTGCACCGTAACTACTGAGCCTGCACTCTAGAGCCTGTGAGCCACAACCACTGAGCCTATGCGCCACAACTACTGAAGCCCACACACCTAAAGCTTGTGCTCCGCAACAAGAGAAGCTACCGCAGTGAGAACCCTGTGCACCACAAGGAAGAGCAGCCCCCACTCGCTGCAACTAGAGAAAGCCCATGCACGGCAATGAAGACCCAACACAGCCAAAAATAAATAAATTTAAAAAATAATAAATAAATAAAAGCTTTGCTTAAAAAAAAAGTAAATAGTACAATGAGCCAAATTTTCTCACCATATAGGTTCAATAATCCTGTTTTAGTTTTACTCCCATTTCTCCCCACATCCCTCCCAACTAATTATTATTGAGGCTGACCCTCCAGACATCATATCCTTTAATCTGTAAATATATATCACACATAAAGCAATAATCCCTAACTATCATCTAATGTCCCTGGTCTTATTTAAGCAGGGAAGTGAAATTATATTTCTACTTAGGAGGCTAATCCTGTTGGCAATGTGGAAAAGCGTTTGGAAGAGGAGAACCCTGGAGGGAGACTTTACTAGATTATAACCTAGAGTCAATGGAGTACACTGTCTTTCTCACTTTAGCAGCCCTACAGTAGCGAGCAGATACTCAGTATGTGTGGAAGAGAGTGCTTCATTAGGGGCAATACAGTCACATACATAATAAGAATGCAAGAAAGCCACTTATTCTAACTCAGTCTCTTCGGTGAGACTCTATATTAAACTCAAAAAGGATACAGATGAGAAAAGTCTTGAATAATAGAGAACATCCAACACTTAAAAACTGAATATACAAAAGAAGTAGGTAGGATGGTTTATAAAACATTTCATACATTACAAAATGCTTCAAATCTGAATTCCAGTAAATAATTAACTCTCATTTTTTGGAGGGGTCTCCTATTTCAACAATCTTACTGTATTTGTGCAAGATAAGTATGCTATGAATATATTTGGGAAAAGATGGGATATAAGTTACAAGTAAAGTAGAAACTAAGAACCCTGGATAATAATCTTGCAATCATTATCTTAAGTTTATAGAACCCTTTCACACACTCACTGTTTAGCTATAAACACAACTAGGCTATTATTTTAGGAAGTTCTTTAGTGTATAAAAATAAATTAAAAGAGATCAGGGCAGAAAAAAATTTAAATGTAAAACCTTTTTATGTACTCACAGGTGGACTGTCTCTTCACGCTGCCTATACCAAGGAACTAGTATAAAGATCAAACAATAAATGTGGAAGTACTTCACTGAACTGCAAAGCACTACACATTGAAAGAACAGATAATATGCTTTCTCTTAAAATGAAGACAGTACATAAATATTTTCTAGAGGGGTCATATGCTTTTGATGAAGGCACCTGTGTAACCAGATGGGTTAATTCACCTTACGCTCAAGTCTTCAAAAAAACTATTACAGGGGACTTCCCTGGTGGTCCAGTGTCTAAGACTCCACGCTCCCAATGCAGGGGGACTGGGTTCATCCCTGGTCAGGGAACTAGAGCCCGCATGCCGCAACTAAAAGATCCCACGTGCTGCAACTAAAAGATCCCGTGTGCTGCACCTAAGGATCCCACGTGCCGCAACTAAGATCTGGTGCAGTCAAATAAATAAATAAATATTTTTAAAAAAAGAACTTAAAAAAACAAAACAACCCCTATTATATTAGTGAGAATTTGACAATACTGCCACAAATAAGAAAATTGGCTTTACCTATACATATATATGAAGATCATGCTTTATGAAAGCATTATTCCAGGTAATATTTCAATAGCTTAAAAGAATATCAAAAAAAAAAAGAATATCATAACACTAAGTGAAACAAAGTATATCAATTATTCAATTTTACTAATATATAGCAAGTGACAATACAAACATTGTTATACTAATTGACCAAAAAGATATTTATAATATTGATAGTTATAGAAATATAAGAATAAAAGCTGATTACATGATCTTTTTCTCTAACAGTTCTTGACTTTAATACTGTTACTGGTTTTTCAACATAATGAATACATTTAAAAATTCATAGCAAAATCCATATACCTGTGGTCAATTAATTAACAACAATGGAGGCAATAATATATTAATACAATGGAGAAAAGACAGTCTCTTCAACAAGTGGTGGTGGGAAAGCTGGACAGCTACATGCAAATCAATATGAACACTCCCTCACACTATATACAAAAAAACTTCAAAATACTTTACCTAAGTATAAGACATGACACCATAAAACTCCTAGAAAAGAACATCGGCAAAACATTCTCAGATATTAACTGCAGCAATATTTTCTTAGATTAGTCTCCCAAGGCAAAAGAAATATAAGCAAAAATGAACAAATGGGACCTGACCTAATCAAACTTAAAAGCTTTTGCACAGCAAAGGAAACCATAAACAAAATGAAAAGACAACCTAGGGAATGGGAGAAAATATTTGCAAATGATGTGACCTACAAGGGGTTAATATCCAAAATATACAAAGAGCTCATACAACTCAAAAAAACAAACCACCCAATCAAAAAATGGGCAGAAGACCTAAATAGACATTTCTCCAAAGATGACATACAGATGGCCAACAGGCACATGGAAAGATGCTCAACATCAATAATTATTAGAGAAATGCAAATCAAAACTACAATGAGATGTCACCTCACACCAGTCAAAATGGGTATCATCAGAAAGTCTACAAATAATAAATCTGGAGAGGGTGTGGGGAAAAGGGAACCCTCCTACACTGTTGGTGGGAATGTAAATTGGTGCGGCTCCTATGGAAAACAGTGTGGAGATTCCTTAAAAAACTAAAATTAGAGCTACCATACCTAGCAATTCCACTCCTTGGCATATATCCTAAAAAGATGAAAACTCTAATTCAAAAAGATACACGCACCACAATGTTCATAGCAGCACTATTTACAAGAGCCAAGACATCGAAGCAGCCCAAGGGCCCATCAACAGATGACTGACTTAGGAAGATGTGGTATATTTATATACAATGGAATATGTATTACTCAGTCATAAAAAAGAATGAAATATTACCATTTGCAGCAACATGGATGGACCTAGAGAATATCATACTAAGTGAAGTAAGTCAAACAGAGAAAGACAATTATAAGATATCACTTATATGTGGAATCTAAAAAAATAATACAAATGAATCTATATAAAAAACAGAAGAACTCACAGACAAAACAAACTTATGGTTACCAAAGGGGAAAGGGAGGGGTGGCAGGATAAATTAGGAGTATGAGATTAACAGATACAAACTACTATACATAAAATAGATAAGCAACAAGGATTTACTGTATAGCAAAGGGAACTATATTCAGTATCTAATAGTAACCTATAATTGAAAATAATCTGAAAAATATATACTATACAACTGAATCTCTTAGCTGTATACCTGAAACTAACACAATATTGTAAATTAACTATATTTCAGTAAAAAAAAAAAATTTTTCTTTCTTAATGAACAATGCTATGATGCACCATACTTACCCCACCTCACTGTCTTGTTCTGCCCGGAGCATAGCAAACCACTGCTGTTTATACACAGAAGAAAGCCATTCTAAAATGTAAAAATACATATAAGAATAATAAGAAATATGGAAAAACATAAAGGATTTAAAAATTTTAAGAAGCTGATAAAATTTTTACCATTTTAAAATTCAAGTTTAACACAGCAATAAGTAAAGCTGGTAATTTGTATTTTATTAATATGCTATAACGATACAGCTTAATGATTTTTAAAGTGGTAAATGTTATCTTCCTTTGCTTTAGGATAGACTCTACTTAGATCACATACATTTAAAACTTCAGTTAAAAGTATATTCTTGTATTTAATAATTTCCTTTTCATAGCTGATACTATTTTTCATTTGTGAGAAACATACCAAAAGTAATATTTTCAGTTTTAACAAAAGCTTTAATAGAAAACTGAATAATGGATTGTTCCTAAATTAAATTATCTAAAAACAATTAATGAGAAATATACCATCTCTAAATTATTAGATGAATTATGCAACTCAAGAAATAATTTTGACACGATTTAGATAACTATTATAATTTAAATTATTGCAAATGGAATATAATAATTATAGATATTCTTCCCTTTAATAATAAGCATATAATTTTTCCACAAAATGAGACTGTGGAAGCTGAAATTTTAATTATTTTACATAAAACATGGATTTATTAAAAATATAAGCAGAACTGGCTTAGCACCATATTTATTTTTTGCTCTTATTTATTCCCAACTAAAAGGGTAGTTTTTCTAATTTTTAAGTTAAATGATTTCTCTACCTCTACCAAAAGGCAGGGGAAAAACCCTAGTGCAATTAAAATCTGGGTTTTCACTTCATAATTCTCTACCTAATAAAAGGTATCCAGATGACTTGCACTGATTTATTGGTGTCCTTCCTTAAAATTCTCTATAAATACACTTATGAGTGCTTCTTTCCCTAAAATAATATTGTTGCTATTATAAGGAATAACTGCTGAATATCTAGGCCACAAACAATTCATTTTCAGTAGGTAAAGACTAACAGCAAAATTTATGTGACTCTGTATACCTACACACATATTGTTCATCTTATTTGCAAGGTATTTGGATTTTAAAATTCTGTTTTACTGTATTTTATTAAAAAAAAAAAAGCTGATCCCTTCCCATTAAAATGATTTCTCAACTCACTACAGGTTATGCCTGTAGTTTGAATAAACTCCTTTAAAACTAAAAGCATTTTTTTTTTTGGCTGCGCCACCTGGCTTGCGGGATCTTAGTTTCCTGACCAGAGATTGAACCCAGGCCTCGGTAGTGAAAGCGCCGAATCCTAACCGTTGGACTGCCAGGGAATTCCCTGAAAGCATTTTTAACAAGTTAAAAATGTGGGTACACATTTTTGTCCCTCCTTTCTTGCCTTAATCTAAAAGAGTAAAAAGTCAAACTAGATATCTTTTTGGTCACAGGTAGTTCATCCAGTAGCAGCAGCCCCAAAATATGTCACTAGAACCACTAGTTCAAATGCAATGTTGACAGTTAATACACAGGGAAATCTCTGATAAAATGAGATTGAAAAACATGGGATAAAAATAAGTGGAACAATTTGCCTTATACAGAGTTTTTAATACGATTATATGCAGACATATCTCCCAAAACGCAGATACGCTAGGCAGAGTTTCCCAGAATCCTTTTTGGCAGAGTTAGTGTTCAGTGGAAAGATTCTGAAAAAGTGCCTTCAAGAAACTTCCACTCAGTGAAAACAAATTTAAGCACTTTTAAACTTTATCAGACCAAAATACAAAACAAAAACTCAAAACGGGCACATCAAAGTGGCATTTGACAGTGCTATAAATCAGCAGCTGCAGATCTAATCGACAGCAGTTTTGAATGTAAACACAGTACTTTTCTAATAGAATAAATGAGATAAGTCAGAATGAATTTATTTAGATCATTTCTCTTGTCTTATACAAAGGATATGGGGAAGGGGGTCTCCAAAAGTATACTATTTGAAAATCTAAATGTCTTAGATTTACAAAACTTTAAAACACAAACAGAAAGATAAGATACGCCCTGAATTTGCCTAGTTTTATTGTTTAAATCAAAGAAACAGTGTATATTCAGGTATATACACATACAAAAATCTACTCACAACCAGTAAAGCATGTAGCAAAAAACAGCCTACAGGTTGAATGTTATATGAAACACGTTAAGTCAGAATTAGATCATGAAGGTGAAGGAAGTCTACATAATAAAAAATTCCTATCTGGATAAAAGAATATTTTGTACAGAGCATCTATAGGTATATTAGTATAAAATTATGGAGAAGTTCATCTCAAAGATCTTCATGTATAATAACCTAAAAATCTAGTTCCAAAAGATGACAAATTTACTCTACTGAGTACAGTATTTCTCAATAAAACTAATTACATGAATTTATATACCTTTTCATTTTAAGCAACTTATTTTCATAAAATTCATACTGCTTTAACAATTATCATCTCTATTGAATTTACGAAAATATTAAGCATTAAGTTTCCCCATTATTCCCACAACAGTAATTCCTGATATAAAAAGTTACAAGAATACCTATTTTCTTGCCCACAATGCAAAGCAAGGGAATAAATCTATTGCATTACTTTGTTATCAAAAGCCAAAAAATTAAACATACTCAAAAGAATGGTGATTCAAAGTTAAGTTTGAATTCAAAGTTAAGTTTGCTTAAGTTTCTGCAACTGGATATGCAAACTTAAAGAGATTAAACATAGCGGACTTCTTCTAAGTAAGATGGAGCCAAAAGCAATATGGGCTTTAGAACAGGAAAGACTTGGGGTTGCATTTGAGCTCTGCTTCTCACTAGTTGTATGACAGGATAGTAATACTTCATCTATAAAATGGGAACTACCTTGATAATTTCAAAGATTACGTTACATGATAGGTGTTAAATGTATAATCTGGCATATTACCTGGGACACTGAAGAATCTACACATATTTGTTTACTTTTCCTCCTCCCCTTTAAGGTTCTTAGATTAGGAGCTAGAACCTAAACTTATCTGATAGAGTAAATACAGTATTAGGCCATATGTAAGTTAGTATGTTTCAGAAAATGATTTTAGTTCACACAAACTGAGTGCCTACTACCTGTCAAACACTGTACTATGTACCTGAGAGAAAAAGATGAAAAACATACAGTCCAACCAGGACACAGATATATTCTGTACTACAGTAATCTAGCAAGAGATGACGATGTCTTAACAAGGAAGTGGTAGCAGGCAAAAAAAGGAGGTGAGTTTGAGAATTATCTAGGGAAAAAATCTATAGGACATACTGAATGGATGTGGAGGAAGACAGTTTGAGGAGGACAGGATGACTTGCAGGATTCTGCCATTTTCTGTGAGGCTGGGTGGTTTTTTTTTTTTTTTCCCCCCCGGTACGCGGGCCTCTCACTGTTGTGGCCTCTCCCATTGCGGAGCACAGGCTCCGGACGCGCAGGCTCAGCGGCCATGGCTCACGGGCCCAGCCGCTCTATGGCATGCGGGATCCTCCCGGACTGGGGCACGAACCCATGTCCCCTGTATCGGCAGGCGGACTCTCAACCACTGCGCCACCAGGGAATCCCGCTGGGTGGGTTTTTAACGTTGATGACTGATAAGCGAACATGGGAAGAAAAAACCAGGGACTAGAGCTGGAGGGGAAAGATATAAGTACGTTTTGTTTTTTTTTTAAAATAATTTATGTATTTACTTATTTATTTATTATTTATTTTTGGCTGTGTTGGGTCTTTGTTGCTGCGAGCGGGCTTTCTCTAGTTGCAGCGAGCGGGGGCTACTCTTCGTTGCGGTGTGTGGGCTTCTCATTGCGGTGGCTTCTCTTGCTGCGAAGCACAGGCTCTAGGCACGCAGGCTTCAGTAGTTGTGGCACATGGGCTCTAGAGCTCAGGCTCAGTAGTTGTGGTGCACAGGCTTAGTTGCTCCACGGCATGCAGGGTTTTCCCAGACCAGGGCTCGATCCCGTGTCTCCTGCATTGGCAGGCGGCTTCTTAACCACTACGTTACCAGGCAGGCCCGTAAGTACTGTTTTGAATAGATGAACTGAAGCAATTTACACATGGCTAGTAACAGTTGGATATTCAAGTATGAAACTCAGAGGAGAGGTCAGAACTAGAATCTTTCAGTGAGTCATATGAATGAAGGAAATCACTCTGGGACACTATATAGAATGAAAATATCAATGATGCACTAAGGGCGCCCTCAGGAAGTTAAGAGGTGGGCAGAGTAAGAGAAGCTTACAAAAGAAAAAGAGAAGGAATGGTCAAAGACACCGGAAAAGAATCAGGAGAGTACAGTATTTCTAAACTAAGGTAGTACTGTAAGAATTTCAAGAAAAAAACTAACAAACCATGATATAAAATGCTAGAGAAGTTAAAGTAAGACTAACATGAGGCCACTAGATTTTACAAACAGGACAAACCTAACTTTCACTAGAAAGTTTCAGTGAAATAGCGGGGCCAAAGACAGACTGAAATGGGCTGAGGAATGACTGAAAGGTAAGGAGATAGAGACAGCAACTCTGAAGAAAGTGATTATAAGGACAAGAGCAGTTACCATGAAGCGGACTCAGGGTCAAGACCGGGGGCGGGGGGGGGGGAGGGAGGCATTTGTTTTGTTTTTTAATAAGAGATTTGACCACACTTATAAGCTGAGGGAGAACAGGAGGGGGTTGAAGATACAGATTATTAAATGACAGTGCAAAATTCCATAATAAACAGGAAGTGATAGGATTATGAACACAGTAGAAGGTTGGCTTGAACAGGGAGGGAGCACCTCAACCTCTGGGACAAGACAGGAAGGACAGGTGAGGAAGCCCAGGAATTTAAACAAATTTTTGCCTGATAACCTTGCAAAATTTTATATAAAATTTATATAAAAGTTTAAAGGAGAATTTATATAAAAAAATAGAAGGAGAGTTCCCATACTCCATACTGACAGCAAGGTTACTGGAGAGGAAGCTTGAACAGAGTGGCAGAGGTTTGATATATAATTGCTGAAGCAAATGAAAATGAGGAATGACCAAGTAAAAGTAGTATATAAGGAGTCCCAAGGTCAAGGCTTAGCACTGAAATATGAGTTTGCAGTGGCACCAATACAAAAGTTATAGAATGCTCTGGAGCAGTACTCAGCACAGAGTAGAGGGTATAGAAACAAAGAAGGTTTAATGTAGTTTTAGAATTTTGTAAAGTAGAAGGACAAAGAGTTGAAAGCAACTGTGAAAGAGAGTGGTTCAGATGATCTAACATGAAATCCAGGCCTGAAAGGAAGAAAAGGCAGGAGGTTTGAAAGACTGGCAGAAAATGGGGGGCTTAAAACGGATTGGAGGGTTTCCCTGGTAGCGTAGTGGTTAAGAATCCGCCTGCCAACGCAGGGGACACGGCTTTGAGCCCTGGTCTGGGAAGATCCCACATGCAGCGGAGCAACTAAGCCTGTGCGCCACAACTACTGAGCCTGCACTCTAGAGCCTGCGCAACACAACTACTGAAGACCACGCGCCTAGAGCCTGTGCTCTACAAGAGAAGCCACAGCAATGAGAAGCCCAAGCACTGCAACGAAGAGTATCCCCCGCTTACAGCAACTAGAGAAAGCCCGCACACAGCAACAAAGACCCAACTCAGCCAAAAATAAATAGATAAATAAATAAATAAATTTATTTTTAAAAAACGGACTGGAAAGCAAACAACAGTGTAAAAGGAATGAGGCTATGAACATGCTAGAAGGTTACAGCTTGCAAACTACTGGATTTCTCATGCTGAGAAATTCTGGGTTACAACAAGGTTCATAGGTGGCAAGTGCTTAACGATCAGCAAAGATAAATGTTACAGGAGTTGAGGTCAAATTACTAGGAGGTTAGGGTACTAAATGGAATGATAATATGGACACATTATGTTACTGAACAGGTGTAGAGAGGCAGACAGAAATTAAGTGCCCAAGTCTTAACTGAATGTGGAAGAATGCCTAGGGATCAGAAGAGAAAGAATAGAGGGTGAGCTGGATCATATGCAACAATGATTTGGAAAGGGCACTGAGGGGGCTGGCCCATTACTATCTGGCCTCCTAACCCTTTATTAGCAGGGTGTCTTAAGAGACAGAATGTCCTCTACAGAGGGAAAATAGTCTCTTCTGGGAGAGCTAAATAAATGGAGAGAAGAGATGGAAGACATGAGAAGACATAAGAGAAAGGTCAGGGAGGAATGGCAACAAGAGAGGTCAGAGGTATCAAAGGGAAGGGAAGTATGACAATGAAAGCATGGAATGAAACACACATAATGATCTGACCTAAGGTAAATCTAATTCCATGATATAATGGAATTCAACTGTGCTTGACACAGTTAAATCCTAAAATACAATGCTTCTATACAAAATCCTGATTTAATTTGGAATTAAACATATTTCTATTAAAATTTTAATTTAAATTTAATTTTTTCTATTTTAATTTCTATTTGAATTTAATTCTGACCTAAAGATGATCAAAATGTATGCATTAAAATTCCCCAGATTACTGAATGCATAACTTTGAATAATGTTAACACGTGTTTGGCACTATTTCTGAAAAATGAGCAGTCAATTTTAGCTAAGTAATTGAAATTATTTTCATTTATTTCAAACCTAGGATACATTGCTATTGACAGCATTTACCAATGTACCTTAAAAATGTGAGCTATGTGGCCACTTTCTGCCCTCTCGCAAACAGCATGGGATATAATTTTAATTTAGACTCTGCTTTTGAAATGATAACTTTTATTTGGATATATAGGAAAAACTATTTGTCCATTTATATTCTAAAATGAAAAAATAATGCCCTTTATTGTAATTTTAGGTCAGGAAAAAAAATGGCTGAAATCTGGTCAGAAATTTAGGATACAAATTCTTTTTAATTTTATAATAAATAAAATATTTCAGACTAGAAATACTTGTACCCATTTGCATTCCAAAAATACAAAGCTTATCCACTTGCGTCACAGAAACGCCTAAATTAAACTACTTTACAACAGACTTTATCTTTTAACCTCTTTCAAAATTCATTTCTAGAGAGCCTTAAAAGCAAGTATGATTAGAGTGGGAGTATGTAATAGGCCTTGGCATCTAATATTACACCATTGCTAGGGTCTGGTGTATACACAAACTAAAACTATTACAGAACTGCTATACTATAAGGGAACATAACCTTCAAGAGAAAGTGTGGCTTAAAAAACAAACAAACAACAAAAAAACCCCAGACCCACGACCCACACAAACATAATACAAATGATTTATACAAAATTAACCAAAAAAAACACTGTCTATAAACCTGCCTAGAGTGATTTTATAAAAAATGCATTATTTTAAAACTACCAGAAATGTTAACTCTGGGTTTGTTTTCCATTCAATACTTTTGTAAATAAATTACAGATTTCAGTTAACAATTTAAATCTATAAACACACAGCTATATTAAAAACCGAGGTGTCAAAAAACTTACAACTTTCAGACAAATCTATACAAATTTACAAGTCAATCTTCAAACAAATTCTATTTTCTGTTTCTTAAACGCAAATATAGTACTAAACTTAATCCTACACAAGCACTAGATACTTAACTTAAAAAACTAAACCAGTTAATTGTTTCAAAATTTTAATTGGCAAAGATATTACATTTACTTTGACATAAAGTCTTAATTAGGATAAGAAAAAAAACAGAAAATAACAAATTTAAGGAGTATTAATAGAAAAAGCAGTTGACCTCTAAATAGTGCTTCAAAAGTCTTTTTTATTTTATTTAATTAATTTATTTTTTTTTTCAAAAGTCTTTTGAAAGTCTAGTCCAAAATAGTGTGCTGGTTAAGCAAATTAAAGAACACACACATTATAGAATATTATATAGCCATTTAAATGTTCTGAAGAGTATTTAATGATATGGGAAAATACAATATATAATGTGGACACAGAAAATTATCTATATGGTATGATTCTGCTTTGGTATAAAAATGTATACCTTATTGGAATTAAGGATAATTTCTATTTTCCTCATTATTTTTTTCTATGATATTACTATTATAATCAGAAAGATATTACTTAAAATCATAATTTCATCACGTTCTTACCTGAAGGTACTAGAGAGTCTTGTTCAATAATTCTCGCAGAGGCCAAATCACTGATAATATACTGTAACCTTAAATGTCTGAATACTGACATAAATGGTTTTCCTTGCTCAGTTTCAAGGAAGGTCATACCTTCAAAATCTGTAAAAGAAAACAAAAAAACAGATTAAATTAAATAGCCATTCTTTTCAAATCAATTTATTTATTCCTACATGTTTTTATGGGCAGGGACACACACACACACACACACACACACACACACACACACACACACACACACACACACACACACACACACACACACACACACACACACACGTCTACTAGAATACAAATAAGCTAGTTTCAAAGTTTTCAAGGATTTTATAAACTTTGGGTGTGTGGATAAAAAACTTGGGGAGATTTAGAAAAAAACCCCAGGAAATTAACTTTGGTCCTAATTAGACCCTTGGGCTGGGAATTCAATTGACACCTTTCTGGAATTTGGAGCTTACAGTGCAGCAAGGTGGGAAAAGAAGGCTTGAGAATGGTGGTTAGGGTTCAGGTATCTTTCCAGAATCCCACCACTTCAGTGGAACTCTAGAGCCCAGATGCCTCACTCAAGGGTCTTCACAAGATACACAGGACATGGAACATTTCTTGGGATCTTTCTAATTTATGCTTTAGTTACATGTGATGAATACTAGTTAACATATTAATTCTCTATTAAAATACAAAATAAGATACAAAGACATTGTAGCCATGGATTTGCAACACAAGGGTAGTATTTATTGTTAAAATAATTCAAGTTTATCAATTTTTTCTTATAGGGATAATTTAAGGTTATTTCTAAAAATACTCTCAGTTGCATTCTAATATGCTTTCATGAGTGGGAAGGAAAGATCTGGAGTTACTGCTATCAAGCAGAGACTTGTACATAATCCCTAGCCTGTTCTCTATTACAAGGTATACCTATGGCAGTGTACTCAGCCTTGCTGCTGTTAAGGATAGTAAATAAAAGAAGCAATCCCTACATATAATTGTGCAGAAAAATTTCTATTGTTCTGATGGTCCTGACCCATATATATCTGCAAAGCCAAATAATTAAGAAAACCTAAGAGAAATATACTAAAATATAGTGGGTGAGGGGACCATGAGTGATTTTTTTGGTCTTATTTCCTGAGTATTCATCACTTTTATAATTTAAAAACTGTATGAAATAAACCTATAAAGTCCTCACTGATAAACAACTTATAAAGTCCTCACTGAAAAACAAGGGCATCAGACATACATTTTGCCTTATGCAATAAATGTTTCCCTGAAAAGTTATCTTAAAATGTATACTTTTACACTACTGAGGCTGGGATGGAGAGCCTGGAGTGGGAAAACCAGAAGGGGACCACAGCTTCTTATTCTAGTTTCTGCACTTAGGCTACAGAATAATTTCTCTCTTGATGGACTGCTGCAGTTAATCCAACTGGAGCTCAAATGAGCATAAATTTATGTCAACATTTACCTAACATCTATTGTTTCCATTGAGTCCCTTTGCTCCCCACCCCCACAAATATTTATTTATTTATTTTGGCTTTGCTGGGTCTTAGTTGCGGCATGTGGGATCTTCACTGTGGCGTGCATGCGGGATCTAGTTCCCCGACCAGGGATCTAACCCAGGCCCCCCCTGCACTGGGAGCATGGAGTCTTACCCACTAGACCACCAGGGAAGACCCCCTTTGCCTTTTTAGCTTCTCCACGGTCCTTACCTTTTTCAGCTTTTATCTCTGTTTTTTAAGTTAAATTTTCTCCTCTACTTTTTTCCTTTATAATTTCTCAAATCCCTCTTTAAATGCCATAATGTAGCTCTAAAGTGTAATTTAAGATAGAAGTTTAGCATTTTGTTCTTCAAGCAAATCAAGTTAGATTTTATTGATATGGTCACTTACACATTTTTGGTTCATGAGCTTGAAGGAAAAATAATTAGCTAGTCAATCTCACTACATAAAATAATTCCCAAAATTTATTTAAACAAGACAAAAAGAGCACTAAATTTTAATATAAGAACCTCTATTCATCAAAAGACACCTTCAGAAAAGTAAAAAAAACACTACAAACTGAAAGATAAATGCAACACACACTTATGACAAAGAATCAAGAATATATAAAGAATGCCGACAAATCAGTAAGAAAAGACAAATACAATATTAAAATAGGAAATAAACCTGAACAGACATTTCACAGAAGAAGAAACATACGGCCAATAAACACACAAACAGGTGTTCAGTCTCCTTAGTTTTCAAGGAAATGAAAATCAATACCACAATATGAAATAGTTCAATAACAAAAAAACAGGATGATATACTGTCCAGTGGTGTGCTGGATCTGGCTTGTGCTGGCTCACAGGAGCTGACGGTATGCATTTCTTCCTAACTCCACATTCAGCGGTGTCACATTAGTAGCCTGAAATTAGCCATGCTGGGAGAATTTGTATCATGAAAATTTTAAAAAATGCTACAAATAAGTGATTATTTTTTCAGAGAGGCAGCTTACCAGCACATCACTATGTAACGCATTCATGTTACGAAGTGCAAAATGCCATAACATTAAACATTTTTTAAAAGCAAATTCAGAGGGGCACAATAGGAAAGAAGCACATGAGCAGACTGAAGTTACTAATGTTCTAGTACTTGAAGATTAGTTCACTGAGGTTCAATACATTATTTAAAAAAATGAAAAAGGTGGCCGTGCATGGACCAAAAATGACAGTAAACTATGAAAATCGTGAGCTAAGGATTACGATTTTTATCCACTTCTTTGCATCTGAGGGCCATTAAAATTTTGTTTTTTCTATGTCTGTTTTATCCAGTCTCAATTTTCTCAGTGTAAATGCGGAGTTGAATTAGATCATTGCTAAGGTCCTCTCCAGCTCTAAAATCCCCTAGGTTTATCAGGGCCTGATTTTAATTAAATTTCAATTTAAAACAAAAAAGACAAGTTCTCAATAAAAATTTCAGGCATACCTTTTCTCCTGTTAGAAAACCAGACATCTGTTTCAGTCAAAAGCTGTTTTAAAGATCCATTCCAAGAAGGCACAAGTTGAAGGAACATCCACTAGGTTAAAAAAATAAATTAAAAAAATTACAAGACTTCATTTAGTTTATGATTTTACATTTTCAAACTGCTTCCTTAAAACATAATAGCTAAAAAATTTAATTTCCATTTTACAAGCAATCGAAAGAAGTAGAACTATCACAGGATATGCTCAGAATTCTTAAATTCATCATGGCATTAATCATGGTCCAAAGATAAAAACTAGATGAGTATATGATAAGGAATAAGCTAATCCCTGAAAAGTACTTATGGTCTCAAACACACTGTAATTATAGTATTAAAAAGGTAAATGTTCTATGTGTGTGTGTGTGTGTATATATATATAATATACACACACTATTATGTATATTATAATATACTATATATATATAAAATATACTAATTTATTCTACTCACCAATTAATTCAGTTTCACTACATACTATGTGAGATTATAAAAGAAAGAAATTAAATATGGGAAAAAGGAGTTTCTTATGTCTTAATTGCTGTTGAGAGACAGTATGCAGAGTAATGAAGAGCATTACTGTTTTTTAAATCCTAGCCCTGTCATTTAATAGCTAGGGAAATTACATCATTCTGTAATCTGGGCCTTAATTTCTTCATTTGTAAGATGAGCATGATAATATGTCAATGTCACAGGACATTAAAAGAATTAATATGTGTAACATACTTAGAGCAGTGCCTGGCACATAGTAAGCATTCATCAATAATTATGGGAAAGAATGAATACTACCAGTGGCTCAGAGATAGAAATGGACTCTCTACCCTCCTTTAATGACTGGTTAACACAGTTATTAAACTTCCCTGAGGAAAAATAGTAATAGAGTCTCATCTCTATCATAAGACAAACAATCCCAATGATATAACCTAGAAGGTGACTATTCCCAGATTTCACGGCCGCGTTAGTATAGACTCAACTACACTGTGAGTGTAGACTCAACTACATTTTTTTTTTTTTTTGGCGGTACGCGGGCCTCTCACTGCTGTGGCCTCTCCCGCTGAGGAACACAGGTTCCGGACGTGCAGGCTCAGCGTCCATGGCTCACAGGCCCAGCCACTCTGCGGCATGTGGGATCTTCCACATGCGCCACCAGGGAAGCCACTCAACTACATTTTTGTCCCATGTTAGCTAGGGACAAAGGCTAAAGGCAAAATTATGCAGTGGGAAAAGCAATGGACTAGAATTCACAGGCCTGGGTTCTGCCTCAAGCCTGCCACTTAATAATTGTAAGAGTTCTAAGTTTTACCATCTACAGATCAAGAGTAATAGCCAATTTGTCTCTTCAGAGACGTTGTGAAAACAAAATTATATTAAAAATGTTGAAACCTTTCAAAAGGATGAACTGAAATATATGCCTGAAGTACAAAAGACCTTTAAAAGAATTTCAACATTCTCTAGAAAAACATGTGAAAACTTCATCATAAAGTTATTAATTCAACTAAAGCTCAATTTTGCAAACATTTCTGAAAAACATATAAAACATTTAACATTTCTGATTATGTAAATAACATGTTAACTGTTGAAAAAAATCTGGGAAAAAACAGAAATGTATTCTTAGGAGAGGAAACTATAAAGAATACCACTGAAATCAATCATGATATCAACTCCCTAAACACAAAGACTTCTTAACATTTTGGCATATTTCCTTTTCTCACATTTATAACCATTCCCTTACCACTGGACACTAGCTGTTTCCAGCTTTTCAATATTATAAGCAATGCAGTGGGGATATCTTTACACACATCATATTATGGCAATACCTTTTTAAGGGCTGTGTATACATCCATCTCCACTTGCATCACAAATAAGTTAGATGAACCAATGAGTTGTTTCATGACATTTATACTAGAAAAGATAAAATAGAAGTAGTGAGCCTCTCTTCATGCACAAGCTAAAAGACCCTGGTGGAACTGAAAACTTTAAGTCTTTTTTATCAAAAGAGACTGTGGAATTAAAAATTACATCAGTCTTTTTGCCCAAGACAAAGAATCTATCCGAACATAAGGATACTTTTAATTCAGACAGTATGCTGTGAAAGGTCTTTTCTTGCACTGACAAGGAAACAAAGAGCTTTGCTGTGCTAATTAATCAAGTTAAAGCAAGGTCCCAGTAAGATAAGTTTTAGTATGCTCTGATAAAGTGGCAGCCTTCCTCTTTTTTCTTTCCCCCTCATTCAATTTAAAAAAAAAAAAAAAAGACACTTGTCAAAATTCACTGAAAGAGATATATCTTCAAAGTCTATCTTTCACCTCTAGGCTTAAGAGAATTGCTTAGTCATAAAACATGTTTTTATTACTGTTAAGGAGATTAAAATCAAGAAATATGTGTTAGTTTAAATTTAGAATGGAAATAATATCACTAGCTGTTTTCTTTTCTTTTTTCCTTTTTCTTTCCTTCCTTTAAGCCACAAAAAGCCAGAAGAGCATCTGGGGCTTTAAGATGACCACTATGATTTATCTTTCTTTTGAAAAAACTCAACGAGAAATTATAAAAGAGAAAAAGTGTTTCTAATGACTTTTTTTTTTTTTTTAATATATTTATTTATTTATTTTTGGCTGCTTTGGGTCTTTGTTGCTGTGCGTGGGCTTTCTCTAGTTGCAGCTCACGGGCTTCTCATTGTGGTGGCTTCTCTTGTTGCAGAGCACGGGCTCCAGGCACGCAGGCTTCAGTAGTTGTGGCACACGGGCCCAGCAGTTGTGGCTCATGGGCTCCAGAGCGCAGGCTCAGTAGTTGTGGCACACAGGCCTAGCCACTCTGCGGCATGTGGGATCTTCCCGGACCAGGGCTCGAAGCCGCGTCCCCTGCATTGGCAGGCGGTCTCCCAACCACTGCAGCACCAGGGAAGTCCCCTAATGACTTTTAAACCAAACATACTGCAGAGCTTTGTTTACGCCTTGATATCATTAGGTGATGATTTTTTGGTAGAATAATGCTTCTCAAACTTTTCTACCAAAGTACCTCTTAAGGGCAGAGGAAAGGAAAGGACCCAGGAATCCAGGAGTAGGCTAGCCATAAGAATAACATTTCTATTAATTTTTGTATTTCATCTTGTAAATCCAAAGAAACTTAATTCTCTCTATTCCACAATGTACTTAAACATAAAAGTGTTTACTTCTCTCCTACTCCTCCCCACACCTCCCCCCAAAAATCATTAAAATTGACATCCCAGTAAGCTATGCAATGTTAAGGCTTTGGTTTTGCATATTTCCATCAGAATGCCACACATTCCTAGGGACATCTGTACCCTTGTCTCAGAAGCATCACTGTCAAGGAACTGCAAGCCTGAAAGTGACTGCATAGTCTACTGGCCTTTAAAAGTTCATTCCCACTCTGAATTTCTCAGACCCAGGGCAGATAAGTCATCTCCATTATTACAAATAAGCTCCTAGAGGGCAGAGACCTCAATGACATAATCACCTCTGCCTCCTTCACAGCCCTTAACATAGTACCTTTACACACAGTAGACATTCAGAAATTATTTGTTGAAAGAAGGAATAATAAGCAAACTTAATTCAAAAGACCAACTTAATTGTGAATTTAATTTCACTAAGCTTAGCAAAAAGTTTAAAGCAATTTCCTCAAATGTAATTTCTCAATGGGAAAAGATGGTTTTTAAAATAAACTTTTAGATTCTCTAAGAGCCCAGCAAAAGTGAGGTAACCCTTTTTCTATAGTTTTATAGCAGCAATGAATTTTTACATTAAAATTGGTTAAAGGAGTATTCATAATACACATTGTATCATTTACAAAAAAGAAAAGAAATTTGTGTAGCATTTTTTCAATTCATGATGTAGTCAAGATACCTTTCATTAAATTGTTCACTTTTTCATAAGCAATATATTTTTACTTTATACAAAAATGTCTTGCATACTTTAACAAATGATAATAAAGTTATTTAAAATTCAAGTACCTGAGTTCTTTAAAAAGTTCAACATTCTGGTGAGTCATCAGATTGTTTAGAAGCCATTCAAGGCACCTGAAATTAAACATGGAATTATTACATTATATATCATGTATCTATGATTTATTAAGTAGTACTTACAGTTAAAATTTAAAAAGAATATTAATCTTTCTAGGACATGCGCAAATTTTTAAATTTAACAATTGGAAAGTTAGTATTGTTTTTGTCAGCAGTTAGTAAGGGAATATTCCCTTTATATTAAAAAGAGCATTTCTAATTAAGAAAACCTCATTTTCAAGTTTGTGTTAAATGGTTTATGAAGGGGTTTACATACTTCTATTACCTTCTTTATAATTTGAAAATGGGTACTGCAATTCTCAAGAATTAAAAACATTGCCAGTAGTTGCACTGATATACAGTCAGCCCTCGGTATCCGCGGGTTCTGTATCCATGGATTCAACCAACCGAGAATTGGAAATATTGGAGAAAAAAAAAATAATTCCAGAATGTTCCAAAAAGCAAAACTTAAATATGCCGCAAGCCAGCAACTATCTACAAAGCATTTACGTTGTATTTGTAACTATTTACATAGCATTCACATTGTATTAGGTATTTATAAGTAATCCAGAGATGATTTAAAGTATACAGGAGGATGGTTATTTGCAAATACTACACCATTAAATAAGGGACTTGAGCATCCGCAGATTTTGGTATCCACCCAGGTCCTGGAACCAATCCCCTGCGGATAGTGAGGGACGACTGTAATGACTCTTATGCCTACTGCTTAAAAAAATTTAATAGAGATGTGCTGTAAAGAGTGGCCATAGTTTTTATAAGCATGTATAATCCACCCACAATCACAAAGACCACACTTTTGAGGAATTTACTAAATAGTCCAAATGTAAAAACAGACCTTTTATAACAAATTCTATCCTCCCTTTTTTTTCTTTCTTTTTATAGCTATACATTCTCTTAAGAAACCAAAGCAGCCAAATTCCCTAAAGCAGGATAAAAGGAAAAACAAGAAAGGTAACTCACTTTTTCTTTACAGAATCCAGTCCATAGGTCCCTGCTGATGTGTAATAGCCACATACGGTTTTCACATTAACTGTTTCCTTCATTGTCTCACCACACTGCTGTATTAAACCATCCTGTAAATATAAATAAGCACTGGAAAGGCCCATTTCACATGGGAAAAATAAGCTCTGAATATGTGCTTTTACATATTAAAAAGTTAAAAAAAAAAAAAGGAAGAAAGAAAGAAAACTCATAAGTGCAGCAAACCTAAGTCTTTTTATAAGTCCAGTAAAAATACCTAAAAAAATCCAGCAAGTATTAAACTAAATACTTGGAAGTGAAAATGGAAAGGAGGAAGTAAAAGCAGTAAGACAGAGGTGAATATTGCTATTCTCTCTTTTCTGTCCTTCCCCTCTCTGGGACCTTTGCAAATTTAAGCAGCATTCTGTCTGTTTTGCCTGTTCTTTTAAAACTAAGACCTCTTTATATAGTCAGATGACCAGGTGATGGACTAGGTAAGTAAACAATATGAATCATCAGAAAGTTTTTATTAGTTTAAAACACCTATCAATACCTAAGAAATACACCTAAAACAAATATATTATTGTTTAAAACTTACAATGAATTTTTAATCTAAAATGTTTATATGGAAGATTTCAAATAGCTAACTTTATTTAATATATGGAAAGGACCCCATCATTTTTTACTCAAATTTCTGAGATATATTCATCATGCAAGTGTATTATTGTTAAGTAGTTAAATCATAAAGATAATGCAGAAAGTGAGTTAAGAACGAAACCAAAAAAGGATTAAAAGTTAAAAAATAAAGTATAATTATTGGAAATAAGTATTGAAAGGATCAAAACACTTATAAAAAATCAAATTACCTCAGCCAAGGATATTTAGCAAGCTATTAACTAATACTTAAAATAAATCAGTATACAAAAGTCACATAAAAAGAAACAACTTTTTAAAATGATCAAAATAAAACGTTGACTCCACTGTGATTTTACACTTACCTGGAAGCCATTCTAGACTCCTTCCCTTTCCTTTTAATATCTCATCTGTCACCAAGTCCAGTAGATTATCCCTGCTTAACCTCTCCAGTAACCAGTTTTCCTCTCCATGCTTTTTGCTACTACCCTCATTTAGACCCTCCCGTGGATTACTGCAATAGGTTTTTTTTCATTTTCTTCATATTTAATGGAATGTACAGTAATTTTAATATATCTAGTATAATTCTCCTAGATGTGGCAACAAATTTTTAATGTTAATATACCTTGAGTTTTTTTCTCATCATTATTTTTCTAATTTATTTATTTATTTTATAATTTTTATTGGAGTATAGTTGATTTACAATGTTGTGTTAGTTTCAAGTGTACATCAAAGTGAATCAGCTGTTGGTGGGAATGTAATAGGTTTTATACTCATCCTTCCTTCAGTTCATCCTTCACACTGTTCCCAAAGCATTCTGAAATATAACTTTGTCTTTCCCCTGATTAAAACTTTCCAGAAGTACTTATATGTAAAGTCTCAACTTCTTAAAAGGTATTGATTGAGGGGCTTTCGTGATCTGGTCTCTGCCTCCCTCTCTCGAACCCTTCTTATATTCTGTGCTAGATCTATGTTCCACTCAGATTCTCTAATCCTCCATTGTTTCATATTTCTAGGTCTTAGTTTTCTGTCTGAAATGTTCTTTCTTCCCCTCTCTTCTTACTTCACAAGATAAATACATTTTCAGTTTTTAAGGCTCAACCTCAAACACAACTTCTTTCTTTGACACCAACAGGTTAAACCAACCACTTTGTGCATCCACTAAATCCTACAGAAAGTTTACCATCACATCTATAATATTGGACAGCTCTTACTTTACCTTTGAGTCTGTATATCAACCCTCCCTCCCCCACTCTACACACTCATTATATTGTGAGCTTCTTAAAGGTGGGGATTATATCTTTATTTACCTTTGTATCTCTATGCCTAGCTTGACACACTGCTCAATACACTTCCGATGAATGAACAAATCTGTCATTCTACCAATAGATTATATACATTTAGGTGGTTTACACACAATTATTTCCTAATTAAGAAAACATTTACATAGTAAGCACTCAATGTTTCCCAAACCCATGAACTATATGAATTAGTAATAAGCCACCTGCTTAAAACAGTCAAGATAAGTTATTAACGAACAGAAATCTGTAAATGGATTTAAGACAAGTACCTTCCTTCCACATTATAGTCATTCTAAGATATCCACACAGAAATAGCTTGCCTTCATTTTACATAGGCATCGAGACCGTCTCATTTGTAATAAACTGCTTTTCACTAAACATTTTAAATGACTTATCATGAATGGAATATTTATACATTTCATTTAAAAGTTATAAAAAAGCTAAGTTTTATTATGGTTTTTGGAACAGATACCTTGAAACAAAAATACAAGTGTGATCCTTTTTTTCAGTACTATGCATACTTACCAACTGCAGCATACTAGCTGCTGCCAAAATGGCAATAACTCGACTGGGCTTTATTAAGACATCATCTCGATACAATGACCCAAATGCCACCTGCAGTGCTTAAAGCAAAAGTACACAGGTAGAATGAAATAACAGTTATAGCTGTAAGAGTATTACAAAAATAACAATGACAGTCTTTATACACTAAGACATATGTCTAAATCTAGTAGGTACAGAAAAGGATAAGATTAGTATCATTAATTTAACTATTAGTAATGGTTATGGATTGATGGTGCTAATTTAATAACAATGTTATACATTTCCATCTGTTCTACCAAATCATGCTGGATTTTTCTACATCTAATCTTGACATTAGTTAGTGGTCAGAATTAAGACACCCTTGGAAAAAGTTTTATAAAGATATCCCTGAGTAAACCAATCATTAAGTACAACTACACAGACCCAATGATAATCTTAACCCTGGTGCTTTCAGTGCTTTACCACTGGGGAGTGTGGAAAAGCTCCTGGTCCTATGCATGCCACACTCTCACCCAGCTGCCACAGCTATTTAAGTCTGTCCACCCTTTTCTCTACTGCCATTCTCATGCATGTCCTACATGGTTTGCTTTATAAATGTTCCTTTCTGTTTGCCTATGAGGTGAGTGCTGGGTACTTCCACTTCAGCTATCAAAGACAGGAGCAGGAGCACTAGGACAGGCGTTAGGAGACCTACGGTCTGATGTAGGCTCACTAAACCGCTCTGAGACCTAAAGTAAGTCTCTTAAATCCTCTGGACCTCAGCTTCCTCATCTAAGGTCCTTACAGCTCTAAAACAATACTGACTACATGATTCATATACTTATTCCCAGAAAAGGTCTTCATATATAGGGAATAATCAATGAATAATATTTATTGGCTTATTGTTTATTGGTCATACTTCTCCTTCCTTCACTCTACATCCTCTATATCCCAGGCAGATATATTTACAAACATGAAGTAAACAGATTGATAAGGCTGACATGACTAAATAGATTAAAGATACTAGAACAGAACTGATAAACTCTGGAGTAAATTAATATAAAGTTGTCACCTTAGGGTGTTAAATGGAACTTTTCTCTAGCCAACAAAGTTAGAAGAAAATATTTATTTTCTGTGAAAAGAATACAAAGTTTATGTTTTTATGATTTTTGCATAATAGTAATCATGGTGGCGGTTACCTTCTATATCAATATTCTGGTCTGGAATCTCCAGTTCAATAATATTCATGCTGGACTCCTTCCATGAACCACTGAACATACTAGAAAAGTAGCCAGACTTAAAAAACAAAAACAAAAAACACACTTATGCAGTACTTTGTCTTCCAAATTATTTTCCCATTTCTAACTCTAAGCAACTATTCTATCAAAACTAACGCATCATATTATTTCAAGAGAAAACAAACTGCCAGATAGGAGAAAAGAAATTAAGATAAGGACACTCATTAGGCTTATCAAATACTTTAATTATTGAAAACCAAACTAAATTCTCGTATTACTATCTGAACTGACTTCCTATGTTACTATTTGAACCAACTAAGCTTTTTACTTAGTTGAACAATTTCTGAGTATATTACATGAATATGTTTTCCTTTTCAATAGCATTCTAAATTCAAGCTTAGAAATTATATCATATATTTAAGTATCTCTCATAAACATATAACAACACACAACGTGGATACAAAATAATGTACTGAGGAAGAGAGAAAACTAAAAGCTGTTGAGTCCTTACTCTATCTCAGTGGCTATAAAGGGTCCAGACCAGTCCCAAGTCAACACTAATAGGATGATCCCCAAGGAATTAGGGAAAATCCAAAGTTTAGCTTTAGCTTATAAAAAAAATTCCAGAATGAATCTGAATTATTGGAAAGACACCAGAATGGATGAAGTCTTTAGTTACCTTCTAGGTAGCACCTCCCATAACTAGAAATACTTTGGAACGGATCAAATACTAACTACTAATTTTTAAAAATTTACTGAGTATGTAGTTCAAGGCACTGTGAATATAGCAGAAAACAAAACAGACGTTTCTGTCCTCAGGGGACTTATAATTTAGCATGTGTCTTGCACTATGATCAATCCAGTTTCTCTTGAGAGGGAAAGCCTTAACAGAGGCATTTTCACCCTTGAATTCACAAAACTGCTTTCAGAGATCAAAAAGAAAGATATGGACCATGTCCTCAAGTTAAGACCAGTATTCTGATATAGTCTCTGGGGTATATAATGCAAGCCAAAGTAAACTTGTTCAAAAAAATTAAATAAAAAACATGATTAAAGTGTAAGAGAAAAAATTCCTTTCAAATGCTTCTACTGAAAAATCTTATACTATACCGTCTTACCAGTAATTACTGTCATATCGTGAAGAGGAGAGGGAAAATATAAGCTCCATAGGATAAAAAGTGAATTGTTCACTGTTCTATTCCCACTGCCTAGACCAATGACTTGAAAACAGATTTGATGAAGGAATAAATGATTAAAATATTTGAGCCATTAGAACAACGTTTTCTTTTATTTTGAAAGTCTTGAATCTTTAAAATGGGGTGGCTGATAATAATATTTTCACAGAAATCAAACAGGAATATCAGCTAAATGACTTAGTCCATATACTTTTTTTGGTTTTGGTTTTGGCATTTTCCAGGAGAGAGGGAAGAGTAAGTGCCAAGAACTTTCCATTTACATTCAGTCTTAACTACAAAGCAACATTTCAGCTGAATTTATCCAACTGAAATAATCATATACAAAATAAACAAATTCAGCAATCCTAACTTAAACGTTGAATGGTTTTTCCCTTTTTGTCAACAGAAGGCACCAAAATAAGTACCTTATTGGAGTAATGACAAAAAGGCTGGTATGACAATGAAAACTCAAAATCTGTTTTCTAGACCAAACTAAGTTTTCACTAAAAATGTTCACCATATCTCTTACAAAACAAGACTTTTCATCAGACAGGACTTAAACAACAAATGTTCATGCAAAAGATTACTGTGAAATGCAATGAGAAAGAACAAGACTTATAAGAGTGTGAGTTGTTTTAAGTGACTACCTTGGTTACTCAAATATATAGAAAAATAAAATACTTACTTGACATAAATATATTTTGTGTAAGCTCCACTCTTCTCCTAGAGCACAAATCTTAATGTCACTGTTTTCACCATTTAAAAATAATGTTTGATAAATATATTTGGATGTACTCTTCAATTTTTTCCTGTTAAAAGAAATGCAAACGTTACATATATGTAAAACTGAATGTTTTACTGATTTTGCATGTAACTCAAAATACTCCTTTTGCTCAATTTCTATTAAATAGAACCAATCTGTCCACTGTATAAAAAGATAGAGGAATATTATATATTCAAACGTGCTCATGTATGAAAGGGTACATAAGAAACTAATAATAGTGGTTACCTGTGGGGTACTCTATTCCCAAGAGGGGGAATAGTGGATAGATGGGGGCAGCGTGGAAGAGAGACCTTTCACTATACAGCTTTTTGCAATTTCTGATTTTTGAACTAAGAGAATTACCTATTCAATAAAGAAAAGTCAGCATGGTGATTTTTGCGTATTTCCTTATTTAGTAACCAGCACTATGGATGATGTAATACAGTTGCAATAATACTGCTATGCAATTACAAAATGAAGAACAAGAATAAAAATTTCACCCTACACAAG
Organism: Leucopleurus acutus; assembly: GCF_964270905.1. NCBI lineage: Eukaryota > Metazoa > Chordata > Mammalia > Artiodactyla > Delphinidae > Leucopleurus > Leucopleurus acutus. The sequence continues at coordinate 87,368,641 of NC_139154.1, read as the reverse complement.
TAATTTTAAAAATAATTTAATCTTATTTTAGTATCGAACTATTCTTAAACTCCTTAAAATGTCTTTTTCCCCATATTGGACAAATGGTTTGCAGCCTTAGACCAAAGGTTTTCAAAATTATGCTCAATGGAGGAGTGTCTTAGGGGCCACCAGGGAGAGCCGAGGTGTGAACTCTGGGCATCCCATCTAACTTCAACCAGAGCAGCATCATATATTATATTTGTAAACATCTTGGATTTGTGAGGGTGGGCTTATCACATGATGAGAGAATTCCATGGATCTGGAAGTTAGAAAATAAACTGGAATGGAAAAGAGCAGTGACAACCACAGCCCAAAAGATATCACGGTCTAGGATGGACGTTGAAGCCCATCTGCCCTTCAGAACCGTGGGGGTAGGGATGGGGCTGGGAGGATGAGGTCTCAAGGGAAACAGAAGGCAGAAGTGAGGAGTGAGGCAAAAAATGGGGAAACTTGTTCCCCTAATGGCCTCCCCCACTCTCTATGAACACAGAGTACAGATAACTTATACAAACAGATTCCAAGGTTTTTCTAGAAAGAAACAGAACAAATCTATCAGGAAGATCTAAGACTTTGGTGTAGGTGCTGGTGCCCCAGACAAAGCAATCCTCATTCTGGCATTTGAGGAATCTGTAGCCTGTTAGCTCCCAACCTATTCACCCTAAATCATGGTTCCCAAACTGTGTGCCAAAGCACCTAGAGCACCACAGCAAATTCAGGGATGCATGTGGAATATTCCAAAATTAAAGGAAATCACAGAAACATCTTTCAGATACCATGCAATCTACGCTATTAAGTTGTTTGGACCTAACTATGAGATATTTCTTTAGGACCAGAGGTGCCATGAAAAAAATTACTGAGACACTAAGGGCACTGTGAACCAATAAGGCTTGCGAATCTCTGCTCTAAAACAAAGGAGGCCCAGCAGAAACAGATCTATTTACTCAAGACACACACACACACACACACACACACACACACACACACACACACACACACACACACACACACACACACCAGTGACTCATTCTGAAGCAGACAATCAAGGATCTCTCAACATGAGGAAAATTAACAGCATTAAAGACTATTTTAAAAAAGAGAAAAATTGGCATCAGAGGACCATATAATTCAGGGAAAACAGAACTTAAAAAAAAAAACTCTAACACTCTAATTATAACTAGTACATCTAGAGAGTTAAGATTACTACATTTATAAAATAATAGGATGCTAAGCTAAAGTATTACTCAGAACAAGGGGGAAATAAAAAAGAGATCTTTGGGACCAAAACCACAGTTGCTGAAATTCAAAAAAACAAAAGGGAAAGTTAAGGAAATTTCCCAGAACACAAAGCAAAAAAGACCTAGAAAGGAAAAAAAGAAAAGAGAAAAGAGGTACAATCCAAGAAATCCAAAATCCAGTTAAGAGGGGTCCAAGAAAGAGAAAACAAAGATAACAGGAGAAAGAGAATTACAGAAGAATGTTTCCCCAAACTAGTCTCCAGATTGTAAGGATCCACCAACTACCAAGGCCATTAAAAGACCTACAGTTAAGCACCTTCTAGTTAAATCCCAAAACACTAAAGAAAAAATTCCAAAAGTTCCAGAGAGAAAAAAAGTCACCTAAAAAGAAAAGAGAATTAGACCAGCATCACATTTTCTCATCAGTATGGTAGGCTAGAAGACAATGAATTAATACCATCAAAGATATCAAAAGTTATTTTAGATTTCTGCACCCAGTCAAAAGATGACTAAAGTGAGAGATTAAATTTACAACTAGATAAGCACAAATTACCTTCTTTTGCACCTTTCTTAGGAAAATATTTGAGGATGTAGTTCCCTCAAATGAGTTTAGAAACAAAAAGATACAGGCTACAGAAAACAGTGGATCCGATCCTAGAGACAGAGTCAAAGTAAGTCCCAGGATAAATGTAGACCTAGAGAGCAATGGATCCAGATTGGAACAAGAAGATGCAGGGACCCAGGAGGGAGGTCTTGGGTTTAGAGAAGAAGGACTCCATGCAAGTGTGTTAGGAAAGAGAAAAATCTGAAGATATGATGAAGGAATATTATTATTTTGTCAATGGCGGGGGTGGGAGGGAAGGCAGTCAGAAAGTCTAAGAAAATAAAAAAGTAATACGAAAAAGTATTGTTCTAATAAGCTACAAATGAAAATAGGGTCCAACATGATGGAATGTAAAAAAAAATCCATTTAATTATGAGGTTAGAAAATTTCTCCCAAGAGAAAAACAAGGGGTTGTGACACTGGACCCAAGAAGTACGATTTATAATCCCAGCACACTACTTGACTCTGCAGTGAACAATATTTACATAGCTATAACAACAACTAACTGTTTACTAGATTTCAATGTTTAGAGACAACCTATGAACGAAAAACTAAGGATCTGGTTGCTGAACAGTTGAGTTTTAAGTCTTGTTAACATAAAAGTAAAACACGCACTTGACAAAAGGTATAAGGTAGAGAAGGTGGGCCTGGAGGCCAAGGCTTTTCATGGAGTTGTTAGTTGAGGTGGAAGTGCACATGAGACAACCTCAGGAAGCATATTAGTGCCAACATACAAGATTTTCTTACACCCTTCATCCATGCTGAGCTGAATAAACTAGGCATCTTGTACTGATACAACACATACTAGACTCGGACATGCATTTTCCAACAAAAATTTGCTTTAGAAGCTTTCCATTCCACTCCACTCATGTAGTTCAGCGGTTGGCAAACTTTTTCTGTAAAGGTCTAGACAGTTAATATTTTCAGCTTCGTGGACCAGACAGCCTCCAAGCTAGTTTTGTTGGCACGCCAGCGGGCAGTTTCTCGCTTGCCAGTCTCAGGCTTCAACATCTTAGCAAACTCCATTACCATCCAGTGGGCCACAACTCCTCCAACATCTGAATCTCAGCTTGGGAAAGGTGGTCCTAGCCCAAATTTGTTCCTTCCTTGGGTATTCTGTCTCAGTCCTAGAAGTAGTGATAGCTCCCTATGTCCTCTATTCCTGTATTTTTTAGAGATCTCTTTACCTTAGTAACTTACCTTTAGTAGTTAATCGCTTGTTACTTCCTAATAATGGTTATATTAAACTTTCCCTGTTCAAATTACTGTGTGATTTCTTTGAAATGGACCCCTGACATATATATTTCTATAGTGACACTGAATGCAAGTGGTCTAAATACTAATTAAAAGACAGAGATTATCCTATTGGATTTTTAAAAAATCAAGACCCCACTAAATGCTGTCTACAAGATACTTAAAGACACAGGTTTAAAGGGAAAGAGTGGGAAAAGATGTAACATTTAAACACTTATCAAAAGAAAGTGGCAGTGGCTATAGTATCAGGAATGTAAATGTCTTTACATTTTGTAAAGATAAGGGGAGCCAATTCATCAAGGAGTCCTAACATTTACTGAGTGCTTCCATACCTGGCACTGTGCGTCGCATGCCTTCTAATATTTGTCAAGTCCTATAAGGCAAGTATTAGTATCTCCATTTTACATATGAGGAAATAAGGCTATTAAGTGCAAAGTACAGACTAGAACTCAGAATCTGAGCTCTTAAAATACTAATTCTCCAAAAAGGTAACTGCACAATTTGGAAGTGGGGGTCCATTTTTGTAAATATAAACATTCATACATAAAACTGTATGAAGGGATTTATAAATCAAACTACTAACAGAGATTGTTTATGATACTCTTATTTGACAATAAATATGTAACACGTGTAGCCTAAAATTTTAGAATCTTTCAAAGTTTCGTTTAAAAAAATTATTACATCTATGTGACCCACTGATGGCCTTTAAAAAAAGAGGAGCAACCGGATTTTTTATGTGAAAATTTATTCCACTTATAAACTACATTTTAGTTCACAAGTAAATATTCCGTTTTTCACCTCTTCTAGAAAAGGTTAAGCAAGCTGCCTTACATATATCCACGGTCAACGACTTCGAGTACGAGAGACGTTGAAAGACTCTGTTCCTAGTGAGGAACAAATGTACACAGTACTGATAAACTTCACCTGTACAGCGAGAGCTCCTGTTTGTAATCATTTCCCTTCCACTGTGGACCGACAACAGGCGTGCCCACTTCAGAGCCTAAATTTACGTGTCTTGGCCCATAGAAGGCAGCCGGATGCAAAACATCTTACTCTACTGCCACCCGCTCAGAGAGGACCAAGGTGTATTACGAAGGGCCGGCCGGCCGGCCCTGTCTAAGGTTTAATGAGGCGCAAGCTCTAGCTTGGCGTTTCTCAGTCTCGTCTTGGGGCTGTAGCACCACCCTGGCGGCGTCTGTGGTTTACAAACCAGAATACCGAGCGTCTCCCCAGGTGCTCCCCATCCGCCCTGCCTCGGACCGGCTCCCAGGTCTACCCCATCAAGGGCACGTCCGCTCGTCACAGGCTGGGGAGCGCCGCAGCCCCCGAAGCCCCCCGGGCACCGGGCTCATCCCCAGCCCGGACCGCGGCAGCCGCCCAACAGGTGCGGGCGCGTCCCCCCACGTACCTTCGAGGGGTGTTGAGGAGTCGCTGCTGCTCGTCCCCTTCCTCCTCATCCTCGTCTGTCTCGGAATCGGGGTGACAGGAGCAGAAGGCCTCTCCGCTCCGCTTGCGCTTACGGCTGCCCGGACAGTAACAGAAGCCGTGGGCGGCCGCGTCGCCTCCACTCTCCAGCCTCCGGGCCGAGCCCCCAGCCCCAGAACCCGGCTCCTGCTGGCCTCGGGCTCGCCCCGGCTGGCGTAGCACTCGGCTGCTCAACGAGCCCATGGGTCACGGCTCGCCGACACTTCAGGGAGCGCACCTCAGGGAGTCCAACGAAAACGGTCTCCCGCCATGGCCCGACCACCACCGCCGGCCTCCACGTAGCGCGAGTGCCTACACCGCCACCTTCTCACGCGCAACCCCGACCGTTGCGTTGGACGCTACCGCCTCCATCCTCCGCCACGCCCACCGCGTCTCGCCGCGCAGCGCGCGCGGACCTCAGGACCTTGCCCCCAGACTTTCGCAATAAAGCGCGGGCCGTAGAGCGCATGCGCACGGCGAGCCTCCGGAAGGGGCGGGGGGAGGTGCGTGTACGTCACGGATGGAGCCTGCGCAGAATGGGATGAGGGCGGGAGCGCGGCCGTGCGTGGCCACATTGGCGCTTTCTGCCGTGAGGTCAGCTAGGCCCACCTGCAATCCTGAATTGGGGGCCGGGCTAGCTTTTAGAATTGCTTTATACATCCCTTTGTGTTAGCAAGACCGGCAATTCCACCTCGTTTGTTCTTTCTGCGAAGGTTCCTTAAGCTCCAGATGTCTACCAGGCCCTGTGTTAGGCAAGGGGCAAAAAAGACATTGCTGTTTGGGGTCATCTTTGGAGGAGTTCACCATGTGCTAGGGTCACGCCCTGCGCAGGCTTTCCAACAGAGGAGGACCTAGAATGTGGAACTTTGCTAGGCCCTCGGGTTTCTTAAGCAGCACCTCTTCGCTGCCCTTAACTGATTATGGCAACCGTTCCACGCTCTCTTTTCCTTCCCTCCCAGCGGCAGTGGGATGTCTGAATAGGGTCTGAACCGGGACTGTCAGGTTTTAAAGTGCCTTCTGGAGACCCAAGCAAAATTTACAGGTGTCTGAGCAAAAATTACAGGTGTATGCCTGGAGTTTGCAGCCATTGCTATGGACCCTGGACAGTCAGCTTTCATTCCCTGATTCCCTTCGGCTACTTTTTTTTTTTTTAGCATTTTTATTGCAGTGTAATTGTTTTATAACGTTGTGTTTCTGCTGTATAACAAAGTGAATCAGCTATATATATACATATATCCCCATATCCCCTCCCTCTTGCGTCTCCCTCCCACCCTCCCTATCCCACACTTCTAGGTGGTCACAAAGCACCGAGCTGATCTCCCCGGGTGACGCAGCTGCTTCCCACTAGCTATCTATTTTACTTTTGGTAGTGTATATATGTCAATGCTACTCTCTCACTTGGTCCCATTTTACCCTTCCCCCCTCCCTGCGTCCTCAAGTCCATTCTCTACATCTGTGTCTTTATTCCTGTCCTGCCCCTAGGTTCATCACCCTTCGGCTACTTTCTAAATAAAATGTTTATAATGAAAATATTTATAATGAAATACCATAAATGAAATATTTATAATGAATTACTCAAATTGAGTAATATGATAAATACCTATCACCACAAGTATAATAAATTTTAATAAAAACTTCAATGTATTATACTTGTTTTGATTAATTCTTTTAAGTAGAACAATAGAGATAGGCAGAAGCTCCCTCTCCATCTCAGTCTGTTTCTCTCCCTCCACTCTAGTGACCACTATCCTCAGAATGGTGTATATCATTATTCCCATGCACGTTCTTATACGTGTACCCATAGCAATACGTTTTCTTTTGCACGTTTAGACATGTAAATTAAATGGAATCATTCATACCTATCATTTTGCACCTTTCTTCTCTCTCAAAATTATACTTTTGAGACTTATTCAATTAACAAATCTATAGTTAATTTTCACTGCTCTTGTGTGACACCCAAAATTTATCCTTTCCCTCACTGAGGGAGTTAGGTTGTTTCTACTTTACTGCTCTTAATAGAGCAGCATTGAACACCATGTGAGTTAGGTTGTTTCTACTTTACTGCTCTTATAGAGCAGCATTAAACACCATGTGCAAGAGAGTCACCAAATAGATCCCCAGAAGTGAATTTGCTGGGAACTTTTCAACTTTATTATCTGTTGCCAAATTGCTCTCTGAAATGACTGCACCAGTTTATACTCCCATCAGCGGTATGTGTAATTTGGACATCCCAGTGTACTCACTCTGAGAAGTCTGAACTGAGAGAGGCTAGCAGAGGCAGCTTGGTGGAGGTAGGGGGTAGGGGAGGAGCAGAAAATGATTGCTGCTAGGGGATCAGCCTGCATGCCCAGAATTTGTCAGCACAAAGGATACGCATGGAACAAATGTGGGCCACTATAAGACAGCCAGCATGGAATCATCTTAGATCCTGTCTAAAAGGCCTGGGTGGAAAGACAAACAGACTTCAGCCCAAAGAGCTTGAATTCCTAGGGGCTGAAAAAGGAGAACTGCATTTGCTTTGCCAAAGGAACTAAAGATGAGTATTTTACTGGTGATGGAGTTGTAAAGGAACTCAGGAGAATGCCAACAAGAATCAGCTTTAAACATCTGACAGAACTAAAAAACAAAAAACATCTGACAGGGTCACACAGCATTGATCATCTACCACCACAGCACTAACATAAGAACTTTCCTGCTCCCATTTACTCTCCTCCCTTCTGCTAGGTGGGGGAGGGGAAGGTAGGGTCTAGAAAGAAGACTAGGTGAAGAAAGAAAAGAAGCCCACCATACCACCCTCCCCAAACTCCAGCTTCCTGCTGGCAATAAGCCAGATCTGAATGAGGGGAGAAGCCTCAACTGTAAATGAAGTTTGGAATTTTGAATGAAAACATTAATTGCTGAAATGACACAGTTCTATAGTAGGACTTTTTAAAGCCAAAGAATGACCAGAAAAGTCACGACCCTATCCTCTATCTGAATTTTCATCTAAAGACAGGAGAAGAACTGGACCCAATGAATAAATGTAAATGGACAGTGGGAGAAAAAAAACAAAGTTGCTTCCTAGTTATATTACAAAGTCATGCTTGTTCAGTACATCAATCATTCCTCCAGGGTGGCTTTAACCTACTCTGTAGAAAGCTTCCCATCAACATATGTAATTTGTTTTAAAATTCTGGCTAAGCCATATATAATTTAAAGATAACCCCTCCCAAATTTGTAATGCTTCCAAAGCCAAATAACGTTAATTTGGAAATTCCATGCTCTTCTGGGTAGGTATTGAAGCAGCAGTACTATTTCCTCTAATTAACTGGAATGACTACGTATTCATGTAAATAGCTTTCACCAGTAGTCAAGCACTTGTACTAGGCAAGTAGAAACAAATCCTTATATTTCACCCATCAAAATACAACAAATAACCATAGAATGGAGAAGACAAATATTCTTATTTAATATGAATGTTCTCCTTACAACCGAGAGCATCACTCATTTCCAGAGATAACTTAAATATACTATTTTATATCATTAAGTAGTGTTTGGTATATATGAACATTAGTTTTACAGCAGTAGAGGTACATAAGATTAAATGTGTTATTTTTCCTAATGTTGTACTTTCTAATAGAAATTGAGTAACACAAATCCTTCAAAAATATCTACTTTCAGAGTCCAGGATGAAAAAACTCACAAGCAGAAAAGTCAGTCAGAGAAAGCATACACCTCATTTGAAAGACACTGTGTTTTATTGAAATTATTTTTCCATGTTGTATACAAAGTGAACTTTTAAATTAAATCCAAGTACACCTTTACAGTAATTCTAGAGTTGAAAGGCACAGTGCAAGTATAAATTACTACAAATCAACAAAACTGAAAATGATTTTAAAAATTTTGGGCACAAAAATTTTTCTTTAAGTAAAAATAAATTCAGAGCACTACAGCATCAACAGAATACGCAGTTTGACACAATTCTTTCACATTCATCTTCAAGCTGGATCAATACCATTATTATTATTTTATTATATTGTTATTATTAACCATAATATTGTGGAATGTTCAGCATTTATGTTTGGTAACCAGACATATATGATCTGTATAACCACATTTAGAATTGAATTCGTTCAGAAGAGTTGGTGAGTTTGGTATACTTTAACCTGGAGAGATGTGATGGAGGAAGTCTCTAATGCCAAACTTAGTAAAGATCAACTAACACTTTAGACAAAAACCTAAACAAAGGAGATCTGTGGATGCTTTCAAACTATGACATATAAAATAGCATATTGGATAGATTTTCTTACTAACTAGATGCTCACAATTTCAAACCAAGAAATTACTAGCCACTCTAAAAATAGAATTAGGGAAGAGAAGTGATTTTAGAACAGTCTTCCATTTCAACAGTTTTCACCAAAAAGAAAATATGAAATAATTTAATATATTCCCATTTCTGTGAAACACAAACAAGGAAGAAATCTGTTGAAAATATGGAGCACACTCTTATTTCTAATTTAAAATCTCCTTTTAGGTTTTATAAGCTTTGAAAAGCAAGTACAGCTTTAAAGCATCATAGTGAGTAATTACAGATGAATAACAATGCAGTCTATATCTCAGGAGGCATCTGTAGGCATCTTAATTGGAAATAACCATTCTGAGATAATGCTAGTAGCAGTGTAGAAAAATGAAGTTAAAAAAAATTCGAAGTGTAGGGAATCCTCCTATCCTTTCTGGATTTTATTTTAATCATCTCCTCCACAGAGAATGAGCAATACCTTCCTATAGTCTCCAGATGTATCACCCTGGGGACAAGGAAAGCAGAGTTACAATCAGATAAATGGGTTTTAAAATACAATACACAGCTCAAAGTCATCTAGGTTAACTTTTTCAGTCTTGCCGGGATCTTTCTTAGAGAGGTTTTTTTTTTTTTTAAATGACATTTGTTATTTTTTATTATAAAAAGAACACCTGTTCAATGTAGAAAATAGACATAAAAGAATATAAAAACATCATCTATAATTCTAACATCTAGAGATTACTCTGCCTAACATTTTGTTTTTTGCATATCCTTCCAGACTTTTTTCTATGGATATAGATTCCTACATGATGGGATTGTAGTATTCTTCCATATTCTACTTTTTCAACCTTCTATACCTATTTCCCTATTTTAATTTATTAAATACTCTTCCACAACATCATTCCTTAATGGTTACAGAGTATTCTATTGTACATAGGTAAAATAATTTATTTGATTACCCCCCATTGGATATTTATATGTTTTTTTTCCAATTTTTCACTATTATAAACACTGCTGCAATAAACATACTATAAATTTTTGTGCATTTTTTGAATGATGTATTCAGGATAAATGTTCATAAAATGGGAATTACCAGATTAATGATCATGTATTTTCTTTGAATATGGGTTGCAAAATAGCCTTCCAGAAAGGTGCTATAATTTCTACATAGAATTTTTCATGGCCTAAATAATAGATCAATTTTTGCTAGTGCTTCATGGGCACTAGAAAAGATGGGATGGGATTCAAAGTTTAATGTATATCTATTAAAATCAATCTTAATACACCCTTGTTTATACTTTGTCTCATTGATCTGCCAAAAGAGAAGGATGTGTTGAAGTCTATCTAGCATAGTATTTCCATCAACGTCTTCTTTTGGAGCCTCAAGTTTCTTATTTATATACTTGAATGCAATACTATTTGGCAACTAACGTTTTATGGTAATTTAATCTTTGTTGTAAATTGTTGCTTTTATCAATATAAAGTGATCCATTACTTTGTCCTATTTAATGCTTTTTCCCCTTAAATTCTTCTTTTTATTTATAGTATAAACCCTGCTTTCTTTTTGTCAAATGTTCTTTTCCCTGGCCTTTTCTTTTTAAAGCTTCTTACATATCACTGTATTTCAATTGTTCCTTATAAACAGCATAGAGTAGGATTTTATATTTTTACCTAACCTGAGAGTTTATTTATTATTATAACTTACATTTGTAACCTTACTCCTGTCTTTTTTCTATTATTTACATATTTTCTATTTCTATTCTGTTTCTTTTGACAATTTTTATTGAATGGGCAATGTATTCTTTATTTTAAATTTCTTCCAGTGTTGTGTGAGTGTGTGTATACACATATTAACGTATTTATATATATACAAACATATAATGTAAATGTATTTATTGTGCTGTTTCCCCTAGTCAATCAATATTTTTTACCCCATCATTTTAGTGTCTGTATAGTATTCCACTGGATAGATTTCCCATAATTTGAGTCATTCCCTATTGGTTAATAAAAATTAAAATAATGTGTAATAAACTCTGTTACCACTAAGCAAGAACTTCCTATTCCCCTTATCCTCCAGCCCCTGGTAAACTCTAATCTACCTTCTGTCTCTATGAATTTACCTAGTCTAAATATTTCATGTAAGTAGAATCATATAAAATATTTGTCCTTTTGTGTCTGGTTTATATCACTTAGCATGTTTCCAAAGTTCATCCATGTATTGGAAACTTCATTCACATTATGTGTGTGTATATCACGTTTTGTTTATCCATTCACCTGTTCATGGACCTTTAGGTTGTTTCCACCTTTTGGCTATTATAAATAATGTTAACATTGGTGTCCAAATACCTGTTTAAGTCCCCTTTTTCATTTCTTTTGAGTATACACCTGGAAGTGGAATTGCGGGGTAACATGGTAATTCTATGTTTAAATTTTTGAGGAAGCGCCAAACTGTTTTCCACAACGGCTGCACCATTTTACATTCACACCAGCAATACACAAGGTTCTAATTTCTCCACATCCTCTCCTACATTTGTTATTTTTCATGTTTTAAAAATTATAGCCATCTTAGTAGGTATGACATGGTATTTCACTGTGGTTTTCATAATTATGTTGAACAGCTTTTCACGTGCTTATTGCCCATTTGTATATCTCCCTTGGAGAAATGACGATATTTAAATCCCTTGTCATTTTTTAATTGGGTTGTTTGTCTTTTTGTTATTGAGTTTTAGGAGTTCTTTATATATTCTGGATAGTAAACCCTTACTAGATATTATTTTCTCCCATTCTGTGGATTAGCGCACTTTTATCTGATTATTTTGCCTAAAGATATTCTTAAATATATAATAACTAAGTAAGAGGTATAGTTTATTTTTTAAACATTTATTGGCAAGTTGCCTCCCCGGAAAGTTAGACTAGTTTATAGTGCTTCCATAAGAGACGGTGAGATTTTCCCAAGCCTTTCTCAATGCTGGTTATGACCTCTTTAAACTTTGTTAAGGTATTAGGTGAAAAATGATGATTTGCTTTTATTTGCAATCCATTGTATATTAGTGAGATTAAACATTGTACATATTTATTGTCCATTTGTGTCTCATCTTTCATGAAGCTCATGTTTTCTTTCTGTCCAGTTTCCTTTTTGGATTTTTCTCCTTGTTCTTAGTAATTTGTACAAGTTCCTCATATAGGGATATTAACCCTACATTATAAGTATATGGTACAAATATATTTTCCCATAGCTTCGTTTATGGTCATCCTTGAATCTTAAAATTGTTTTGCTTACAGCTAGCTATATTTCAGCTCTGCAAAAAACAGTGACCTCACAGACTGTACAGAAATAGAAACAAGTTCCTAAATGCCTTGTAGACATAGTCATAAACTCTGCAGCTCAAATCACCTAGTAGTTAAACCTCTCCAAGCTATGAGTAGGATCAGAATATTTAATTCACAGATCAAATCCTGATCTGTGCTGGCAACACCAGCTTCCAGGGAAATGGGTTTGGCTTCATATTCCTGAGGCCCTTCTGGCTTCCTCAAGAAGCAAAGTCCCAGTAATGAGGGGTTTTGAGAGACGTGAATCATTTCGTATCACTCCCATGCTATGTTAGGACTCCTAGAAGTCTGGTGCCATGTAAAGAATAGCAATCCAGGATGACTATCATGTTTTCCCATATTTTCAGCAGACCTCAGCTGGCCCTGGATGTGGTTCTGCATGACTGATTTAGTTGCTTCTCTTTTATTGTAAGCAGGTAGAAATGGAAATTGTGCTCTTAAAACCATTCATTAAAATATAATCTTTCTTGAGAGGTGGAGGGTGGCTGTGTCTCACCGTGAGGACAAGGACACTGGCAGCAGAAGTTCTGGGAAGTACTCCTTGGCATAAGCCCTCCCAGAGTCCGCCATTACCCCCACCAAAGAGCCCAGGTAGGTTCTAGTGTTGGGTCGCCTCAGGCCAAACAAGGAGGGAACCCAGCCCCACCCACCAACAGTCAAGCAGATTAAAGTTTTACTGAGCTCTGCCCACCAGAGCAACAGCCAGCTCTACCCACTGCCAGTCCCTCCCATCAGGAAACTTGCACAAAACTCTTAGATAGCCTCATCCACCAGAGGGCAGACAGCAGAAGCAAGAAGAAATACAATCCTGCAGCCTGTGGAACAAAAACCACATTCACAGAAAGACAGACAAGATGAAAAGGCAGAGGGCTATGTACCAGATAAAGGAACAAGATAAAACCCCAGAAAAACAACTAAATGAAGTGGAGATAGGCAACCTTCCAGAAAAAGAATTCAGAATAATGATAGGGAAGATGATCCAGGACCTCAGAAAAAGAATGGAGGAAAAGATCGAGAAGATGCAAGAAATGTTTAACAGAGATCTAGAAGAATTAAAGAACAAACAAACAGAGAGGAACAATACAATAACTGAAATGAAAAATACACTAGAAGGAATCAATAGCAGAATAACTGAGGCAGAGGAACGGATAAGTGACCTGGAAGACAGAATGGTGGAATTCACTGCCATGGAACAGAATAAAGAAAAAAGAATGAAAAGAAATGAAGACAGCCTAAGAGACCTCTGGGACATTAAATGCAACACATTTGCATTATAGCGGTCCCAGAAGGAGAAGAGAGAGAGAAAGGACCAGAGAAATTATTTGAAGAGATTATAGTCAAAAACTTCCCTGACATGGGAAAGGAAATAGCCACCCAAGTCTAGGAAGTGCAGAGAGTCCCATACAGGATAAACCTAAGGAGAGGCACATAGTTATCAAATTGGCAAAAATTAAAGACAAAGAAAAATTATTGAAAGCAGCAAGGGAAAAATGACAAATAACATACAAGGGAACTCCCAAAAGGTTAACAGCTGATTTCTCAGTAAAACCCCTACAAGCCAGAAGGGAGTGGCATGGTATAATCAAAGTGATGAAAGGGAAGAACCTACAACCAAGATCACTCTACTCAGCAAGGATCTCATTCAGATTCGATGGAGAAATCAAAAGCTTTAAAGACAAGCAAAAGCTAAGAGAATGCAGCACCACCAAACCAGCTCTACAACAAATGCTAAAGGAACTTCTCTAAGTGGGAAACACAAGAGAAGAAAAGGACCTACAAAAACAAACCCAAAACAATTAAGAAAATTGTCATAGGAACATACATATCAATAATTACCTTAAACGTAAATGGATTCAATGCTCCAACCAAAAGACACAGGCTTGCTGAATGGATACAAAAACAAGACCCATATATATGCTGTCTACAAGAGACCCACTTCAGACCTAGGGACACATAAAGACTGAAAATGAGGGGATGGAAAAAGATATTCCATGCAAGTGGAAATCAAAAGAAATCTGGAGTAGCAATACTCATTACAGATAAAATAGACGTTAAAATAAAGAATGTTACAAGAGACAAGGAAGGACACTGCATAATGATCAAGGGATCAAACCAAGAAGAAGATATAACAATTATAAATATATATGCACCCAACATAGGAGCACCACAATACATAAGGCAACTGCTAACAGCTATAAAAGAGGAAATCGACAGTAACACAATAATAGTGGGGGACTTTAACACCTCACTTACACCAATGGACAGATCATCCAAAATGAAAATAAATAAGGAAACAGAAGCTTTAAATGACACAATAGACCAGATAGATTTAATTGATATTTATAGGACATTCCATCCCAAAACAGCAGATTACACTTTCTTCTCAAGTGCGCACGGAACATTCTCCAGGATAGATCACATCTTGGGTCACAAATCAAGCCTCAGTAAATTTAAGAAAATTGAAATCATATCAAACATCTTTTCTGACCACAATGCTATGAGATTAGAAATCAATTACATGGAAAAAAACATAAAAAACACAAACACATGGAAGCTAAACAATACGTTACTAAATAACCAAGAAATCACTGAAGAACTCAAAGAGGAAATCAAAAAATACCTAGAGACAAGTGACAATGAAAACATGACAATCCAAAACCTATGGGATGCAGCAAAAGCAGTTCTAAGAGGGAAGTTTATAGCTATACAAGCCTACCTCAAGAAACAAGAAAAATCTCAAATAAACAATCTAACTTTACACCTAAAGGAACTAGAGAAAGAAGAACAAACAAAATCCAAAGTTAGCAGAAGGAAAGAAATCATATAGATCAGAGCAGAAATAAATGAAACAGAAACAAAGAAAACAATAGCAAAGATCAATAAAACTAAAAGCTGGTTCTTTGAGAAGATAAATAAAATTGATAATTCATTAGCCAGACTCATCAAGAAAAAGAGGGAGAGGACTCAAATCAATAAACTTAGAAATGAAAAAGAAGAAGTTACAATAAACACCACAGAAATACAAAGCATCCTAAGAGATTACTATAAGCAACTCTATGCCAATAAAATGGACAACCTGGAAGAAATGGATAAATTCTTAGAAATGTATAACCTTCCAAGACTGAACCAGGAAGAAATAGAAAACATGAACCGACCAATCACATGTAATGAAGTTGAAACTGTGATTAAAAATCTTCCAACAAACAAAAGTCCAGGACCAGATGGCTTCACAGGTGAATTCTATCAAACATTTAGAGAAGAGCTAATACCCATCCTTCTCAAACTCTTCCAAAAAATTGCAGAGGAAAGAACACTCCCAGACTCATTCTACGACGCCACCATCACCCTGATACCAAAACCAGACAAAGATACTACAAAAAAAGAAAATTACAGACCAATATCACAGATGTATATAGATGCAAAAATCCTGAACAAAATACTAGCAAACAGAATCCAACAACACATTAAAAGGATCATACACCATGATCAAGTGGGATTTATCCAAAGGATGCAAGGATTCCTCAATATATGCAAATCAATCAATGTGATACACCATATTAACAAATTGAAGAATAAAAACCATATGATCATCTCAATAGATGCAGAAAATGCTTTTGACAAAATTCAACAGACATTTATGGTAAAAACTTTCCAGAAAGTGGGCATAGAGGGAACCTATCTCAACATAATAAAGGCCTTATACGACAAACCCACAGCAAACATCATTCTCAGTGGGGAAAAACTGAAAGCACTTCTTCTAACATCAGGAATGATGAGACAAGGATGTCCACCCTCCCCACTATTATTCAACATAGCTTTGGAAGCCCTAGCCATGGCAATCAGAGAAGAAAAAGAAATAAAAGGAATACCAATTGGAAAAGAAGAAGTAAAACAGTCACTGTTTGCAGATGACATGATACTATACATAGGGAATCCTAAAGATGCCACCAGAAAACTACTAGAGCTAAACAATGAACTTGGTAAAGTTGCAGGGTACAATATTAATGCACAGAAATCTCTTGCATTCCTATACACTAATGATGAAAAATCTGAAAGAGAAATTAAGGAAACACTCCCATTTACCATTGCAAAAAGAATAAAATACCTAGGAATAAACCTACCTAGGGAGACAAAAGACCTGTATGCAGAAAACTATAAGACGCTGATGAAAGAAATTAAAGATGATACCAACAGATGGAGAAATATACCATGTCCTTGGATTGGAAGAATCCGTATTGTGAAAATGACTGTACTACCCAAAGCAATGTACAGATTCAAATTACCAATGGTATTTTTTACAGAAGTAGAACAAAAAAATCTTAAAATTTGAATGGGGATACAAAAGACCCCAAGTATCCAAAGTAGTCTCGGGGGAAAAAAACGGAGCTGGAGGAATCAGACTCCCCAACTTCAGACTATACTACAAACCTACAGTAATCAAGACAATATGGTACTGGCACAAAAACAGAAACATAGATCAGTGGAACAAGATAGAAAGCCCAGAGATAAACCCAGACACCTATGGTCAACTAATCTATGACAAAGGAGGCAAGGATATACAATGGAGAAAAGACAGTCTCTTCAATAAGTGGTGCTGGGAAAACTGGATAGCTACATGTAAAAGAATGAAATTAGAACACTCCCTATCACCATACACAAAAATAAACTCAAAATGGATTACAGACCTAAATGTAAGTCCGGACACTATAAAACTCTTAGAGGAAAACATAGGAAGAACACTCTTTGACATAAATCACAGCAAGATCTTTTTTCATCCACCTCCTAGAGTAATGGAAATAAAAACAAAAATAAACAAATGGGATCAAATGAAATGTCAAAGCTTTTGCACAGCAAAGGAAACCATAAACAAGACCAAAAGACAACCCTCAGAATGGGAGAAAATATTTGCAAACGAATCAATGGACAAAGGATTAATCTCCAAAATATATAAACAGCTCATGCAGCTCAATATTAAAAAAACAAACAACCCAATCCAAAAATGGGCAGTAGATCTAAATAGACATTTCTCCAAAGAAGACATACAGATGGCCAAGGAGTACATGAAAAGCTGCTCAACATCACTAATTATTAGAGAAATGCAAATCAAAACTACAATGAGGCTATCACCTGACACCAGTTAGAATGGGCATCACCAGAAAATATACAAACAAGAAATGCTGGAGAGCGTGTGGAGAAAAGGGAACCCTCTTGCACTGCTGGTGGGAATGTAAATTGATACAGCCACTATAGAGAATAGTATGGAGATTCCTTAAAAAACTAAAAATAGAATTACCATATGACCCAGCAATCCCACTATTGGGCATATACCCAAAGAAAATCATGATTCAAAAAGACACATGCACCCCAATGTTCATTGCAGCACTATTTACAATGGCCAGGTCATGGAAGCAACCTAAGTGCCCATCGACAGATGAATGGATAATGAAGATGTGGTACATATATACAATGGAATATTACTCAGCCATTAAAAGGAACGAAATTGGGTCATTTGTACAGACGTGGATGGATCTAGAGACTGTCATACAGAGTGAAGTAAGTCAGAAAGAGAAAAACAAATATCGTATATTAGCGCATATATGTGGAACCTAGAAAAATGGTACAGATGAACCGGTTTGCAGGGCAGAAATTGAGACACGGATGTAGAGAACAAACGTATGGACCCCAAGGGGGAAAGCGGCAGGGGGTGTGGGGGTGGTGGTGGGATGAATTGGGAGATTGGGATTGACATGTATACACTAATGTGTATAAAACTGATGACTAATAAGAACCGCTGTATAAAAAAATAAATAAAATAAAATTCAAAAATTAAAAAAAAATATGGACACTCCAAAAAATATATATATATATATAATCTTTCTTTGTCTGGGGTCAACATGAAATAATTGACTCTATTTAGAAAGCAAACATGTCCAGCTTCTAACCAGGCAGAGATTTAAACATCTGTGGGAAAGGAGAGAGACTGGAAATATCTGAATTAGAGTACCATCCTTAAATGGAATGATGTCTGCCAAGGAGAGGATAAGAAGTGTCTAAAAACCCAGGTCAGAACCCCCTCCTTTCATCAGCACTTTCCTCTGGGCCAAGGCAAGGCTGCTGTGACCCACCTTGATGAAGGAGTACAGAGACTTTCCGTAGAGCCTCTTGAAGTTTGCCCGGATGTCCAACATGTCAATCTCCGCTCGAGAAACCATCACTCTGATAAGGGTGTTGTCATCAGTGCCCAAGCCCTAAGGAAGAAACAAGATCCCTGCATGCAAAGCTGAGCTAGTTTAGACAGTGCTCTTTGTTAGTCTATCAAGGTAAACTATGTATCAGTCTCCCGATGACATCCCTTGTACTCTAACCTTAGAGGCTTGTGGAGTCTGGTTCCTTACCACGGAGCTCAAGGGTTTCCCCAACTTATCTTTTCAACACTCAGTGTTCTGACCAGAGGAGATAGCTCTCTGCCCTTCTAGAGACATACCCTGTGTTCTCCAGCCCTCCTGCCTCACATACAGTGATCCACCCACCATGTCATCCTCCCTTCCCAGCTTTACCATCCTTCCTACCATGTAAAACCCTCTGATGTAAAACTTCCTTTAAGGTCCTGCTCAAATATACCAATTTCTTTATATGTCCTTTTCTGATCCTCACCCCCAAACAAATATTTTTTTTAAACACCCTTTCCTCTGTGTTCCTATAATATTTGGATCCTCAACTACTGTCTTACATTCTATTTTGTTCTTACTGGTGTTTTGCACATAGCTGCCTTCCTCTCAGAGCCAGAAGTTCTTTGAGACCAGGGATTGCATTTTGATCTCTCTTGCCCCTCCCATGGCTCTCAGCAAGGGTGCTTGCACGGAGTACAATGCATGGTTAGGAGCTGGGGCTCTGAAGTTGGACTGCCAGTGTTTGCATCCCTGCTCCATTCCTTTCCTCACTGAGGACCCTGGGCAAATTGCCTATCCTCTTTATGCCTCAGTTTTCTCATCTGTAAAATGGAAGCTGATAACAGTACCTGCCCCACAGAGCTGTTGTGGGGATAAAATTATACATATAAAGTATTAGGAACAGTGATCACACATTATAAGTACTCAATAAATATTACCTAGCATTATTATTAGCAAGCACTCAGTGAAGTATTTGAAGAATTGAACTGAATAGCTCAAGCTGATTTTGGCTAATTTGCATGGGGGATATAAGTAAGCATATGAAGGTAGACACAAGACCCTCAGAGCCATTCAGATGCTAACAATGAGGCCATTTACCTTCATAGATTTATAAAGCCTTTCAGCAAAATATGCAGATTTGTTCCTCATGCACTTTACTGTCAAGAGATAAAAAGAGAAATGAAAAGATTACAGATAAAATCTGCAAAACAAGAAGAGACAGTTGTTCCCATTGTTTCTACAAGGTGTGAAGTAGTATCTTTTGATTGCTTTGTCGAAAAATTTAGCCAAACAATGTTTTATGAGCATAGGCTATGCTAAAAGCATTTTCACAGATGGAAAGTACCCTCAATTTATTGTCAAGTTCCTAGACAAATAATTAATAAAGGCCATTAAAGCAAAAGGCAGCATAAAATTTCAAAAAGATTATTGCTATCTGTACCATATGAAACAGTTATTAGTTCTAACCATTCACAGACTTGCAAGATGCAGCTAGTATAGGATTAACCTTTCCACGTGCTAAGATATAAAGGCACAGAGGATATAAAATAGATAAAGCCACATGGTACAATAACAATCAGGTTATATATAATATTTCTCGCTTAAAATTCTGGGTCACACGGGACTTCCCTGGTGGCACAGTGGTTAAGAATCCACCTGCCAATGCAGGAGACACGGATTCAAGCCCCGGTCCAGGAAGATCCCACATGCTGTGGAGCAACTAAGCCTGTGTGCCACAACTACTGAGCCTGTGCTCTACAGCCTGCCAGCCACAACTAGTGAGCCCGCATTCCGCAATTACTGAAGCCCACACACCTAGAGCCCATGCTCTGCAACAAGAGAAGCCACCGCAATGAGAAGCCCGCACACAGCAACCAAGAGTAGCCCCTGCTCGACTCAAGTAGAGAAAGCCCGTGCACAGCAACGAAGACCCAGTGCAACCCAAAATAAGCCAATTTAAAAAAAAATTTCTGGATCACATGTCATGAATGATTTAAAGAATTTTTTTATCCCTGAAAAAAAATTTCTACAACCCATGACAACAAATTGATAATAAGGAGGAAAGTCTATAAATATTTGTTTCTCCACTCCCCACCCCCTACCAGCTTACCTATGGCCAGCAGAGCTTCTTCGAAGCTACCAGATGTTTCAGATTGAATACTCTGTTCAATATCCTTCTGTGATATCCTTTTATATTCATCGAACACTATAAACAATAACAAAATGAAATTATAAATAATAAAAAAGAATAGAGGAAACTAAACTGTACAGAGAGAATGAGCATCTTTTAACTAGACTATACTATTATTCTTTGGCATATTTCAAGAGGAAACTAATTAGCAATGTGGGTGAGAACCAGGATGCATATGGCAAGTGGAATGGAACAGAGGAGAGGAGGAAGGAATATTGTGAATCTTGGAGGACATCAGGCAAGTCATTTCCCTTATGTGGGACCCTGTTTTCACTACATAAAGTGGAGATAACCTCTGGAGAGATTTGCTTTTTTTTCTCCTTGTTTCCTTAATAAGCTTGGCAATCACCTGTATGTTCATCTTCCTTTCAGCACGTCAAAACTAGAGCAACTCCTGTTTACAAGAGCCAAGATGTGGAAGCGACCTAAATGTCCATCGACAGGTGAATGGATAAAGAAGATGTGGTGTGTGTACACACACACACACACACACACACACACACACACACACACACACACACTGGAATATTACTCAGCCACAAAAAAGAATGAAATGATGCCATTTGCAGCAACATGGATGGACCTAGAGTTTATCATACTAAGTGAAGTAAGTCAGACAGAGAATGACAAATTTTACATGATATCACTTACATGTGGAATTTAAAAAATGATAAAAATGAACTTACACAACAAATACAGACTCAAAGACATAGAAAACAAACTTATAGTTACCAAAGGGGAAAGGTGGGGGAGGGAAAAATTAGGAGTTTGGGATTAGCAGATACAAACTATTATACATAAGATAGATAAACAACAAGGTCCTACTCTATAACACAGGGAACTATATTCAATATCTTGTAATAACCTATAATGGAAAAGAACCTGAAAAAGAATATATATATGTATATACATATACATATAACTGAATCACTCTGCTGTGCACTAGAAACAAACACAACATTGTTAATCAGCTATACGTCAATTAAAAAAATAACTAGAGCAATTCAACCTTTTCAAAACTTGGTCACATTTGGTAACAGTTGCTTGCACCTTTTAATAGACTTTAACATAATTAAAATTTCTCCCCTTTTCTACCAAGTATTTTTGAATATTATGAACATATTTTTCTCTCTTGCTGCCTCCTTCTGGAGCCTTCTTAGAGTGGATATCTGCTGTTTATCTTCTTAACACTGCCTTCTTTGGGATGCTACTCCACCCCCATCAGAGTGATTCTCACAGGGCTGTCAATCCAGGAACACCCCTACCCCCCAACATACATGACAAGCTCTAACAAATGAGTGAGCAGTTCAGCCAACCAGGGCCAATCAGTCTTACTCTCCTGGGAATTTTTTAACTGAGCAGATATGATGAGGATAGCCAAAAGCACTGAGTCATCTTTAACTTCAGAGAACATAAGAATCACCTGGGAAACCTGTTAAACTCCTTGCGTGTCACTCTCAGAAATCCTAAGTTAGCCAGTCTGAAGTAGGGGTCCAAGAATCAGCATTTTTAATGGAGACGAGATTTTAGGAAACTCTGCCTTAGAAATAAATCCATGACTCCCTTCTACTGAGATCCTCAGAACTGCCTTGATTTCTAGTCTTTCTGGAGCGGTTCAGCTCTCCCTTCAATTCAATGGACCTCTAGTATTTTCCATTTTCCCTCTTGTCCCCTTCTATATGATTTTCTCTTTTCCTATGTAATTATTCAGTGCCTATTTCTTGGAATTTAAAAATCTAATTGACACATTTTCTAAGACTCAGTGTTCTCCACTGTAAAATGGGGAAAATAATGGCTGCTTCACTGGGATGCTTATAATATGCTTAGCACTGCACCTAGAAGATAATTAACAAAATCTTAGTTATTATGAGTCCTCACTATTATTGTTGGTTGGTAAGAAAATTATGATGTTTTCTTTATTCAAATAATGCTGAAAAGATTTTCTTCCAGTGGCTTACAAGCAAATGTTTCATAACTGCCCAACTATTGACTTATGCCTGGATGTGAAAATTGTTACAAATATATTTGCATTAAATCGGCTTCTGAGGACCTGCAGTTCTTGGAAAATAACACCAGGGAGAGATTTGCCTTACTAGTAATCAGGCAAGGGAAGGCAAAAAAAATAAGGATCTGAGTCAGAAGTTGGTGCATCTGATGACTGCCCATGACATTTATTAACTGGAGTAATCACCTACTGTCACTGTGGAATATCTGAAATAATTGCAACTTCCAAATGTGTTGTAATTTTCCATTTTTTTCACGTTTTCAATTTAGCAAACTCATTCTTCTCAAATTTCCCACAAGTTTTATAAATTGTGAGTGATTATAAGGGCATGATGAGTTTATAAAATTAGGATATAGCATAAAGACCTCAAAAGCTTATATAAAAGATGAAATATTTTATTAAACCTTTATTGCTGTTTACAAGAAGAAAATAAACCTGACAATAAATATTCTACAATCGTATAGTACCTTTTTCCCAAAGAAGTTAAAATCACATTAAAAAGACTAGCATTATCCGAAGCAAATTAGAAACTTTACACATAGGAAATAAAATCTGAAATCATCCACTATTCATCTTATGCAACATACCCCCTAAAAAAATCACTTCTATTAGCTTTTTTTTTTTTTTTTTTTTTGGTGATACGCGGGCCTCTCACTGTTGCGGCCTCTCCCGTTGCAGAGCACAGGCTCCGGATGCGCAGGCTCAGCGGCCATGGCTCACGGGCCCAGCCACTCCGCGGCATGTGGGATCTTCCCCGACCGGGGCACGAACCCGTGTCCCCTGCATCTCCCCGACCGGGGCACGAACCCGTGTCCCCTGCATCGGCAGGCGGACTCCCAACCACTGCGCCACCAGGGAAGCCCTCTATTAGCTTTTACAACTTGGATGTTAAATAGGAATAAATGTCAACCAACATTTCTATTTTATTGCTTGCTGATGTACTAAAGATTTTGTCTTATGTAACTATATTTAAATGGAGCTGCTTTAGAAAAAGGACTGACTATGGAGGTCAGTTTCCTACCAACAGGAATTCCAAACTTCTATGAAGATATCTGCTAATTATTCATAATTAATCTTTCAGCAATTGGCCCTCATGCACATTGTTGCACCCATAAATTTCCAAGGTAAGACATCTAAGACAGTTCAGTAAAATTAGATCTTTGTACCAAGTAAAGGGAAAAAGGTTATCAATTACAGGTGATATAGTTTTCACTATCTTTCAAATAGTTTCTTTAGACAATGAGGCAAGTGCCTTACCATGCAACAGATGATTTTGATTCCGGGAACAGAGAATACTTAGAAATTTCACCTCATCTGTCCCCCATTTCTTCTCTCCAGCCTCATACAGGTCCTGAAGCCAAACAAAGTACAAGTTTAAAACACAATGGAGCAGGTGCCAGGACATATGTAAATATTTCCAGAACTTCAGAGAGCAGAGTTAGCTTAGTTTTATTTTGTTGATGATGGCGGTGGAAGTGGTGTTGGCAGTAAGTGGAAATGACTCAGGATTTTTCCTTAGGTATAAAACTAATGGGACTCTATAATATCTCCCTGAGAGTCAGGGCAAACACCAGCAGCTCCCTACATGCAGACTACATGTTTCTGTCTTAAGACCCGAAAGGAATGCCCTAGACTTGGGCTGTCCTATACAGTAGCCACTAACTACATGTGGCTATTTGAATTTTAATTAATTAAATAAAATTAAAAATTCAACTCCCCAGTCATACTGGCCACATTTCAAGTGCTCAGTGGCTACTTGTGGCTAGTGGCTACCCATACTAGACAGTGCAGATGTAGAACATTTTCAACATCACAGAAAAGTCTATTGGACAACACCACTCTGGAATGATCTGTGATTTGCTTGAGACTACAGAAGGTCTCACAGTGGAACCAGGACCCCATTAGTAATTGCTTATATTCCAACCTGGTAGAAATATAAGAAATTGATTCTGGTTACTTTAACTATATTATTACTTTTTTTTTTTTTTTTGGTTGTGCTGTGAAGCTTGCGGGGTCTTAGTTCCCCGACAAGGGATTAAACCCACTCCCTAAGCAGTGAAAGCACGGAGTCCTAACCACTGGACCGCCAGGGAATTCCCTTTAACTATGCGGTATTATCGATAAATCAAAACTACTGTTCATAACACCTCACACCCGTTACAATGGCTGCTATTTAAAACAAACAAACAGAAAATAACAAGTGTTCATGAGTATGTGGAGAAATTGGAACCCTTGTGCTATGTTGGTGAGAATGTAAAATGATGAAGCTACTATAGAAGACAGCATGGCTTTTCCTCAAAAAAAGTAAAATGAAATTACCATATGATCTGGCAATACTACTTCTTGGTATATCTCCAAAAGAATGGAAGTTAGGATTTTAAAGAGTTATTTGTATACCCATATTCAAAGCAGCATTATTCACAATAGCCAAAAGGTGGAAGCAACCCAAATGTCCATTGACACATGAATGGATTAATAAAACATGGTATATACACACACAATAGAATACAAGGCAGTCACAAAAAGGAAGGAAATTCTGACACATGCTACAGCAGAGATGAGGCTTGAGGACATTATGCTAAGTGAAATAAATCAGTCACAAGAAGACAAATACTGCATAATTCTACTTATATGAGGTACCTAGATGCATCAAAATCATGGAGCCCAGAAGTAGAATGATGGTTGCCAGTGACTGGGGCGAGGGGGGAAATGAGTTGTTTAACAGGCATAGCGTTTCAGTTGTGCAAGTTCAGAAAAAGTTCTGAAGACTGGCTGCACAGCAATGTGCATATATTTAACACCACTGAACTGTATGCTTAAAAATGGTTAAGATGGTAAATTTTATATGTATTTTATTAAAAAAAATTTTTTAAACCCTACTGTTCATTTATAATCAGCAGCTGGCTTGTTCATTTTCTCAAAATTCCCTACCTTGATACATTGTGTCATTCCTTGGGCTTACCTCCATCTACTCAGCTGTTTCTTCACTTCCTTCTCTAATTCCCACACTATTAAAGAGTCAGTTCATAGGACCGTGGAATTTTAAAGCTGGGAGGGCACAAAAGGTTCATCTAATTCAGTGTTTTTCAAACTTGAATCTCAGCAGGCTCGTGACTGCTTCAATCACTAAAGCGTGGTGGCAGTGACACTGATTTCTGAGGCTAGGTCATAAAGGTCAGGCAGCTTTGGTTCTCGTGGAGTGCTGCCTTTCCAGATGGTCCCTCTTGAAATGCAGCCGCCATGATCTGGGAAGCCCACGCCACCTGGAGAGGCCACATGTAAGAGATCCTTTCGAAGCCCCAGATGAGCCCAGCCTTTGAGTCACTGCAGCCCAGACACCAGACACATGAGTGATGGAGCCTTCAACCCCAGCCATTTGAGTCACCTCCAGCTACTCAAGTCTTCCCAGCTAAGACCTCTGACATTGCAGAGAGGAGACAAGCCATCTCACCTGTGCCTTGTGTGGATTATTGACCTACAGAATCCATGGTCATACTAAAATGGTAGCTGTTTTATGTCACTGAGTTTGAGGTGGTTTGTTATACAGCAATAGTAACTAGAACATGTGGGCAAGGAACGAACTTTCAATCTGTCACAGAATGATACTTTTGTAAAATACCATAAGAATGAACTTGAGTAAAGTTTTAGTAATGGGTAGAAGATGGTATCTTTTTGTGTTAATTAAAAAAAATAACTAGTGAGGTTGGTCATCTTTTGGTGTATTTGCCATTTCTATTTTTCCTTTTTTTGAGCTGCCTGTTAATACACATGGACCATTTTTTTTGGAGAAATGGGGCATTCTTTTTTTTTTTTTGCGGTACGCGGGCCTCTCACGGTTGTGGCCTCTCCCGTTGCGGAGCACAGGCTCCGGATGCGCAGGCTCAGCGGCCATGGCTCACGGGCCCAGCCGCTCCGCGGCATGTGGGATCTTCCCGGACCAGGCCACGAACCCGTGTCCCCTGCATCGGCAGGCGACTCTCAACCACTGCGCCACCAGGGAAGCCCGGGGCATTCTTATTCATAGTATCAAAACTGTAGTTTACTTATGTACTTTATATATTAAGCTTATTATACATAAGGTGAAATTTCTTCCCATTCTATCATTTGATCTTGTAATTTTGTTTGTGGTATTGTTTGCTAAGACAGTGCATTTTTTTTTTTTTAGCCAAACTATCAACCCTTTTCCTTTATGGTTTCTGCCTTAAAAGAAAATGCATACAAAATCCGTTCCCAGCTCCAGATTTAAAAAAGAATATTTAACTATACTTTTTTATAGTACCTTTATGGCTTGCTTTATTTATGTTAAAAATTTCAATCTATTTGGAGTTTATTACGATGTCAGGTGAAAGTTGGGATCTAACTTTATTGTTTCCCAAATGGTTAGCCAATTGTCCCAACTCCACTGAGTAATCTGTGTTTTCTTCACTGACTTGAAATGCATCTATTCTGTATGTATTCCTGAATATTCTCACATAGGCTTGGTTCTGCTCTTAGACTTTCTAATCATTCCATTGACTTCTCCCTATTCTTACACCAGGACCAGATGCTTTAATTTATTTGTACATTTATTATATATTGAAATATATTTTAGGGCAAATTTGTCCACACCCTTCTTGTTGAGATTCTAATCTCCACAGTGTTTCCTCTATATTCTTCCTCTTCTCTGATTGCTTTGTCCTTTTCTTCTGAACCCTGGAGATTTTTTAGTACTGCCTTCCACAATGATTGTTTTCTGCAATGTCATTTCTGATCATTTCTGCTTCTAATAAACATTTAGATTCTGTCTTTCCTTGTTCCTAAGAACACCTCTCCTCCACTCATGTAGCTCTCTCTGTATCTCTGCTTGCCCTTCATCCAGCTCCATTTTCATCTCCATTATTTTCTCATTGCATCTTTTTTATTTTTGGCTCTTGTTTAATTAAAATCTGTCGTTCTCTCATTTGTGTCAGGATCCAAAGCGATCTGAAATCTGTCTCTTCCATACAGTGAGCCCACGTTTGCCTCCCTTTGTGGCCCAGTTTGTTCACAGACCACAAAGTGTTTGAGTTGGGATTTGGTGATGTTCATGCTCTTTGATCTTGAAATGATGAACAGTATATCCAGACCTGGTTTTTCCCCCAGAACGAGGTGAAGTGGATTCTCCTTTGAGCTCCTCACTTTTCATTTGGATGAATTTCAAACAGGAGGACATGCTACTGGTCCAGTGGAGGCACCTGAGACACAGCCCAAGTCTTCCCTGAGGAGTTTCCCCATTTGCAGGAAGCCGCTGTGTCTATTTCTAGTGGGGGCAGGGCGTGTGTGTGTGTGTGTGTGTGTGTGTGTGTGTGTGTTAGCATCTTTTCTGGGGCAGGAATGGCTCTCCTGCATCCCTGGCCCAGCTTTGCTGCCCATCTGGCATTTTAATGGCCCTCCTCCACAGTTTCCAGTGTTGATGCAGATTTTTCTCTATTTTTGTATTTCCTGGTTTGTTTGTTTTTCAGAAGGGAATCAAACATGTGCCATCTTCTAACAAAAGCTCCAAGGGGCATTTTAATGTGGCACTAATATCCTACAAATTTCTTTTTAAAGTAGGAATTCTGAATACTGCCTGCTATTTCCTTCAATGCAGTTTTCACACCAAGAATAGATAAAATTGGACTTTTAGATAATAGCCTCTCTATACTTTAAAATTTCTGCCTTTGATAATAAATTACTAGCTAATTCCACTTGTTCTGATAATTCTTTTCATCTCAAACTCACTTACTTTCCTACATCAAAATTCAGCTATAATACCCAAAGTTTGCATATATCCGTTACTGCTGACGTATGTTAAAAAGCGAAGGTTGACCAGGTTTTCCTACTGTCTTATCTTGGAAGAAGAGCTGAAGCCTTGACTGGAGCTGTTCTTAAATTCCTTGCCTCTTTGTAAGACTTGGAGGATCCAGAAAAACCCTATTCTGAGTTCTACTGCTTCTACTCCTTCCAACTTCTCCCAGCCCAAATTTGTTTGGAAGCACCTCTTCATCTGGTCACTTCCAAGGAGAACTGTGCTCCTTGAAGAACTCTCAAGTATTTGTTGAATTGCATGGTTTTCGTTGTGTGTATTTTTTTTTTAATTTAGGTATAACTGACATATAACATTATTTTAGTTTCAAGTATAAAACATAATGATTTGATATTTGTATGTATTGAGAAATGATCATCACAATGAGTCTAGTTATCATCTGGCACCAAACACAGTTACGAAATTTTTTTTCTTATGATGAGGACTTTTAAGATCTTTTTCTCTTTGGAACTTTCAAGTATGCAATACGGCGTTATTAACTGCAGTCGCTGTGGTGTACATTATATCCTTATGACTTACTTATTTTATAACTAAGTCTGTACCTTTTGACCCCCTTCACCCATTTTGCCCACCTCCACCCCTGCCTCTGGCAACCACCAATCTGTTCTCTGTATCTATGAGGTTGGTTTTTTTGGTTGTTGTTTGTCTGTTTAGATTCCACACATAGGTGAGATCATACAGTATCTGTCTTTCTCTTTCTGACTTATTTCACTTAGCATAATGCCCTCCATTCACATTGTTGCAAATAGTAAGATTTCATCCCTTTTTTATGGCTGACTAGCATTATTCCATTGTACATATACACCACAATTTCTTTATCCATTCATCTATTGATGGGCACTTGGGTTGCTTCCATATCTTGGCTATTGTGAATAATACTGCAATGAACAAGGGAGTGCATATATCTTTTTGAGTGTTTTCATTTTTGAGGGGTAAATACCAGAAGTGAAATTGCTGGATCACGAGGTAGTTCTATTTTTATTTTTTTTTTGAGGAAACTCCATACTGTTTTCCATAGTGGCTGCACCAATTTACATTCCCACCAACAGTGCATGCGGGTTCCCTTTTCTTCACATCCTCGCCAACACTTGTTACATGTTGTCTTTTTGATGACAACCATTCTGACAGGAGTGAGGTGATATCTCACTGTGGTTTTGATTTGCATTTCCCTGATGTCTAGTGATGTTGAGTATCTTTTCATGTGTCTGTTGGCCATCTGTATGTCTTTGGAAAAATGTCTATTCAGATCTTCTGCCCATTTTAAAATTGCATGGTTTGGGTTTTTGCTATTGAGTTGTACGAATTCTTTACGTATTTTAGATATTAACCCTTTATTAGATATATGATTTGCAAGTATTTTCTCTCATTTAGTATGTTGCTTTTTCATTTTGTTGATGGTTTTTTTTGCTGTGCAGAAGCTTTTTAGTTTGATGTAGTCCTACTTGTTTATTTTTGATTCTGTTGCTTTTGCTTTGGTGTCAGATTAAAATAATTATTGCTAAGACCCATATCAAGTAGCTTATCACCTATGTTTTCTTCTAGAAGCTTTATGGTTTCAGGTCTTACTTTCAAGTCTTTAATTCATTTTGAGCGAAGTTTTGTGTATGGTGTAAGGTAGTGGTCCACTTTCATTCTTTTGTTTATGGCTTTTCAGTTTTCCCAACAAAATTTATCAAAGAGACTATCTTTTGCCCATTGTATATTCTTGGTGCCTTTGTCATAAATTAATGCATGGGTTTATTTCTCAGCTTTGTATTCTGTTCCATTGATCTGTAGGTCTGTTTTAATGCCAATACCGTACTGCTTTGATTACTATAGATTTATAATATGAATTGCATGGTTTTAAAAAAATCAAACAGACCTGGATTCAAAGAGCACAATTCCACCAGCTATGTGATGTTATACAAGTTACTTAAATCTGTGCATCTGTCTCCTAATCTATAAAACAGAAGTAATAACATCTACTTCACAGATCTGTTGTAAGGAAGAAATGTAAAGTAGTTAACACAATGCCTAGCACCTAGTAAACCCACAAAAAGGTGAGAGTGGATATATATATATATATGTCCACCAGCTAGGACACAACTAGTGTCCACCAACTAGGGTCTGTCTTATTGGCAAAAGAGAAGAAAGAAGCTGCAGTTCTACTGACCTGGGCATCCTGTCTCACGAGAGCATCATCCAGATAATTTCCTTCATCCCTGCCACCCTGAGGATGAGAAAAACAAACCCTGAGCATAAGAAAAACAAACCAGAGCGACTCAGAGAGGATCCATGAAGACTTGGGAGGTCTGATAAGACAGAATGTGTGGGAACCCAAGGACATGGTAATTAGACAGAAGGGGTCCTGAGTCCAGCTTAGGGAGAGAGGACAGATGTCTTTGAATGTGCTTGCGATATTCCCACAGTTCTGAGCTGACCAATCAGAAGGCAAGCTCGGTGTGGCTCCCTGATGTTGTGTGGGCGTCTCTGCCAGCTGAAGGGGCAGGAGGACACATATGGCCTGGTGACTGCTCCCTCTGGGACAGTCCTCTCCTCCTTCCTCCCCTCCCCCCACTCCTGTGTCTTCCCTGCTGACTTATGCCCTCCTAACTGGCAAATGTACACTGATCAATTCTGCCAAACAGAAGCTGGAAAGACAGGAGAACCAAGAGACTCTGAGGCCAACGGTGGGGGCTTGAGGAGCACCTGAAAGTGCCCCATCCCTCACCAACACCAGCTCACCAGGAAGGCCTTGCAAATCCATCTCTCTTTTCTGGCACCCCTGCTCCCACACTAGCCCAGACCTGCTTTTTTCACGGTATCTGGAATACCGAGGTAACCTTCCCGCCTGGGCTCCCCGCCTCTGGTTCAATTCATCTAACATATCGCTATAACATTACTCTTCCTGGGACTTCCGGGGCAGTCCAGTGCTTAAGACTTCGCCTTCCAATGCAGGTGCGATTCCTGGTCGGAGCTAAGATCCCACACGCGCAAAAAAAAACCCGAAACATAAAACAGAAGCAATATTGTAACAAATTCAATAAAGACTTTAAAAATGGTCCACATCAAAAAACAAAAAACAACTTTAAAACAAACAAAAAAAGAGCACCTGGCATGTATCCGGTGCTTGTATGTATAAACGAGAACAAATGGGCCTACATGACAAGCCAGAGTCTTTAAAAGAGAGAGGATAAAATAACAGAGACCCAAGAAAAACACAGGGGAATATGCCCATTTGGGAGGGTGAAAAGATGAGAAAGGCTGGAAAAGTGGGTAGAGAGTAAGTGTCTCAATAACACCCAACCCTCCCCCGCAAAAGGAGGGAGCGACTCACAGCGGACAGAGACACCAGCACGCGCTGGAACATAAGCGATGTGTCAGAGCGAATGTCATCTTCAAGGCTCCGCCCATATTCTAGCAAGAGAGTAAAATCAGTGACATCAGAGTAAAGAACCCTGCCCGGCACCGCGTCACACCCCAGAGCCTCCCACCCTCCTCAGGACCTGTCTACTGAAGCAGCTCCTCGTGAGGTTTTTCAGCCCACACACAGTTTTCCAAAAACTAAACTCTGTTAAAATGGTCAAGATAAGTTTAGTTTGTCATTAGAGGGGAAATGAGATGCTCTTTTTCCTTGAATTGGGCAGTTGAGAAGGCCGGGCTGTGATCCCCACTCTGTGGCTCCGACCGTCCAGGGGTTTGTCCTGAACATGGTTTGCAGTGACGCAGAGAAGCAGCTAAGCGGCCCGTGGAAAGGCAAACAGAGTGGGGTTTCTGAACCTGTGTTTGGGGACAAGCAGGGGACTGTCCATAGGGAGAAGTCCTGTATTCAGCAGACGTGGGGAGCCAGCGCTAGAACCAGACTCCGGAGGTTTAGAATCTCCAGATCTGAACACTTACCAAAAAACTCTTATTGTTTTGTTTTCTTTCTACCAAAGTGTACGTGTTTATTACAGAAAACTTAGGAAAAAACAACTAAGTAAAATGAAGGGAGGAAAAGAAAACCTCATCATGAATCTAATCACCCAGAAATAATAATCATTGGTAACATTGTGGTGAATATCCTTCCTCATTTCCCCCCATATACACATATTCTTTTTGATGATAGCCTTTCTGACAGGTATGAGGTGCTATCTCATTGTGGATTTGCGTTTTCTGACGATTAGTGATGTTGAGCATCTTTTCATGCGCGTGTTGGTCGTCTGTTTGTGTTCTTTGGGAAAATGTCTATTCAGTTCTTCTGCCCTTTTTTTTTTTTTTTTTTTTTTTGCGGTACGCGGGCCTGTCACTGTTGTGGCCTCTCCCGTTGATGAGCACAGGCTCCGGACGCGCAGGCTCAGCGGCCATGGCTCACGGGCCCAGCCGCTCCGTGGCATGTGGGATCCTCCCGGACCGGGGCACGAACCCGTGTCCCCTGCATCGGCAGGCGGACCCTCAACCACTGCGCCACCAGGGAAGCCCTCTGGAGATTCTTAAGAGGGGAGTAAGTGGCTATCCCTCTGAGGTGGCTGCAGGACCTATAGTCCAGTCTGAAGGTAAGAAGTTGGGCAAGACTGCTCCTCCAGGCCATTCCCTGGAATGCTAAGATTCAATGGCACCACCACTTTTGAACAAGCACCTTTGATTCTCTGCTTGATAATAAGGAACCCCTTTCCAGCTTTCAGGGTAATAAAACCCTGGGTAGCCTAAGTAGAGTGGCAGGTGCATCTGAGAAGTCTTGAAAAGCCAACAGTCATTTGTGTAGACAGAGATCTGCCTGAAGGCAGAGCTTGGAACTGAGGATCCCTCATGGTCAGTGTTTCAGTGGGTAACCACCTGCTGTTACTCTAGGTCTCAGAGAACAGGGCCTCAGCCAGGGCCACTGAGGATGCTACATACGCAGCTGGTAGGTCTGGTTTATGCGCCGGATCTCCTCGGGCATCCGGGAGGCCAGGATCTCAATCAGGCAGCCCTCATCCGTGCCTGCGCCCTAAATGCAAAACCCAGAGGAGAGGGCTATGAGTCAGTTTACCAAGTTGAGTCCCAGACACAGGAGGAATACAACCAGGAATCTGCAGAGAATAAAAACAACTCACCAAGTTCTAGCAACAGGATTTGCTCCTTTTTAACTGTCCGACCCAAATTCCAACATGTCTACTATAATCATTATTAGTCATAACATACATTTATAGGCTGTTTCTATGTGTTGGTTAGGGACAGTTTCTGCCCTCTGGGGGCTGTCTTTCCTTGCCCTCCCCTGTACTTCTCCTTTGCAGGGCAGAATCTTCTGGCAAAGGCTGCTATCTCTTTGTTTCTCCAGAGTCTAGCCCAGAACCTTCCACGAGGCTGACTATTTATTGACATGGTGGAGGAGGGTAGTTGTATTTGAATTTCATACTTGGTCATTAACAATCGGCAGACCCTGGGGTAGGGCACAGTAGATCCAGCATCCAGCTGAGAACACTTTACCAGTTCTGAGCAGACCGAGAGGCCCCCAAGATGTCAGTCAGAAGTTTCATATCTCAAAAGTAGCTAATACAGCAAGAAAGCTTCTGGAGCTGCACCAAAAGCACAAGTTTAATCAGTCCCCAGTGAGCCACAGGAAAGAACAAATGATTCCTTAACTTCTGGAGAGACAACTTTTAAATTACGGTGGCTAGAATGCAATGTCATGTTTTCAAGTTGTCGTAAATGCAGGAAAATCTTTCTCCTATATCTCCTCCTCCCCACTCTCAGGAGGCCTCTATCACTGTTTCTTGAGAAAGCCCGCCAGCAGCCAGCATTTACACAAACAGCACCGAGAGCAGGAGGGGAGGACCACGAACCTTCAAGGCCTTTCGCAGCTCCTGCACGTCGTACAGCACCGTGGGTGTCATCATCCCCAAGATCACCTGCTCGAAGTTGCCACTCAGTTCTGACTTCAAGTCATCCATCAGGTCCTGGGACACAAGAAAGCACGCTGCTTAACTGCTACAGTAACGGAAACCAGCCACCCTCAGAGGGGTCCAGGGACGGCTGGGGCCTCCAAGACCCTTTCAGGGGCTGGTGTGCACAAAACCATCTTCATAATAACACTAAGACGCTGGGATCTGACTTTACACTCTCATCCTCTCACAGTTGTCCAGGGAAGCTTTCCAAAGGCTACTCGGTACGTCTACAGATCTACAGTTATGCGAAAAGGCTATTAAAATACTCCTCCCGGGCTTCCCTAGTGGCGCAGTGGTTGAGAGTCTGCCTGCCGATGCAGGGGACACAGGTTCGTGCCCCGGACCGGGAGGATCCCATATGCTGCGGAGCAGCTGGGCCCGTGAGCCATGGCCGCTGGGCCTGTGCGTCCGGAGCCTCTGCTCCGCGACGGGAGAGGCCACAACAGTGAGAGGCCCGCTTATTGCAAAAAAAAAAATAATAATAATAATAATAAAATATTCCTCCCTTTCCCAACTACCTATCTGTACAAGACCAGATTTCCTTCCTACTTCAACCAAAACCACATATCGCAACAAGTTGAAAGCAGAAGCAGATATGAGAATCCAGGGTATTCCATTAAGCAGACATTAAAGAGATTTGCAAAATATTAAAAGAATGCCAATCTTCTCACTAATTTTTTCTCTTTTGGAATATAAAGCTATTTTTTCCTAAAATCGTTATTTATGTTAACATGTAATATGTTTTTATAGTTTTTTAAATAAGTTAACAAATACCTATTTTTAAATGTCTTTAATTTAAATTAAGTTTTAATTTTTAAAATGGCTAACATCAATAGATGTAACCCACAAAAACAGAAAGGTCCTCAATAATTTAAGAGTGTAAAGGGGTTCCAACATCAGTGTATTCGCTCACTTAACAATATACCCTGAATGTATTTCCAAGTCAATATTTACCTACAACATTTTTAACAGCTGCAGAAATTTCCATATGTAGAGGCAATATAATTAATAAAACCCCCGTTCTATTTTTCTACTATTCTTCTAAACAAGCATTTAGCTGCATCCTTGTGATCATTCATGATTATTTCTTAACGCTCAATGATTAAAAAGAAATGCAATTATTTGGACAAAGGATCAATTTCTTTTTTTGTGTGTGTGTAAACAGCTCCATGAGTTTTTACTAGACATTTTTTTAACCCACAAAAATGGAATTGTATCAACCGCATTTTTCTTTTTTTAAACAGCAGGTTATTAGTCATCAATTTTATACACATCAGTGTATACATGTCAATCCCAATCGCCCAATTCGCACACCACCATCCCCAACCCCCCACAGTTTTCCCCCATTGGTGTCCATACGTTTCTTCTCTACATCTGTGTCTCAAATTCTACTCTGCAAACCGGTTCATCTGTACCATTTTTCTAGGTTCCACATACATGCGTTAATATACGATATTTGTTTTTTCTGACTTACTTCACTCTGTACGACAGTCTCTAGATCCATCCACGTCTCTACAAATGACCCAGTTTCGTTCCTTTTAATGGCTGATTAACATTCCATTGAATATATGTACCACATCTTCTTTAACCATTCATCTGTCGATGGGCATTTAGGTTGCTTCCATGACCTGGCTATTGTAAATAGTGCTGCAATGAACATTGGAGTGCATGTGTCTTTCTTAATCATGGTTTTCTCTGGGTATATGCCCAGTAGTGGGATTGCTGGGTCATATGGTAATTCTATTTTTAGTCTTTTAAGGAACCTCCATACTGTTCTCCATAGTGGCTATATCAATTTACATTCCAACCAACAGTGCAAGAGGGTTCCCTTTTCTCCACACCCTCTCCAGCATTTGTTGTTTGTAGATTTTCTGATGATGCCCATTCTAACTGGTGTGAGGTGATACCTCATTGTAGTTTTGATTTGCATTTCTCTAATAATTAGTGATGTTGAGCAGCTTTTCATGTGCTTCTTAGCCATCTGTATGTCTTCTTTGGAGAAATGTCTATTTAGATCTACTGCCCATTTTTGGATTGGGTTGTTTCTTTCTTTAATATTGAGCTGCATGAGCTGTTTGTATATTTTGGAGATTAATCCTTTGTCTGTTGATTCGTTTGCAAATATTTTCTCCCATTCTGAGGGTTGTCTTTTCGTCTTGTTTATGGTTTCCTTTGCTGTGCAAAATCTTTGACGTTTCATTTGGTCCCATTTGTTTATTTTTGTTTTTATTTCCATTACTCTAGGAGGTGGATGAAAAAAGATCTTGCTGTGATTTATGTCAAAGAGTGTTCTTCCTATGTTTTCCTCTAAGAGTTTTAAAGTGTCCGGTCTTACATTTAGGTCTGTAATCCATTTTGAGTTTATTTTTGTGTATGGTGTTAGGGAGTGTTCTAATTTCATTCTTTTACATGTAGCTGTCCAGTTTTCCCAGCACCACTTATTGAAGAGACTGTCTTTTCTCCATTGTATATCTTTGCCTCCTTTGTTATAGATTAGTTGACCAGAGGTGTGTGGGTTTATCTCTGGGCTTTCTATCTTGTTCCATTGATCTGTGTTTCTGTTTCTGTGCCAGTACAGTATTGTCTTGATTACTGTAGCTTTGTACTATAGTCTGAGGTCAGGGAGTCTGATTCCTCCAGCCCCGTTTTTTCCCTCAAGACTGCTTTGGCTATTCAGGGTCTTTTGTGTCTACAAACAAATTTTAAGATTATTTGTTCTAGTTCCGTAAAAAATCCCATTGGTAATTTGACAGGGATTGCACTGAATCTGTAGATTGCTTTGGGTAGTATAGTCATTTTAACAACATGGTTTCTTCCAATCCAAGAACATGGTATATCTCTCTATCTGTTGGTATCATCTTTAATTTCTTTCATCAGCATCATATAGTTTTCTGCATACAGGTCTTTTGTCTCCCTAGGTAGGTTTATTCCTAGGTATTTTATTCTTTTTGTTGCAATGGTAAATGGGAGTGTTTCCTTAATTTCTGTTTCAGATTTTTCACCATTAGTGTATAGGAATGCAAGAGATTTCTGTGCATTAATATTGTATCCTGCAACTTTACCAAATCATTGATTAGCTCTAGTAGCTTTCTGGTGGCATTTTTAGGATTCTCTATGTACAGTATGCTGTCATCTGCAAACAGTGACTGTTTTACTTCTTCTTTTCCAATTGGTATTCCTTTTATTTCTTTTTCTTCTCTGATTGCCATGGCTAGAACTTCCAATACTATGTTGAATAATAGTGGGGAGAGTGGACATCCTTGTCTCATTCCTGATCCTAGTGGAAATGCTTTCAGTTTTTCACCATTGAGAATGATGTTTGCTGTGGGTTTGTCGTATACGGCCTTTATTATGTTGAGGTAGGTTCCCTCTATGCCCACTTTCTGGAGAGTTTTTATCAGAAATGGGTGTTGAATTTTGTCAAAAGCTTTTTCTGCATCTATTGAGATGATCATATGGTTTTTATTCTTCAATTTGTTAATATGGTGTATCACATTGATTGATCTGCATATATTGAAGAATCCTTGCATCCCTGGGATAAATCTCACTTGATCATGGTGTATGACCCTTTTAATGTGTTGTTGGATTCTGTTTACTAGTATTTTGTTGAGGTTTTTGCATCTATGTTCATCAGTGATATTGGCCTGTAGTTTTCTTTTTTTGTAGTATCTTTGTCTGGTTTTGGTATCAGGGAGATGGTGGCCTCATAGAATGAGTTTGGGAGTGTTCCTTCCTCTGCAATTTTTTGGAAGAGTTTGAGAAGGATGGGTGTTAGCTCTTCTCTAAATGTTTGATAGAATTCACCTGTGAAGCCATCAGGTCCTGGACTTCGGTTTGTTGGAAGATTTTTAATCACAGTTTCAGTGTTTGTGATTGGTCTGTTCATATTTTCTACTTCTTCCTGGTTCAGTCTTGGAAGGTTATACATTTCTAAGAATTTGTCCATTTCTTCCAGGTTGTCCATTTTATTGGCATAGAGTTACTTGCAGTAGTCTCTTAGGATGCGTTGTATTTCTGCGGTGTTTGTTGTAACTTCTCCTTTTTAATTTCTAATTTAATTGATTTGAGTCCTCTCCCTTTCTTTCTTGATGAGTCTGGCTAATGGTTTATCAGTTTTGTTTATCTTCTCAAAGAACCAGCACTTACTTTTATTGATCTTTGCTATTGTTGTCTTTGTTTCTGTATCATTTTTTTCCTGCTCTGATCTTTATGACTTCTTTCCTTCTGCTAACTTTGGACTTTGTTTGTTCTTCTTTCTCTAGTTCCCTTAGGTGTAAGGTTAGATTGTTTATTTGAGATTCTTCTTGTTTCTTGAGGTAGGCTTGTATAGCTATAAACTTCCCTCTTAGAACTGCTTTTGCTGCATCCCATAGGTTTTGGATCGTTGTGTGTTCATGGTCATTTGTCTCTAGGTATTTTTTTTTTTTTAAAGAACTGATTTTTGAGTGTTGATGTTGCACTCTGAAAATTTGCCAGATTTGTTTATTAGTGCTAATACTTGTGTGTGGTGTGCATGTGTGTGTTCTTTAAGGTTTCTTTTTTTTGTTTTGTTTTGCGGTACACGGGCCTCTCACTGTTGTGGCCTCTCCCGTTGCGGAGCACAGGCTCCAGACGCGCAGGCTCAGCAGCCATCGCTCACGGGCCCAGCCGCTCCGTGGCATGTGGGATCCTCCCGGATTGGGGCACGAACCCATGTCCCCTGCACCGGCAGGCAGACTCTTCCCTGCGCCACCAGGGAAGCCCTGTCTCTAGGTACTTTTTGATTGCCTCTTTGATTTCTTCAGTGATTTCTTGGTTATTTAGTAATGTATTGTTTAGCCTCCATGTGTCTGTGTTTTTTACGTTTTTTTCCCTGTAATTCATTTCTAATCTCATAGTGTTGTGGTCAGAAAAGATGCTTGATATGATTTCAATTTTCTTAAATTTACTGAGGCTTGATTTGTGACCCAAGATGTGATCTATCCTGGAGAATGTTCCGTGCGCACTTGAGAAGAAAGTGTAATCTGCTGTTTTGGAATGGAATGTCCTATAAATATCAACTAAATCTATCTGATCTATTGTGTAATTTAAAGCTTCTGTTTCCTTATTTATTTTCACTTTGGATGATCTGTCCATTGGTGTAAGTGAATGGTTAAAGTCCCCCACTATTATTGTGTTACTGTCGATTTCCTCTTTTATAGCTGTTAGCAGTTGCCTTATGTATTGATGCGCTCCTATGTTGGGTGCATATATATTTATAATTGTTATATCTTCTTCTTGGATTGATCCCTTGATCATTATGTAGTGTCCTTCCTTGTCTCTTGTAACATTCTTTATTTTAAAGTCTATTTTATCTGATATGAGTATAGCTCCTCCAGCTTTCTTTGATTTACATTTGCATGGAGTATCTTTTCCCATCCCCTCACTTTCAGTCTGTATGTGTCCCTAGGTCTGAAGTGGGTCTCTTGTAGACAGCATATAGATGGGTCTTGTTTTTGTATCCATTCAGCAAGCCTGTGTTTTGGTTGGAGCATTGAATCCATTCACGTTTAAGGTAGTTATCGACATGTATGTTCCTATGACCATTTTCTTAATTGTTTTGGGTTTGTTTTTGTAGGTCCTTTTCTTCTTTTGTGTTTCCCACTTAGAGAAGTTCCTTTAGCATTTATTGTAGAGCTGGTTTGGTGGTGCTGAATTCTCTTAGCTTTTGCTTGTCTGTAAAGCTTTTGATTTCTCCATCAAATCTGAATGAGATCCTTGCTGGGTAGAGTGATTTTGGTTGTAGGTTCTTCCCTTTCATCACTTTAAGTATATCATGCCACTCCCTTCTGGCTTATAGGGTTTTTGCTGAGAAATCACTGTTAATCTTATGGGAGTTCCCTTGTACATTATTTGTCATTTTTCCCCTGCTGCTTTCAATAATTTTTCTTTGTCTTTAATTTTTGCCAGTTTGATTACTATGTGTGTCGGCGTGTTTCTCCTTAGGTTTATCCTGTATGGGACTCGCTGCGCTTCCTGGATTTGGGTGGCTATTTCCTTTCCCATGTTAGGGAAGTTTTTGACTATAATCTCTTCAAATAATTTCTCTGGTCCTTTCTCTCTCTCTTCTCCTTCTGGGACCCCTATAATGCGAATGTTGTTACATTTAATGTCCCAGAGGTCTCTTAGGCTGTCTTCATTTCTTTTCATTCTTTTTTCTTTATTCTGTTCCACAGCAGTGAATTCCACCATACTGTCTTCCAGGTCACTTATCCATTCTTCTGCCTCAGTTATCGTGCTATTGATTCCTTCTAGTGTATTTTTCATTTCAGTTATTGTATTGTACATCTCTGTTTATTTGTTCTTTAATTCTTCTAGATCTCTGTTAAACATTTCTTGCATCTTCTTGATCTTTGCCTCCATTCTTTTTCCAAGGTCCTGGGATCATCTTCACTATCAATATTCTGAATTCTTTTTCTGGAAGGTTGCCTATCTCCACTTCATTTAGTTGTTTTTCTGGGGTTTTATCTTGTTCCTTCATCTGGTACATAGCCCTCTGCCTTTTCATCTTGTCTATCTTTCTGTGAATGTGGTTTTTGTTCCACAGGCTGCAGGATTGTATTTCTTCTTGCTTCTGCTGTCTGCCCTCTGGTGGATGAGGCTATCTAAGAGGCTTGTTCAAGTTTCCTGATGGGAGGGACTGGTGGTGGGTATAGCTGACTGTTGCTCTGGTGGGCAGAGCTCAGTAAAACTTTAATCCCCTTGACTGTTGGTGGGTGGGGCTGGGTTCCCTCCCTGTTGGTTGTTGGCCTGAGGCAACCGAACACTGGAGCCTACCTGGGCTCTTTGGGGGTAATGGCGGACTCTGGGAGGGCTCTTGCCAGGGAGTACCTCCAAGAACTTCTGCTGCCAGTGTCCTTGTCCCCATGGTAAGCCACAGCCACCCCCAGCCTCTGCAGGAGACCCTCCAACACTAGCAGGTAGTTCTGGTTCAGTCTCCCCTTGGGTCACTGCTCCTTCCCCTGGGTCCTGATGTGCACACTACTTTGTGTGTGCCCTCCAAGAGTTGAGACTCTGTTTCCCCCAGTCCTGCTGAAGTCCTGCAATCAATTCCCACTAGGCTTCAAAGTCTGATTCTCTAGGAATTCCTCCTCCCGTTGCCAGACCCCCAGGTTGGGAAGCGTGACGTGGGGCTCAGAACCTTCACTCCAGTGGGTGGACTTCTGTGGTATAAGTGTTCTCCAGTCGGTGAGTCACCCCCAGCAGTTATGGGATTTGATTTTACTGTGATTGCGCCCCTCCTACCATTTCATTGTGGTTTCTCCTTTGTCTTTGGGTGTGGGGTATTTCTTTTGGTGAGTTCCAGTGTCTTCCTGTCGATGACTGTCCAGCAGCTAATTGTGATTCTGGTGTTCTTGCAAGAGGGAGTCCAAAGGACCAATTCCTAAAGACATTTAGTCACATTTCCTCCTAGAACAGGTCAGAGAATTTAAGAACCTGCTTAAGATCAACCGATAGGGAGTTGATTTGGTTTCAAGTTCCGATCTCAGATTCTCACAAACCTGAGTCTGCAACACTATATTTCAATCTATTGTGCATATTTTTATGTTACATCCACACGTATCAAATAGATGAATGAACAAATAAATTAGCGTTCAGTCACTCCATTAAGGTTGGTCATCTAAACAAACTGCTGTCAGATCAGCTTAGTTCTGAAGATGAATAATCAACCCCAAATGTGTGGCAACACTTTGTCTCTAGCTCACACGTCTCATGCATGTTCATTAAATTTCTTTGGGGATGGAGAAGAGCTTAAAATGCCCCAGAAGGTACTCTGAGCAATCTGAGGGAGGAATCCCATTGGTGCCCAGCCAAGGTTTGCATGTAGATGCTCCCGGGAAGAGCTGAGCCAGCCGTGCCCCACCCAGCAGCTTAATGCCTGCCTTTGAGAGGCAGCCCGTCTGACTAGCTTTTATAAAAATATCCAAGAATAGAAATACTTATCATGGAGTTAACAGCACTCTGAGACCTGGAAGCACTCATCGATAACATTACCTCAATAAAAAGATTCTCTAATCACACAGATGGGCTTCCAGTGATGTGGAAAGATTGGGTGAATGACCCTGGTAAGTAAGCTGTTGAAAACGAGACTGAGACAGGGTTGCTCAGGGGTGTGGAATTCAGAGAGGAAGGGGAAAACATGGTGAGTGAACCGCCTTTGAATGCATAAGCCACTAAAATACATACACACACACACACACACACACACACACACACACACACACACACGCAGAGCCCCATTCTAGAACTGGAGCGGGTGGCTCTCAATTAAGGATCATTCAAAGGAATGAATATATACTACAAATGGGTTTATGTAGAAGAGTTGGATAGACCCTAAATCCTCGGAGAGCCTATTTAGAACAAACTGGATTTAAACATTTTAGTCAGTTTGGAGGATCTTCATTCGCAAGTGGCCTAAAGGAAAGGCCAAGGGAAGCAACACTGAAATCTGAGCCCTGTCCAGTGCTCCAAAGGGTAGGGGACTGAGTCCATTCCGCAACCAAGTCCCTGAAAGGACTTGTGGGGGAAGAGACTAAACTTAGCCTTGAATTTTGTGAATCAAGAGCTCCCTGAAATCACTTCTGGCTATGGACAGTGGAGGAACTCTTGAACGTGTTGAAAGCGTTTTTTGTTTGTTTTTTCCAAGAACATCTTTACACAAGGCAAAGGATCCATCTTTTAAAAACCAAGGGCCACTACTTCAGGATTCAAGAAGGAAGGGGCCCCTGCTCCCTTACTGCTGACAGGTCCCTTGTCAAGCCAGAGAGCTGCCACCTACCCTGCCGATGGTGGTCTTGTAGGCCGTCCTGATTTCCTGGCGCTGGGCCGTGTTGCGATAGGCCAGGACGTTGATGATGGCGTCTTCATCCGTGCCTGGTGAGGAGCGGAGACAGGGAGTGAGTGTGATTTGAGAGAGGAATGAGACAATGGGTTCCTCTGCGGACACTGGTGTAACCCAAACACACGCAGAGAGCTTTCTAAGAAAAGAAGTTCTTGTTCAGAGGGTTTGTCTATTTTGGTGGGAAAACAGACACTAGATTAGAGTCTTGGTCTCTCCTTTCATTAGCTTTTTTTTTTTTAACATCTTTATTGGAGTATAGTTGCTTTACAATGGTGTGTTAGTTTCTGCTGTATAACAAAGTGAATCAGCTATACATATACATACATCCCCATATCCCCTCCCTCTTGAGCCTCCCTCCCACCCTCCCTATCCCACCCCTCTAGGTGGTCACAAAGCACCGAGCTGATCTCCCTGTGCTATGCAGCTGCTTCCCACTAGCTATCTATTTTACATTTGGTAGTGTATATATGTCCATGCCACTCTCTCACTTCATCCCAGCTTACCCTTCCCCCTCCCCATGTCCTCAAGTCTATTCTCTATATCTGCGTCTTCATTTCTGTCCTGCCCCTAGGTTCTTCAGAACCTTTTTTTTTTTTTTTTTAGATTCCATATATATGTGTTAGCATACGGTATTTGTCTTTCTCTTTCTGA
Organism: Leucopleurus acutus; assembly: GCF_964270905.1. Taxonomy (NCBI): domain Eukaryota; kingdom Metazoa; phylum Chordata; class Mammalia; order Artiodactyla; family Delphinidae; genus Leucopleurus; species Leucopleurus acutus. The sequence continues at coordinate 87,324,868 of NC_139154.1, read as the reverse complement.
CTTACTTCACTCTGTATGACAGACTCTAGGTCCATCCACCTCACTACAAATAACCCAATTTTGTTTCTTTTTATGGCTGAGTAATATTCCATTGTATATATGCGCCACTAAATGAAAGAGTTAACTTCTCTGAGCATTAGTTTCCTTATCTATGAATGTGAGTGATCATAGTACTTTCCCTCTTTGGATCGCCCATATTTATCTTCCATGTTCTTGCCTTTCTCTCCTCACTTTTATCTCTTTATTGTCTCCTCTGAGTTTCAAAACAGTTCAAACCCGTCTTTTAATTCATGATTTGGCACTTCACAGGGTTTAAATTGGCTGCTCATTGTATCCACGGCGTTTTAAGATCTGTATTTGTGTTTTTCTTTTCTAAGCTCTCTTTCCTGATCTCTGATCAGGAAACTTTTTATAACTGCCCATGAATTCCCATGATGCAATATCCTACCAAAACTTTTCACTATGAATTACAGTTTTTAAAAAAATATTTTTAAAAGATTATCTTTGCTCTTTTTAAAAAATTTATTTGGCTGTGTCGGGTCTTAGCTGCAGCATGCAGGATCTTTGTTGAGGCATGTGGGATCTACTGTTGTGGTGCAAGGGCTCTTCATTGTGGTGCATGGGCTTCTCTCTAGTTATGGTGTGCGGGCTCTAGAGCACATGGGCTCAGTAGTTGCGGCACACGGGCTAATTTGTCCAGCAGCATGTGGGATCTTAGTTCCCCGACCAAGGATCAAACCCACATCCCCTGAATTGGAAGGCAGATTCTTAACCACTGGACCATGAGGGAAGTCCCTGAATTACGGATTTAAAATGTCTTAAATTTTGTTTGCCTGTTTCTTGCAGCAGCTTTTACAGGCGACTTTCACAGCTGGATGTTCATGTATGCTGGGTGAGTTTTCCATTTTCCCATATACTGTATGGGAAGATGTGATGAGTTACAGGAGAGTCTATTGAAATATTTCAGGAAGAAATCAAAAAATGTATAGATTTACGAGTTATTCTTTGCAAAATTAGAGATCTAGAAAAATGTGAGGTGTACGGAGGAAGCTATAGAGGTCTTTTTTGTTTTTTGGGGTATTTTTATTTATGGCTGCATCGGGTCTTTGTTGCTGTGTGAGGGCTTTCTCTAGTTGTGGCAAGCAGGGGCTACTCTTTGTTGTGGTGCACGGGCTTCTCACTGCAGTGGCTTCTCTTGTTACGGAGCATGGGCTCTAGGCGCATGGGCTTCAGCAGTTATGGCACGTGGGCTTGGTAGTTGTGGCTCGCCGGCTTAGTTGCTCTGCGGCATGTGGGATCTTCCCAGACCAGGGCTCAAACCCGTGTCCCCCACATTGGCAGGCGGACTCCCAGCCACTGCGCCATCAGGGAAGCCCGCTATAGAGTTTTAAGTTTACATAACTTAGTGACCTACTCTGTTCCCTCGGGGGGAAAAACAAAAAAGAAAGAGGGTAATAGATACAACCATCCTTTTTCCAGGAGAACCCTCAGCTGGTGGGAGAAGGTTCATTGCCTTTTGCTTTTTTAACCAGTTTCTGTGAAAGGCACCACCACTCTTCCGGGCTGTCAGGCTTGAACCCTCGAAATAGCTTTGATTATTTTACCTGCTCTCTTCCTTCACATTCAGATTTCCTGTCAAGTCATGCAAAATCTAGCTCTAAACCCTTTTTGTATCTGTTCATGCAAAATCTAGCTCTAAAACCCTTTTTGTATCTGTCCCCTCTTTTTAATTCCTATGACAACCACTCCAGTTCAGGGTTTCTTCTTAGACAACTTAAAGTCTGCTAAGTAGTAGTCTCACTTCCTAATTGGTCTTTCCAACGTCTTGCTAGATTCATTTTTCTAAAACGACAAGCTCTCACAGTGTCCCTCCCCTGCTCAGGATACACGATGGCTCCCCACCATTTGCTGGATTTACTATCTGCACTGCTGTCTGGCATTTGGGACTCTCCACCATACCCCATTCACTACTGTAAATATCCACATAAAAAGTTACAGGCAGCCAAATCCAGAGACTTAGCTCCTGAATTCCTGTACTTGACCCAACTACACTGCACTCCTTTCTCCTGACCTCCTTCATTACCAGTCTATGAGCTTAGGTCTCCCTAACCCCCTCCATCTAGCATCCTGATTCTGGCATTTGTTGTTTCCTGGACAATGCCTCTGGGTCATCCTCCCATGTCAGTAGCATCCTCAGGACCCGCCCCATGGTACCTGCCTTCCCAGAAGTCACCTAAAAAGTCAACTCCTGCTTTGTAGGTACATCCTGCTGCAAGCCATGTATTTACATGGCCTGCAGCTAAGTGCCTCAGCTAAAATGCAAAACAGGGCAATGCTCACACTCATCCCATGCCTTTGCTCACACTGTTCCATTCACCTGAAACCCATTCTCTCTTATCTATTTATTTACTTACTGAATAAATTTAACTCCTCTCCCAGGGCCCATCTCAATTTCTACATCCTCCAAGAAGTGTTGCCTGATGCTCTCAAATGACATGTGACCTCTCTGACTCCTAATGGGATCTTACTTGTGCCCCTCCCGTCGCTATCATATTATGAACCGATCATGTTTCTGCGCATGCCTTGGCTGCCTAGCATCCGTGGACGACTGAACCACAGGACTAGGTTTATAGTCCTTGTCTCCTCTAACCTTCACTGGCCCACACAGCGAGCACTGAAAATGGTTTGTTGTATCCAATGCCTCCTGACTCTGAGAATTCCGAATGCCATGTGGTCTACGTTCTGAATTATGGTGTTCTTGCTATCCACCAAAGAATTAGGATACACCTGAAAAGAAGGGTGGGCCGAGTACCTTTTCCATTTTATTTATAAAAAGGGAAAATGATAGATTCAGGGTAACGTCCTGTTCAGAGGTGGGCAGCAGCACAGCACAGTGGCTTGAGTTCCAGCTCTGGAGTCGGACTGCCTGGAATTGCCTAGAATCCTGACACGTACAACCCCAGACACCTCGGGCAAGTTAGCTCATCTCCCTAAACCTCAACTTTCTCATTAGTTAAACAAGCTGCTGTCAGAATTAAAACATAATCTATGTAACACATTGTGCCTGACACACAGTAGAGCTTAATAAATGCTCACTATTATTGTTCCTGTTAGTAGCATTGGGGCTAAGATGAATTCTTCTTGGATAGAAAAACTGGGAAATAATGCCTCATGGTCAAACGTTTTTATCCAAATCTTGAGGAGATTCTAAATAGCAGCTATGAAACAGAGAGCACTTCTCTGGCCAAATGTCCACTCAGGCAAGTTTGGAGGCAGGGTCTAAGTCAGCATGGCCTGCAGTGCCCGGGCATGGCTGTGCCCACCCAGTGGGAAGCCTTTGCCCATGGGAGCTACCAGAGGGTGGTGCACTGGAAGACAAGCCCTTCTGGTCACGTACGCACAGCCTTCTCACCTAAAATCCCACATGCTACACGGGGGTACTGGCCTAGCTGTGCGTATTACAGCAGCAACAGGCGGGGGGCTGACTCAAGGGAAAGAACATGGACTTAGAGCTGGCAGGCTCTGCTGAGTGTGACTCATGACTCAGTTGCACTTACTCTGTGCCTTCCTATGTTACTTCTCTGAGTCTCAGTTTCACATCTGTAAAATGGGGTGAAAATAATAATAGGACCAGCTGCTTTCACTACATCACAGGATTGTCGCACGTATTCGTTCAGATAATGTTTGTCAAAGTGCTTTGTAAACCTTCTGGCACGACATGCATACGTGGGTTAACTGGAAAACAAATACATTTCTCAAATCTGATATATAGATTCATAATACCGGAATGTAAAACAGATTTAAATTATCAGGGAGGTCCAGAATGAGTTCATAACATTTAAAATTCTTAGTAAAAAACCCTCCCGTCGAGTTTGCCTTGAAAAGTCAACTTGTTCCCATTGTGTTTTCTTAGCCTGAGACGTACTCACAGTTGCCTGTGGACACAACACCCTCTGGGTGACTCTGTCATGCACAGCACATGAGGGGTGTTTACCTCCAGTGGGACACTTACCGAGACCTTTCATGGCCTTCCTCAGGGTCTGGGCATCTTCAGTGGCACTGAAGCCTGAAGCAGCTTTGACGGTGCCTCCCTTGGCTGCCTGAGTGCACAGAGAAAGATGGTGACTGAGAGGCACTTCTCACCAGCATGGCGCCATCTCACACAGCAAGTTTGCTGAGCACCCACCATGGGCCAGACACTCTTCCAGGTGCTGGGACACGGCAGTGACTGTGGGAGATGAGGCTCTTGCTCCCCTGGAGCTGATGTTCAAGTTCAGCAGGAAGCAGACAGTAAACGAGCCAACAAACAAATCGGTGAGAGGCGGCCGGTGGTGAGAAGGGCTACAGGGCAGACAGAGAGGTCCTGGAGGGGCTGCTCTGAGGGGTGACATTCAGGCTGAGGTCTGAGTGACAGGAAACAGCTGACTGTGCAAAGATCAGGGGAAAGTGTTACAGGTAGAGGAAACAGCTGAGACAAAGGCACTGAGGCTGGAGCTGCCTTCTGGGGGAGGAGTGGGACAGAGGCCAGTGTGGCTTGAGTTGGTGGGCAAGCTGGGGAGTGGTAAGATAAGTTACACCGTTACCTACAAAGTAATCTTGTCTCCCCTGAAAGGGGAAAATCAAACCTGAATTCAGTCAAGCCTCTAAGGCCAAATACCAATTTATGGTAAATAGGAGAAAGAGGAAAGAGGAAAATGTTAACCCACCCCACAGGGCTGTAACCAGCACAATCCAGACTGTGAGAAACACTACTTGATGGACGATCTAGTTTCTTCAACAAATAAACTGCAAGGAGAATTAGAAAAGATAGAGATGGAGGGACTTCCCTGGTGGTGCAGTGGTTAAGAATCCGCCTGCCAATGCAGGGGACACGGGTTCGAGTCCTGGTCCGGGAAGATCCTACATGCCGCGGAGCAACTAAGCCCGTGCGCCACAACTACTGAGCCTGTGCTCTGGAGCCCACGAGCCACAACTACTGAGCACATGTGCCACAACTACTGAAGCCCATGCACCTAGAGCCCGTGCTCTGCAACAAGAGAAGCCACTGCAATGAGAAGCCCGCGCACCGCAACGAAGAGTAGCCCCCGCTCACCGCAACTAGAGAAAGCCCGCGCGTGCAGCAATGAAGACCCAACGCAGCCAAAAATAAATAAATTAAATTAAATAATTTCTTTTAAAAAAAAGAGAGAGAGAGAGATGGAGGGGAAATATAGCTTAAAAGAGATTAAAAATGCACATCAATAATCATAATGGGTGAACTTATTGGGATCCTGAATCAAACACTAAAAAAAAATGACATTTATGAGACAGCTGGACATTGAACACTGACTTGATATTCGATGCCATTAAGCAACTAGTGTTAACGGTTTTAGGTATGATAATGGTATTGTGGTTATATTTTATTTTTTTAAGAGTTTGAATCTTATACACACTGAAAGAATTTATAGATGAGAGGATAAGATGTCTAGAATTTGCTTCAAAATAACGGGTTGGGGGAAGTAAGTGGAGGTAAAGAAGAAACAAGGCTGACCATGAGTTAATAATTACTGAGTTATTATTATGTAATATAATAGTTACTGACCATGAGTTAATAATAATTATAAGTACAAAGGGGTTCTTTTTAATATTTGGTCTACTTTTGTATGTGTTCACCTTTTTCCATAATAAAAACTTTAAAAATGAAAAAGAAAGAAAATCAGAGAGGTTTCAAGGGCAGAACAAGAACCTTCACAAGCCAGTGAGGAGTTTCTGTTCTATTCTAAATGCAGTAGGAGGCACTGGCAGGTTTTCAGCAAAGGGATGGACGAGATGATCTGATTTACATGTTAAAAAGATCACTTGGGCTGCTGTAGGGAGATACAGAGACTAGTTGAGAATCTGGGCCATGATCCAGGGATATGATGGTAGACGAGGGTGAAACAGTAAAAATGGAAAGAGACAGACAGACTCAGCACATGTTTTGGAGCAAAGGCGGCAGAACTTGCCAATGGACTGATGTGGGAGGTGAGGAAAGAAAAGAAGCAAGTGTAACTCTAAATCTTTTCCCCTGAGCAGCCTAGCAGAGAGTGGCATCCTCTACCCAGATGGGGAATGCTGGAGGACTACCAGATTTGGGATGGCAGTGGGGAGTGGGATTTAGAAGTCCTATTTTCAAAATGTTAAGTTTGGGATGTCCATTAAACATCCAAGTGGAGTTGTCAAAAGGATGGTTGGTTATACAACGTAAATCTAGAGGGCAAGTCTAGAGTAATAAATTCAGGACACATCAGCGTTTGGATGGTATTGGACAAAATGACCTAGGGAGAAAGTGAAGAACAGGGGTCCTAGGACAAGCCTGGGCCTCTCCAGCAGAGAAGGACCGGAATGGATAACCAAGAAGGACTGGTCCTTGATGTATAAAGAAAACCAGGACTGTGTGTTGTCCAGAGGCTGAGGAAGGAGGAAGATGTCAGTGCCTGCTAAGGTAGGTGTGAGTAGAGGACACAGAAGGGATGGTCAGATTGGGCAACACGGAAGGTCCTGGTGATCCTGACAAAGGCTTCTGCAGTGGAATGGAGGGGACAGAAGCCTGACCAAGTGGCAGAGGGAAGGATGGGAAGTCACGAGGAGGAGAGGGCAGTCTAGACACTGGAGATGAGGATTAGCATCACCGGAAACGACCAGCATGCCTTAAAGTGACAAATACTCTGATGCATACAAGGGACAAAAAGTTAGTGAATCTGGGCTTCCCTGGTGGCGCAGTGGCTGAGAGTCCGCCTGCCGATGCAGGGGACACGGGTTCGTGCCCCGGTCCGGGAAGATCCCACATGCCGCAGAGCGGCTGGGCCCGTGAGCCATGGCCGCTGAGCCTGCGCGTCCGGAGCCTGTGCTCTGCAGCGGGAGAGACCACAACAGTGAGAGGCCCGCGTAACACAAAAAAGCAAAATACCAAACCAAACAAACAAAAAAAAATTAGTGAATCAGACCCTCTGCATATACAGACTACAAATTAAAAACATCAACAAGTAAAACATGGGTTAGTAACCAGTAGGTACCATTCAGTTGACTTATGATTTAGAGATAATGTACTGATTAAGATCGAGGTGCCCTGAGTATTTCTAATTATTTACTAATTTATTAATGTTATTTATGTACGTGAGGCAGCAAAGAGAAACATAATTCAATACAAAAGATAAATAAATAGATGAAGAAGTTCAGTGACAGGCCACAAAGCATAGAAAATTACAGTAAAGAAGAGGGTAGAAAGGAAACGGAAACAGAGACCTTAAAGGCCTGTGTAATTATTCGACATGAGCCACAGATTTCTCTGTCTAGAAGCCAAACAAGAGGAAACTGTAATCAATAATGAGATTCACAGTGTCCATAAAAGGCAAAGAGATCAATTGCACCGAATTGCATCCCCAAAGAAAGATATGTTGAAGTCCTAACCCCCAGTACCTCAGAATGTGCCCTTGTTTGGAAATACTGTCATTACAATGAATTAATTAATTGTAATTAATTAAAGCAAGATGAGGAAGCCGCTAATTCAACATGACTGGTGTCCTTAGAAAACAGCACGTGAAGACAAAGACACTCAGGGAGAACACCACATGATAATGTGTTGTTGACTCCAATGTCTGCCAAAAAATGCCTAAGATTGCTAGCAAACCACCAGAAGCTAGAAAGAGACAAGGAAGAGTTCCCCTACGGATTTCAGAGGGACCATGGCCCTGCCAACATCTTGATTTTGGATTTCTAGCCTCCAGAAATACAAGACAACATATTTCTGTTATTTTAAACCACCCAGTTTGCGGTGCTTTGTTACGGCAGCCTCAGGAAATTCATGCAGGCATTCTACTTGTTTTCTTCTACTGTATATCTGTAGTAATAAGCAAGCTGTGATTTGCTGTCAGCATTTCAAATGGCCTCGCTCAGCCCTTGACCCCTCCAAGACAGCTGTCTGAGTCAAACGTTTCCCAATGTTCTTCTGGAACTCCAGTGTTGAAAAAATTTTGGATGGTACTTAAACACTGCATTTGACTTTTAAAGCAAATTGCATTGCTGAGGGACACTAGTATGGGATTAAAATTAATATCTAACAAGATGAATCGATAGAGAAATGTGCAAAGATAATACAGCTTATCTATCAGCATCTTTTTTCCAGAACAAGATAAGCCCGGAAAATTGGTTCCTGTTAGCTCTAAAGTATCCATATCGACTAAATTCCAGGGAATAATGTACCATTATCTGTTCCAGGAAGGCAGGGGATTCCACCCCAGGAAGGCTTCTTGTGGCAGCAGGCAAAGGAAACAGGCAGAGGATGTAGGGAAGAATGATGAAAACAAATAGCTAGAAATCAGTGATACATCACAATCAATGAAATGTCATTCAGTTATTAAAATAATAAATAATGATGAAGATAAATGTCAAAAGATGGGAACACGATACGATTAAATATTTAGCAATGAAAAGGAACAGAGGAACAAACTGCTGATATAGCATCAGGGATGGATTGCAAAAAATATAATGCTGACAATAAAAGAGTACACGCTCTATGATTCCATTTATAGGATGTTCTCAAACAGGCAAAACTAATCTATGGTGAAAACAATCAGAACAATGGTTCCATTTCTGGAGTGGAGTGGAGAGCAGGGTGGGGACTGATCTGGAAGGGGCATAGAGGAACTTCCTGGAGCGATGAAATGTTCTATCTTGATAAGAGGGGTAGGTCACACGATACATACCTTTGTCAAAACTTAAGAGCTGTGCATTTCATTGTATGTAAATTATACCTCTAAAACTTTTTGGTAAATATTTGAATACAATGGCTTTTAAAACATATTTTCCTTTTAGAAATGTGTCATATGGTCATTGTAGAGATTTGGAAAAAAAATTTTTTTAAGAATTAAGAAGAAAATCTCGGGGGTAGGGGGAGGGATAAATTAGGAGGCTGGGCTTAACATATACAAACTACTATGTATAAAATAGATAACCAACAAGGACCTAATGTATAGCACAGAGAACTATACTCAATATTATGTAATAACCTATAAGGGAAAAGAACCTGAAAAAGAATATATACATAATATATATATAACTGAATTGCTATGCTGTACACCTGAAATTTACATATGGTAAATCAGCTATACTTCAATAAAATAATTTTAAATAATTAAGAAGAAAAATACAACACCCATAACTCCACCATCGAGAGTAAATAATTTTAATATGCTATAAGATGTAAAATAAACGTGTTAGCATAGCAAAGACTAGAGTGAATACATTAATTGTTCTTTACGTTCTTATTACTACTATTTCAAAACCACTGTCATACAAGTAGGGTCTAAAATAAAGTGATGGAAAATAATTGGGAATTACAATATTGTGATTATACTGTATGGTTTTCCTTTCCTTTAAAGAAGCCCTTTATCTGTCCAATAAATAACAGTCATAATGGAAAAACAGGTTCTAGGAGGAAAGATGAGAGCAACTGAGGTAATTTTCCTCAGTGGAAAGCTCACTAAAGGGTCACTTGGTTACTGTCTTCACATGTAGAAAGGCTGCGAGCTTGTTCAGAACAGGAAGAGTGTCCCATTAATTATGGGTCCCCAGAGCCAAAAATCATCACAAAGTAGGGGCACTGTAAACATCTCTGAATAAATGTTGTACATGTCCAGGGAGAACCCATCAAGAACAAATGGATTTTAAAGGACAGCATAAGAGATTTGGTGCAGACACGAGTAAGCCCTTGACTGTCAGAGATGATGAAGAAAATTCTAGAATGTCTAAAGTTAAAAAAAGATGTTAAGAGTATAATACTCTTTGTTCAGGATAGTTTACACATCTATCTTCCTAAAGGGAAGTGTGTAGAGTTGGCGGAATGTCTAGTTCCTCTCCAAGTATGAGATTCTACTTCTATTATTTCTTCCTAGAAGACCAGGGATCAAGCATCACCTGCCTATTGAGAAACTTTATTTGGGCAGGAGAAGGAGAGCAGGTGGCCAGCCTCAGGTACAGCCACGTTTGTAGCTGAAAGGCTCAGCTTCCACAGCAGCAGTGAGCTTTATGGAACTCTCAAAGGGATCCAATTCCCTGCCTGTCCCTGAGATCAGGTAACCAAGCTCTGAGGAGTCCAGTCACAGCCAACAGCAAGAGGCAGATGACAAGTGTTTCTTAGCTGATGAGCCTGAAATGATGGGGTTACACAAAGTGTGGACAGCGGTCATCTCCTAGTGGAGGAAGCTGCGGGATTTTGAGTTTTTCCTTTTTATTTGCCTACAATTTCTAAAATGAACATGTAGTGTTTCTGCAGAGAGAAAACTATAACTTGTTTCTGTATCTCAGGATGTTAGAAGGATTCAAAGGAGTCCCTCTTTGAATTAATTTTCAGGGTCAGGTTACTCACCACCCCTGAAAGAAGTTAAAATGGTGTTTTCGAAAAAAGAAACTGTCTTTCCATTTCCTCGTCCCTCTCCTCTGATGAGCAAACAACTCTTTGTATAAGGCAACAGTCCCTGAGTACACATCCTGTACCTGTCTGCAGCTGGCACCAGGGAGGGTGAGGCACGTCTCCAACTTACCATGACTTTTACTATGTCAGGATCAGAGTTCAGTCAGCCAAGCAGAAGTTTCTCTGTGATAAAAGCAGAAGGGACATTACTGTGATAAGAGAAGTGTCATTAAAATCATTAATCAGGATGACGTACAATTTGCACAAAGTTAAGGCACAGGGAAATAACACCCAATTTCATCAAAAGGCCAGCTACTGATTAGCCAAAGAGACAAGGGCCAGGCTAATCATTAGAGAGAAACTGTGCTAAGGGGCGAGTTAATTACGCCAACAAAATACTGTCCTACCTGCTCTTCTGTTTGGAGATAACACATTACAGAAATCATTCCTCTTGCTTAGTTAGGGTGAGGTACATTGCTTGTACTCAAGCCAAACCTAGATTCTGAACTGGAAGCTCTAGTGGATCAGAAGAGGTGCCTCTCGGAGAGAAAAGAGAATCCGACTGCAACAGGGAAAGCACTGCACTCCAGCCTTTACCCTAAATGAGGGAGTGTGTGTGTGTGCGCGCGCGCATTTGTGTATAATGACAGGCCACTGGCCCAACCAACATTAGACTTTTCATTTCCCAATGACCACTTTCACTGCCACCATCTCAGGACTTAAAGGTGCTTCTTCCCTTTAAGCTGCAGCCTTACACGCTCAGCTTGGCCCTCAGTTCTCTTCAACACCCCCTCCTTCAGCAAGAAGCCTGGAGCCATCACTCATTTATTCAGTCGTTTAGAATGCAAGAAATGTCTTTATTGAAGGCAGGCCTCTGAGGAGCAGGCCAACTGGCTTCCTGTTTCCACATCCAGGTCTTATGGAAAAGGTTCCTTTCCTGAGCATTTAGTTAGATGCTTGATACTCAAAGAATCATCCCAGAACCAGAAGCATGGGCATCACGTGGGAGCTTCTTATAAGTGCAGAATCCCAGGGCTTCCCTGGTTGCGCAGTGGTTGAGAATCTGCCTGCTAATGCAGGGGACACAGGTTCGAGCCCTGGTCTGGGAGGATCCCACATGCCGCGGAGCAACTAGGCTCGTGAGTCACAACTACTGAGCCTGCGCGTCTGGAGCCTGTGCTCCGCAACAAGAGAGGCGGTGATAGCGAGAGGCCCGCGCACCGCGATGAAGAGTGGCCCCCGCTCGCCGCAACTAGAGAAAGTCCTGAGAAAGTCCTCGCACAGAAACGAAGACCCAACACAGCCAAAAATAAATAAATAAAAAAGATTTAAAAAATAAATTAAAAAAATTTTTACAAAGTGCAGAGTCCCAGGCCGCCACTCCAGACCTACTGCCAGAATATGCGTTTTAACAAGACTCCCTGAATATCTGTCCACACAGTGGTTTGAAAAGCACTGGCCTAGATAACCCTGCCAGGCAGCCCTTTTCAATCGTTCTCCCAGAATAACTACATCCTTCTTGCCCCACTTTATCACCAACTGAGTTATGTTTGGCCACGTTCATTCTTCATCTTCCACTTTCTGAGGCTTAGCTCATTCTTCCTTGTTTCCCATCACTCACTACAGGCTTATCTCCTATGACCTAGGGGTCAATCCCTTCCTACGGGGAATGTCCACTGGCTCTGGGGCACAGCCGGAGCAAAGGTGCAGAGGTGGGAATGAGCAGTGGCTTCAGGGACAAGAAGGTGATGAGGCTGCTGGAGCAGAGGGCTCCTTACAGGGAAGGCTCAGAGATACGGGTGGAAAAGCAGGTGGGGAACTGATTACCAAGGGCCCTGTACGTGCACCTGAGGAGTCTGACTTATACTGTAGGAATGGGAAAACAGTGAAAAGGTTTGGGTTTTGCAGAGAAATGATGTAAGACAAAATATATTTCAGCAAGTTACTATACTAGAGGGTAGACTAGAGTCAGAGACAAGGGGTCAGGAAGGCTCGAGGTATTAGTACAGGAACAAAGATCTGCACTAAAACAGAGGCAAAGATCTGGGTAGGATGTGGCCCCTGGAATAGGATAGACACATGAGATATTTGGAAGGAAGACTTTATTGGATTTAGTGGCTCCTAAACTATATGGATTTATTCATTCAATCACTAAATATTCATAACACACCTCTATATCCCAGACACTGTTCTAGTTGATAGAGATAATACAGTGAATAAGACAAAGAACCTGCCTTCACGGAGCTTACAATGTACCAGGAAAGACAGACAACAAACAAACAAATGAATACGTAAGACAATTTCTGATACCAGTAAGATGAAGATACAACAGGATAATGGTATAGAAGAGGGATTGGCAAACTTCAGCTCGGGGCCAAATTCTATCTTTCTACAGTCTACAAGCTAAGAATGGTTTTTTACATTTTCAACGGTTGATCAAAAGGATAATATTTTATGACACATTAAATTATATAAAATTCAAATTTCAGTGGTGGCTTGAGCAAAGCTTTCTGGAAATACTGAGAGTCATTATTCAATGAGCTAGAAATGTTTTACTAAAGGAAAAAACTGTATCACACTTGAACACAGGGTGCTTTTAGCCAGACAATTTATTTTAAAACTTGGACAGCACACAGCATAAGTCCATTTATATAAAGACAGCTGTTGTATATTTATTATTTACTAGTACCAACTGAGTTTCTAAATAGATTTTAGAAATGAATGCAGTAAAAGGCACCCTTTGATTCTTTCATTAGATGTCAGGTAATACGTGTAAAGTGAACCCACACACATGCTTACTAGCACAGTATCTGGCACCTCAATAACTCTTGGCAAGAATGGGGGAAGGAATCGAACACCCCCCTCTCCCAATAGAGGACTGCTGTAGGCCTCTTCTTAATTGCGCAGAATAATCAGCCTCCAGAGGATGAAAGGCCCTTCTACCTGAACTCCATCCCTAAAAGGCCACCCGCACGTCCGCAGGCCTGCAGAGCCAAGGATTCTTTATAGGAATCCTCTTCTGCCTCAACCTCCTTGATTCATTTGCTCTTTCTCTCGGAAGGCCAGCCTACAGTCACATAAACTGACCAGTGTGATCGAGTTCACAACGACTCAGACTTTGTATTGGGGTTGTACAAGCTCCTTTGTGGCTCACAAGGGGGCAAATAATTAGCAACTTGCCTCAGTCTTTACATCTGTGAAATGCAGACACACTCAGTCTTGGGTGTCGCTCAAATGACCTTAAAAGCATCAGGACACTTCAAGATGGAAAGATGAAGGCTGAAGGGACCATATGTTTGCGATGCCTTTTAAAAAAAAAACTATGGGTTATGCAGTGGGTGGGAAACTGCATCTTCTTTATAATATGGGAACTCCTCACCTAGGGCTCAGGACAGGATTCCTGAAGATTTTAGGACATAGTTTTAGAGCAACTGAAAGAAAGCTGGGAACTAAATGTAAGAGACTTATCCCAATGGCAGTTACATAAGGGAATAATAAGTTATAAATAAGTTCAACCTATTTCAAGTAAGATTACATACACTTTCAGAAATAATTTATGATGAATTCATAAAGAAAAATTAGGTATGTCGAGAACACATCCCTACTGTTTTCCTCTAGTATGTCCAGAAGGATAATAATTACACTACCCTGCATTCTGCCCTATTGTATCACTGCCCGAAATTGGCAAGCCAGGTACTGACTCAAGCATAAAGTTTCTCCTGTCCTTATGGCAGACTGCAGGTATGTGAACAAGGCCCTGACTCCTGGTAATATTTCAGTAGGCCATATAGGCAGCAGTGTGGTGCATTCCTCCCCACTCACCCAGAATTTGGAAAGCAGGCAAATCAGACTCACTAGTAAAATCAGTAAATGATCATCAAAACAAACATATGCAAACTCATCTCAAGGAGAAAGAATGGCTTCCGAGATGAAGCTAGCTTGCTGAAGGGTATTAAGACATATTTAAAGAAAAATTGTGTCCATCAACAATGCAAGCTCAACCCAAAACCATCAGAGAAGAGTACTTTGAAATATTTATCAAAACCCTGGCCTCAAGAAAGGGTGGCTTGGCCCCACGATCAATGGTTCAGGCGCCAGACATTTCCCCACTATGAAGATGAATTTTATCCATTTAAAACTCTTTGTTTTGATTCCTCGGGTGCCAAGCAACCTCTGGACTAGAGTTTGGCTTCCCATGTGGACCTGTCTACTAAGCACTGGAGTATGAGGATTTTTGTCTAAGTAACAGTTATATTTCTCAACATAAATAAATTAGCGTGTGCAAGCATATGTGTGATAAGCCTATAAATATGAACCCGTCCCTGAGAGGTGAACCCCTTCCTGATGTGCTAACAAATACAATTTCTCTGGTACTGCTGGATGCGGCACCATGAGGAATTCACCCCAGTACCACATGCTCTCCTCGAGACCCCGACATAACTTGGCAGCCTGCATTCAGATTCATAACATTGACTCACATGCCAGGACAGGCAACCTCCACCTTCATCGTGAAGGGATCTGATGTCCTTGTGACACATTCTTACTGAATCCTTCTCCTCCCTGGAAGATCACATGTGAGTGAGTCATTCACCATTTTTCTTTGGTACGTGGTTTCATTTTACATCCCACAGGATGACAAATTTAAACATTTAGTCTGTGGCTCTGTGGAGTGCAAGTGGGCCCCACCCAGGCACTAAAGGTTTTTAAAACTGTCTATGAAATGGGAACATGAAAGCAACTCTTTTTCCTTGGAACTCAGATTCTTCTAAAGGTAAAGGATGGACTTCCCTGGTGGCACAGTGGGTAAGAAGACTCTGCGCTCCCAATGCAGGGGGCCTGGGTTTGATCCCTGGTCAGGGAACTAGATCTCACATGCATGCCGCAACTAAGAGTTCTCATGGCACAACTAAGGAGCACACGTGCCGCAACTAAGGAGCCTGCCTGCCACAACTAAGACCCGGCACAACCTAATAAATAAATAAATAATAAAAACAAAGGAAATTTTGTTGCCGGGATGGCGTTTTCATTTTCAAACATTTAATCCAAGGCAAAGTGTGCAAGCCAAATGAATGGAAAGTTGGAAACCTATTTGTTAAGCAATTACAGGGAAGAATCTATTCCAACCCATCATCTGGCAAGTAACTTATTAACAGTCTTTTGTCCAAATTTTAGCCACTTATTCATAGCATTGTTGGAAACAGTAATAATAATTTCAATCCACAAATAATTAAAAAACACAGGTTTTACATAGAATTTAAAACATCCCCACTCCTTCTCTACCATTCCTACATCATGCCAAAGTCTATTAAAGTTTTCGACTCTGATTCCTTTGTCCAAAAGGCAGGGAGAAGGAGGGAAGGAACATTTATTAAACACTCCTCTACATGATCTTAATCTACCCAGTAACCTTTGGAATCATGATATTATCTCCACTTTACAAACCAACTGGGTGATATAATAATGAAAGCTGGCTATGGTGAGTTCTATATTGTATCAAGAGATAAGATTAGAAAAATAAAAAGAGCAATGAGGTGGCTTTAATGATTGCTGGAGAGCTGGTTGGGCCCTGCACTCTTAGTTCAATGCTTGCTTTGCTACATGTCCTTTCTACTTCACATAATACCTCAGTGTCACCTCCCCAGGCATAAGCTTCAAGCAGGGCACAAATCAATGCATATTCTAATAAATTTTATAAGTGTTTCTCTGGGTACTGTATTCAGCTTCATAATATAAGGCTTCAAATTTTCCTAAGTAATTTTCTTTCATTATCTGAGTGACTCCAAATGCTACCTGTGGACTGGAGATCTTTGGAATTCTGGTTGGCTGTTTTTTTTGTTGGTGGTGGTGTTTTTAAATTATTCTGCCTTTTAACTGCGGACAAACTTCCCCTTGTCCTCTCAGGCTAGTGACCGTAGAAACAAGAAGCTGATGCACTGGTAACACCAATTATTGCTCTCAATCATGGAACTGATAGGATAGTTTCACTGATGTTTCACGCTCATTCATTCAACAAATATGATCTGAATGCCTGCCCCAGGCTAGGTACCATTCTAGGTGCTAAAAGGCACACCTTCATCACCCCGTCTATTCCCTTCATACAGAAAATTATCCCCTGTGCCTTGTCTGTTCAAGAGTAGCCTATGAGTAAAAAAAATCCTGCAGGTGGTTGGCGAGAGCTCTGCTGAACTTCCTTCCCATTGCAAGGACTCTACAACCTTTCTGAAGGCTCATCTCCTAGCCTTTAATCTCCTCCTTCTGGTCCTGGGGTTCACTCCGCCGTGCGACAGCCTCTGCCACTGCTCAGCATCAGGAATGCTGGCCTTGTATTCCTTGTCATGTGTGCTGGAGCTGGAGGGACTTTATTTTTAAATAAATATTTATTGACCATTTAGTTATACTGTGCGCCTGGGTCCTTTATCAATACTCTATCTTTTCGCCTTCTCATTGTACAGTGAACTGGGCATGATAACTTAAATTTTAGAAAAGTTAAGCATGATGCCCAAAGTCACTCATGTAGCGGGTGGTAGGAGCTGTGTTTTCAGTCACAGCCGTGACCCTAGAGACCTTTATACTATACCACGTTAAATGCAGGCATGTGTACACACATGTACCATTATGCATTAGGGCAGGCGTAATGCTAGAAGCTTTTAGAGTAATAATGGAATCAAAACTTTAAATTGTCACTTCTTTTGCTGACCTAAATACTTTCTTCTTCTTCATGTCTTTAACAAGCTGGATGCAAAATAAAACAACAACAAAAACATTCCTCTCCCAGACTTATCCATTGGAAACTAGACCACACTTTGACTGGCAGACAGCTCCCAGTCAACAGTGTTGATTACAAGACTGTTGGCTATTTGAAGAGACCATATTTCTAACCCCACACGCCCCTGCCCTAGTTCAGCCGTCCAGCCTTTCCAGTGGGAGAACAAGGCAACATGGCTCTGTGACAGTGTCTCTTGGAGCTGACACGTGGCCAGAGTTGTGCCATTTCCAGCTGAGAGGGACATAAGGAGTCCATCCAGGCGCATTCTGTGCTTCTCCCCCCCATAATAGGGCCCAGAATCCTGTACTCAGTGCAGGGGTTCCAACCACAATATGAAAGTACCCCAAGTGCAGCCTGCTTCAGACTGACTGATGCATCACACCCTTGGGATAGTTTGAGTCCAGTGTCAAAGGTTTAAAATAATGGACCCATTTGGTTATGTTTATCCTAATGTCAGCAATATTTAGACTCTCCAGTGTACACGAGTAGGGAGAGAGAGAAGGGATGCTAGAAATAGCTCTTCCGGCTTATGCTACGGACCGAAAACAGCACGGGCTTTCATTCAAAGTCTAACATGGGTTTGGCGCAACTCTGACATGTTTTCCCAAGCCCCAGATGCCAGTTTACTTATGCTATTAGAGGCAGTGCCCCTCCAGAATTAAATCACAACTATTCTTTTGATCTCCCAGAGTTGATTTTTCCCCCCATTTCAGATCAAAACGTCTAGCAAACCACAGGTGAGAGAGCAATCCAAGGCCATGATGTAAGTACACAAAGAAAGAGGGAGTAGAAATGGAGCGGAAATGCCTGCCCCAGAAAGAGCTCATTTCCACCAGTGCTGGATTTTAAGGGTAGAGAAGGCTACAGAGAGCGCCCAGCCCACCCCTTCATGTAGACATGAGATAGCCCTGTCTACAGGTAAGTGGTGGGTTCGCCTCTGGGTAACATGCGTGGTAATAACGTGTTGGATTCATTCACTGACCCAAGGTCTGGCAGGTGCTGGCAGCATGGGTGGGACAGGTTCACACTAGTACAGGAGAATCCGTGCCGTCCTTATGATGGGAAACACCCATGGGAAGGTCCAAATCTGAGGGTGGTGCAGCCAACGCCACAGTCCAACTGGGGTTTATTTCTCACCCACATAGGAGAATATATTCTCCACCCTGAAGTAGACAGAGATTTCTTAGATAGGACACAAAAAAGTACTAGCCATAAAAGCCAATATTGACAAGATTCATCAAAATAAAAAAGGTTTGCTCAGTAAAAGACACTATTAAGAAAATGAACAGAAGAGCCATAGATTGGGGAAAAATACTCACTGCACATACATCTGACAAAGGACTTGAATCAAGAGTATATAAAGAACTAAAAATCGTAACACAAGGATGAACAAGGCAATTTTTTAAATGGAAGGCTTGAACAGACACTTCACAAACGATATATGAATGATCAGTAAGTATATGAAAACATGCTTGTTATTGGTTATGCAGAAAATACAAATTAAAACCACAATGAGATACCATTTCACATCCCCTAAAATGGTGAAAAAAAAAGGGGGGGCGGCTTCCCTGGTGGCGCGGTGGTTGGGAGTCCGCCTGCCGGTGCAGGGGACACGGGTTCATGCCCCGGTCCGGGAAGATCCCACATGCCGCAGAGCAGCTGGTCCCGTGAGCCATGGCCGCTGAGCCTGCGCGTCCGGAGCCTGTGCTCCACAACGGGAGAGGCCACAACAGTGAGAGGCCCGTGTACCGCAAAAAAAAAAAAAAAAAACGGAAAACAAAAACCGGACATCATTAAATGTTAGAGAAGATATACAGCAACTGAAACTTTCAAACACTGTGAACTTGAGAGAACTATTCGGCAGTTTAAAATAAGGTTAAAGATGAATCTACCCTTTGACTCAGGATTCCATCTCTTATTTACCCAAGATAAGTGAAAACCCATATCCACAAAAACACTTGGGCAAGAGTGCTCACATGAGCCCTGTTCACAACCGCTCCAAACTGGAGACAGCTCAATATTCAACAAATTGCAGAATATTCATGCAATGGAATACTATTCAGTAAACTACTGATATAGGGATAACATGGATGAATCTAAAATATTATTCTGAGTGAATGAAGCCAAATAAAGTGTTTATATGAAATTCTAGAAAAAACAAAGCTAATGTATAATGCCAGAAAGCAAAAAATGGTTGCCTAGGGTCAGGGGTTGGCGGGTGGTGGTGAGGCGGAGGGGATATACCTGCCCAGGAGCATGAGGAAAGGAACTTTAGGGGGTGACTGAAATCTTCCTTATCTTGACTGGGGCAGTGGTACCCAGCTGTATACATTTGTCAAAACTCATTGAACTCACCTCACACCCATTAGGATGGCTACTACTAAAACAAAACAAAATGGGACTTCCCTGGCAGTCCAATGGTTAAGACTCTGAGCTTCCACTGCAGGGGGTGCAGGTTCGATCCCTGTCAGGGAACTAAGATCCCACATGGTGCGGCCAAAAAACAGAAACAAAAACAAAAACAAAACAAAACAGAAAATAACAAGTGTCAGTGAAGATGTGGAGAAACCGGATCCCTTGTGTACTGCTGGCAGGAGTGTAAAATAGTACAGCCACTTTGGAAAACAGCATGGTGGTTCCTTGAAAAGTTAAAAATAGAGTAATTACTATGTGATCCAGCAATTCCACTTATGGGTATATGTATTCTAGGTATATACAATCTGGATATATATATATATATATATATGTATGTATGTATCTTTCAAAAACATTGAAAGCAGGGACTGAAAGAGATATTTGTATATCCATGTTCACAGTAGCACTATTCAAAATAGCCAAAAGATGGAAGCAACCCATGTGTCAGCTGACAGATGAATGGATAAACACAATGTGGTACATACACACAATGGAATACTATTCAGCCTTAAAAAGAAAGGAAATTTGACATGTGCCACAACATGGATGGACCTTGAGGACATTACGCTAAGTGAAATAAGCCAGACACATAAAGATCAATACTGTATGATTCCACTTATATTAGGTACTTAGTCAAACTCATAAAACAGGAGGTAGAATGGTAGTGCCAGGGGGTGAGAGAAAGGGAGGAAAAGGAGTTACAGTTTAGCAGGTACAGAGTTGCAGTTCCGCAAGATGAAAAGAGTGGTGGTGATAGTCGCAAAACAATGTAAATGCGTTGAACGCCACTAAACTGAACCCCTAAAAATAGTTAGGATGGTAAATTTTACCTTACGTATTTTACCACAATTTTTTTAAAATAATTTTTTTCCAATAAAAATTGAATTTTATTTTATTTTTTTATACAGCAGGTTCTTATTAGTTATCTATTTTATACATATTAGTGTATATAGGTCAATCCCCATCTCCCAATTCATCCCACCGCCGCCCCACCCCGCTTTCCCCGCTTGGTGTCCATACGTTTATTCTCTGCGTCTGTGTCTCTATTTCTGTCCTGCAAACCGGTTCATCTGTACCACTTTTCTAGGTTCCACATATATGCATTAATATACGATATTTGTTTTTCTCTTTCTGTCTTACTTCACTCTGTATGACAGTCTCTAGATCCATCCACGTCTCTACAAATGACCCAATTTCGTTTCTTTTTATGGCTTTGTAATATTCCATTGTACATATGTGCCACATCTTCTTTATCTTACGTGCATTTTACCACAATTTTTAAAAAAATAATTTTTTAAAAAATAAAAAAAAAACCTCCTTGAACTAAGCACTTAAGATCTGTGCATTTTTTGTATGTAAATTACACTTCAATAAGATAATAAACATGTCTACAGCCAAAAGTATATGATTAAGATAACACACACCTATACAGCTTTGTAGGCTGACAGTGGCCTCTCAGGGGAAGTCTGCTGCTGTTCTCTTTCATTTAGCAATACCCACTCAAAGGCAAAGTCCAACTCAGTGGAATCCAAAAATCCATACAGCTTTTGCACAGCATCACGGGTAAAACCATGGCTCCTCAGGCATAACAACTATTCAAAGAGAAAAATCTGTTCGGCATAGTTAAGCTTTGCCCCAGGTTACACTGTTTTCCCGATCCATTTTCCGAGTTATTTTAGAATTAGAGGCCCTCAAGGTAATGTGAAAGGTCACTTAATTCCATGTTCCCCTTCAGAAATACCATAAGTAAACTATTCCAGGCAAGTAAGACTCTAAGACAGGAAGCCCACTAGCTGTTCACCTAGGATGATCACAAAGCTACTGGTGCTGATGTCCAGTTCTTGTCTCTTCTATCACCAGAGCTTCTGTATGTCCATCTGCACCTGGGTTACCTGGACCCCTCCTTATGAATCACAAACAACAGGCCGCATATTTTGAGACCCAAATTTCAAGGTTGACCAGTACTCTTGATCTCCTGTCTTGTCTCAGCCATCACAAGTCTTAGGGGTAAACAAGGGGAGCGCCTCATCAGAAAAAAGAACCCTGCATCTAACATCTGGCCTTTCTCTTGTAATCTTTCCCAGAGAAACTAAAATCCACTCCATCGTTCTTTACAAAATCCTTGTGATGCGGGAAGGGAGGAGACAGACGGGGCCGAATGAGAAACTATAGTACTGGAGGGCAGTGATCGGTAAAGAGGCGGTGAGACAGTCTGACGCGGCCAGGCGTCCTCCTGTCCTGCTAGGGTTTGTTTGCCTGTAGGTAGGAAAACAGGTATTACGCAGCCCAGGCCTTTCCTTACCAATACCACCACTTCTGTTCGCCACGAGGGAAGAAAACACTCTTCCTAAACAAACAGGAAAAGCAACTAGGTTTTCCTTCACAGATTTACACTGCTTCAACCTTGGAGATCTGGAAGCGAGCAGAGAATGAACACTGCTCTCTTAAATGTCACATATTCTTCTGGCACCTCCACGCCCTGAAGTATGCAAGATCTAGCTCTGTGGGCCGTGCCACTCCCCCCTGGATCAGACACTCCCTCAGTGGGCCAGCGCAGGGTTCTATTTCCAAATCTTTCCAGAGTTCAAGCTGACTCTGAAAGAAGAATACAAAAACAGAACTGTTAAGATTCTCCCACAGTGGATGTCTGATTCACACAGGGAACTTGCTATTTCTGATGCCGCCTCTCCCAGTTTTTTCATTAAAAACCTCACGAAGCGGGGGCGGTGGTGGGATGAATTGGGAGATTGGGATTGACATATATACACTAATATGTATAAAATAGGTAACTAATAAGAACCTGCTGTATTAAAAAAATTAAATTAAATTAAAAAAAAAAACTCATGAAGGCACGGGGAGGCAATGGAAGAAACTCCGTGACAAAACCCAAAGCTCTAGGACTGACATGAGACAATGTCAGAAGCTGAGAGGAACTGAAACTAACTTGAGGCAGATCGAGTGAGTGTGTGTGTGTGTGTGTGTGTGTGTGTGTGTGTGTGAGAGAGAGAGAGAGAGAGAGAGAGAGAGAGAGGGAGATAGTGGGGAGACGGGTTACACACCTCCATCAGCTGTCTGATGTGGGGATCCCTCCAGAAAACCCCAGCCCAGCCCAGCCCAGCCACCTGAGTTGAGAAGCTGTGAGGTGGACCCTTAACTCATCCTACTCATCCCCAAACCAGACAAGAGGCAGAGTAGAGGCAGGGAAAGGTGACCAGTGAAAAAAACCCTGGTGGAAATGCATCATTTATATATCAGAGAACCGGGCATTGGGGGTAGGAAAAGATGCTACCTCGGAGAGGCAGAAAAGAAACAAAGAGAAAACCAGCTAGAGGTGGGAATTCGATCAGGCACTGTACAAACAACCTTCTCTCCTGCTTAAAGCTGATGTCGGGCTTCCCTGGTGGCGCAGTGGTTAAGAATCCACCTGCCAGTGCAGGGGACACAGGTTCGAGCCCTGGTCCGGGAAGATCCTACATGCCGCGGAGCAACTAAGCCCGTGCGCCACAACTACTGAGCCTGAGCTCTAGACCCTGCGAGCCCCAACTAATGAAGCCTGTGTGCCACAACTATTGAAGCCCGCGCGCCTAGAGCCTGTGCTCTGCAACAAGAGAAGCCACCGCAATGAGAAACCTGAGCACTGCAACAAAGAGTAGCCCCCGCTCTCAGCAACTAGAGAAAACCTGGGTGCAAGCAAAGACACAATGCAGCCAATAAATAAATAAATAAGATGAATAAATAAATTAAAAAAAAAAGCTGATGCCAACACAAAAAGGTGCACAGGATGGGAAAGTGTCCCATCCACCCTATCCTTGACAGACAGTCTATACCTGTGCCGTGCAATGCCATAGCCACAAGCCACAAGTGGTTATGAGTAACTGAAATGCAGCTAGTGTGACAGAGAAAATAACTTTAAATTTTGTTTAATTTTAATTAAGTTTAAAGTTTTAAATTGAGGCAGCATATTTTTCCATAACACACAGCTGCAATGTTTTGGTGGGGTCACATTTCACTTTAACCATTGCACTGTGCAGTGCGCATGTCAGGCACGTTGCATCTGTTCTAGTTTTACATCTAATCACACCGCCAATCCACTTGGTGTCAACGGATTGATTCACTTTGACTGATACTATCTATGGATTGATGCAACATTTTTAATGTGTTTATTTGAATATGTCTTGCAGACAGCATGAATTACAGTGATATCTATGTAAACTGTAATTTGTAATCACATTTAAATACTTATTTTAATTATAACATTTTCTAGTGTGAAAAAATAGCTATGGACACATTTAAAAATTTTAAATGAAGGCAGCTTACTGATGTGGAATTGAGTGGAGAGGCAGAAGCATTATGACTGGCACAGTAAGGAAAAAGAGATTCAATTGGCATAAGAGTTAGTGAATTAACTGGGACAGGTGCAGTTTTAAAAGTGATATGCTGGGACTTCCCTAACGGTCCAGTGGGGAAGACTCTGCACTCCCAATGCAGGGGGCCTGGGTTCCATCCCTGGTCGGGGAATTAGATCCCACATGCCGTAACTGAAAAGATCCTGCATGCCACAACTAAAACCCAGCGCGGCCAAAATAAGTAAGTAAATAAATAAATAAATATTTTTAAAAATAAAAAATAAATAAAATAAATAAAAGTGATGTGCTTTTCATTTGAAAGTCAAATCAATTCTAAAAAAGATGAACCACGTTTTTCAATGTGGATGCAAATATTAAAGGAAAATTATTTTTTGGTACTTAAGTTTTTTGGAAAACTTTTATGTATGGTTGAAATAATGTGAGTCTGTGAATCTACATGAAAACTAAATTTTACTAAATCTAAATGCAGATCAAGTATTTCTGATGAAACTTCAGCAACAGAATTCAGATGTTCTGTCAGTGTAAAATACACACCGGTTTGTTAAGACTTAGTACGAAAAGAATACTGTAAAATACCTCATTAATCACTTCTTACACTGATTATACATTGAAATGATAATACTTTGAATCTATTGGGTAAGATAATTGATATTATTAATTCCACCTGTATCTTTTTATTTTTTAAAATGTGACTACTAGATAATTCAAACTTACATTTGTGGCTCACTTTATATTTCTATTACATACCTTGTGTAATAATTATGAGAGCTATTTTTGAGCACTTATAACGTGTCAGACACTGTTCTAAACACTTGACGTGAATGATTATCTCAGATTATCTCTTTTAGATCTCACCAAGAAAATTATTTATCTTCTTGGTGCCTGAATTTCCCCATTTGTTAAAAAAAGAAAGAAAAA
The DNA here is from genome assembly GCF_964270905.1 of Leucopleurus acutus. Taxonomy (NCBI): domain Eukaryota; kingdom Metazoa; phylum Chordata; class Mammalia; order Artiodactyla; family Delphinidae; genus Leucopleurus; species Leucopleurus acutus. The sequence goes on along the minus strand of NC_139154.1, from coordinate 87,299,973 downwards.
CACATAATGGGTCTATGACAAAAGAACAAAAGCCTCAGAATATTTAAAGGCAAAGCTTATCCCTGAAAATAATTCACTTAATTATTCATAAGAAACATTCAGGGAACCATTGGCAGAAGAACACATTCTAAATAGGAGGAGAAAATGATTAGCATAGTAACATCAAGAAATCCTTTGAGACTAAAGAGCTTGGCTTAAATATTCTGTATTCAGCACATCAAGGCCGAGATTAATTTTCTATGATCACCCTTTTCCTCCCTCCCGAGTGGCAAGAGATTTTTTTTTTTTTTGGTTTAATTTTATAAGAAATTTACTTTTGAAAAACAGTGACTTTTTTTTTTTTGGCTGCGTTTGGTCTTCGTTGCTGCGCGCCAGCTTTCTCTAGTTGTGGCGAGCGGGGGCTACTCGTCGTTGCGGTGCGTGGGCTTCTCATTGCAGTGGCTTCTCTTGTTGCAGAGCAAGGGCTCTAGGCGCGCGGGCTTCAGTAGTTGAGGCTCGCGGGCTCAGTAGTTGTGGCGCATGGGTTTAGTTGCTCTGTGGCATGTAGGATCTTCCTGGACCAGGGCTCGAACCCGTGTCCCCTGCATTGGCAGGCAGATTCTTAACCACTGCTCCACCTGGGAAGTCCCGTGGCAAGAGATTTTATTTTTAAAACACTCATCTCATGTGTATTTAAGAGGGCTTACCAAATCACATCTAAATAATATTCTTTTCACTACTGTTTGGATTCAACTGTTTTTTCCCCCATAAAAATAAATCCTCCAGGGCTTCCCTGGTGGCGCAGTGGTTGGGAGTCCGCCTGCCGATGCAGGGGACACGGGTTTGTGTCCCGGTCCGGGAGGATCCCACATGCCGCGGAGCGGCTGGGCCCGTGAGCCATGGCTGCTGAGCCTGCGCGTCTGGAGCCTGTGCTCCGCAGCAGGACAGGCCATAGCGGTGAGAGGCCCGCGTACCGCAAAAAAAAAAAAAAAATCAATCAATCAATCCTCCAGCAGGAGTCCTTCTAAAAGACATGGAGACTATCTGCAGAGATCATAAAAAATCTAATATTAACACCTTAAGAGGGACTTCCCTGGTGGTCCAGTGGTAAAGAATCCACCTTACAATGCAGGGGACACGGGTTTGATCCCTGGTCGGGGAACTAAGATCCCACATGCCGCGGGGCAACTAAGCCCATGCGCCACAACTACTGAGCTCACAGCGCCTCAGCTAAAGAGCCCGCGAGCTGCAAACTACAGAGCCCATGCACTCTGTAGCCTACGCGCCACAATTTGAGAAGAGAAAACCCCCACACCACAACTAGAGAGAAGCCCAGGAGCTGCAATGAAACATCCCGCATGCATTAACAACAAGCCCAGCACATGCTGCAACTAAGACCCAACGAAGCCAAAAATAATAATAATAATAATTAATAAATTAAAAAAACAACTTAAGAGATCACAGAAAAGATAAAACAGAAAATACTGGGTAGCTTTTAAAAAATAACCTTTATTTATTATAAAATGTACATGGCAGACAATTTATTATTTGGTTTTATTTCTGTTTTAGCAACCTCAGGATTTTGTAATTGTAACAATGACGTATGGATCCAGGATAGTTAGCATTAATTTTATTTGTCACCTCTCTTTCCCTCCAGTTGTTATTATTTAAGTTGCCTGCATGGTCTGATAAACTTGTTTCCCAAACCCAGTGAGAATGTGGGCAGAGGTAGAATTTTCCAGTGCAGTGCTAATAATTATGGATCTTTCCTACAAATGGAAAAGATCAACTTTCATAGAATTTTAGAGTCTATAAGGTCTTAAGTAATCACATCTATTTCCCCCTTTGATTTTATTTTGTAAATTATTAAGTCAACTTTAAGCACTGAAAAGGTCATTTAAAAAAATGTAAACTTACCATCAACTTTCACTTACTGTTTGTTCCAATCTACTGTTTGTTCCAATCTTTTAGCACAGCTGTAATCACAGTATGTATATCATTTTATGTTCTACTCTCTCCTCTTAATTTTCCTAATTCTACACAATCATCATATTTATTATTTTACTAAATTTATATTCTTCCACTGTATTGATATAATTTATTCAATGTCCCTCTCCTATTGGTTGTTCAGGTCTTTTTATGCTGTAACTACAATCTTTAGAGTTAGCATTGTGGATTTTATTCTTCTTTTGACCTATTCCTGGTGATATCTGATAATTACATTTCCAGTTGTCCTCCAAAGTTAAAAGGCTATCCAAATCCCAGCCAGCCATAAGCTTGTTTGCCTGCTTTATTTATTTATTTACTATTTATTTATAATTTAATGTTTAGGAGGTGTAGTACTGAACCTTACCGTTGGTTTAACTTGCTTTTTTGAATGTGTAGCAGGAACGCTCTCTTCTCTTTTTCCACCTGTATCCTTCTTTGTGAATTATTTGTTTGCATTTTTTGCCCATTTTTGGGATCTTGGTGCTTCACTAACACATTTCTAGAAATTACGAATATATTATAAAATTTAATATTTTATATCAAGAATTTATTATGTATCTTTCCAATTTCATATTCTCCTTTTAGTACAGTCAAAATTCGCGAGAAAAATTGTAAATCATACCTTTGTACTCTTCCCGTCTTTTCCTTCGTACTCTTCCCTCTTATTATTACTTCAATGGTTAGAAAAGTCTCTTTTTTGGTGAAATGTTGATAATTGTTGAGCTGGGTGAGGAACAGGTATGTGGGGCTTCATTTTGTTCTCCCACTTTGGGTATATGTGGGGAAAAGTCCATGATGAAAACTTTTAAAAACAGTATCTCTTCCCCATTGCTAGAATAAGTGCTTTATTTTATTTCTACTAGTTTTTCTCCCACCCCTTCCAGCTGAGAAAACTCTTGCCCAGGAGGTTAAAGTCACTCGCTTACTATATGACTCATCCAGTTTCCTACCCACTAAACTTAGCCATCACGTCTTCTTTTTCAGGCATGGGGAAAACACCCAATGACATGGCTATTTGGAAACAGCTAGAATTAAGTTCAAGAAAGTCTGGCTGGAAGATCCCAAGTAGCTGGTGCTTTATCCCTACAAGCTTACTCCAACCCTGCTCCACCAGTGAGACATGAGGAGACCAGGGGTGTGCTAATAATCTAACAGGAGCTCTCCAGGGAAAGAAAACCCTGGTTTGTCTCCATTTCTTTGGTGTAAATATTTCCAACATGACCAATTTCAACTTACTTATGTGGTGTCACTGAACTTGGAGCTGGGAGTAAGTAGGCAGTAGTACACCATTATATAGTATTTCCACCACACAGATATAAGAGACCATATATAATAGTAAAATGTAGTAAAATAATCGGAAAGTGATGGGTTGTTTTAAATAAAACTTATTTAAAAATAAATACATAAAACTTATTTATAAATATGTCTATTTTAATGTAATGTATTTACGCCTAAGTTCATTTAACTGAATTTTTTTTAATTGATTTATTTTATTTATTTATTTTTGGCTGTGTTGCGTCTTCGTTGCTGCACGCGGGCTTTCTCTAGTTGCGGCGAGCGGGGGCTACTCTTCCTTGCGGTGCGTGGGCTTCTCATTGCGGTGGCTTCTCTTCTTGCAGAGCAAGGGCTCTAGGAGCGCAGGCTTCAGTAGCTGTGGCACGCGGGCTCAGTAGTTGTGGATTGCGGGCTCTGGAGCACAGGCTCAGTAGTTGTGGCCCACGGGCTTAGTTGCTCCATGGCATGTGGGATCTTCCCGGACCAGGACTTGAACCTGTGTCCCCTGCATTGGCAGGCGGATTCTTAACCACTGCGCCACCAGGGAAGCCCTAACTGAATTTTAAATAGTGGCTATATTTAGCAATCAGCTTGCAAAACCCTTGAACATTTAACAACCATCTCTGATGGACTGATACAAGAACGCTCCAGCACACCACTGGGAGAACAGAGACGAAGGATGATTTTCTTTTTAATTGTGGTAAAATATGCATAACAAAACTTACCATTTTAACAATTTTTAAATGTACAATTCAGTGGCATTAATTACATTCCCAATATCATGCAACCATCGCCACATCCCAAACAGAAACCCTGTACCCATTAAATAATAACTCGATATTCCCCCCTCACCCCAGCCTCGGCTAACCATCATTCTACTTCCTGTCTCTATGAATTTGAATTTGGCTTTTCTAGGCATCCCCTATATGTGGAATCATATTTGCTCTTTTGTGTCTGGATTATTTCACCTGGCATAATGTTCTCAAAGTTCTTCTATCAATATGTTTGAGCATATATCAGAAATTCATTCATTCTTAAGGTAAAAGCCGGAGTTTAAGACCAATAGTTAAGGCCACCTTTAGTGCCCAGACAACCATGCTTGGCCTGGAGGGAGGGCGTGTGGATGCCACTTCATCTTCTCACTTCTGAGGAATAAGCCTTCCCCAGATTCACTGAAGTACAGAAAACCCTGGGAATCCAGTGCACCCAAAGCATGGCTCTGGTGGGGAGGTCACAGGCAGCTTTAATAGGGAGCACAAAAGAACCTGAAAAAGGTAGAAGGCGCCATGTGCATGATTAAAATCCCACTATGTTTATCTTTTCAATAAATCCAGACCAGTATTTCAACCTAAAAGAAGTGCATACAACCTAGTGGCTGTGAAAGTGTGGTTCCCAGACCAAGAACGTCACCATCAACTGAGAATTTGTTAAAAGTGTAAATTCTCAGGCCCAACCTCAGACCTACAGAATCCAAAACTCTGAGGCTGGGGTCCAGCAATTTAGTTTTTAAGAAGCCCACCAGGTGATTCTGATGCATCCTCAAATTTGAGAACCACTGCTTTAGAGTAATGATTCTAGATTCCAACCACTGATGCCTAAAATGGTCCCCAAACCATCCCATGGGCATTTTATAAGTGTAGATTCCCAACTCATGATCTTACATCAAGAATAAGGTAATGGGGGGAAAAACAGGCAAACTTTTATTAATGGAAGGGGGGGTATCATAACATTAACACCGTTTAATATATACAAGCATAGCTAGGCCTAAATATGACTCAGGAAATATGTTTGCCAAAGATTATTTAAACAGCAGAGTTCTCAAAACCACCCACTGCAAACATGCTTTACTTCTGGCAGGCCTGAGCTGTTAATTTATAAGATCTGTGAAACTCCAAATTCTAGTCTCTTCCTACATGTGAGTGCTGGCCTAGGCTATAAAGGAGGACACGTAGCGCTGGAGGTAGGAGGCTGGGAATCCAGAACAAGGGCGGAGCTCCAGTCCCTGCTCCAAGGTTCACCCCCACTGTGAGAGCCAGCTTATTCTGGCATAAATCTGAGATAGTTGTGTCTATTGTGCAGGACTTCTGCCAGGATTAGCAATAATGTCAATCCCCATCACACCCTCCTTCCTCATTAAGAGAACCTTCATGAGTTGACAGACGGTTTGGTAAACCAGGAAGGTGGGACTCCCCAGGAAGAAATAATGACTGGTCCAAGGCAAGCCCATTCCAACCGCCACAATGGTCTATGAGTGGCCATGTAACACACTCTGGCCAATGAGAAATAAAGGCAAGCCTGCCAAGGGGCTTGGAGACAGAGTGTCCCCCAGGCTAAAACAGATAGAGTCAGCCTACCAACTTCCTCCTTCCTTGGGGCCTTGGATGATGTCAGGACTTGGCATCTGGAGCTATGGCTTGAAAAAGATTCTAATTAGTACAGAGGGTAAGGCACCTAGCACGGTACCTGGGAAAAGTTCTCAAACTTTAGTGTGCCCAAAAATCACTCAGGGAGTGTTCAGAAAAATGGATTTGGGGGATGCTAGACTCTAGAGCTTGAGTCAGTAAACCTTGGGTGGGGCTCAAAGACCCTATGTAATCAAGTTCCAATAAGCACCCTTGCTTATTCTCCTCACACCCAGTTCCAGGCCCTGATTCTCATTTAGGTAGTCCCTGCCTGAGACCCCCCATTCCAAAACTGCCACTTGCTGTGTGGGCAGCCACTCATCGTCTTTACTTAAATAGTTATTTTGCCCCAATCAGGTACTAGGCATTGTGAGAGAAACAGAGACGGAGAAGATCTTGCTAACCAATCCAGTGACAAAGCAGCGCTTGGCAACTATCATAAAACCTTCAGGGTAGCGAGAGACTACAGACTAAGTCGTCCCACCACCACCCAAGAGAGTCAAAAAGCTCTCGTTTGATAAAAGCTTAGAAAGACAGACAGGATTTAAACAGCCAAGAGGTCTGTAGGCAAAGACAGTAAAAATGAAGCCTCAGCTCTGATTATGACTGGTAAGACTTATTTGGAAAAGAGTATAGTTGACCCTTGAACAATACAGGTTTGAACTTCCCCAGAGCCACTGATGCCTGAGCTTTTTTCACTAAGTTCTACTGCGCCAGTATGCCATCCACAGATGGTTGAATCCGCGGGTGTAGAACCAAGGATACCGAGGAACCAAGGATAAGCAGATGGACTGTAAAGTGATACGTGGATTTTCAACCGTGCAGGAAGTGAACAACCCCTGAGTTGTTCAAGGGTCAAATGCATTAAGTGTGGCGTTGGGCTGGTTTAAGGACATGAAGAGAGTAGAGATAAAGGCTGGAACAGTCATTTTCAAAAATGGGTCACTCTGCGGGGCTTGGAGGTTGGACTGAATTTTCCAGGCCATGAAAAAGAGCACATTCATTCAGCATCCCTTTGGTGAGCACCTACTGTGCACTGGGCCAGAGGACGGGGGGCACACGGCCCTGCCCTCAGAGGAGCTCAAAGCTGAGGGGAGGGCACAGGCCTGTAATCAGGCACAAAAGTGTGAACATTCCTGTGGTAGGGGAATCACAGGGAGACAGGAGCACCCAGGGGAGACCCCTCACCCAGATTAAGCCAATCAGGGGTGAAGACTATATCCAAGCCAAACCTTAAAGAGTTGGCCTAGTGTAGGGCAGGGAAGCAGGGAGCCTTGTTTTTCCAAGGCTGAATCTCTTCCTTCCTGGTACCCAGAGCTTCCTTTTTATTTAAAAACATTTATCACATAACTGTGCTAAGCATTGGAGCAGATGCAAAAGAAAACAGGGATTTATAACCTAGGCCAGCAGTTTGTACTATGGGATGCCTGGACTCTCTAAGACCTATCCCCCAATAATTGGTCCTGTCTCCCATGGGCCTACAGAATGGCCTTAATTTCCCTCCCGCTCTGGCCGCTGGGACTAGTCCTGCTCTGGCTGACATGCCACTCCTCCACTGTGCCTGGTCTTTCTTTCTCATCCCCATGCCTGTGCATAAGCCCTTCTTCTCCTAGCCCACCTCCAGGATGGTTCCCCCTCCAGGAAGCCTCCTCTGACCACCCAGGATGGAGTTAGGTATACCCCCTCAGTTCTACGGCAGTCTGTGCATAGTGTATCAAATCATTTATCATGCAATGATAAATGCAGTGAGGTAATGGAGTGAACCTCTGCAGACTGCCCTGTGCCCCAGCCTCAGGGCCCACTTGTTGGGACAGGACACTCTGGGAGGCAGCAGCATCTTCTGTATTTCTCAAACTGGATGACTGCTGACCAGAGGCCAAGTGACCAGCTCAAAATGGACTTATTTGCTTAAAGCTAATCGAAGTCACCTTTACCCAGCATTGCCTAGTTAAGTGGTTCTGGAGGTTGTGAAACCCCTGTAGTTATAGACATCTTTGTATCTAACTGCCTGGCTGAGAGCAGGTTTAATAAATGTATTTGGCTTCTGTAAAAAAAAAAAAAAATTGCATGCAATCCTATGATTTTTTAATTGTTGATTTGCTTGTTTGTCTCCCTAAGGATGGGGTCTGGGTATTTTATCCTTGAATATCTAGCATATGTCACATTGTATAATAAATGAATGAACCTTTTTCCATTTGGCGGGGGGCACTGACATCCTGCCTACCACCTGAAGACCCTTCTCTGAGGTGCTGAGCTGCCTCTCTTGCCCCTAGATGCTGCCCCAAGTCTTGCTCCCATAGGGAGGCACCACCAGCATCATGACACAGCACATCATCTTCGTTTGATGTCTGCTCCACTCCCCACCTAACAGCTGGGACTCCCTGCCCACTTAGAATGACCCAGATGACATCAAATCCATCTTGGACCAGTGGTTTGGACATAGCCTCTACCTCTTTACCGCTGAAAAAGTCCAACCCCGTAGTCAGCTTAATCTACCAGCCCTGCCTTCTCACGCTGACTCCCCACTTTTAACCCATTATATAGTATAACAGAGTAGTAAGCACAGGAGATAGAATCAGACTGCCAAGTTCAAATCTTGGTTCTACCACTTGATAGTATGTGATGTCAAGCAAATACCTCAATCCCTTTGTGCCTCAGTTTCTGCATCAGTATAATGGAGACGACATTAGCAGGACCCACCTAACATAGGTGAAAATTTTTTTTAAAATAACATGCCATAAATTTGGCACAGGGTCAGGCTCATAGGGGACACTAGGTTTCAGCCTACAGAGAGGCAGAGACCTCACAGACTGAGCCGCAGAAGGAGGTCCAGGCTCTGAAGCTAAAGCCAGGTCTCTGAGTGCCCATGACCTGATATCACTGTGAGGACTTTCTCTGACAAAGCGACCTGCCCCAGCAGGTCTATCTAGTCTACAAGCTGTGCGTTATCCCATCTACCTCCTCTCTCTGCTTCTGCAGCTAAAAACACATGGACCCATCGGACCATTTAAATGCAGAACTTTCCCCACCATGCAAGTCAAGGCACCTTACAATATTTTTGCAACCAGTTAAAGTATAGCCAGATGAAATGTATGGAAACCAAAGCACACTCCATGCTAGCTCTTTGTATACAAATAAGAAAGTATATGACCATATATTAATTTTAAGGTTGGAAAACTTGATAATTGTACATTCTTCATTTCTGTTTCATTCTCCCTCTTCACAAGCAGTGTTAAATGGACAGGTGTTATCTGTAACTCTCTGTTTTAAAAAGCTGACAATACATGAACATGATAAAAAAAAACAACTCAAATAGTACCAAAAAGTATATGTTGATAAGTCTGTAAGAACTTCACCTCCCTCCAACTACAGTGGCAGTCATAATTTTCCTGTGTAAACTTTCAGAAGTATTTATGCATTAACAAGTACCTAAGAATATAAATAGCCTCCACGATTCTTATATACAGAAATGTTAGCATATCTTGTAAAACTGTATTTTGCTTTAAATATATGTATATATATCTTCAATATCATTCTATATCTGTTCCTATCGACCTGCACCACTTTTTTTTTTTTTTTTTTGGCAGTACGCGGGCCTCTCACTGTTGTGGCCTCTCCCGTTGCGGAGCACAGGCTCCGGACGTGCAGCCTCAGCGGCCATGGCTCACGGGCCCAGCCGCTCCGCGGCATGTGGGATCTTCCCGGACCAGGGCACGAACCCGTGTCCCCTGCATCGGCAGGCGGACTCTCAACCACTGCGCCACCAGGGAAGCCCCTGCACCACTTTTTAACAGCTGCATTGTATTGTATTGCATGGATGTTCCATAACTTAACCAGTCCCTTACTGATATTTAATCGTCTCCAAACTTTTGGTGCTACAGACAATGCTGCAATGTATATATCCTTGTACACATGTCTCCACACACATGTCCAAGTATATCTTTAAGATAAATTCCTAGTATTCAAATTGATGGAACAAAAGTAAATGGATTTTAAAATTCTGAGAAACATTGCCAAATTTTAGGGCAATTCTTAACACAATGTCTAGGCATCCATGGTTGGGATTAGAAGGGTGTCCGTAAACCCCTTGAGACTGTATGGGAAAATGTCAAATGCATGTTTATTCTTCTCAAGAGGAGATTCGTGGCCTTAATCAGATTCTCAGGGACTTCCCTGGCGGTCCAGCGGTTAAGACACTGCGTTTCCACTGCAGGGGGCACGGGTTCAGTTCCTGGTTGGGGAACTAAGATCCCACATGCTGTGTGGCACGGCCAAAAAATAAAAATAAATAAATAAAACAAGAAAAGATTTTCAAAGGGGTCTGTGACTCTAACAAGGATGAGAACCAGTGAGTCACTGGGTCCTTGTACAGCATCAAAAAGCAGCAATAACAGAAGCTGAAGCTAAGCAGGGTCCAGAAAATGCCTTCCTGAGGCCCTTGGAGAGGAGTGAGAAGGCAGGTGCTGGGGACTGTTGATACCACCGGGCTTGTGTCCACAAAGGACCTCCTCCAGAGGAGACGGCTCCACTACACAGGAATCAGGAGAACTTGTTCCCATTCACCACAGGGCCCCTCTACACTAGCTCCTGGTAATAATTTAATGTTACCTGTTGGGTGGTGGGGGGAGGTGAGTGCCTTAACCCAGAGGATTGAATCCACAGTGACTGGGCAGGGACGTCTTTCTGATGACTTGACAAAAGTCCACCCATGGGGCCTCCTGATCTGTTTCAAGTCAGGCTGTTCATGCTGCGTTATATCCGGGCCTTAAAGGGTTAATGATGTTGAGGGGGAAAAGGTGAAGGTCTTTTCCAGAGTAACTTACAGTCTGGCCTTTGGCTGCAATTTATCCTTGCTGCTGATTGCGGATAAAATGTTCCACATGAGTTTTATGTCTAGCAGTCCGGACCAAGAAGCAGAATGGCAACTTACTGACCTCAAGCATCTTGAACCTTTAAATAAATTCTTCAGAGGTGGTGGTGCAGGTTCCCACAGCAAAGCTCTCTGTCCAGTTCAAACATAACTGAACACTAACAAGTTATTCCCAATAAAACCAATGACAGGCAGATTCCTGGGTCCCACCCTGTCATACTGATCAGAACTTTGGGGACAAGAATCTGTGTGCTGTGCAAGCTCCCGGAGGGATGTACCTGAAGTTTGGAAACTATGGCTTTAGAAGACATCTTAGTTTAACCTTGTGCCCTTCCCAGCTCCATCAGGAAGGGGCTGTTCGGCCTCTGCCCAGATATCTCTGGGGAGAGACTCCTGCCAGCTCCAAAGTCACCCAGCCTACGGGTTTCAAAAGCCACTTCCTTAAGTCCAACCAGAACCTGCCATTCAAAAATTCCTGCCCAGCTCTGCCCAGTGCCACAAAGAGTGAGTCTATTCCCTCATCCACAAGCCAAGCCCTTCCCGAATTTAGGGCCATTCACCTGTATCCCCACACTACTGCCAGGTCCAGTTCTTCCCACCATGGTTTACATATCAGCTTGACCAGAAGAAAGATGAAAAGGCAAAGAAAAACATTGGTCAAGATTTAGTTAATAAGCCAGGAAGCCACAAATCCAAATGCCATATCACTCTGAACCAAGCACTGACAGAGCTGCAGTAGGACAGAGAGGATAACAGAACAGGCTTTAGTATCCAGCAGCTGGATTTAAATGTTCGCAAAAGGTCTGACCTTGACTAAGGACCACCACTTAGAGCCTCAGGATCCTCTTCTGTAAAACAAGCTTAATAACCCCGCCTCAGGTTGAAATAAAGATTAAACAAGTAACCTCGTACAGCTGTTACTCAAAGTCCCTCCATGAAGGATACTGCAGCGTCTATCAAACTGCCTCCATGAGTAGCCCTAACTGCAGTAAAAGCAAACTCCCAAAGGTTAGGTTTGGGTCAAATTGCAGCCCCAAGCCCAGGCAAAACGTTTAGAAGTGTCTGTTTTATACGAAGAAGGTATCTAAATTCTGAATCCTACTACAAAGTATATCTGTAATTGTTTTTGTATGAAAAGTGTTTTTATCCTCAAGTACCTGGATAAAATTGACACCCAAGGAAAATTCCCCCTCTGGTTTATTCTGAAGCTACAAGTACTCCCTGGCACAAGGTCTGTTATCCCGGTGCCCGCCCCTCACCTCCGTCTCCCTTGGAGAAGAGCAGGCTTAATCTACAAGCAGATGTGGAAGGCTGAGAAACAAATGAGCGGCTGGACATAAGCAAAGAAATGGGCCACAAGATACAGTCTGTGGATGACCAAGCGGCTTCTCACCCTACAGATACTGAGGGCTGGTGTGCTCGGACTTAACTGCAATGTTACCCTCTAAATAGCTTTCAGAGAAAAATTATCCCTAACCAAATGCAAGAACATCTAGGAGGGAAATTCACAGACACCTTTGATCCAGTAATTGTGTGTACGTCTGTGCCCGCACGTGTACCCCCAAAGCAATAGAAATCTGATCTAAGCTCATGTAGGGGATCCGGCCTTGGCCAGAAAGGGCTCTGGGAAGTCAGCCAGTCCTGGGCGGCTATGGTTACCCATTTCCTCATCCCTGTCCCCTTCCTCTGCTGCTTGCTCTTCCACCTCTGTCATCTGAGAATTCCCTGGCAACTAAAGAGCGAGGGCTTCCCTATCAAGAGAGTTACTTGCAATGTAAGGAGAAGGTGGAGGGTTCTAGAACTGATGGACAATGGGATGGATCATTTGGGGGGGGGGACCCTATTCATTCTTCCCACTGTCAGCTAGAGAGAGCAGATGCCCACTTTTCATGAAAGCTGTGGGTTACTCAGGACCCACATGCTCCCAACAGCTTACAGAAGACTTGCATCAATTTGAGAAGCACTTAAAGTTGGGCAGATTGTTGAAAAGCAATAACCTCTTTGGTCCCAAAGTCTCCAGCTGGTTAAAACCATGACTAAAGAGTGAGGCTGTGCCATCGGCCGACTCAGGTCATGGATCTCATAATAATACCAGATTCCCACGTTCCAGGCATTGTGCTGAGCACGTCAGGTGCACACGGAGAGAAAGGGTAAGAGACTAGGACAAAGGAGTACGTTTCTTAAACGGAGTAAAAGAATTAAAAAAGCAAAACTTGGGTGTTGGACTGAGTCAGCTTCAGGGAATATTACTCAATCCTTTGTTTGTAATGCCTAAATCCAGCACCGTGCTTGGCACATGAACTCAATAAATAGCTGCGGTGGTCTCTAACTGGTGTACATCCTGAGCTGCATAAACTGCTCTGGAGGTTCTCCTGGAAGGTGCCGGTGGATAAGGGCGGTGTTTGCCTCTACCTTGCCCACCCGGAGCGAGTCCGGCTCGCTCCACCCTGTGCCTGCCCGGGCGGGGCCGCAGGCCGGCCGCGGGCACCCCATCCTGGGAGCGGCGCGGCGCCGGACCCGCCACCCCCGCGAGGCTTTCCCGGGCTGTTGCACCCCTTCCGGAGCCCGGGACCCCCTTACCCCTGGGACCGAGACGGGACGGTGCTCCTTCTGTGCGGTCACCGAGATCACACCCTGACGGGGCCGGGCAGCGGGTCTTATCCCAAGCGGACCCGCCCCGCTTCGGGGTGGAGACTGAGCCCGAGTTCCTGGTTGTCCCTCTCTGCCCACGAGACCGGAAAAGCCTACGCGGGCGACGCGCACCTGGACGCCGGGGCCGGGACCGCCGCGCCTGGCGCCCGGGGAGGGGCTGCACCGGCCTAGAGCCCGCGCGTCGCGCTCTCGGCTTTGTCCCCAGCCTGGATCCCAGCCTGCCCGGCCCCGCCCGGGCCCGCTCGGGCTCCCTCGAGTCGAAGCAGTAGGACTCTCAGGTCTCTCCGGTGCTCGGGCGTCCCCACACCCTCGGAGGGCCGCGCCCCGGGACCTCTCCCGCACACGCCCTGCGCCCACCGCGGCCGGAATTCCGGCAGAGAGTCAAAGCTTCCTCCCTGCGACACTGCACTTTCTCACGCCGGAAAAGTGGAAAGTGAAATCAGAACGGCACATTTCGTTTCCCTCTCAGCACTATACATACCCCAAAGTTCCCCGCAGTTCCACTTCTCCCTTGAGAAAAGCCGAGTTCCCTTTCCTTGGGGAAACCTTTGGAAATGGTAGTTCGCAGCAGTTCCAGATCTTTCTCGCTACCATTACCTGGGTTCGCTGCTGGTCAAGTAGCTCCCGGGTTCGGCATTGAAACAGCGCTCTCCCCTTACTATACAGTCTTTGTTCGTATCTGCCTCCCCGGTTGGACTCAAACAAGGCACTGACTGGGTCTAAGTGGTCTTTGCACTCACACCCAGTACCGTCCTGGCACATGGCAGGTACTCGGTGAATGCTCGCATAATGAACCTATTGGGTATATCGGCAAATTCGGATTTCATTTAACAGAGGGTAGGTAGCTTTGGGGAGTGTGTGTGTGTGTGTGTGTGTGTGTGTGTGTGTGTGTGTGTGTGTGTGTGTGTGTTTAAGAATCGATTTTATTTATTTTTTATTTTTGGTTGCGTTGGGTCTTCGTTGCAGCGCACTGGCTTTCTCTAGTTGCAGCAAGCGGGGGCTACTCTGCATTGCGGTGCGCAGGCTTCGCAGTGCGGTGGCTTCTCTTGTTGCGGAGCACCGGCTCTAGGAGCGTGGGCTTCAGGAGTTGTGGCTAGCGGACTCCAGAGTGCAGGCTCAGTAGTTGTGGCACAGGGGCTTAGTTGCTCTGCAGCCTGTGGGATCTTCCCTGACCAGGGATCGATCCCCTGCATTGGCAGGCGAATTCTTAACCACTGCCTCACCAGGGAAGTCCCTGGGGAGTGTGTTTTATATCGAACAGATCAAAATGCAAGTGACTGTTAGCAACCTTAAAGCTGGAGAGGTGAGCCTCCCTGATGGCTCAGTGGTTAAGAATCCGCCTGCCAATGCATGGAACACAGGTTTGAGCCCTGGTCCGGGAAGATCCCACATGCCTCGGAGCGACTAAGCCGGTGCGCCACAACTACTGAGCCTGTGCTCTAGAGCCGTGAGCCACTACTACTGAAGCCCACAGGCCTAGAGCCTGTGCTCCGCAACAAGAGAAGCCACTGCAGTGAGAAGCATGCGCATGGCAATGAAGAGTAGCCCCCGCTCACAGCAACGAAGACCCAATGCAGCCAGAAATAAATGAATAAATAAATTTATATTAAAAACAAAAAGCTGGAGAGGTAACATTAAATTATTTCCTTAAGATGCGACTAAAGGAGGTGGTTTAATATGGTTGAGAGCATGGGTTTGGGGATCAGACTGGTCTGGATTCTATGCCTGGTCAGCCCCTTTTCTCTGCTTGATACCTTTAAGTTTCTGAGCTTCAGTTTATGAACTAACGTGGAGTCAACTAAAGAAGACAAACAGTGGGGAAAAAATGAAATAAGGATAATTCATTTCCTCAGAGGGATTAGATCCACTACTTAATCCTTAAATAATTAATAAAATAAAAAAGAAAAGGTTAGAAATGGAGCAGATGCACCCTGCCAAGATCACCTTTACTAGGCGGGTGTACCCAGCTCACAGCGCCCCCTTTTCTCCCCATAACTGCCCTCACTCCAGGTTGGGAAGCCACAGTCAATGCTAACCTTACAGGGTACAAAAGGCCAAGAATTAATCTATGATATCCTTCCTATTCCAGAGCTCCCATGGGCTTAGGCTGAGGCTAAATTTCAGCAGAAAACCCTTCTGTGCTTTGCTTCTTCCTCTGCAATGTCCTGCTTGACTCACAGGTTCTCCTGAGAATACCTCCTCACTAAGACACTTACACAAGAATCCCTATCTCAGGCTTTACTTCTAGGCAGCCTGATCTGTGAGTATTTTATTTCATTTAATGTTTTAAGTTTTTTTTAGGAGTATTTACAAAATTAATATAGGGACTTCCCTGGCTGTCCAGTGGTTAAGACTTTGCCTTCCAGTGCAGGGGGTGAGGGTTCGATCCCTGGTCAGGGATCTAAGATCCCACATGACTCTCGGCCAAAAAACCAAAACATAAAACAGAAGCAATATTGTAACAAATTCAATAAAGACTTTAAAAAATGGACCCCATCCAAAAGAAAATATTTTAAAAAAAGGAAGTAAACAAATCATCAGCCTCTGAGCAGTTTAAAAAAATAAATAAATAAAAAATTAATGTAACAGTTGAAATGAAAGATTCAAAGGAGACTTTAAATTAAAGGTAGCAGAATGAACACATGCATTTGCCTTGCTCCCTCTTGAAATCTCACTAAAGTAATAGTAGATTTTTTAAAAGAATGAAATAGGGCAAATTTGTAGCAACATGATGGACCTAGAGATTATCATACAAAGCGAAGTAAGTCAGAAAGTGAAAGATCAAATACCATATAATATCACTTATATGCGGAATCTAAAATATGATGTAAATGAATATATCTACAAAACAGAAACACTCACAGAGAACAAACTTGTGAACTTGTGGTTGCCAAGGGGGAGGAGGGTGGGAGAGGGAAGGATTGGGAGTTTGGGATTAGCAGATGCAAACTATTATATATAAATACGATGGATAAACAACAAGGTCCTACTGTCTAGCACAAGGAACTATATTCAATACCCTGTGATAAACCATAATGAAAAAAATATAAAAAAGAATGTACGTATGTGTAACTGAATCACTTTGCTTTACATCAGAAATTAACATAACATTGTAAATCAACTATACTTCAGTAAAAAAATTTTTTTAAATAGTAGATTAAAAAAAACTCTCAAGAGGGACTTCCTGGGTGGTCCAGCGGTTAAGACTCCACGCTCCCAATGTAGGGGGCCAGGGTTCGATCCCTGGTCAGGGAACTAGATCCCGCATGCCTCAGCTAAGAGCCTGCATGCCACAACTGAAGATCCTGCATGCCACAACTGAAGATCCTACATGCTACAGATCCCGTATGCCTCAACGAAAATCCCGCATGCTGCAACTAATACCTGACACAGCCAACAAACAAACAAACAACAAGAAACTAACCCCCTCCCCCCAAGAAAACCTCACAAGAACAAGTGAGGAAAAATAACAAAATTTTGGAAACCCGAAAGCAGATAGGTGATAATTGACATAGCAGACATGAGAAAACTGACTCCTAAGCCAGGAGTAGGGAAAGCCAAGAAGCAACATGATATTGTAGAATTTCCCAGGGTAACGCAGGTATTGCGTGCTGCACCAAGTGCTTCTAAGGGTGGGTATATAACTAAAACTAAAAACAGGAGGATTTTTTGTAGGTCTGTACTGGAAGCAGCCAATCTCCTCCATCTCCTTCCCAATAGTACACAGCTGCCACTGCCCCCTCCCACTTGGGCAGCAAATCAGAAACATAGTCTCTGAAGGGGATAAAGCAGAGGATCTCTGGAATGGGGCATACCAAGTGTAGTCGAGATGTTCTGGTTATCTAAGGCTGACTAACAAACTAGCCCAGAACTTGGTGGATAAAAACAATGACCATTTTATTATATCTCCTGATTTTTTAGGTCTGAATTTGGACAGGGCTTGGCTGGGCATTTCTTCTGTTCCACGTGACACCAACAGAAATCACTTAGTTTCACACAGGTCAGGATACCTATTATCAGAAAGACAACCGATAACAAGTTGTTGGTGAAGGTGTGGAGAAAAGGGACCCCTCGTGCACCGTGGGAGGGAATGTAAATCGGTGCAGCCACTATGGAGAGCAGTATGGAGATTCCTCAAAAAATTAAAAATAGAACTACCATACAATCCAGCAATTCAACTTCTGGCTGTTTATCCAAAGAAAACGAAAGCACTAATTAGAAAAGATATATGCACCCCTATGTTCATTGAAGTGTTATTTACAATAGCCAAGATTTGGAAGCAACCCAAGTGACCATCAATAGATGAATGGACAAATAAGATATATATATATATATATATATATATATATATATATATATATATATATATCACTCAGCCATAGTAAAGAATGAAATTTTGCCATTTGGGACAACATGGATGGACCTAGAGTATATTCTGCCAAGTAAAATAAGTCAGACAGAGAAAGACAAATACTGTATAATTTCACTCACATGTAGAATCTAAATGACAAAACAAATGAAAAAACATAACCAAACAGAAACAGAGCCATAGATACAGAGAACAAACAGGTGGTTGCCTGAGGGGAGGGGCGGGAAGGAGAGAAATAGGTGAAGGAGATTAAAAGGTAGAACTTCCAGTTACAAAATAAATAAGTCACAGGTATGAAATGTGCAGTGTGTGGAATATAGTCAATAATATGTAATAATATGTAATAATGTGTAATATGTATGGTGACAGAGGACAACTAGACTTATGGTGATTATTTTGAAATGTATAGAAATATCAAATCACTATGTTGTATACCAGGAACTAATATATATATATATATACACATATATATATATGTGTGTGTGTGTGTATATATATGTATGTATGTTAAAAATATACACCAGACAAAACTTTTTTAAACAAGTCACTTGATGGTATTCATCTGGCAGATGGGCCAGTCTGGAGGATTCACTCACGTGTCTGCCACCATGATAAGGTGAGCTGGAAGGCTGATCTCAGCAGGCACTGTCCACAGGAGCACCTACACATGCCCTCTCCACATGGCAGTTTCAGGGTAGTCAGATTTCCTGTGGAGGCTCAGGGCATGAAAAAAGGATACTCCAAGAGATCCAAGCAAAAGTTACTAGGCTTCTTATTATCTAGGTTTGGCAGCCCCTGGACGTTATTTCTGTTGCATTCTATAGCTCATGGAAGTCACTAAGGCCAGCCCAGACTCAAGGAAGGGGCATTAGGCTTCATCCCTCAATTGGGAGACTAGCAAAAAATTTGCAGCCACCTTTAATCTACCACACAAGGCTGGGGGAGTGGCTCTGAAATTGAAGATCTATATGAAACTTAATATAATGAATGTTGAGCTGCTCAGTATTCCTCCTTCACTTGACTCCTACAACCCTGGCAACCAAGATGAGGAGTCTGGAATACTCTCCTCTGGGGAAGAGAAAAGACCTAAAGAGACTGTCATCGGTTATTCAATGAAACCGGAGCAATCCTTTAGTGACTTCACCATAGTCAAGCCCCACCCCTTACCCAGGCATACAGAGCTTCCAGGCAGCATTTTATTTTAATTTTTAAATGTTTGTATTTTATTTTATTTTTTCTTCCAGTTTTATTAAGATATAATTGACATACAACACTGTGTAAGTTTAAGGTGTACAGCATAATGATTTGACTCACATACATCATGAAATGATTAGCACAATAAGTTTAGTGAGCCTCCATCATCTCATATAGATACAAAATTAAAGAAATAGAAAAAAATTTTGCGTGTGATGAGACCGCTTAGGATTTACTCTCTTAACAACTTTCCTGTATAACATACAGCAGTGTCAATTATATTTATCATGGTGTATGTACATTACATCCTTACTATTTATTTAATCTTATAACTGGAAGTTTGTAGTACCTTTTTTTTTTTTTTTTTTTTGCGGTACGCGGGCCTCTCACTGTTGTGGCCTCTCCCGTTGGCGCACGGGCCCAGCCGCTCCGCAGCATGTGGGATCTTCCCGCACCAGGGCACGAACCCGCGTCCCCCCTACATCAGTAGGCGGACTCTCAACCACTGTGCCAACAGGGAAGCCCTGTAGTACCTTTTGACTGCCTTCATCCAATTACCCCTCCCGGCCCACTGCCCAGCCTCTGATAACCACAAATCTGATCTTTTTTCTTATGAATTTGTTTGTATGTTTGTTTGTTTGTTTTTGAAGTATAATTGACCTACAACACTATGTTAGTTCCTGTTACTCAACACTGATTTTTTCCATACGTTTCAGAATGATCATCATGATAAATCTAGTTACATGTTGCTATACAAAGCTATTACTTAGTTATTGACTATATTCCCCAAGCCTTCATACCCATGACTCATTTATTTTGCAACGGGAAGTTTGTACCTTTTAATCTCCCTCATCTACTTCTTTCTTCTCCCCAGACCCCTTCCTTCTGGTAACCACCTGTTTGTTCTCTATATCTATAACTGTGTTTCCATTTTGTTATGTTTGTTCATTTGTTTTGTTTTTTAGATTCCACATATAAGTGAAATCATACAGTATTTGTCTTTCTCTGTCTGACTTATTTCACTTAGCATAATATCTTCTAGGTCCATCCATGTTGTCCCAAATGGCAAGATTTCATTCTTTTTTTTTTTTAATTTAATTTTTTTTAACACAGCAAGTTCTTATTAGTTATCTATTTTATACATATTAGCGTATATAAGTTAATCCCAATCTCCCAATTCATCCCACTCTTTTTTATTCCAGGCAGCATTTTAGATCTTAGTCTTAGGGCTGCTAGATAAAATACAAGACACTTAAAGTGGAATTTCAAATAAATAACAAATAATTTTTTACTAAATTATAAAATTCTTATATACAGTATGTCCTAACTATTGCATGAGTATATTTATACTAAAAATTATTTATTGTTTATCTACAATGAAAAGTTAACTAAGTGTCCTGTTTTGTTTGTTTTACTAAGTTTGACACTACTAAGTAAGAACAAACATTCAAAGGTCATCAGAATTTAAGGGAAGGATCTGATATGAAACAGAGCAGCAAAAAAGAAACTTGGAAGAAACAAGACTATATGGAGAGTTGAAAACTTTGAAAAATCTTTCATTGATCTCCTTTGAGAAACAAAAATAGAATAAAATAGAATAGAAATACAATAGATTCTCTAAAAAATGAACACTCAGAGAACCAAACAGAGCTCTTTTAAATTAAAACTATGATAGCAAAAATGAAAAGCTCAGTAGAATGGTAGGAAGATAAAGTGAGGAAATATCTTAGAATGTGTAGATAAGAGACCAAAAAAAGAGAAGGATGTAAGAAAGGATAAGAAAATTCAAAAGTCAGCCCAGGATATCTGGGAAACAGAGTGGAAGAAATCAATTAAATAATTCAATCATATATTTTTAGAACTAAAGGACATGAGTTTCCATATTGAAAGGGCTCACTGAGCCCAACAAAATGGACAAAAACAGAACCACACCAAGGCACATCATGATAAAATTTCAGGACACTGGGGACATAGAGTAGATCGTAAGCACTCAGAGGGAAAAATGAGGTTTCACACAAAGGATCAGGAAGGATCAGAGTGGCATCACTTCTCCATAGCAACACATGAAGCTGGAAGACAATGGAATAATGTCTTTACAATTCTGGGAGAAAATTATTTCCAATACAGGTTCTTATACCCAGCCAAACTATCAGTCAAGTGTGGGGGTAAATAAAGATATTTTCAGACATGCAAGATTAAAAATATTTTTTTATCTTCCAAGAATCTTTTCTTAAGAAGCTTTCAGATGGTATGTTCCACCAAAACAAGGAAGTAAACCAAGAATGTTTAAAAAAAAAAAAGTGAACAGTGGAATGGACAACTGAAAATTGAATGGCAGGGAAGGGTGGTTAGTTAACACTATAGTTATTGAGTCTAATTTACTTAACTGTAGAGTACAGCTAACATTTATATAAGCACTTAGCATGCGCCAGTCACTATTCTAAGTACTTTAGATATGCTGTTTTAATCAGTTAATCCTCACAACAGTTCTATGAGTTAGATACTTGCATGGAGTATGTGTCAGTAAGTATTACTATTGATGGTATACAATCACTTACTAATTGAACAAAATTGTATTAAACTTCCTGTGGCAGATTGTATTTTTCAGAATTGGTTGTAATAATATATTCAGTCTCTCATGCTGTTCCAACACCACTCTCCCCACCCCAGTCAAGAGATAGCATCTGTCCCTACTCTTTGGACCTGAGTGGACTTGTTGGGTGAGCTTCCGTGATTGCATAACAATAGTAATGCTTTTGAAGCTGGGTCTTAAAAGATGATATAGCTTCTGTCTAGTTCTCTCACTCAGAGCATATGCCTGTGGAGCCCTGAAGTACAGCTTCCCTGAAGCCACCATGCTGTGGAGACTACGTGGACAGACCACATGAAGACAAAGAGAGTCGGAGGAGTCCCAGCTGTTTCAGCCCCAGCAGTTTGAACTTTCCCAGAGCCAGTGGTAGACAAGCTAATGAAGAAGCCAGATGACCCCAGCATCATCCCTGTCTCACAGCAGCCAGATGAGAGACGCTGAGTGAGAACCACTTAGCTGAGCTCAGCCAATCCTCAGACTCCTGAGAGATGACAATAGTAAATGATTATCATTGTTTCATACCATGAACTTTGGGATGTTATTTTATGGCACAACAGATTTCCAGAACACTTCTAGATAGGAGTGGGGGTGTCTAACCCAGACTTCTGAATCTCCCTTCCCAGTACTCACTGAAATGCCCCAGAGCCTTTGGGGGGGGGGCGGAATTTTTACCCTGAGTGGCAAGCTCCTCTCTGATATTCATTCTGGCTGCTGGCCGAGAAGGAGGTGAGGACAAAGACCAGATAACCTTCAGCCCTTTGAGACAGTGGCTTTGCAAAAACTTTGAGAAGAAGCCTTACAGGGGTGACCTTCCTTGCCAGATGGCTCTCTTCACAATCCTTACAGGCTGCCGGAAGGTAATCAATCCTTCAGCTTAAGATATGAAGAAGATTCTAACAGCATCCAAATAGACAGGCAGGGAGCCAAGAAGCATTAGCTCATACTGTTTGGGAACAAGTGCAAAGCATGGTTAAATTCAAGGATGAGTAAGCGTAAAAAAGGTTATAAAACCATGAAAAAATTCTGGAACAAAGAAAAGAAAACAGCATCTAAGAGGCAGAAGAAGAAACTAGTTTTCCAAGTTTTACAATATGAAACAGAAGTAAGTTTTAAACTGTCTCTGCTATGACTTTGATAGACCAAACACCAAAAAACATACAAGTGATTGGAATAATATTATTTATGAGGTAGAATGAATAGTTATGAACTGGACTGGACTCCATGTTCTACAGAGAAAGCAGCTTCCTTTCAATCATCTACTGAATATTCACAAAAACTGACAAAATATTTATTGCAAAGAAAACCTCATAAAATTCCAAAATAAAAATAGGGTTTGAATCCCAGCTATACCATTTCTTAGTTGATGACCTTAAGAGAGTCAGTTATCTTTTCTGTGCCTTAGTTTTCTCATTTGTAGAATGGGAATAATGATAGTACCTACATTATAGGTGCTATGTTATAATAACTAAATGGCATATTTTTTGAAGAGTTTGTTGTAACTCTATGTTAGTGTTAGCTATTTTTCTGATCACAGTTAATAAAATTAAAATTCAATAACAAAACTATTAACCAATCGATAGTATTTGTTACCACCTAATTATATTAAAATCAATAGTATTTGATTTTAAAATCAATAGTGTTTGCTACCACCTAATTATATTAAATGCCATGTTTGGGGGCTCATAAGGAAACTAAATTTGACACCGTCCTTCAAGATATCTCTCCATTGTCTCCTAGAATCCACTGGTATCAAAGAAAAATTTGATACTCAACTGGTTCTTTTTCCTTAGTTGATAATCTAGTTTTTCTCACAAGAAAAACTTAAGATTTCCTCTTTCCCTTGAAGAATGTGTTTAGGAGTGGACCTGTTTTGCTTGTCCTGATTGGCACTCTTAGGTTGTTCACTAAGACTGAAATATTTTCCAAACTCAGAAAAGTTCACCTATATTATATCTCTCTTCCATTATTTCCATTCTTTTGTTCTGGAATTTCTATTTGATGCTGTGGGAACTGTTGGCTTTATCCTCCATGTCACTTAACCTTTCTTTCATTGGTTGTTTTTGTTTTATTTTGGCTTTGTTTTAGTCCTTTAGCTCTGAGTTTGAGAGAATTCTTAGGATTAATCTTAATTCAGTTCATTAATTCTATTTTTAGTTGTGTCCATTTTATTCAGCCCATCTACCAACTTTTTTTAATATACAGCTTTGATTTTTATCATAGTTGCAAATGCACATAGCTTTTTGTTTTTTGTTTTGCGGTACGCGGGCCTCTCACTGTTGTGGCCCCTCCCGTTGCGGAGCACAGGCTCCAGACGCGCAGGCTCAGTGGCCATGGCTCACGGGCCCAGCGCTCCGCGGCATGTGGGATCTTCCTGGACCGGGGCATGAACCCGTGTCCCCTGCACCGGCAGGCGGACTCCCAACCACTGCGCCACCAGGGAAGCCCAATGCACATAGTTTTAAAAGACAAATAGTTCTACAAGATTTGTTACAAAAAGAACAGCAGTTTTCCATCTCCTCTCTCTCTCCATCTTTCTGCCAGGGAACTAGTGCTGCTTTAGGCACAAACCCATCTGCAGCCATAGAATCCATTGATTCCTGAGACTATATAATAGGTATCCCAATCACAAGTCACAGCAGTGTATAAGGCTTGCTAAAATAAAGTCTGTGAAAGGTTTGCAAGAGGTATTCTCATGAAGAAAACCTGTTCCCAATTTGAAAAGATACATTCACCACCACATTCCTTGTAGCATTATTTACAATTGCCAAGATATGGAAACAACCTAAGTGTTCATTAGTGGATGAAGACATAAAGAAGATGTATATATACACAATGGAATATTACTCTGCCATAAAAAAGAATGAAATCTTGCCATTTGCTACAACATAGATGGACCTCGAAGGCATTATGCTAAGTGAAATAAATCAGACAAAGATAAATACCATATGATCTCACTTATAGGTGGAATCCGAAAAACAAAACAAACAAACAACAGCAACAAAAACCAAGCTCATAGATACAGAGAACAGATTGGTGGTTGCCAGAGGGAAGTGTGCGTGTGTCAGGCAGGTCAAAATGGGTGAAGGGTGTCAAAAGCTACAAATATCTGGCTATAAAATAAAATCATGGGCATGTAATGTACAGCATGGCGATTGTAATTAATAATACTACAGTACATATTGGAAAGCTGCTAAGAGAGTAGATCTTAAAAGTCCTCATCACAAGAAAAAAAGAAAAGAAAAGAAAATTTCTGTAACTGTGTGGTGATGAATGTTAACTAGACTTATTGTGGTGATTATGTCACAATGTATATAAATACTGAATCATTATGCTGTATGCCTGAAGTATTGATAATATAATGTCATATGTCAATTATACCTCACTTTAAAAACAAAATAAAATTTAAAAAATTAAGAAGATCTCTGTTTCCAACCTGCTAAATTGAAAGTAAGGGAAAGAAAAGTGATAAGAAAACAGACAGGAAAACAAGTCTGCTTGGCGACACCCCTGCCCAATGGTAGTGACAGTTCTACCTTCAGTGATTAGCATTGGACTTCCCTTTTCCCCACCTCCTCAAACCTGAGCCAGCAGATCACTGCCTCCATGGAGAAGGTGACACTGCAACTTGCTTCACTTCCAGCCTGGCCTCCTTCAAGAAATTTAAGGCATAACATGGCAGCAGATGAGCAACATGCCTACATTAGTACAAACTTTGGATTAGGTCCTCTTTTGGTACTGTAATAATATTTATTCAATGAATTGGTGTTTGGAAAGAGGTATTGCCCAACTTATCTCATTTTTAGATATTAGGATCTCAGAAATTTATGTTTGCCTAACAGACAGACATCGTAAGCAGTGGTGATGAATCCTCTATGAACCCCATTCCCCATCAGGAGATAGTCTAATTCTACCAGAAATGTATCAAAGAAAAACGTGCAGCACTTGCTGTTTTCCTTTTTCAATGACCCAAAAGAGGAATGTCTTTTTTCTCTTCTTCTCCAAAACCTATTTTGGCTACCATAAGATGCTGCAGCTCAACCAAAAGAGAAAGCTGATTTGACCTCAGAGAGGTTAATCACTTGCATTACAACAGTATAAACTTTAGCAAAGTTTGACAAGCAAATAACAATGCATTTGTAGATCACTGGCTCCAGGGAAGTGCCCATGTCCATGTTTCACCCCACTCAGAAGCCTGGCGGCTGATGAGGAAGGTAATTTTCTTTCAAGATTGTTGACCCTTTTTTTTTTTAAGCATCTGCTCTTCTAGCTTGTACTTTTCCTGCTGCTGTCCTGCAGCTCACATATATGCCTTATAAAATCAAACCATCATTTTGAAAATTAGCTCTGATCATAGGAGTCATCATGGTCTCATTTGTTTTTGCAAATACCCCAGATGAACGTGGACAGCCCTGAAGTGATTGCAGGTAAGACAGCTATCACAAAAACACAGCAGCTGCAAATAGTATAGGGTGAGAGCTAGCATGATAATCCATTTTTCTATACAGCTGTCCCTTGGTATCCATGGGGAATTGGTACCAAGACCCCCCCACCCACCGACACCAAAATCCCTGGATGCTTAAGTTCCTTACATAAAATGGCATAGTACAACATACAAGACTCAGAGTGGCCAAGATGGCAGAGTAGGAAGACCCTGAGCTCACTTCCTCCTATGGGCACACCAAAATTACTATTTACAGAGCACCTGTTGATGAGAAAGACTGGAATCTACCAGAAAAGATCTTCTACAACTAAAGATATAAAGAAGGAACCACAACAAGATGAGTAGGAGGGGTGGAAACACGGTATAGTCAAGCCCCACACCCCCGGGTGGGCAACCCACAAATGGGAAGATAATTACAATTGCAGATGTTCTCCCCAAGAAGTGAGTGGTCTGAGCTTCACATAGGGCTCCCCAGCCTGGGGGTCCTGCACCAGCAAGATGAGCCCCCAGAACATTTGGCTTTGAAGGCCAGCGGGGCTCACTTTCAGGAGAGACGGAGGGCTGTGGGAAATAGAGTCCATTCTTAAAGGATGCACACAAAATCTCACATGCTCTGGGACCCAGGGCAGAAGCAGTAATTCAAAACGAGCCTGGGTCAGGCTTACCTACTGATCTTGGAGAGCCTCCCAGAGAGGCAGGAGGCAACTGGGGCTCACCCTGGGGTCACAGACATTGGTGACAGCCATTTTTGAGAACTCCTTCTACCAGGTGGACACTGGTGTTAGTAAGCACCATTTTAGAATCCTCATTGTTAATTAGCACCAGGACCAGGCCTCACCCACTAGCCTGCTGGCACAAGTACTGGGACACCTAGGGCCAAGCAACTAGCAGTGTGGAGAGACAGCCCCATCCACCAGCAAGCCTGCTGCCTTAAGACTCCATGAGCCCACAGTACCACCTGGCCCTGGCCATGAACACCAGTGCACCAGCACTACCCCCTGGACCCATACGGACTTGTAGCCAGGGACCCTGGGACAGGCTCTGCCCACCAGTGAGCTGACACTAGCCCCAGGACCCAGCCCTGACCATCAGCAGGCAGACACCAGCTCCAAGACACCTTGGACCCCACAGCCAGCCATGTCAGGAAGCCATCCCAACCACCAGCAGGCTGACACTAGGTCTGGGACTCCTGGCCTTGCAACCACCCACTCATGAACCTGGCTATGCCCAACTGTGGGCCAGCACTATACCCCTAGGGCCCACAGCCAGCAGGCTTGTAACCCAGCCCCCACCCACCAATGGTCAGCAGCCTCCACACAAGGCCAGGCCTGAAAGCCAACTAGACCAGCGGCCAGTCACACCTACCAGGCTGCCCACAGTAGTCAGCTCATCACAAGAGAAGGACACACACAGCCCAAATAGAGGACACTCTTAGAGTAACAGTTCTGGTGACCAGAAGGGAGTGCCCTCCTGGGATGCATAGGATGTCTTCTACAAAAGGGCACTTCTCCAAGGTCAGGAAAAATAACCAACCCACCAAATACATAGAAATAAAAACAGCAAATTAGGCAAAATGAGGTGACAGAGAAATATTTTCCAAAGGAACAAAATTAAGTCCCTGAAGAAGAACTAAGTGAGGTGGAGATAGGCAATCTACCTGATAAAGGGTTCAAGGTTATGATCAAAGAGATGTCCAAAGAACTCAGGAAAAGATTGGGTAATCAGAGTGAGAAGTTATAAGCTTTTAATCAAGAGTTAGAAAATATAAAGAACAACCAAACAGAGATGAAGAATACAATAACTGAAATGGAGAAAACATGTGAAAGAATCAATAGTAGATTCAATGATACAGAGGAATGGATTAGTGAGCTGGAAGACACAGTGGTGGAAATCGCTGAAGCTGAACAGGAAAAAGAAAAAAGAATTAAAATAAATGAGGAGATCACTGAGATTTAAGAGATCTCTGAGACAATATTAGACCTACTAACATTCGCACTGTAGAGGTCTCAGAAGGAGAAGAGACAGAGAAAGGGGCAAATAATATATTTGAAGACATAATAGCTGAAAACTTCCCTAACTTGGGAAAGGAAACAGACAACCAGGTCCAGGAAGAACAGAGTCCCAAACAGGATCAATGCAAAGAGGATCACACCAATATACATTGTAATTAAAATGACAAAAGTTAAAAATAAATAGAGAATATTAAAAGTAACAGGGGAAAAGCAACAAGTTATACACAAGAGAATGCCCATAATGCTATGATCTGACTTTTCAGCAGAAACTTTGCAGGCCAGAAAGGAGTGGGATGATATATTTCAAGTGATGAAGGAGAAAAGCCTACAACCAAGAATACCTGGCAAGGCTTTCGTTCAGATTTGATTTAGAAATCAAAAGTTTTACATAAAGGCAAAAGCTAAAAGATTTCAGCACCACCAAACCAGCTTTACAAGAAATGTTAAAGGGACTTCTCTATGAGAAAAAGAAAAGACAGGCCACACAAAAGGAAAAAGCTCATTGTTAAAGGCAAATATACAGTAAACACAGTAAATCAGACACAGCTAACTTCACACTCAATGGTGAAAAGCTGAAAGCATTTCCTTTAAGATTAGGAACAAGAGAAAGATGCCACTCTCACCACTTTTATTCAACATAGTATTGGAAGTCCTAGCCACAGCAATCAGACAAGAAAAAATAAATAAAAGGAATCAAAATTGGAAAGGAAGAAATAAAACCGTCACTGTTTGCAGATGATATGATACTATATATAGAAAATCCTCGAGACACGACCAGAAAACTGGTAGAGCTCATCAGTGAATTTGGTAAAGCCACAGGATACAAAATTAATATACAGAAATCTGTTGTGTTTCTATACATTAACAATGAAATATTGAAAGAGAAATTAAGGAAACAATCCCATTTACAATCATATCAAATAAATAAAATACCTAGGAATAAATCTAACTAAGGAGGTAAAAGACCTGTACTCAGAAAACTATAAGACATTGATGAAAGAAATTGAGGATGACACAAATAGATGGAAAGACATATCGTGTTCTTGGATTGGAAGAATTAATATTCTTAAAATGTCCATACTACCCAAGGCAATATACAGATTCAATGCAATCCCTGTTAAAATACCAATGACATTTTTGACAGATCTGGAACAAAATAATTCTAAACTTTGTATGAAAACACAAAAGACCACAAATAGTCAAAACAATCTTGAGAAAGGAGAACAAAGCTGGAGATGTCATTTTCCCTATTTCAGACTATACTGTATTACAAAGCTACTGTCATCAAAACGGCATAAAAACATACACATAGGTCCATGGAACTGAATAGAAAGCCCAGAAACGAACCCACACTTATATGGGCAATTAATCTATGACAAAAGAGGCAAGAATATACAATGGGGAAAAGACAGCTTCTTCAATAAGTGGTGCTGGGAAAACTGGACAGCTATATGCAAAAGAATCAAACTGGACTACTCTCTCACACCATGCACAAAAATAAATTCAAAATGAATTAAGGGGGCTTCCCAGGTGGTGCAGTGGTTAAGAATCTGCCTGCCAATGCGGGGGACACGGGTTCGAGCCCTGGTCCAGGAAGATCCCACATGCCGGGGAGCAACTATGCCCGTGTGCTACAACTGAGCCTGTGCTCTAGAGCCCGAGAGCCACAACTACTAAAGCCCTCGAGCCTAGAGCCCGTGCTCTGCAACGAGAGAAGCCACTACAATGAGAAGCCCATGCAACCCAACGAAGACCCAATGCAGCCAAAAGTAAATTAATTAATTAATTAAAAAAAATAAATTAAGGACTTAATGTAAAACCTGAAACCAGAAAACATCTACACGAAAACATAGGCAGTGCACTCTTTGACATCAGTCTTAGTAATATTTTTTTGGATATGTCTCCTCATGCAAGGGAAACAAAAGCAAAAATAAACAAATGGGACTATATCAAACTAAAATCTTTTGCACAATGAAGGAAACTATCAACAAAATTAAAAGGCCACATGCTAAATAGGAGAAGATATTTGCAAGCAATATATCTGATAAGGGTTAATACGCAAAATATACAAAGAACTCATACAACTCAATATCAAAACAACAACAACAACAACAGCAATCCAATTAAAAAATAGGCAGAGGATCTGAACAGACATTTTTCCAAAGAAGAAATACAGATGGCCAACGAGCACATGAAATGATGCTCAACGTGGCTAATCACCAGGGAAGTGCATATCAAAACCACAGTGGGAAATCACCTCACACCTGTCAGAATGGTTATTATCAAAAGGACAACAAATAACAAGTAACAAGTGTTGCCGAGGATGTGGAGAAAAAGGATCCCTCATGTACTATTGGTGGGAATGTCAATTGGTGCAGCCACTACGGAAAATAGTATGGAGAGTCCTCAAAAAATTAAAACTAGAACTACCATATGACCCAGTAATTCCACTCCTGGGTATTTATCCAAAGAAAACAAAAACACTAATTAGAAAGCAAAGTCTATCCTGAAGAAGATGAAATCTAGAAGTATAAAGATATCAAGACTTAATAAGGTCCTGTGACTTCCCTGGTGGCACAGTGGTTAAGAATTCACCTGCCAATGCAGGGGACATGGGTTCGATCCCTGGTCTGGGAAGATCACACATGCCGTGGAACAACTAAGCCCGTGAGCCACAACTACTGAGCCCGTGTACCTAGAGCCTGTGCTCCACAACAGGAGAAGCCACTGCAATGAGAGGGCTGTGCACCCCTGCTCACTGCAACTAGGGAAAGCCTGCGTGCAGCAACAAAGATCCAACGCCACCAAAAATAAATAATAAATTTATTTAAAAATTTAAAAAATAATAATATGGTCCTTAAGTCAGTGTGGCACTCACACAAAGATAGACAAATAGATAACTGGAACAGAAGAGAGAGGGCAAAAATAGACCTTCACCCACACAGTCACCTAATTTATAACCAAGGTAGCAGTGCAGTGGGGAAAGTGCACCATTCATTTTCCATGAATGGTGATGGGTCAATTTACAGCATATGAAAAAATAATGAATCTTGGTAGTTACCTAAAAGAGAATCAATTGCAGATGGACTGTAGATCCAAACATGAAAGAAAAAAAACAATAAAGTTTTTAGAAGAAGACAAGTCAATGTTTTAGAATAGGTAAAGATTTCTTAAGTAGGATACAAATAGTTCTAATCATACAGGGAAAATGATCAATTTAATAATATTAATCTTAAGAACTTCTGTTCATCAAAAGACATGAAGAGCATGAAAAGGCAAGTCTTAGAGTAGGGTATGATATTTACAATACACATATCAAAAAGAGGACTAATAACAAGTATATATATATAATGCTATAAATTTAAAGCATTTTAGAGTAAAAGAGTGGCCAGAAACAGAATATTTATGTACTATCTTACTAGATATTTACTAACTACAAAGGGAAAAATGGTAACTTTATGGTAGAGACACCTGACAGATATCACCTTAAGCCAAGTGATCAAAGTTGACATCACTCCGGAGAAGACAATTGACACCATGTTCCTCCTGCTCTTATGCACTGAGAAGAATACAACATCACTCCTCCAAAGATACATGACCTGAATTTAATCATGAGGGAACATTAGACAAATACAAATTGAGGGCATTTTACAGAATAACTGACCAGTACTCGTCGAAAGTGTTAAGGTCATAAAAGACAAAGTAAGACTGAAGAATGATCCCAGATTAATTGGGACTAAGGAGACATGTCAACTAAAGGCTATGGGTAATCCTGGATTGAGTCCTGGTCCAGAAAAAAATCATTAGTGAGACAACTGATGAAATTGTAATAAGGTCTGTAGTTGAGTACCAATGTTAAATTATTGGTTTTGATAACCAGACCATAGTTATGCAAGATATCAAGATATGAAGCTGGGTGAAGGGAAAATGGGATTTGGGGGTACTAATTTCAAATTATTTCAAAATGAAAAGTTAAAAATAAAGAAGAAAATAACAACTTTGGTAAAATACCTGTTCAAGTATTTTGCAGAAAATTGGCACTTTACAAAAAGGAATATTCAAATAGCCAATATAACATGATAAGAAGTGCTCATCTTTATCAGTCATAAGAGCAATGCAAATTAAAGCCCTGGTGAGATACCACTGCACACACCAGAATGTCTAAAATGAAAAAGACTAGTTCTATCAAATATTGTCAGATCAGAGCAACTACTACTCTCCTACACTGCTGATGGGAGTGTAATTAGTACACCCACACTGAGAAACAGTTTGACAGCATCAATTTAAGCTGAACAAATGTAGCTCCTATGACCCAGCAATGTGTGGGTAATGTGCATCAATAGATATTTTCAAAAATTTTTATAGCAGCATTATTTGTAATAGACAGTAACTGGGAACAATATGTATGTCCATCAATGGTGGAATAGATAAATTGTGGTATGGTGACACAACACAATACAGCAAGAGCAAGAACAAATTACAGCACAACAGCATGAATGTTTTCTCAAATAAAACATTGAGTGAGGGACTTCCCTGGTGGCGCAGGGGTTGAGAGTCCACCTGCCGATGCAGGGGACACGGGTTCGTGCCCCAGTCCGGGAAGATCCCACATGCCGCGGAGCGACTGGGCCCGTGAGCCATGGCCACTGAGCCTGCGCGTCTGGAGCCTGTGCTCCGCAGGCCACAACAGTGAGAGGCCCGCGTACCACAAAAAAAAAAAAATTGAGTGAGACCAAATATAAAATAGATAGCTAGTGGGAAGCAGCTACATGGCACAGGGAGATCAGCTCAGTGCTTTGTGTCCACCTAGAGAGGTGGGATAGGGAGGGTGGGAGGGAGATGCAAGAGGGAGGAGATACGGGGATATATGTATATGTATAGCTGATTCATTTTGTTATACAGCAAAAACTAACACACCACTGTAAAGCAATTATAGTCCAATAAAGATGTTATAAAAGAATCGAGTGAGGACTTCCCTGGCAGTGCAGTGGTTGAGAATTCACCTGCCAATGCAGGGGACACTGGTTCAATGCCTCGTCCAGGAAGAGCCCACATGCCGTGGAGCAAGTAAGCCCGTGTGCCACAACTACTGAGCCTGAGTGCCACAACTACTGAAGCCTGAGTACCCTAGAGCCCACATGCTGCAACTACTGAAGCCACTGCAACAAGAAGCCCGCGCATCACAACAAAGAGTGGCCCCTGCTTGCCGCAACTAGAGAAAGCCTGCATGCAGCAATGAAGACCCAATGCAGCCAAATATAAAAAGAAAAAAATTGAGTGATGCAGATAGAGAACAGACTGTGGTTGTCAAAGGGGTGGGGGTTGGGGGAGGGATGGATTGGGAGCTTGGGGTTAGCAGCTGCAAACTATTATATATAGAATGGATAAACAACAGGGTCCTACCATATAGCACAGAGAACTATATGCAATATCCTATGATAAACTATAATGGAAAAGAATAAGAAAAACTACATATATATATATATATATATAATTAAAAATAAAACATTGGGTAATAGAAGCCAGGCACAAAGCAGCACCTAATATATGATTCTGTTTAGGTGGAAAGTCCAAAAGCAGGTAAAATCCATCTATGTTCTTAAAAGTCAGAGTAATTGTTACCTTTGTAGAGACTAGAAGGGCTTGTGGGGTTCTGGTAACTGTTAATTGATCTGGGTGCTGATTACATGGTGTGTTCACTTTGTGTAAATTCATTGAGCTGTGCACTTTCCCATATGTATGCTTTGCATTTCTCTAGCAGAGTAATAAAGGCACAGCCAGTGCAGACTGACAAGTGAATTAAAACTCCTGGGCTGATGAATGCTTTGATTGGTTCTTCAGGAAAAATTAATTTCAAAACAAATCAGTGGTCTCACTAAACATTTTTGATAATTTTCTCAGCTGCAGCCCAACAATTGCATAGTAAAAGAACTTTATGAGAACCAATGACTTTACAAAGAAAGGACTAAACACATTTTAGAGAATTTCATATATTCCATGTCATATATGGAAGAAAATTATGTTACTAAAACGCTGGGTAAAATGAAATGGTTCTTAAATGCCATTTCTTTCTTAACAATAAACGGTTGTTTGAAAACCAGAAAACATAGGGTTGTGAGTAATTAAGAATTTTATTGAGTTTCTTCCATAGCAAAGATCAATAAATCTAAAAGCTGGTTCTTTGAGAAGATAAACAAAATTGATAAATAATTAGCCAGACTCATCAAGAAAAAAAGGGAGAAGACTCAAATCAATAGAATTAGAAATGAAAAAGGAGAAGTAACAACTGACACTGAAGATATACAAAGGATCGTGAGAGATTACTACAAGCAACTCTATGCCAATAAAATGGACAACCTGGAAGAAATGGACAAATTCTTAGAAAAGCACAACCTTCCAAGGCTGAACCAGGAAGAAATAGAAAATATAAACAGACCAATCACAAGCACTGAAATTGAAACTGTGATTAAAAATCTTCCAACACACAAAAGCCGAGGACCAGATGGCTTCACAGGCGAATTCTATCAAACGTTTAGAGAAGAGCTAACACTTATTCTTCCCAAACTCTTCCAAAATAAGCAGAGGGAGGAACACTCCCAACCTCACTGTATGAGGCCACCATCACCCTGATACCAAAACCAGATAAAGATGTCACAAAAAAAGAATACTACAGGCCAATATCACTGACGAACATAGATGCAAAAATCCTGAACAAAATACTAGCAAACAGAATCCAACAGAACATAAAAGGATCATACACCATGATCAGCTGGGGTTTATCCCAGGAATACAAGGATTCTTCAATATATGCAAATCAATCAACATGATACACCATTTTAACAAATTGATGAATAAAAACCATATGATCATCTCCATAGTTGCAGGAAAAGCTTTCTACAAAATCCAACACCCATTTATGATAAAAACCCTCCAGAAAGTAGGCATAGAGGGAACTTTCCTCAACATAATAAAGGCCATATATGATAAACACACAGCCAACATCGTCCTCAAAGGTGAAAAACTAAAACCATATCTACTAAGATCAGGAACAAGACAGGTTGCCCACTCTCACCACTATTATTCAACATAGTTTTGGAAGTTTTAGCCACAGCAATCAGAGAAGAAAAAGAAATAAAAGGAATCCAAATCAGAAAAGAAGAAATAAAACTGTCACTGTTTGCAGATGACATGATATTATATATAGAGAATCCTAAAGATGCTACCAAAAAACTACTAGAGTTAATCAATGAATTTGGTAAAGTAGCAGGATACAAAATTAATGCACAGAAATTTCTTGCATTCTTATACACTGATGAAAAATCTGAAAGGGAAATTAAGGAAACACTCCCACTTACCACTGCAAAAAAAAAAAAAGAATAAAATACCTAGGAATAAACCTACCCAAGGAGACAAAAGACCTGTATGCAGAAAACTATAAGACACTGATGAAAAAAATGAAAGATGATACAAACAAATGGAGAGATATACCATGTTCCTGGATTGGAAGAATCAACATTGTGAAAATGACTATACTACCCAAAGCAATCTACAGATTCAATGCAATCCCTATCAAACTACCACTGACATTTTTCACAGAACTATAACAAAAAATTTCACAATTTGTATGCAAACGCAAAAGACCCCAAATAGCCAAAGCAATCTTGAGAAAGAAAAACGGAGCTGGAGGAAACAGGCTCCCTGACTTCAGACTATACTACAAAGCTACAGTAATCAAGACAATATGGTACTGGCCAGAAACATAGATCAACGGAACAAGATAGAAAGCCCAGAGATAAACCCACACACCTATGGTCAACTAATCTATGACAAAGGAGGCAAGAATATACAATGGAGAAAAGACAGTCTCTTCAATAAGTTGTGCTGGGAAAGCTGGACAGCTACATGTAAAAGAATGAAATTGGAACACTCCCTAACACCATACACAAAAATAAACTCCAAATGGATTAAAGACCTAAATGTAAGGCCAGACACTATAAAACTCTTAGAGGGAAACATAGACAGAACACTCTATGACATAAATCACAGCAAGATCCTTTCTGACCCACCTCCTAGAGAGTGGAAATAAAAAGAAAAATTAACAAGTGGGACCAAATGAAATTTAAAAACTTTTGCACAGCACAAGAAACCATAAACAAGACAAAAAGACAACCCTCAGAATGGGAGAAAATATTTGCAAATGAAGCAACTGACAAAGGATTAATCCTCAAAATATACAAGCAGCTTATGCAGCTCAATATCAAAAAACAAACAACCCAATCCAAAAATGGGCAGAAGATCTAAATAGGCATTTCTCCAAAGAAGATATACAGATTGCCAGGAAGCACAGCAAAAGCTGCTCGACATCACTAATTATTAGAGAAATGCAAATCAAAGCTACAATGAGCTATCACCTCACACCGGTCAGAATGGCCTTCTTCAAAAAATCTACAAACAATAAATGCTGGAGAGGGTGTGGAGAAAAGGGAACCCTCCTACACCGTTGGTGGGAATGTAAATTGATACAGCCACTATGGAGAACAGTATGGAGGTTCCCTAAAAAACTAAAAATAGAACTACCATATGACCCAGCAATCCCACTACTGGGCATATACCCTGAGAAAACCATAATTCAAAAATAGTCATGTACCACAATGTTCATTGCAACTCCATTTACAATATCCAGGACATGGAAGCAACCTAAGTGTCCAGATGAATGGATAAAGATGTGGCCCATATACACAATGGAATATTACTCAGCCATAAAAAGAAATGAAATTGAGTTATTTGTAATGTGTTGGATGGACCTCGAGACTGTCATACAGAGTGAAGTAAGTCAGAAAGTGAAAAACAAATACCGTATGCTAACACATATATATGGAATCCAAAAACAAAGAGGTTCTGAAGAACCTAGGGCCAGGACAGGAATGAAGACGCAGACGTAGAGAATGGACCTGAGAACACGGGGAGGGGGAAGCTGGGATGAAGTGAGAGAGTAGCATGGACATATACACGCTACCAGATGTAAAATAGATAGCTAGTGGGAAGCAGCCGCATAGCACAGGGATATCATCTCGGTGCTTTGTGACCACCTAGAGGGGTGGGATATGGAGGATGGGAGGGAGACGCAAGAGGAAGGGGAGATGGGGATATATGTATATGTATAGCTGAATCATTTTGCTATATAACAGAAGCTAACACAACATTGTAAAACAATTATACTCCAATAAAGATGTTTAAAAAAAAAGAATTCTATTTAATTTCTTATAATGCACGCTATCCTCAAGGCCACATACTCCCTGCTCAACCCACTGTTTGCACTCCCCTGGGCCTTAAGTCTTCTTCAGGTCTTGGGGGTTGACTTTGAAGGCAGACAAGAGACCTTACCATCATGATGAATACGTTCTATATCCTAATTGGGGTGGTGGTTACACTGGCATATATATTTATTAAAACACACTGAACATTACACTTAAAAATTTTCCCTTTAAGCAGGGATGGGGGGATAAATTAGGAGTTTAGGATTAACATATACACACTACTTTATATAAAATAGGTAAACAAGCACAGGGAACTATATTCAATGTCTTATAATAACTTATAACAGAAAAGAATCAAAATATATATGTATAACTGAATCACTTTGTTGTACAGTTGAAACTAACACAATGTTGTAAATTAACTATAGTTCAATGAAAAATCATAATCAAAACTTGACTAAAAAAACCTTCTCCTTAAAAAAAATTATACTTTTAAATATAGTGTAAATTATGCCCCAATTAAAAAAGAAGAATGCTAAAATGATTAATAGCTATTGGTTGCCTGGAATCAGAATTTATGAAACCAACACCCCATGATGTTATCAATAAGGCCTTGTAGTATTTCCCAGAAATACTAGTTTTCAGGGAACTGTGTTCCCTATGCCTTGACCTGTGTCTCCTGGATTTAAACGTCTGTGGATTGAAATATATCCAGACGAACAAGAAAAAGAAAAGAGGCTCTATATGAGCTTGGTGAGTGCTGTGAAACTGTTACTCCATTTAATAAAATTACATGACAGGATGATAAGGTATTTCCCAAATCACATAATAAAAAAAAGGCTGGTATCAAACTAAAGTCCGTTCTACACAGGCAGCCCCTGCGTCCCCACTTCCTCTGTCTCCCCACTTTAGTCCTCAGTGAAGTCTCTTTATAGTACTTGGGGGAGGTTGCCATCTTGTGGCAGGAGAAGCAACTGCAGGGCTACAAGAAGCATGGGGGAAATGAGCTTATCTTTGCCTTTTTACAGAACTCAGAAGGTCTCCTGGCAGAGGATAATTCTCCATCTGTGGATTGCCAGTGATGCGTTAGTCATCCACCAAAGGGCTTGAGAAGATCCTCTGAAAAGATACTTTGAAGCTGAAGAGAATTGAGGGAGCTTTTTTTTTTTTTTTTTTTTTTTTTGCGTTATGCCGGCCTCTCACTGTTGTGGTCTCTCCCATTGCGGAGCACAGGATCCAGAAGCGCAGGTTCAGCGGCCATGGCTTATGGGCCCAGCCGCTCCGCGGTATGTGGGATCTTCACGGACCAGGGTACGAACCCGTGTTCCCTGCATCGGCAGGCAGACTCTCAACCACTGCGCCACCAGGGAAGCCCGAGGGAGCTCTTTTGAAAGGAAGACTCTCAGGGACAGGGAGACTCTCAGGCATGACTCTTCTCCCAGCTGGAACAGCACAGTGATGACAGCCAAGGACACAGGCCTGCAAGTAGCCCCTACTCAGTGATGCATTTGTGCCAGATTAAAAAAGCGTTCTTCCATCTGGGTGGACAAAGCCCCAGGGTGCACAGCCTGGTAAGTGGAATACAGGCTGTATCTCAGCCCTCCTCACCACCTCTGCCAGGAGCTCTTGTGCAGTGGACAACCTGCACAACCATGACTGCAGCCCCGATGCAGCCATAGAACCTTCTCTTGGCACCTAAAATGCCCACAGCAAACACCAATGCCCAAAAGCTGGGGCAGAAGATGGGCACATCCCAACCTCATATGTATGCTTAAGGTAGTTCGGCACCCACTGTTACACGTGAATTTCAGTTTTCTTTCCAACAGGCACTACCATTTCTATTCAGGCCAAGGTGTTTCCAGGTGAAACAGAATAAATGTTGTGAGCCTCTAACGTAGGGTCTTTAGGAAAATAGCATCACACTGCTTTGCCATGAAAGACTGTAGAATGGACAAATTTGAAAGTTATAGGTAAGGGGCTAAGGAAATTTTACATTTTAAAATCCCTGGACAGACAAAAGACACATTGGAGAATAAGACAGAGAAGATGGTTATTCATTTAGCAAACATTCCTTAAGCACCCTGATTTGAGACGCTGGGCTAGGAAGGAGTTACAATGATGTTTAGAACAAGAGTCTCTCTGCCTGGAAGACACACACACACACACACACACACACACACACACACACTGTGCCCTAGAAAACTTCTCTCCCAAGTTCACAGTTCAAAAAGCTTGTCTTTGTGAAGACCTCTACTTCCCTTTGCATTTAGGAGTTTCTTCATAGCGTTTTTATGAGTGAATCACTTTTAGCACTTATCACATTTTGTTATAATTACTTCTTTTTATTTGGTTGTTTATATTTATTGTTTTATTAGCTTTCCTCTTCCACCGAATCGGCTTTTGGCTGATTTGATTTTCTCTATTGTTTCTTTGTTTTCTATTTCATTAATTTCTGCTTTTATTCTTACTATTTTTATTATACTTTCTTTAGGTTTGCTCTGTTGTTTTTTTCTGCTGTCTTTCGTTGAACTTGAACCCATTTGTTTATTTATTTTTAATTTAATTTAATTTTTATTTATTTATTTTTGGTTGCGCTGGGTCCTCATTGCTGCGTGAGGGCTTTCTCTAGTTGCGTTGAGTGGGGGCTACTCTTTGTTGCAGTGCGCAGGCTTCTCATTGCAGTGGCTTCTCTTATTTATTTTCTATTTTTTTTAATCTGATCCATTTTTTAAAGTCATTATTGAATTTTTTACAATATTGCTTCTGTTTTATGGCCACGAGGCATGTGGAATCTAAGCTCCCTGACCAGAGATCGAACCCACACCCCCTGCATTGAAAGGCGAAATCTTAAACACTGGACTGCCAGGGAAGTCCTGTGGTGGCTTCTCTTGTTGCAGAGCACAGGCTCTAGGAGCATGGGCTTCAGTAGTTGTGGCACACAGGCTCAGTAGTTGTGGCTTCTGGGCTTAGTTGCTCCACGGCACGTGGATCCTGGACCAGGGACTGAACCCAAGTCCCCTGCATTGACAGGCGGATTCTTAACCACTGCGCATCCAGGGGAGCCGCCCATTTATTTATTTATTCGTTTTTATTATGGTCAAATATATAAAACAAAACTTGCCATCTTAACCATTTTTTTTTTTTTTTTTTTTTTGCGGTATGCTGGCCTCTCACTTTTGTGGCCTCTCCCATCGTGGAGCACAGGCTCTGGAGGCGCAGGCTCAGCGGCCATGGCTCATGGGCCCAGCCGCTCCATGGCATGTGGAATCTTCCTGGACCGGGGCACAAACCTGTGTCCCCTGCATCGGCAGGCGGACTCTCAACCACTGCGCCACCAGGGAAGCCCCATCTTAACCATTTTTAAGTGTACAATTCAGTGGCATCAATTAAGTACACAGTGTTGTGCAACCATCACCACTATTTCCAAAATTTTTCACCACCCCAAACAGAAATTCTGTACCCGTTAAGCAACAACTCCCCGATCTCAATCTCATCTCCAGCCTCTGGTACACTCTAACCTACTTTCTGTCTCTATGAATTTGCCTATTTTAGAAGTTTCATGTAAGCAGAATCATACAGTTTTTGTCTTTTTGTGTCTGCCTGATTTCACTTAGCATAATGTGTTCAAAGTTTATCCATGTACCAGAACTTCATTCCTCTTCTTGGCAGAATAATGTTCCATTGTATGTACACACCACATTTGATCATCCATTCATCTGTGGATGGACACTTCAGTTGTTTCTACCTCTTGGCTGCTGTGAATAATGCTTCTACGAACATTGGTATACAAGTATGTGTTCAAGTCTCTGTTTATAATTACACTATTTTGGGTATATACCTTATAATAATCTCTTTATATCACTGGTACTTGGAATAGACTATAGACCCCTAGGGCTTGTAGTACTCATTTTATATTCCCAAGCCAAACACAGTAGGAATGGGTATGATGGGGGGAAATAATTGAATAATGATAGTTCTTTACATCTATGAATCACTTTGAAGTTTATAAAGCATTTATCATATATATGAGATAAATATATATATCATATATCATGTATATACATATATATATCTTTAACATCTTTATTGGAGTATAATTGCTTTACAATGGTGTGTTAGTTTCTGCTTTATAACAAAGTGAATCAGCTATACATATACATATACATATATCCCCATATCTCCTCCCTCTTGCATCTCCCTCCCTCCCACCCTCCCTATCCCACCCCTCTAGGTGGTCACAAAGCACTGAGCTGATCTCCCTGTGCTATGTGGCTGCTTCCCACTAGCTATCTATTATATGTTTGGTAGTGTATATATGTCCATGCCACTCTCTCACTTTGTCCCAGCTTACCCTTCCCCCTCCCCTTCCCAGTGTCCTCGAGTCCATTCTCTAGTAGGTCTGTGTGTTGATTCCCGTCCTGCCCCTAGGTTCTTCAGAACCATTTTTTCCCCCTTAGATTCCATATATATGTGTTAGCATACAGTAATTGTTTTTCTCTTTCTGACTTATTTCAAAAAGTAAGTAATAGACGTGTGTGATAGACGCTAGGTCCATCAAGCTCACTACAAATAACTCAATTTCGTTTCTTTTTATGGCTGAGTAATATTCCATTGTATATATGTGCCACATCTTCTTTATCCATTCATCTGTTGATGGACACTTAGGTTGCTTCCATGTCCTGGCTATTGTAAATAGAGCTGCAGTGAACATTGTGGTACATGACTCTTTTTGCATTATGGTTTTCTCTGGGTATATGCCAGGTAGTGGGATTGCTGGGTCATATGGTAGTTCTATTTTTAGTTTTTTAAGGAACCTCCATACTGTTCTCCATAGTGGTTGTATCAATTTACATTCCCACCAACAGTGCAAGAGGGTTCCCTTTTCTCCACACCCTCTCCAGCATTTATTGTTGGCAGATTGTTTGATGATGGCCATTCTGACCGGTGTGAGGTGATAGCTCATTGTAGTTTTGATTTGCATTTCTCTAATGAGTAATGATGTTGAGCATTCTTTCATGTGTTTGTTGGCAATCTGTATGTCTTCTTTGGAGAAATGTCTATTTAGGTCTTCTGCCCATTTTTGGATTGGGTTGTTTGTTTTTTTGATATTGAGCTGCATGAGCTGCTTGTAAATTTTGGAGATTTATCCTTTGTCAGTTGCTTCATCTGCGAATATTTTGTCCCATTCGGAGGGTTGCAAATATTTTGTCCCATTCGGAGGGTCTTTTGGTCTTGTTTATGGCTATCTTTGCTGTGCAAAAGCTTTGAAGTTTCATTAGGTCCCATTTGTTTATTTTTGTTTTTATTTCCATTTCTCTAGGAGGTGGGTCAAAAAGGATCTTGCTGTGATTTATGTCATAGAGTATTCTGCCTATGTTTTCCTCTAAGAGTTTGATAGTGTCTGGCCTTACATTTAGGTCTTTAATCCATTTGGAGTTTACTCTTGTGTATGGTGTTAGGGAGTGTTCTGATTTCATACTTTTACATGTAGCTGTCCAGTTTTCCCATCACCACTTATTGAAGAGGCTGTCTTTTCTCCACTGTATATTCTTGCCTACTTTATCAAACATAAGGTGACCATATGTAAATGGGTTTATCTCTGGAATTTCTATCCTTTTCCATTGATCTATCTTTATGTTTTTGTGCCAGTACCATACTGTCTTGATTACTGTAGCTTTGTAGTATAGTCTGAAGTCAGGGAGCCTGATTCCTCCAGCTCCGTTTTTCGTTAAGATTGCTTTGGCTATTGAGGGTCTTTTGCGTTTGCATACAAACTGTGAAATTTTTTGTTATACTTCTGTGAAAAATGCCAGTGGTAGTTTGATAGGGATTGCACTGAATCTGTAGATTGCTTTGGGTAGTAGAGTCATTTTCACCATGTTGATTCTTCCAATCCAAGAACATGGTATATCTCTCCATCTATTTGTATCATCTTTAGTTTCTTTCATCAGTGTCTTATAATTTTCTGCATACAGGTCTTTTGTCTCCTTAGGTAGGTTTATTCCTAGAGATTTTATTCTTTTTGTTGCAATGGTAAATGGGAGTGTTTTCTTAATTTCACTTTCAGATTTTTCATCATTAGTGTATAGGAATGCTAGAGATTTCTGTGCATTAATTTTGTATCCTGCTACTTTACCAAATTCATTGATTAGCTCTAGGAGTTTTCTGGTAGCATCTTTAGGATTCTCCATGTATAGTATCATGTCATCTACAAACAGTGACAGCTTTACTTCTTCTTTTCTGATTTGGATTCCTTTTATTTCCTTTTCTTCTCTGATTGCTGTGGCTAAAACTTCCAAAACTATGTTGAATAAGAGTGGTGAGAGTGGGCAACCTTGTCTTGTTCCTGATCTTAGTGGAATAGGTCTCAGTTTTTCACCATTGAGGACAATGTTGGCTGTGTGTTTGTCATATATGGCCTTTATTATGTTGAGGAATGTTCCCTCTATGCCTACTTTCTGGAGGGTTTTTATCATAAACCAGTGTTGAATTTTGTCGGAAGCTTTCTCTGCATCTATTGAGATGATCACATGGTTTTTCTCCTTCAATTTGTTAATATGGTGTATGACGTTGATTGATTTGCGTATATTGAAGAATCCTTGCATTCCTGGGATAAACCCCACTTGATCATGGTGTATGATCCTTTTAATGTGCTGTTGGATTCTGTTTGCTAGTATTTTGTGGTGGATATTTGCATCTATGTTCATCAGTGATATTGGCCTGTAGTTTTCTTTCTTTGTGACATCCTTGTCTGGTTTTGGTATCAGGGTGATGGTGCCCTCATACAATGAGGTTGGGAGTGTTCCTCCCTCTGCTATATATTGGAAGAGTTTGAGAAGGATAGGTGTTAACTCTTCTCCAAATGTTTGATAGAATTCGCCTGTGAGGCCATCTGGTCCTGGGCTTTTGTTTGTTCGAAGATCTTTAATCACAGTTCAATTTCA
This sequence comes from Leucopleurus acutus, assembly GCF_964270905.1. Classification (NCBI taxonomy): domain Eukaryota; kingdom Metazoa; phylum Chordata; class Mammalia; order Artiodactyla; family Delphinidae; genus Leucopleurus; species Leucopleurus acutus. The sequence goes on along the minus strand of NC_139154.1, from coordinate 87,255,999 downwards.
GTGCTGTGATTGGCCTGTTTATATTTTCTATTTCTTCCTGGTTCAGTATCAGAAGGTTGTGCTTTTCTAAGAATTTGTCCATTTCTTCCAGGTTGTCCATTTTATTGGCATAGAGTTGCTTGTAGTAATCTCTCATGATCCTTTGTATTTCTGCAGTGTCAGTTGTTACTTCTCCTTTTTCATTTCTAATTCTATTGATTTGAGTCTTCTCCCTTTTTTTCTTGATGAGTCTGGCTAATTATTTATCAATTTTGTTTATCTTCTCAAAGAACCAGCTTTTAGTTTTATTGATCTTTGCTATTGTTTCCTTCATTTCTTTTTCATTTATTTCTGATCTTTGTGATTTCTCTCCGTCTGCTAACTTTGGGGGTTTTTTTGTTCTTCTTTCTCTAATTGCTTTAGGTGTAAGGTTAGGTTTTTATTTGAGATGTTTCTTATTTCTTAAGGTGGGATTGTATTGCTATAAACTTCCCTTTTAGAACTGCTTTTGCTGCATCCCATAAGTTTTGGGTCTTCGCGTTTTCATTGTCATTTGTTTCTAGGTATTTTTTGATTTCTTCAATGATCTCTTGGTTATTAAGTAGTGTATCGTTTAGCCTCCATGTGCCTGTATTTTTTTACAGATTTTTTCCTGTAATTGATATCTAGTTTCATAGCATTGTGGTCGGAAAAGATACTTGATATGAGTTCAATTTTCCTAAATTTACCAAGGCTTGATTTGACCCAAGATATGATTTATCCTGGAGAATGTTCTATGAGCACTTGAGAAGAATGTGTATTCTGTTGTTTTTGGGTGGAATGTCCTATAAATATCAATTAACTCCATCTTGTTTAATGTATCATGTAAAGCTTGTGTTTTCTTATTTATTTTCATTTTGAATGATCTGTTCATTGGTGAAAGTGGGGTGTTAAAGTCCCCTACTATGATTGTGTTATTGTCAATTTCCCCTTTTATGGCTGTTAGTATTTGCCTTATGTATTGAGGTGCTCTTATGTTGGGTGCATAAATATTTACAATTGTTATATCTTCTCCTTGGATCGATCCCTTGATCATTATGTAGTGTCCTTCTTCATCTCTTGTAATAGTCTTTACTTTAAAGTCTATTTTGTCTGATATGAGAATTGCTACTCCAGCTTTCTTCTGATTTCCATTTGCATGGAATATCTTTTTCCATCCCCTTACTTTCAGTCTGTATGTGTCTCTAGGTCTGAAGTGGGTCTCTTGTAGACAGCGTATGTATGAGTCTTGTTTTTGTATCCATTCAGCCAGTCTATGTCTTTTGGTGGGAGCATTTAATCTTTTTACATTTAAGGTTATTATTGATATGTATGTTCCTATTCCCATTTTCTTAATTGTTTTGGGTTTGTTATTGGAGGTCTTTTCCTTCTCTTGTGTTTCCAGCCTAGAGAAGTTCCTTTAGCATTTGTTGTAAAGCTGGTTTGGTGGTGTTGAATTCTCTTAGTTTTTGCTTGTCTGTAAAGGTTTTAATTTCTCCATCAAATCTGAATGAGATCCTTGCTGGGTAGAGTAATCTTGGTTGTAGGTTTTTCTCCTTCATCACTTTAAATATGTGCTGCCACTCCCTCTGGCATGCAGAGTTTCTGCTGAAAGATCAGCTGTTAACCTTATGGGGATTCCCTTGTATGTTACTTGTTGTTTTTCCTTTGCTGCTTTTAATATTTGTTCTTTGTATTTAATTTTTGACAGTTGGATTAATATGTGTCTTGGCATGTTTCTCCTTGGATTTATCCTGTATGGGACTCTCTGTGCTTCCTGGACTTGATTAACTATTTCCTTTCCCATATTAAGGAAGTTTTCAACTATAATCTCTTCAAATATTCTCAGTCCCTTTCTTTTTCTCTTCTTCTTCTGGGACCCCTATAATTCAAATGTTGGTGCATTTAATCTTGTCCCAGAGGTCTCTGAGACTGTCCTCAATTCTTTCATTCTTTTTTCTTTATTCTGCTCTGCAGTAGTTATTTCCACTATTTTATCTTCCAGGTCACTTATTCTTTCTTCTGCCTCAGTTATTCTGCTATTGATCCCTTCTAGAGAATTTTAAATTTCATTTATTGTGTTGTTTATCATTGTTTGTTTGCTCTTTAGCTCTTCTAGGTCCTTGTTAAATGTTTCGTGCATTTTCTCTACTCTATTTCCAAGATTTTGGATCATCTTTACTCTCATTATTATGAATTCTTTTTCAGGTAGACTGCCTATTTCTTCTTCATTTCTTAGGTCTGGTGGGTTTTTACCTTGCTCCTTCATGTGCTGTGTGTTTTTCTGTCTTCTCATTTTGCTTAACCTACTGCATTTGGTGTCTCCTTTTCACAGGCTGCAGGTTCGTAGTTCCCATTGTTTTTGGTGTCTGTCCCCAGTGGCTAAGGTTGGTTCAGTGGGTTGTGTAGGCTTCCTGGTGGAGGGTACTTCTTTGTCTGTGTTTTGTCTGTGTTCTGGTGGATGAGGCTGGATCTTGCCTTTCTGGTGGGCAGGTCCACATCTGGTGGTGTGTTTTGGGGTGTCTGTGGCCTTATTATGATTTTAGGCAGCCTCTCTGCTAATGCATGGGGTTGTGTTCCTGTCTTGCTAGTTGTTTGGCATAGGGTGTCCATCACTGTAGATTGCTGGTCGTTGAGTGAAGCTGAGTCTTTGTTCTGAGCTGGAGATCTCTGGGAGATTTTTGCCGTTTGATATTATCTGTAGCTGGGAGGTCTCTTGTGGACCAGTGTCCTGAAGTTGGCTCTCCCACCTCAGAGGCACAGCCCTGACACCTGGCTGGAGCACCAAGAGCCTTTCATCCACACGGCTCAGAATAAAAGGGAGAAAAAATAGAAAGAAAGAAAGAAGATAAAATAAAGTAAAATAAAAGAAAATAAAGTTATTAAAATAAAAAATATTATTAAGAAAAAAATTTTTAAGTAAAAAAAAAAAACCGTACGAACAGAACCCTAGGACAAATGGTAAAAGCAAAGCTATACAGACATAATCACACACAGAGGCATACACATACACACTCACAAAAAGAGAAAAAGGGGAAAAAAATATATCTTTGCTCCCAAAGTCCACCCCCTCAATTTGGGATGATTCGTTGTCTATTCAGGTATTCCACAGATGCAGGGTACATCAAGTTGATTGTGGAGATTAAATCCGCTGCTTCTGAGGCTGCTGGGAGAGATTTCCCTTTCTCTTCTTTGTTCACACAGCTTCCCGGGTTCAGCTTTGGATTTGGCCCCGCCTCTGCGTGTAGGTCGCCGGAGAGCGTCTGTTCTTCGCTCAGACAGGACGGGGTTAAAGGAGCAGCGGATCCGGGGGCTCTGGCGCACTCAGGCCGGGGGGAGGGAGGGACACGGAATGTGGGGCGGGCCTGCGGCGGCAGAAGCCGGCGTGACATTGCACCAGCCTGAGGCGCACCGTGCGTTCTCCCGGGGGAGTTGCCCCTGGATCACGGGACCCTGGCAGTGGCGGGCTGCACAGGCTCCCCAGAAGGGGAGTGTGGATAGTGACCTGTGCTCGCACACAGGCCTCTTGGTGGCGGCAGCAGTAGCCTTAGTGTCTCATGCCCGTCTCTGGGGCCCGCGCTTTTAGCCGTGGCTCGCGCCCGTCTCTGGAGCTCCTTTAAGCGGTGCTCTTAATCCTCTCTCCTCGCGCACCAGGAAACAAAGAGGCAAGAAAAAGTCTCTTGCCTCTTTGGCAGCTCCAGACTTTTTCCCGGACTCCCTCCCAGCTAGCTGTGGAGCACTCGCCCCTTCCGGCTGTGTTCACGCTGCCAACCCCAGTCCTCTCGGAAGCCCGAGCCTCAGCTCCCAGCCCCACCCACCCCGGCGGGGGAGCAGACACGCCTCTCGGGCTGGTGAGTGCTAGTCGGCACCGATCCTGTGTGCGGGAATCTCTCCGCTTTGCCCTCCGCACCTCTGTAGCTGCCCTCTCCTCCATGGCTCCGAAGCTTCCCCCCTCCGCCACCCGCAGTCTCCGCCCGTGAAGGCGCTTCTAGTGTGTGGAAACCTTTCCTCCTTCACAGCTCCCTCCCACTGGTGCAGGTCCCTATTCCTTTGTCTCTGTTTATTCTTTTTTCTTTTGCCCTACCCAGGTACGTGGGGAGTTTCTTGCCTTTTGGGAGGTCTGAGGTCTTTTGCCAGCGTTCAGTAGGTGTTCTATAGGAGCTGTTCTACATGTAGATGTATTTATGATGTATTTGTGGAGAGGAAGGTGATCTTTCCGTCTTACTCTTCTGCCATCTTGAAGCTCCTCCTATCATGTATTTTATTTGATCTTCACAATGACCCTGTGAGGCATGTAGGAGAATCTGATATTATTTCCACTTTACAAAGGAGGGCAGCAAAGGTAAGGGGATCAGAGTCAAAGTCACTTAAAATTTCCAGATATTTTGCCTTCTAATTCAATTCTATTGTCATCCTGTTATTTTGCTATTATTTCTGAAAAATTACTGGTGAAAAGTATCCATTCTTTAAAAATTGATTACAAGAATGTAATTGATTACAGGAATGTAAGAGAGCTGCGGGAGGCTGAGGGGTCTTGATTTGTCTTCATTATCTCGTACAGTAGTTCCTGTACTTGGAATATAAACAATCCAGGCTGATCATTTAACATCACAGATTTCATTATATTATTGCTCTGTATGAAACCTTTCAATGGCTTCACACTGCTTCCAAGGTCAAAAACAAAACCCTTAACAAGTCTCCCACCCTGTAGAGTTTAGCTCTTGACTTCCAAACTCTAATCCCGATAAGGACCAGGCAATTGAGTTAAATGAGTGAGCTGGCTGGGTGTAAGATGAAATAGCAACTGGCCTTAGCTGCAGTGGTGGAAATTGATAGCAAGTGGTGGGGACTGCGATGGCCTGGGGAGTGTTGACAGTGGACAGTCAGTATTTGGTTTGTTGCCGTGGAGTCATGCAGACCCAGTGTGGCCAGATCTTACAACTTTCTTAGAGAAGAAGAAATTTGGATATTTTGTGTGAATTTTGTGTATTTTTTAATATTGGCAATTATTCACACTTTTAATAGGCTATTTTTTAGAGCAGTTTTAGGTTCACAACAAAATTGAGAGGAAAGTACAGAGATTTCTCATATACCTACTGTCCCCACTCATGCATAGCCTTGCCCCACTATCAACATCAGTCACCAGAGTGGTGTATTTGTTACAATCCATGAACCTACATTGACAGGTCATAATCACCCAAAGCGCATAGTTTACATAGGAGTCCACTCTTGGTGTTTTACATTGTATGGGTTTGGACAAATGTATAATGACATGTATCCACCATTATAGTATCATACAGGATGGTTTCACTGGCCTAAAACCCTCTGCACAACTAATTCAAATTTAAAAACCAGTTGGGCCAAAATTAGTGTGAATCAGAGAAAACAGAACAGGTTGATCACTAGCCTAGTGAACAGGGACTCCCTGCGTGTTTCTCCTGCCTTACCCTATGTCCCTCTATACTCCAGCTGTACTGAACATCTTCCAGTACCTCTAATGGCATGGCTCTCAACCCTGGTTGCACATGAGAATTACTGGTGAATTGGAAGAAAAAAAAATGATGTGTGGTTTCCACCTCTACATGTTTCTTTATGGGTCGCCAGGTGATTCTCATGTGCAGCCAGGATTGAGAACATGTAATTGCCAGCTGAACTTCCTGCCTCCAGCTTTGCCCTCCTCTGGGCAATTTTCCACACTATTACAAGAGGAAGCTTCTAAAAACATACATCTGATCAAGTCGCTCCCCTGTTCAAACCCTCCTTTGGCTGCTCCTTGGCATAAGGAGACATTCTTTTGCATAATTGGAAAGTCCTTCAAGAGCTGGCTCCTGTCAAGAGCCTTCCAGCCTCATCCCTTCCCATCACTGCCTCTGCTCCTTTCCGCATGAATGCACTTTGTTTCAGCTACCCTTGACTTCTTGAGTCTGGATTTTCCGTGGATTTCCATGCATGCTCTATACTCTTTCACCCATGAGTCTTTGAACACGTGCAACTGGAGGGGCTTGAATGAAAGTGGTCACCAGGGCACTGCTGGAGAGGGAGTCGGGGCTTGAGAGGGTCTGACACGGTGCAGGGAGGTGACCAACACTAGTACCATCCTCAAAAAGATGGAAAACTCCTTAAAGGCAGAGATTACAGTTAGTATTGCCAGTTTCCTTTCTCCTATCACTCAGGGCCAAGCCTTGAGGATATGAAGCAAATTCTAATTAGAATTATATTCTCTGGAAGTACTCCCTAGTTTGTTTAGTTATTTTGGAAGGGAGCAGCAGGTCTAAAGTATTAGAGTTAAAGGAAAATGTGGCAGGTTCTGGAAAGTACAAGTAATTCTACAAGTCTGAGCCTGAATGATTCAGTGACCTCTTCCAGGGATCTCGGGTTCTGGCTTCACATAGCTGAAACAGCATCTAACTGAGAAAGTTAAATATAATTTTGTTTATGGTTAGTGAATTACATCCCCTAAGAATCTCTTAAGAGACTGTAGGAAAGAGAAGAAGGAAGGGTGAAATGACGAACATCCAGAGGATGGGGGTGACCTTTATATTGCAATTCATAGCCTTCTTTGGGAATTCTAACCATCAGGGAGGCCCTTTGCCCAACAGTTCAAGCTTTATCCAGCAAATGTGGAGTCCTTGCTTCTGTTATGTAGATGAAAAGCAAGGTTCTCCTAGGGTCACACAGCAGGAGCTTGACATTTGGGGAATGTGATTGATGAGTTCTGTCCTCCCACAGAGGAGTTCCATGGTGAGAGAGGACTCCAGAAGCCAAAGAGCCAAGGGACATTCCAAACCAAACATCTGCAATGAAATGCAGAAACTGTTGAACTGTGCCAGACCCAGCTAGACACACAGCCCTATGTTCCCATGAGAACATCTCCCAGCCAGATTTTCCACCATTAAAACAGCTGTTTTTAATTCCAGCTTTCTCCCGAGAAGACTCCTTTGATAACATCCAAGGGGGAAGGGATCACATAAACTGTATAAGTTTCTCAGCTTTCCTGTCACCTGATAGAAATCCAATCCCCAAGGGCATACACTGTAGAAGTCCAGGCAAATTCAGAGTTTAGGCATTACCTGAGATGAGTGAATCAGATGAGGTACCATTCCAGGGCATCAGGAGGGCCCAGGCTACTTGATGTTGAGGCAAGCCTTTGGCGGGGAGGGGCCACAGGGAATAAGATATTCCAAAGAAGAAAAGAGCATGGGCAGGGGAGTTCCTTAAAGACACCTAGCCTACTTCCCAATTTTCTCTAGGACTGGCCAACACTCAGAGTCATGATCAAATCCATTATCTTTGTCCCTCCTCTATTCTTCTCTTAGGACCCTATAGAAAAAAATATTAACAGCAGAGATTAGGCCCAACAGACATCAGCAGAACACTAAATTTCACCCTGATTTTTTTTTCATCAGTGAATTGTTTAGATTGTCTAAGTTGTTAAATTTTTGTCTTAAACCTTTAAAAATTAAAGTATGACATATATACCGTAAAGGGAATAAATTGTAAGTTTGAGAAATATATATAAGGGCACAAATTATCATTAAATGAACCCATCCAAATAACCACCCAGGCCAAGAAAAAGAATATTACCTTTATCCCAAAGCTTCCTTGTGTACATTTCTTTTTCTGTTTTGGCCACACTTCATGACATGCGGGATCTTAGTTCCCCAACCAGGGATCCACCTTGTGCCCCCTGCAGTGGAAGCACAGAGTCCTAACCACTGGATGGCCAGGGAAGTCCCTCTTTGTTTGTTTTTTAATTTGTTTTTGTTTCTTGTCAACAGTTCATTGATTTTAAGTACATGTATACTGTTGTGCAACCTTCACCACAATCCAGTTTTAGAACACTCCTATTGTGACAAAAAGTCCCTTCCTGCCCGTCCATAATCATTGTCTACTCTTGCCTTCAACCCAGGCAACCACTGATCTGCTATCTCTCTATGGCTCTGCCATTTCTAGAAATTTCATATAAATGGAATAATATAATACATAGTCTCCTTTCCTTAGCATAATATTTTTGAAGTTCCTTTTTTCTTTGCATGCACCAATAATTTGTTCCTTTTATTGCTAATAAATACTACATTGTATAGGTATACCACAACCATTTATCTCTTCACTAGTTGGTGGATATTTGGATTTTTTCCAATTTGGGGCTCTTAAGGATAATGCCAGGACTTCTCTGGTAGTGCAGTGGTTAAGAATCCACCTCTCAACGCAGGGGACACAGGTTCGATCCCTGGTCCGGGAAGATCCCACATGCCGCAGAGCAACCACGCCCGTGCACCACAACTACTCAGCCCATGTGCCACAACTACTGAAGCTGGCACGCCTAGAGCCCGTGCTCCGCAACAACGGAAGCCACCGCAATGAGAAGCCCACGCACAGCAACGAAGAGTAGCCCCCGCTCGCCACAACTAGAGAAAGCCCACGCGCAGCAACGAAGACCCAATACAGCCAATAAATAAATACATTAAAAAGAAAAAAGGAATAATGCCATTTGGAATACTTGTGAGCAAGTATTTGTGTAGACATATATTTTCATTTCTCATGGATACATAGGTAGGAGTGGAATTGCTAGGTTGTAAAGTATATTTAGCTTTAGAAACTGCTAAGCTTTTCCAAAGTAACTATCATTATACACTTTCACCAGCAATGTATGAGGGTTCCAATTTTCCCATAACCTCAACAACACTTGTTATATTCTGTCTTTTTGCTTATAGGCATTCTAGTGAGTCTGTTGTGGATTCTCTGTAGTATTAACTTGCATTTTCCTAATGATTAATGATGTTGAGCATCTCTGAGTGTGATTATTATCCACTTGAATTTTTTCTTTGATGAAATGTTTACTCAAGTCTTTTGCCTATTTTTTTTATTAGATTTGTTTGTCTGATTAAGTTGTAAGAGTTCTTTTTGTGCTCTAGATACAAGTCCTTTATCAGCTATATGATTTAAAAATATTTTGTCCTAATCTATACCTTAATCATTTTCTTAATGATGTCTTTTGAAGTGAAAAACTTGAATTTTTATTGATATATAATTCACAGACCATAAAATTTACCCTCTTAAAGTGTAAAATGAAGTGGTTTTTAGTATAGTCACAGGTTGTGCAACCACTCCCACTATCCAATTCCAGAACATTTCTATCATCCCTCAGAAGAAACCCTGTTCTCATTAGCAGTCACCCCCATTCCTACCTCTTCCCACCCACTGAACCACTAATTTATATTCTGTCTACATGGATTTGCTCATTCTAGACATTTCATATAAATGGAATGGTATAATATGTGGCCTTCTGTTTCTGGCTTCTTTCATTTAGCATAATGTTTTCAAGGTTGTAGCATGTATCATTACTTCATTCCTTTTTATGGCTGAATAATACTCCATTGTATGGGTATGCCACATTTTATTTATCCATTCCTCAAAGTATAAGTATTTGTGTTGTTTCAACTTTTTGACTATTGTGAATGCTTCTATGAACACTTATGGGCAAGTTTTTGCATGGACATATGTTTTCAATTCTCTTGGATCTATACCCAGAATTACAAAGCCATGTTGTAACTCTAACTTTTTTGAGAAGTGCCAAATTTTTTTCCACAGCAGATGCAACATTTTATAGTAATAACAGCAATGTACAGGGGTTCCAATTTCTCCACATCCTAGCCAACATTTTTCATTTTCCATTTTTTGATTCTAGCTATTCTAATGGGTGTGTGGTTGTATCTCATGTGGTTTTGATTTGCATTTCCCTAAAGAGTAATGATGTTGAGTTTATTGGCCAATTTTTTGTCTTCTTTGGAAAAATGTTTTTTAAAATCCTTTGCCCATTTAAAAATTAGGTTGTCTTTTTATTATTGAGTTGTAAGGATTCTTTATATATTCTGGGTACTAGACTCTTATCAGATGTATGATTGCAAATATTTTCTCTCCTGTAGGTTGTCTTTTCACTTTCTTGATGGTGTCTTTTGAAGTGCAAAAGTGTTTAATTTTGTTGAAGTCCAACTTATCAATTATCTCTTTTATAGATACTTTTTCTGTTTGAAGAAATCTGTGCCTAACCCAAGGTCATAAATATTTTCTCTTATGTTTTCTTCCAGATGTTTTTTATAGTTTTAGTTCTTACCTGTAGGTCTATGATCCATTTTAAGTTGGTTTTTGTGTATGGTATGAGGTAAGGGTCTAAATTCTTACTCTAATTCTTCTCCCCTTTCTACTCCTCCTTTTCTTTCTTTTTCTTATTTTTTCTCCTTCTCCCTCTTCTTCTTCCACCCCTTCTCCTTCTCCTTCTCCTCCTTCTTCTTCTTCTCCTTCATGCGTATGTGTGTGTATAGATATCCAATCAACATTACTTGTTGAAAAGAATATCCTTTCTGCATTGAATTGCCTGGGTACATTTATCAAAGATCAACTGACCATAAAGGAGGGTTTATTTCTGCACTCTCTATTCTGTTCTATTGATCTACATGTTTATCCGTATGCATTGTCATGATTATTGTAGATTTAGAATAGCTGCCTTAAAATCAGGTAATGTAAGTCTTCCAACATATTCTTTTCAAAATTGTTTTGGCTAGATGTGTTGAATACAACTGAATTGTACACTTTAAAATGGTTAAGTGTTGCATCCAAATTGGAAGGGAAGAAATAAAACTGTCACTGTTTGCAGATGACATAATATCATATATAGAAAACCCTAAAGTCTCCACCAAAAAACTATTAGAACCAATAAATGAATTCAGAAAAATTTCAGGATACAAAATTAATATACAGAAATTTGTTGGTTGCTTTATACACTAATAATGTACTATCAGAAAGAGAAAGCAAGAAAACAATCCCATTTAAAATCACATCAAAGAGAATAAAATACCTAGGAATAAACTTAACCAAAGAGGTGAATCACTTATCCTCTGAAAACTACAAAACATTGATGAGAGAAACTGAAGATGATACAAGGAAATGGAAGGAAGTTCCATGTTCATGGATTGGCAGAATTGATCTTGTTAAAATGTCCATACTACCCAAAGCAATCTACAGATTTAATGCAATCTCTATCAAAATAGCCATAACATTTTTCACAGAACTAGAACAAATAATCCTAAAATTTATATGGAACCACAAAAGACCCTGAATAGCCAAAGAAATCTGAGATAAAAGAGCAAAACTGGAGGTATCACAGGCCCTGACTTCAGAATATACTACAAAGCTACAGTAATCAAAACAGTATGGTACTGGCACAAAAACAGACACATTGGTCGGTGGAACAGAATAAAGAGCCCAGAAATAAATCCACACAGAAATGGTCAATTAATCTATAACAAAGGAGGCAAAAATATACAATGGGGAAAAGATAATCTCTTCAATAAGTGGTGCTGGAAAAACAAGACAGCTACATGTAAAAGAATGAAATTAGAACACTTTGTCACACCATATAACAAAGTAAACTCAAAATGGGTTAAAGACCTAAATGTAATACCTGAAACCCTAAAACTCATAGAAGCAAACATAGGCAGAACACTCTTTGACATGTCATAGCAATATTTTTTTTGGATCTGTCTCCTAAGGTAAAGGAAACAAAAGCAAAAAGAAATAAATGAAAAAAAAGAAAAAGAAATGGGACCTGATTAAACTTTAAAGCTTTTGCACAACAAAGGAAACCATCAACAAAATAAAAAGGCAATCTATTGAATGGGAAAAAATATTTGCAAATGATATGTCATATATCCAAAATATATAAATAGCTCATACAACTCAACATCCAAAAAGCAAACAGCCCAATTAAAAAATGGGCAGAAGACCTGAAGAGACATTTTTCCGAAGAGGACATACAGATGGCCAACAGGCACATGAAAAGATGCTCAACATCAGAGAAAGACCAATACTCTATGTTATCACTTACATGTAGAATCTAAAAATTAAACAAACAAATGAATATAATAAAAACAGACTGTGATGGGAGGAGGGGCAAGATGGGGTAGGGAACTAAGAGGTACATACTACTATGTATAAAATAAGATACAAGGATATATTGTACAGCACAAGGAATATAGTAAATATTTTTACTTTAAATAGAATATAATTTATAAAAACATTGAATTGCTATGTTGTATACCTGAAACTAAAATAATATTGGAAATCAACTGTACATTAAATAAATAAATAAATATTTTAACAACAACAACAAAATAAAATGGTTAAGGGTTAGTTTTATGTTATGTGAATCTTATCTCAATACAAAAAAAAAAATTAGGAAGACATTCTGGAGATGTAACCAGTGCAGAGGCAGAATTAAAGTGCTTGGGACTTTTGACTAACAAAAATGCCTTCTAAGCTACTCTTGAGTCGAACTAGGCTGCATAGGTTGGTTTGCAAGTGTGTTTTGCTTAAACCAGGAGGTAAATTGTTAAATTCTTTGATGTTTCTAAACACAGATCAGAATTTTATTTCTCTAAAAAAGTTGAATAATTAGTAAAATTTATATCTTGAAAAAAAAAAAAGACTGCAGCTTTCATCTTGGGTTCTCCCTTTCTTCCTCTCTCAAATCACTCTCTCTGGGGTAAGCCAGGTGCCATGAGGTTAGGCAACCCTATGGAGAACTTCATGTGGTCAGGAAAGGCCTCCAGCCAATGACCAGCAAGGAACTGAAGCCAGCCAGCTGCCACCTGAGTAAGCTTGAAAGCAGATCCTCTCTTAGTTGAGTCTTCAGGTAAGACTGCAACCCTACCAACAGTTTGACTACAGCCACATGAAAGACCTTGAACTGGAGGTACCCAGCTATACCACTCCTGGATTCCCGATGCACAGAAACTGTGAGATGATAAATGCTTGTTGTTTTAAGCAGCTACATTTTGGAGTAATTTGTTACACAGCAGTAGATAACTATTACAGCTATAGATTTCCACTGTTCCTATCTGAAGGTCTAGTAATTTTTCAAGAATAAATGTTTCCTAATTTGTTTTCTGCCTGTGGTCAATTTCCAGAGCCTTAACACTTTATTTTATTTTTTAAATAATTTAATCCAGTTTTATACTTCTTTTGTTTTTGCCAAGAAGATTCACCAACCTCTTCACACAGCCATAGCCAGAAGTCCCTAAGGCTGCCTGATTTTTATCTTATGCATAAACTCCATGAGATTATTCAAAATGATCTCATGGCAGTCCTCTTTAGTTTGCATAAACATTTCCTCAAGAAAGAGAAATTGTTTATTACACTGACCAGGCTTCCAAGGTAATACCATCATTTCAACACAGCCCCAAACAATCAGCCCCCCAGATGGTGACCTGAACTTCCCAGCTTTTGAGGAAACCACCCAAACCAAAACCCCTGCCCAGGCAATCTAAAAACACAGGAATTCACCTTAACTACTTCATGAATTTTGTGCCATTATACAAGAGCCCCTAAAAAAAGAAACAAATTGTAATGTATTTTGAATTTTAAGTAACACTTCAATTTAAAGAATGTTCTGGGAGAAACACTGATTGGCTTGAGTAGCAGACCTGGAGTAGGTGGGATAAAGCAACATGACTTCAGGGTCCTTGAAGAGAAACCAAGTTTTTAGATGCTTGCGTTCAAAGAGGAAACAATTATAATAGAAAGATATGGGGATGGAGATTCCAGAAAAAGAAAGGAACAGACAGCAAGTATTTCTGGTTCAACTCAAAATAAGATCCTTTGACTCACAAAATAATTTTGTCTGATGCCCTGTAAACCTTGGCCTTTGTTGCCCTTATTTATGATGCAGGGATAATGATCAGATACCACCTGCTTGTGCCAATGAGCCAGACCTGCCAATTACAGAGCAGATGCCAGGATGGGTGTTGGGAATGCGGGATGAAAGCCGCTGGATAAACAAAGAGGAATTGATGGGAGTTTCCCAAGCACTAGCCTCAGTTTTCTGCCCTGAAGCCTCTTGTCACATCATGGCCAACCTTGCGGGCATAGCCAGGTAAAGAAGGAAACTTTACCAAATGGATGGATTTTTTACTGGGCATGTTCATATTTGCATGAATTTGGGAACATTCATTTTGTGGCAGCCTCCTCCACCCTTGGGGCTTCTGCATTTCCTAGCAGCCAATCACCTAAGCTAATGAAGCCCCTGCTTTACATCATCTCTATCACACGATGATGCTTTATTGTTTACCAGGCACTTACCTATTTCTTTGTCTGTTTATTATCTGTTTTGCCTTCGCTGGAGTGTAATCCTGGGGCAGCATAAATCTGACTGTATTCTTCTCAGCACAGTGCTTGACCAGTAGTAAGCATGTAGTAAATAGTTGAGTTGATGACTCAGAACTCTAAAAAATTTTCCAACTCAGGCATCTCTTTTAATATACATACTGGACGATTCCATTTCAAAGTCTGGCACATACTTCAACCTTGCAGTGATGAAAATGCAATTCTTTTTGTCCCTGCCCTTCCCTCCAGCCAATGGCAAAGCCAAGAACTTGGGAGTCATTTTCCATCCTGACATCTCTCCTGGATTCCTGGAGCAGCCTCCTGTTGAAACTGCCTACTGCTGTGTTCTCTCTTACGTTTATCTCCCGAGTGACCTTCTGAAACAAGTTTGATCACAGCATACCGCTGCTGAAAACTCCAAGGTGGGCCTTTAGGTTGCTTCCATGACCTAGCTATTGTAAATAGTGCTGCAGTGAACATTGGGATGCATGTGTCTTTTTGAATTATGGTTTTCTCTGGGTATATGCCCAGTAGTGAGACTGCTGGGTCATATGGTAATTCTATTTTTAGTTTTTAAAGGAACCTCCATACTCTTCTCCATAGTGGCTGCATCAATTTACATTCCCACCAACAGTGCAGGAGGATTCCCTTTTCTCCACACCCTCTCCAGCATTTGTTGTTTGTAGATTTTCTGAAGATGCCCATTCTAACCGGTGTGAGGTGATACCTTATTGTAGTTTTGATTTGCATTTCTCTAATAATCAGTGATGTTGAGCAACTTTTCATGTGCTTCTTGGCCATCTGTATGTCTTCTTTGGAGAAATGTGTATTTAGGTCTTCTGCCCATTTTTTGATTGGGTTGTTTGTTTTTTTAATATTGAGCTGCATGAGCTGTTTATATATTTTGGAGATTAATCCTTTGTCCATTGATTTGTTTGCAAATATTTTCTCCCATTCTGAGGGTTGTCTTTTGGTCTTGGTTGTGGTTTCCTTTGTTGTGCAAGAGCTTTTACATTTCATTAGGTCCCATTTGTTTATTTTTGTGTTTATTTCCATTACTCTAGGAGGTGGATCAAAAAAGATCTTGCTGTGATTTATGTCAAAGAGTGTTCTTCCTATGTTTTCCTTTAAGAGTTTTATAGTGTCTGGTCTTACATTTAGGTCTTTAATTCATTTTGAGTTTATTTTTGTGTATTGTGTTAGGGATTGTTTTAATTTCATTCTTTTACATGTAGCTGTCCAGTTTTCCCAGCACCACTTATTGAAGAGACTTTCTTTTCTCCATTGTATATCCTTACCTCCTTTGTCATAGATTAGTTGACCATAGGTGTGTGGGTTTATCTTTGGGCTTTCTATCCTGTTCCATTGATCTATATTTCTGTTTTTGTGTCAGTATCATATTGTCTTGATTACTGTAGCTTTGTAGTATAGTCTGAAGCCAGGGAGTCTTATTCCTCCAGCTCCATTTTTCTTTCTCAAGATTGCTTTGGCTATTTGGGGTCTTTTGTGTCTCCATAAAAATTTTAAGATTTTTTGTTCTAGTTCTGTAAAAAATACCACTGGTGATTTGATAGGGATTGCATTGAAGCTGTAGATTGCTTTGGGTAGTATAGTCATTTGCACAATATTGATTCTTCCAATCCAAGAACATGGTATATCTCTCCAACTGTTTGTGTCATCTTTGTTTTCTCTCATAAGTGTCTTATAGTTTTCTGAGTACAGGTCTTGGATAAAGAAGATGTGGTACATATATACAATGGAATGTTACTCAGCCATAAAAAGGAATGAAATTGGGTCATTTGTAGAGATGTGGATGGATCTAGAGACTGTCATACAGAGTGAAGTAAGTCAGAAAGAGAAAAACAAATATTGCATATTAACGCATATATGTGGAATCTAAAAAAATTGTACAGATGAACCAGTTTGCAAGGCAGAAATAGAGACACAGATGTAGAGAACAAACATGTGGACACGAAGGGGGAAATGTGGTGGGATGAATTAGGAGATTGGGATTGACATATATACACTAATATGTATAAAATAGATAACTAATAAGAACCTGCTGTATAAAAAATAAATAAATAAAATAAAGTTCAAAAATTCAAAAAAAAAAAAAAAACAACTCCAGCGTGGCTCCACGTTGACCTCATATAAAAACCAAATTATCTCAGCAGGGCACTAAGGCCTTGTCTATCTCTCCACCCCTCCTCATGTCTCAGCTCTAGCCATACTGAGCTGTCTGCAGTTCCCCAAATGTAGCTGTTATTACGCATCTCGGCCTCTGTCTCTCTTCTCTTCTTGTCTTTCTTGTCCCTTCTTTCTTGGGTTACCTCA
Organism: Leucopleurus acutus; assembly: GCF_964270905.1. Taxonomy (NCBI): domain Eukaryota; kingdom Metazoa; phylum Chordata; class Mammalia; order Artiodactyla; family Delphinidae; genus Leucopleurus; species Leucopleurus acutus. Next base: position 87,239,508 of record NC_139154.1, on the reverse strand, counting down.
TCTATGAAGATTTTTTTTTTTTACCAATATTATATTTCTCAAAACTTGCTTTTAAGTGACAGAAACCCACCACAAACTTCAGTTTAAAAGGGGGGATGTATTAACTCATATACGTGATGACTGGTTGGAGTCAGCCTCAGGAATGGCTGGATCCAAACACTTGAATGGTGCTGTTAGCTCTGTCTCTGTCTCTGTCTACACACACACACACACACACACACACACACACACACACACACTAACTTTGGTTTCTTGTTATGAGTTTATCTCATTTTCTCTTGCTTGGGGAAAATGTGCTCCAGGCTTATATACAGTTTAGACATCTCAGGGGAGAGCAAAAATTTCTTTCTCGTAGTTTTAGCTTATAAAAATTATGGGAAAAACTAAGGTTAGCATGGCTGCAGACATATGCACAGTCATTGACCTGTGGATGGAGGGATAAAGTTATGATTGGCCAGGACTTGGACCATCCCTCTGGACCTGGGGAGGGAAGATGGGTACTCCCTTTGTTGAGGAGCCATCTCCAATAAAAGAGAAGGCGCTGTTACCAGGAAAAGAAAGTAGACCACCAATGTCTACCACGATCATCTTCTCACCCTCCCTACTGCTCCGTTCATGTTCCCACTGCCTTCTGTGCAGAGACAGTGGGCCTAGTGGGGGATAAAGCAGATTTTTGAGTCAGATGAACATAGATTCAATTATTGTCTTGATAATAACTCTTGACCTTGAGCAAGTTCTAAGCCTCTCTGTGCCTTTACTTTCTCATCTGTACAATATTTTAGGATTCTTGTGAGTATTAAAGACAACATAGGTAAAGTATCTGGCATACAGTAGGTAGCGTTATTAATAACACCCATAATAATTAGTTGTATTTGCCTATTTCTTCCTTCTAGGTCATGAATTTCAGAGGCAGGGCCTTGTTTTAGGTACAGTAAAACTTAGTTATAATAGCTGGGCTCAAATATATCATAGACTGATGTATCAGTTTGCTAGAGCTGCCTTAACAATTACCACTGTAAGGTTGGGCCACCCAAGATGGCTGTTCTCTTGCTCTCTGTACATCCCCTGCTTGACCAGTCCCTGCTTCACCCACACCCTACTCACATGACTGACCTTCCCGCTTAATCATAGAGCCTAATCAGTAAGTGCCTATGTACTTGCCTCTGGCCCCAGCTAGTGATTATTCTAATCTTTAAATCAGAACTATCTCCACTATGATAGTTTGTCAAAGGGGTTGTGAGGGGTGCACCACTCTGCTGGTTTCCCTGGCAACCAGTGAGTGAACCAGATGTCAATTCCTCCTGTAATTGGTAATCTCCCTCTTCCCCTGGGAGCGAAGACTGCCGCCACGTCCTGCCCGCCATCTGCCACAGACGCAGGGGTGTCGCTCCAGGACCTTGCTTCATATGTGTAAGCTCCTCCATCCATTAAACCATTGATGTCTCAGCCATTAACTCCAGGCTCTTCTTCAGTTTTGAGGCTGGGTGAGTACAGGGCTTACAGGCCTGTGGGGTGCAGCCCAGCACCCACAGACTAGGTGGCTTGAACAATAGAAATTTTTCTTACAGTTCTGGAGGCTCAAAGTCTGAGATCCAGACATGAGCAAGATTGGTTTCACCTGAGGCCTTTCTCTTCAGCATGTAGATGGCTGCCTTCTCTCTGTGTCTTCTCATGGTCTTCCCTCTGTTTGTGTCTACATCTTAATTTCTTCTTCTTGTAAGGATACCAGTCATACTGAATCAGAGCCCACCCTAATGACCCCATTTTACTTCACTACCACTTTAAAGGTCCTGTCTCCAAATACAGTCACATTATGAAGAAATGGGGGTTAGTACTTCAACATACAAATTTCGGGGAAAAACAATTCAGTCCATTACAATTGATTTCTTTCCACTGAAATAATATGCTACTGAAAAGGTATACAGGAGAAGGCAAGTTTTGAAGACAAGGGAAGCGTTTACTTCTGTCCACCTCAATCTTGGCTTTACAATAATGATCCATTGCATTTATATAGACTTCCTTTTTCAGTTCTCCAAAGCATCTTCACATCTATTATTTGACTTCACCGTGTCACTCTAGAGGGCCCTGGATTAGTTTCATGAACCAAATTGACCAGAGATCCAGAAGACACAAGGTTAACCAGAAATGGTCAGCAGGGGGCATTGTTAATAAGCCCCAGAAACTCCAAGGAGAAAACTGCTGTGGTTTTGAACTCAGACCTGGAGCAGGCCCAGCGTCCTACCAGCTGACTCAAGCACCTCTGGACGTGGGGGCCTGGCTATTGGTTGGGCTCAGGTTGAACCACGTTTGCCTTCCAGGGCATCTCAGCACAAATTAGGTCCCAGCCCAGGGATCTGGCCCAACATAAGCACTCTCCCATGCTCAGGAACTGAGTGGACAACATAAGTTCGATGGGAGCCCAGCCAGCCTTTCAACCCTGCCTGGGTCCCAGGAAATAAAGTGCTGATGTTTGGGAAAGCCTGTATCTCCAGGAGTAGCAGTGGGCCCAGCGGTGGACATACTGTGGACAGTAGGCTGGCTGAACTGGGTTTGTACCTGGATGCAGGCTCTGAAGAAGGCTTTAGTGCTTTGAGAGGTCTCAGTCACTTTCCCTCACTGAAGCCCCACTGTCTGATTTTCTTGTGCTTCCCCGGCTTTGATTATTGGGAGTAGATGCTTGTATTCTATCAACTCATTTATGCCTGAAGTCCTGTGGTGGATGCCTTTGGTCCTCATGTCATACCTCTTTCCTTCTGGAAACAGTATACTCCCCTCCTTCGGAGAAAGTTAACCCCCATTCCATGGGATCTGGATGGGGATGTCAATCATGATGCTCTCACATATCTGCCCTGACCCCCCAGCCCAGGGCCCAGCCTCAACAGACAAGAAAGAGCCAGGGCTTGTGGGATGGTAAACCTGAAAGGAGAAAAGCCTCCAAAAGAGGGAGGTCAGAAATGTGCTCAGAGTCCAGGCTGGAGTCTTACAAAGATGTTACCCAGCACTGGGAACTCATCTAGGACAGGGACGCAGACTGAAGACTGTCCTTGTCCCTTCCTTGTGGAGGACAGAGCAGCAGAGAGTGAAGTTTCTATGAACTGGGTTTTGTTCATGCTATATTAGGTTTTCCCTTCTCCTTTTCAAGGCAGGTCGCCTGGCCTTGGTGTTCCTTCATCAGGTGAAGTCTGTGTTGTAGGGTAGAAAGCAGAAAATGCTAAAAATAACATTTCTTTCTTTTCTTTTCTTTAATTGTGTGTATGTATGTGTGTGGGTGTGAGAGAGAGCGAGAGCGAGAAGGAGAGAGAGAAAGGCTGAACTTCTCCAAGTCCCAAACTCCTTAAAGAGTTAGGTGCCCCAGGGAAACAGGTGATGCTTTTTGGGAAGAAGTGGAAGCAATGGAGCAACAGAGGAGGAGATCTGGGGTCTGTTAACAGCAGGGAGCTGAGGCCCACATAACCATGTTACGTGGGTGTTGATGTGCTGCTGCCCCACATAACAGCTCATGGGAGCTGAGTGCTCAATTTTCAGGAATTTTGCAAACTGGTTTACCTTACTTCAGTAGCTTGAAATCAGCCATGGTGGAGGTGTTTACACCATGGGACTGGCCTGTGCTGCAAGTCAGGGCTCTTCCCCCATCCCAAAGCCAATTACTAAACATTTGCTGCTGCATGTAAGAGTGACCTTTCTCCTAATCTCATCATTCTGGCAAATGGCTCCTTCCTTGGGGAGAATGAGTGACAGGGGTGGGAGATAGTGCTCTCCTCTAAAAAGCAGACTGGAAGGTTCTTTATGAAAACATATGGAAACAGAAGTAGAGGGCATCCCCCTCCCTCCCTTCCCTCTCTCCCTTCTTCTTTTCTTCCTTTTTCTTTTTTACCTATAATAATACCTATACTGGAGATTTTCGAGAAGGATAGGAGGCAGCAGAGTATGAAGGCTGAGAGCAAGGCTTTGCAGTTAGACAGAATTTGGGCTCACCCCCCGGCTCGCACACTCTCTAGCCATGTGATGCTGTATGAAGTGGAGTAAAGTTGGAGTGAGAAGCATCCTGATGTGTGTTTGGGGCAGAAGCCAAGCCGCTCTGTTCATCAGCTGTCTCAGAAGATCTCGATGACCCCAAATAGTCCTACCCTGTCCTTCTCTGAGCCATGGCTACTAATGTGATAGCAGTCCACAAACCTGGTCCAGAGAAGGTGGATAGGATCTAAGCGCTCTCCTGACAACTCGTGGAGAACCCAGGCCTCAATAGCCCGAGAAGCTCTTGTCTGCCTTTCCTAAAAACAAAATGCCAAACTGCCCTGAACATCTGTCCTTTGGTCCTTTTTAATGAGGGAGTGGGTAGATTCCATTGCTTTTCTAAATTTTAATTTCCTCAACTATAGGGTGGAAATAAAAATACAGCTTCATTGCCTTTTGTGGATACAGAATGAAAGGCCCAGAGCCATGGCAAATTTGTTATTGAAAATTTTTGGAGTTTCCCAGTTGGATTCAATTAGGATCATGACTGGTGTGGTTGCCTCCCCCAGGTTGAAAGAAAAATGCCATCATTAACCTTTAATTATTCACAACAAACCCATAGGAAAAGTCCTTGGCCCAGGTCCTAATGGAGTTATTAAAGCTTTTTTCCTATTCCACTGTTTAAACTCAAGGCAAATAACCTGGTACTTTTCTGCGGCTTCTCCCTGTAGAATGTGAAGGACCAATAGTGAACCCTCCCTACCACGTTAGGGCAGGGGCTAAACATCTTTAGCTTCTTGGAGTTTTTTGCTTTACTTTGTCCACCTATTGTTCTCATTTGGTTGTGTTATTGTTGATGTGTGTGTGGTCTGTTTAAAGGGAGACTTTGGAAGCACAGAATGGTCACACATGGTGTGTAAGAACCCCTGAGAAAAGGAAACACCAAGAGAATAAAGAGGGAAAAAAAGAAATTAAATTGAGACAAGAACAGGCAACACAGAAAAGCCTATGTACAATAATCATCTTTCCTTTTCTCAATTTTATGCTTTCTTTCTTACTGCATATGAGTTTTTTTTCCTTCTCATTTCTATATGTCTCTTTTCTCTCTCTGTGCCCTCATTAACCCAACCTCATTAACATGTCCAAAACCAGAAGTCATTATCCTGATACCATCCTCCGCATCCCTCAAGTCCCACTTCTCTTTCTGAATTTCCCCATGTGTTCTCGGGTTCTACTTCAGGTCAGCCGCCCAAGTGAAAAACAACAACTCAGAATCATTCCTTATTTTAAAAATCTGCTTATTGAGATGTAATTTACATACAAGAAAAATTCACTCATTTTAAGCACACAAATTTAATGTGTTTTAACAAATGTACAGTCATGTAACCATCACAACAATCAAGACATTTCCACTACCTCAAAAAGTTTCTTTCTGTCACTATAGTTTTGCCTTTTCTAGAATGTCATATAAATGAAATCATATAGTAGTCTTTTGTGTCTGGCTTCATAGCATATTGCATTTGAGATTTATCTGTATTGTTGCAGGTATCAATAACTCACTCATTTTTATTGCTGAGAAATATTGCATTGTATAGATATATCACAATTGTTTGTTTACCCATTTACCAGTTGATGAACGTTTGCATTGTTTTGTTTTGGGTTATTATGAATTAAGTGCTATGAATATTCACATATAGGTCTTTGTGTGGACATATATTTTCCTTTTTTTGGGGAGTAGAATTTTATTTCATTTCTAGGAAGACAATTGCTGAGTTGTATGGTAAGTGTAATTTAACTTTATAAAACACTGATAAAATTATTTTCCAAAGGGACTGCATCATTTTCATTCCCATCAGCAAAATATGAGAATTCCAGTTGCTCCTTATCATTGTCAACACTTTGCACTGTCAGTTAAAAAAATTTTAGCCATTCAAGTAGATGTGTAGTATTACTTCATTGTCCTTTTAATTTGTGTTTCCCAGATGACTAACATTGTTAAGTATATTTTCATGTGCTTATTTCTCTTGAGTATATCTTCTTTGGTAAATTGTCCACTTTCCTTCCCATTTAAAAATTGGGTTGTTTGCCTGTCAGAATGGCTATCATCAAAAAGAATGCAAATAAACACAGCAAAGGAAACCATAAACAAAAAGAAAAGACAACCTACAGAATGGGAGAAAATGCTTGCAAATGATATGACTGACAAGGGATTAAATTCCAAAATATAGAAAGAGCTCATACAACTCAATATCAAAAAAACAAACAACTCAGTCCAAAAATGGGCACAGACATTTTTCCAAAGAAGACATACAGATGGCCAACAGGCACATGAAAACAATGCTCAGCATTGCTAATTAGAGAAATGCAAATCAAAACTACAATGAGGTATCACCTCACTCCAGTCAGAATGACCATCACCAAAAAGTCTATAAATAATAAATGCTGGAGTGGGTGTGGAGAAAAAGGAGCCCTCCTACACTGTTAGTGGGAAAGTAATTTGGTGTAGACAATATGGAGAATAGTATGGAGGTTTCTTAAAAAACTAAAAATAGAGCTGCCATATGATCCTGCAATCTCACTCCTGGGCATATATCCAGAGAAAACCATAATTCAAAAAGATACATGCACCCAGTGTTCACTGCAGCACTATTTACAATAGCCAAGACACAGAAGCAACCTAAATGTCCATTGACAGAGGGATGGATAAAGAAGATGTGGTATATGTATACAATGGAATATTACTCAGCCAAAATAAGAATGAAATAATGCCATCTGCAGCAACATGGATAGACTTAGAGATTATCATACTAAGTGAAATAAGCCAGACAGAGAAAGACAGATATCATATGATATCACTTACATATGGAATCTAAAATAAGCTATAAGTGAACTTATTTACAAAATAGAAAGAGACTCACAGACATAGAAAACAAACTTATGGTTACCAAAGGGGGAGGGATAAATTAGGAGTTTGGGATTAACATATACACACTACTATATATAAAATACATAACCAACAAGGACCTACTGTATAGCACAGGGAACTATACTCTATATTTGTAATAACCTATAAGTGAAAAGAATCTGAAAAAGTATATATATGAATCACTGTGCTGTAAACCTGAAACTAACATGACACTGTAAATCAACTATATTTCAATTAAAAAAAAAGAACACAAGTAACAAATGTTGGCAAGTATGTGGAGAAAAGGGAGCCCTTGTACACCGTTGGTAGGAATGTAAATTGGTGCAGCCAGTGTGGAAAACAGTATGGAGGTTTCTCAAGAAACTAAAAACAGAACTACCATATGACCCAGCAATTCCATTCCAAGGGTATACATCTGAAGAAACAAAAACACTAATTCGAAAAGATACATGCACCCCAAAGTTCATAGCAGGATTATTTACAATTGCCAAGATATGGAAGCAACCTAAGTATCCATCGACAGTTAAATGGATGAAAAAGATGTGATATACATACACAATGGAATACCACTCAGTCATAAAAAGAATGAAATTTTGCCATTTGTAGCAACATGGATGGACTTGGAGGGTATTATGCTAACTCAAATAAGTGAGACAGAGAAAGACAAATACTGTATGATGTCATTTATATGTGGAATCTAAAAAGTACAACAGGGACTTCCCTGGTGGTGCAGTGGTTGAGAATCCGCCTGCCAATGCAGGGGACACGGGTTCGATCCCTGGTCCGGGAAGATTCCACATGCTGCGGAGCAACTAAGCCCATGCCCCACAACTACTGAGCCTGCCCTCTAGAGCCCGGGAGCCATAGTTACTGAAGCCCATGCACCTAGAGCCCTGCAACAAGAGAAGCCACCACAAATGAGAAGCCTGTGCACCACAACGAAGAGTAGCCCCCGGTCACCACAACTAGAGAAAGCCCGCGCGCAACAATGAAGACCCAATGCAGCCCCCCACAATAAACATAAATAAATAAAGTTTATTAAAAAAAAATACAACAGGGCTTCCCTGGTGGCACAGTCGTTGAGAGTCCGCCTGCCGATGCAGGGGACACGGGTTCGTGCCCCGGTCCGGGAAGATCCCACATGCCGCGGAGCGGCTGTGCCCGTGAGCCATGGCCGCTGAGCCTGCGCATCCGGAGCCTGTTGCTCCGCGACGGGAGAGGCCACAACAGTGAGAGGCCCGCGTGTCGGAAAAAAAAAAAAAAAACCCAACAACAACAAACTAGTGAATATAACAAAAAAGAAGCAGACTCACGGATATAGAGAAAGAATTAGTGGCTACCATTAGGGAGAGGGAAGGGGGAAGGGGCAATATAGGGGTAGGGGATTAAGAGGTACAAACTACTAGGTATAAAATAAGCTATAAGTGTATATATTGTGCAACATGGGGAATATAGCCAATATTTTATAATACTATAAATGGGATATAACCTTTTAAAAGTGTGAATACTGTACACCAGTAATTATATAATATTGTACATCAACCATACTTCAATTTTTTAAAAATGTGTTGTTTGGTCTTTATTATTGATTTGTAAGAGTTTTAAAAAATATTCTGGATAGGGAATTCCCTGGAGGTCCAGTGGTTAGGACTCGGCGCTTTCACTGCCAGGGCCTGGGTTCAATCCCTGGTCGGGGAAGTAAGATCCCACAAGCTGCATGGCGTGACCAAAAATAAAAAATTCTGGATACAAGTTCTTTATCAGATACATATTTTGCCTATGGAAATAACCCAAAATACAGACAAAGAGTCATTCATGAAGTTTTTCCACATCAATGTTATTTACAATTGTGATGAAATTGGAAATAAGTTATAATCTAATAAAAGGGAAACTGTTCACTTCTTTACGATTCAAAGGAATATTTTACAGTCATTTATTAATATTAAAAATGTAAAGACATAGAAACCTGCTTTTGATGTAATTTTAGGCAGAAAATAAAATTATGTATAATATCAGCTATGCATTAAGAAAGCCTGGAAGTATGCCAAAGCAATGAGGGTAATACTGTCTAACTGGTAAGATTATGGCTGGTGTTTAGATTCTCAATACTTTTCCAAACTTTTCAAGGTTGATACGGTAAGCCTTAGTTAAACAAGGAAAAAGCATCTCATAAAGAGGTAAATGGTTACCACAGTGGTTGGTGCTTCCTTTACAAGCTCACCTAGACTGAGGCATGATTTCTGATACCATTAATAACCAGGTGGGTTAGTCAATAGCATAGCAGACCAGCCAAAAGCTTTGAACTGTAATTCCAGCTCTGCCCTTGAACTTCAGGCTGTTTTTCACTCCTGTTTAAAATGGGACTCAGAACTGTGAAGTACTTAGCAAGACTGCCATGTAGCTTTCTGGGGAACTGCTTCCCAGGTATGTACTCTCAAATACGCAACAGCTCTTGAGATTTGTTGAGTGACTTGGGAAGATAATCTTGAGAAGTCAGGCCTGCCTTTAATATTTAGAAGAGAGAGCCTCTGTGCTTCTGCCGATACACAGATACAAAGAGCTGGAGGGCAAGCAACAGGGGTAGTTAAGGAGAAAAGCCTTGGGGTGAAGAAAATATTGGAGGCAAGAAGAGAAAGACAAGGGTGAAAAGAGGAAATGGACGAAAGAATTGAGAACCCAAGCAAATAAGTCTCTGGACTGAGAACTGTCATACTTTGAATAAGAATTTTGTAGCTACATTTTGCATCTGTAAAGTCTTACTCTGTAAATGATTTGTATCCTTTTACTCATTTTTCTTTCTAGTTCTACAGCTATTTATGTCATCCTCTGGAGACTGGAAAGAGAGGACAATTACTACTGGGTTTACTGAGAGGAAGGAATTTAAGGTGCTTCTATAGGAATGACTCTCATAAGAAGGCAGTTTCCTAAGGCAACATATTTTGTCAAGATGAGTGATTCAGCTCATATCAGAGATATTTTTGAACCTGGTCAATTACTTTACCTAAGGCAGCCACACTATATATGTTTGCTGATGTGTAACTCATGAAACCAAGAAATAATATTCAAATGATTATTTAGAAGATCAAATAGAGGGTTTTAAAAAAAATTGGTAGCCAACAAAATCTAGCCAAAATTCTTTTTTGAAACTTGATAATATGGAAATGCAAAGGGCCTAGAATAACCCACACAATCTTGAAGAAATACAAAGTGGGAGGACTTACTCTACTGTCCGTTACATGTATTATAAATAATTGTGTCACAAGGATGGACATACCGACAAATGAAATAGAGTATAAATCCATAAGAAGATCCATGCCTATGTGGATATTTTATTTATGACAAAAGAGACACTGCAAAGCATTAAAGAAAAGATAATCTTTTCAATAAATGGTGCTGGGAGCATTGAATAAATTATGTGGAGAAACTTGACACCTACCTCATACTATACATGAAAATTCATTCCATCCCCATGCACTTGCAGTCCATGAGCCAAAGGGATATGCAAAGATGCTTAATTAAACATTTCAGGGCTGGTTTCTCTGTTCATATCCAATTCTGGTGCTTAGGAACAGGGACCCATGCTGATGCCCAAGGGCAAAAAGCCCCACTTCCTTTAAGGAAGGGGGCAAGCCTGACCCTGATGCCCAGTAAGGGGCAACCCTGGGCTTTTTGTTTTTCATGCTTTTCTTTTTGTTGGCCTTGTGCTGAGTTTGTTTACAAAAGATGTATTTTGTTTAACCAAATATTAAAAATGGAAAACTCGGTACATTAAAAAATTCAATCTAGATGTATCATAGACTTAAATGTAAAAGGCTAAATAAAGCTTCTAAAGGAAGAAGAGCTTCATGACTTCAAGATAAGAAAAGATTTTTAATAAGTACTAATCATAAAGAAAAAGATCATTTGAGTACATTAAAATTTAAAACCTCATTAAAGGCAAGGAAAGACTTTTAAAATAGGAGACAAAAAGAACTGATCATAAAGAAAAAGACTGATAAATTTCAGATTAATTTAACATTGGTATAAATACTTTCCATTTATTAAAGGATACAGAATATGCAGAAAATATTTGCAAACCTATAACCTACAAAGAGCTCATGTATGAAATACATAAAGAAATCCTATAAACCAATAAGAAAATGACAGTCAACCCAGAAGAAAAATGGGCAAAAGATTTGAACAGATGCTTCTGGGGAAAAAAAAAGGATATCCAATGGACAATAAACATATGAAAAGATACTTAACATCCCTAATAATTAGAGAAATGCAAATAAAAACTATAACCAGACATCATTATATACCCACCAGAATGGCTAAAATGAAAAGACCAGCACTACCAGGTGTTGGTGAGGATGTGGACAGCAGATACTCTTACATGGTTCTGGAAGACTGCAGCTTGGTACAACACTTTGGAAAATTTTTTATAGTATTTAATAAAGTTGAAGGTACATATAAATTTTTACCCAGCAATGCCATTTATAAGAATATACCCAATAAAAATATGTGTACATGTTCTTTTTTTTTTTTGGGGGGGGGGTACATGGGCTTCTCACTGTTGTGGCCTCTCCCGTTGCAGAGTACAGGCTCCGGATGCGCAGGCTCAGCAGCCACGGCTCACGAGCCTAGCCGCTCCGTGGCATGTGGGATCTTCCCGGACCGGGGCACGAACCCGTGTCCCCTGCATCGGCAGGCAGACTCTCAACCACTGCGCCACCAGGGAAGCCCCTGGGTGAATCTTAAAAACATATTGTTGAGTAGAAGAGGCCAGATCCACAAGCATATATATTAGCTTTTTTCCCAACGGGTTTGCCACCAGGACACGGGTGTCCTAAAAACCTAAGCAAAACCTAAGCAAAAACGGGAAAGGAGAAGACCCACATCAACATCGTTGTCATTGGACACATAGATTCGGGGAAGTCTACCACTACTGGCCATCTGCTCTACACATGTGATGGGATAGACAAGAGGACCATTGAAAAGTTTGAGAAGGAGGCTGCCGAGATGGGAAGGGGCTCCTTCAAGTATGCCTGGGTCTTGGACAAACTGAAAGCTGAACGCGAGCGTGGTATCAGCATTGATATCTCCCTATGGAAATTCAAGACCAGCAAGTACTATGTGACCATCATTGATGCCCCAGAACACAGAGACTTCATCAAAAACATGATTAGAGGCACATGCCAGGCTGACTGTGATGTCTTGATTGTTGCTGCTGGTGTTGGTGAATTTGAAGCAGGTATTTCCAAGAATGGGCAGACCCGTGAGCATGCCCTTCTGGCCTACATTCTGGGTGTGAAACAACTAATTGTTGGAGTTAACAAAATGGATTCCACTGAGCCACCCTACAGCCAGAAGAGATAGGAGGAAATTGTTAAGGAAGTCAGCACCTACATTAAAAAAATTGGCTACAAACCCGACACAGTAGCATTTGTGCTAATTTCTGGCAGGAATGGTGTCAACATTCAACCATTCCAACATGCTGGAGCCAAGTGCTAACATGCCTTGGTTCAAGGGGTGGAAAGTCACCCGTAAAGATGGCAATGCCGGTAGAACCACACTGCTTGAAGCTCTGGATTGCATCCTGCCACCAACTCGCCCAACTGACAAACCCTTGTGTTTGCCCCTCCAGGACGTCTAAAAAATTGGTGGTATTGGCACTGTCCCTGTGGGTCAAGTGGAGACTCGTGTTCTCCAACATGGCATGGTGGTCACCTTTGCTCCAGTCAAAGTGACAACTGAAGTGAAGTCTGTTGAAATGCACCATGAAGCTTTGAGTGAAGCCCTTCCTGGGGACAATGTGGGCTTCAATGTCAAGAATGTGTCTGTCAAAGATGTTCGTCATGACAATGTGGCTGGTGACAGCAAAAATGACCCACCAATGGAAGCAGCTGTCTTCACAGCTCAGGTGATTATCTTGAACCATCCAGGCCAAAGCAGTGCTGGATGTGCACGTGTGCTGGATTGTCACACAGCTCACATTGCTTGCAAGTTCGCTGAGCTGAAGGAGAAGATTGATCACCATTCTGGGAAAAAGCTGGAAGATGGCCCCCAATTCTTGAAATCTGGTGATGCTGCCATCGTTGACATGGTTCCTGGCAAACCCATGTGTGTTGAGAGCTTCTCTGACTATCCTCCTCTGGGCTGTTGTGCTGTTCATGACATGAGACAGACGGTTGCTGTGGGTGTCATCAAAGCAGTGGACAAGAAGGCAGCTAGAGGTGGCAAGGTCACCAAGTCTACGCAGAAAGCTCAGAAGGCTAAATGAATATTATCCTCAATACCTGCCACCCCAGTCTTAATCAGTGGTGGAAGAACGGTCTCAGAACTATTTGTCTCAATTGGCCATTTAAGTTTAATAGCAAAAGACTGGTTAATGATAACAATGCATTGTAAAACCTTCAGAAGGAAAGGAGAATGTTTTGTGGACCATTTGTTTTGTTTGTGGCAGTTTTAAGTTATTAGTTTTTAAAATCAGTACTTTTTAATGGAAACAACTTGACCAAAAATCTCTCACAGAGGGCTTCCCTAGTGGCGCAGTGGTTGAGAGTCCGCCTGCCGATTCAGGGGACACGTGCCCTGGTCTGGGAAGATCCCACATGCCGCGGAGCGGCTGGGCCCATGAGGCATGGCCGCTGAGCCTGTGCATCCGGAGCCTGTGCTCCGCAATGGGAGAGGCCACAGCAGTGAGAGACCCGCGTACCCCAAAAAAAGAAAAACAAAAAAATCTCTCACAGAATTTGAGACCCATTAAAAAAGTTTAATGAGAAAAAAAAGAATATATATTATATAATTCCATTTATATAAAGTTTAAATACAGGCCAAACCAAACTATACTGCTTAGGGTTCCATGCTTAGGAGAAAAGCTACAATGAGAAACAAGGAAATAATTATCACAGAAGTTAAGGTAATAATTATCTTTCAAAAGAAAAGGAGTAGTGATTAGGGGAAATCACTTTTGGGATTTCTGGAATATTGGCAATTTTGTATTTCTTGACCTGTGTGTTGCTTTGTGAAATGTCATCAAGCTGTTTCGTAAACTTCACTGTTTGTCTGTTAGACTGGCCCAAGAAGAAACAGAAAAATTGAATAAACCAATATTCATAGAAGAGACTGAAATGGTAGCCAAAGATCTACTTCCTAAAAGAAACCAGATCCTATAACTCTATGATTAGATTCTATGAAACTTTTAAGGAATAAATATTTCCTACCTTATCCAACTCTTCCTGTGCTATAACTCACATCAGAACTAAATTTAAAAGCAGAAGAAATTTAAAATAATAAGCTCACTTATAAAAAGATACCAAGATCCTAAATAAAATACTAGCAAATTGAATCTTGCAATTCATTAAAAGAATAATTATCATGACGCAGGATTGAAAGGATATTTTAACACCAGAATATCAAGAATTCTACTAACTAGAAGGATGATGTAAGCATGAACTTAGTAGATGCCACAAGATCATTTATGTGTGGTATAGCCATACAATGGGATATCATTCAGCCATAAAAAAGGAATGATGTCCTGATACATGATACAACGTGGAGGAATCTTGAAACATGCTTAGTGAAAGAAGCCATGCACAAAAGTCCACATACAGGCATACCTTGGAGATACTGCAGGTTCAGTTGCAGACTACCTCAATAAAGCGAGTCACAGGAATTTTTTGGTTTCCCAGTGCACATAAAAATTATGTTTACACAGTACTGTAGTCTAATAAGTGTGCAATAGCATTATGTCTAAAAAAACAATTAAACATTGAAAAAACAGCCTTAATTAAGAAATAGTGCTGTTGGAAAAATGGCATCAATAGACTTGCTCGATGCAGGGTTGGCAGAGACCTTCAATTTATAAAAAACACAATATCTGTGAAGCACAATAAAGTGAAGCACAATAAAATGAGGTACGCCTGTATCGTACAATTCCATTTGTATGAAATGTCCAGATTAGACAGATCCATAGAGACATAATTTTTCTACCAGCTGTAACAAAAAACACACCCCCGTCAAATCAGACTCATGCCAGAAATGCAAGTAGGTACTGAGCATATACCCTGAGAAAACCATAATTCAAAAAGATACATGTACCACAATGTTCATTGTAGCACTGTTTACAATAGCCAGGACATGGAAGCAACCTAAATCAGCAAATGAATGGATAAAGAAGATGAGGCACATATACACAATGGAATATTACTTAGCCATAAAAAGGAACGAAATTGAGTTATTTGTAATGAGGTGGATGGACTGAGAGTCTGTCATACAGAGTGAAGTAAGTCAGAAAGAGAAAGACAAATACCGTATGCTAACGCATATACATGGAATCTAAAAAAATGGAACTGATGAACCTAGTGGCAGGGCAGGAATAAAGACACAGATGTAGAGAACGGACTTGAGGACTTGAGGTGGGGGAGGGGAAGCTGGGATGAAGTGAGAGAGTAGCACTGACATATATACACTACCAAATGTAAAATGGATGACTAGTGGGAAGCTGCTGCATAGCACAGGGAGATCAGCTTGATGCTTTGTGACCACCTAGAGGGGTGGGATAAGGAAGGGTGGGAGGGAGGCTTAAGAGGGAGGGGATATGGGGATATATGTATACGTATAGCTGATTCACTTTGATTCACTTTGTTATACAGCAGAAATTAACACAACATTGTAAAGCAATTATATTCCAATAAAAAATGCAAATATGGTTCATTATTTGGATTTGCATTAATATGACACTATATTAATAAATCAAAGGAGAAAAACAATATAATCATCTCAATAGATACTTAAATACCATTTGGCAAAATTGATTTCTGACTAAACAAAACAAAATCAGGACTTCCCTGGTGGCACAGTGGTTAAGAATCTGCCTGCCAATGCAGGGGACACAGGTTCGAGCCCTGGTCTGGGAAGATCCCACATGCTGCAGAGCAACTAAGCCCGTGTGCCACAACTGAGCCTATGCTCTACAGCCCGCAAGCCACAACTACTGAAGCCTGCATGCCTGGAGCCCTGCTCCGCAACAAGAGAAGCCACTGCAATGAGAAGCCCGTATACCACGACAAAGAATAGTCCCCAGTCGCCACAACTAGAGAAAGCCCGCGCACAGCAACAAAGACCCAATGCAGCCAAAAAAAAAAACAAAACAAAATCAAAACAAAAACCAGAAAGGCTTACTATCATGAATAGCTAGATTTTTTTTGCCATTATAAAGATCCAGTATCATACTTTAATTACCATTAAAGTAAGGAAGAAGACATTATACCTTAATAATGTTCTGGAAATCCTAACCAGTACAGTTAAATAAGAAAAGAATTTAAGAGATATCTCTTAAGGTAAGAGATACCTTTCATACCTTAAGTAAGACACTCTTAAGGTAAGAAAGGTTTATTATTTGTAATTGTATCAAAGGATAACGAGAAACCTGAAGAGTAAAAAGAACTGTTAGGAAGTTGTGGGAAATGCAAAAATGGCTACGATATTTTGAAGCTCTTCTCAGGAGTGGAGTATATTTCTTCACACTTTGAATTTGAGTTGAACTATATGACTTTCTTTAGAACATTGGGAAATTAGCAAGTTTGAAAAGTGCTTGTGCATTGGAACTTGCCCTCTTTTATGTTTTAAGGAAATCTGAGACCACTACTCTGTGAATTAAGCCTAGGTTAGCTTGCTGGATGGTGAGACACATGTGTCAAGTCATTGACATTACCCAAACTGACACAGAACAAACTCCCAGACCCATGAGGCCATACCAGACTACCTAGGCCAGTTGAGGTGCCAGTTGACTGCAGAGATAAACTGAACTGGCCTAGACGAGGACACCAGTTGATCTGCAGAGTCTTGAGGAATAACACATGCTTGTTGTTTTGAGCCACTATGTTTTGGGGTGTTTTGTTATGCAGCAAAAGCTGACTGATACAGAAATTATAAGTGAACTTATTAAAGTGGTCAGCTACTTTTTTACCATTAGTGTACAAAATTGACAAATGGTTAGAAAATATAATGGAGGAAAGATCCCATTTACAACAGCAACACTACCACCAATATACCTGAAAATAAACATAACCAGAAATAGACAGGACCTATATAAAGAAAATGTAAAATCTCTATTAGGGAATATTAATTCTTGCTAAATTAATCTGTAAACTCAATGTGATCTCAATCAAAATGTCAAAAAAAATGTAAACATTAGAAAATCTTAATGGGTTCATTAGTAGAAATAAACAAGAAAACTATCTGAATGGAAAGATATTTGGGGGGGCAGTCAGATTAGATATTTTATTGCATTTTGAAGTTACAAGAATTAAAAACAGTTTCATTCCAGAAAAATGTAGAGAGACCAACAGAATCAAATAGAGAATCCAGAGCAGACTAAAATACACATGATTTTAGTAAATGGTAATGGTGACATTTCCAATTCATGAGAGGAAAGATAGATTATTTTTAAAAGTGTTGGGACTAGTTGGGGGAATAAATTCAAGCTGTATAACCCCACTTCTTTTATCAAAGTAAATTCCAGAAGGAATGTAATGTAAAATGTTAAAATGAAACTATAAAGGTACTAGTAGTAAAGAAGCCAGATACAAAAGGTCACATTTTGTATGGTTACTTTTATGTGAAATGTCCTGGGAATCCATAGAGAAAGAAAGTAGATTAGTTGTTGCCGGGGGTGGGGGGCGGACAGGGAAATGGGGAGTGACTGCTTAATGAATATGAGGTTCCTTTCAGGGTGATGAAAAATTTGTAAAATTAAATCGTGGCAATGGTTGCACAACTGTGAAAATACTAAAAATCACCGAATTGTATACTTTAAAAGGGTCAATTTTATGGTATGTGAATTATATTTCAGTAACACTCTTCCTTAAGAAAAAAAGAGGAAGAAGAAAATGAAAAGCCCAGAGACTGGAGAGTCCAGGGGAGGCTCTGACCCAAGTAATGAGGTCAGGTACAGTGGAGCTGGGTCTGGAAGGGTATTTTTCGGAAGTAGATGTTTTATACGAAGAAAGGGAGCAAAAGAAATTACCTCTCTTGGCTCTGATTACTGCATCACTTAGCCTCTTCCCAGGACTTATGGACTCTGCATGCCCTGGATAATTATTTTAAACTTAATAAATGGTTTTCAGTAAAAAAAAAAATTACTAGAAGAAAACATGAGTGAATTCATTTATAATCTTGTAATGAATACCTTTCTAAGCATGACACAAAACCCAGAAGTCAAATGGAAAATGATTGATCCATTTGCATAGAAATCAGCAGTTTTTATATTAAAATACCACATACAGGTAATAATAGTATTATAGTTATGTTTTTAAAAGATTTTTTGTCTTTAGAGATATGTACTGAAACACGTGTGGATGAAATGATATGATGTCTGGGATTTGCTTCAAAATAACTTGGGATGGGAGTGAGGTTTGGTAATGAGTCCATGGGATATTCTTCTCTCTAATTTTTTTAACTTTGATTTTTCCATGACAAAAAATTAAACAATAAATAGCAAGAAAAATGTATGTACAACATAAAAAGATAAACTGGGAACAAATATTTGCAGCATAAAACATTAAAAGGGCTTGGGACTTCCCTGGCAGTGCAGTGGTTAAGACTCCATGATCCCAATGCAGGGGACATGGGTTCAAGCCCTGGTCTGGGAAGATCCCACATGCCGCTGAGCAACTAAGCCCGTGCACCACAACTACTGAGCCTACACCCTAGAGCCCGTGCTCCACAACGAGAGAAGCCACCCCAATGAGAAGCCCGTGCACTGCAAAGAAGAGTAGCCCCTACTTGCCGCAACTAGAGAAAGCCTGCATGCAGCAGCAAAGACCCAATGCAGCCAAAAATAAAATATAAATAAATTTTTTTTTAAAAGTATGGCATATATGGCCAAGCAAGAAGAACAGGTACCTTGTGCTCAAAAGACCCAAACTCCCACGTGGCTTTCGGGGAAGGGTTTTTAAAGACAATGTGAGGGAGAGGGTCACAGGTTTGCGTGATCAGCCCATGCATATTTCTCTGATTTGTTGACAGTGAGATAACAGGGTGCTGTTTTGGGAATCTCAATTATCAACCTTCTGTGTCCAACTGGTCTGGGGTCTATGTGCTAATGGTCAGCATGCAGTTAACTTCCTCCACCTGGTGGGGGTTTTAAGTATCTGCAAAACAACTCAAGGATATGGCTCAGGATATTATCTATAGCCCTTGAGGAGGAACTAAAGGTCCTTGACTTTGTTTTATGGCTAAACTATTATTATTTTGTCTTGCTTGACTGCTTTTCTTTGTTTCTGCATTTTCTCACTTCTCTGATTAAATTTATTCTTTGGGGCTTCCCAGGTGGCGCAGTGGTTGAGAATCTGCTTGCTAATGCAGGGGACATGGGTTCAAGCCCTGGTCTGGGAAGATCCCACATGCCGCGGAGCAACTAGGCCCGTGAGCCACAACTACTGAGCCTGCGTGTCTGGAGCCTGTGCTCCGCAACAAGAGAGGCCGCAATAGTGAGAGGCCCGCACACTGCGATGAAGAGTGGCCCCCGCTTGCCACAACTAGAGAAAGCCTTCGCACAGAAACGAAGACCCAAGACAGCAAAGAAAATAAATAAATAAACAAATGTGTGGTTTAAAAAAAAAATTTATTCTTTGGAACGAGGGGAAGGCCTAGGAGGTTAAAACTTTTCTACCAATAAGAGGCAGGGGACACGGGGGTCTGTCCCCGAGAAAGCCTTGCAGGATCCTGCTCATTTTCAGGTTGATCTCTAAGATACATTATTATGAAATCAAGGCAGTAGAGTTTCACAGAGTGTGTATTGTATGGCCCATATGTATACATTTTAAGAAATGTGTGTGTTGTATGTGCATATGATATGTTTATTATAATTTTTATATAACCATAACACATTTTTCTAGAGTTATAAATAAATTATTAATAGTGGGGAAAGGAATAGTGATGTTGGTGGTGAAAGTAAGATTTAATTTTAAAACTTTTTGTAGTGCTTGGATTCCCCTCCCCCCATTTGCATGTATTCATTTTAATTTTTTCTAAGTTTCAAGGAAATGGAAGCTTTTGCACTCAAAGGCTGTGAACCTTGGCATATGGTTTACAAGATAAAGTTCCATTTGTATGTAGTAGCTAACCATCCCTTTTTTTGTCATTTTTCCCCTGCTGCTTTCAATAATTTGTCTTTAATTTTTGCCAGTTTGATTACTATGTGTCTTGGCATGTTTCTCCTTGGGTTTATCCTGTATGGGACTCACTGCGCTTCCTGGACTTGGGTGGCTATTTCCTTTCCCATGTTAGGGAAGTTTTCGACTATAATCTCTTCAAATATTTTCTCTGGTCCTTTCTCTCTTTCTTCTCCTTCTGGGACCGCTATAATGTGAATGTTGTTGCATTTAACGTTGTCCCAGACGTCTCTTAGGCTGTCTTCATTTCTTTTCAGCCTTTTTTCTTTAATCTGTTCTGTAGCAGTGAATTCCACCATACTGTCTTCCAGGTCACTTATCCGTTCTTCTGCCTCAGTTATTCTGCTATTGATTCCTTCTAGTGTAGTTTTCATTTCAGTTATTGTATTGTTCACCTCTGTTTGTTTGTTCTTTAATTTTTCTAGATCTTTGTTAAATATTTCTTGCATCTTCTCGATCTTTGCCTCCATTCTTTTTCTGAGGTCCTGGATCATCTTCACTATCGTTATTCTGAATTCTTTTTCTGGAAGGTTGCCTATCTCCACTTCATTTAGTTGTCTTTCTGGGGTTTTATCTTGTTCCTTCATCTGGTACATAGCCCTCTGCCTTTTCATCTTGTCTATCTTTCTGTGAATGTGGTTTTTGTTCCACAGGCTGCAGGATTGTATTTCTTCTTGCTTCTGCTGTCTGCCCTCTGGTGGATGAGGCTATCTAAGAGGCTTGTGCAAGTTTCCTGATGGGAGGGACTGGTGGTGGGTAGAGCTGGCTGTTGCTCTGGTGGGCAGAGCTCAGCAAAACTTTAATCTGCTTGACTGCTGATGCGTGGGGCTGGGTTCCCTCCCTGTTGGTTGTTTGGCCTGAGGCGACCCAATACTGGAGCCTACCTGGGCTCTTTGGTGGGGCTAATGGCAGAGTCTGGGAGGGCTCATGCCAAGGAGTACTTCCCAGAACTTCTGCTGCCAGTGTCCTTGTCCTCACGGTGAGACAGAGCCACCTCCCGCCCCTGTAGGAGACCCTCCAACACTAGCAGGTATGTCTGGTTCAGTCTCCTATGGGGTCACTGCTCCTTCCCCTGGGTCCCGATGCACACGCTACTTTGTGTGTGCCCTCCAAGAGTGGAGTCTCTGTTTCCCACTGTCCTGTCAAAGTCCTGCAATCAAATCCCGCTAGCCTTCAAAGTCTGATTCTCTAGGAATTCCTCCTCCCGTTGCCGGACCCCCAGGTTGGGAAGCGTGACGTGGGGCTCAGAACCTTCACTCCAGTGGGTGGACTTCTGGGGTATAAGTGTTCTCCAGTCTGTGAGTCACCCACCCAGCAGTTATGGGATTTGATTTTATTGTGATTGTGCCCCTCCTACCGTTTCATTGTGGCTTCTCCTTTGTCTTTGGATGTGGGGTATTTTTTTGGTGAGTTTCAGTGTCTTCCTGTCGATGATTGTCCAGCAGCTAGTTGTGATTCCAGTGTTCTCACAAGAGGGAGTGAGAGCACGTCCTTCTACTCCGCCATCTTGGTTCCTAATCTGCTAACCATCCTTTTTAATAGGTAAAATTTCAAAATCATAACATTAAACCTTATTTTTGCCTTTCTACACTTTTCTTCCATTCCTCCTTCTCTCCTTCTGTTGCCCCTAGGTGTTCCCTTCCCTGTCTAAGCCCAAAACCACTGAGCATGTGGCTGTTACACAAGGCATTGGGATGTCTTTGGAAGTGCTGCCTCATACTTTTTCACAGCTTTCTTTGCACCTGGTACACTCACAGCACGAACTGAAAACTCAATACCTATTTGAAAACAAAAATTTTCTTGGGCACGATTGATACCCTTGCTTTGAAAGTCGCAAAGCTGTAGTGCTGAATCCTTCATTTCCAGCACGTCAATCATGCCCTTCTTTTCACTCAGGACCCCTCACTTTTTAGGGATATCACGTCCACTGCAAGTGCCAAGCCCAAACCTCTCACTATGTGGGCATCCACTAACTTTTCACAGATGGTTTTCCATGTCTTTATAAAGGATCCTTTCACTTCCTTCTCAGGGTGGGCCAAGTACAGAGAAGAGCCCTGGACCCTTGAGCCAATAGAACAAAGTTTAGCCCCAGCTTGGCCACCAACTCTAGACCCAATGTCCTCATCTACAAAATGCAGATGAACTCTAGAAACCCTCCCACCCCTGATCCCCGCATTCTCACTTCCGGTGCTAATGCTCTGCAAAGAGCATCACGCCCTCCTCTTCCCTCACCATGTATAT
Organism: Leucopleurus acutus; assembly: GCF_964270905.1. Taxonomy (NCBI): domain Eukaryota; kingdom Metazoa; phylum Chordata; class Mammalia; order Artiodactyla; family Delphinidae; genus Leucopleurus; species Leucopleurus acutus. The sequence continues at coordinate 87,217,227 of NC_139154.1, read as the reverse complement.
CTTAGTTATCCCCTGCCCAGAATCTTTCCTTCAACTTACTAGCTCTTTAAGATATTAGCATAGTATATTTTCCAGGCTTTGTTGTTTAGCTTTTTCCCCTGTTTTCTCTCCTTATCCTCTTATTTTCTTCGGAAGGATAATGACTCCTTCACTCAATAATTCAAATCATAAATATCAATCTAGTTTGATTGCGTCTAGGTAGACACCTCTTCTTCTCCCTCTTAAATGAAATCACAACTCAAAGCCACCCCCTTGTAGAGCATTTGTAGTTTATATCACAGCCTTGAGAAGCAAGGGATAAAGCTTGACAGGGCAGAAAGCATGTGAGTCTCAGAGGAACAAGGATGAGAATCAACTCCCAGCACCACTACTCCTTCTCTTAACCTGCTTGACCCTCAGTTTCTTCATCTGTATTACAGAGGCAATAATAGTTCACTCTTGCCCACCTCCCAGTCCCCCTGCCCCGCCTGGTCAGAGCTGACAACTCAGTCTGTCCTCAGGATCCGTCGTCTCTATAGGTGGCACCCCCAGTGCCCAGGCCTTCCAGGAGTCCTTTTCTGCTGCCGTCGTACCCCACTCACTGCCCTCATGGCTTGCCTCACTCAGCCTATACCCTTCAGGGAACCGGAGCTCCCTGTGTAGAAACAGTGGGGAGAGGCGGGTGGAAGGAGGCCACAGAGGAGACAGATGAGTGGAGAGGGCTGAAGGGCAGTTCTCCAGCTCCAAAAAAATTCAGTGTGAACAGACTCCTCATGTAGTCACTGTTCCCCCAAATGGACATTTAGAATTATCTCAGAGGTAGGACTGCTTTTTGTTTGGAGATAAATCTTAACAGGGTGAGGTGACTCATGCTTTCATTCCATTGTTTGGGAGGCCAACAGCCTCCTGAAAGCAGATACCAGCTCTCCCTGCATGGTTTCTCCTTCACTCGGTTGCTTCCATCTAAGCATGGAGAAGAGCTTGCAGGTGTTGTTTTATTTCACACTCATGGTGCGCTGTTCTGTGTTGTTTGTTACAACGCTTCCCACAACTTTCTTTTTCTCCCCCATCTCCAAAAATAGCAAATGACATTGCTGACCCGGATTTTCCACCTGAGTCTGTTTTTCATTTTGAGAGAGCTCAACATGGGTGCTGAGTGTTGCCTCAGCACCGACTAAATACTGATATTTAACTCTAGGACAAAGTCAGAGGTTATCCGTTTCTGCTATGCAGCTGCAAATCTGTCTTTATTCTTGGCATGAGAAGAAAGGATGTTATTTGTGATGGAAGAACTACATATGGGAAAAGCTTGGATGTGCCTGGATTTCTGCACAAAATATGTTCCTGAAACTTAATGTGTACATAGATTTATCTCAGAGCAAAGTCAAGCTTACCCAAAATAACTGGTAAACACAGTTTCCATGATAACAAGTATCTTGAGAGAAGACCTACCCTTTATATGACACATGTGTAACTTGGTTTCTGCAGGCCACACCACCCAGAGCATTCAAGGGGGGCCATAGGACCAGTGATAACTCCCTGGCAGGACCAGCTTCATGGGTGGGCACCCTATGTAGCTGTCCGGGCTCCACCCTCCGGAAGGTCCTGTGCTGTAAGGTGCTGCTGTCACCATCATGAAATCCTGAAATTTTAAAACAAAGGGTCTACATTTTAATTTTGCCCTGGGCTCTGCAAATCATGTAGCCAACCTTGTTCCCTGACTCTTGGTCCATCTACTTTTGTTCCCCATTGCTACAGCCTCTGGTTAAATCCAACCCCAGTGATGTCCAGGAGCCCCCTGGGGGTGGGTTTCGCAGAGGTTGATGAAGCCATCTGGTCACCTACTTTGTGCCCACTTCATTTCCTTCCTCTCCTGCGCTCACAGGCACTGTGGCCAGGATTTGTGGCAGCCCTCGGGGAGCTACAGACAAGGTGCCGTGTCCTCTGGACTCCCCAGAGGGCTGTGTGTTCCGGCAGAAGTGTTCTCCACTCTCTTGGTAAATACATTTTACCTTTCGCCCCAAAGCCCATCTGCTTGCGCCCCAAATGCCTCACACAGCTTAGTGAGAAAATGCCCCTCCAAGGTCTGCTTGTGGCCCCCTCCCTTGTCTCAGCCCCTAGACAGCAACCTTCTACCTTCCCAGTCTCCCGGTCAATGCCTCTCCTCCAAACCTTCCCTTTTCCCCTTCCAGCCACCTTCCTCCCACCTAGAGCTTCACCATCCACCCTGTGGTTCCTGTTTTCCTTGGAAGCCGTCACTAAACATGGATGAGCACTTTTCAAAGAACCATTGCATTTACCAACTCTCTGTGTGTTTTTCAGAACACCTTTTCTGGCATATGTTAATAAATGCAACAAAACAGAGGGAAGTTCACTTATCATATGAATTGGGAAAAACTGCATATTAGATGCTTTTCTCGGAGATTTAACTGATCACTGTTAAGTAAGTTGAAAGTTCAGGGAAGAAACTATTTAACTTAACACAGTGTTTACCAAATTGAATTGGGCATTCAACACTTACTGCAAACACACACACACACACAATTAAGTTAGCATTCTGCAGACAGTATACTTGGGGGATGCTCACTAAGAGTATAATAAACTTAATTTATGTAATTCATTCTTAGCATAATTTAATCTTTTCTTGAGGACTCATAAGGTACCGGTATTTATCATTTGATCTCTGGACAAATGGAAATTAAACACACTCTGAATCACACTTAAAACACGCTAAGGACATTTAGCCTTACATAGAGCTAGGTACATAGATAGCACAGACTTGCTGCATTACTGAATTTAAAGAAACTCTTTGGGCCTCAGTTTCTTATAGGGGTTGGGTAGTTGGTCTCTAAGACCACTTAATAAATGTTGAGTCTTGTATGCCAGACACTGAGATGTGCAGAATAGGCTCCTCCTCCAACAGAACTCACAGTTCAGTAGAAAACAAGCAAGAAACAAATAACAATACTACAACATGATGTTGTTACAAGAGATATATACTTAGTGATATGGGACACTGAGTTGGGTCTTAAAGTGTGAGCAGGTGTTTGTTAGGATGAGAACATACGGGGAAAGGGACTTCCAAGCTAAGTGTACAGCACATATAAATGCATGGAGGCTTAAAGCACTAAAACTTTTAGAGACACTCTAGGTCTAAATTCCTTGACTTTAAAAAGTTTTAATAAATATTAATAAATTCCATAATGCAAAACATCATGCCCCAAATCAGAGTTTGATATGTTAAGTCTCCTTACAGTGGAATATTCTGAGCTTTCCAGAATTCAGGTAATATTCTGAGGTTTTCTTAAGATAAATTACTGGATAGTAACTAATCCCACACCCCTTCAAAGTCTGCATATGCCAGGAAGCCCAGCAACAGTGGCCAAATAGCTCTGGTCCTGCTAGTGGTTCCCATTCTGCAGACTTTTGTCCTGCCCGAGTGACATCTGGACGGCTCACGAGGGTCAGTCCAGAGCCTCACGTCCCAGGCTTTTTACAGTTGTGCTCCACAGCTCTCTGGGTTTCAACAGCAGCTTCTACGGTTCTGTGGCTCGTTCCAATGAAATAGTGTGTGCGTGCCCATGCACGTGTGTGTGTAAAATTACTGAGGCTTCTCATATTTGACCTTTGAGCCTATAATTTTGAATCTGGTTCCTTTTTCTCTTCTGTCTTCAGAAGAGAACGCAGAGCAACTAAGCCCGTGTGCAACAACTACTGAGCCCACGTGCCACAACTACTGAAGACCGCGCGCCTAGAGCCAGTGCTCTGCAACAAGAGAAGCCACCGCAATGAGAAGCCCACGCGCCGCAATGAAGAGTAGCCCCCGCTCGTTGCAACTAGAGAAAGCCCACGCGCAGCAACAAAGACGCAACGCAGCCAAATATAGATAAACAAACATTAAAAAATTAAAAGGAAGATTAAAATATAAAGCACATCATGATAATGCTGTCAGAAAAATCTATTGGAAAAACTGCTGCCACAGCCTCCATTCCTAGCATTCATGTGTACCTATGACTTATCATTATTCTTTTATTTATTTTTATTATTTTTTTTTGTGGTATGCAGGCCTCTCACTGTTGTGGCCTCTCCGTTGCGGAGCACAGGCTCCGGACGCGCAGGCTCAGTGGCCATGGCTCACGGGCCCAGCCGCTCCGCGGCATGTGGGATCTTCCCGGACCGGGGTACGAACCCACGTCCCCTGCATTGGCAGGTGGACTCTCAACCACTGCACCACCAGGGAAGCCCTCATTATTCTTATTTATCAGTTATTTCAGGGTGTTTCTTCCCAGCAAGGTCCCAGGATACATTTTGATTATGAGTTTCTTTGTTTGCTTTATAAACAATACTAAACCACTATCAACTAAACTATGGTGCTTAATAAAGCAACCAGTGATGCCCTGATATACGTGCATTTGAAGTCAAGGCCTCGTTACTTAGGAGAGGTGACTCATTAGGTGGGTAAAGCTTTTGCAGGAGTTATTTTTAAATGAACTCCTGAGCATGCATTGTCACCTAAAAAAAAAGAAGGGTTTTTAGAGGATGGACCAAAAAAAGGGCTAATTTAGATGCCTGAGAAAATAGCTTGAAAAATATAGGCCATTTGCTCAGGCTAGAGAGGGTGCCCCAGGGGTAAGGACATAGGAACTGGACAAACAGAGCAGAGCCACTAAATAGAAGGGAGAGAGGAACTGAGGGAAAATTTTGAGAGGTGCCTACATTTTACCTTGGTTGACCATGCTTAATGTTATAATGCTTTACATTTTTATTTTGATTAGATGTGTCTAATGTTAGACTTGGAAGTCTAACATCCAAGTAACAGTATGTTCAATCCACACAACAGAGTACTACACAGCTGTAAACACCAATGAGTACTATATGGAACAATCCTGCAAATATAGGGTTAGAGAAAACAAAGTAAGGTAGGAAAAGTGTCTATGCAATACTACTGTTTTATCTAAGAAGGGAGATTAAATACACAAAAATATTTGCTTTTTTTTTCTTTTTTTTTAAACATCTTCATTGGAGTATAAATGCTTTACAATGGTGTGTTAGTTTCTGCTTTGTAACAAAGTGAATCAGTTATACATATGTTCCCATATCTCTTCCCTCTTGCGTCTCCCTCCCTCCCAACCTCCCTATCCCACCCCTCCAGGCGGTCACAAAGCACCAAGCTGACCTCCCTGTGCTATGCGGCTGCTTCCCACTAGCTATCTACCTTACGTTTGGTAGTGTATATATGTCCATGCCTCTCTCTCGCTTTGTCACAGCTGACCCTTCCCCCTCCCCATATCCTCAAGTTCACTCCCTAGTAGGTCTGTGCCTTTATTCCTGTCTTACCCATAGGTTCTTCATGATATTTTTTTTTCTTAACTACCATATATATGTGTTAGCATACGGTATTTGACTTTCCCTTTCTGATTACTTCACTCTGTATGACAGATTCTAGGTCTATCCACCCCATTACAAATAGCTCAATTTCGTTTCTTTTTATGGCTGAGTAATATTCCATTGTATATATGTGCCACATCTTCTTTATCCATTCATCCGATGATGGACACTTAAGTTGTTTCCATCTCAAGCCTATTGTAAATAGAGCTGCAATGAACATTTTGGCACATGACTCTTTTTGAATTATGGTTTTCTCAGGGTATATGCCCAGTAGTGGCATTGCTGGGTCATATGGTAGTTCTATTTGTAGTTTTTAAAGGAAACTCCATACTGTTCTCCACAGTGGCTGTATCAATTTACACTCCCACCAACACTGCAAGAGGGTTCCCTTTCCTCCACACCCTCTCCAGCATTTATGGTTTCTAGATTTTTTGATGATGGCCATTCTGACCAGTGTGAGATGATATCTCATTGTAGTTTTGATTTGCATTTCTCTAATGATTAGTGATGTTGAGCATTCTTTCATGTGTTTGTTGGTAGTCTGTATATCTTCTTTGGAGAAATGCCTATTTAGGTCTTCTGCCCATTTTTGGATTGGGTTGTTTGTTCTTTTGTCATTGAGCTGCATGAGCTGCTTATAAATTTTGGAGATTAATCATTTGTCAGTTGCTTCATTTCAAAATATTTTCTCCTATTCTGAAGGTTGTCTTTTGGTCTTGTTTATGGTTTCCTTTGCTGTGCAAAAGCTTTGAAGTTTCATTAGGTCCCATTTTTGTTTTTATTTCCATTTCTCTTGGAGGTGGGTCAAAAAGGATCTTGCTGTGATTTATGTTCATAGAGTGTTCAGCCTATATTTTCTTCTAAGAGTTTGATAGTTTCTGGCCTTACATTTAGGTCTTTAATCCATTTTGAGCTTATTTTTGTGTATGGTGTTAGGGAGTGATCTAATCTCATACTTTTACATGTACCTGTCCAGTTTTCCCAGCACCACTTATTGAAGAGGCTGTCCTTTCTTCACTGTACAAAAGATAAGGTGACCATTTATCAAAGATAAGGTGACCATATGTGCGTGGGTTTATCTCTGGGATATCTATCCTGTTCCATTGATCTATCTTTCCGTTTTTGTGCCAGTACCATACTGTCTTGATTACCGTAGCTTTGTAGTATAGTCTGAAGTCAGGGAGCCTGATTCCTCCAGCTCCATTTTTCGTTCTCAAGATTGCTTTGGCTATTCGGGGTCTTTTGTGTTTCCATACAAATTGTGAAATTTTTTGTTCTAGTTCTGTGAAAAATGCCAGTGGTAGTTTGATAGGGATTGCACTGAATCTGTAGATTGCTTTAGGTAGTAGAGTCATTTTCACAATGTTGATTCTTCCAATCCAAGAACATGGTATATCTCTCCATCTATTTGTATCATCTTTAATTTCTTTCATCAGTGTCTTATAATTTTCTGCATACAGGTCTTTTGTCTCCTTAGGTAGGTTTATTCTTAGATATTTTATTCTTTTTGTTGCAATGGTAAATGGGAGTGTTTTCTTAATTTCACTTTCAGATTTTTCATCATTAGTGTATAGGAATGCTAGAGATTTCTGTGCATTAATTTTGTATCCTGCTACTTTACCAAATTCATTGATTAGCTCTAGGAGTTTTCTGGTAGCATCTTTAGGATTCTCTATGTATAGTATCATGTCATCTGCAAACAGTAACAGCTTTACTTCTTCTTTTCTGATTTGGATTCCTTTTATTTCCTTTTCTTCTCTGATTGCTGTGGCTAAAACTTCCAAAACTATGTTGAATAAGAGTGGTGAGAGTGGGTAACCCTGTCTTGATCCCGATCTTAGTTGAAATGCTTTCAGTTTTTCACCATTGAGGACGATGTTGGCTGTGGGTTTGTCATATATGGCCTTTATTATGTTGAGGAAAGTTCCCTCTATGCCTACTTTCTGGAGGGTTTTTATCATAAATGGGTGTTGAATTTTGTTGGAAGCTTTCTCTGCATCTATTGAGATGACCATATGGTTTTTCTCCTTCAATTTGTTAATTTGGTGTATCACATTGATTGATTTGCGTATATTGAAGAATCCTTGCATTCCTAGAATAAACCCCACTTGATCATGGTGTATGATCCTTTTAATGTGCTGCTGGATTCTGTTAGCTAGTATTTTGTTGAGGATTTTTGCATCTATGTTCATCAGTGATATTGGCCTGTAGTTTTCTTTCTCTGTGGCATCCTTGTCTGGTTTTGGTATCAGGGTGATGGTGGCCTCGTAGAATAAGTTTGGGAGTGTTCCTCCCTCTGCTATATTTTGGAAGAGTTTGAGAAGGACAGGTGTTAGCTCTTCTCTAAATGTTTGATAGAATTCGCCTGTGAAGGCATCTGGTCCTGGGCTTTTGTTTGTTGGAAGGTTTTTAATCACAGTTTCAATTTCAGTGCTTGTGATTGGTCTGTTCATATTTTCTATTTCTTCCTGATTCAGTTTTGGCAGGTTGTGCATTTCTAAGAATTTGTCCATTTCTTCCAGGTTGTCAATTTTATTGGCATAGAGTTGCTTGTAGTAATCGCTCATGATCTTTTGTATTTCTGCAGTGTCAGTTGTTACTTCTTTTTCATTTCTAATTCTATTGATTTGAGTCTTGTCCCTTTTTTCTTGATGAGTCTGGCTAATGGTTTATCAATTTTGTTTATCTTCTCAAAGAACCAACTTTTAGTTTTATTGATCTTTGCCATCATTTCCTTCATTTCTTTTTCATTTATTTCTGATCTGATCTTTATGATTTCTTTCCTTCTGCTAACTTCGGGGTTTTTTGGTTCTTCTTTCTCTAATTGCTTTAGGTGCAAGGTTAGGTTGTTTATTCAAGATGTTTCCTGTTTCTTAAGGTAGGATTGTATTGCTATAAACTTCCCTCTTTGAACTGCTTTTGCTGCATTCCATAGATTTTGGGTCGTCGTGTCTCCATTGTCATTTGTTTCTAGGTTTTTTAAAATTTCCTCTTTGATTTCTTCAGTGATCATTTCGTTATTATGTAGTGTATTGTTTAGCCTCCATGTGTTTGTATTTTTTACAGATCTTTTCCTGTAATTGATATCTAGTCTCATAGTGTTGTGGTCAGAAAAGATACTTGATACAATTTCAATTTTCTTAAATTTACCAAGGCTTGATTTGTGACCCAAGATATGATTTATCCTGGAGAATGTTCCATGAGCACTTGAGAAAAATGTGTATTCTGTTGCTTTTGGATGGAATGTCCTATAAATATCAATTAAGTCCATCTTGTTTAATGTATCATGTAAAGCTTGTGTTTCCTTATTTATTTTCATTTTGGATGATCTGTCCTTTGGTGAAAGTGAGGTGTTAAAGTCCCCTACTATGAATGTGTTACTGTCGATTTCCCCTTTTATGGCTGTTAGTATTTGCCTTATGTATTGAGGTGCTCCTATGTTGGGAGCATAAATATTTAAAATTATTATATCTTCTTCTTGGATCAATCCCTTGATCATTATGTAGTGTCCTTCTTTGTCTCTTCTAATAGTCTTTATTTTAAAGTATATTTTGTCTCATATGAGAATTGCTAACCCAGCTTTCTTTTGGTTTCCATTTGCATGAAATATCTTTTTCCATCCCCTTACTTTCAGTCTGTATGTGTCTCTAGGTCTGAAGTGGGTCTCTTGTAGACAGCAAATATATGCATCTTGTTTTTGTATCCATTCAGCCAATCTGTGTCTTTTGGTGGGAGCATTTAGTCCGTTTACATTTAAGGTAATTATCGATATGTATGTTCCTATTCCCATTTTCTTAATTGTTTTGGGTTCATTATTGTAGGTCTTTTCCTTCTCTTGTGTTTCTTGCCTAGAGAAGTTCCTTTAGCAGTTGTAAAGCTGGTTTGGTGGTGCTGAACTCTCAGCTTTTGCTTGTCTGTAAAGGTTTTAATTTCTCCATCAAATCTGAATGAGATCCTTGCTGGGTAGAGTAATCTTGGTTGCAGGTTTTTCTCCTTCATCACTTTCAGTATGTCCTGCCAGTCCCTTCTGGCTTGCAGAGTTTCTGCTGAAAGATCAGCTGTTAACCTTACGGGGATTCCCTTGTGTGTTATTTGTTGTTTTTCCCTTGCTGCTTTTAATATGTTTTCTTTGTATTTAATTTTTGATAGTTTGATTAATATGTGTCTTGGCATATTTCTCCTTGGATTTATCCTGTATGGGACTCTCTGCACTTCCTGGAGTTGATTAACTATTTCCTTTCCCATATTAGGGAAGTTTTCAACTATAATCTCTTCAAATATTTTCTCAGTCCCTTTCTTTTTCTCTTCTTCTTCTGGAATCCCTGTAATTCGAATGTTGGTGCGTTTAATGTTGTCCCAGAGGTCTCTGAGACTGTCCTCAGTTCTTTTCGTTCTTTTCTTTATTCTTCTCTGCAGTAGTTATTTCCACTATTTTATCTTCCAGGTCACTTATCCGTTCTTCTGCCTCAGTTATTCTGCAATTGATCCCATCTAGAGTATTTTTAATTTCATTTATTGTGTTGTTCATCGTTGCTTGTTTCATCTTTAGTTCTTCTAGGTCTTTGTTAAATGTTTCTTGCATTTCGTCTATTCTATTTCCAAGATTTTGGATCATTTTTACTATCATTATTCTGAATTCTTTTTCAGGTAGACTGCCTATTTCCTCTTCATTTGTTAGGTCTGGTGGGTTTTTATCTTGCTCCTTCATCTGCTGTGTGTTTTTCTGTCTTCTCATTTTGCCTATCTCTCTGTGTTTGGGGTCTCCTTTTTACAGGCTGCAGGTTCGTAGTTCCCGTTGTTTTTGGTGTCTGTCCCCAGTGGCTAATGTTGGTTCAGTGGGTTGTGTAGGCTTCCTGGTGGAGGGGACTAGTGCCTGTGTTCTGGTGGATGAGGCTGGATCTTGTCTTTCTGGTGGGCAGGTCCATGTCTGGTGGTGTGTTTTGGGGTGTCTGTGGAGTTATTATGATTTTAGGCAGCCTCTCTGCTAATGGGTGGGGTTGTGTTCCTGTCTTGCTAGTTGTTTGGCATAGGATGTCCAGCACTGTAGCTTGCTGGTCGTTGAGTGAAGCTGGATGCTGGTGTTGAGATGGAGATCTCTGGGAGATTTTCGCCGTTTGATATTATGTGTAGCTGGGAGGTCTCTTGTGGACCAGTGTCCTGAAGTTGGCTCTCCCACCTCAGAGGCACAGTACTGACTCCTGGCTGCAGCACCAAGAGCCTTTCATCCACGCAGCTCAGAATAAAAGGAAGAAAAAGTAGAAAGAAAGAATTAATAGAAGTAGAAAGAAAGAAAGAAGGGAGGGAGGGAGGGAGGAAGGAAGGAAGGAAGGAGGGAAGGAAGGAAAAAAAGAAAGAAAGAAGATAAAGTACAATAAAATTAAGTAAGATAAAATATAATAAAGTTATTAAAATAAAAAAACAATTATTAAGAGAAAAAAATTTAAAAAAACAAAAAACGGACAGATAGAACCCTAGGACAAATGGTGGAAGCAAAGCTATACAGACAAAATCTCACACAGAATAATACACATACATACTCACAAAAAGAGAAAAACGGGAAAAAATCATAAATCTTGCTCTCAAAGTCCACCTCCTCAATTTGGGATGATTCGTTGTCTATTCAGGTATTCCACAGATGCAGGGTACATCAAGTTGATTGTGGAGCTTTAATCTGCTGCTTCTGAGGCTGCTGGGAGAGATTTCCCTTTCTCTTCTTTGTTCTCACAGCTCCCAGGGGCTCAGCTTTGGATTTGGCCCTGCCTGTGCATGTAGGTCGCCGGAGGGCGTCTGTTCTTTGCTCCGACAGGACGGGGTTAAAGGAGCCGCTGATTCGGGGGCTCTGGCTCACTCAGGCCGGGGGGGAGGGGCACGGAGTGCGGGGCGGGCCTGCGGCGGCAGAGGCCAGCGTCACGTTGCACCTGAGGCGCGCCGTGCATTCTCCTGCGGAAGTTGTCCCTGGATCCGGGGACCCTGGCAGTGGCGAGCTGCACAGGCTCCCCGGAAGCGGGGTGTGGATAGTGACCTGTGCTCGCACACAGGCTTCTTGGTGGCGGCAGCAGCAGCAGCCTTAGTGTCTCATGCCCGTCTCTGGGGCCCGCGCTTTTAGCCGCGGCTCGCGCCTGTCTCTGGAGCTCCTCCAAGCAGCGCTCTTAATTCCCTCTCCTCGCGCACCAGGAAACAAAGAGGGAAGAAAAAGTCTCTTGCCTCTTTGGCAGCTCCAGACTTTTCCCCGGACTCCCTCCCGGCTAGCCGTGGCGCACTAACCCCCTGCAGGCTGTGTTCACGCCGCCAACCCCAGTCCTCTCCCGGCGCTCCGACCGAAGCCCGAGCCTCAGCTCCCAGCCCCGCCCGCCCCGGCGGGGGAGCAGACAAGCCTCTCCGGCTGGTGAGTGCCGGTCGGCCCTGATCCTCTGTGTGGGAATCTCTCCGCTTTGCCCTCCGCACCCCTGTTGCTGTGCTCTCCTCTGCGGCTTCGAAGCTTTCCCCCTCCGCCACCCGCAGTCTCTGCTCGCGAAGGGGCTTCCTAGTGTGTGGAAAACTTTCCTCCTTCACGGCTCCCTCCCACTGGTTCAGGTCCCGTCCCTATTCTTTTGTCTCTGTTTATTCTTTTTTCTTTTGCCCTACCCAGTTACGTGGGGAGTTTCTTGCCTTTTGGGAGGTCTGAGGTCTTCTGCCAGCGTTCAGTAGGTGTTCTGTAGGAGCTGTTCCACGTGTAGATGTATTTCTGGTGTATCTGTGGGGAGGAAGGTGATCTCCGCATCTTACTCTTCCGCCATCTTCCCAGAAGCCCCCGCTCAAGTTCAGATTTTGTTGCCGCTTGATCTTACACTCAGTCTTGAATTGTATCTGCTAGTTTAGGAGGGTCTCCCGTGGAGGCAGGGGTGGCTGTGGCTCAGTGCAGGGGCAAGGACACAGGCAGCAGAAGTTATGCTTTTCTTTTTTAAATGGAAGAATAAACCATAAAATTTTGTTTTTTAAAAAAGATTATCTTGGGGCTTCCCTTTTGGTCCAGTGGTTAAGAATCTGCCTTCCAATGTAGGGGACACTGGTTCGATCCTTGGTCGGGGAACTAGGATCCCACATGCTGCGGGGCAACTAAGCCCGTGCACTGCAACCACTGAGCCCGTGCGTCACAACTAGAGAGACTGTGTGCCACAACTAAGACCTGAAGCAGCCAAAAAAAAAAAAAAAGATTATCTCTTTTGGGGGTAGGGGTCAGGTGGAGGGGACTGGAGAAGAAGTCACTGTCATATGAATATGCCTGGTTTGAGGACTTGACTTTAGAAGCTGGTAAACATTTTACATAATTTCATTAAAAAATATTTTTCATAAATTTTTTAAAAACTAAAAATGAAACAAATGAACTAAAATGTACTTGGAGAAGTAGCAACACAGAAAGGCACTATTTCAAGGAACTATTTCAAGTGACTAATTTGATTTTCATTGTTATTATATACCTTAAAAACAAAAATAACTACACAGCAATCTTAAATGGATTCCAGTAATCATATTACGGGTGGAAGTGTTAGAACAGGTTTTCTAAGACAGCTGCATGTTTATTGTAAAAACAAATAAATAATGGTGTTGATGTCTTTGAGGACTGGGATTTTTGGTAAGAGAGAAAGAAAATACAAATGTAACATTGGTGAAGTTAGGAAACATCCTGTGACTTCTCTGGCCGTCTAGTGGTTAAGACTCCGTCTTGTTTGAAAATGTCATATAAACTCATGACAGACCTTCTCTTAAAGAAAAGGAGTATTTCCTAACTTTCTGCTGAAATGGCCCAGAAACCATGATCAACCCTGTAGCCTGACAACCCTAGAGCTCAGAGTATTGTCTCTAAATCTCATTGCCCATTAAAAGGAATCAGGGCCCTTGGAGTAATGGCTGATTCCAGATCTGAGGCCGAAAATTCATGAGCTGAGACCGGAATATAAAGAATCCTGTTATACTAGAAATCAAGAAAATTACTAGGATCATATTTAAAAGACTCAGAAGCCAACCTGAATAAACTCCCACTGGCCAAATATGGCACAAATGAATATTAATAATAATAATAATGGCAATGGATTGAAATACATTAAAAACCATGAGTTCATGATGATACTTAAAACAAAATCAAACACTCACTGGCCAGCTTTGGCAGATGCTAGGGAACCAATTCACTATTTTGAAAATTAGTGAATAATCATTTCCTGTATAATCTGTACTTCAGGGTACAAATAATTGATGAGGGGTACTTCTTTAGAGAAGCATTTCGGCTAATAAATGGGGAAAGAATGATAGAATATCACCATTTGCAACTTCTAATTAATTAACGGACCTAGACACTTATCAGTGGCTGCTGACACAGCAAAAAGAGAGCCAGACATTCTTTGCTTCCTAATGAGAAATATACAATACCACCCATGAAGTATTCTGCCCCCCAAAATCAAACATAGATCTGATCACAGGAAATATAGGGGACAGAGGAACATGTTAAAGACATCCTAACAATATAGTCGGAAAAATCCAGTCTGAGAAATTCTACAACACAGATGACTCAGCACCTTCAGCAAATAAATTGCCAGGGAGAAAAAATAATGAAAAGGTAAACCTATAGATTAAAAGAAACTTAAGAAACACATCAACCAATTGCAATGGGTGGACCTTAGACTTATCCTGATTTGAGCAAATTCAAATTAAAAAATGTATGAGACAAATGGGAAAGTTTAAACATTGACTGGGTATTAGATGATATTAGGGAATCAATATTAATTTCTTAAGTGTGATAAAAGTATTGTGGGTATATTTTCAAAGAGTACTTGTATTTTAGAGATACAGGCTGCAGTCTTTATAGATGCAGTGATATGAAGTCATGAATATGTTTCACAATGATCTAGGGTAGGGGTATAGATGATACAAGATTAGATACAAATTGATAATTATAGAAACTTGATGATGTATTCATTGTATTATTCTTTCTACTTTTTAATTTTGAAAATTTTCCCTAATAAAAAAAAGTTTTTTCACGTGCACTGTACTACCCTTCTAATTAATAAGAGCCAAGCAAAGCCAGGAGTAGGGGATGCCTCTTGGCATGTACCTAGAAAGAGCAGTGCATCAAAATACAGGAACTCATAGACTTGAAAGAGACCCTATTCCCTCCTCTGTGGCTTGAACCACCTGTACATTGTTCCTAAAGACTGTTGCCCATATTCTGCAGGATTACATTCAGCCTGTTCCACTTGTGACAGCTTTGAAAGTTCTTCCTCATCCTGAGCAGAAATCAGTCTCCCTGTATCTTTCTGCCACCCATAGATTATAGGCCTAAACCTTCCTCACACAATAGTCCTTCAAATATTTGAAAACCAGCATTCACCTGTCCCTCTCGCCCTAACTGCACATGCAGGTCTTTTGAGCTTCAGCCCTAATTCTGTCCCCACAGGCCCAATACTTTGGTTTTCTGCCATCCTGGCTGCTCTGCTCTGATCTCAGAACGGTTTGACTTGTAAGTCATGTGCTCTGGAATGAAGTGATCTGGGTGTAGCCTGACAATTACAGAGAACAACAGGGCTATCGCCTCCCTTGTTCCAGTTACCACATTTTTTGTTGCTGTTGTTACATGGGGCTGGAGCCTGGATGCACAAATTTCCAAGAGCTGGGGTGTTACATTTTCAAGAATTCTGTAGGCCAATTGTTAAAGGCAGTCATAATTAAAATTTAAATTACATAAACTTACAATTACATGTTATATTAAAAGGTAAAAAATACTTAAAATGTATCACTTCCTTATTAGTTTACTACATATTACTATTATCTCTTCCTTTGAGGTTATTTACTTTGACTGCATTTGTGTAGTGGAAATACTGTAATGTACTGGTATGCTACTGCAAATCTCTTCCAAACTGGATTCAGTGACATCATTGGTAACTTGAAACTGGCCATGGTGGGAGTATTTACACTACAGAAATTGGCAGGTGCCATGAATCAAGGTGGTTTCTTCCTGCAGAGAGCTAGTTGTGAAACATTTTACCACCACACCCCTAGACACAGCCTGAAGTTTTAGGGTTTTTGTGACAGCCACGTTACACTTCTGACTCAAATTAGGCTAAGGCGCTTAGCTTCTGCTAAAGCAAGTATAACCCATTCTTACTGATACAAATTAGTTCGTCAGACCTCATATTAATAATTTTCAAATTGCTTCCTTTTAGATTCAACTCACTAATTCTGATTTTGTCATCCAAGTATTCATTAGACCTCCAACTTCAGGTTACCAATAAATTTAATGAGCACACCTTCTGTATATTTATTCTGAAAGCATTCATGAGGGGAAGAGGGACACAGCCCTTGGACTCATCATTATATATTGTACTTTCTTACAGTTTGATATCAATTTGTTAGTCGGCACCTTGTGCATATAATCAACTGGTTACTAATTCATCAACAATGCCAGAGTCCAGTTCGTTATTTCCCCATCTGGTCCAAAAGAAAATCATGAAAAACTTCATTAAATGTCCAACCAATGATGAAATACTCTCTCTATAAGGGCTTTCCCCGAGCTGCTGGGCAGGTAACCTTGTCAAAGAGGGAAGGAGATAATCAGCCTTGGCTGATTCTGAATGAGCTCATTCTGAGTCAACCATTACTTCACCTAGAACCTGAAACTGTTCGTCTAGTCACACATTCTAGAGTTTTGCCTGAGATTGAAGTTACAGACAATGGTCTACAAATTTTCTGGTTCTGCCTTCTCTCTCTTTCTGGAAAATTAGGATATCCCACTGTCTCCAGTCTTCTGATAACTCTCCTACTCTCAGTGATGTCCCCCAAATCACTGACAATTGGTGATCCCATGCTAAGTTTTCCTCGGGGCCCTAAGACGTTATTTCTCAAAGCTGGGGATTTGAACTCACCTGGAGCAGTTCTGGGCTTTTTCACATTCTATCACTCCATCTTGGGCTTCCATCTTCCCTTACTAAGGTTCATTCTTTTCTCTATTCCTCTTCATCTTACTCCTTCCATGTGGAGAAGAAATGTCTCTGCCATGAAAGTCAGAAACAAAAGAAAATGGAAAAGCTCTATTTTCTTCGTATCACCCACTGGCAGTGGTCCCAAGCTGAAGATCCTATCCTTTACTTGATGTTAGTCGTCAAACTTTACTAAAATGACAGTAATAACAGAACCTTGTAGTTTTAGAATAACTTGAGTGTATTGGGTGCTTTAGCTTTTCTGATACTTATGACTGTGTCCACGAATATTCCAGCACAAAGAATGACAATTTGATGGTAGGATAGATATATGATGAGATTCCTGACCTTTCAGAAGTTGTGACATCACATCCTTGTTCGAATTTGCAACAAGCTCCCTACCGTAGGGCATGGTATATATTAATTTAAAAATTTTTAATTAATTTGGTCTTGAGAATTTTTCACCTTGAAGTGTTTTAATAAAACACTGTAGATAGTTCTGATAATTACAAAATTACAATCAAGGGGAACGGCAAATACGGAAGAACTCAGTATACTTGGGAGCCTTTTTCTTTAATTTTACTTAGCTGATCTTTAATATAAAAACACCTCTTAATATAACCAACTCTTGTTATTCAGCATTTTTTACCTGGAAGTCTGCAAGTTGCCCTTATACACAGTTCCAAAAAATGTTAACGATGTTTATGGGTTTTAACTTGGAGGCCCTAAACTAAGAGATATGAAACCTAGGTTTTCCACTTTGTTTTGCTACTAATCAGTCGTGCCATCTTGAAAAATCCCTTTGCCTTTTTTGTTCACATCTAAATATTGTTGTAAGTCCCTTCCAGATCTAAGAGCAGAGAGCAGTAAAATGCCCAGCTATCCTGTCTATGGGTTCTTGGCTGTCTTCACTCACTCTCTGTAGTTGATGTGAGTATGCGGGTATGTATGGGGGGACAGGGAGGAAAGGTTTGAGTTGGGAGCCTTGGTAGGGAAAGGGGGAAGAGGAGGAGGAAAATAGCCCATATCATTCCTCTGAGGTTTTTCACAAGAGGTAATTTCAAAACAAAACTAAGTCAACTTATCAAAACAAGATAATGACAAGGGAGAAAGTAAAAGTTTTGGGCCAAATCCATCTCACAATCATTCTTTCCTGTCCCCACAAAGCTATCTGAACTGAGATCTTGTTAGTGAACCTCCATTTCCAGTAAACATCACTCACTTAGAACAAAAACGGGAAGCTCCCACATGTAGCCACTGGAAACAGTCCCAGATGCAGGAAGAGGTTTGTATGACATCATCCAGAAAGTTATGCATTGGGAAGGTCTGCAGATTAGCAGACTAGCTCACCTAAGGGTACTTTTCACTAGGAATTTTTATCTGGTTTTAGAAGTCCCAAGTTTCCTGGAAAATATATTTATTGATAAGTGTGTATATTTATCCCATATGTTGAAATGTATATACCTTACTGGAAATTGCTCAGATGCTAAAGAAATGTTATTCATGTGTGTAAACATTTAATTAAATAGTAGAAAAAAAAGACAAATATTATTGTTCCTCTGTATGTGAAAAAGTTTTGTTCATGCTTTTAAAATAACTCGGTTGTTTTAGTAAAAATGATATGTGCTCATTGCAAAATATTGAAACAAATCAGAAAAGCACAAAGAAGATAACAAAAATCTGCTGAAGCTTCATTAGCCACAAATAAACATTGACAGAATTTTGGTAGACTCTCCAGACATTTTTCTGTGCATATGTATGTTTAATTTTACAGGAGTGGCATGTTTTTTATTTGCTGCGTTGTATTCTTCCTTCGTCCTCAATAATGTCACTAACATCTTTATGTGTAACCAAATATAGGTATATGGTGTGACTTCAGAGGACTCCATAATTTTTCATTTTATTTTGTTTGTTCCATATAGTTAGTCGATTCCATGTGGATGAAAATATAGGTTGTTGAGAAAGAGCTTTTTTAAGCTTCAAAAGAACAGTTATGTAAAGAATATAAAGTTATGTTAAGTAACATATTTGCACAAGAATCTGGTTTGGTTATTCCTCCTGCAAAAGCTTGAAATATAGTAAATGAACAGTGAGTGTTATAGACATGTAAGATGTATCTGAGCCGTTAATACAATTAAGTGTTCTAAAAAGCAAGAATGAATCACAAAGTAAAACTCAACATATTTAACAACACATTGAATAAAAGAGGCTGCACAAAGCTCCCTACCCACTTCTGCCATTTGAAGATACAGGAGACCTGCGACCAGGAACAAGGTCCTTACCCGACCACCCTGGCACCCTGATCTCTGACTTCCAGTCTCCAGGACTGTGAGAAATAAATGTCTGTTGTTTGTAAGCCATCCAGTCTCTGATATTTTGTTATAGTAGCCCAAATGGACTAAGACGGACTTTGAACAAGTTAACTAGTTACCAATTCTGGGTCTCCCACAATTCCAAAGTCTTCTTCATTTCCCATGAATCTACAAACCACATCTGTTAATTTCAGTTTTAATTTCCTTTTGAGGCAAAATTCCTTTATTCATTTGTTTCTGAACCTACAATTCTGAAACCCAATGAATTTTAACATTAATGTATTTATTATTTACATATTGTCACATTTCAAAACAAATTTGAGGCAGTAAATGTTATTACTTAGTAATTAACAGTTTAGTATTTTTTTTGTTTTTTTTTTTGCGGTACGCGGGCCTCTCACTGTTGTGGCCTCTTCCGCCGCAGTGCACAGGCTCCGGACGCGCAGGCTCAGCGGCCATGGCTCACGGGCCCAGCCGCTCCGCGGCATGTGGGATCCTCCCGGACCGGGGCACGAACCCGCGTCCCCTGCATCGGCAGGCGGCCTCTCAACCACTGCGCCACCAGGGAAGCCCAACAGTTTAGTTTTTTAAAGCATTTTTTATTGTGGTAAAGTACACATAACATAAAATTTACCATTTTAATGTTTTTTTTTGGGGGGGGGCTACACGGGCCTCTCACTGTTGTGGCCTCTCCCGTTGCGGAGCACAGGCTCCGGACGCGCAGGCTCAGCGGCCATGGCTCACGGACCTAGCCGCTCTGCGGCATGTGGGATCTTCCCGGACCGGGGCACGAACCCGTTCCCCTGCATCGGCAGGCGGAGGCTCAACCACTGCGCCACCAGGGAAGCCCCATTTTAATGATTTTTAAGTTCAGTGGCATTAAGTACATTCACATTTTTATACAACCATCACCACCATACATCTCCAGAACTTTTTCATCTTCCCCAACTGAAATTCCCATTAAACAATGACTCCCCAATCCCCCTTACTCCCAGCTCCTAGTAACCACCATTCTACTTTCTGTCTTTGTGATTTGACTATTATAGGTAACTCAACTTTGTTCGGTTTTAAGCCTTAAATAAATCTCTTCTCTATCTTGGTTGAGAACTCTGCTAGTTTGAAAGAGCCAGCTTTGAAAAATCCGAATGTTTTTTACGTGGAGGTGACATTTACATACCACAAAATGCTTACAGATACTTTAAAACATACAAAATTTTACCTATCTTTATGTGAATGTATATGTGATAATGTATTATCAGCATGATTATAAAGTCATGAGACTCGTGTGCCATTTTATTTTGAAGTCACATCATACCCCTAAACGAAATAGCAGAATACAAATCTATATGCTGTGATTCCACCATGTAAAAAAGAATATCTTTGTATAGAATAAGACTGGAAAGTAAGAACATGGGAAAACAAAAATGGCTTATTTTTAGAGTGGTGCAGTTTTTGCAATGTGATTTTTAAAAAAATTATCAATAGTGTTATCAAGTTGGAGAACAGTTTTTTTTAAAATAAATTTATTTATTTAATTTATTTTTGGCTGCATTCGATCTTTGCTGTGTGCCGGCTTTCTCTTGTTGCAGCAAGCGGGGTTACTCTTTGTTGCCATGCGCGGGCTTCTCATTGCGGTGGCTTCTCTTACTGGGGAGCACGGGCTCTAGGCGCAGGCTTCAGTAGTTGTGGCTCGCAGGCTCTAGAGCGCAGGCTTGGTAGCTGTGGTGCACCGCTCCGCGGCATGTGGGATCTTCCCGGACCAGGACTCGACCCATGTCTCCTGCATTGGCAGGCGGATTCTTAACCACTGCATCACCAGGGAAGCCCCTAGTTTTTTTTATTATAAGAGGATAGCAGAAAATAGATATTAAATTCACAGATTAATAAATGAGAAGAGAAAGGGCTGATGTTGTCTTATATCTCAAAGTTTCTAGAAAATCATTTCCATGAAAACTTTTCCCAGGTCAAACCAATTTGAATGTGGAAAGCATTTTTTTTCCCCTCTCTGAAAATAGACACAGAAATCATTGAGTACACCTATAGAAAGGCTGACCCACAAAATGTCCATTATACTTCTACACATTAGGCATAAATTATAAGCCAAGGGGAATGTGGGCATATAATTTTAGGAAAATTAACTCAAGATCTTTTCCATTTTCAAATGAATTGTGTCCTAAAATTGACCTGCCTGTGGTAAAGGTATGTGCTGACTCTTTTCCACCTTTCCTTTCACAATAGTCTTTCTCCCACTTTACAAAAGGAAGGCGTACCTGTCACCATTTACCTCACTGTGCAAAACCCTCCAGACAGGCAAACAAAAAGACTATGCAAAATAATTGGTCTCTGGGAAGCATCTTAATCACAAATCAAGTCACTAAATGCACACGCTAAGGCTTATACTTATTTCTGTTAAAGGAGAAGCTAGGGGTTCGAAATGGAATATTTGGTTCTTGTTGAGGTGTATCTAACTCAGTGTAAATCTAGGACTTTTATTTAATGACTTTGCCTCTTCTATTCCTTAACTATTGTCAAAGGATGCAGCATTTTTTAGAAGTTCCATGAGGGGAAAGCAAAGACAGCATTGGTGAAAAGTATTGAAGTGTGTAAGCAGCTTTTTAAATACAAGCAATTCTTTTAGGCTATTCTTAACACTCATCCTTAGGCCATATCATTAGCTGGAGAGAAAAGCATGTTCAAACTGAATAAGCAGAACAAGCCTGTGGCACTGACTCTTCAACATAATCTGAGGGTTTTCTGGGACTACTGTATATGATTTTAGATGAAAATTTTACTTAATTTGTTTAAAATTCAGTGTGAATCAATAAGCTACAATCTATTTTATAAAGCATGTAATGAAAAATTTATTCCAGCTATAGTCAATTTTCATCTTATTTCAACTAATTCAATATTTAGTATTTTCTAAATCCTAATAAAAACAAAAAATAAAGTAGACGTCAGCTGCGAGGCCAATTAGTTTTAGTAGCATCTTTCTTTTTTATTAGATACACAAGGAAAGTTTGAACAAAATATCTAAGGAGTTAACAGGGCTATTTCTGATTTTTATACATGATTCTTATTCTGAAAAGCCAAACACTTGTATTTGATACATGGCATACATCTTTAACAAAAAGCATGCAGTGACTTTTATCACACTCCTTGCTTAATAAGTAACTTACCTGTAACTTCAGCTACACATGCTAGTTCATTATTTCAAAATAGTAATGAAGAAATAGCGTATTCCTTTCATCTGGTTTTATAACATAAAAAGGAAAAACGCCAATTATATTAGATATACATTATTTTAATCTCAAATTCTTTCAGTAATGTTGCCAGATACTATCTATAATTTACTTCACAATGCTTTATAATCTTTCTTGAAACATATAAATACATACTGTATATGTATTAAGTAAAGTTGGGGGAGGAAAGAAGCCAGACTTTCCTCACAAACTAAGTCTGATTTACATGGTTTCTCTGACCAAGAGGACTGATTTTACCAATTAGATTATATCATGTACTCATAAATTAAATGTATTCACAAATTAAATGAGTAAAACCTATCTCCACAATTTTGGCAAAAATATATTTAAATCACATTATAAAAATAGCATTTTATTAATAAATATTATATTGAAAAGGGTGCTTTGAAATTTACATTATTTCTATTACCTCAACCCTTTTTTTTCTTTTACTTATTTTTTTATACAGCAGGATCTTATTAGTTATCCATTTTATACATATCAGGGTATACATGTCAATCCCAATCTCCCAATTCATCACACCACCACCAACACCATCACCACTTTCCCCCCTTGGTGTCCATATGTTTGTTCTCTGCACCTGTGTCTCTATTTCTGCCCTGCAAACTGGTTCATCTGTACCATTTTTCTAGGTTCCACATATATGCGTTAATATATGATATTTTTGTTTTTCATTCCTTTTTATGGCTGAGTAATATTCCATTGTATATATGTACCACATCTTCTTTATCCATTCATCTGTCAATGGGCACTTAGGTTGCTTCCATGACCTGGCTATTGTAAATAGTGCTGCAATGAACATTGGGGTGCATGTGTCTTTTTGAATTATGGTTTTCTTTGGGTATATGCCCAGTAGTGGGATTGCTGGGTCATATGGTAATTCTATTTTTAGTTTTTTAAGGAATCTGCATACTCTTCTCCATAGTGCCTGTATCAATAAATATTCCCACCCACAGGGCAAGAGGGTTCCCTTTTCTCCACACCCTCTCCAGCATTTGTTGTTTGTAGATCTTCTGGTGATGCCCATTCTAACTGGTGTGAGGTGATACCTCATTGTAGTCTTGATTTGCATTTATCTAATAATTAGTGATGTTGAGCAGCTTTTCATGTGCTTCTTGGCCATCTGTATGTCTTCTTTGGAGAAATGTCTATTTAGGTCTTCTGCCCATTTTTGTATTAGGTTGTTTGTTTTTCTAATATTGAGCTGCATGAGCTGTTTCTATATTTTAGAGATTAATCCTTTGTCAGTTGATTCGTTTGCAAATATTTTCTCCCATTCTGAGGGTAGTCTTTTCGTCTTGTTTATGGTTTCCTTTGTTGTGCAAAAGCTCTGAAGTTTCATTAGGTCCCATTTGTTTATTTTTGTTTTTATTTCCATTACTCTAGGAGGTAGATCAAAGGAGATCTTGATGTGATTTATGTCAAAGAGTGTTCTTCCTGTGTTTCCCTCTAAGAGTTTTATAGTGTCTGGTCTTACATTTAGGTCTCTACTCCATTTTGAGTTTATTTTTGTGTATGGTGTTAGGGAGTGTTCTAATTTCATTCTTTTACATGTAGCTGTCCAGTTTTCCCAGCACCACTTATTGAAGAGACTGTCTTTTCTCCATTGTATATACTTGCCTCCTTTGTCATAGATTAGTTGACCATAGGTGTGTGGGTTTATCTCTGGGCTTTCTATCTTGTTCCATTGATCTATATTTCTGTTTTTGTGCCAGTACCCTATTGTATTGATTACTGTTGCTTTGTACTATAGTCTGAGGTCAGGGAGTCTGATTCCACCAGCTCCGTTCTTTTCCTTCAAGACTGCTTTGGCTATTTGGGGTCTTTTGTGTCTCCATATAAATTTTAAGATTTTTTGTTCTAGTTCTGTAAAAAATGCCATTGGTAATTTGATAGGGATTGCATTGAATCTGTACATTGCTTTGGGTAGTATAGTCATTTTCACAATATTGATTCTTCCAATCCAAGAACATGGTATATCTCTCCATCTGTTTGTTTCATCTTTAATTTCTTTCATAAGTGTCTTATAGTTTTCTGCATAAAGGTCTTTTGTCTCCCTAGGTAGGTTTATTTCTAGGTATTTTATTCTTTTTGTTGCAATGGTAAATGGGAGCGTTTCCTTAATTTCTCTTTCAGATTTTTCATCATTAGTGTATAGGAATGCAAGAGACTTCTGGGCATTAATTTTGTATCCTACTACTTTACCAAATTCATTGATTAACTCTAGTAGTTTTCTGGTAGCATCTTTAGGATTCTCTATGTATAGTATCATGTCATCTGCAAACAGTGACAGCTTTACTTCTTGTTTTCCAAATTGTATTCCTTTTATTTCTTTTTCTTCTCTGATTGCTGTGGCTAGGACTTCCAAAACTATGTTGAATAATAGTGGGGAGAGTGGACATCCTTGTGTTGTTCCTGATCTTAGAGGAAATACTTTCAGTTTTTCACTATTGAGAATGATGTTGGCTGTGGATTTGTCATATATGGCCTTTATTATGTTGAGATAGGTTCCCTCTATGCCCATTTCTGGAGAGTTTTTATCATAAATGTCTGTTGAATTTTGTCAAAAGCATTTTCTGCATCTATTGAGAGGATCATATGGTTTTTATTCTTCAATTTGTTAATGTGGTTTATCACATTGTTTGTGTATATTGAATAATCCTTGCATCCCTGGGATAAATCCCACTTGATCATGGTGTATGATCCTTGTAATATGTTGTTGGATTCTGTTTGCTAGTATTTTGTTGAGGATTTTTGTATCTATATTCATCAGTGATATTCGTCTGTAATTTTCTATTTTTTAGTATCTCTGTCTGGTTTTGGTATCAGGGTGATGGTGGTTTCATAGAATGAATTTGGGAGTGTTCCTTCCTCTGCAATTTTTTGGAAGAGTTTGAGAAGGATGGGTGTTAGCTCTTCTCTAAATGTTTGACAGAATTCACCTGTGAAGCCATCTGGTCCTGGACTTTTGTTTGTTGGAAGATTTTAAATCACAGTTTCAGTTTCATTATTTGTGATTCGTCTGTTCATAGTTTTTATTTCTTCCTGGTTCCATCTTGGAAGGTTATATCTTTCTAAGAATTTGTACATTTCTTCCAAGTTGTCCATTTTATTGGCATAGAGTTGCTTGTAGTAGTCTCTTAGGATACTTTGTATTTCTGCGCTGTCTCTTGTAACTTCTTCTTTTTCATTTCTAATTTTATTGATTTGAGTCCTCTCCCTCTTTTTCTTGATGAATCTGGTTAATGGTTTATTTATCTTCTCAAAGAACCATCTTTTAGTTTTATTGATCTTTGCTATTGTTTTCTTTGTTTGTTTTTCATTTATTTCTGCTCTGATCTTTATGATTTCTCTCCCTCTGCTAACTTTGGGTTTTGTTTGTTCTTCTTTCTCTAGTTCCTTTAGGTATAAGGTTAGATTGTTTATTTGAGATTTTTCTTGTTTCCTGAGGTAGGCTTGTATAGCTATAAACTTCCCTCTTAGAACTGCTTTTGCTGCATCCCATAGGTTTTCAATCATCGTGTTTTCATTGTCATTTGTCTCTAGGTATTTTTTGATTTCCTCTTTGACTTCTTCAGTGATTTCTTAGTTATTTAGTAATGTATTGTTTAGCCTCCATGTGTCTGTGTTTTTAAAGTTTTTTTCCATGTAATTGGTTTCTAATGTCATAGTGTTGTGGTCAGAAAAGATGCTTGATATGATTTCAATTTTCTTAAATTTACTGAGGCTTGATTTGTGACCCAAGGTGTGATCTATCCCGGAGAATGTTTCGTGCGCACTTGAGAAGAAAGTGTAATCTGCTGTTTTGGGATGGAATGTCCTATAAACATCAATTAAATCTGTCTGGTCTATTGTGTCATTTAAAGCTTGTGTTTCCTTATTAATTTTCATTTTGGATGATTTGTCCATTGTTGTAAGTGAGGTGTTAAAGTCCCCCACTATTATTGTGTTACTGTTGATTTCCTCTTTTATAGCTGTTAGCAGTTGCCTTATGTATTGTGGTGCTCCTATGTTGGGTGCATATATATTTATAATTGTTATATCTTCTTCTTGGTTTGATCCCTTGATCATTATGCAGTGTTCTTCCTTGTCTCTTGTAACATTCTTTATTTTAAAGTCTATTTTATCTAATATGAGTATTGCTACTCCAGATTTCTTTTGATTTCCATTTGCATGGAATATCTTTTTCCATCCCCTCACTTTCAGTCTTTATGTGTCCCTAGGTCTGAAGTGGGTCTCTTGTAGACAGCATATAGATGGGTCTTGTATCCATTCAGCAAGCCTGTGTCTTTTGGTTGGAGCATTTAATCCTTTCATGTTTAAGGTAATTATTGATATGTATGTTCCTATGACCATTTTCTTAATTTTTTGGGTTTGGTTTTGTAGGTCCTTTTCTTTTCTTGTGCTTCCCACTTAGAGAAGTACCTTTAGCATTTGTTGTAGAGCTGGTTTGGTGGTGCTGAATTCTCTTAGCTTTTGCTTGTCTGTAAAGCTTTTGATTTCTCCATTGAATCTGAATGAGATCCTTGCTGGGTAGAGTAATCTTGGTTGTAGGTTCTTCCCTTTCATCACTTTAAGTATATCATGCCACTCCCTTCTGGCTTGTAGAGTTTCTGCTGAGAAATCAGCTGGCAACCTTATGGGAGTTCCCTTGTATATTATTTGTCACTTTTCCCTTGCTGCTTTCAATAATTTTTGTCTTTAATTTTTGCCCGTTTGATTACTATGTGTCTCGGCATGTTTCTTCTTGGTTTTATCCTGTATGGGACTTGCTGCGCTTCCTGGACTTGGGTGGCTATTTCCTTTCCCATGTTAGGGAAGTTTTCGACTATAATCTCTTCAAATATTTTCTCTGGTCCTTTCTCTCTCTCTTCTCCTTCTGGGACTGCTATAATGTGAATGTTGTTGCATTTAACGTTGTCCCAGACGTCTCTTAGGCTGTCTTCATTTCTTTTCAGCCGTTTTTCTTTAATCTGTTCTGTAGCAGTGAATTCCACCATACTGTCTTCCAGGTCACTTATCCGTTCTTCTGCCTCAGTTATTCTGCTATTGATTCCTTCTAGTATATTTTTCATTTCAGTTATTGTATTGTTCATCTTTGTTTGTTTGTTCTTTAATTCTTCTAGGTCTTTGTTAGACATTTCTTGCATCTTCTCGATCTTTGCCTCCATTCCTTTTCCGAGGTCCTGGATCATCTTCACTATCATTATTCTGAATTCTTTTTCTGGAAGGTTGCCTATCTCTACTTCATTTAGTTGTTTTTCTGGGGTTTTATCTTGTTCCTTCATCTGGTACATAGCCCTCTGCCTTTTCATCTTGTCTATCTTTCTGTGAATGTGGTTTTTGTTCCACAGGCTGCAGGATTGTATTTCTTCTTGCTTCTGCTGTCTGCCCTCTGGTGGATGAGGCTATCTAAGAGGCTTGTGCAAGTTTCCTGATGGGAGGGACTGGTGGTGGGTAGAGCTGGCTGTTGCTCTGGTGGGCAGAGCTCAGCAAAACTTTAATCTGCTTGTCTGCTGATGGGTGGGGCTGAGTTCCCTCCCTGTTGATTGTTTGGCCTGAGGTGACCCAACACTGGAGCCTACCTGGGCTCTTTGGTGGGGCTAATGGCAGAGTCTGGGAGGGCTCACGCCAAGGAGTTCTTCCCAGAATTTCTGCTGCCAGTGTCCTTGTCCTCACAGTGAGACATAGCCACCCCCCGCCTCTGCAGGAGACCCGCCAACACTAACAGGTAGGTCTGGTTCAGTCTCCTATAGGGTCACTGCTCCTTCCCCTGGGTCCTGATGCACATACTACTTTGTGTGTGCCCTCCAAGAGTGGAGTCTCTGTTTCCCACAGTCCTGTCAAAGTCCTGCAATCAAATCTCGCTAGGCTTCAAAGTCTGATTTTCTAGAAATTCCTCCTCCCGTTGCCGGACCCCTAGGTTGGGAAGCATGAGGTGGGGCTCAGAACCTTCACTCCAGTGGGTGGACTTCTGTGGAATAAGTGTTCTCCAGTTGGTGAGTCACCCACCCAGCAGTTATGGGATTTGATTTTATTGTGATTGTGCCCCTCTTACCATTTCATTGTGGCTTCTTCTTTTTCTTTGGATGTGGGGTATATTTTTTGGTGAGTTTCAGTGTCTTCCTGTCGATGATTGTCCAGCAGCTAGTTGTGATTCCAGTGTTCTCACAAGAGGGAGTGAGAGCATGTCCTTCTACTGTGCCATCTTTCTACCTCAACCCTTTTTGGAAATATTGGGTTGAAAAAGGTGCCACTAAGGAAAGGAATAGCAATGATATGTTAAATTTTGGTAAGACCCTTTTTATATATTTCCCAGAAACTGACGAAGTGAATGGCTCTAATGACTGGGTAATAAATTTCTGCAAGTGGTAGTTTTCTTTCTTTTTTTTTTTTTTTTTGCCTTTGATAGAATTTTAAAAGGATCAATCAAGTTAAAGTTGATATATTGTTAAAAGTAATTTTTGAGACTAGATCCCTTTGTTTTTGTGTGTCTTTGTTTGTTTCTTTGGCTTATATTTCAGTCATGCAAAGAAATAAGTGATGTTGCCAAAAGAAGACTTCTTCAAGTCCGTTCCGTGTATGTATTGAACAATTTTTCCCAGTGCTTACATCTATAAAAATAAAAAATAGACATAGAATTGATGGAATTAATGAACTGAATTGTTAAAAGCCCCATTCATCTTGTAAAGAAATGCATTTCCTGTAAATTGGTGCAGCCACTATGGAGAACAATATGGAGGTTCCTTAAAACACTAAAAGTAAAGTTACCATATGATCTAGCAACCCCAGTCCTAGGCATATATTCAGAAAAGATGAAAACTCTAATTTTAAAAGATACATGTACCCCGATGTTTGTAGCAGCACTATTTATAATAGCCAAGACTTGGAAGCAACCTAAGTGTCCATCCACAGATTAATGGATAAAGAAGATGTGGTATATATGTACAATGGAATATTACTCAGCCATAAAAAAGAATGAAATAATGCCATCTGCAGCAACGTGGATGGACCTAGAGATTATCATACTAAGTGAAATAAGTCAGATGGAGAAAGACAAATATCATATGATATCACATATGGGGAATTATAAAAAATGATACAAATGAACTTATTTACAAAACAGAAACAGACTCAGACATAGAAAACAAACTTAGCTTACTAAAGGGAAAGGTTGGGGAGAGGGATAAATTAGGAGTTCGGGGTTAACAGATAAAAAGAACTACATATAAAATAGATAAACAACAAGGACCTACTGTATAACACAGGGAACTATATTCAATATCTTGTGATAACTTATGGAAAGAATCTGAAAAAGAATATATACAGGGCTTCCCTGGTGGTGCAGTGGTTAAGAATCTGTCTGCCATTGCAAGGGACATGGGTTCGAGCCCTGGCCTTGGAAGATCCCACATGCCGTGAAGCAACTAAGCCTGTGCACCACAACTACTGAGCCTGAGCTCTAGAGCCCACAAGCCACAACTACTGAGCCCACGTGCCACAACTACTGAAGCCTGTGTGCCTAGAGCCCATGCTCTGCAACAAGAGAAGCCACGACAATGAGAAGCCTGCACACCACAACGAAGAGTAGCCCCCACTCACCACAAGTAAAGAAAGCTCGTGCACAGCTACGAAGACCCAACACAGCCAAAAATAAATAAATAAATATTTTAAAAGTATATATATATATATATATATATATATATACAGCAAATTGATTCATCATATATATATATGAATCACTTTGCTGTACACCTGAAACTAACACAACATTGTAAATCAACTATACTTCAATTTTTAAAAATTCATTCCCAATATAGTTTTACTTTTTGTCAATTTATCAAAATTGTTTTATTATTTATGTTGTTTTAATTAATTGTATAAAGCTAATAATTGTCAACAAGAAGAAATTTTTTAAACACTTAGAGACTTATAGGAAATTAAAAACTAAAAATCAATTTTGTAGTGTAGAAATAAAATGATCCAATCAATGAAAGAAAATCCAAACATATCATTATATTACTTTGGGATAAACTTCTGTGGGGAAATTAGAAATATGTGTTCTAGAAGAAAAAAGAACAGTGTGAAATTCCTAGCTGTTGGAGAAGAATTTAAGTATTTTTAAATGGATGATGGTATTTATATTTCATCAAATATATGGTATTTAGTCTCCATTCCATACATTGAAAAGAGTGATGGAACACTTTTATTTTTAAATGACAGTATTTATGAGATGCCATAAAATATATCCTTTGCAATTATTTAGACTTATGATGAAAATTTTTATATGTCAACTTTAAAACATATGAGGGAACATGGGGTTTTTAAAAATGAACTTAGTGATTATGTCAGTGAAAACATTTGAAGACCACTGTAATAATTCCCAAGTAATGCATGGTATTTCACAGATGCTCCCAGCTGAAAGATTGTTGTTGATTTCTACTGTGGTCTAATCTCTGCCCTCTTGTTAAACGAAATCCCCAGGACTATTTGGAAAATACTTGCCAAGAAGCACTTAAACTCTGAAGTTTCTAATGAATTGAGGTCACTGCTGCCTTCAGTAGTTTATTTAATAGTCATGACCCTGGGCTTCCCTGGTGGCGCAGTGGTTAAGAATCCGCCTGCCAATGCAGGGGACACAGGTTTGATCCCTGGTCTGAGAAGATCTCACATGCTGCGGAGCAACTAAGCCCGTGCCCCACAACTACTGAACCTGCGCTCTGGAACCTGCGAGCCACAACTTCTGAGCCTGCATGCCACAACTACTGAAGCCCACGCACCTAGAGCCCATGCTCCTCAACGAGAGGAGCCACTGCAATGAGAAGTCCGCACGACAACCAAGAGTAGCCCCTGATCACCGCAACTAGAGATAACCTGCGCGCAGCAATGAAGACCCAATGCAGCCAAAAATAAATATAAGTAAATTAAAAAAAAAAAAGAAGCTCATGGGCAAGAATGTTAATTTTGAATGCCCAGAGTTTCAGCTGTAAACAGAAATGACTAAATAAAATATCATTCACAATTTTAAAAAAAGAATACATGGGGCTTCCCTGGTGGTTAAGAATCCGCCTGCCAATGCAGGGGACACGGGTTCGATCCCAGGTCCAGGAAGATCCTGCATGCCGCGGGGCAACTAAGCCTGTGCACCACAACTACTGAGCCTGCACTCTAGACCCCGTGGGCCACAACTACTGAAGCCCGTGGGCTTAGAGCCCAGGCTCTGCAACAAGAGAAGCCACTGCAGTGAGAAGCCCACGCACCGCAACGAAAACCCAATGCAGCCCCAAAAATAAATTAATTAATTAAAAAAAAAAAGAATACATGATTCACTAAGGTTGGGACAGGGACATTTCGGGAACCCCAATTTATATTTTATGTCAATTATAGCAAGTACATCTTAGTTCAATACTTTAATGTGTCAATTTCAGTGAATACAACAGATTTCCAAAATGAAATGGTTGAGTCCCAGTTTAAGAAGGCATCTGGCTAGGTGTCCATTAGCTTCTCCCAACAACCCATTAATATTCCTTAAATGACTTAGGAAAAGATTAAGACTGTTAACAACAGGTGGATAAGGTAAATGGCATCTGTAAGGAAACTAAAACACAGAATTTAAAACTACATTAGAAGCAAGAAAAAGCTGAATGGTATGGAGGGCAAACTTTAGAAGCTTTCTTAGAAAACGGAGGAAATGAACAAAAGATATGAGAATGAAGAGAGATGAGATCATAGACTCAAAGGGCAGAGAATGGAGATCTGACAGCTACACAGTTGTGTCAAAGAAAATATGAGACTTTAGGGGCATAAACTCACAAAGGCAAGAGAAAAAGTACAGGGGGACAATAGCACTAAACTTTTGGAAAAGGGAGAACAAATAAGAGTGGTAAATATTTAGCAGATCAGAGAAGGGTGCATCCAAAGCCACAGTGGAGAAAGCTGAAAACAAACCCAGCATATACCACTGAGTCGCCAAAAGGCTCAGGAATTTGTTGCAAAAGGTACCTATGAAAGAATTGGCTGAACCTTTAAGAAGCAGTTTGATTCCCTCGCCCACACTGAGTGGCCAGGTGACTATCCCCTCCAGCCCTGGCAAAAGACTGGAGGTTTGTCTCTGAAAAGCGTAAACACAGAGTAAGGCTGAGAGCCAGAGTATAGCACCGAAGCTAAGAAGATTAGGGGATGGTTGCACGCTGCGTGCTGGCTCCCCTAGGTCTCTTCCCTGACTGGGTCCTCCAACACAGGTGACCAGGTCTTTGCCCTCCAGGCGGGATATTAGTATCTTCTCTGGGAAAATCTGACTAGCCTAGTTCTGAAGAAATGGGCTTTAGAAATTCACCTGCCTTTTGGCTTATAGTCAACAAATCCTATCTAAGCACTCAGTTTCCAATCAGCTTTTCAAATTCTCAGTCTTAAATGTGAATACACAACCAAGGATTATCAAATGTTAAGGAATGCCTTGAATATTAAATAAAGAGATCAAGTCAACCAAATAAAGAGTAAAAGGCAACTTTTTTTGTGATGTGGACCATGTTTTTAAAGTATTTATTGAATTTGTTACAATATTGCTTCTGTTTCATGTTTTGGTTTTTTGGTTACGAGACAGGTGGGATCCTAGCTCCCTGACCAAGGATCGAACCTGCACTCCCTGCACTGGAAGGCAAAGTCTTAACCACTGGACTGCCCGGGAAGTCCCATAAAAGACAATTTGAAGGAAGCAGACTATGTAAGGAAAAGAAAACTTAAAAAAAATCATTAATCCACGAGGAGATATTATGTTCATGAAATAAGAACAAGATCATATTAGCTACTGGGAAGCAGCCGCATAGCACAGGGAGATCAGCTCGGTGCTTTGTTTCCATCTAGAGGGGTGGGATAGGGAGGGTAGGAGGGAGATGCAAGAGGGAGAGGATATGGACATATATGTATACGTATAGCTGATTCAACTTGTTATACAGCAGAAACTAACACACCATTGTAAAGCAGTTATACTCCAATAAAGATGTTTAAAAAAAAAATTGTGTCCAGGAATTCCATAGGAAACCTGGGTATCTTCTCTATCATTTTTTAAAAGCAACAGAAGACATTCACAGATAATCTCAGCCTCATATCTCTATCTGAGAGATGACTCAAAAAAACCCTCAAAGATCATGTTATAAAAGAACTCTCTGGTGGTATTAAAACAAGGTGAACAAAGAATTTCATCAATGTATTTTTATAATTGTGGTTTCAAAACAATTCAACTGTGAAAAATTACTGAAAGACAAAACAATAATTTCATAATAGTAGCAACTAACATAAAGTGTTAGTCTCTGGTCTAAATGCTTTACATGAATTACCTCTTTTAACCCTCCGAACAGCCCAATGATGGTAGATACCATAATTATGTCTATTTTACAGATGAAGAAACTGAAGCACAGGGGAGTTTAGTAATTTGCCTAAAGTCACACAACTAGTGTACTTGCTATTTAACTAGGTCTCTATGCTGTGACCCTGAGATTGGAACTCTGCTAATCATATTTCCTAGACTTCCTTGCGAACTGGCTCCCTGTGTCTGCTAATAAGAGGCACTGGAAGAAAATTGTAGCTAGAGAGTAGGAAAGGTGGCTTGTGCTTTCTGTTTTCTAGTACTGTCAATATTGTTCCACCATTAGCAGCAGACAGTTGGCTCTAGCTCCCAACTTCTTTGGGCACTCCTAGCATGAATCTTGCTTTGCCCCTCAGAGGAATCTTCAGCAGGGGTGGGGCAGGGAACCCTCTCCTCCTCTGAAATCCAAGCACCAGCTGCAGAGAGCCTCCCCTTAAAGATCTGAGCGCCAAACCTACAGGGCCTCTCCTCTGAGCTCCTAGGTTCTAGAAACTTGGTTTCTTCCTTTTGTTCTCACAGTCCTAAAGGCTGAAGCTTCTTCCTGCAGTTACTAATCTCTGGTTACCTTAGCTTCTTGTTTTTTCCTTTTAGTCTTCTAACTCCTCTGTAACCAATTCCCTGTATTTAATATCTTCTGTTTGAAATACTTAGTATGTTTCTGTTTTTCTCATTGGACCTTGACTTATACAGTTAGTAAATGACAGGGCTGGGATTCAGATCCAGTAGCCTGACTCCAGAGCTCATACTCTTAATTGCTATTCATATTATTCTAAGTGCTTAAAAACAAAACAAAAATAAGACCAAAAAGTAAACATGGCTTTAAATAACCCTTGGGACAAAGAGGGACCAAAAATTGTAAAATGTAATTGGAGTATTTAGGTCTTAAATAATGATTAGAGAAAAATTAAAACACTGTGACACACAAAAGCTATATTTATTGAGGGTGAAGCTCTTAGCTTTAAATGGTTTTATTTTTAAACAAGAAAGAAAAAAGCAAATACACCAAATATTTATCTAAATAATTAGAAACATAATAAAATAAACCAAGGTAGGGAATTCCCTGCTGGCAGTCCAGAGGTTAAGACTCGGTGCTTTTACTGCCATGGGCCTGGGTTCGATCCCTGATTGGGGAACTAAGATCCCAAAAACCACATGGTGCAGAAAAAAAGATAAAATAAACCAAGGTAAAACCAAAGGAAAAACAAAATATAAACAAAAGTAGAAAATATGCAAGTCTCATGTCTACTTTTGCTTATCATTTTACCATTTTTTAAAATCCTCAGTGCCTGGCAGACCTCAGAGCTCCTTGCACGTAGTGGAAGAAGTCGGTTTTAATGCAATATTTTCTCTATCAACTAAAACTATTCACACACACATACATAGGTAATATACATGCATACTGAAAATGACAGGGAGGATATCCATCTAACTGTTGTAGGGTTTACTTATGAGTAATGAGATCAATTATTTTTATTCTTCTTCCTTCTGCTTTTCTTCTTCCTGCTTTTCTATATTTACAAATTTTACAAATGATTATACATTATCATAACTAGAAAAAATGTTTTTAAAATAACCTTTCATCAAAAAATTTTAGAGTCCTTTGTTATAAAGCAGAAACTAACACACCATTGTAAAGCAATTTTACGCTAATAAAGATGTTTTAAAAAAATTTTTTTAAAGGCCTAAGATCAAATTGGGGAAAAGTGTTTTCCATTTATGTGACAAGTGTGTTTTTTTTTTTAATTAATTTATTTTTTTGGCTGCATTGGATCTTCGTTGCTGCACGTGGGCTTTCTACAGTTGCTGTGAGCGGGGGCCACTCTTCGTTGCAGTGCGTAGGCTTCTCATTGCCGTGGCTTCTCTTGGTGCGGAGCACAGGCTCTAGGCACGTGGGCTTCAGTAGTTGCGGCACGCAGGCTCAGTAGTTGTGGCCTACGGGCTCTAGAACGCAGGCTCAGTAGTTGTGGCGCACGGGCTTAATTACTCCGTGGCATGTGGGATCTTCCTGGACCAGGGATCGAATCCCCAATGCAGGGGATTCTCAACCACTGCGCCACCAGGGAAGCCCAAGGGGTTTTAATTAATAACATTAATATATAAAGACCGGCACATCTAATCTAAAGTAGTCACTCAGACAATTTCTATCATATCACTCTAGTCTAATTATATTATGGTATTTACCATTATCCAACATTTTTCTTGACTTGTTTGTTCATCTACTGTGTTTTCCTTACCCTGACCCTAACATAGGCTCTCTTACAAGGAGAAACCTTGTTTATCTTGTTCCACATCAAATTGCCTATTCCTAGAACAGTGCCTAGTACATGCGAGGAGCTCAGTATATACCAACTGAATAAATAAAAGAGTACTTTCAATCAATTCTTAAAAATGAATGCTCCAACAGAAAAACTGTATAACAATGTGATTTTTAAATGAAGAAATATACATATCCAATAAGTTTTAGATTATAAACTCTGTAAGGAAAGGAATATGTCTACCTATTTATCATTATATTTCCAGTTCCTAACACAGTTTTGACATGAAATAGATACTTAATAAAACAATCAATGAATAAATGATTGAACATAATGTTAAAGAAAAAAATTTCATGACACTTGTCAAAGACAGTAAAGAAGACTTTATTCAGGAGGGACTATTGCAATGAGGATTTGGTGGTAGGGAAGAGAGACCAAGCTCAAATCCAAATCCAATCAGGATAAGTAGAGATCTATAGCCAAAGGGCAGGGTGGATGGAAAATTACTAAGAGGAAACATCAAGGCTAGGGGGAGTCTTGCTGGTCAGACTCAACAGGATTCTTGCCTTAAGGCGGCCCAAGGTGATAAGATATTGAGAGTGAAGGATAAGGAATGTGACCAGATTTCCAGAGTGATCATCTATCAGGGGTGAGGGATTTTCACTAAACTGGCCCAGCAGAATTCTTGCTAAAACTGGACTAACTGGGCCAAGAACCGAGCCCAAGGTCAAAGTCTAGTCAAAAAGAGGACTCAGGGCTTCCCTGGTGGTGCAGTGGTTGAGAGTCCGCCTGCCGATGCAAAGGACACGGGTTCGTGCCCCGGTCCGGGAAGATCCCGCGTGCCGTGGAGCGGCTGGGCCCGTGAGCCATGGCCACTGAGCCTGCGCGTCCGGAGCCTGTGCTCCGCGGCGGGAGAGGCCACGGCAGTGAGAGGCCCGCGTACCCACCCCCCCAAAAAAAAAACAACAAAAAAAATACAATAAAATAGCCCCCAGGCTTCCCTGGTGGCGCAGTGGTTGAGAGTCCGCTTGCCGATGCAGGGGACACGGGTTCATGCCCCGGTCCGGGAAGATCCCACATGCCGCGGAGCGGCTGGGCCGGTGAGCCATGGCCGCCGAGCCTGCGCGTCCGGACCCTGTGCTCCACAATGGGAGAGGCCACAACAGTGAGAGGCCCGCGTACCGGAAAAAAAAAAAAAAAAAAAAAAAAGGACTCAGAGGAGCTGATTCAAGTTTGGTCAAGGAGAGTCTTTCTCAATGAGTCTTTGAAAAATGTTCACTAACTTAAACAATGACAATTAAAGCCACGAGCACCATCTCTACTTATCAAAATTTAATAGAGGGGACTTCCCTGGTGGCACAGTGGTTAAGAATCCACCTGCCAATGCAGTGGACATGGGTTTGAGCCCTGGTCCAGGAAGATCCCACATGCTGCAGAGCAACTAAGCCCTGTGCGCAATAACTACTGAGGCTGCGCTCTAGCGCCCACGAGCCACAACTACTGAAGCCCGCGCGCCTAGAAGCCTGTGCTCCACAACAGGAGAAGCCACCGCAATGAGAAGCCCACACACCACAAGGAAGAGTAGCCCCCTGCTCGCCACAACTAGAGAAAGCCCGCACGCAGCAACGAAGACCCAATGCAGCCAAAAATAAATAAATTAATTTAAAAAAATGTAATAGATCTCTCTTTTTTTTTTCTTTTTTTTTTAAAGACAGGTCACCGGTAGAGAGTGACTGGGGGCTTTTTTTTTTTTTTTTTTTATTGCGGTACGCGGGCCTCTCACCATTGTGGCCTCTCCCGTTGCGGAGCACAGGCTCCGGACGCGCAGGCTCAGCGGCCATGGCTCACAGGCTCAGGCGCTCCGCGGCATGTGGGATCTTCCCGGACCGGGGCATGAACCCGTGTCCCCTGCATCGGCAGGCGGACTCTCAACCACTGCGCCACCAGGGAAGCCTGGGGGCTATTTTATTGTATTTCTTTTTTTGTTTTTTTTTTGGGGGGGGGTACGCGGGCCTCTCACTGCCGTGGCCTCTCCCGCCGCAGAGCACAGGCTCCGGACGCGCAGGCTCAGTGGCCATGGCTCACGGGCCCAGCCGCTCCACGGCACGCGGGATCCTCCCGGACCGGGGCACGAACCCGCGTCCCCTGCATCGGCAGGCGGACTCTCAACCACTGCGCCACCAGGGAAGCCCTATTTTATTGTATTTTATTTATCTATTTATTTTGACCATGCTGTGTGGCATAAGGGATCTTAGCTCCCTGACCAGGTATTGAACCCATGCTCCCTTCATTGGAAGTGCAGAGTCTTAACCATTGGACCACCAGGGAAGTCCTAGATTTCTCTTTACACTGTACAAACTCAGTGTTCACAAGGGTACGGAAATACTTAGGATTTAACGTCTTATTTAAGACCAAAAACTTCTTGAGTTACAAGGAGTATATCTATTTTGTTCATCGTAATAAACTTTCAAAGGCATAGCCCAGGGCCTCCCTGGTGGCACAGTGGTTGAGAGTCCGCCTGCCGATGCTGGGAACACGGGTTCGTGCCCCGGTCCTGGAGGATCCCACATGCTGCGGAGCGGCTAGGCTCAGAGAAGATCCCACATGCTGCGGAGCGGCAAGGCGTAGCCCATGGTGGGCGCTTTAACATTTGTTAACTGCATCACTGAGTGGGGAGCAAATCAGTATTAACTTTCCTAGAGGGTACTTTGGCTCTATAGCTGTAAAAACATTCATACCTTTTGACCCAGTTATTCCATTAAAAAAAAAAATCATAGCCTTAGGAAAAAAGTCAAAGCAGCACAAATAAGGATATTCATTCTAATCATATACAGTAAGTCCCCTGCATACAAACCTTCAAGTTGTGAACTTTCAAAGATGCAAACATGCAGTCCATCAACATCAGGCATGAGTGAAATTGAAGCTTGCCCTCCGTCTCCTATTGCTGACGATCCTTCAGCTCTACCATCTCCCACCTCCTCTCCCTCCTCCAGTCAGTAACTCTTCTTGCCTCTTCACTTGATGCCAGCCCCTGTATGCCAGCTGTTGTACTGTACTACTCTACTTTTTAAGGTACAGTAGTACAGTACAGTAAGATTAAAAATGTTTTCTTTATTTTTTGTGTTTGTTTGTTTTTTATGTATTATTTGTGTGAAAACTATTATAAACCTATTACAGTACAGTACTACATAGCCAATTGTGTTAGTTGGGTGCCTAGGCTAACTTTGTTGGACTTAACGAACAAATTGGACTTATGTATGTGCTCTCAGAATGGAACTCATTCGTATGTAGGGGACTTACTGTATGTATAACAGTAAAATTTTAAAATAAAACAATACAGTATTCAAAGAACATATTATTAAGAGCAGCCATTAAAAATAATGCTTCTGAAAAACATGTAATGAAATGGGAAACTATTAAATGAAAAAAAAAGTACCAAATATGTATTGTGATCCAATATGGTAAAAAAACAAAACAAAACAATTTATATATGGAAAAATGCTAAAAGGAAATGATCAAAATGTCAATAGCACAAATAAATGGAAAGATATTCCATGCTCATGGATTGGAAGAATTAATATTATTAAAATGTCCACACTGCCCAAAGCAATATACAGATTCAGTGCAATCCCTATCAAAATTCCAATTGCATATTTCACAGAAACAGAACAGAAAAATCCTAAAATTTGTATGGAACCATAAAAGACCCTTTATAGGCAAAACAATCTTGAGAAAGACGAACAAAGCTGGAGGCCTCATGCTCCTTGATTTAACTATATTACAAAGCTATAATAATTAAAACAGTATAGTATTGGAATACATACACATAGATCAATGAAATAGAATACAGGGCCCAGAAATAAACGCATGCACGTATGAAAAGGAGCCAAGAACATACAATGGGGAAAGAACAGTCTTTTCAATAAAATGTTGGGAAAATGGACAGCCACTTGCAAAAGAATGAAACTGGACCCCTATCTTATACCATATACAAAAATCATCTCAAAATGGATTAAAGATTTGAAAGTAAGACATGAAATCATAAGACTCCTAGAAGAAAACATAAGCTACTTGACATAGGTCTTGGCCATGATTTTTTTGAATCTGACTCCAAAAGCAAAAGCAACAAAAGCAAAAATAAACAAGTGGGGCTACATTAAACTAAAAAGCTTCTGTACAGCCAAGGAAACCATCAACAAAACAAAAAGGCCAACATACTGAATGGGAGAAAATATTTGCAAATCATCTATCTAATAAGGGGCTAATATCCAAAAATATAAAGAACTCATATGACTCAATAGCATAAAACAATCTGATTTAAAAATGGGCAGAAGATATGAAGATGTATTTTTCCAAAGAAGACATATGGATGGCCAATAGGTACATGAAAAGATGTTCTACACCATCAACCATCAGGGAAAGGCAAATCAAAACCACAATGAGATATCACCTTACACCTGTTAAAATGGCTATTATCAAAAAGACTAGAAATAACAAGTGTTGGTGAGGATGTGGAGAAAAGGGTATATTTGTGCACTGTTGGCAGGAATGTAAATTGGCATAGCCACTATGGAAAACAGAAGGAGTTTCCTCAGAAAAATAAAAAATAGAACTACCATATGATCCAGCAATTCCACTTCCTGGTATTTATCTGTAGAAAATGAAAACACTAATTTGAAAAGATATATGCACCTCCATGTTCATTGTAACATTATTTACAATAGCCAAGGTATGTTAACAACCTAAGTGTTCACTGATGGATAAATGGATAAAGAAACTATGATATATATACACAATGGAATATTATTCAGCCATAAAAAAGGAAATCTTGCCACATGTGACAATATGAATGGACCTCAAGGGCATTATGCTAAGTGAAATAAGTCAGAGAAAGACAAATAGCATGTGATCTCTGTTATACATATATGTATATATCTCTTAGATGCAGAGAACAGATTGGTGATTTCCAAAGGTGGGGGTGGGGTGAGGGGGCATGGTGGGAGAAACAGGTGAACTGTTTTCTTCCTGTTGTTGTTTAAATAAATTGAGTTTTAATAAAAGATGAGGACTGAGAGCTGCCTATTGGACATATTAATGTGGAGAATTGTTGGAGACAGCAAGAATAGACAATTGTATTGAGATGTTTTTGCAGGAAAGAGGTACAGAAAAATGGGGTAGTTGCTGGAGAAGGATGAAAATTCAAGGTAAATTGATGTTCAACTAATGACATCAAAATGAACTGCAGGAGAAGGTGGAAATATGAGAGACCTAGAATGTTTCACCTGCCTTTCGTGTTATCCAAGAGGACTGAATATCCTATACACTTTATTCATCCATTGAGATTTACTGGTATCTAACTTGGACTTTCAGGTTTAGCAACAGTTTTGATGAAGGAATTCTGCTAAGAGAACATTTCTATGGTTAATCAGACTATTAGAATTCTATCTAATTAGGACCCTGATAAGCATTGAATATGTTTCAGCAATTTTGTTTGATTTTTCATTAAATTACTAATTCATTTGTTCAAAGTATTTATTGAGCACTCACTACGTATGTGTGAGTCAGTTGCTAAGGACAGAAAGGTGAATGTGGTGTAATCCTGAAGGGATAAACATGTAAACCAGTAACGACAGTACACATTGATATGGGCTATAAATGAAGGTATAGTCGTCCCTCAGGATCTGAGGGGGATTTGTTCCAGGACTCTTCTCAGATACCAAAATCTGCTGATGCTCGAGTCCCTTACATAAAATGGTGCAGTATTTGCACAAAACTTATGCACAAGAGATGATACTTTAAATCATCTCTAAATTATTATAAAACCTAATACAATGTAAATGCTATGTAAATAGTTGCTGGCCAAGGTAAATTCAAGTTTTGCTTTTTGGAACTTTCTGGAATTTTTTTTTTTCTGAATATTTTCCATCTGTACTTGGTTTAATCCTCAGATGTGCAACCGTCAGATAGAGAGGGCCAACTGTACATTCAAAGTGCTGTAGTAACAGTAAATAGCAGAACACAGCAGAAGGGGTAGTTGAAAGATTTATAGGGCAACTAAAGGGAGAAACGGGATTTAGAGTTACAATAGGGCATTGGACTGGAAAATGTTGAGAGGTCCTTGAAAATTTGAGCTTCATGAAAACAGTGAATGCAAAAAAAAAAAGTCAATAGCAATTATCTCTGAGTGATTTTTATTCTGAGTTGACTTCTTCATACTTTCTTCAATGATTATACAATTACTTTTCTAACCAGAAAACAAAACAAAACCAAAAAAATCCAAGAAATCTTTTTAAAGAAAAGAAATGGTTGTTACTATGTCCCTTCTGCTAAACAGGGGCTCTCAAACTTGAAAATGCATCAGAATCACCTGGATGGTTGGTGAAAAGAGATTGTCACCTCTGCCCCTCCCTCCTATTCAACAGATCTAGGTGGGGCCTGATAATTTGCATTTCTAGTAAGTTCCACTGGACTAAAAGATTGCAATATAGAATGGCTATATGGTACAGTGAAAATGAGTGGGTTTTGAGGTCAGGTTGTGATTCTGGTTCTGCCCTTTGCAGGCTGTGTGTAGCAACAGTTGACATACTTTAACCACACTCAGCCTGTTTCCACATTGATAAAATAAAAGTAACACACACCTCAGAAGTGCATTGTGAAGGCTGAATGATATGATTAAATATCCAATGCAGTGCAGGCCTTAGTTAAGGTCCTTAAATAATGTTGGTCCCCTTCCCTTTGATTTCCTCTACGGATGAACCACACATTTGCCATAACTGGGTTTACTGTGACATGGTTTAGTCACATCACAGGTCAAATCATTTCCTCCGAACCTAACAAACCATGCACATCCCTCTGCTACTAACAAAATCTTCATTGTTCATTTATAAAATTGAGGATAATAGTATAATAGTGTCTACTTTGCACAGGTGCATCCATGAGGGTTAAACAAGATACTATGTTAAGTGCCTAAATCAGTAATTGGCATGCGGAAGATGTATAGTAACTTTCCTTTCCCTTTCCCTTTAATTGGATATTTCTCCATAGTATCTCCTTGACCAAGTTCAAAATGGTCTAGAATAACTGAAAACAACTTTTCCACCCTAATCAAATTGTTTTCTGTGTCACATTTAATTTGAAGTCAATTATTTGGTTTATTTAAATACTGGTAAGGACAGACTATATAAACTATTGTACTGGATGTTCAAGGAGATAAGTAGAAGACTGTTACCTCATTCTGAGTAGTTGGTTGAGGTGACAATATACTTGAAAAGCTGCAAGGCCAGGGAGGACAAATCATACAGAAATAAGTGTGGTAGGAGTTTTGAGATTACAGTGGTTGATCTGATTATTTTACACTAAGATCAAGAGAATTACTGAGTTGTAAGACAGCTATGGCTTTATGGCTGAGAAAATAGGTCCAGAGAGCTAAGTGGTCTAGGGGCACAGCTATGGAGTGGCAGGGGTTTCCTGTCTCCCAGTCCTGTGCTGCTTATAGATATGTTTCTTACCTTGAGGAGGCAGTTTGGTGTAGCTAGTTAAGCACTGAGTTCTGAAGCTAAGATGCTTGGATTTGAGTCCTGGTTTTTCCAGTTACTATCTGTGTGACTTTGGGCAAGTCACTTATCTCTATGCTTCAGTTCCTCCATCTATAAAGTGAAAATAATAATAGTACCTTATTTCATAGGGTTGTTGTGAGGATTCACTAACTTAATATCTGTAAAGCATTAAAAACTGTAGTTTTGACATTATAACTGCCATTAGTCTCTAAGAGAATGGAAGACAAGAAGTCCAGTCTTCTGTTTTTTCCTTCTTTTTCTTCTTCTTTTTAAAACTTCCTCCCTCCGATTCTGATCAAAGCGTCCACATGAGTGCTCAATAAATACATGTTAGCTACCTTAATC
The DNA here is from genome assembly GCF_964270905.1 of Leucopleurus acutus. Taxonomy (NCBI): domain Eukaryota; kingdom Metazoa; phylum Chordata; class Mammalia; order Artiodactyla; family Delphinidae; genus Leucopleurus; species Leucopleurus acutus. The sequence goes on along the minus strand of NC_139154.1, from coordinate 87,173,821 downwards.
TTACAGGATAAAAACACATTTTTGTATCTCAGAAGTAAGACTTGGGATTTGCATAAGTCAGGCCTAGTCTGGTATCAGGAAAGTCTAGAGAAGTAAAAACTGAGATAGCAACAGATTCCAGGATCCAACAGGGCTTCTTTAAAAAAGCCAGGCAAGGGACTTCCCTGGTGGCGCAGTGGTTAAGAATCCACCTGCCAGTGCAGGGGACACGGGTTCGATCCCTGGTCCGGGAAGATCCCACATGCCGAGACGCAACTAAACCCATCTGCCACAACTACTTAGCCTGCGCTCTAGAGCCTGTGCGCTGTAACTACTGAGCCCCTGCGCTGCAACTACTGAAGCCCAGTGCCTAGAGCCCGTGCTCTGCAACAAGAGAAGCCACAACAATGAGAAGCCCACGCACCGCAGCGAAGAGTAGCCCCCGCTCTCCACAACTAGAGAAAGCCCATGCGCAGCAACGAAGACCCAACGCAGCCACAAAAATAAAAGAAATTAAAAAAAGAAAATAAAAAAGCCAGGCAAGATCAATAGATGCAGAGAAAGATGGAGGTCAATGAATCTAATTTCAAATATGCTTTCCCATCTATTTTAAGATCTATTCCAAACTTCCTTGGAGAAGAATCTAGACTTTTAAGGAAAGTGCAGCGAACATGCCCCCCGTGGGCTTGGTTTGAGGGAATGTTTCAGCAGGTGCTGCATTCTGCCCTGGAGGTGGCTGCATGGATTTGTGAATCGAGGTGACAACACTGACTCCCTGAAAAGATGCTGTCTCTACACAGGAACTGTAACTGATAGTTTAACTACAGTGATACTACTTGAAACACAAGGAAGAAAGAGGAAGAGGAGGAGGAGAAAAGGGAGAAGGAAAAGAGGGAGGAGAAAAAGAGAAGGAGGAGGAAGAAGAGGAAGAAGCAGTAGAAACTGCCGTCAAGCCAGTCACAACTCAGTTCAATAGTCATTTTAGAAAAAGCAAGAACCATCCCCCCCGACCCCCCCTCCGCCCTGGAGCACCTTTCTCTACGCTCCTCAAATGCCTGCTGAAAAAATTCTGGGACTAATTTACAAGCCAAGAAGGCTGTCGCAGAATTAGGGAAAGCAGGTGGAGGTGAGAAATAACCTATATTGAGGGACTTGAAACATCATGGATTTGGGGAGGGGGGATGGGCAGGGACTTGGCACTACCTTCAGCATCATCTATCAGGAAATCTAGGGATGGAAGAAGGTTCCAAGAGGGGTCCCAAATCTTCTGCATTTTGCAGATGCAAATCACATCGTCCACCTCCACTCTCGGCACTCGGGCGGTATCAGGATAAAATAAGCATCAAAAGGGGAATCTTGAAGTGAAAACAAATAGCAGAAGGTCACCCTAGAGTTCTTGTGTGGGAGTGGCTTAACAAAGGTCAGCACAGCCACAGCATCAGAAAAGGTGGAAAAGGTCACCGACAGACGAGCCCCAAAGTTTGGGGTTTGGGTCTCCTGGTACCCTACGATTTGCCCCGCACACACACCCTTTAAGTTTCTCAGTTTGAGTCTCGCCTGTAGACTTCCTGAAAAGATACGGTCTTATTAAGCGTTCTCAGAGCGCCTACCTAGCTCAGAGCTGACCCGTGAGCCGGTTCTCAGTAACGTCTGGGAGCAAAAGCAGCTTTTGAAGTTGGAGGAGGAAGGGCTCTGGGTTTATTTATGTTAGGGTTGGCTTTCGGGTGTGGCCTGGCAGCAACTGCCAGCAAAAATTTCCCGATCACCTCCAGTCTTCCACCTCTGCTCAGGTGACGTCGGTAAGCCCCGCAGGACCAGCTAGGGGCTAAGCGGCTAAGCCGCGTCCTTCAGGTGTCAGTCTCGATCCGTTCGGAAACCACAATCCCCAGAATCCCTTGGGCAGGGAGGTCAAGTCGCAAATAAGATGGCTCCAGAAGGGTGGAACATGCAGCAGGGTGGAAACCCTGGTCTCTGGCAGTTTCTTTACCGGATGTGTTTAAATAACTGAATCCTCACAAATGCACCACTCCACTAACCACCTCCGTGGCCGAGGAGGCCACCGCAGCCGCCTCGCTCGGTCGTCCAGGGGCATCCTGGGAGTTGCAGTCCAGTCGCTGGGCTGCGCCGAACAACCTTTCCCATAGTGCCCTACGGGTCGGGCAATTTCAACGTTCTTTTCCAAAACTCTCTCCGCACTGAGATCCCATTTCCCCGGTCCCCTTCTCTCCGACAACTCCTTCCCGTCTGTGGCGACAGAGCGCCGGCCGCCGGTGGCCTGGGCCCCTGGCCGGGTCGCCCCGAGAGGCACTTCCGGCGGCGGTTCACTTCCTGGTTGGGTGGATGGAGCCGAGCGGGAGCGCGCGCGGGGGAGGGGCGGCGGGTTAGTCTCAGCCGGGCGCTCCGGGGATCAGCTGGCGGGCGGGCGGGCGCCGAACGCGGCCCCGGCTCTCGCTGCAGCGCCGCCTCCTCTCCTTGTCGCAGGCCGGCCCGGCGGCCGTGACAATGTTGCGGTGCTGGTAGCTGGGCGCCGGCCGCCAAGCCATCTCAAGTGGGTGCCGCTGGGATGCTGCCTCGCGGGGCGGCGGGGAGACCGGGGAGGAGGGGAAGCAGTGCCGGGTTGGGTCAGCGCTGCCCGAGGCGGCCCGAATCCCTCGTTTTTCAGACCCTGGGGCACAGGGTCCCGGGTTGTGGGGCCGGGGACGCGTTTCCAGCCCCAGGGTTTTTCTAAGAAAATGCATGAAGCGTTTCCCCAGGATGGTGGCTTTTGCTCCCCCTAGGACTCAGCAGTTGAATTTTTAAGTGTGTTACTGATTCATCCTCTCTCTCTTCCTCTGTCATCACAGGTTTAAACTTACACGAATCGCTCTCTTGAGGAGGAGGGGACCGCCGCGCGATTGACACGCGTATTCCTATAGGCATCCTCCCTCAGCCCCCACCCCCTCGGCCGGATTCGGGTGGCTCCTCTCCTAGCTGAAATCCGAGAAGAAATCCTTGGATCTCTTGTTAAAAAAAAAAAAAAAAAATCTAGAAACCGTCGGTATTTTGCTTTACTGCTTCCTTTTCGCAAGATGAAGAAGTTTTTCGACTCCCGGCGAGAGCAGGGCGGCTCTGGCCTGGGCTCCGGCTCCAGCGGAGGAGGGGGCAGCACCTCGGGCCTGGGCAGTGGCTACATCGGAAGGGTCTTTGGGATTGGGCGACAGCAGGTCACTGTGGACGAGGTGTTGGCGGAAGGTATGGTGGGACTCTTTCAGTGCGCCGTAAATTAAAATCTTGTGCTGATGCAGCAAGACGTTGAATGTATGAATGGGTTTTGACCAGTTGACCCTCCCTTCCCCCTCCCCTTGCCCTGTGAATCATTGTCCTTGAGAAATTTGAAACTGAGATTTCAAAGTGACAGGGCTTTATGGGGTGGGGGGAATTTGCCAGAAATTGTTTACCTCGGTGGCCTTTTATTTAAAAAAAAATTTTGACAAGCCACTTCTTGCCTGCCTCGCCGAATTATGAGGATCAGACGAGAAAACGTATGTGTGAAAGTGTAAAGGTTTACATCAGATGTAGGGTGTGGGGCTTGTCATCCACCTAAAACTTGAAATACTGATGTGAGGGCTGAGCGGTGGGGATGGAGGACCTTTAAGAGGGGTTTCTTCTCCTACCCAACTTTCCCACTCCCTTGAGTAGGCACTGGAAGGAAGAGAGGATTTTCAGAGAATCAGAGTGTGTTTTTCTAAGAGCCAAGGCTCTTGTTGGATTTGACTAGGTTTGTTTCCTGACCCAACTGTAATCAGGTCCCCAGGATGCAGCTAAGATAACAAATTACATGAAATGAATGTGGTTATTTTGAAATCAGTCCAGTAGGCCCCTCTTTCTCCTGTTCTTGTTTTTCGGTTTTTGGTGTGTGTGTGGGGGGGGGGGGTTGTTTTGCCAAAAGAATTACTTGAGAGTGGCCTCCGATTTTTTCTTTTTCTCTTTTGGAGAGGATGTTAATGTTATTTAGATCTGCTGTGTAAATTCCCTACACACGTGTTCATCTGTGTATCTATAGACATGTAGATATATATCTTCATCCCCCAGGCTGCCCTCCCTGTAATCTTTGCATGTCTCTTTTGGTAACCTTAACGTCGACCTTCATAATTATGCCAGACTCATAATTTTCACAGCCCATTGCCTGCCTAGTGAGCTTTTATTTTTAATAAAAGCAGCAATTTCCTTGGCATGAAGCTATTCCAACTAATTGGTTGGGGCCAACCTGCTGTAGGTTGTTTTATCAGCCGAGAGGGGATGGGGGAAGGGGAGGCCTCTATTCCTGCAGCATGGTGGGGGAACAGTTTATTAGCAGGAGAAGAAGCCTTCTTGCAAGCTAAGGTTGGAGCAAGGGCCCCAACCTGGGCTTGGGACATGCCTGACACGGTGAGTGTTGCTCGTGGTGGGTTTGGAGGAGGAGCTGTTTGGCTCTCAGCTTGTGTCAGCATGGGATTCAGCTGGGCCCAGTTTTCTGGGGTTACGGTTGAAGACTTTTTAAAAACACTGGTTTAAAAAAGACCTGGCAGTTGATGTCCTTATGAAATTGTTGCTCTTTTCCATTTTCAGTACTGCCCTAGCTGGACTTAATCCGGGGCCTGAGTCACTGTCCCTCTGGATCCTTCCTTGTGGGCTTTGGTGCAGGATGGGAGATGCTTCTGTGCCCGCTGCCAGATCCACACCCTTGAGTCTGGTCTGTCTGTTTCATACCTGTGCCAAAGCCCTTGACTGCAGTGGGATGGAGAAATGGAGAAGGAGTGTGTGTGAGAGAGAAATCAAGAGGAAGGAGGGGGCCCAGAGCTCTTTCCTTCCCTCTCAACAGCCTCTGCTGAACTTAGAGCCCAGAAACATTTTGTTCAGCTAGGATATTGTCTCATTAGAGGTGATGCTACCCTAAGCAGTGCCTTTTCTCGGAGTCTGAGTTGACGGGGAGGAGAAAAGGCAAAATTGGTCTTTTTTATCTAGGCTGCCCTTCTCTTCCCCAAATTCATCCCTGAGAACTGCACATCATGCATGATGGTATTTTTAAATGGAACTGAGGGCTTGCAGCTCTGTATTCATTCAACAAACAGTTATGGAGTGTCTGTGATGTGCCAGGCACTGTGCTGGGCTCTGGGGAATATGATTTAAAACTAGATACTGGAATTTACAAACTACTTTGAGAGATGGAAAACAGCCACTTAAAACAGAGCAATATGTGCTATCATGGAGATAAGCTTAGGGTGCAGTGGCCTCCAATTTTAGAGAGCTAAGAACTGCTTGCGGCAGGAAGTGACTGACTGAAGGACGAGCAGGAATTATCCAGGTACGGTGACAGCACGGACAAAGGCTCAGCTAGGTCTGGCAGTGTCGCCCTCTTTATGTTCTTTGACTATAACTGAATTTGAGTATGTGGTTCTTAGAAGTATGTAGCTGTGTAGGAGCCAGTATACAAAGTACTTGTGAAGAACCCACCAAGTACAAAGGCACTGCAAGGTTCTGGGAAGGATATAGGGAGGTTTAAAGTGTGATGCCTGCATTTAAGGAGCTGTCAGTGAATTTATGAAAACAAGGCAAACATTCACCCCTACAGCAGCACGGTTACCAGGGCTGTCTGTGGAATCAGGTAGATCTAGATTCAAATTCTGGATCTGTTCTTTACTAGCTGTGAAACCTTGGGTAAGACATTTCAGACCTCTCTTGAATCTCTGTTTCCCTCTGGCACTCTCAAAGTGTGGAGCCTCGGTCCAGAGCGTCAGCATCACGTGGGAGCTTGTTAGAAATGCAGATTCAGGCCTCACCCCATAAATTTGGTTGTGGGGCTTTAACAAGTTCCTGGAGAGATTCTGCTGCAAGCTAAAGTTTCAGAACCACTGCCCTACGGAGCGGTCTTGAATATTAACTGAGGCAATGTATGTAAATTATTTAACATTTTTCAGATGTTCAATAATTGGTAGCCATTATTTCTCAGCCAGGAGGAATGGGGGGCAATGTGAAGGCTAGTTTGACTGCAGCAGTCTGCAGCTTTCCTTTCCCCCAGTGTGGGTAGACACAGCCAAATGTTCTTTGCAGAGGCATCAGCAGCTCCTTAAAGGGTCAACAGATGTTTTGGGTAGCCATGCTCCTTCCTGAACCCTCGTCGCTTTGAGTCCCCAGGTGCTGACCTAGCCAGCAGTCCCAGCCAGTGTTGTCTTAGGATGACGAGAATCATGCATCAGAGTGCCCAGGGCAGTGGCCAGGCGGTTCAGGGAGGGATGACGTGCTGGGCTTCAAGCTTAGACCCCGTTACCACCTCATCTCACTGACCGTCCCTTTTTCCCTCACGTGGGTTTGGTCTGTACTTTACAGTGAGGAATCGCAGGAACCCGAAGGAGGAGGTGCTGGAGTGTAAGGCAGGAGAGTGCCTGGGCTGCCATCTTTCCGTCAGCGGCATCAGCCCCAGTCACCCAGTTTCCCTAACTAGTCCAGTGAGGGTTTGTCTGTCTGGGGGAAGTGAAGGTTCTAAGTCACGAGGGGTCTGGCTTTGTGTAGGCTGGTGCAGGGGAGGATATTTTCTCTCTAGCTTCCTCAGTGAAGATGCCACGATGAGATGCTAAATCATGTGTGAAGTAACAGGCGTGTGATGTCAAGGGAAGATCTGGTTTAAGCTTCCAGAAGGAGCTCAATGGGAAAAGTGGAGCAATGCTCAAAGGAGGACTGAGAGGCTACGCTTTTGTCATATCCCCTTAGCTATATGAGGCCTTACATCTAAGCTCCAGACAATACGTAAATGTTGACTACCTGCTGTGTCCAAGACAGCAGTCCTGAACGTTCTGTATAAGGTGGAGCAGGGGGCCCTTCAGGAAAGTTTTCTGACCTACACTAAAGGAATTCAGGTCTAGGGCTAATGAGAACTACTCAGTAAGTCTCCATGTCAGTAAACTGACAGTTTCTCCTACCTACAGTGCAAAGTAGTGAGGCTTAAAAAATATGTGTGAAATCACGTAAACCTAACAAATGTGTGTGCGCGCGTGTGTGTGTGTGTGTATGTATGGCATAAATATGTATTGGTGGTATCAGTATGATGCATGCATGTATTCGTTTAGTGAACGTTTGTTGGTGCCTTCTCTGTGGCAGGTGCTGTATTAGGCTCCAGAGCTACTGGGATGAATGGGACTTGGGCCCGGCTCTTAAGAAGCTCATAGACCAGCAAATAACGCTACGATAAGTGTGCAGCACTTAGCATGGTCCTGGGTGTGGAGTAGGCGGTAAAAAGATGTTATGAGATGATAAAGGGCCTGGGGCTGAGGGTTTCCAGATGAAGTGTCGTTTGAACAGGAATGGAAATTACCCAGCATATATTCCGGATGAGGGTTACTCAAGCCTTTCTAAGCAGAAAGAATAGCACATGTAAAAGTGCGGAGAGGGGAGACAGTATGGTGAGTTCTGGGAAAACTGGCTAGTCTGGTGTTATCATTTTGGTTGGTAGAAGTTTCCCTTCCAGAGTCAAGGAAAGAAGGACATGGCATGGTAGAAGGAAGTTCTTTTACATTTGCTTCCTGGCTGTGCTGGCTGCTTGCTTTCCCCAGTGGCCCTGGGCCTTCTGAGTAACCATTGGCTAGCTGTCCAGTGTGCACTGCTTCCCTCTGTGCCTCAGCCCTTTGCCAGTAGTGGGGGCGAGGAGGTGGCTGGTGTCTGGGGAAGGAGTGGTCCCGAAGGTTCGAGGAGAGGCAAGAAGCTTGAAGCAGAAGCAGCCGGGGGAGTGAGAAGACCAGTGTTACAGGAAGGAGTGGACAGGGGAGATAATGAGGGTGTTTGGCCCAAGCAGAAGGTATGTTGGAGAGAAAAGAAAAGGAAATAAGGCCACGGAGAGCTTCAGCGCCAGGCAGGGAGGTTGGCTATAAGCATGTGAGGTCTTCCCTTGATGCAAACAACCAATTTGACCCCTCCCGCTTCAGATGTCTTTGCCTGCTGGGAAGTCTGGTTTTTTAGTGGCAACTGCAGATTTTCAGGGGGTGGCTTGTGAATGGTGTCTTCTTCCTGGCTTCGGGCATGATGACGGTTATAGCTTTGCTAAATATAGCCAAATCTCGAATTCAGCAATGAAATCTAGAATAAGTCATTGCGTGGTCAAAGCCTTTCCTTTGGTCTTTCTAACAAAGTCACACCCATTTAATGAGAGGTCATGAAGAGAGAGAAACAGTTTCTCTGGGTTTTGAGAGGGAGGGTACGGGGGGAGGCATACACTTGTACCTCAGTAGCTAAAACTGCATGTAGAGTACACAGGAAAAGCTTGGTAAATATTAATAAAGAGCACATGAAAACATACTACTGCATCAGAGCAGTCATTTTACCTTGCAGTATTTGAAAGTTGACACTTGAGACAGAAAGGGGACTCACCCCACCGTCCACCTTCATCTTGTCCTCTTCAAAGGATAGATGCTTTCTGAGCTGCTTAAGAAATCCCTGTGCCATCTGCATCTTTAAGAGCCAAACAATGATAATCATAGAAATGAAATTGTCTAGTGAAGCAGCATCCAGCACTCGAAGTAGCAGAGCATAGCCTTCAGCATACTTTTCTGGAGCCATCTTTTGGTGTGTTTGGTGTGGTGGCGGTAGCACTGCAGTGTGATTGGAAGACCCAGGTTTGTTCGTTCATTCTTTGCCCTGTTCAGTAACCGTGCCTGTGCTGGATGTCGTGCAGTGATTAAATAAGACACGGCTCTGCCTTGAGGAGCTCACTATCACAGAACTTCAGACATACGAGCAAATAGCTCTACGTGCTGTGATGAGGGATGTACAAGGGCTAGGGGACAGACATGAGGGAGCCATTAATCTTGTGGGGTGAGGAGTAGTCAGGGAAAGCTAAAGAGAGTGATACTTGAAATGTGTCTTCGAAATAAGAACTTAGTACTAGATGGACAGGGTCAAGAGAACATTCTAGGCAGAGAGAATAACCAAAGGCACAAAAGCAGGCAAGTACACTGCTTGCTGAGAGCTGTATGTTTTGAGACAGTAGTGATCTACTAGTGTCCAGTGCTGTGCAGGCCAATAAGGTAGCCACTAGCCACATATGGGTATTTAAATTTAATTATCTGATAAAAGATAAAAATTTAATTCGTCAGACACAGTAGCCACATTTCAGTTGATTAATAGCCACGTGTGGCTAAGGCCTACGATTTTGGACGACACAGACGGAGAAAATTTCATCATCCGAGAAAGTTCTTTGGGCAGTGTTGGTTTAGAACAATAGTCTTTTAAACTCTTTAGGTAGAATAACACTCAGTTTACAGACATGCTCTCCCTTGTTTATTTACATTATATTCATGGCCTGCTGTCATTAGCTAATAATCTGAAGGCGTAGTGTGTACTTATAGTGAAGTTCATCATTTATGATAGTGGTTGCACATCCATACTTGAATCTCAGCAAGGTTTCGGTGAACTTCTTGTCATATCTTATTAGACTGTGATTGTTTCTGCGTTGTAGTGTGACTGTTGAAGAGGACACCGGGATAGAAATCAGGCCCTTCTCTGCCATTCTCTTGTTGCTCACGTATGCTTGTGTTATCTTTATCCAAGCTTCCTTTGCAGGAATCTTTTTAATCCCCTTGTTTGTTTTATGAGAGCTAATCCATTTAAAACAAATGTAATCAGTAAACGCACTTCACCAAGCACAAGGACTGCAGTACCTCTCAGTACATCTCAGCCTTTGCTACGGAGCTTCCGCTCTTCCCCCAGGATTCCATCAGATGTGTCTGAGACGTGACTGACATTTGGACTTGATGGAAACATTAGAGATGGACCGTATATTAAATATTAGTAAAGATAAAAATCTTATTTTTTAAGATGACAGTTAATAAAAATAGTCTCATATTTTCTTTCTAAACCCAGTAGATTGCTTTGTGTACCTCTGTTTGGAGACCACTGGTCTAGAGCAGTGGTTCTCAACCAGGGGCGATTACCCCCAGGTGACATTTAGCAACATCTGGAGACATTTTTGATCGTCACAGGATCGGGTAACACTGGCAGCTAGTGAGTTTAGGCCAGGGCTTCTGCTAAACGTCCTACAGTGTACACGATTTCCCCACCCCCGACAGAGAATCATCTAGACCCAAATGTCAGCAGTGCCAATGTGGTACAGCATGATGTGTCAGCCAGTATGGGGACAGAGAGGAGTCGGGTGGCTCAGAAGGGTCTAATTTGCTGTGTGACTTCTGGCAAATCACTTAATTTTAAAATTTATTTTCTCAGAATCAGCAAGCCAGCAATCTTTCTTAACCTGTTATGGTTAAAAACCTCTACGTCATTTTCTGTGTGAAACAGCTACTTGCAGAGTAAACCGGTAAACCAACGGAGATAGAACGGCGAGTCTGTGTGGGTCCTGGCTGAGAGGAGTTATAGCAGGACTCTCCACTGACTGCATGTGAATTATGAGCTTTAAAAAATTCTCCCCATATTCCCATATCTGAGCAACCCCAAAATGTGGTGGAAGCATTTTCTGACTTGAATTACTCAGAGCGAGGTTCAGCTGGGGAGGGATATTAAACGTCAGAATGTTATGAGAGAGGATGTTGGTCATCCTTTGTGTAAGGAAGAGAGTCTAGCACTTGCAGCTAAGGGTCTTGGGTTCAAGTTCTTTCACATCTGCTACTTGTCGGCTTTGGGGAAGTCATTTAACTATTGTGAGCCTTTGCTTCCTCGCTGTAGAAAATGTCCTTCCTACCTCTGTAGGGATGCTGTGATCATGAAGTGAGAGGCTGGAGGTATAATGCAGAGAGCATAAGAGACAGCTTGCCCGTCCAGCCAGGGGGAGCAGGGTTTACTGAGCATCTAGCATATTCTTTACCAGCTCTGTTTGAGGTGCTATGACAGAGAGAAGTAATGGAAAGCTTGGCTTCTGCCCTCCCAGTTGACGTGACGTGACCAACACGCAGGAAGCAAGTGCACCCCACAAGACAATAGCTATTGAAATGCTGGCATGTGTGGTGTACTCTCTAAATTGTGGAGGGGTTGAGGGGAAGGAGGGCAATGAGGACTGAGATGGTTAGGCAAGATTTCCTGGAGTGGGATTGTTCTCAACTGTGAGTCTTTTCTCTGGAACCCCTTCTTCGAGGAACCTTGTTTTAGGGAACATACCTAGTTCAGCACCTTTGCACATGTTATATTCTTAGTAAAGTTGAAGTATTGCAACATTTTTAGTCTCTTTCAAGGAACAGTGTTGCCTGCATAAATAAATCATATGTTCTGTGCTTATACCCAAAGCAAAAAAGCTTTTTCATTCTATGTGATTTTGAATCAGGAATAATGAGTATCAGCACATTAAGGCAATACTGGCTGCAAGATTTTGTGCTTACTTTCTTCCTCCATTATTATCTTTATTATTATTAGTCTGTTATTTTTATTATCATTTAGTCTATCATGTATAAACAATCTCAGTTCTTCTGTTGAGTTATGGACAGTTGTTAGAAGGAGGAGTTCTTCTTATGAGTGAGACTTCTACCTTGGCAGAGGGTGAGTTCCCCAAGTTGGAACAAAGTTAAAAGAGTAAAAATTTGGAGTTTCATTTGAGATGTGCTGTGAGTGAATCAGCTTGAGCTGATCAGTTTTCTCCTTGGGCTCTGAGTGAACCTTGGCAGACAATGGAAGGCAATGCCAATTACACCTTGACATAGCCACACAGGGGGGGTTCAAGAGAGTAAGGAAAGCTTTGTTATTTATGATTTCTGAAGAGCCAAGAGATTGTTGGATGAAAGAGTTTATGGCATCCCTGTATTATTATAATAGAAGGCCAAGTGAAGCATTGATGTTGGATTATCATTTGTAATTATAATGATCTTAAATAATGATGCCTTTCATCTAGGACTTGAATCCTGGGGAAAGCAGTATAATGCCGTGTAATTTGCTTGGCGCCTGTTTTTAAGGACTTATAGCTATTGTACTGGGACCTTTAGAGTAAGAGAAAGATTATTGTCCCTCTGGTACTGAGCGTGAATTTGAGAACAAAATGGAGACCTTATTACCCGGGGACAGGAAGAGAGAAGAGGACTCAGACCTCATCAGTTTGGCCCTTCCAGCTTTACAGAGGTGGCATGTCTCCCACTAGTACCCTCGACTCATCATTTTCCCTGGTCAGTGAATTTTGTTGGTTCAGGAAGTGCTGATTATCTTACAGGTTTGTTAGACTCGTTTAATTTCCCCTGGGGATAGACTAGCCCTGTTCCTCAGACCTTTGTCCTTTACTATTTTTAGAAGCCTGGGAATCTTGGTGGTGGGGGAGTGGGCAGTGTTGGAAGAAATAATTCCGTCTGGCTTTTTGGCTATGGGAAAATCTCGGTTTGACCGGAAGGTGTAACTCAGTAATGATTGGGGAAAACCTGATGTTCAGTACTGTCTTTCCTCCCTGACTCCCTAGGTCAAAGGGAACACGATGATGTTCTCCTTAGGAGAGGATTTTCAAGGTTAGCATCACACGTGGTGGTTTAAAAGCATGCGGCTTGGAGGTGGGCAGCCCTTGGCTTGAATCCTGGCCTGGTCCCTGTGATGTTGGGCAACTTACTAAGATACTGGCTTATCATTGGCAAAATACAGAGAATACTCTGGGTGGTTGTGAGGCTAGATGAAATTATGCAAAGCACTTAACTTAGTGCCTAGCGTGTAGTTAGGAGTCTGCAAACAGTAACTCTTAGTATTTAGGTGCCTGAATTTTGTTTTTATCAGGCAGTATTTGGTTTGCTGTATGTAAAACCTGGTGGAGCTAGAGTCTTGCAGATGGATGAATAGATAATATTTATAGATAGATATCTATATCTTTCACAGTGTCTGTTACAAACCCCAGGATGAATAAGGAGGAGAGAGAATTCAGATTTTATTTTATTTTATTTTTCCCTGCTTGAAAGCCACCTGTGTTAGGATAATTGCCCCAGCCTGTCAGGTCACTGTTAGTATGATGGCCCTCTCTGCCTGAAGAACTCCTGCCCCCAGCCGTATATCCACCTTCAAATCCTTGTGCTCTAACACAGGTCTCCTGTTTCATTCAGGCCTGTGCCCCCCTCATCTCCTGTGAACCGTGGATTTAGCTCTTTCCCATGCTCTCCTGATAGTGTTCCCCGCATCTGGGATCCCTTCCCCCTCCCCACACACCTACCTTAATCCCACCTAACCTTTGTCCTATCTAGCCTCAGCACTCACCACAGCTGTCAAAGTGACCAGTCCTTTGGATGCCTCCTCACTCTGACCTGCAAACTGCTACCAGAACTTGCATCTCCCTTAACCTCAGCCAGCATGCTTTTTAGTCACAGCAGTGATTCCTCTTTACCTTTTCTGAGCATTTAACAGTGTCTCCTCTTTATTGTCTTAGGCATGGCTGGTCCCTTTGCTTGGAATGTTTTTCCTGATCTTTCCATGGCTGGCTGTTTCTTGCCATTCAGATCTCACTGAAATCTCACCTCAGAGAGGCCTTTTTTGACTCTCCAATATAAGGAACCCACCATGTTTTATTTTGCCACGTAGCACGTGTCAACTGATTCTTCTTGCTCATTGTTTATCCCCCCCCACTAGAATTTCACGTCCGTGAAAGCGGAGCCTTGGCTGACTCGTTCGTTGCTCTATCCCCAGTGCCCGCGTAGTGCCCAGCACATCTGCGGAGCTCGGTGAAAGCCAGTTGAATGAATGAGTGAGCACACGAAGGAGGCAGAAGGAACGGCTGAAGATGGGGTTGGAGAATCAGGAGAGAGTGAGTGGGGAAAGTGAATACTAAGTAGATGTAAAAGAAGGAGGGTGTGGCTGTGTCAAGGTGTAAGAAATCAGAAAGGTCACGATGAGGGTGGAAGAGTGTTTCTTGGATTTGGAAATGTGGAGTTCGTTCATGAGCTTTGTTAAGAGCATTGGAAGTGGAGCCATGGAGTGGAGTCCAGGTGGCAGTGAAATGAGTGAATGGGAAGTGAGGTGGGTGCTGAGTCAGGGAGGAATTTATTATTATTTTTAAATGGTGGAAGAGTCTTGAGTACATTAAGCAGAAAAGAAGTGGCCAGTCGGGAGGAAGTTGGAAATGAAGTACGGGGGGATTACTGTTGGAATGGGGCTGAGGAGGTGATGGCAGGTCATGGGTGGAGTCATCAACTCAGGTGGGAGAGATGACCTTGGACAGGAGAAAGGGCACTTTATGCACTGACCTGGAAGGAAGAGGAGTAAGAATGGGAACAGAGGAGAAGAAATTGGTAAGGTTTGGCAAGTTAAGGGAGTTCTTGCCTCATGTCTTCTGTTTTCTATTGAATGCTGTGGGGTGGGAGTTGAGTTGGGGGGTTCAAGAGAGTAAGGAAGGAGGTGGAGGAATTCCCTAGGTTTATGGAGAGAAGGAATGACAAAGAATGAGTAGAAGAATGGCCTGGTCATATGGAGAGACCATTCAAGATGACTCATCATAGGAGCACATGCTTTCCTGACCCTTGGGGGTCTGTTTTGAAAAATGTACAGTTTTGGATTGGGCATTTTCTGAAATACATTATTTCCTGTCTTCTAAATTATATGCCACAGAGGCAGCATAATATAGGTGGAAAGTACTCCTGATCTGAATCTGTCTGGTGACCACCAGGCCCTGTACTCTGGACCAAAGCCTTCCCAGCTCTGTCCATCATCAGGTTCTTGTCTGTAAAATGAGGACAACATGACGGTGAAGTTGCTTTTCAACTCTAACTTCTTACCGTTCTCTTATTTCTCAAATGCACTATTAGAATGTTACTGTTTTGTTATAGATCTGTTAGGGCCTTTGCTTGCTATGGGTGAGAGAGTTTGCTCCTGAATAAAATGGCCCTGGGTTGCTATACTTTTTGAATTTCATGTTGTGCATTATGGTTCCCTTCTTTTGAGATCGTCAGCCATCGCTTCTTACTGCTACCCGAGTGTCTTCCTGAATTAGCGCCTCTCTAATTTGCTGCTTTTAATCTGCTGTGGACTTGGAAACTAGATGACTAAGCTTGTTAGACGCGTGTCTAACAATAAAGAGGCTCTTAGTGAGCATTTGAGGGTCTCGTCGTGATTAAAGTGCATGAACTGCTGAGCATGGGCTTCATGTCTCTTGTTGGCACAGAAACCAGTTTTTTATGTCTCTTCTGCTAGAAACGTTGAGTTCTGAAGACATAATGAGTTACCATTTGGTATTTATTATTAATTAAATGTGTTTAAAGCCTTTTGTCTGTAAAGTTGAGTGTCAGTGCCGTGCCTTAACCCATTTCTGTTTTCCTTTTCACTTACTATCCCTTCTCCTGCTGTCTCCTCAGTCCCTTCTCCACATGTTCAGGGTAAGGCAATGTTCTAGGCACCGTTATAATATTATTTTAGTCATTCAGTTTTGATTTCTTTGAAACCACAGAGAAGTTTCCAGGATTATAATCCACTTTTCAATGCTGTATCTGTTTATGTCTCAATAAGCGCCCTGCTGGAGACCCTCAGATGGTATTTGGGGTTGGACCTGGAAGACGGGAAAGAATGAAATGAATGCTAGCTCCATATATAATCTTTGGGAGATATGGAAGAAAGCAATCCAGAAGTCTTAAAAAAATTTTATGACAAAAATTAATCCATAGTATAGTAGAATAATTAGAAGATAAAGCCAGACAAAAAGAGAAAATATTATCCATAATCCCATAAATTACCTTTGTTAACATTTTGGTGTGTACCTTCCAGACTTGTGCATTTTTTAAGAATAAGAATATGCTTTGTCTGTAGTTTGCTTTCTCACATAGCAGTATATCCTAACTATCTTTTTGTGTTAAGCGTCTGCATCGACAGTTTCAGTCCATTGTGTGAACGTTTTGTGATTTGTTTAACCAATCTCCTATTAGTCATTTAGGTTATTTATAGCTATTACGAAACAACTGCAACGAGTATTTTTTAAAGCCTTTGGGTACTTGTTCTATTACTTCCTTAGAGTAAATTTCTGAATGTGAAATGGATGGATCAAAAGATATGCATATTTTAGCTTTCAGTACATATTATAAAATAGCCTCCAGAAAGATAAAACCAATATATACTTCCACCAGAAGTGTTATCTTTTTATGAGGTTGGACATGTTTTCTTTCTTTTTCTTTCTTCCTTCCTCCGTTTCTCTCTTTCTTCCTTCCTCCTTTTCTCTTTTCTTTCTTTCTTCCTTTCCCTCTTTCTTTCCTTCCTTCCTTCCTTCCTTTCTTCCTTTCTAACTTTCTTTTCTTTTTTCCTTCTCTTTCTTTCTTTTCTTCTTTCCTTTTCTTCCTTTCTTCCTAACTTTCTTTTCATTTTTCCTTCTTTCTTCCTTCCTTCCTTCCTTTCTTTCTTTCTTTTCTTCCTTTACATTTCTTCTGTGGTGAATTTTCTGTTTCTTTATTCATTTCTGTTAGGGCATTCATCTTAATGATTTATAGAAGTGCTTTACCTATTTAACATATGAATACTTTGTGGGTGTGTGTGTACACATATCAGGTTTTTTTTTCTATTTTGTCATTTACCTTCTGTTAAGATGGGGTTTTTGCAGATATTTAAAATTTTTGTGCAACCAAGTATGTAAATCTTTTTCTTTATGATTTTGTCTGCAGTCATACTTGGAAAGGCCTGAGAAGAAAGATAGGGCCTAGATCACAGAGATCTTGTGAGTTTGAACTTTATCTTCGAGCAATAAGGAAGCCATTCAGACTTTTAAGAGGGGGCTAGCATGATCAGATTTGCAGTGTAGTTAGATTTGTGGAGGATGACATGAGGTAGCAGAGTCTAGCGCATTGAGGAGGCTGTTGCCATGATCCAGGTGAAAGTCAGTGAGGGCTCAAGTGGCAGAGTGGTGATAGAAACAAAGGAGAGTACAGATGAATATTAAGAGGTCATATCATAAGGCTTGGTGCTTGACTGGATTTAGAGGTTGAAGGAGAGAGATGGAATCAAGAATGATTCTAGGTTTCCAGTTTGAGAGCCCAGGTACGTGAGATAGAAGTGACACTGACTGGGACTTCCCTGGTGGTCCAGTGGTTCAGATCCCATGCTTCCACTGCAGGGGGCGCAGGTTTGATCCCTGGTTGGAGAACTAAGATCCTTCATGCCACACGGAGCAACCAAGAAATTTAAAAAAAAAAGAAGAAGTGACACTAAGTGAGCTGTATTATTCAGGAAGAGAGGAAAGACTGAAAGAGGGAAGCCCCAGGTTTAATGAGGGAGGATAATGAGTTTAACGTGATCAGTTTGTAGTGTGTTTCGGTTACCTATTGCTGTGGAACAAACTACCCTACAACCCAGTGGCTTAAAACAACAACAGTTTATTATTTCTCATGATTCTGTAGGTTGACTGGGGGCTAAGCTAGACTTCTTGCTGGGGCTTCAGCTCATCTCATTTAGGGTCTGTTAAAATTGTCTTTCCTCCTTCCACTCTATTATATACCTGAATTCAGAACACCCCAACATGCACCAATATATCACATTTCTAACACCGTGCTTTATTCTTAGCAGAAATATATATGTCAGAGAAATATAGGAAACCCTATGGGTTTATACACAGAGCTTTGGTGTTTTTTACACCCTGGGGGATGCAGTGAGAATTGGGTGAAGGGTGTGCCTTTTACAAAATTTACTTATTTATTTATGGGAAAGTGAGATAAGGGCTTGGGGGAACTCGGGCAAGTCATTTTAGGAAAGAGTACCTAGGGAAGTTGAATGTTGCGAAATTGATTTGTTTGGGGCTGTCCATGAAGAGATGCTTGTACTCGAGTTTGAGAAGTCAAGAGTAAGAAGAGCGATGGGCTGAGGATGGAGTTGAGTTTTAGCAACATTTAAGGGCTAGTTTAGTAAGGAAAGCCGTTAAAGGAGGCAGGGGAAGACTATCCAGAGGTATGAGGAGAATCAGTAGACTGCAGTGTCTCACACACGTGGTGCTCTGCAGAGTTAGTAAGTCGGAGTAAAGAGGGTCAGATGCCTCTGACTGGTCAAGTAGGGTAAAGACTGGAAAAAGGCCTCTGGTTTGGGCAATGGGATGGCCCTGGCTTCTGCAAGAGCAGTTTTAGAAGAGTCGTGAGCTGGTGAATGGGAGAACCAAGCCTCGACTATTTCTTTAAGGAATGTGAATAGAAAAGAAAAGGAGAGATTGTATGGTAGCTGATAAGAAGACAGACAGAGAAAGAAAGAGATTTAAAACAAGAGTGAGGGATGTTGTAAGGCTCCTGAGGAGACTGGAGGAGACGGACCCTTCGTCTTTTTGAATTGCAGCTCCGTTCTTTCAGTTACTCAGGCCAAAAACCTTTCCTCCAGTCATCCGATTGGGAAAATCCTCTTTGCTCTACATTCACAATAGATCCAAAATCCAGCCACTTCTAACTTCCTCCTCTGCTGTCTCCCTGGGCCCAGCTATTGTTGGCCTGGATTACACTGGCTATCTCTTCACTGGTCTCTCTACTTCTGTCCAAGCTTCCTCAGTCTGCCCTCAATGCAGTGGCCAGAGGGATCCTTTTAAATGCAACTCATTTCCTGTTACTTCTCTGTTGGGAACCATCCAGTGACTCCCCATCTCCCTGAAAGTTAAACTGCAAACTCTGGTGTGGGCCTAGAAAGTACTGTGCTCTGGCTCACAATGACTTCTCTTCTGTCCTGTGTTACTAGGTTCCTCTTTGGTTATTGCACTCTCTCCACACTGGCCTCCTTGGGGTTCCTTAAAGCAGGGGAGGTTCACACCTCCCCCTTGGGGTTTTTGGGCTTTCCCCTCTGTCTGCAGTACTCTTCTCTAGGTAGCCCCAAAGCTTGCTCTCCCTCGCCTGTTTTGCTTAAATGTCACCTTCTCAGAGAGTCCTTCTCTGACCATTCTGATAAACATGGCAAGCTCTCCTTCCCACAGTCTCCCTTTGTCTCCTCCCTGCTTCTCATATGCTCAATAATTAACCCATTTGTTTATGTATTGTCTCCCTTCTTTAGAATGTAAGCTTCCTGAGCTTGTCTGTTTTGTTCACAGGCCTAGACCACTTAGTAAATATTTGTTGATTAAATGGGTAAATGAATGAATGAATGGGATCAAGGCTGATCCTTGGAGAAGAAGAAGGAAATTTCACCCTCTGAGATAGGAGGAGAAAAATGAATCAGTATGGATAGAGTTAAGCTTGTATTGGGAGAGCTGGAGGTGTGGGGGAGATAGGAATTTGAAGGTAGACATGGAAGATGCCCTCGTTTTTCTGGAATGAGGAAGCAAGGTTGTCTGCTGAGGGTAGTGGTGAGTATGGGGCTGAGGAGACTCCTGAGGGTTTAGGTTAATCACTGAGAGGAATGGGAGAGGGAGCTGTCCAAGGACAGGTATAGGACTCAGGCAAGATGAACACCATGAATTGATAGTGATGCAGTTTTTCAAGCCTGTGTGATTTTTCTCTGGTAGATCTCAGGAACCTGGGACTTGGAGCAAAATAGGTGGACTTAGCATTGATCCAGCGTTTAGATGTTTTGGGAGGCCAGGGGCACAGAGGAATCAAAGGAGTGGTCCAGGTTGTCAGCCGTGGGGCCAGAATAGGGGAGAGAGGACTGTTTAAGGAGAGGGTTGTTTGATTGGGAGAAAATGGAAAAGAGTCAGAGCTAGGTGATGCATGAATTTGAAGAACAGTTCAGCCCAGAGTGAAGACCTGAGAGGCTGGAGGCTTGGAAGGTGTGTCAGAAAGTGAACAGTTGTCATTCAGGGTTTGTGTTGACAAGGTCCAAGGTGTGGCCGTGTGTGTAGGTGGTTGAGAAGACCAAAGGTCACTGTAATGAAGGCATTTGGAGGCTGAAGTATAGGAATAAATCATCCTCATGGATCTTGAAACCTCCCAGGATGATGGCAGGAGTTGTGGAGAGGAAGCCAGGTGCCAGAGCCTTCAGTGAGTGTTGGGAAATGAGTCAGAGGGTGGAGGGACAAAGGCAAGGCAGGGTGGAAGCCACCCGAGCCAGGTGGCTCAAGCTCAGAGGGACAGGAACCTTTACATGAGGGTGGAAGGTGGAAGGGGTAATGCTCTGGAATCCGCTTAGGAGAACAAGGAAAAATCTGACCTCCTGCCCGGAAGTTCTTGAGGTGTAGGAAGATCTGGCATCAGCGGGCTGGTGATGCAAGCGATGTTGGCTGGCTCAAGAGCAGGCCAGGGCAATTTGGATGACACATCTTTGGCCAGATTTTGGAGCTAAATTGTTGTTATTGTTACATTTATATAATTTATGGTATTTGACAGCTTTGTGTTCCCTCTTATTAGAAGGAAGAAACTTTCCTTTTACTTATATTTACCTATATATTTACATATCATGTTTATTTATGTTTAAATACATAAATATATATATTATTTATTTATTTTTAAAATTTATTTATTTTTGGCTGTGTTGGGTCTTCGTTGCTGTGCGCGGGCTTTCTCTAGTTGCGGCGAGCGGGGACTGCTCTTGGTTGCGGTGCACAGGCTTCTCATTGCGGTGGCTTCTCTTGTGGAGCACGGGCTCTAGGCGCACGGGCTTCAGTAGTTGTGGCGCACGGGCTCAGTAGTTGTGGCTCACGGGCTCTATAGCACAGGCTCAGTAGTTGTGGTGCTCAGGCTTAGTTGCTCCACGGCATGTGGGATCTTCCGGGACCAGGGATCAAATCTGTGTCTCCTGCGTTGGCAGGTGGATTCTTAACCACTGCGCCACCAGGGAAGCCCTAAATATATATTTTAAATTCTCCCTTGGGGCTTGGCTTTGAGAAGCAAGAGGCAAGAGACGTTGCATGGTCACTGTACAGACATTCTCAGTACGTGGTTTTGAATTTGCCTTTTGCATTTTGTTGCTGGGGGTTTCTGCTCAGCTTTAACCTTTAGGCCCTCCTGGTCAGGTTGGTTGCCTCTTGGCTGTCTTTTGTCACACTGAACTAGTGATTAACTCTTATGGAAGCCCTTTACCTCAGGGGTTACTGAGAGATGAAGGACCACTTCTCTGAGTTTTTACTCAGCCTTTAGATAAAGGAAAAGGTCTGACTGTGTCAGCAAAATTGCTCAATCTGTGAGTTAGAAATGCTATCTTGCATATTTCCAGTTATTCAAGAACCCACATAGTTAGCTGGGAAGTCTCCATTAAACACTGCCTCCTCCAACACCCCTAATACTTCAAACTCGTCGCTTCCCCTGCTGCACAGATATAGGGTGCTGTGGGCAGTATCTGTTGACTTGCTTTACGTGCGATTGGTTGTTCCTGATGTTTGTTCTTTCACATACTCAAAAGCACTTGGCACACACCTCTTTAGTTTTTGTTCCATCTTACTGTCTCTCTCTCTCTCTCTCTCTCTCTGTCTGTCTTCTAAGCTACTCTTCACCTACCTCTGACCCAACTTGTACTCCTTGAGGGCATGGATAGGTTTCTGCTTATCTTTCTCTATGATCTTAATAAGTAGATACTTAGGAAGTAGGTATTGAATGAATGCATTAAATTTAGAATTCAAACAGCCTAAACCACACATCTTGCAAAGGAGAAAATTATGGCCAGAGGATTCAATGACCTGTCCAAGGCTACATAGGTTCAGATGGGAATAGAGTCCATTTGTCTTCTCAAGGTTTGAGGGCTTTTTCAAAGATTAATGTCAAAACAACGAAGACTGAATTGACTGTGTTCCCCAAAGTTAGAGATCCCTGAAGTTCTTGAAAGTTTAGTCATATCTTCTAGGAATAGGGACCTTGTGCCTCTCATTTCAGCTGTCACCCTGTTTGGGGATGAACTGATGGAGGGGGGAACTTTTGTTGTTCTTTAATTAACTACTGAGGTCGGGGAACCAGGGCCTAGGTACAGGAAGGGTCTGCCCTACTTGTAAAACTGGTAGGTTGGGTTTTTCCTTGACCTGTACCTTGAGGATGTCCTTCCGTCTCTTGGGTGCTAATGGAGACATGGAGCCATGCGCTGGGGACAAGGTGAATGGTACTGAATAATCTCTAGCCTGGCAGGCAGAAAGCAGCCTATCCAGGGCACTTGTGAGTGGTTTGGGGGAATTGGGAGTAGAAGAAAGGACATCATAACCAGGTGCCAGAAGTCATAGATAGGTCATTTGTGGCTGGTGGGGTTGGCAGGACACAGTGAGTCACACTGCCAGGTTGACAAGGGATTGAAAAAGAACAAATTCTTAGTAATTGCTGGGAGAGCCCTTTTTTCATTTAGACCAGCGGCTCTTAATTGGGGGCGATTTCACCCACTAGGGTATGTTTGGCAGTGTCTGGAGATAGTGTTAGTTGTCACAACTCAGTGAGGAGTGTGTGTGTGTGTGTGTGTGTGTGTGTGTGTGTGTGTGTGTGTTACTGGCATCAAATTGGTATTGGCCAGGGATGCTGCTGAACACCCTACAGTGCACAGGGCAGCCCCTCACTACAGAGAATTAATTATCCTGCTCGAAGTCAATAGTGCTCAGGTTGAGAAACCCTGATTTAGACCCTGATGATCAGTTAAGTCATTAAAAATGTTTTATATGTATTGTTTGAATTCTAATGGCAAAGTTGGATTTATTTTACCTTTTTCAATTGAGGTGAAATTCACATAATTGTTTTAAAGTGAACAGTCCAGTTGCATTTAGTACATTCATAATGTGCAGCCATCACCTCTGTCTTGTTCTAAAGCATTTTCATCATTCCCAAGAGGAAACCTGTACTTGTTAAGCAGTTACTCCCCACTTCCTCCTTCCCCAGCCCCTGGAACTACCAATTTGCTTTCTGTCTCTATGGAGTTACCTATTCTGGATATTTCATATAAATGGAATCATATAGTATATGATTGCCTTTTGTGACTGGTTTGTTTCACTTAGCTTAATATTTTTGAGGTTTATTCATGTTGTGGCATATGTCAGTACTCCATCCCTTTTTATGGCTGAATAATATTCCATCGTATAGATATACCACAGTTTGTTTATCCATTTATCCATTGATGGATATTTGGGTTGTTTTCCACCTTTGGCTATTGTGAATAATGTAGTTATGAACATTTGTGTACAAGTTTTGGTTTGAAAAACAAAATTCTTTTTGAGTTTTTTTGAGTATATTCCCAGGAGTGTAATTGCTGGGTTATATGGTAATTCTGTGTTTAGCTTTCTGAGGAACTGCCAAACTGTTTTCCACTGTATTGTAGAAGACAGTACTGTGTATTGTGTACTGTGGCTGTACTATTTTTACATTCCCACCAGCAAGGTATGAAGGTTCCAGTTTCTCCACATCCTCGGTAGCTTATTTTTATTTTTGATAATAGCCATCCTAGTAGGTACAAAGTAGTATCTCATTGTGGTTTTTAACAAAATGAAAACTTTTTTTTCATTTTGGTAAAAAATGTGCATAACATAAAATTTACCATTGTAGTATTTAACCTTTTGATATACAGACTGGTCATTCAGCAAGTATATTTTGAGACCCTACTCATGAGGACACTGTTGAAAGCACTGTGTAGACTGTGATGAGCAGAACAGGTATAGGCACTGAGGAGGTGAACACCCACCACTCAGTTGTCAAGTCCTAGAAGTGATTTAGCAGAAAGTATAGGGGGTGTAGCTGTTGCAGCAGAGTTGACTGTCACAATTGATTTCTGTGTGTGTGTGTGTGTGTGTGTGTGTGTGTGTAGTTCCTTTCATATAAGGGCAAATTCATAGTTTAAAAGACACAGGGTAAAAATAAGTGAAAAGAGGGGCTTCCCTGGTGGCGCAGTGGTTGAGAGTCCCCCTGCCGATGCAGGGGACGCAGGTTTGTGCCCCGGTCCGGGAGGATCCCACATGCTGCGGAGCGGCTGGGCCTGTGAGCCATGGCCACTGAGCCTGCGCGTCTGGAGCCTGTTCTCTGCAACGGGAGAGGCCACAACAGTGAGAGGCCCACGTACCACAAAAAAAAAAAAAAAAAAAAAAAAAAGAAGAGAAATATAAGACGCAGCAGTGAGGAGGAGAGGACTGGTGCTGTGGCATCTGTCCCTGCCCCGTAGTCCACTGAGGAAATCCTGTGTTTCAGGTTCCTTTAGAAACTCCTGGGACTTCCCTGGTGGCACAGTGGTTAAGAATCCGCCTGCCAACGCGGGAGACACGGGTTTGAGCCCTGGTCCAGGAAGATCCCACATGCCGCGGAGCGACTAAGACCATGTACCACAGCTACTGAGCCTGTGCTCTAGAGCCCACGAGCCACAACTCCTGAGCCCATGTGCCACAACTACTGAAGCCTGCGCATCTAGAGCCCTTGCCCTGCAACAAAGAGAAGCCATCACAATGAGAAGCCTGCGCACTGCAACAAAGAATAGCCCTTGCTCGCCGCAACTAGAGAAAGCCCACGTGCAGCAATGAAGACCCAATGCAGCCAAAAAATAAATAAATTTATTAAAAAAAAAAAAAAAAGAAACTCCCCAAGCAACTCCCCAAGCTGGTTCTTAAAATATCTTCTATTGTGATCTGTCCGTATCTTTTGAGCCATGTAGGTGGGACAGTCGTATTTCCTTTCAAATTGGTTTAAAAGCAGAATGACATACCTAGCTGTTCACTGTGTCTTCCGTAAGGATCAGAGCGTGAGATGAGGTGGGGTAGGTGGGCTGCGTGCCCGGCAGGACTGAACTGTTCTGGCCTACAGAGCCCCTTTCTCTGTGAAGCCCCTGAAACGTGGGCTAAGCCAAGGTCCAGGTCCCCATGAAAAGCACACCACCAGTGGATGTGAAGTTTCCTTGGTAGACTATGTAAGTGGTGATTCCCCAGAAGGAAGTTCTTTGAAAGTGCCCATGAAGGAGTACAGCAAAGTGTTTGTTTTTTTTTCCTGCCATGGCGGGGGTCGTATTATTTTCTTAGGTCTGGTCTGACAAATGACCATAAACTGGGTGGCTTACAATGACAGATTTATCTGCTCACAGTTTTGGAGGCCAGGAGTCTGAAACTAGGGTGTCAACAGGGCCACACTCCCTTCAATGGCTCTTGGGGAGAATCCTTCCTTGCCTCTTGCAGCCTCTGGTGGCCTCAAGGGTTCCTTGGCTTGTGCCTACATCACTCCAATCTCTGCCCTCATCTTCACGTGACCGTCTCGTCGTCTTTTTGTGTCTCTCCTGTGAGTGTCATTGGATTGTCATTGGATTTAGGGCCTACTAGTATGTTATTGGATTTAGGGCCTACTAGTATAATGCAGGATGACCTCATTTTGAGATCCTTAACTTAATTACATCTGCAAAGACCCTTTTTCCAAATAAGGTCACATTTACAGGTTTCTGAGGTTATGACATGGACTACCATTCAGGTCATTACAGGGGTGGAGGAGACAAGGTGCTGGGGTTACAGGAAAACCTTTTTTCTCCTGGCAGGGAAAGGAAGTGAGGTGCTGTGGAGAAAAGCCTGGCTAAAACCCTTACCTGGGCACCTGCAATATTGCTGTCACCCTCCCTGGTAGCTCTTAGCTTGAAATGCTAGCTCCACAGGGAAAGGACTGAGGTGGCCTGACCAGGCCTGGCTTTACCAGAGGTAGTTGACTAAACCTCATCTCACACCTGTCAAATGCGTCCCTGTGTGACGCCACGTATGCTTTCCTTCCATGAGCCCCTCTTCCCTCTCTCCTTCCTTGCCAGATGTTTTCTCTCCAGTGCCTTGCTTTCCTTTGGTACTGTTCTGTCCCCATCACAGACAGTAAATGAAGCAGAGGTGTGTATTTTAGTAATCTTAATGTTTACCAAGTAACTCTTTGTTGCTTGTCTTCCGAGCTGACTCAGCAGGTGGTGGTGCTGGAGCCCTGCAGTGACCTTCTTGATCTTTGGCCACATGTTTTGGGATGTGATTCTAGGAGCTGTTGGGACTGCACAAAGCATGTGTCTTCAAATGCTTGCATCTCCTTTTCCTTGACAAGAGCACCTGTCTTGCAGGGGGCCGTTGGACTTGGGGAGAAGATAGGCCTCCTGAGACCTTGAATCACCCACTTTCATTGGATTTTCCTGGTTTCCACCCAGATTTAGAGCTTGAGCCATCATAAATGGTTAAATTACTTTGTTAAAATGCGAATCTCCCCTAAGGATAAGAATACTTCTGAAGGACCAGAAGCCTAGTCAGCACTTCTCAAATAACACTTTGAGATTGACAGACACCTTGGCACATCTATACAGTTGACATCATAGGTAGGGTGGAGGACAGAAAGGCTCTGGAAGCTTTGCTGAGCTTGGAGATCATCCTTGAGATGCTTTTTATAAACTGGGTCATATCTTCTACCTTGGTATGAATATAGTAGTTCTTACTTTTTCCAAGGAATGTCCTGTCTCCTTGGACATCATTGAGACTTGCTGGGTAAAAATTATACAGCATGTAGTTCAGTCCTAGAAGTGTTGAATGGTGAACCGGCAGGGGCCATTAAGAGAATAGAAAGGACTTTATCAATAAAATACCAAACAGAAATGATAGTGATTCAAAAATACAATTACAGTCCTTTCCTGATCCAATGCCTGGTAGTCAGCTGTGCCATTCTCATTGTCATCTTCATCATAATATTAAGAGCTAACTTTTAGTGCTTATGTGGTGAGTACTTTACTGGAATCATCCCGTTTATCCCAACAGCCCTCAACAGTGAAGTAGGTATGTACTGTTATTACCTCATTTTACAGCTGAGAGAGGTTAAGCAACTTGCCAAAGGCCACAGAGTTATCTATTACTGGGTAGAGGGACTGCTGACCCTAAACCCAAGCCTTTTTTCCCTATTGTGGTGAAAAATACATACTGTAAAATTAACCATTTAAACCATTTTTAAGTGTACGTACACTTCTGTGGCATTAGGTACATTGACATTGTTATATAATCATGACTAGCATCCAGCTCCACAACTTTTCATTTTCCTCAACTGAAACTCTCTACCCATTAAATACTAACTTCCTATTTCCCTCCCCAGCTTCCGGCAACCACTTTCTGTCTCTATGAAATTGGCCTTTTTGTACGTTTGTGATTGGCTTATTTTACTTAGCCAAGGTTCATCCAAGTTGTAGCAGGTATCAGAATTTCCTTTTTAAAGCTGAGTAATATTTAATTGTATGTGTATATACCACATTTTGTTTATCCATTAACCTGTTGATGGACACTTAGCTTGCTTCTGCCTTTTGGCTATTATGAATTGCCAAAATAATAGCTGTTACGAAAATGAGTACACAAATACCTATACAGCTTCCTGCTTTCACTTCTTTTGGGTAAATACTCAAAAGTGGGATTGCTGAATCAAATGATAATTCTATGTTTAATTTTATGAGAAATCACCATACCGTTTTCCATAGCAGCTGCATCATTTTGCATTCCTACCGGCAGTGCACAAGGGTTCCAGTTTCTCCACATCCTTGCCAATACTTTCTCTGTGTGTGTGTGTGTGTTTTATAATGGCCATCCTACTGAGTGTGAAGTGGTATGTCATTGTGGTTTTGATTTGCATTTCCCAAAAGACTAGTGATGTTGAGGATCTTTCCATGTGCTTGTTAGCCATTTGTGTATCTTCTTTGGAGAGAGAGCTATTCAAGCCTTGTGTCCATTTTTAAATAGGGTTTTTTTTTTTGCTGTTGTTGAATTGTAGGAGTACTTTATATATTCTGGATTTTAATGTCTTATCAGTTATATGATTTACAAATAGTTTCTCCCATCCTTTGGGTTGCCTTTTGGTTTTAGCCTTTGGCTTTAGCTCTTATGTTTAGATCTTTGTTCCATTTTAAGTTAATTTTTGTATATGTTGTAAGGTGAGTGTCCTCATTTTTTGTCATGTGGACACCACTTTTCCCAACACCATTTGTTGAAAAGACTGCCCTTTCCCCCTTGAATTGTCTTGACACCCTTGTTGAAAAATTATTTGACGATATATGTGAGGGTTTATTTCTGGGCTGTCTATTCTATCCACTGGTCTATATATCTGTCTTTATGCCAGTACCACATTGTTTTGATTACCATAGTTTTGTAGTAAATTTGAAATCGGAAAGTGAGACCTCCAACTTTGTTCTTTTTTTTTTTTTTTGCGGTACACAGGCCGCTCGCCGCCGTGGCCTCTCCCATTGCGGAGCACAGGCTCTGGACGTGCAGGCTCAGCGGCCATGGCTCATGGGCCCAGCCGCTCCGTGGCACGTGGGATCCTTCCGGACCGGGGCACAAACCCATGTCCCTTGCATCGGCAGGCGGACTCCCAACCACTGCGCCACCAGGGAAGCCCCAACTTTGTTCTTTTTGAAGACTGTTTTGTCTATTCAGGATCTCTTGAGATTTCATATAAATTGTAGGATGGATATTTCTATTTTATTGGGATTTTGATAGAGATTGCATTAAATCTGTAGGTTGCTTTGGGTAGTATTGACATCTTAAGAAGATGTCCAATTATTAAGCCTTCCAATCCACATACACGGATGTCTTTCCATTTATTTGTGTCTTCTCTGATTTCTTTCAGAGTTGTTTTGTACTCTAGTTTTCGCCATCCAAGTCTTTCACTCCCTTGGTTTAGTTTATGCCTAATTATTTTATTCTTTTTGATGCTATCATAAATGGGATTGTTTTAATATACTTTTGGGATTGTTTATTATTAGTGTATAGATATGTGACTGATTTTTGCGTGTTGATTTTGTGTCCTGCAACTTTGCTGACTTCATTGGTTCTGGCAGTTTTTTGGTAAGCCCAAGCTATAAACATGGTATACTTTTCCCTCTATCCTGTACTTTAAAAATTAATCCCTACTTCATTTTTATCTTTTTTAACTTCTCCTCTGAGTTCTTGAGGATTTTAAGTTTTACTTTACTAATCTGATTTCTATAACCCTCGATTTAGTATTCCTTTTGTCCATTACTATTTCAGTCGGTATTCAGAGTTTTAATTTCCATTCAGTCTTTCCTGGTTTAGAAATCCCTTTTTAAATAACATGAGTATCATAGTTACATTGATTTCTTAAATCTTATTCTGAACAGAGTTTTGCAGCCTACACTATAATCTCATGAGAGATGGATTCTTACAGAGGTAACTGTGAGTATCTGTCTTTACTTTTCCATATCCAAGTAAAGGAACAAGGGGAAATTTTAGGTTGACTGAATTTACTTTGGGGCTGCCAGTGCCAGGACCCAGCCCTTCAGTGCCACTCCCTCTGCCAGGCATGGTGGCCTGGGAGAAGGGTTGGGTGGGATAATGCCTGTCCAAGGCTCTGAGGGAGGCCCTTCGATGTGGGCCTTGACCTATGGTATAGCAGTTCTGTGTGTGCCCTCTCCCTCTTGTGTATTCTGCTGGTCCTACATTTATTGTAAGAATACATGGCTTCTTTAGAGAAAGAATATCTAGCAGAAATTCCTCAAAGTTCTGGGCAGGTGTGATGGCATCCTTCTTAGTTTTCAGCTCATATGCAGGTTTTTCTCTATTTGTATGTTCCTTTAGTTTATTTTAAAGGAAACTGGGGGCAGGAGACACCTATCCTCCTGTTACCATCTTACCCAGATGTCATATAAGATAGACATTCTCTTAACCAAGTCCACGTGATGAGATTCACAGGCTCCCCGTGCCTTCTGTAAAACACTCAGGCTGAGTGGTCATGGCTAGGCTCTGCTGTACCCACACCCTTGATGATTCCAACCACTGGCCTGATTGATTGGGTTGAAGAAAAGAGAGCTTCTCCTATATTACTTTTTTTTTTTTTTTTTGTGGTACGTGGGCCTCTCACTGTTGTGGCCTTTCCCATTGCAGAGCACAGGCTCCGGACGCTCAGGCTCAGCGGCCATGGCTCACGGGCCCAGCCGCTCCGCTGCATGTGGGATCTTCCCGGACCTGGGCACGAACCCGTGTCCCCTGCATCGGCAGGCGGACTCTCAACCACTGCGCCACCAGAGAAGCCCTCCTATATTACTCTTATCATTCAGGGAAAAATCAATTTTTTTTTCTTTAAAGTGTAAGTAATTTTTAAAATTTTATTTATTTATTTTTGGCTGTGGTGGGTCTTTGTTGCTCAGTTTTTTTAAAAAAGAAATACTTAGTTTAGAAATGGGTTGATTTAGTGTGAGTCTAATGAAGTAGGCTTTGATGATCCGTTCCCACTTCTTGACGGCCATGCCCAGTAGGTTTTGTATCCTAGCTGGCAGTAGTTGTTATCTGTGCTTGATAAATTATTTTACTCCTGAACGCTATTTTGGGCACTGTGGGAGTGGGAAAGAGTAGCCAAATAACATGGTAAAGACAGATAGATGGAAAAGGATAGAGAGTTAAAGTGTCAACAGTAATCAAGGCAAAGTCCTTCTTGTGTCCCTCAAGGCCCTATATGATTCACCCCCCCACCCTACCCCAACCACAACACTCCACCTTTCTGAGCTCATTTCTTTTTTTTTTTAATTTAAAAAATTAATTTATTTATTTTTGGCTGCGTTGGGTCTTCGCTGCTGCGCGCAGGCTTTCTCTAGTTGCGGCGAGTTGGGGCTACTCTTCATTATGGTGTGAGGGCTTCTCATTGCGGTGGCTCCTCTTGTTGTAGAGCACGGGCTCTAGGTGCACGGGCTTCAGTAGTTGTGGTGCACGGGCTCTAGAGCGCAGGCTCAGTAGTTGTGGCGCATGGGCTTAGTTGCTCCGCGGCATGTGGGATCTTCCTGGACCACAGATCGAACTCATGTCCCCTGCATTGGCAGGTGGATTCTTAACCACTGCACCACCAGGGAAGTCCTCTGAGCTCATTTCTTAACATTCGCCAGCCTTCTTGCTAGTCCTTGAATATGTCTGATGTGCTCCTGCCTGCTTTTCCCTCTGCCTCGGACAGTCTTCCTCCAGCTAACCCCATGGCATGATCCTTCACCTCCTTCATGATTTTGTTAAAATGTCACCTTCTCCCTAACATATATAACTCCCTATCACCCTTCTTGCTTTTTTTTTTTTTAACTCCACAGCACTTAATCTAACTTACTTTTAAATCTATGTATATATTTTCTTATCTCCCTGCACTTGAACAAAAGCTCCATGACGGCAGGGATTTTTGTCAGTGTTGTTCACTGCTGTGTCCGAGTACCTAGAAAATTACCTGACGTTTAGTAGTTACTCAGTGAGCGTTTGTTGAATAATCAAAGATTGACGTCACTCAGCAGCATCAGGATCATGGATGGTGTATGTGTACCCTAGATCATTGAGTCTTAAAAATGTTCTCAGGGAATCCACAGATTTTCCGGATTCCTTCCTTCATTCAAGAAGTTTCTGTTGTGTATCTTCAGTGAGACAGGCACTGAGGTACCAGCTCATAAACCCCTTATGAGCATATTTATTTTTGCATTTCCAGCACTAAGTGCAGCTAGTGAGAGGTAACACAGAGGAAGGATTTGTGAAAGGCTATTGAACCAAACCACTGGGTCTTGTGAAGACAGAAGTGAATAATACATATCCCTGTGTTCAGTTGGATCATGAAGACCTGGGTACATGACAGTTCTGTGATCTGAGTGGTGTAAGAAAGGCATCACAGATGAGGGAAAACCGAATTGCTTGGGGATGTTAGAGGTCAGGAAGAGCTTTTTATAAATATGACATCTGAGCTGAGCCTTTTGAAGATGGTTTTTCTGAGTAAAAAAACCACGGAGGGAATATAATAGTCATAGGAACAATGCAAGTAAAGATGCAAAGGCAGGAAAGTGCAAAGTACGTTCCTAGAGCACTGAGTTGTCTTGTATTTCTGGAATAGTGAGTTGATGGGCGTGGAGGTGAGGAATGAGCTGGAGCAGTAGATCCAGACCACATCACAAAGGCCTTGAATGCCATGCTGAGATCTGTGAACTTTATTCTGTTGGCGGCAGTGGGGCACTGTTAAACGTGTCTGTTATAGAGGCAGAAAACACATTAGTGGTTGCCAAGAGTTAAGGATGGTTGGGGGGTTGGGAAGAGGTAGGGAAGAGGATGAGTTAACTGTAAAGAGGCAGTACAAGGGATGTTTGTGGTGATGGAACAATTCTATATTTTGATTGTGGTGGTGTACACGAGTCTGTACATGTGATAAGTTTGCATAGAACTATACCTGCCTACACATACATACAAGTGCATATAAAATACGTAAAATCTGAATAAGGTCTGAAGATTGTGCCAATGTCAGTTTCCTGGTTTTTTTGTTGTTTTTTTTTTTTTGTGGTATGCGGGCCTCTCAATGTTGTGGCCTCTCCCGTTGCGGAGCACAGGCTCCGGATGCGCAGGCTCAGCGGCCATGGCTCACGGGCCCAGCCGCTCTGCGGCGTGTGGGATCCTCCCAGACCGGGGCACGAACCCGTGTCCCCTGCATCGGCAGGCGGACTCTCAACCACTGCGCCACCAGGGAAGCCCAGTTTCCTGGTTTTGATATTGTACTAGAGTTATGTAAGATGTTACCATTGGGGGAAACTGGATGAAGGGTACATGGGTCCTCTCTGTACTATTTTTCAAACTTCCTATGAATCTATAATTATTTCAAAATAAAAAGTTAGAAAAAAAAGCATAAGAAGGAAAACTTGGTGAAGGATAAGCTGGAGCAGGCCACTTATTAGGATTTTCATTTATTTAACAATATTTTAGGGACTTCCCTGGTGGCGCAGTGGTTAAGAATCTGCCTGCCAATGCAGGGGACATGGCTTCAATCCCTGGTCCCGGAAGATCCCACATGCCGCGGAGCAACTAAGCCCGTGCACCACAGCTACTGAGCCTGTGCTCTAGAGCCTGTGAGCCACAACTACTGAACCCATGTGCCACAACTACTGAAGCCTGCGCGCCTAGAGCCCGTGCTCCGCAACAAGAGAAGCCACCGCAGTGAGAAGCCCGCGGAAGCCACTGCAGTGGGAAGCCTGCACACTGCAATGAAGAGTAGCCCGCGCACGCGGCAACTGGAGAAAGCCTGAGCCCAGCAATGAAGACCCAACACAGCCAAAAAAAAAAAAAACAAACAAAAAAACCCCAACATTTTATTGTGAAATGTTATGTTCAGATACTGTATAAGATGCTTGGAAAGTTATCAAATATGGTTCCTATCCTTGAGAATTTTGTTTTTGTTTTTAAGTGGAGGAGACAGACATGTTTTAAATAATGATCGTACTGTGTGTGGGTTTTGTACTGGTAAAGATAGGTACATAGCACTATGAGAGCAAGGAATGGGGGGGACAAACTTCAGGGGGTGGGGAAGGCTTCATAATGATGCAGTGATTAAGCTGACTCTGAGGGAAGCGTGGGAGTTTGGGTCACGTACACCAGGGTTCTGCAATAGTCCAGGTGAAAGATAACAGCTAAAATTAGTGGTAGTAGGAATGGAGAGTGGGGAATGGATTCAGGACCATTTTGGAATAGTATTGATGCAAACTGTTGATGTGTTTGGACAGAGAGTTTAGACAGAGAGGGAAGAGTGTGAGATGACAGAGGTTTTAAGCTTGACTGACTGCATGGTGGCTCTGTTAGCCAAAATTTAGGGTGTAGTAGGAGAAAGGTTTTGGCCATAATGTTAGGTTTCAGGTATCCGAAGAACGTCATGTGGGGAGACTAGTGTGCGGTTGGTGTGTGGAGCTCGGCAGAGGCAGAACGTAGATACAGAGACATGTTGGAAAGCTGCACCCACACTGGACCACTTGCCCTTTCCTCAGGCATCCATCTTCATCATGCTTTTTGAGTCTGTGCCTTAGTCTGGAATGTCCCTCTCTTCCTCCCCTGTCTAGTGAAATCCCACTCCTGTCAATGTCTATTTCAGAATAGAGGTGATGGCTGGGGCTTTGCTAGTATGTGAATTTTGTCCATGGGTACTGGCGTAAGGCAGGAAGCGAAGAAGTGGGTTATCAACCTGTGTTCGGAGGTGGCAGGCCCTGGGGAAGAAGGTGAAGAGTAGAAGAACCAAGAAAGTAGTGAGGCCAAATGGAAGTTGGCCGCTCAGCCATAGCAGAGCTGACCAACCAGAATTAGACATATTAGGAAAAGAAATAGTTCATGATCTAGATTGTAGAAGTTCATGGCTACAGAAGATGAGCATTCAGTTTAAGTCCACCCAGAGCTCCATCTCATACATAGAGCTGCCCGACACTGAATGGTCCTTGCCAGCCTGATTAATTTTTCTTCCAGTAAATTTATTTATTTATTTTTGGCTGCGTTGGGCCTTCATTGCTGCGCGCGGGCTTTCTCTAGTTGTGGCAAGTGGGGGCTACTCTTTGTTGCGGTGTGCAGGCTTCTCATTGCAGTGGCTTGTCTTGTTGCAGAGCACGGGCTCTAGGCGCACAGGCTACAGTAGTTGTGGCACGTGGGCTCAGTAGTTGTGGCTCTCGGGCTCTAGAGTGCAGGCTCATTAGTTGTGGTGCAAGCCGCTTAGTTGCTCCACAGCATGTGGGATCTTCCTGGGCCAGGGATTGAACCCATGTCCCTTCCATTGGCAGGCGGATTCTTAACCACTGTGCCACCAGAGAAGTCTCCTGATTAATTTTTAATATACGATTCTCTGTTGAAGTGGCTGGGCATTGAAGTGCATCAAAGGCAGCTTTTGTTTTTATGAAGTTGGTCAAAATAATACTGGGGAGTCAGGTTACTGTAACCTTGAGCTCTGGTTGTTCTGAAGGGATGACATCAGACTCTGTAACTTCCCTGGTTTCAGAAGGCTCTTTACCTTTTGCAGGGCAAGTTCTTTGGAATCGGGAGAGGGTGTGCTTCCTGTTGGATTCTGTGCCCTTTTTTATTGGAAAATGCCTTAGTTTCCTGCCACAGATAGAGAGTAGCATCAGTGAGTAAGGCTCCCACTTCCCTGCTGGCTTTCTCTTCTGTCCATTTCTTGAGTGATATTGTCTGTTGTCTGAGTTCTGAAAAACTATTGCTAACCCCCTAAAACACCAGAGATTTAAAATACAAGTGTACAGTAAATAATATGCTTTTTAGTCCTCAAAGCAGGTGGTGATGATGATGATTTTAACCTGCGTTCTTCTTCATGTGATCTCCTTAATTCTTCTAATTTCCCCATCTTTAAAATTTTATTCTTAAATACTTTCTCTTTTACAATGTCTTCTTTTTATCCTCATATTTTTGTACACAGAAACCATTGATAACTGAGGATAGATAGTATCTGAGTGGCAAGGAGAGCTTCTTTATATGTAATGAGAACTTCTTTGAAGTGACTCACAGGTAGATGTGCTACCTTCTGGATGAATGATGACTGGTTAGGCAGAAAAGGGGGAGGATAATAGAAAGGGAAACTCCTATGTGGATCCATTTTATCAGTGGTGTATGTTTTGAGAGCCCTCAGTTCTAATAGAGTAATTGGTGGGGCAGAGCCCTCCTTTTGTTCTTAGAATGGGATTTTCTCTCTTTTCTGCTCGCTGGCTGGCTATCTTTCTACCTAAAATATACTTTCACAAACTGGAAAGACTTATTCCACATTATCATGGGCTATTGAGGAAACTTTCCACTCTACCCAATTTTGCATTATTTGAAAAATTTCTCAATAATCATAATTACTTTTATAATAGAAAAGTTGTAAATATCCCACTGGAAAAATAAACACCTAAAAATCAGGAAAAGATGTTCAGCTATTGAAAATCTCTCTTTATTGAATTTATAATTTTTTTCTTTTTTGACTTCCATAACTGATGAATTATTTTAATCGATTTCTTGATATTCATCCATTCATCCATCCTTACCGTTCTGAACTAACTTGAGTTTGCAGTGGTCTGTTATTCCTTTAACATACTGCCAGATTCAATTTGCTGGTATTTTATTAAGTATCTCTGCGTCTTTATGCCTAAATGGAAAAATCTGTAGTTTTCTTTTTTTCCTGTATTGAATGGTGTTAGGGCTGTACTTTCTTGCTCTATAAAATTGCTTACTTGCTCTCATAAAATAAATATGAAAGCCTTCCATACTTCTGGTTTCTTAAAATTTTGGACTAATAAATATCATTTATTGTGAGCTTAGTGTGATCAAGGGTCAGTGATTAGAACCCAGATCTGCATGGCTCCTGAGTCCACGCTTATCATTGCAGGCCACATCAAAGGAGAAAGGCCCATCTTAGAATCCTGGGCCTCCATAGTCAGCAGGCCTGGGCTTTAACTCACCTTGTCTTTTTTTTTTTTAACATTTTAAATTTTGAAATAATTCAGAGTTACAGAAACAGGTCAAAAACAGTACAAAAATTCCTGTAAATCCTTTCCCAGAGTCACCAAAGGCTAACATTTTGCTACGTTTGCTTTTCATTCTTTCTATATATACATATTTTTTTTCCTGAACCATTTGACAGTTACAGATATAACGTCCCTTTTCCTCTAAGGACTTCAATGTCTATTTCCTTTTAAAAAAAAAAAAAACCCAAAAGCACTGTACAGTTTTCAAAATCAGGGGATTAACTTTGATGTAATACTGTGATGTATTTATTCACATTTTACCAGTTGTCCCACCAGTGTCCTTTATAGCAAAAGAAAAACATTTTTTCCCAGCCCAGGATCTAATCCAGTGTCAAACATTGTATATAGTTGTCATGCCTCTTAAATCTCCTTTAATCTGGAACAGCCTCTTAATCTTGCTCTGCCTTTCATGACCTTGACATGTTAAAGAGTACAGACGAGTTCCTTTTTGTAAGATACCCCTTAATTTAGTGACTCTGATTTTCCTATGATTAGATACAGGTCATGTGTTTTGGCTGGACTACCACAGTGATGTTGTGTTCTTCTCAGTGGATGTATCGAGAGGCATGTGACATCTGTTTGTCCTGTCACTGGTGATTAACTTTAACCACCTAGTTAAATGGTATCTGCCAGGCTTCTCCACTGTGAAGTTACTATTTTTTACTTTGTAATTAATAAGTATTTTGTAGGAAAATACTTGGAGACTCTATAAATATCCTGTTCCTCATCAAACTTTCACTCACTAATTTTAGCACCCATCATGTCTTCTGAGGCAACAAGCAAGGATGCTTAAAGTGAATACAGATTTTTGCTCCCCTTGGGGCTAAAGTGAAGGCAAGAGAAAGTGAGACAGTCTATTAGGCAGATCAGCCACATATTTTTTTACACTGCCTATGGTCTTTGAGGTTGTTTTTAAGTATGTTAATTTAACTTTAGTCACACTGTTGAGAATAGTGATTGGCTGTAACCTGTAACCTTTGGGCTCCTGGATTGGTCACCCAGGGCCAAAGATCCAGCCAGCCAGTTGATTCTGGTCACAAGTGCCCTTTTGGGTCTTTGGCCTATGGTTCCTGTTTTTCTTTGACCCCTTATCTTTGCTTCTGATTAAGGTTCTGTCAGTTGGAGGCCAGAGTAAACTGCCTCTGTGTTGAATCACTTGTGAACAAGCATTGCTTCTGGCTACCAGGCCCATCTAATCAGACAGCCGTCCCCTGAGCCCCAGTTACGTATCCTGTGCTGTGCCAAGGCTGCAGTTGTATGAGTCACAGAAGCCAGTTTTTATATGTTAGAGTCCAGAATTATGCATAATTGAAGAAATTTTTAAAATACCAGGTGGAATATAATCAATTGCCAGTTCTTACAATTAGATGCTGTAGAAGTTAAAGGAGAAATGAGTGAAGCAAAAAAAATCAAGGAAGACTTTTTGGGGCAAATGAGCCTTGATTGATAGGTTGGTAGGGATGCCATGAGAAAAGGCACACAGGTAAGAATGTGCAGAGTAGGAGGGTGAGGCAGAATGGTGGGACTTCTCTTTGGATGGCTTCTTATCTAACACCAGGAGCATTAGATAAGCTACATGCTAACGGTCTCTGTGCTAGTCTGCAGGCATTCTTAAAAGCCATGTGTCTGCTTCTGGTCTCTGATTACAGTGCTTCCCAGTTTTTTAGT
This sequence comes from Leucopleurus acutus, assembly GCF_964270905.1. Lineage (NCBI taxonomy): Eukaryota > Metazoa > Chordata > Mammalia > Artiodactyla > Delphinidae > Leucopleurus > Leucopleurus acutus. The sequence continues at coordinate 87,136,201 of NC_139154.1, read as the reverse complement.
TGAACTAGAGGTTAGATGGCAAGTTGGAACAAAGAAAGTTGGTCTCTTTGGGTCAGTATGGGTACGGGGAAACTGCTCTCCCCTCCCCCTTATTAAACAAGTTACCTTATCCTTTTTTAGAGCACAGTTTCTCAACATTTCTAAGTTTCTGACCTCACCAGCATCCTTCTGGGGAAAGCTGGTGACTTCTGTTCATGAGACATCAGGAGGTCAGATATGATAGTAATTGGACATGGTAATGTCCCTCTTACTCAGCACGTTCCTGATAGCCATAACCCTGAAAGCACAGCTCTTTGCTATGGTGTCATGCTGTTAAATAAAAAACACTGAATTTTATTTTATTTTATTATTATTATTTTTGAACATCTTTATTGTAGTAAGATTGCTTTACAATGGTGTGTTAGTTTTTGCTTTATAACAAAGTGAATCAGCTATACATATACATATATCCCCATATCTCCTCCCTCTTGCGTCTCCCTCCCATCGTCCTTATCCCACCCCTCTAGGTGGTCACAAAGCACCAAGCTGATCTCCCTGTGCTATGCAGCTGCTTCCCACTAGCTGTCTATTTTACATTTGGTAGTGTATATATGTCCATGCCACTCTCTCACTTCATCCCAGCTTACCCTTCCCTCTCCCTGTGTCCTCAAGTCCATTCCCTACATCTGTGTCTTTATTCCTATCCTGCCCGTAGGTTCTTCAGAACCATTTTTTGTTTTATTTTGTTTTTTTTTTTGTTTTAGATTTCATATATATGTGTTAACATATGGTATTTATTTTTCTCTTTCTGACTTACTTCACTCTGTACAGACAGACTCTAGGTCCATCTACCTCACTACAAATAACTCAATTTCATTTCTTTTTATGGCTGAGTAATATTCCATTGTATATATGTGCCACATCTTCTTTATCCATTCATCTGTTGATGGACACTTAGGTTGCTTCCATGTCCTGGCTATTGTAAATAGAGCTGCAACGAACATTGTGGTACATGGCTCTTTTTGAGTTATGAAAAACAGTGAATTTTAAATCAATTATTTTGATATACATCCATATGTAAACACATGAATAAGTTCAAATTTATCTCCACAATAACCTGACTGTCCCTCAGATTTGGACTTTTCTTGGTTGCCAGGGGATGTTGTGGAGGTACAGCTCTTACTCCTCAGGAGTTATGCAGCCAACAGGATGCTCCTGCTTGAACTAGCTCTTGTGTGAGCCCCCTGAATGTCCAGGGGCGTGTGTCTGTTCTGTGGATGTCATTGGGCATGTGTGTCATGGTGGAGAGCAGTTGAATGGCTTAGACTGGAATTTAGAAATGTACCACTGCCCCACCTCCCTTTCCCAAAGAAAAGCTTTTGGGTGGCAGAAGTCTCTCACAGAAAAGCCCACTCTCATTTGTACCTTAGGACAGACTCTATGATCTCCCCCAGTCGTTTTATTTTTTCTCTTTTTAAAATTAATGAGTTCCTAATACTTTTGGCTTACTACTCCTGTAAAACCAATAAATTAAAATGGAGAAAGACACCATCCCGACAGTAATGAGAGATGACCGGAGCCACTGAATAAAAGACAAAAGCATGAAAGCTGACAGAGAGTAAAAGCATTTCAGTCTGGAGCTGCTTAGTGAGTGAGGGAAGTAGCCGTACACAGGCCCCGTAGCTTCCGAGCGCATCCCAGTGCTGAGTACGGAACAAGTGGTTAGTATTTGTAATGATTTCTCTAGTTAAGGATAAAAGGTAAAATTTTATCTAGCGTACAATTTGGGAACAGCAAGATGTGAATAATAGCTTATCTTGAAAACTTTTACTACAAGTAATCCATATTAATTGTAAATATTCAGAAACGAAAGAAAAAATATAGAAAACAGCCCATATCTTAGGACCCATAGATTTAACTACTCTTGGTGTGTTAGTATTTAGTGCTCTGGCCTTTTCCTATGTATAACTAGAAATATATAAAATATATATTTCCATAATATAAGAAATATATATTATGTGATATGTATTTATGCCAGATTTGTGTGTGAGAACATGAAGCCTGCTTTTTCTCCCTTTTTTTCAATTAAAAAAATTCTAGTAAAAAACATAAAATTTACCCTCTTAACTGTTTGAAGTATACAGTTCAGTAGTCTTAATTGTATTCACTATGAAGGCTGCTTTTTTTATGCAGCAATATAGTGTGAATATTTTCCCATATATGAGTATAGATATTCATTTTTGAGGGTGCATGGATATACCGTATTCTAGTTAATCAGTTCCCTATTGTTGGATATATAGGTTTCCAATTTTGGTTGTTATTAGCACTGCATAAAGCCTCTTTAAATATACATACCTCCACATTTCATGAGGATACACTTCCGGAAGAATTGTTAGATTAATGGGCGTGTACTTTCTAAAGGCTTCCAGTGTATATTGTCAAATTCTATCACTTCTGTCACCATATTTTAGTGCCCCTTTTACTGTATTCTGGCCAGTATTTGATGTTATAATTCTTTTAAGTCAACATTTATGTAATTCAATCTTTAATGCAAAAAAAAAAAAGTAAACAGCAGTAAAAGCTAAAGAAGTCGATGAGAAAAAAATGCATTTTAGGGAATGTGAGGCATGAGATCATTATGGTTTAAAACTAGCAAACTATTGGTTCTTTATGAGAAGAATGTTAGCACATTAACTATTCAGTGCACAAACATGGTAACTCTTGTCCTAAGACATTCAGTCCTCATAATTTGAAGAAGAGGTGTTACCTGAGTCTGATTCTCATAACCCAAATGGGTGAATCTCAGGATAGGACTGTACTGACTTTTGTGTAACTTTTTTTGTGGTAAAACTTTTTTCAGTTGTCTTTAACTTTTTTGTGGGTTTTGTTCACCACACAGAAGTTTCAAATTTTTAAAATTTTTATTTTATATTGGCACATAGGTTATTAACAATTCAACTTTTAATGAAGGAAAATCAGTAAAATTTTTGGTTACTCCTTTCATTTTTGTAGAAAACCCTCCTTACCTTAATTTTCTTTTAGTAGTTTTATAGTTTTAGTTTCTACATTGAACTCAGAAATTGCAAACATTTTTATCTCATAGCCTACATTCCACCTGCTAGAAGAGGTGGGTTTTTTGGGGTTTTTTCCCCCAGTATGGTGTTTTTAACAATTGGAACATAAATGCCTTTTAGGAAAGGCATGTATCCTCTAATTTGTCTCATTCCTCACAACTCCCAATTGTCTCATGCCTCACATATTTAGATGTGAACATTTAATTTTACCTACATGATCCTTATGGGCATTTGAGTTTGTGACCCCTAATTAGCCAACCTGGAGTTTATTTTGGTATTTGGATGATAGAGGGAATTGATGTGAGTTTTTTTTCCCCAAATGACTTAGTTAGCAGTACCAACAATTTTTATTGGATAATTCCAATACAGGCATACCTCACAGATAACGCGGGTTCAATTCCAGAACACCACAATAAAGCAAATATTGCAACAAAGGGAGTCACGCCAATTTTTTGGTTTCCTAATGCATGGAAAAGTTATGTTTACAACTATACTGTAGTCTATTGAGTGTGCGGTAGTAGCATGATGTCTTAAAAAATGTATATACCTTAATTAAAAAACACTTCATAACTAAAAAAAAATGCTAACCATCATCTGAGCCTTCAGTAAGTCATAGTAGTCACATCAAAGATCACTGATCACAGATCACCATAACAAATATAATAATGAAAAAGCTTGAAACATTGCGAGATTTACCAAAATGTGACTTAGACACATGAAGTGAGCAAATGCTGTTGTAAAAATGGCGCCGATAGATTTGCTTGACGCAGGGTTGCCACAAACCTTCAATTTTTATAAAAAGGCAATATTTGTTAAGTACAGTAAAGCAAAGTACGACCATGGATATTGAATTCTTACATGTTCTTGAGGTCTTTGCATTTTACTCTTTGTTTTTATAACAAAACATTTTATAATTTTATGTCTGAATTATATGTTTTTAAATTTTGGTGTCTGGTAGAACTGGCTTCTCCATCACCCCTTCAAACCGCCCCCACCCTCATCTTGACTGTTCCAGTACGCCAGTGCATCTTTTTTTTCCTTGATGAAATTGGGAATAATGTCATCCAAAACCAAAAGCAACCTATTGCAATTTTAGCAGCATGTTATGTTTTCATTCTCATTGGGTTCAAAATACTTCCTAATTTCCCTTTTGATTTTGCATTTGACCAGTGGGTTATTTAGAAGTGTTTCATTTAGTTTCCAAATATTTGCATATTTCCCCAGAGAGCTTTCTGTTACTGATTTCTAATGTAGGTCCATTTAAGATCATTATAGTCAGAGAACATACTTTGATTTAAATCCTTTTAATTTTATTAAGAATTGTTTTATGGCTTAGAACATGGCATATCTTGGTCTTCTGTGGACACTTGAAAAGAATGTATTCTGCTGTTGTTAAATGGAGTGTTCTATAAATGTCAATTAGGTCAAGTTGGTTGGTGGTGTTCAAGTCTTCTATTTCTTTATTGATTTTCTGTTTACTTGTTCTATCAATTATTGAGAAAGGAGTATTAAAATCATCAATAATTACTATGGGTTTGTCCATTTCTCCTTGCAGCTCTATCAGTTTTTGCCTCATGTATTTCAAAGCTCTGTTATTATGTATATAGACATTTAAGAGTGTTATGTCGTCTTGATGAATTGACCCCTTTATTTATTTATTTGACCCCTTTATTGAAATGACCCTGTAATATTCTTTGCTCTGAAGTCTACTTTGTCTTATATTAATTTAGTCACTTTGATTTTCTTTTGATTAGTATTAGCATGATATATCTTTTTTCCATCTTTTAACTTTAAGCTATTTGTATCTTTACAGTTAAAGTGGCTTTCTTATAGGCAACATATAGTTGGATCTGTATTTTTTGTCCCGTCTGACAATCTCTGCATTTTAATTGGGGTGTTTAGTATGTACTGGTTTTTTTTTTTTTCCTCTCTCCCTGGCCGCTTTTACACAACATTATATTTTTGAGATTCATCCATGTTGATTGTATCAGTATGAAGGTAGTTCATACCTTCTTATTTCTGCATAGTATTCCATTTTATAGATAGCCCATAATTTGTTTATCCATTCATCTTTTAAAGGACAGTTGAATTTTTCAGGTTTTGGCTGTTAACATTCTCGTCTACATTCTCATGTAGGTATTTGCTTCACTTCTCTAGCAGTAGAATTGCTGGTTCATATGGTAAGTGTATGTTTAACTTTGGAAAATTAGTTTCTTATAAATTTGTTGAGCAATTTTACATTCCTGCCATCATTGTATGAAAGTTTTTGTTGCTCTACATTCCTGTCAAGCTCTTGGATTGTCAGCCTTTTAATTTCGGAAAGCTTTCAATTTTTGTGTGTTGACTTTATAACTAGCTTTCTTACTGAACTTTTATTAGTTATTTTTTAGCTAATTATCTTGAGTTTTCTAAGTAGACAATTACATCATCTGTAAGTAATGAAAATTTGGTCTGAACATTTTCAGTATTTCTCTCTTTATTTTGTTTTCTGGCTGAACTTCATTGGCTTAAACTTCCAAAACAGAATACATTTGAAAAAGAATTTCGTCAAAATAATTAAAATATGTTGGCATTCTTTGAAAGGGCCAAGTGAAAAACTCAGAACAACTCATTCTTAGTGATGTAGTATGAATTGAGCTGTTACTAAGTTAAGTACCTGTATGCTCATTATTAATCAGACAGTATCACAATTTATTAATGTTTTTCATTATAAACAGTTCACAATTTGTTTTCACACACACCACTTTATGAATACAGTATTCCAACTCTTTTTTTTAATTTAATTTTTTTTAACTCTTGGCTGCATTGGGTCTTAGTTGCGGGATCTTCGTTGCGGCACACAGGCTTCTCTCTAGTTGCAGTGTGTGGGCTCTCTAGTTGTGGCACGCAGGCTCAGTAGTTGTGGCACGTGGACTTAGTTGCCCCACAGCATGTGGTATCTTAGTTCCCCTGCCAGGGATTGAACCTGCGTCCCCTGCATTGGAAGGTGGATTCTTAACCACTGGACCAGCAGGGAAGTCCCCAGTGCTCCAACTCTTGAGAGAGCAATACACAGTCTATCCATAATTAAATATAAACTTTTGAAGAATAAATTCTGTCAAGTGTGTCCCCATGACACGTTCAGAAGTGCATATAATCCTTAAAAGCACTTTAATACACCTATTTATGTTACATGTTGTAGAAATTCTATGGTGGATTTTTAAAAAAGGTATATGTTCAGTTCTTTTTTAAAAATTTTATTAGATTATAGTTGATTTACAATATCGTGTTTCAGGTGTACAGCAAAGTGATTCAGTTATACATATACATATATTCATTCTTTTTCAGATTCTTTTCTCATATAGGTTATCACAGAATATTGAGTAGAGTTCCCTGTGCTGTAGTAGGTCCTTGTTGGTTATCTGTCTTATATATAATAGTGTGTGTATGTTCATCCCAAGCTCCTGATTTATCCCTGCTTGCCACGCCACGTTTCCCCTTTGGTAACCATAAGTTTGTTTTCGATATCTGTAAGTCTGTTTCTGTTTTGTAAATAAGTTCATTTGTATCATTTTTAAAAATCAGATTCCACATATGAGTGATATATGATATTTGTCTTTCTCTGACTTAACTTCAGTTAATATGATCATCTCTAGGTCCATCCATGTTGCTGCAAATGGCATTATTTCATTCTCTTTTACAGCTAATACCCCATTGTATATATGTGCCACGTCTTCTTTATCCATTCCTCTGTCGCTGGACATTTAGGTTGCTTCCCTGTTTTGGCTATTGTAAATAGTGCTGCAATGAACATTGGGGTGCATGTATCTTTTCTAATTAGGGTTTTCTCTGAATATATGCCCAGGAGTGGGATTGCTGGGTCATATGGTAGTTCTATTTTTAGTTTTTTAAGGACTCTCCATACTGTTCTCCATAGTGGCTGTATCAATTTACATTCCCACCAACAGTGCAAGAGGGTTCCCTTTTCTCCACACCCTCTCCAACATTTATTGTTCGTAGATTTTTTGATGGTGGCCATTCTGACTGGTGTGAGGTGATACCTCATTGTAGGTTTGATTTGCATTTCTCTGATAATTAGTGATGTTGAACATCTTTTCATGTGTTTGTTGGCCATCTGTATGTCATCTTTGGAGAAATGTCTATTTAGATCTTCTGGCAATTTTTTGACTGGGTTACTTGTATTTTTGACATAGAGCTGCATGAGCTGTTTACATATTTTGGAGATTAATCCCCTGTCAGTTGCTTTATTTGCAAATATTTTCTCACATTCTGTGGGTTTTTCATTTTGTTTATGGTTTCCTTTGCTGTGTCCAGTTCTTATAAATAGGTACCACATGGCTGTCACAGTCATTGTCAACATTTGTGAGTTAGCAGGTATGGCTGTGTGTGATCCTGGGGCTATGTGATAGATCATTGTCTAGAGCAGGGTTTTTCAACCTTGACTCTTGACATATAGGGCTGGATAATTTTTGTTGTGGGGATGCTGTCCTGTGCATTGTAGGATATTAGCAATGTCCCTGGCCTGTACCCAGCTGGTGCCAGGAGGCATTAAGTTGTGACAACCAAAAATGTCTCCACATCTTTGGGGGGCAACATCACCCTATCTTAAGAAGCAGTGGTGTGACAGATCTTGAAGTGGGTTTAGGTACTACCCAATAGGAACCAGTGGCAGGACACAAGACCAAATCATTGGTGGAATACCCTGGTGGATTGTTTCTTGAGAATTGGATCCTAGTCTAGAGATTGGAGAAACTGGGAATTTGAAGAAAGTTCTCTTTTGTGTGTGTGTGTGTGTGTGTGTGTGTGTGTGTATGTGTGTGTGTATTCCAGGAATCAGTTTCTCTGCCTTACTTCCTCATCTTCTCTTTTTGACCCCTCTATGGCATAGGAGAACCAGGGGCAGGTAACTGGGAGTTATTAATAAAATGTTAGGAAAATTGTCAGCAGATCCCTTGATGACATCTTGCCCCAACTTTCCTATTTAAGCTCCATGAGACTATCTGGTCGTTGTGGTTTGAAATACAGAACTGACTCTAATGCTCTTGGTTTCAGGAAAAAGGGATTTATAAGTCATTTACAGAGACTTCTTTATTAAACATGGTCTTATTTCTCTTGTCTTGATTCCCTGTGAGTTGTAGGAATGATACTTCTGTACCTTGGTGGCACATGACAAAATCTCTTAGGTGGGATCAAAGTGTGTTGTGGACAATCAGTAGACCTTACTAGTTTTGACTGATTTTCAGTTATTTCATGCCCTAATTGAGCCAGGTAACATAGGGTACTACATTGGATTTCATTTTTTGCTTTGCTGCTGTGACCTTGTGAATTGAGTTCTTTATCCACTTTATGCTTTAAATCTACCTATTTCTCAAAGTCATTGAGAGTAATAAAATTGCAGTGATATTAATAATGTTAACTTCCTAACCATAAATATACTAACTACAGCTTAAGTAAATGCTCTATAAAATCTAGACCTGCAAAATGGATTTGCCTTTCCAAATCACCAGTCGTTTGGAATCTATCCAAAATTCCATTTGTCTCAAGAAGCTTTTTCTACCAATTTCAGCTAACATTTGTTTTTCCATAGACTTACATTTTTTCCTTATTGTTTCATGTCTTATCTCTGCAACAAAATTCTAAGTGTTTTTTTCAGGGAGGTAGGTGTAGAGATTGCAAAGGAGGTCACATTTTTTATACTATGTTAAATCTCTTATGCTTTATCTCATTTGATCTTCCCACTAACTTTAAGGTTGTTAGGATAGATATAATTATTCCCATTTTACAACTGTGAAAACGGAGCTTTAGAGAAGTCAAAACTTGTCAGTATTATCCTGTTAATGGGTGGTTAAGCATAGGACCCATTAGGTATTGGGATTTCTAAATAGAGAAATCATGCAAACCTAAAAACTGTTTTTGATTTGCCATTGTATTTGCAATGTGCAGAATCTTAGTGTTGCCAGTTAAAGTATTGAGCCCTCTAAGCCTGCTGTGTTAAGTAGGCTGTGTGCAAGGTTAGTGGGGATGGCTTATGCTGAATCACTCCTGCCCTGGTTCTGTCCTCCAGGAGGGACAGGCACTGCGGAATAGCAACCTGGGGGTGGGTATACAGACTGAGCATACAGCAGTTTCTCTATATAGTCTTCTTGGAACGTGTGCTCTTTCCTGTTCTAAGACTCTAATGTCCTCTGCTTTAATCCTTAGCATTTCTGCTGCTTCTGATAGAGCTTTATGATAAGACCATCTAAAACTGAGTGTTTGAGAGAGAGGCTCCAGTATGCCCTGAAGTGACCAGGAAGTTAGTACACCTTGTCCAGCATGGAAACTGCAGAGAATGACTCTCTGGTATAAGAGGACAGAGCCTTGTTTTTGGCTCAGTTCAGAGAATGGGGAACGAAGCTCCCAGCTCATGTGCATGGCTGACCTTTGTTGTTGGTTGTCCCACGCATTAAGCAGAGTCGTACAGAGGTTTTTGACTCACTCCCCTGGCCTGGCAGAGCTAGCTTCTGTAGATTATTTTATTAGAACCGTTTGGAGCGTGTTTTCTTTTAATCATGTTGCTTGGCTTTCTTCCGTGGGGTAAAATGGAAGCTTCCTTGAAACAGACCAGGAGCTGCTATAACTTCCTGTGCTCGAACAACCCAGTCCGGAGCTGTTACCTGTACCTGAGTGCTTGGGGCAGGTCATGCCTAGGGATTGCTCTCTGCTTCAAGGACGCTTATCTCAGCTTCTCAGACCCAACAGGCCTTTGCATTCTTTTAGTTGGAATATTTATTGCATCTCTCCTGTTCATATCCCCCAGGTCTCTTTTTTCTTCTGACCTTCTTTCTAAGGCTTGACTTTGTACCTCTTTGACGACTTTGTATCTCTTTAACGACTAGCCAGATTCACAGTCCAATAATTGTATTCTCCACTCTGTCCAGTGTACAATCCGCTGTTTGTCTGGGCTCTATTTGGTTTATTTCCTGATTCTGATGCACCTCTGCCTAGTGTTAACTTGTTGCCTGGTCTGAGGACTAGTCAAGTCCTGTCCAATCTGACACATCTGTGCTCCCCGACCCCCTCCCCGGCTCTGACCAAGCTTTCTCAGTGAAAACCCTGGTTTCTCATCTGTACTCTGACCCTTAACCCCATATGACGCTAGTGATGGTTTTGTGATGAGGCTACGAAAGAAGACTGCCTTCACGTGTGCCATGTGAGCATATTGTTTATATGGCTGTCAAGATTGATTCCACCTTTTCTAAAAGGCATCTAAAAAGCAATGAAAGTGCTTTTGAAAATCACAGGCTGCCTTTTTGGTAGCAGTTCTTTCCTTTATTCTGTTGGAGGATCTAGATCTAGCTCTTTATGAAATATTCTCCCACATAATGTACTAGGGTAGTCCTAACAATAGTAAACCTTGATCCAGAGATCAGATGTGCCAGTTGATAAAAATAATGTAGAAGAACTCAATAAAACCAGCCTGTTTAATGGAAGCATCATAAAAACCTACATGGAAAAAAAAAGCACATAGCCGTGGCAGCAAGTATAAAACAAATGGCAGAACCGAGGAGTCACAAAATGACACGGTTGAGCACCAAGGATGGTTTCATATTTGCTCAGATGCCACAGGCACCCAGGACTAGGTCTCGCTTTGACCATCCAGAAGGCAGGATTTCTGGACACCTGCATCATCTGAAACCATCCTGCTGACAACAAACCCTTATAATATAGAGAGAGTCATTAGTTAAGAAGAGGGTGGGTTTAGTCTCCCCTCTTAATTTAAGGGATGGAGAGGCTCTTGCTCATGACAAACACTGAAAACGGAGTAAATTTTACATCAGAAGTTCCTGTAGCCAGTGTTGCTGAGGGCTGCAGGTGGTGTCAGAGACACCCACCTAATGGACATTAGTTAGGAAGGAAGGGGTGAGGGGAGATGGGGGTGAAGTTTGTTGACTGTCTCTGAGGTTAGACGTGTGCCAGGTGCTACAGGATGCTATCTTATGTAATATTCAGGACACTCTGTGCAGCAGCCCATGGTTCCTCATTTCATAAATGACCTGAGGTTGCATGACTATGGAGTGTTTGACCTGGGCTTTGAACTCAGATCTAACTCCAAAGCCTTGCAAATCTTTAGAATGAGGTAGGCTTGCTTTAGAAAATGGAAACTGCTGATTTTGGCAGAAAGGCAGGAGATGTGGAAGGACTCAGCCTCAATTCCCTCGTCTCATAAAGATTGCTGCATTTGAAAGTATGGTGCATTGGGTCTCACCGCCAGCTGTCAACCTGTGGAGATTAAAAAAAAAAAAAAGAAAATACAAACCTACCATCCCGAGGATTTTGAATCTTAGTGGGTTCCAGATGTGGGGTCTGGGACTTCCAAGATGATTGTAATATGCTACTAGAATTGAGAACCTGTCTGTGTATGAGAATGATGGAATGGATGTGAGCCCCGAGTGGCCCTGGAGATAATATTTCCCACCCTCTTGGAGAGGAAACTGAGGCCCAGCGAGCTCAAAGCCAGATGGTCCTTCATTCAGTCCAGCACTTACCCTGCACTGACTATTTGTTATCCTAGGTGAGTCAGAAAATGCAAAGAAAAAATACTTTCCCTGCCTTTGAAGAGATTTTAGGTAAAGGCTACATAGTTGGTTAATGCAAAACCATGGTTGGAACCAGGTTTCTCGACTTCATTGGCGTTATAAAGCCTTGTGAATATTATCATTGCCAGGCCCTCTTTCAGATCCTCCAAGCTGTGTAAACGGTTCCTGTTAACACTGCGGTGAGTGGCTTTCAAAGCCCCTGGCTTCCAGAAGTCTCCTGCCTGCCTTTCTGCCTCATTACCAGCCTGGTATTCAGCCACACATTTTGCCTTAGGTTCATAGGCCCACAGCTTTTCAGCTGACTGCTTTGTTCTCAGTTCATTTTCAAGTGTCTCACCTGGAAAAGGCCTGAAAAGCTGCAGAATGATTATTTTGGAAACGCAGTGCTTGGACAAAACCTGCCCTTCTGGTGGTCACCCTGATCTCTTTGCTGTGCTTCCTAATTAGTTCGCAGTCCTCTGATTCATCTTACAGTGTTTTTGTGGGCTGCATATTTTCTGGAGTTTTTCTCAGACCCCTCAGGGCAGTGAATGCAGCAGAGGGCAGGGAGCACGTCCCTCCAATCACCGAGAAGGGAAGGAGGAGGACCGTGTGTGTGCCCAGCTCTGTACTAGGCCCTTTTTCAAATATTTTTTTCTTTAATGCTTCCTAATAGCCTTGGGGGAGAAAGGTTCCAGGTCTGCAAAATACGAATAATGACTTTCTCGAGGTTACATAAACACATAAGTTTTGTTGCTAGAAATTCAGTCACAAAACCTTCCAACCTGAAGGCCATGCCCTTTTCCTTGTACCACATGCCACATCCTATGTAAAGCTTTTGATCTAATCCAAACCTACTTTTTGAATTAGTGACTCTTAAATTTGATTTCTGATCTTCTCATTAGGTTTTGAAAATCAAGGCTTTGATATAACAATCCAGGAGAGAGATAGGACTTGGGACATGGCTCTAGAGAGGGAGCATAAGGTGTCACAGTCTGAGATGTGTGGTGAGGGTGCGCACTGAGCCCCTAGGCCAGCCCAGTAGGACCAGGGGCCAACACAACCGGTGTCCCAGGCCAGTGTCAGAACTTGGAAGACTCAGGGTGACCAAAGCATAAATGCTAAGCTAAGGTCCTTGGGGAGCCAGAAGTGGGAGGGAGGGAGGGAGGAAGGGAGGGATGGACCTCCAGCTCAGAAATATCTCCCATTGTACATCATGTCAATTGGAGATCACTAGTCTCTCCTTTTAATAGAATAGTCTTTTCTTTTAAAATTAAGAGATAGCTTGAATTTTTATGTACTTTCCTTTTTTGGTAACACTTATCTGGGCTTCAGTTTTTGAATGCATGAATGATAATTCAGGTTTATTGTAATGAGGAAAGGAGAACACATATGTGAATTACTTTTGCAAACTGTAGACTGTCCATACAAATACCAGGCATGAGACCCCAGCTTCCCCCCAAACTAACAGATTGGTAAGAATGGCAGTTTTGTTGTTGGGCGAAGGCAGCAGTGATTTTTGGAGCGTAGATAAAACCAGGAGTGGGAAACTGCATTGGGAGTGGGGTGGAGGGGATGTAAATGAGATCTCTGGGTGCCTGGAGGTGGAGGTCGAGGGAGATGCAAGACCAGACCTGATTTCTTGCCAACCTGGGATCTTACTGAGAGCAGGAGCCTGCGTGCATGTGGACACCACCTTGTGCAATCTTTAGCTCAGTGAGGAGTTGTTGAGAGGCTGACATGACAGCTAGATGTGTTGGAGTAGCCTATAGAAATTGAATCACATGAAGGACTTCCCTGGTGGTCCAGTGGTTAAGACTCTGTGCTTCCACTGCAGGGGTCACGGATTGATCCCTGGTCAGGGAGCTAAAATCCCGCATGCCGTGCGGTATAACGAAAAAAAAAAGTCTTCGCATGATATAACATTTATATGTGAGGCCTGTAATGGAACCGATGCAACCAGGGATTGGCATGCGTCTACGTGACAGGGTGGGAAACCAAGGCACCAAGAGAGAAGGTTGCTTGTTCAAGTCCACGCTACTCAAAACGGAAGCTAACAGCAACCTCCTGACTCTTACTTCTCCCTCTCTCTCCCACCCTCTTTCTTTGCTTCTATCAAAACATGGTATTAGTGTGTTTTCAAGAGCGAATTACAATGGAAGTTACCACAGTGTAAAGCTCATCAGCGCAGGGTCTTTGAGGGAAGTGTGGAGAAGCTGGTTAGAGAAGAGGTATTGTGTAATGACCCAATTATGAGGCCTGCCATCTGCTGAGGAGTCACGCCTGCTTGGTTAGGATTCCCCGATTGTGTATTTCGAGGAGCATGCTAGATCGTTAAGGGAGCTGCGTGTGCGTGTGTGTGTGTGTGTGGGGGGGGGGGGGGTAGGTAAATGACATTAGAAACACTAGTGCCTTTCTTGAAGGAGGTTGGTACATTGTGGGAGGAGGGAGATGAAGCAGCTTTTGAGGGTTCCTAAGCAGATGTTACCCACTGGCATAGAGAGCAGTGGTAGAAGGCGAATTATTCTGTAGAAGAGGCTCCGTGTGTTAGGGGAGGAGTGGTCAGGTGAAGGTGGCTGTCAGAACATGACCAGAAACTCCAAGTCTACTTGGAGATGCAAGTGAGACATTTTTTTCCATTAGGACAAAGAGTGAAAAATCCATTTTGTTTTTTTAGTGCCTAGATTGTACTACGGATGAAAACATTAAATCCAGGAACCATGAAAAAATGGGGCTAGGTCAATGTCGAACTGAAACGTAAGCCACTATGCTTAGGGACCGGATGCTTAGTTGCCTCTGAAGGGACTCAGGGCTGGGAATCAGATGAAAAAATCCTGCAGCTGGCAGGCAAGTGGCAGGTGAGGGGAGTGTGTCTTTGGAACTGTTGTGGGTATTGTGCTCAGCTGAAAGGGGTCTTCGCACTGTGAGCCATGAGGCTGAGACCCAGGAGGGTGCTGACACACTGTGCACTAAACATACAAGGAGTGACTCTCAAGGAAAATATCAACCTTTCTAAGCAGTTTTTAGGAGAATCTTTAACAGAAAATCTTTGTCTTCAGGTTTTGAAAATGTGCCTGTATCAGGAAAATGAGCAAGTGATTGGAGTGAACATCCCAGAAGAAATAATGTTTGGCCAATTCTTACTCCTCCCACCTGTCAGCTCTTTTAATTTATTTCCTTCTGCTGCTCATCCCCTAGCCTCCAGTATGAAAGCAGTGTTGTCTTTTAAAGAATCGATCATTCACATCCCTGCATAGAATTTAGGAAGTCGTTTGGTGTGTTTTCTGTCCCTAAAGCATCACCAAAATGTGGCAGACACCCAGCTCCAAAGGTCAGAAGTTCCTCTGATCCTTTAATCCAGTGCCACACTTATGTTACAGATAAGGAAATGGAGGCCCAGAGAAGTGTAGCAACTTACTCAAGGTCATAGCTTGTCCTTTGTGGAACTTGGACCAGACTTGATCTCCTGACTCCTGGCTGCTTGTTCTTTCTGTTGCCCCTTGCTATCTCTCACATGGAGATTTATTTGAAATGTCGTCAGGAGTTCTGTGGCAGGGGCAGTGACACATGATTAGGTGGGTGTGTAACTGCACAACTCATGGACATAAGCCTTTGGGCATTGTGTGGTGCTCTCACTGGTGTCTTAACTTCCAGCAGAGTCCTCAGTCAGGAAGAGCTTTAAGGATCTAGACATCAGCATTCTTTTTCCATGAGTTTGCAAAGGCTTCGGAACAGGAAGTTTTGTTTCCACGCTGAGCCTGCGTCTTCTTTTCCCTTTGGCCACCACTTCTTGCTGGACCCTGTTTCTGAAACAACCTTGGGATAGCCTTTGTCTCTTTCCCAACCTTCCTACCATTCACACTTGAGATTCAGCCGACATCTGGCAAAGAGGTTTCTGTGTAAGATCTTGAATAGCCATTTAAAATTTGGAATATGGTATATTTTGTTTTCCCCAGTGGCAGATCTTTTCAGAGAATAGGAATTTGCAAAGTCATTAGCTTCCTCTCCTAGAGGAAGACAGCCAGCATGGTCAAACTTCCTGACCACCTCCCTTACCCCTAAGCCACTGGTAGGGTTTACTTAATTTAGTCACACACACAGGTTTTCATATAAAGAGATACTCTGATTCTGTTATAAGTGTTCTCAGTATACTGCTATTTTTACTTTTTACTTCAAAAAGATTTGAAATGTCCCTGATCCTGGAACAGTGGTCCCCAAACTGGCAGATGATCTGTACTGACCGGGAAACTTAAAAAAAAAAAAAAAAAAGATCCCAGGACCCCACCCATGACTACTGAATCAGACTCTTTATCAGCGTTTAGCTTATATTTACCAACTACTTTATCAGCGATGTAATATGTACTTGGTATATTGGATATTTAATAAGTGGCATATGAATTTATCCAGAGCCTGCTGAGAGGACAAAAGGTTTCGTTTTTTTAAAACACTTAGTGCATTACGTTCAGTGCAGCATTGTAAAGCGAATCTGGTTTTTTCTGCAATAATATAAGAATGAATATTGAAAGTCATTCTCTAAACATGTTCAGAAACGGTTTGTTTGAAAATGGACCGGCCCACCTGCGCAGTGCCAAATGGGGTCTACTAAACTGCAGCGAAATGTTTTAATCAGGGCTTTAACAAAGGAAGTAATTAAAAAATGTACACTCATGGTAAATGGGTTGAGAACTGACATGAATAAAACACTTTGAGTAAAAAATAGGTTATTTTGTTAATTTGTTTTGAAACTCAGCACCTTTTAAAAAGTTAATTATTCAGAAACACAATCCTAAAATATACATTTGGCTGTCCTTCTCCTCGGGCAGGTGGTGACTGTCGTTTTGCATGTAGACTGAATACAGCAATAGCACATACTCTGCTTGAAAGCTGTTGTGTATTAATACTTACTGCCTTCACAGAGTTGGTCTCATTCAGTCTTCCAGTTTTACAGATGGGGAAGCTGAGACCCAGTGAGGAGAAGTGAGTTGCTCCAAATGTGTTGATCAAGACTTTCTATAGGCACATAGTAGTTACCTACTTAAAGTAGCTGAAATGCAAAAGGAAAATGTTCCAAAGATAAGGTGGGGCGTCTCTCAAGGAACCTGGGAGCAGGAGTGCTGCTGACCCTGGGCAGGGTCCGAGATGAGGAACAACAAGGCTCTGGGGGGTGGGCTGGGGGGCCTCTGTCTCTGTCTCTCTAGTATCTCTGCTTTTTTTCTGCTCCTGCTTTGGTTTTCTCTTCCTCTCTGCATGTGGACTTCTCTGTTCATCCATGTCGCTCAACATGGCTACCGTACCACTCCCACTTGCACTTGTTACAGCTTAAGTTGCATGCACAGACTTCCACCAAATTCCACTTTTCCGAGGGAGAGAAACTGATTGGCCCAAGCTTGAGCCAGATATCCTTACTGATCCCATCAATTCCAGCAAGGATGAGGGTGAGGGTATTACTTAATCAAACATGACTGGTAGGGGAAAGAGAGTGTCCAGAGAGAGGTGAATCGCTGAGGTGAGCAGACACCGTGAAGTTGTATTCTGAAAGTACACTAAGAAATTGTTGTATTCCAGGAGGAAAATGAGGAGGACTTGAACGAAGGCAATGGCAGTGAGTATGGGAAGAAGTAAGCAGATTTGAGAGAGATGGAGAAAGATCAATGAGCTCTGGTAGTTAGTTGGGTTTTGGGGAGAAGGAGTTGTTGAAGATAGGGAGTGGGGGAGGTGATGGTCACATTCACCATAATAGGCAACATGGGAAAGGTGGCTTGAGACAGGTGGGGGGGACACACGGGGCTTGATTTCAGTTCAAACATGTTGAGTTTGGAGTGCATGTGAAAATTACAAGTGGAAATGTCTATCGAGTTAATTGAGAAAGTCCAATATATGGGTCTGGACCTCTGGGGAGAGTTGACAATCTTGTGAATGTAATTAAAGGATGCTGAAATGCTTAATGGGTGAACTTGCTTAGGGAGCATTTATAGAGTGAACAGATGCAAAAGGAAAATGTTCAAAAGATAAGGTGGGGGGTGACTCAGGACTGAACCCTGAAGAAACACTAGCATTTAAGGAGCAGGGAGAGGATGAAGAACTCTAAAGGAGATCAAGAAATAGACAGAGAGTAGGAGAACTGAGCATGCAGTGTCCTTTTCTTTGGAAGCCCAAAGGGAAAGCTTTGGATTCAAGACTGTCACCAGTGAAAAGTATGCATGGCAGTCAGGTGGGATAACGTCTGAAAACTAGTGTACTGGACTGAGGTGCAGAGCAGGCGTTGGAGAGGGCAGAAACCAGATTACAGGAGGTTTCTGAATGACTGGGAGGTAGACTGTGGAGGGAGAGAAGAATATAGGCGATTAACAATGTCTGGTTGTGGAGAAGAGGAAAGGGGTAGTAGCCAGTTGGATCAAGAAAAGGGTGAAGAGTTGTTTTTCCTCTTTTTTCTTTCTAAGATCAGAGAGACTTGGAGCATGTTTAAATACTGGAGGGAGTGAGGCGGTAGAGAGAAACAACTGAAAATACAAGAGAGGAGGGATAATTTCTGGAATAAAGTTCTTAAAGGGGGAGTGGCTGTCTCCAGAGACAGGAAGGGGGATGGAGGCAAAGATGGGGCTGATATAGAGAACTTAGAAGAGAGAGGGGTGCGAAAGTTGAGGGACACAGGGTGGATTCAGGACTTTTCAGGACTTGGGAACTGTTGGTAGGTTGGGGTGGTGGAAGAGAGGAGGTGACGGCTTTTGGTATTGAGATTTTCCTTAAACGATGCTTTTGACCCTGAGAATAATTTTAGAAACAACAGTGGGTAGTTGTGCCATACAGATCCGTGGGCATTTGGGGGGAAGGTGTTACACGCGGGAACAGGATCTCAGTGCATTTGTACTCTTGTCTGAGCCAGGTTGGTGATGTGCTTAGCATTGGACTCTCAGGTTTCTTTAGGATTGAATCACTAATTGCAATGAAGCAGGCTCACACCAGACAGCATCTCTTAATATTCAGCATCCAGAGAAAAGCCTAAAGGCATCTTTGTGTTCAAAATTTCACTGAAAACTGAAAAGTTCCCACACTTCCATCACATACTCTCGCTAACATAGCCTGTATGGTCTGATTTTGTCTAATGCTAACTAGTTTTCACTTCATCCAAAACCCTTGACTTGCCGTAATTAATTACTGCTAGAAAGCCAAGAGGTAAGGTTCCGTGTTCCCTTTTACAGCCCTGGGAGTGGGATGCAAGTGCAGTGAGTTCTCCTTCCTCCTCCTCCACACAGGCTTTCCCCTCCCGCTGAGACCCATTTCCCCGGTTGCCCTTAGTGAAGATGAAGGTGAAAGAGATAACCAAGGACGGTGACAAGAATTTGAATCTAAGAATAAGAATACCGTCTCCTCCATCCCCACTGCCTCCCTGACCTAAAATGTAAGCCCCATTGAAATGTGCGGCTACTTGGTCTGGGTCCTTTACACCTCCTGTGGGGACAGATGTGGTGGGGATCAGTACCTGCCCTCCTTTCTGCCGCAGTGTAGATTGCAGCCTGCCTCCTACTGTTCGGGTGACTGCAGAGGGCAAGAGAATACGGTAGGGCCAGCAAGGAGGAACTGTAACTCAAGCTTTGTAGCTGAAATTCCTCCCACAGTCTGGTCCTGCAGGCAGGTCTGGGAAATGATCTCCTCCACTTTGCTGGAAGGTAGAAGATGTGCTGAAAACTGATGCCCCAGTAGTTACTTGGCGATCTCCCATATTGTCACTCAGCTCTCCCTGTCACGGGGTGGTGAGGGGGGGTTACCTAGCATGGAACCCAGTAGGAAGAGTGTTGGGGCACCATTTTGCCCCCTTGTGGTGGGGGAGTACATTTTACAGCGTAGCCTGGTTCCTCAGGACAGCACAGCAGCCCACTCCTAAATGCGTGGTGCCAGAGGTCAGTGGTGGAAAGTTCAGTGAATTCTCTGCTTTGCTCTGGCTCACTTTTCTTATTGGTAAAATGGGACTTGAGTCTCTGAATGGACGATGGGTAATTCGATGAGAAAATCACAGTAGAATGTGCTAGAGGAGCCTTAGAAGAATGTTGTGTAGGTGGGCTTTAGGAAATGAGCCTGCTAGGCACAGATCCAGGCCACTGGACACGGGCCCAGGTTATTTGGGTTCTGCTGCTTACGGAGTGAACCAGTGGTTCCCCATCAGATGACGGGTATACTAATACTTGCCTCACAGGATTGTCACGAGGATGCGGTTAGAGGATGCATGTGAAAATGCTCGGCACAGAGCTGAATCTTGATAGTGCTATTTTTGGATGTATCCTAAACAGATGTGCTATCAGGTAGCTGGAAGAAGTGAAGGTGGATGGAGCACAGGCCATGTGGCCCTAATATTGTGGAGTGTTATATTGTATGTTTCTTTCTCTTTGTATTCTGATTACTTTAGTGTTAACAACAGAGCAATTTTTCAGCGTGCAGTCCAGGGTGGTGATGCTTCTGTGATCATTGACTTGACCTCTTAAGCTCAGAGGCCTTTGTCTTCTAGGCATATGTGCCTATGTCAGTCACCAGGTGAACTCAGGCCTTGAAGAACGTCTCATAAGCATGGTTAATTGAACTGATTATTATAATTCAACTGGTATCCGCTTGCTTTTGTGTTTGTGTGTGTATTGTGTTTATACCGCCATGAAACTCAAGCATAGTTGTTAACATATAAATATTTAAAAATAGTATTCTAGGGCTTCCCTGGTGGCGCAGTGGTTGAGAGTCTGCCTGCTGATGCAGGGGACACGGGCTTGTGCCCCGGACTGGCAAGATCCCACATGCCGCAGAGCGGCTGGGCCCGTGAGCCGTGGCCGCTGGGCCTGCGCGTCCGGAGCCTGTGCTCCGCAACGGGAGAGGCCACAACGGTGAGAGGCCCGCGTACCACAAAAATAAAAATAAAAATAGTATTCTATTAAGGACTAATGCTCCTTTTATAGTTGGTGGGTGTCAGTCATTGTATATCATATATTTTAATCATGGAAAGTCACTGAAAAGAGAGGTTGGGCTAGAGTCATGGTCTGGGGAAACCTGGGAGTGTACGTGGGGCTTTCTAGACCCCTCTCAGGACCACTTACCTCTCAAGGCCATCATCTTTCTCCTTTTGTACCTGCTTAGTGCTGCCATCAGGCTGCACAGGCACTGCCCCACCTCACTGCCCTGACCGTGTTGGAGGGTTGGGAAAATTTCCCAGGAAATTAGCCAGTCAGGATTACAGTAAGCATAGAAACAAATTAATGCAAAAAACCCACGATGAACAAAATATCAGAATTTTAAATAAAGACAAGATCAGCCATATTGGAGCCTGAGGCAAAACGAAAAACCGGTACTGATCCTGTCTTTATTTTATTTTATTCTATTTATTTTTAAATTTTACTTATTTTTGGCTGCATTGGGTCTTCGTTGCTGCGCTTGGGCTTTCTCTAGTTGCGGCGAGCGGGGGCTACTCTTCATTGCAATGTGCGGGCTTCTCATTGTGGTGGCTTCTCTTGTTGCAGAGCACGGGCTCTAGGTGCGCGGGCTTCAGTAGTTGTAGCACGTGGGCTCAGTAGTTGCAGCACACGGACTCTAGAGCGCAGGCTCAGTAGTTGTGGCGCACAGGCTTTGTTGCTCTGCAGCATGTGGGATCTTCCCGGACCAGGACTTGAACCCATGTCCCCTGCATTGGTAGGCAGATCCTAACCACTGTGCTACCAGGGAAGCCCTGTCTTTATTTTAAAAATGATATTTGTTCATCATGGATTTTTTGTATTAATTTTCATTTTAAAATACATTAAAACATTATTTATCTTGATTACTGAGTTTTGGGGCACTCCCATAAACTTTGTGCTCCAGACATGTGCCTTACTCCCCTCACCCCAGTCCCAGCCCTGGTTTTACACCAAAGGCAGGGGAAATTTTCTCTGCATGGAATTTTGTGCATTGGTCCACCTTGCTGTGCTCCTTCCTGGTCCTTTTTGGAGACTTACCTTCTCAATAGGCCTCCCAGGGTTTGGAGGACAGGTTTTTCTTTAAAAATAAACAACAAAAGGAGGGGTTTTTTTGTTTGTCTGTTTTTTATAATTTAAGAAAGATAATATATGGTCATTATAGAAAATTTGGAAAATAAAGAAAAGGATAAGGAAGAAAGTAATCAACTGCAATCCCATCATCCTCAGGTAAATCAGTCCTTAGATCTTCCTTAGATCTTTGTATATTAATGCAGGTTCTATTTTAATGTAAATCTAATTTTTAACTTAAAAATTCCCACTCTTCAAGTGCAATTTTTAATATGCTGTTTTAACACTGTTCTGGATGCTTTCTGTTAAACGAGGCTTATGGTTAAAACTGTTAAAATTTAGATCATATCAGAGCTCATGTATTTTATAAACATACTGGTGCAAGGTGTCTTAGGGTCATCGGGTTTCAAGGAACAGAAATTTAATTCAAATTAGAGTAAGTCAAAAGGAATGCACTGAATGAATATAGGGGAACCTTCCAGAACCCAACAGCAGGAGGTGAAGCTAGATTTTGTGAGTCTTGCAAAGTCATCAGGTATCTCTTCTGTCCATCTCTCTCCCCTTGGAGCCTCATAGTCTCAAATTGCAGCTTCTTCCAAGTGTCTGCTCTGATATCTTGCCTTTTTTTGCAAAACACTCTTCTCTGCTTTTTTGTGAGCATGGATGTGACTGACAGTAGCTACCAGCCTGGTCTGCATGGCTGTCCAACACTGTCTGACTCCAGTTCCTGAGTTGTTACTAGGATTCTCAAGAGAGAATGTGTGCCAGCTACCCACTCCTGGTCCCGGTAGCAATGGCCAGGAGAAGGGAGCCACTTGATGTAATGCATCTAATCATTATTTCAGCATGGGGTGAAGGATAAGGTAAGCTAGACTAATGTGTTTCCTACAAAGAATAAAAATAAAGTAAAATCTTTGCCCTCTGAGAGAATATAGTCCTCAGGAAAGACTACTATGCAGACAAGTGGGATAATCATCAGGGTTAGAAAATAAAGTAGGGATGGGCATTCTGTTAGGTCAGAGTTCACATAGGAGGCCTGGTTTGAGCTACACTTGGACTTACAGTTACTCATTTACTATTTAAAGAGAAGGCAGCCATTCCAGATAGAGAATACAAGCAAAAAGCACCGAGACACCGAAGGACACTGGCCAGGCCAGTGTGGGCTCCAGATTCTGTTGCGACTTGCATGCCACATTAGGGGTGGGATTTTATCTTGTAGGTGGTCGAGGCAAGAGGAGTATTCTGAGCAGGGGAGCAACATTACTGGATTGCTATTAGTTTAGGAAACATCTATTAATCATCTACTATGTACCAAACACCGTGCTAGCCCTGAGGACTCCAAGAGAAATAAGAAGCTCCTCTTGTCATTTTAATTTTCTTTGGTGACTCAGAGAGCAATGTAGAATGTTGTCCTTACGGTTTCATAGTATTCAAAGTCCTTAAACTGGTGTTTAATGATAACATCAAAGTATACATAGTATACTTTATGCAAAAAATATAAAGTATCATATAGTATATAATAAAGTATTATGATAACATAACAAGTATTTCTACCAAGGCAGAAAAAAGTGGTTTCCTCTTTCCTTTAGCCTGTGTAGCAGGGGGAGATGAACATATGGGGGGGGGGGGGAGTCACAGTGCACTGTGATGAGTGCAGCAATAGAGGTGCAGGCCAAATGTGTGATAATGTGAAAGCCTGGGGGCGATTATCAGGGAAAGGGAAGAAAGACTTCATGAAAGAGGTGTTATTTTAACAATCTTCAACTCCTTTTATCTAGCAGAGGATTGGGTCAGGGTCTTTGAGGCAGAGGGAATGAAATGCAGCAAAAAGGTTAAAGTTCTGAAAGCTTGGTGGTAGAGGAGGGAGCATGGGGAGATAGAGCTGGGTGAGGACAGGGAAGTATTCAGATGATAAAGGTCTAGAGCAGGGCTTCCCTGGTGGTGCAGTGGTTGAGAGTCCGCCTGCCGATGCAGGGGACACAGGTTCGTGCCCCGTTCCGGGAGGATCCCACATGCCGCGGAGCGGCTGGGCCCGTGAGCCATGGCCGCTGAGCCTGCGCGTCCGGAGCCTGTGCTCCACAGCGGGAGAGGCCACAACAGTGAGAGGCCTGCGTACCGCAAAAAATAAATAAATAAATAAATAAAAATAAAGGTCTAGAGCATATGTTGTTGGTGGGAGTGTGAAATGATACAGCCACTTTGGGAAAAGGTCTGGCAGTTTCTTGTAAAATCAAACGTATACCTATACAGTGGCCTAGCACTCACATTCTTGAGTATTAGGTATTTACCCAAGAGAAATAAAAACATGGAACACAAAAAGACTTGTACAAGAACGCGTAGAGAGCTTTGTTCATAATAGTTCCAAATTTGAAATAACCCAAATGTCTTATCTGTAAGAGAGAGGATAAACAGGTCAGCAGTAAAAGTGACAAACTACTGACACACTCCACAGTATAAACTATTATGATGAGGGAAAGATCCTTACACAAAAAAGCACATACTGTATGGTTCCATTTATATGGAGTTTTAAAGTTGGCAAAACTAGAAATAGATTTAAAAAATCAAAACAGAGGTTGTCTCTAGGGGGGATATGAGAGTGGGATTGTCTGGAAAGGGGTATGAGGGAACTTTCTGGGTTATGGAAAGGTTTTATATCTTGATAGGGGTTTGGGTTACACGAGTGTATGCGTTTATCAAAACTCGTCCAATAATACACTTGAGATTTATACATTTCACTGTAACTAGATTTTATTTCTACTCGACCTCCACAGAAGAACCATGAATTCTGAATACGAGTTAAAGAGATGCATGCTGACGTGTTTAGGGTGAGGTGCACCGAGGTCTGCACCTTACTTGGAAATGCATCAAAAATAAGATGAGTTGATGTTTGTGTAGATGGATGATAAGTATGTGATAAAACAAGTGTAGCAAAATGTTAATAATTGTAGACTCTAGGTGGTGAGTATATGGATGTTTGCAGTATGGTCTTTTCAATTTTGCTATGTGTTTGAAATTTCTCACAATAAAATGGGGGAAAATATAAAAGTTCTTAACGTACTGCTGTGTTAAGGAATTTGGTCTTTATTCTGGCTTTGGGGAGTTAATGAATGCTTTTAAGAGGAGTTTTTAGATATGAATTTTAGAATGGAAAGAGATCCAAGGCATGGAAACTCAGGATTCTATTTTAGTTCCAGTAAAAAAAGAGAAGTATATGAAGGAGCATCAGGGATGGAAGAGAAGTATGGATTCCAGAGAGGTTTAGGGGATAGAATTGTTAAGACTTGGGGAAATCAACTTGGGTGATGGTGAGAGTTGGGGTGGAGAGGAGATTGTGAACTGGTGCACAAGTACTGGGTAAGGAGCCACGACCTAGGGGTGGGTGCATGACGGTGATGGGTAGTACAGTCAGATATCCTGAACCTCAGAGGAAAGGCTTTAGTGTGAAGTTAGGTTGGCATGCTCTGTGATTAGCTGTTGGGAGCTGAGAAAACATCACCCTGCTTCCCAGGATGAGGGCTCATCTCCCACATAACTAGGAGGGTCGAGGCAGATTAGGATGACCTGGATAAAGCAGATGTGTCTGGAGATCAGTTCTAGTGAAACATAAAGAATTGAAAACTTTTATATCATGTACCTTTGATGTCAGTGCATGTCCCAGGAGAACAGAAGACACAGCTTAACCTGTCTTCGGAGCTCAAATCACCACAGTAGAAAACGCTCTTTCTGGAACAGGATGCTTTTTCCGGAACAGGATGCTGTTTCTGGAACAGAGCTAGTTAACCTGATCTTACTACAAAAGCGCAAAGTGCAGAACATGAAGTACGCTTTGAAGCATGAAGTTAAAGTGGAATGTTCTGGAATTAGCACTTGGAACCTGAGAGACCGTCAGCCAAGCTTTGGCTTTGCCAAAACCCCAGTTCTCCTTTGGAGACTGTGGACCAGTAACACACATCAAACGTTGGTGGAAATGATTCGAGCCGGAGCTTGAGTGTCTGTGGCGGGCGGTGACGAACCCGGGCACGGATGTCGTGCCCTCTGGCTGACCCCAGCTGCTGTCTTGGTTTGCACACCACTTACTAGAAGATTGCTGGCACCCGTGGCTTGGGCCGGGGGTGGGGTTGAGACAGTTCACGCCCGAGAGGCTCTCTGCTTCTTCGCGTGAGGGGTGAGGCAGCACCGAGCAAGGGGGAGTTTGATTTCTTTTCCTTCTCAACTGAAGAGGGTTTCATTTCCAGCTCAAGTGTTCTTTTTAAAAGACGGGGGCACAGGCGGAACAAGTACCGCTGTGCGACAGCACAGAGATTTCTGTGAAGATGCAGCTCGTGCGTGTTGCCCCAGTACGCTGTCCAGTTGGCTTAGTCTCAGACGACCCTCGGCCGTACTGAGCCACACGCTCAGGGTTTTTCTCTGGGGGGTGGGCTGCCTCTTCAGTTAGTGTCCCTTCTACCCCATGCTAGATTCTAACCTTCTGAAAAGCTCGCACTGTATACAGTGTGGTTTGGTTTGGTTTGGTTTGGTTTGGTGTGATGTGGGATTTTTTTTTTTTTTTTTTTTGGTTTCCTTAGGGTGCTAGGCAAGCACTTGAGGATCTTTTATGCAGGGGCCACTGCGCTGCATGACACAGGCCACAGTGAGTTATTCGTTGTCCTTGCCCTTGCGCAGTTTACAGGGTTCAGGGAAAGAAGGCATCAAACCAGGAATTACCTACCTAAGTATTTAACTATACTCCTGCTACATTCCGAAGGAAAAGAGGAGGGTGCTGTGCGAAACAAGGATGTAACCTGATCGGAAGAGGGGGTGGGGGCCAGGGGCAGTCAGGGGAGGCCCAACCAAGGCGGTAACACGTAGCCTGAAACTTGAGGGCTGACTCGTAGAAGCTGGTCAGGCCAAGAATGAGGTGAATAGGGCAAAGGGAGAGGCATGCACAGCAATCTTTAGGTAGCGTGGGGCACAAGCAACATCAAGAAGAAAGAAGGCGATTGTGACTGGAACAGAGTGAGCAGTGAGAGGCTGTGGTGAGAATGAGGTTGGAGAGAGAGAGATCACATCCTATCATGCGGTGCCTTGCAGGCCGTGCCAGCATTTGGAGTTTCCTTCTAAGGAGCCAGAAGCCACTGAGGAGTTTCAGACAGGAGAATGATATTCAATTTCTGTTTTTATAAGATCACCCTGGCTTGTAATAATAGAGAAGAGAAAGTTGGCTCAGTGTGATCTGGGGATGTCAGTGAACAAAGGATATGGCCCTGCTGATGTCTCTCATCATTTCTCTCTACATTTGCTAGACAGCCAAGCCCATGGAAACAGTTCAGACAAGGTGGGCCCGGTGGCTCTGGGAAAGGCTCTCTTCTGGTCGGTCTCAGCTGATGACAGGCCAGGTCCAATGTGCTCTGGTTCTATGTGCAGTAATTCACAAGCCTCTGGTGTGTGTGAGCCAACTTGATTTCTTAAACGCTAACCTTTGTTCCAGGTAGGCAGGTGCCTTCTCTGGAAATGTCTATTATTATTATTATTATTATTATTTTTAAAGACTCATGCCAAAAGAGAATGGAGATGAACTGGAGATGTTCCCTAGTTGTTGCAGTCCTAGAAAGGAAGAGCCCCCTGCCAGCTGTCCCGTGTTCAACCGGGGCTGTGGCCTTCATTGGGTTCCGTTGATGTTTCTGTATCACTGCCAGAGTTTGCCAGTGGCTCACTCTGTGCCCACAGCTCCCGATGGAGAGGGAGGAAGTTGAGTACCTCAAGTCATTTCCCATCTGGGTGTTCTTCCTGCCTGGGGATAGGACTGCTTTGACATGTTCCCCAGAAAGAGTTGGCACATGGTGATTTTTAATTTGAGGCAAGTGAGGAGAGATTGATGTTAAAAAACAAACCCCAAGTCCCCACTGAAATCAGTGTTGACAAATGCTTCAAATTGACCTTTTCTTCCTGCAGAATCTTTGCTGTGCTCCTTGCCATCTGTTCTAGAGTTTGGAACATTTTTGTTCCTTCTGAAACTTCTGGCCACGTTGTCTTGAATAAATTGTGGATGGATGTTTGTCAGCCTCTTCGTCGTCACTCCCCGTGGGAGCTGACAAACATTGCAGACAGTGCACTCAAGTTCTCCCTCTCACCGGGCCACTGAGGGAGGCCAAGCTTTGGACAGGCCCCTTGGCTTTCACCATGTCTTTTCCCTAACCTTCCCTGATAATGGAGGTGTCTTGTAGGGTCCGCTGCAGGGAAGGAGGGAGGGACGGCAGCGTGGGAGAGTGGACCAAGGTCAGGGCCAGGAATTGGTATGCCTGTTTTTCAGTCCTGGCCCTGCCTCTAGGTGGCGGTACTAGGGAGGCCACTTGGGCTTTTCTCCATGCCTCAGTTTCCCAGCTAGTCAAGTAGAGATTGTCGTACACGTCCTGCTACTTCACAAGGCTCTCATAAAGGTTGAGGCAGGGCTGTCTCATTCAGTCCCAGCCTGGAAATAGGTTTCCTTAACTTGCACAGGGGTGAAGAGCTTTTCTAAAGTTGTAGCTGGGATTTAAAAAGTGGGGATTTCTTCTAAAAATCTAGCTTCTCTTGGAAATCAAAAAACTTGGCAACCCTCAGCCCACGTTCCTCCATGGCAGCAACTGGCCTTCACTGAGGAGCGGCTGCCCCGTGAGCTGGGCCTGCACTTTCTGGTTTGCACGGTCTCACCACTCCCCGTGATCTCCCATCGTTAGACTCCCTCTGTACACTTTGTTATACCTGCACTGTTTCCCTCCCTTAGATGATCTGTCTGGCCTCTGTAGGTATTTGAGTTTATGCCCTTTATCTCAAGAAGATACGCCAGATTTAGAACTTTATGGTAAGTCAGATGTCTATCACACAAATACAAAGAACTTTGGTGGGGAGGAGGTAAGGAGGGAACCTATATTCATCACATACCACCTATGTGCTCGGTGCTTTGCCTGTCATTTAATCCTCCCCAAAGCTAAGAGGTAGCTCTCAGCTGCCCTTGACAGGTGAGAGGACAGGGCCTCAGTGAGATCATGGCTTTCCTGAGCTGGGGTTTGAACCTCATCTGTTGGACTCTAAAGGAATACTCCACGGTCTCAGTGTAAAGTGGACGTGGTGGCCCCGCCTCCCCCCGCCCCCGAAGCTGCCTGTGCACATTTGTGTCTGTGGTAGGCTAGTAGGTAAGGGCCGTCTGCATGACTTTCAGTGCTGTAGTCCTTTTTTCTTCATAAAATACTTTTACATAGGGCTACAGAATATTCTTTGGGTTTTTTTCTCCTTTAAAGCAGAGTTTCCCCCCTTTTTTCTAGCATCTTTTTCAGAATGAATAATAAGCAGATAAAAGGAAGCTGTGTGCAGAGCCCTACTCTTAAGTGGAGCCACTTTCCCTCGTGGGACCACTGCAGCACCTCCTGTAATCCTGTGTCTCTGAGGAAACCGTTCATTTAAATACCACTCATTTTGCCTTAATTTCTGCAGTTGAGGAAATGGAGACCAAAGAGATCCAGCAACTCGTCCAGTGTTGCCCTTTCTTTTACATCTCCCGGATACATCCCACTTTAACTGGGTTCTCTCTCTGATTCTTTAGTTAAGCTTCAGGAGGCTGTTTTATTCTAGTTTTCTCTTCCTCAAGTAATTCCAAGAGAAACTGCATTAAGTAAACAGCATTCATCAGAGTAAACCTTATTTTGAAAGAGAAATGCAGAATTTGTAGGATGGAGAAGTGGAGGACACGAGCAGAGTGTGAAGTTTTCCTCACTTCGTTTTGTTTCCTCACTTTAGTTTGTCTGCTCTTATCTCACACAAGTGGAAGCTATTCCTAAAGGTGTAGATGGGGCTTATGATAGGAAATGAAGTCCCTTTTACCTGCAGGAAATAAGCAAGCAGCAGGTTTTAGTGCCCTGACTCTAGGCCCAGATTTTTAAATATCCACCAAAACCTCTTTGGCAGCAAATCCAGAAACCCTGTTTCAGCACCAGGATGGGCTTTGTCTCATGGTCTCATCATTCTCATTGTCTGCCCACCTGTTTCCCATCTCCATGCATGTCACTGCTCAGATCATCAGTTTGGTGTTTTCCTTCTCTTCCCTATCACCTTCCCTCCCGATCCCTCACTCCTCCTTGCTAAGTGGAGTCACTGGTGTCTTGATTCATTCAGAACAGCCCCCAAGGCCTGGTACCAGCTAGCATGATTCCATATTTGAGATTAAGCCAGGAGAGGTACTACACTTACTTCAAAAGCCCCATTGCCAGTGTTGAATATTTATGGCCAGGCTCCTTGAAGAGGTTGTGTTTAAAAGATTTCAGTCAAGATAATGATGTTGATGACCATGATCTCTTGCTGATGTCAGAGTTGAGATTTTAGAAATTATATAACACCCACCCCGCCGTGTATTACAAATTCTTACCTGCCTTTTTCTCCCAGGATAGAACTAGGCATTTCTGTCATCTTTGCTTGAGAGGTAGAAGTCCAAGCTATCTCAGTAATTTCATTGGTGACTCCATGATCCTATGCTTACTAAAGCCTTTTATCAGTAAAGTGGAAAGCAGGTAATCCTAAGAGTTTAAACGATGAAGGATCTATTGGGAAATGCAAATTAAAACCACAATTAAAAACTACCACTGGCATTTTTCACAGACCTAGAACCAAAAGTTTCACAATTTGTATGGAAACACAAAAGACCCCGAATAGCCAAAGCAATCTTGAGAGTGAAAAACGGAGCTGGAGAAATCAGGCTCCCTGACTTCAGACTCTACTACAAAGCTACAGTAATCAAGACGGTATGGTACTGGCACAAAAACAGAAATATAGATCAATGGAACAGGATAGAAAGCCCAGAGATAAACCCACGCACATATGGTCACCTTATCTTTGATAAAGGAGGCAGGAATGTACAGTGGAGAAAGGACAGCCTCTTCAATAAGTGGTGCTGGGAAAACTGGACAGGTACATGTAAAAGTATGAGATTAGAACGCTCCCTAACACCATACACAAAAGTAAACTCAAAATGGATTAAAGACCTAAATGTAAGGACAGAAACTATCAAACTCTTAGAGGAAAAACATAGGCAGAACACTCTATGACATAAATCACAGCAAGATCCTTTTGGACCCACCTCCTAGAGAAATGGAAATAAAAACAAAAATAAACAAATGGGACCTAATGAAACTTCAAAGCTTTTGCACAGCAAACGAAACCATAAAGAAGATGAAAAGACAACCCTCAGAATGGGAGAAAATATTTGCAAATGAAGCAACTGACAAAGGATTAATCTCCAAAATTTACAAGCAGCTCAATAACAAAAACACAACCCAATCCAAAAATGGGCAGAAGACCTAAATAGACATTTCTCCAAAGAAGATATACAGTCTGCCAACAAACACATGAAAGAATGCTCAACATCATTAATCATTAGAGAAATGCAAATCAAAACTACAATGAGGGGCTTCCCTGGTGGCGCAGTGGTTGAGAGTCCGCCTGCCGATGCAGGGGACATGGGTTCGTGCCCCAGTCTGGGAAGATCCCACATGCCGCAGAGTGGCTGGGCCTGTGAGCCATGGCCGCTGGGCCTGCGCGTCCAGAGCCTGTGCTCCTCAACGGGAGAGGCCACAACAGTGAGAGGCCCGCGTACCGCAAAAAAAAAAAAAAAAAAAAAAAAATACAATGAGATATCATCTCACACCAGTCAGAATGGCCATCATCAAAAAATCTACAAACAATAGATGATGGAGAGGATGTGGAGAAAAGGGAACACTCTTGCACTGCTGGTGGGAATGTGAATTGGTACAGCCACTATGGAGAACAGTATGGAGGATCCTTATAAAACTACAAGTAGAACTACCATATGACCCAGCAATCCCAGTACTGGGCATATACCCTGAGAAAACCATAATTCAGAAAGAGTCATGTACCAAAATGTTCATTGCAGCTCTATTTACAATAGCCAGGAGATGGAAACAACCTAAGTGTCCATCATCGGATGAACGGATAAAGAAGATGTGGCACATATATACAATGGAATATTACTCAGCCATAAAAAGAAACGAAATTGAGTTATGTGTAGTGAGGTGGATGGACCTAGAGTCTGTCATACAGAGTGAAGTAAGTCAGAAAGAGAAAGACAAATACCATATGCTAACACATATATATGGAATCTAAGAAAAAAAAATGTCATGCAGAACCCAGGGGTAAGACAGGAATAAAGACACAGACCTACTAGAGAATGGACTTGAGGATATGGGGAGGGGGAAGGGTAAGCTGGGACAAAGTGAGAGAGTGGCATGGACATATATACACTACCAAACGTAAAATAGCTAGTGGGAAGCAGCTGCATAGCACGGGGAGATCAGCTCGGTGCTTTGTGACCACCTAGAGGGGTGAGATAGGGAGGGTGGGAGGGAGGGAGACGCGAGGGGGAAGGGATATGGGAACATATGTGTGTGTGTGACTGATTCACTCGTTATGAAGCAGAAACTAGCACACCATTGTAAAGCAATTATACTCCAATAAAGATGTAAAAAAAAATAGATATGGGAACATAAAAAAAAACACAATTAAATATCACTACACACTCACTAGAATGGCTAAAATAAGAAGACCAGTAATACCAAGTGTTTGATGATAAAACGGGGTCTGTATCCCTATGTGGCAGTAATTACCTTGAGTTGTACGGTAGCTGTTCCTTTTCCATGGGCCATGTGCTTGGGTTTGCCACTGTCTCCACCAGTCTCTGCAGCCTTTCCTGTAGTAACATTAAGAGGAGAGTTAGTTCATTTTTGAGGCCTCGTTATGTGTCAGGCACTACTCTAGGGCACGAAGATACAGAGGGGAACCAAGCAGACAAAAATCTCTAAATTCACAGTGAGTGGTAAGTACCCATCCACATCATCAAAAATTAGAGGGAGAAAGTTAGACCAAGAGTGCTATGTATTTTAGGGAAAGTGGGAGAAAGCATGTTTCTTTGTGGAAGTAAAAAAAATTTTTTTTTAATTTATTTATTTTTGGCTGCATTGGGTCTTCATTGCTGCACGTGGGCTTTCTCTAGTTGTGGCGAGCAGGGGCTACTCTTCATTGCGGTGCAGGGGCTACTCTTCATTGTGGTGCACGGGCTTCTCATTGTGGTGACTTCTCTTGTTGTGCAGCACGGGCTCTAGGTGTGTGGGCTTCAGTAGTTGTGGTGTGTGGGCTCTAGAGCGCAGGCTCAGTAGTTGTGGCGCATGGGCTTAGTTGCTCCGCAGCATGTGAGATCTTCCCGGAGCAGGGCTTGAACCCGTGTCCCCTGAATTGGCAGGTGGATTCTTAACCACTGCGCCACCAGGAAAGCCCAAAAAATATTTCTATATTTAAAGTTAATAGGTAAAAGTGTGTCTGTGTCAAAATTATCCTGCCTCTTTCACTTACCTCACATAATGGATCAGATCCTTTTTCCCTTTATGATTCAATAAATTCATGAATTTTCCCACAAATGGATTTCAGTGTAATCACGGAGATTATCTTAGTTTCAGACAATGCCAGTAGGCAGCGAGATTGGCACAGGCTCCCGTGGGCAGACTGGCACAGGCTCTGCTGAATGTTAGCTTTTCTTACCTCTGTCCAACCTCTCCCCAGCTCAGCTTTAGATTTTTCCATTTAATTAAGATCTAGGGATGCACCTCAACCTGAGGTAAGCACCTCGGGCTTCCCTGGTGGCGCAGTGGTTGAGAGTCCGCCTGCCGATGCAGGGGACACGGGTTCGTGACCCGGTCCGGGAAGATCCCACATGCTGCAGAGCAGCTGGGCCCGTGAGCCATGGCCGCTGAGCCTGCGCGTCCGGAGCCTGTGCTCCGCAACGGGAGAGGCCAAAACAGCGAGAGGCCTGCGTACCGCAAATAAAAAGAAAAAACAAACAAACAAAAAAGCCATTAAGGTAAGCACCTCTCTTGAAGTCTTATAGCTGCCTTCTGTAATCCCTGCACCCTCTTTAGCTGCGGCTGAGAATCTTATTACCCTGATCTGTGTGGTGGATGTGGGCCTGTGGTGGAGAAGTGTCTTGAGTCGTGCTCTGTGCCCTCTACCTTAAATTTACACTCTGTTTGGTCAACTACACGGTGTAAGTGGTTAACATCTTTAAAGGGACAAATCCTTTCAGGCTTCAATTTTGATCTCATGATCAAGAAACCCTGATTTAAATGCTTCTCACCTGCAAATAAGCCCTTTCATAGGCATAGATGCCTAAAACGTGGTTCTGTCTATGTGAAGCATAGTGGTTCATTGCGTTGCCTTTAGATTTATGTTGGTCATAGGCTTTGAGGATCTGGGCTGGCTCTTCTCAACCAGTTGTCCTTGACTGGATCATGTGGTAGGCCTCTGACCCGTTTCTTCAGTCTGGTCTGGAAAGGTCATCTTGCTACCTGGCAAAGAAAGCTGACTGCTCCCATCTGGTGGCAGTTATCTCAAGTTGCCGCATCACCAACCTGCTTCTAAAGACTTGCCTCATTCTTTAGTGGTGCCATGCATCACATAACTGCAGGAACTAGTCATTCCCAGCTTTTGTTCTGCAGGACTGTCAGGTGTGTCCTTATTCTCTAAATGAGTATTGCATAGTTTTCACTAAGATAAGTGAAGTGGAAAGAACATTTTTTAGATAATCAGGACGGTGAAACTGGTCCAGGTTCTGCCCATAACTAGCCATGGGATCCTAAGCCTCACTTGTTTCCTCCCCCCATAAAGCAAACTGCTTGGACTAAGGCTCTCTCGAAACACTACTGGTGCAAAGTCTGTAGTTCTGTGATTTTTTTTTAAATTCAAAATATCTGTAAAATGAAAACCCTCTTTTATTATTCACAAAACAATTATGACTATACATAGAAATTTTATAATTTATACTATCATTTTCCCCAATTTTATTTTATTTTTTTTCATTTTCCTCAATTTTAATTGCTAAGACACATCATGAATTTAATGGCTTTTGGCAGGGGGGAAAAGCAGACAAATGCTACTGCATTAAATGTACATATTTATTACAAGAAAATTCTGATATCCTAAAAATTAAAATGTAAAAAACATGCATCTTAGAATTGAGGAGGTTTGTTTTGCATATGTAATTAGACCTCTACTTGTCAATGCATGCTAGAATTTTTAAAATCTTCTATAGTAAATACTCAAAATTGTAGAGTTAAATTGACAGCTGAGCAGTATGAGTGGACTTTAAAGTATTACAAGAAAATGTTATTGAGGTACAAAACTTAGAGACATGACAGCTGAAATGAAAGATTGTATGGTGAACTTTACTGTTTATCTGAGTACTGAAGAGCACAAGGACAGGAAATATACAAGCATGCAGTCTTTGATAAATCATTATCAAAATGCACTTTTGAACATTTGAGCCCATTAAACAATTTTTTTAACACAGAATTATGTGTGTATTTTATGAAAACGTGCAACAGTGCTTTATGATTAAAGCTCTCTTTGGTTGCATGGTACAGAATCTGACTCAAGTTAATTTGAAAAAGAACAGTTATTTTAAAGATACAACAGGAAATATCTCGAACATCAACAGACAGGTACTGGAGGGCTGCTGGGTCTCAGAGGATTTAGAGTGGAATGATTGGGACCCAAGTCTTATATCTCAGGTCTGAGGTCTCTATAATCACTGCTAATTACCTTGTATCAATTTTGCACGTGGCTGCTTGCCCCAGTACTATGCCATGACCTCAGCTCAACTTCCTGTACTGCTGACTTGTCTCTGTGTTCGGCTCCATCCAATTAGACATCACCTCCGTGCAAAGAATAGCCTAGCAATTTTCTTCACTACCCAGGGTCAGTGCGTAGGATAGTTCAAGCTAAATTATGCAGGTGTGTGAGCAGGCAGATGGACTAAGTGTCTGATATAACTGCTGCTTATCCCAAAGCCTTCAACTTTGATAGCTTTGCTGCACATTATCTACCCAAACCCCTCTTAACAGTGGCACTGAATGCCTCATACAGTGTTTGGGGAGTGAGGGCAAGGTTAGGAGCTCTAAGAATTTGTGGGACGCTAAGGCATAACCAATTCAGAGCACTGAAGAATTTCTTTTGGAGTTATAGTAACTTCTTTTAATGAACTATGAACTGTCTCTTAGAGAAGGGTTAGTGCAGACATTAAAAACCCTGCCCAGTAATCGTCATACTTGCCTGGTGTCTGCTGTGTAGAATAGTACTTTCCTAACTATGTCTGTGTCTTCTCAACAGCCCATGAGGTAGGGAGGGCAGGAGGAATCCTCAGAGTGTATTGTTGATTTGAGTTGGGGGGTGGGGTGAGGAAGGATGAGAAAAAAGGAAGAGAAGGAGATTCTTGAAATTAATTGCCAACTATTCATAGAGCAATTATTGAAATAATTTCCGAGCCTCTCTTTAAGTGTTGGACTTACGTTTTTTTAAAGAAGTCCTTGGTTGAATCTAATCTCTTTGAGCCTCTGTTTTCTTCAGCTAGTAATTGTTGTCTTAAGGGAAAAAATATCACCCAGCCTCACAGGATTGTGGTATGAATTAAACAAGAGCTCAAAGTGCCTAGGATAGCAGTTGGAATGTAGTTGGTTCTTTTTTTTCATCCGTTCATTCATCTGTTTATCTGTAGTTTCTTTGGAAGATAATTACTGTTCTTCCTGTTTTTTTTTAGATAGACGTTTAGGAACAATTTTTCTTTCTTTACTTAAAGGACCTCATATCCTTTTTTTTTGAATTTTATTTATTTATTTTTTATACAGCAGGTTCTTATTAGTTACCTACTTTATACATATTAGTGTATATAAGTCAATCCCAATCTCCCAATTCATCCCACCACCACCTCCCCCGCCCCTTTCCCCGCTGGTATCCATACATTTGTTCTCTACATGTGCCTCTATTTCTGCCTTGCAAGCTGGAGGAACAATTTTTCTGACTTGCTACCCAATCCCACATGTGATACCTTTGAGTCCCCAGAATCTTAAGAATGCTTTCTATGCCAGGCCAGCCCTAGGCCTAGCTGATGATGACATCAGTACCATTAACAGTGACATCAGCAAACTACAGCCACCATGGTCATTTGATTGACTTTTTAAACATGACTCAAAAGAGCTTGTATGTGTGTTTCTCTCACAGGTGGATTTGCTATCGTGTTTCTGGTGAGGACAAGCAATGGGATGAAATGTGCCTTGAAACGCATGTTTGTCAACAATGAGCATGATCTCCAGGTGTGCAAGAGAGAAATACAGATAATGGTAAGGCTGCCCCTCAGACTTGGGACTGCTTGTTTAAAATGGGGAGAGGGACTGTGCCCTCTCATGAGAAAGCCAATGGGGGGCTTCTTCCCTTCCCTGAGATGGCAGAGAGGCCTTGCACAAAATGGGAGGGAACAGCCATGGAGTGTAGGGCGCTTCTCCTGCCTTGGTCACTCTTAGCTAGAGAGTTGAGGAGAAAGGAGCATAGTGAGAGAACCGACCAATTTTCAGGTCAGAGAAATAGTTTGAGGCATTGGGAAAAATTTACTTAACAACTTCGTTCCCAGAATTAACTATGGAGATCCTAGCTTCCCAACAAACCTCCTCTTTCCATCTTATCATCTATCAGCTACCAGTCCTAGTTTTCAACCCTCTCAAGCCCTTCAGCATTCCGTGAACATATCCTTCCATACCTTTATATTACGTAAACGTAGTTCTTTCCCCCGGAATGCTTTTCCCTTTTTTTTTTTTTTTGCCTAGAAACTGCTTACTCATACAGTACTCTGTGATCCCATTTATAAAAGTCTAAGAACAAGCAAAAGTGATCTGTGGTAATAGAGATCAGAAAGTGGTCATCTGGGTGTGGAAAATTCACTAGAAAGGGGTATGTGGGAACTTCCTAGGCCATGGAAATTGTTCTGTATCTTGTTTTAGGTAGTGGTTATGGCTACACCATTGTCTGAACTCAGTTGGACACCTTAAGATCTGTGCATTTTATTATATATTAATTATATCTCACATCTTAAAAACTTAATAAGTTTTCAAGATTTAGGTTCATATTGTGTTTAAAGAAAGAGACCCTATCTGTTAGATATATGATGAAATATTTGTGGATGAAATAATATGATTTCTTGAAATGAAACGAGTGGATTTAGAAGAGAAACAAGACTGGCAATGAGTTGATTACTGTATAAGCAGGGTGATGGGTATATGGGAATTTGTTGGAGTTGTCTCTTTCTTTCACTTCTGTTTGACATTATACATTTAAGAAACTTGGATAGTCTTTGTGTTTCCACAGTACTTTTCTTTATGCCAATTATATTGCTTACCTTGTTACTTTATAAGTGATGCTGCCTTTAGAAAGTTATTTAAAATCAGAAACTTTGTATTCCAGTACACTACCTGACATAAAGTAAATACTTAAACTTTGGATGAAATGAATGTGTGAATAATGGTCATAGCAGATGCAGATGTTCACCTAGAGGTGATGACTCCTTTGTGCCCTACATATTAATACTCTTGGTTTTTTTTTTAAATTAATTTTATTTATTTATACAGTAGGTTCTTATGAGTTATCTATTTTATACATATTAGCATATATATATGTCAATCCCAATCTCCCAATTCATCCCCCTTCCCGCCCCCTCTTTCCCAGTGCTCCTGCTAAGAGTAGAGAGAGGCCCAAAAAATGGTGAGGGTGGCATTGTAGGGATTCCACCAGGCTTTGCTTGCCCTGGTGGGGTTGCCCTTTCAGTGGCTACTTAGAGTAACAAGTTGTACAACTTAGGATTTTAGAGAGCCTGGTACTATGTAGATTCCAGAAGGCTGCAACTATTTGGGAAGGAACTGTTCGTAGAAATAAGTGTTGCTGTCATCATTGCAAAACAGACAAAAAACCCCCAAGGCTTATATACATACAGCCAGGGCCACGTGGAACTGTCTGCAAGGCACCAACGTCCTCCCTCTCCCCTGCCACTCAGCTGCAAACAGCTGTGCTCACTGTATTTCCCTTCCTCCACCCAGTGTTTTCGGGATGCTATTCCTCCTTCTCCTCCCACCTTGCCTCTTCCTTGCTCAGCTCTCGCACTCCATTTGCTCTCTTTGCTTCTGCTCTTTCCTCTGCCTGGAATGCGTTTCTCATTCATTTTCTGGTGTTAGAAGAGTAATCCCACTCTTTAACTTTCTCCCACTCATTCAGAAACATTTTTGGAGGGCTTTCTTTGTGCTGGGCAGGTGCTGGAGTAAAGGAGCTAAGAAGATGCGGGCCCCTTTGGAGCTCACAAATTAATGGACCTGATTAGGAATTAAATTACATGATTCAAGTTCTGGCCCAGCCATGTATTAGCTGCGAGAGTTTTGTTTTTTAACTTGTTTTTTCAAAACTTAAATACCCAAATAGTTGAACTAAGCTTATTACCAAAAAAACATCAAGCAATTCCCTGAGGGGGGCTCCTATGCCACTGCAAGGTCCCAGAGGCCACCACTTTTAGTGGATTCATTTGATATATTTCTAAATAGCAGGCTGATATTGCTAATTCTTTTTTCCCCCCTCCATTTTAGGCGTTACATACTATGGAAGGTAAAAAGTTAACTCTCTTTCATCGCCTGCATGCCCTTCACTCTAAGTACTTGCATTATTCTCATCTCTTATTCTGCCACAATAGCAGTATGTTTGGCAGTATGTTAGTTATATTAGTATTAGTTTTTACATTATTATGTAAGAAAACGTTATTTTTGCTAAATCTTCTAAGTGGACTCTGATTACTATTCCTTTCTTACATAATTCTCTTTTCACTGGAATTAATAATCATCTTGTCTTTTAGGTTTTTTAAATCTTAGTTTTCTGTGTACTTTTGTGCAACTTAATTTCAAACTCTCCCCAAGTTCTTTAAATCATTTTAAAAATACTTTTGAACACAGTTAGTGTTCTGTCTGTTTTATCTTCTTGAAGAAATCTCTCTCAGTCTTTGGACTCGAGGGAATATAGGTTGGTTGCTCTCTAGGCCTCATTTACTTCTTATCGTGGAATTTTCTAGCTATTCTCTTTGCTTCTCTTTCTCGTTAGATTTGTTGACTCCTCTTTTTGCTCTGCTTTCTCCTTTTGGTGGAACTTGTCCTCCAGGAACTTCCTGATGTGCGGTAGGTAAATTTTGGAGAACTTGCAGGTCTGGAAATGTCTTCGTTTTACATTCACACATGTGATAGTTTGCATATAAAATTCTGGATTGGAAATCAGTTCATTAGATACGTGAAAGCATTGCTGTACTGTATTTTAGCTTTCATTGTTGAGCTTTGGGAAGTCCGAAGTCATTCTAATACCTGGTCCTTTGGCTGCGACCCATTTTTTCTCCCCAGAAGTTTATAAATTCTTCTTTGTTTACAGTGTTATGAAATTTGTTGATGATATATACCTTGGTGTGTGCATTTCGTATTTATTTTAGTTGTTTGCTGGTCTCATTTAATCTAGAAACTCGTATCCTTATGTGGGGGGAATTTTAGTTTGTCTCATTTGATGATTTCCTTTTCTGTCTTCCTTCACTATCAGTATTTGGATGTTAGTTATCCTGAACTGATTTTCTAATTTTTTGTTTTCTTCCTTTTTTTTTCATGTCTTTGTCTTTTCCCTCTACATTCCAGCAGATTTTCTCAGCTTTATATTCAACCATCCTGTTGAATTTTTTATATATCAAGTTAATTTCTAAGACCTTCTTGTTGGTTTTGTTTTGTTTTGTTTTGTTTTGGATTTTGATGAAATCCAGTTTATTAGTTTTTCCTTTTGTCAATTGTGTTTTTGGTGTCATTTCTAAGAACTCTTTGCCTAGCTCTCCATTCCAAAGAGTTTCTCTTATTTTTTTTTTCTGTAAGTTTTACATTTTGCATTTAAGTCTGTGACCCATTTTGAGTTAACTTTATATAAGGCATGAGACTTCGGTTGAAGAACATTTTGTTTCTTGTGGGTGTCCATTTGTTGAAAAGGCTATCTTTCCTCAGTTGAATATTTTTGTCAAAAATCAGTTGGGCCTATTTGTGACGGTTGATCTCCAGACCTTTCTCTATTCTCTGTTCTGTCCCATTAATCTATGTGTCTATCCCTCTGCCAACACCACACAGCCTTGATTACTGTAGCTTTATAATGTCTTGAAATCAGGCTGATTCCTCCTACTTCTTTTTCTCCCAAAATTGTTTTTTAACTATTCTAGTTCTTTTGTCTTTTCATATAAATTTTAGAATAAACTTATCTATATCTACAGAATGTCTTGCTATAATTTTGGTAGGAATTTCATTAAACTGTTATATCAGTTTGGGGAGAAATGGCCTCTTTTCTCTGTTTAGTCTTCCAATAAATGAACATGGCACCTCTCTGCATTTATTTACATCTTTGATTTCTTTCATCAGCATTGTGTAGTTTTCAGCATAATGGCCTTGTACATGTTCTTAGATTTATATCTAGGTTTTTGTTTTTGTTTTGAGTGATTATAAATGGTATTGGGTAATTAATTTTGGTGCCCATACTTTTATTGCTGGGATGTAGAAAATCACTTGATTTTTCTGTGTTTATTTTGTATCTTATAACCTTGCTGACCTTGTTTACTAGTTCTGGGAATTTTTTTCTCAATTCTTTAGGATGTTCTATATAGACCACCATGTCATCTGCAAATAGAGGCAGTTTTATTTTTTCCTTTCTGATCTGTTTGCCTTTAACTTCCTTCTCTAACGTGATTGCACTTCTCCCTCGCTTATTTATTTATTCAATCATTCATTTATATCAGTATGGACTTATGCATATTAATTTTGTCCTTTTTTTTTTCCCTTTAACCTATTTGCTATCTTTGGTTCATACTGGGTAATTCCTATTGTTTTATCTTTCAGTTCACTGGTTCTTTCCTTTGTCCCTTCCATTCTGCTGATGAGCCCATCCATTGTACTTTTTACTTCCGTTATTGTATTTTCAGTTCAAAAATTTCCATTTGGTTCTTCTTTAGGTTTTCTGGGTTTTTGATGACACTTCCTGTGTCTTTGCTGAGGCTTTCTATTTGTTCATTTATTTCAAGCATCACCGTAATTGCTGGTTTAAGCATTTTTTGTCACGACTGCTTTAAAATCATAGCTGGATGATTCTGTCTTTTTCGTCATCTTCATTTTGGCATCTATCGATTGCTGGGGTTTTTTCCATGTAGTTTGAGTTCTTCCTAGTTCTTGGTCTGATGAACTATATCAACACTTCCATATTGTGTTATAGATTCTGGATCTTATGTAAACCTTCTGTTTTAACTGTTTTCTGCTCTGGCAGGGGATTGATGGGTTTGGGGAATGCCCTCTTGTTACTACTAGGTGGGGATAGAAGTTCAGGTTTCCATAGGGCCTCTGTTTTTACCCCAGAAGGTGAAAGTTCACCTTCTCATTATTACTGGATTGGGGTGAAAATTCCAGTTTCCCGTTAGGCTTCCACTGATCCTTCCCTGGCTGGGAAGTAGGAGTGCCTTGCTACTGCTCCCCACGTGGCTTCAGTTGACACCATGGTGGTGGGAGTTGCCCTTGTTACCACTTGGTGGTTGTGGAAGTCTTGACTCTCCACTTGACCTCCTCTCACGGCACCTCAGAGATGAAGGTCTTGACTCCCTACTCAGCCGTCTCTGACGTTCCCCACCCTGAAGTGTAGGTTGGAGTGATTTGTTGCAGACTCATGAGAATGGAAGTCTAGGCTCTCCACTTGGCCTTTGCTGCCGTGACTGGGGTGGAGCTGCAGGTTTTTTCTGTGGTTTTTGGCTGGAATAGAGCAGTTATTTTCTATGGGTTCTGTCTTACTGGGTTGCCCCTCTTCTGGGTCTGACTGGAGAGAGCAGGCTTTCGTTGGGCTTTTTTGTGTTTTTGTCTGCACCCATTGGTGTTTTCAGTTTGCTGGCTTCTTCAGTTTTCGGTCTGGGAAACATGAGGCAAAAAGAAAACCCAGACAGCTCACCACCATGTTGTTCCTTGGGTCCCAAAGTTCCTAGCCAGTCTGCCTTCTTCTATTCACATTTCAGATACTCATTATTATGTCTCTCTTATGTATAATGTACAAAGTATTCAGGTGTACTTAGCAGGAGGAATAGGGAAAAGTACATCTATTTCATCTTCCCGGAAGCAGAAGTTTTCTGTTTATGCCTTTTAAAAAATAAACACTTTACATCATTTAGTAAGGCTTTTGAAGGAAGCAGAGATAAATGCATGTATTCAACTTACTTTTTTTTTTTTTTTTTTTTTTTTTTTTGCGGTACGCGGGCCTCTCACTGTTGTGGCCTCTCCCGTTGTGGAGCACAGGCTCCGGACGCACAGGCTCAGCGGCCATGGCTCACGGGCCCAGCCGCTCCGCAGCATGTGGGATCTTCCCGGACCGGAGCACAAACCCGTGTCCCCTGCATCGGCAGGCGGACTCTGAACCACTGCGCCACCAGGGAAGCCCTCGACTTACTTTTTAAAAACAATTTGCTACTATTTTTAATCAGAAGTCCCTGTGCAATGTTTGTACCCCGTGCTAGGCTCAGACTTCTGTCAAATAGAGGCCATAACCCCAGCCCTACCTCTCAGAGATTGTAAGAGTTATGTGTATATAATACATATTATTTGAATTTGCTTGAAAGAGCATTGGCAGGATGAGAGAGAGAAAGAGGAAAGGCAGAAGGGGAAGAAAGAGGGAGGGTTCCCTATAGGGGATGAGGACTGGAGTTGAAAATACTTGTCTACTATGTTTTGCTTTTCGAATGTTAATATGTTACTTATTTTTTTAATTAAATTTTAAGCTGTTTTATAGTCACTTAGATGAGTGAGCAGGGATCCAAAGAGACTTCAGGTTGAGTAGGAACAAGCCATGTTCTATCAACATCATGTCCTCTCTTGGGCAGTTTTGTGGATAGGGAGCTCAGGGGAGCGCCATAGATCCAGTGACTGTGGACTGTAGATCCAGTGACTATGGACTGTATCATTTGGGTAAGGGCACTCACCAGAGATCTGTGAGCAAGATGGAGAGTCTAGGCTGGATGCTAGGTGTAATTGCTACTGTTTATAACGGTTTCTGATCAATGATTTGCTATTAATTTGGAGGGAACTTTCTAAGAAAAAAGCACTGCCGCTTACTGTTAACTTTATGTTATTTTACATTTAATAAGCAACTTGGTTAAAGAAATAGAAGACACATTTATCTCTTATGTGCCTAATATAAAGTTGGAAGATATAACAACTGCATTGGATGATAGAATCAGGATCCAAAATGATCCTTAAAATTAGAGCAATGGACTGATTCTGATGAGATGAAATAGCAAGGTAAGGTCACATGCGTGGATTTTTATTTTCTTCTAATCAACTTTACAAGCACAGTTCTGGGAAGGTAGAGATTAAAAGCAGCACAAGTAGAAAAAGACTTAAGCATTTTAGTGGTCAGTTAACTTGATATGAGTGTGTAGTATGATGTGGCTGCCAAAAGAAAAAAGAATGTAATTTTTAGCTGAATTAATAGAAGGTGATAGTGCTGATCTACTTTGCAGGAGTCAGACCAGGCCTAGAGT
The DNA here is from genome assembly GCF_964270905.1 of Leucopleurus acutus. Classification (NCBI taxonomy): domain Eukaryota; kingdom Metazoa; phylum Chordata; class Mammalia; order Artiodactyla; family Delphinidae; genus Leucopleurus; species Leucopleurus acutus. The sequence continues at coordinate 87,092,148 of NC_139154.1, read as the reverse complement.
ATTTCATTCATTTTCTGGGGCCATTCTTACAAAAAGGACATCGACAAAGCAAAGCGTTTAAACGTGGGAGCAACCAAAATGGTGGTGTGACTAAAAACCATGTCAAAGAAAGTGGGTATGTTTAACCCAGAGAAGAAAGAACTTAGAGTCTAAATAATAATATTTCAGTTGTTTGGAAAGTGAAAAAATAGACTAGGCTTATTTTTTTCTGAAGAGGGCAGTCTAGAATCAGGAGGTGGAAGTTTTTAGCTGGATGTAAAGGAGATCAACAGAAAGCGCTGCCTGCAGATGGGCTGAGGGCCCAAGGAAATGACATTAATCTAAGCAAACTTCTTGTCAAAAGGCTATAGCAGGGACTCACACATGGGCTGCCTGGCTGCTCTAGATCAGTGCTACTCAAAGGATCTTGTTTTCTTTTTCTTTTTCCCCCTTGTGTGTTTGTTTATGTTATTTTCCCCCCAGCTTGTCATACTACTTTTCTTCATAAATTGAGATAAGATTCATCCTTTTAAATGTAAATATAATTTAAACATAATTCAGTGATTTTTTTATTCACAAGGTCATCCACTCATCATCATTTATCAAATTCCAGAATATTTCTTTCATCACCCCAAAATGAAACCTCACACCCATTAGCAGCCACTCCCCCTTCTCCCTTGCCCCAATCCCTGGCAACCATTAATCTGCTTTCTGTTGCCTATTCTGGACATTTCTTATAAATGGGCTCATACAGTAAGCTCTTGTGTCTGACATCTTTCACTTAGCATAATATTTTCGAGGTTTATCCATGTTGTAGCATGTGTGAGTACTTATTCCTTTTCATGGCTGCATAATGTTCCCTTGTCTGGATATACTGCATTTTGTTTATCCTCATGGACATTTGGGGTTTTTTTTTTCACTCTCTGGCTATTATGAATAATGCTGTTATAGACATCTGTGTACAAACTTTTGTGAACATAATGTTTCATTTCTCTTGGGTGTATATTTAGGGGTGAAATTGCAAGGTAAGATGGTAACTACTTTTTGAGAAAATGCCGAACTATTTTCTATAGAAGCTGCACTATTTACATTCCTACCAGCAGTGTATGAAGATTCCAATCTCTGTATACTTGCTGACGTTTTTTATTGTTTCCTTTTTTGATTATAGCCATTCCAGTGGTTATGAAGTGATAATCTCATTATGGTTTTGATTTGCATTTTCCTGGTGATTAATGGTGTTGAGCATCTTTCCATGTGTTTATCATATGCTCTTTGGAAAAATGTCTATTCTGATCCTTTACCAATTTTTACATTGGGTTGTCTTTTTATTGTTGAGTTTTAAGAGTTCTTTATATAGACTGGACATTGGATTCTTTTTTTTGGCCGTGCCACGTGGCTTGTGGGATTTCGGTTCCCTGACCAGGGATCGAACCCATGCCCCCTGCAGTGGAAGCACGGAATCCTAACCACTGGACCTCCAGGGAATTCCCATGGATACTGGATTCTTATCAGATGTATGATTTGCAGATCATTCTTTGCAGTTTCTTTTCACTTTCTTGATAGTGTCCTTTGAAGCACAGAAGTTTTTAATTTTGATGAAGTGAAGTTTATTTTTTCTTTGACTGCTTGTGCTTTAGGTGTCATATCTAAGAACCATTGCCTAATCCAACGTCATGAAGATTTGCATATGTATTTTCTTTGAGGAGTTTTTAGATTTGTGGTCCATTTTTGTTACTGAACTCAAGTTCAGCTGCTCACTGCTCAAAAGCCAATAATCAAGAGGCAAGTGTCAATAGAAAGGGAAGGTGCTTTAATCAGAAAAAGCCAGCAATCTGGGGAGAAGGTGGACTCATGTCCCGAGGGCAACTCCGAAGATTCTGCTCAGCCGTGGCAGTTTTTTTTTTTTTTTTGGCTGCATTGGGTCTTTGTCGCTGAGCGTGGGCTTTCTCTTCTTGCAGTGAGCGGGGGCTACTCTTCATTGCGGTGCATGGGCTTCTCATTGCGGTGGCTTCTTTTGTTGCGGAGCATGGGCTCTAGGCACATGGGCTTCAGTAGTTGCAGCACGCAGGCTCAGTAGTTGTGGCTCGCGGACTCTAGAGCACAGGCTCAGAAGTTGTGGCACGTGGGCTTAGTTGCTCCGCAGCATGTGGGATCTTCCCGGTCCAGGGCTCGAACCCGTGTCCCCTGCACTGGCAGGTGGATTCTTAACCACTGCGCCGCCAGGGAAGTCCCCAGGAGGGTTTTTAAAGAGAAAATGGTGAGGGGAAGAATCTCAGTGAATCATCGAGGCAGGAGGTTGGGTTCTGCATCGTTCTCCATTGCATGCAGGCTGGCTGACTCTCTCTTCAGATGTTATCTTGCCCGTATGATCTGCCTGCAGGATTGCTAAGGGGACTGTTGGGGGTAAAGAGCTGGTCATTCTTAATTCTTCATTCTTACTTCTTTTTATCTAGGAAAAGAATCAACAGGTTAATTAGGTTCTTTCAAGGTTGGAGGGGAACAGAAATGGACAAACAGGAAAGGGGCAAAAGAGCTGCTTTCAAATCCCCACTGTCTAACATCATTCCATTTCTGTGGGATTAGGGGTGAAGGTCTATCTTCTGTAACTTCTTCATGCTGACATAGGGTGCCGTATTCTCAGAGTGGAAGATGTCAACATGGGTCTGTAGCATCTCTTTGCTGACAATTTTAGTTGGCCACTTACATATTACAGGCAGAACAAGCTACAATTATTTTGATGCCCACAGAGATATAGATTATTATGAGCAGTAATGTTAATCCCATTCTCTCTGAGGCCAGTTCTCGGAAGTGTGCTAGCCACAGATTCAGTACTGCTCAAGATGGTACAGCTTATGTCATGGCTACAGCCTGGTTATCATGCAGTTAGCTTTGTTCCTCTGGTGGCAGTTGTAGTATCTGTAAACAACTCAGGAATGTGCATCAGACACTGACTCTATGACTCTGTTGTCCTACTCATTAACTGCTCAATTTTGTAGTTGGTGGGGCCTACAGGGTTCTGCTCGGTTCCATTTTGAGTTAATTTCAGTTTGTGATGTGAGGTAGGAATCCAACTTCATTCTTTTGCATGTAGATATCCAGTTGTCCCAGCACCATTTTTTGAGAAGACTCTTCTCTTCCTCATTGAATTGTCTTGGCACCCTTGTCAAAAATCAGTTGGCCATAAATGTACAGGTGCTACACTAAAGATCTTGTGCCAGAATGTAAGTCAATGAACTACTTCCCTCATAGGTAAAGTCTCACTAGGAAAAGGAAAAGGTCATCTTAGCGACCTGATTGATTTACATCCCGGAGTAAGCTCCTTATTTCCTTGTGGACTGGCTTCTACCTAGAAAATGTCTGTGGAACACATTTTGAGTAGCACTCCTCTAAATCTTTGGTACGTTAACTGCCACTGCCCAGGAGTACCCCAGGCTCTATCCCAGAGCTACTAGATTAGAATCTGCTTTTAAACAATCCCTAGGTGATTCAATGCTTATTAAAGTTTGAGCAACATGCCTCTAGAATCAGACTCTAAATGACTTTAAAGATCTATTCAGTAAGTAGAGGATTAATTAATGAGTAAGACTTGGAAAAGGGAGAATAAATGTGACTGTAGGCAGGATTATATCTGGGACTTATGTAACAGAAACCCATAAGGGCCCCAGATATGTTGCCTTCGGTAGAACTCCAGGGCCAGTCCAGATCTCAAAGCGTTTCTCTTCACTACTGCACTGGACTTGATATCGTTTTTGTTTGTTTGTATAAAGAGTTACGAAGGAAATGTAGACTTATAAAGGAGAGTTACAAAGGAAATTTAGAGTTACAAAGGAAATTTTCCTAAAATTTAGGCAATTTTAGAGAAGGCAGGTGGGGAATAGTAAGGCCAAAGACTTTTACAAAGCAACTTTGGGAGAGAGAAACTAATTCCAGGCCTTAGAACTGCTTTCCTTCATCCTTAAGTTAATAAGAAGCTGCACTTTGGGTAAAAGTGTCTGTGGAATCATAGTGTGATTCTAGAAGTTGGCAACAGTAGTGCCGAGTCATAAACTCAGAAACCATCGACTATTCGGAGGGTCAAAACAGGTAAATATACCTCTTTGGAAGCTTACTGTATGCAAATGCAGACACTGTCAGCATCAGGAATTTGCAGGAATTTGTCATGCTGACATTCCAAGGAAGGGTGACCTGAGCAAAAGATATATAAGAAAATTAGTTACGTACTATAACTCATTTTACCATTTTAAGGTGAGTGACATTATTGATGTGCTACTTAGAACGCTATCTTCTTTGTTTTCTTGAACATAAATATAAAGGCTTTTATAGATGTACTTAGGAATTGAGTCCTCTGCTTTCTTATAAGGCTTTAAGATTCTTAGGTAGGAATTTCCTGCTGCAGGAATTTTGAAGCTCGGGATAGAATACTGTTCTGTGCTACAAGCACCATTAATTAGGACCACAGATAAACTTGAAATGTGTGGTCATCTGTAGGATCTGGGTAGAAGGCCTCATTTTCAAATGGTACTTTTTGTATGTGTTTGTGAAAAAAGTTTTTCATCACTTCAAGCATTTGACTATGAAAGTTAATAAGCTAACTACAAACACTTTAAATATCTATTCAGTAAAGCAGGTCTTCTAATAACATGTTTATCCATGTGGTTTAATGTTAATTTTAAAATAAAGTTTAAAATGACAATACAAGTCTTTAGACTTATCACTGCTTCCATGATTTAATGTAATATAAACTGATCTAATCCATAGTTTAACTGAACATTCCCCACTCCCCTGAAAATCAGAGTTTGACTTATACTCATCATGTAGACTTTTATCTCAATTCTCCAAATAATACTTGTAGCCGAGGGCATCAGAGCATCTTCCATATATCCTGCCTTTTCCTGAGTAAACCGGTAGTAACTGAGGTGCCTCTACGCGGGTTCCATCCCAGACCTCTACGTCCATTCATTCTGTTCTGTAAGCCTGGGGCTGGTCTTTTAACTAAAGCCAGGGAAAGCTTGGACATCCTTTGGTATGTTGCTGCTGAGAAGTGCTGTCACACTGCCCATGAATGTGAGTCTATCTCAGCTTGTAGTAAGATTTTCTCTTGACCTTTTCTACATTTCACAGCCATTCAAACAGATCTTCTCTATCAGTTCTAAACCAGTGGCATCCTAAAATCAGAGACGTCGCTGTGTCATCAAGTTGTTAAAAGTAAAATGCCATCGTCTTCCCTCCAAAGAGGCGGTCTTTTCTGCTTGGACATATCTCAGGATCTCTGCGGAAGACACAATGAACAGGAATTTGGGCGTGGACTGATCAGCCAGCATCTTGGCAGAGTGTTCTAGGATGCCATCTGCAGATGTTAATTATCCAGTTTGGGTCCTCTAATAGCTCTTGACCTCCTCTTGGCTCTATCAGTTGCTTCTTATTTTCCTTCCAGATTCTTATTTATTCCTCTTGGGATGAGACAAACTCAGAGGCAACATTGCTGATTCTTTTTCAAACAGCTAAATGTAGAAAGATTGGTCTTTCATTCCTTCTTGTGGACATTTGGAGGACATGCTCTGCTGCTGCATTTTGGTTTCAAAGAAATTCTCTCCACTTCTTCCTACTTCTAGGACTATGTAAATGGAAACAAATTCTAGAAGAGCTGATAAGACTGAAAAGCAGAAGGATAGTCCTCTAAAACATGAGCCCTGAAATCACTTTCTGTTTAGAGAAACTTGAATTCTAGAGGCTGCTTTTCTGCCTCATCATCTCCCTTGTCTGTTATCCAAAACAGTTGCTCTGAGCCTTTTATTTCTCTCATCAAGCTTCTTTCTCATTCCCTAACACTTTGAAGATGATCTTGTACTCTACCAAAAACAGAACAATAGATCTGAACTTCCTCAAATTCGCTTCTTTTTCCCCCAGCCTTAAACCAATATGCATGACCATCCTTATTTCCTTCCTGCTTGCCAGGAAAGAAATGTCTTTGAAAGATCAGTCCCTTTAACAGTGCTCCTTATTCCTTCCCTTTTCCACCTGCGGGACTTTGTTCGCTCAGTTATCCTCATCCTCTCCTGTATCTTAAAGCACCTTTTTGCCCTGGCTCCTTTCACTCTCCAGTGCTCAATCCTCTCCCATCCTAAAACTTCTTTCCCTCAGTGCTTCTCCTCTTTTAAGCTCAAAATGTCCTGAAAGAATCTCCCATAGCCACTGGCTCTGCGTATTCCACTCCCATTCTTCACAAGTCCAGCTCCGTTCTTACTTCACTTTATTCCTTTTACAAAACTGTTCTTGCCTAGATCTCCAGCGACTTCCCAGTCACCAGTAGAGGCAATCACGTCTTTACCTTTGGTCTACCTTTCTGAGGCAATAGTCATTCTTAATCCTTCACTCAGAGGAAAGTTCTAAGGAATTTTAACTTGGATGCTCAGAGTTCAGGTGTGTTGGTTTGATACTGTGCGGCTTCCTCTTGTTTGGGTATGTACTTTGACATTAAAAGAGACCGTATCACTTTGAACACTGAGTCTCCAGTTAGTGTGGTGGTGGCTCAAGTTGCCGCATTTGTGTGCTGACTCTTACAGAACCACGTTTCCCACCTCCGTCCTCCCATTTCTTTTATTAAACAAAGTAAAACAATTTATTAAAACTAGTTAAAAAATAAAACCTTGGGACTTCCCTGGTGACGCAGTGGTTGAGAATCCGCCTGCCAATGCAGGGGACACGGGTTCGAGGCCTGGTCTGGGAAGATCCCACCTGCCGTGGAGCAACTGAGCCCGTGCGCCACAAATACTGAGCCCGCATGCCACAACTACTGAGCCCACGTACTCTAGGGCCCACGTGCTGCAACTACTGAGCCCGCGTGCTACAACTACTGAAGCCCGTGCGCCTAGAGCCCGTGCTCTGCAACAAGAGAAGCCACCGCAATGAGAAGCCCGTGCACCGCAACGAAGAGTAGCCCCTGCTCGCCCCAACTAGAGGAAGACCGCGCGCAGCAACAAAGCCAAACGCAGCCAAAAATAAATAAATAAATGTATTAAAAAAATAAAATAAAACCTTACTTTGTGCATAAATCCCGTTACCCAACTTGCTTGGTTTTTGCTCACTAATGACCTTAGATTTTGAACATCATCATTACAAAGATTTGCCTCTATGGATGTTGAAATAACCAGACTGAGGGATGAGGCAACTTCCAGTGTCTAAATGGGTCCTGACACATGGGAGGTGCTCAATAAGTATTTGTTGAAAAATTAATTCCACAAGCAGCTCTGAGAGATGCAGTTCCAACCGGAGAGCTGGAAACATAACCCATCTTATATCCCAGTTGGTTGGCTTGAAAGACTTAATTGTGAGCAAAATGCTTAGGTCTGGATGCCGTTGTAGTCCCTTCAAAACTTTAAAAAGCAGTTATGCTTTTCATATATTTCCTAGAGGGAGAAAAACGGTACGAATAGTTTAAAAGTCAAGTTGAGTTCACTTGTGTTCCTACAACCAGGAAAAAAATCAGTTTCATTTTTCTGAATTAAAAATTCACATATTTCAATAGTTCATGCTGTCGCTCTCCTGTTAGCCCCTCTGCAGTGTTTCCGGAGATGGGAGTCTTTGCTTCTGGTTTATGTGGAGCGCTGATGCCGTGAGCAAGTAGGCACCGTGTGTGCATTTGGTTCTAGAATTTAGTTCAGGAGAGCGTTATGGTTTCGAAGGGTTGCAGAATTGCTATTGAAGAGCTGACCGTGAATCTCATAGACCAGCGGAAACCTGCCCTTGACCCTGCCCCTTAGTCTTGTCTCTCTTCACTGTTAAGTGTTGTCTCTGTGTATTTAAGTTATCTGGGCTAATGGAAAAGCCTGGCTCGTTCTATCTCTACTGGTGTCTGTAACGGATAATTTATTTCTCAACTCTTCTTTACAGAGGGACCTGTCGGGACACAAGAACATCGTGGGTTACATTGACTCCAGTATCAACAATGTGAGTAGCGGTGACGTGTGGGAAGTGCTCATTCTGATGGACTTCTGCAGGGGTAAGTATATGCGCCATACGTTAAGCTCTTGTTTCTCTAGCACTTTGATTGTCAGGGGTGTGGGGTCATTTCAGTTAATGTGCACTGTACTCTAACATATGTTGTTCCAGTTCTAAAGATTGGAAAACGAAGAGGCTAAAAGATACAGAGCCTTCTGTCACTTCTTGGTTATTCTTACAATGGCGAGTATCAGTGGCACAAATAATTCAGAGTGGTAGATAATACAAAACTCTACTTTTGTTAGGTTTGGGAAGGTTTGGTGCTTGTATATGAATGCGAATGTATGAGAATGAGAATGAATATGTTCTTTGTGATGCTTTAAAACAAATGATGAAGGCACATAATAAAGACCCAACTCCAGATAGACTAAGGGAACAGTTCAGCTTCCCTCACTCGTGTGTTCTCTTCTCCACCCACACCACCATCCTCGCATTAGGGGGTAAAAGAATCCTTTTCGTCTAATGGAAATGACCCTGCTCTTCTTGCTGGAGATCTGTGATTGCCAGGAAGGCTACATTCAGATGTTGCTGCCATTAACAGTAGAGTCAAGTAGTTGAAAGCTCAGAGTTTCAAGCAGTATTTATCTTGGGAACCCAGACTGTAGCATGAATTTATTTGGAGTTGACTGCATTTCATACAGCTATTGTTCGGAGGTTTAGCTTTTTTGGTCTAAGCAGCTGTCACTTACATTCTTGGGTCATTGTCTCACTGTTTGGTGCCCAGTTTTGTAAGCACCCTTAGTTCCACTAACACGTTCCTTGCCTTTACAGATACTGTCCATAAATTAAATACGTTAGTAATGCTTAAAATGTGATGTTAACCGATAGTTTCAGCCTTCGCGGTAACAGCTGCTAACCTGATTTTGTAAAATACTACCACATTTCGGGGCTTCCCTGGTGGCGCAGTGGTTGAGAGTCGGCCTGCCGATGCAGGGGACGCGGGTTCGTGACCCGGTCCGGGAAGACCCCACATGCTGCGGAGCGGCTGGGCCCGTGAGCCATGGCCGCTGAGCCTGCGCGTCCGGAGCCTGTGCTCCGCAACGGGAGAGGCCGCAGCAGGGAGAGGCCCGCGTACCGCAAAAAAAAAAAATACTACCACATTTGAACTTGACAGTTTGTCTCCTCCTCCTCTTCCTTTTTGGACAGTAAAATGTTTAGAGACGAGGCAGTAGGAGAGTCCAGGGAGCTGGATAATTTTCTAAGCGAGGTCGTCAGTCTTTCGGTCCTAGAGATTAAATGTTGGTGTAGCATTTCTGCAGACCAGGCAGCAAGCAGTAAAGCCAGAGAGACCAAGCTGCTTCTAAAATACACACTGTCATACTGCCTTCTTCCTCCACCCGGGGTCTATTGTGCAATCTGATTCTTACTGAAAGATACAGCAGATTGAACCTGTGGCCTCATCCAATGCACAACAGGGACAGTATAACCAGGCAACTAGAGCCAGGACCATATTGTCAGTTCTGCTACTAATCTTGAAGACAGAATGAGGGCAGCTCACATCTGGGCTGCTTTATATAATGAAGAAACTGTTTTGACGCCATAGAAAACAAGTCCCGGGCTGGGAATCAAGATACCGGGGTTTAGTCGTGGCTCAGCCAGTGATGGGCTGAGTCCAGGTTGCTCCTCTGTGGACAGCTTTTCATGCTCGTGGATAAGTGATGGGTCTGAATGTTAATAACCTTTCCTCTGCTCTGCACCCCTCTCAGGAGGCCAGGTGGTCAACCTGATGAACCAGCGCCTGCAAACAGGTTTTACAGAGAATGAAGTACTCCAGATATTTTGTGACACCTGTGAAGCTGTTGCCCGCCTGCATCAGTGCAAAACTCCTATTATCCACCGTGACCTGAAGGTAACAGATCACCATTAAGTGCATTCTTATGGAGTATTTTCTGTCTGCCCCAGGAATGGGGTAGGTGTTATGGGGATGTGAGAAAAGCGTAAGGCATGGTACCAGATTCTAAGCTTACATTCTGCTTGGGGAGAGAAAGTACAAAGAAAAAAATAAATAGTAGAACAGTACAGTACAATATAGCTCTCAATTTTATTAAGTAGCTTTCAGAAATTCTTTATAATCATCAAATGCCTGAACACATCTTTTTTGTTTTTCCTGATAAACTCCCAAATTCACTTTTCCAGGGTCAGAAAAAGTAATATGCTAATTTGAAATTTATAAAAAGCGGTGCTTGATCTTTAAAGTCTATTTCATACTTTGTAAAATCCATTAATTGGTGATTTAAAAAATTTGTCCTACTGATTACCATCCCCTTGCACTGGGCCTTTCGTACTGTAGTCACTTCACAATGTTCGTTGCATGGAATTGGCACCCAGTTAGGATTCACTAGCATCTCTGGAGCACTGACAATGTGCCAGGTATTCTGTTAGACACTTTATGTGCACTGTCTCTTGGGAGGGAGACATTCTTCTTTGCATTTTTTTTTTTTTGGCGATACGCGAGCCTCTGACCTCTCCCGTTGCGGAGCACAGGCTCCGGACGCGCAGGCTCAGCGGCCATGGCTCACGGGCCCAGCCGCTCCGCGGCATGTGGGATCTTCCCAGACCGGGGCACGAACCCGCGTCGCCTGCATCGGCAGGCGGACTCTCAACCACTGTGCCACCAGGGAAGCCCTCTTCTTTGCATTTTATGTTTGGGGAAACTCAGGAGCTGAGAGGTTATGTGATTTGACTAAGGTCATATAACTAGGAAGAAGCAGTACCAGAATTTGAATCCAGCTCTTCTGATTCTAAGTTACAGTTTCTTTTCATTATACTTATGTTTCGAGAAACACGCTTCACGGCTAATATTTGCATCACTGTCCCCTAGTGTGCTTGTTAAATGCAGGCTACTGGGTTCCCCGCTGAATCTTTTGGGCTATAATTTTTGTGATGGTACCAGGGAAGCCCAGGAGTTTTTATCTTAGGCACCCCAGGTGGTTTTTGTATATTCTAAAGTTTGAGGATCATAGCTACATACTAGCATTTCTGTTCTGAGGGTGTTTTTTAGTTTATTTGTTTGTTTGTTTCTTTAATTAAGATACCATAAAATTCACTCTTTGAAAATGTACAATTTGGTGGATTTTAGTATATTTACAAGGCTGTGCAACCATAACCACTGTCTAATTCCAGAAAATTTCATCATCCCCCCAAAAAATCCTGTATTCATTAGGGGTCACTCCTCGTTCTCCCCTTGTCCCAGCCCCTGGCAACCACTAATCTACTTTCTGTTGCTTATTCTGGACATTTCATCTAAATGGGCTTGTATAGTATGTGACCTCTTTCATAAGCATAGTGTTTTCAAGGTTCGTCTATGTTGTAGCATATATCAGTACTTCACTCCTTTTTGTTATAACATTCCATTTTGTGGATATATCACATTTTGTTTATTCAGCAGTTGGTGGACGTTTGAGTTGTTTCTACTTTGGCTATTATGAATAAGGCTACTATGAAGATTCATATACTAGTTTTCATGTGGGCATATGTTTTCAGTTTGCTTGGGTACATACTTAGGAGTGGAATTGCTGGGTCATACGGTAACTCTAATTTTTTGAGGAACTGCCACACCGTTTTCCAAAGTGGCTGCATTATTTTACATCCCACCAGCAACATATGCGGTTTCCGATTTCTTCACACTGACCTAACACTTGTCATTGTCCTGTTTTATTTTCCCACCCTAGTGAGTGTGAAGGCTCCAACAGCCTTAGACAGCCTTCTCCAGTGTGCCTCTGCGCACAGTCAGCCCCTTTTCTGAGTGGAGCGAGGAGGATACATCTCAGTGAATATTATGAGCCTCACATCGTACAAGTACATAGTTCTGTGGGGACAGTGCAGATACAACATGGTTCCTACGCTCATCATGTTAAAGGATTGGTGAGAGAATGTAAATGAAAGATTTGGAATTGAAACCTAAATAAGTGAAATACAAAACTTCATAGAACAAAGTGATGAATGGAAGAGATTCAAGTGGCTTAATATGTGGTCAGATAGTGGGATCTGGCGATGGTGATTGGAGCCTTCTGGAAAAGTCGGATTTTGAAGGACTGGTGGGATATAGGTGGTCACAGAGAGGATGAAGGGCATTTCAGGCAGAGAGCAGAGCCCGAGAACTGCCGAGAGAAGGGAACAAGAAGGCATTTGAAGATGAGGAGATAGGTAAGGGCTTGGTACCTGGCCAGTTACAGACCAGGCTAGAGTGACTGCAGGCCACTGCTCTAAGAATATAATGACACTTTATTTTTTTTATTGAAATATGTTGATTTACAATGTTGTATTAGTTTCAGGTTTTGACAGTTTATTTCTGGTTGCCTTAACCATGAGTGAAATTCTTGGGCGTGTTAGCATGTATTTCAAAATAGGCAGTGGTACCAACATTTTAGGACCTGACCTTTCTCCCTGCCACCTGCCTTGGAGAAGAGTTCATGAGGGGCAAAGGAAAGGGGGAGAAGTGTGGCCCAGCTGCACCAGCACTGCTTCTGTGACCCATATGAGCTCAGGTTTCTCCAGAACGCCACTCTCCCCCCAGGTCAGATGGGGTTCGATTTCATATCGGAACTCAGATTGTATAGCACAGTAACTTGTACCGACTGAACTGTAAGCTCTGTGAGTGATGAGCGTCCTTCGCGTTGCCAGATGCGCAGGGCACATTGCTCTCCCTGTCTCGTTCTCCTGCCTGTGGCATTTGCCTCCTCTGTGACTGTCTCTTCCCATGACCCCTGTGCAGCGTGATCTCCGGGCTCCTCAGGCTCCTTGGTTGCTCCTCTTATCACTTAGCCTCAGAGCCGCAGCTTCCTCGTCTGTAAGGTGGAGACAACAACGCCAGCCTTGTTAGGGCCAGGGTGAGGCTAAAGGAGAACATGCATGTCAGTGTGCAGGCGCATCCTTGGCGTAGAAGGTCCTGAGCGGGCACCCAGGGAGGTGAGAGCAAGGGAAGAGACCAAGAGGGCCGTTGAGCATCCTTTTAGAGAGTGCTACTCCCACGGTAAACAAAATCTTCCTTTATTGTAACTTTTTTCAACATTTGTTGGATTAAACGGGGCCTAAATGATAATCATTTCATCCCTGTAAATAGCACCTGCCCAGTTTACCCATTCCCAGCTTATCAGTGCTGCTGTGAGGCGGTGGAGAAGCGTCACCCGTGATGGGAACCTGAGGCACAGAGCTCAGTGTCTTGCCTGGGGACACGGTCGGGGGTTGGTCTCAAGCAGCCAGAGCCTCTTCTTTCACTGCTCTGAGCAGCCTGTGAGATGTCTCAGCAGAGAAACTCGGAGCAAACTGGAATCTGAGGGTAAGGCTGGGGCACAAGCGAGTGGCTGCCACGCTCTCTTCCTCAGCCCCTGCCCTTTGCCCCTCCGTCCCCCAGGGCTGGGCACACAGTAGTTGTGTTCAGTCAGTATTGAAGACCATCAGGTGTGCTGCTGGTTCGCCGGTAGTTGTTCAGGAGACTTTGTTTCCCTTTCTCCTTGACCTTGGAAATAAGGAGTATAAATAGGGGCCCCTGGGAGGAGGCCTTGACTGTGATTGTTCTAGAGGAGTCCTGTTGCTGTTGATTTTAGGCGTTGACTCCCGGTTGTTTTGCTGAAGCTTTCCCAAATTCCCCAAATCTTACACTCATTGCCATCTGGAGGCTTTTGTTAGCATGTTAGATCCTGTTGACTTCTACTACTGTGTGCTTGGTGGGCAGTCACATCGCCTGCCGCACTGCCAACTTCCTAGGCAGGCGTGAAAAGTCCCCCTGTGCTTCCTGTTTGCCCTGGCTCTGTCATTGCATCACAGGGCCTTGGCCGCTCAGAGCTCCCTGTCGTGGCTGGAACCAGCCAGCACAGTGCTAGCCGTAGCCAGGGCCAAGAAGTCCTTTGTTGTCCTCTTGGCCAGAGAACGTGCTGGTGGCTGGTCTCCCGGTTGCTCCCCTATGAGCGACGTCTCCCTTGGTGACCAGGCGCCTCGGGAGTAGTCTGTGGGGCACAGGAGGGAGCACAGGCCAGGCTGGCTGTAGGGCCCCGTGTTGAGCCAGTGTCACCCTCTGCAGCGGCCAGCTTGGTCACACGCGGAACTGAGAAAGGACCCTCTTGCCCTGCCTACCACGTGTGTGGTCTTTCTTGCACGTTCCAGAGGGGAAATAAGCTGAAAGCGGTCCCTGTCCTTAAGCAACTTATGTTCTAAAAATAACCATGACAGAAGTTCTGGTCTTCATTGAAAGTCTCTCCTCCAGTACATAGTTTTAACATTTTCATTATTTCCACCATTGTTTAATTGCCGTCTCTCTGAAGAATGATAGAGGTCATTCCTGCAGATCATGGGGTGTCGTAGACCTGGGACAGTCACGTTAGGCAGCCCTTTCTTTTTACCAACGGCGAAGCCTCTGCCCAGAAAGGCCGTGGCCTGAACAGTGATTTCAGTGATCAAACCAGAACAAAGGCCAAGGTTGTTTACTCTCAGTTTGGTTTCTGTTTGTTTGGTTTTGCTGTATTTTACCATGATGTTTGTCCTAACATTTAAGAAAGGGGAAGAAAGGGTTAAGACTTAATAAGTACATTCTAGATTGAAAAAGTCCTGAATGCCTCCTCAGTTGTCAGAAAGGAGATGTAGATCTCATGAAGTAGAATAAGATGAAGATTCTTGTCCTGTTTTTGGAGCCACAGGTTGGAAAACCTGCATGCATCTAATCCTCCACAATTTCCAGTGGTAAAAAATTAAACTCTGTGGCTGACATGCCTGGATGCCGTATCTGCTTGGAATATTGTCAAGATGAAGAGGTCAGGAGGACGTGGCTTTCCAGACCTCTTAGCTAAAGCTGTGAGCAGAATTTGGGAGTGACGACTTTAATAACGCTCTTAGGCTGACAGGTTGGGAATAAGGTCAGTAATGTTAAACTCTCAATGAGCTGAAAGGTGGGTGGTTGTAAGTGATGGTAACCAGCGTCAGGCTGACTTCCTGAAGGGCTTGGCCAAAAACGAAGTCACCGTGCAGATTGTCTGAAGCTTCCAGAAGCTGATGTATGAAGATCCAGTTGGTTCTCGACCTTCCTAAGCTCTTTGAATCCCTTTCGGCCCTGGTCATCTCACAGGTGGACGATGGTACCTGCCCTCATTGTTTCCTTTCTCTCACATCAGTGCAACAGGGGAGGGTGAAGTCCCAGCGGTGTGGCAGCCTGAGCCCGAATCCCGCCCTCGCAGCCTTGTGACCTCAGACATGTTAGGTAACTGGACTCCGTTCTCTCGTGTGTTAAGAGGGACAGTGAGGCTGTGTAAGAATTTCGTTCAATACTGTAGGTAGAAGCGTACATGGGGCAGGGTTGAGCCTATATTAAGCTCTGTTAGTTGCTGATACCATTGTTGTTTATATCATCCTGCCCCTGTGCCTTCCTGTTCCTAGTTCCACTTATCTAAGTCCTGCACTTCCTCCAAGGCCCAGCATTATCTCGTCTCCTCATTCATAAGAGTGCTAGCCCATAATATGTCCGGTCCCATGTTTTCAGTTTTCCGGTGCCCAGGATGGTGCTGCCCCAGCCACAAAGGCCTGCCTCTGTGCCTCAGACACCTCATGTGTGCTCCCACCTCTGCGCCTTTATGCTGGCCGCTCTCTACTGGGAATGCTTGTCCCCCACGTGGTCCATGGCTGCTCCCCTCATCAGGGTGACTGTGCTGTTTATAGTATCATCCTTCTTTACTTTACATACATTTAATCTGCTGGAGTTTTTTCCACAATATTTATCACTACCGGGCAGTTATACTTAATATTTTTTTTTTTTTTAAATCATCAACAGGACTCTAAGCTCCATGAGAGGGACTTCCCTGGTGGTCCAGTGGTTAAGACTCTGCGCTTCCACTGCAGGGGACACGGGTTCGATCCCTGGTCAGCAAACTAAGATCCCCCAAGCCCTGTAGCATGGCCAAAAATAAAATTAAATTAAAATTAAAAAATAAAATAAGGGACCTCCTGGCGGTCCAGTGGTTAAGAATCCATGTTTCCACCGCAGGACCACAGGTTTGAACCTGCATGCCATGCAATGTGGCCAAAAAAAAAAACAACAAAAAACCCTAAGCTCCACAAGAGGATGAACTTTGATTTGTTCACCAAGAAAAGTACTTGGCACGTAATAGGAGGCAGTAGCTCAAATGTATTTCTTTAATAAAGGAACGATAACAATACCTATCTTACATGTGTATAGGGAGGTTTACAATTCATTCTCTTACTTGCTTCATAAGAACAGTGATAGAATTATTATCAGCTTTACTTTAGAGGTGAGAAGCAAGCCCAAAGACATTGGTCCAAGGCCAGACATCTAAAATAGTCCCTGAGGTCTTCTGAACCCCAGGTGCAGTGTGGTTGCCACATGTCATGCTCTGTGTTTTGTTGATGATGGTGCTGGCGGTGATGCAGGCAGCAGCCAGCTGGAGCTCGGAGGTCTTAACTGGTGTTACACAGGGACGGATAGAGAGAGGGCGGAGCTTGCAGCTACTGCTAAAGTGGCTGCTGCCAAGCGATCTCACCTTCCTAATCTCAGCTGATCCTCCCAGTAGACTTGCACGGTAACCAAAGCAGGGATTATGGTTCTTCTTTGCATTGATAGTTCTTTGATATTGCTCAGGCTTTCCCTACATTGGTATCTCTGGCTCTCTTGTCTATTTTTGTACACACCCTTAATTTTTAACTGGTTTTCCTGTAAATATAGTTTTGTACAATGTTATCTTTGTGGGAGGGAGGGAGGCCAACTGGGGACCAGGTTAGATATAGTATAATTCCTGAGTTCTGTCAGTCTGGAACTAACCAGAAATACAAAACTAGTTTTTAAGGGGGGGGGGAACAAAACCAAAAACCCCAATGTGCATCATCTTTTATTCTGTCCTTTGTCTACTTAGTTTTCCTCCCTTCCCCAACAGTGATTTTGGTCCCTAGAACTACCTTGTTTGTGTTTTGATATGAATTCGCTTTTCAGTTTTCTAGATTGTACATTCCAACATTAGAAGGAGAGAATCTGATTCAGGAAGGGCCTGAACACATACAACAGGAGAAGCATGGTTTCACAGGCACCCTGTAGGATGTATGAGGCCAGCAAGGAAGATTGTTGCTGAAAGATACTGAATAAGGGATTTAGGGGTCCGTTATGTGTGTGAAATACTGGCCAGGTATTGTAGGGCACACATGAGCATAATATAATTATAGACCAGAGGCTGGCAGACTTCTCTGCAAAGGGCCAAAGAATAAATATTTTAGGCTTGTCAGCTATATAGGCTCTGTTTCAACTGCTTGAGTCTGCTGTTGGAGCTTAAAAACAGCCATAGACTAGAGGGTAAGTAACCAGTGGGCATGGCTTGGTTTGGACAGAAGGTCTTTGTCAACCCTTCCTAGCAGTGATAAGTTCTGTAGATTTTTGTAGGGTGGCCATGGAAAGTTTTACTGAGGAGTTATGGCTTGAGCAAGGCCTTGAAGACTGGCTAGGAGTTGACTAGTGGAGGGAGCAATAATTGAATAAAAAGACAAACTAGTCAATATGGGGAATGCTTAGCAGACATTGAGCAAATCAGCCTGACTAGTATTTAGACACTTGGTTCCTCATTGACTAGGTTCCTATTATAGGGACATTTCTGAACATAAAGAACTAAGATACCCCTGGCCTTAAGCTTGTATCCAGTACATTGGGTGAGTGTAGTCATCCCTACCAGGGTAGGAGGATGGGGATGGGGGGCTTGGAGTAATTGTTCTGCTTCTAACCTGCTTCCTGCCCTGGCAGAAAGACAATTCCCTGTCCTTCTCTAGAGCTGGATTGCCTAGGTTCACTTCCTTCCTTAATCACTGTGAGCCTCACTTTCTCTGTCTGTATAACAGGGATTATTATTACATTGTTACTATGAGGATTGAATGAGATAATCCATGTAAAGTGCTGAGACAGTAGTACTTGTATTAGTAAAAGCTCAGTAAATGGTAGCAGTTCTTTTTATAACCTCTAAATTCGATTGGAAATATTAGTGTTGCCTTGTTAGAATTATTTTAGATTCCTAAAGTGAGTATACATTCAGGATAGCTTGACTGTTTCACTTGGTGTACATAGATTAAACTCATGAGCATTGTAAAAAGCTGTAGATGGTGGAAATATTTACCTGACTCAGCCTTGTCTTTGGGGAACAAGTCTCCCCTAAGAATTCTTGTTCACAAGAGCATATCCACGCAAGTTTACGGTCATAGTTCACACTGCCTGTGTGGCTAAAACTCCCAAGGTCAAAATTGTAAATTAAAGTGATTATAGGTTATTAGTGCCCCAGGTGCATAAGTGAATTATCTCTGGAAGAATAATAGACTTTAAACTCAGGCCTCCAAGGCTTCCCACAGATAAATTCCAAGGAACATGAGTTAACAACAACAATGACAAAACCCCTCACAACAATACCATGAGTGACACTCAGTAGGAGTAAGAAACAATAAGCTACAGAGTCAGTTTGCAACAAAGACTTTAGGTATTGGATTTAGCAGATACAGACTATAAAATAAACATTTTTATAATTTTAGAAGAATTAAAGTATAGAAACAAGAGACATCATAGTTGACAAGATATTTTTTAAAGGACTAGCAGTAATAGTAGGGGCCTGGGTATTTGGTGGCTCCTATCTTATTTCTGACAGAGTCACACACACACACACACACACACACGCACACACACACACACACACACACACGGTGTTGTATGCGTTTCTCTTTTTTAGTTTATTCCATTTAACCAACATTTTCTGTTCTAAGCACTATGTTAGGCATTGGTAGAGAAGACTACAAATACCTGTGCTTGTCCTTAAGGAGTTTATAGTCTACTCTTACCTTTGTTTTCCGAAGATGATCAGTCTTTGGAAGGCTGAAGACAAAAGACAATGGAGACTACAGACTTACTGACCTAACAAGATTTTTACTGCCCATGCATAGCCAGGTCTGTCCTCCAGCAAAGCAGTCAGCTCAATTCACCTGTATCAAAAATTAATACATCTTGAGTACAGTAGTGCCCACTGTTTTGGAGTTGTTATTTCTTTGGCAGTGACCTTTGATACGAAGGATTTCACTAGGTTCTGGTCTTCAGAAGCTCCCTCCTACCCAGAACTCCTAACTCACTGCCCAAAGAATTCATCTATAAAAATATAAGGATGGGCTTCCCTGGTGGCGCAGTGGTTGTGAGTCCGCCTGCCGATGCAGGGGACGCGGGTTCGTGCCCCGGTCCGGGAAGATCCCACATGCCGCGGAGCGGCTAGGCCCGTGAGCCTGCGCGTCCGGAGCCTGTGCTCCGCAACGGGAGAGGCCACAACAGTGAGAGGCCCACATACTGGGGGGGGAAAAATATATATATATATATATATATATATATATATATATATATATATACACATACACATATATATATGTATATAAGGATGATACTTTAACAGGAGAACTGTGCATTTGCCCACAGGCCTTTAATCACTTGGAGAAGTAAGCAAAATATAGCAAATATTTATTAATTCAGAAAATCCTAACCTATCGTAGTAAAGAAATTGATCTATGTGTTTATAAGGCCCAAATGAAATCCCTGACATCAGGAAGAACAGAGTACTGAAGGAACGTAGGGAAGAAGTGATATTTGTCTGAGTGGGGGCCTGAGGAAAGCTTTGACAGTATAAGGACCATTTCTGCAGAGCTGAGAAATGTGACGAGCAGTCTGGGAAAATGGGACTCTTGCTTCCCCACCGTGGAATTTCCTTTTTTCACCCTATTGCCATGCATCTTTTTTTTGTTCCACTTGGAATGACCCTTGTTGACATACTTAGAGGAGAATAACTTTCCTATGCACATTAATGAGATTATCAGAAATAAAGTATCTTATTGATGTGTATGCAAACCAAATTTTCAAACACATTACTAAACGGTATCTTGGAATGGGCGGCTGGGCGATGTTTTTCAGGTTGAAAATATTCTCTTGCATGACCGAGGCCACTATGTCCTGTGTGACTTTGGAAGTGCTACCAACAAATTCCAGAATCCACAAACTGAAGGAGTCAATGCAGTAGAAGATGAGATTAAGAAGTAAGCTTTTCCTCCTTTCTTGGAATTTTATCCATTATCGGATCAGCAGTTTTACCTTCAGCTTATGATTGAGAAGGTCAGGGTGAGAAGACAGTGGTGCTTGTCAGTTGCCCCTCGTTGGCAGTTGGGTTGTTGGATTTTAAGTGGAGGATGGGGAAGGGGTTCATGACCATTGAGCAGTGGAGTAAAGTGAAGGAACCTTACAGCACTTTATCAATGGTCCTATGGTCATTATGCATAGATCTTTTGATTTACATCACATAGCCCTTAAAAAGGCACACACACCTTAGAAGTACTGTGATGTTTTAAGTGGGATCACGACAGCTGTGACATTACCAGTCGGTTGGTTGTGCTTTTTACTGAAACCTAAATGGCTGTGTATTCCTTCCTGCTCATAAGGAGCTCACCTGCAATCTAGTGGAATTAGTGGTGCGTAGGGCTGTTAAAGTCTCTACAGACAGTGAATCACTGATTTCCACGAGAAAAAGCTTCTTTAGATTTGTGATTCCGGTAAGAACCTGACCCATTTTCCCCTGTTGTCCAGAGTGTTGGATTTTTCACAGGCACCAGCACTCACTATCACTGTTCATAAATCAGCAGTCTAGAGTGCACACATATCCTGATCCTCTCTCTCCGATCCTGCTTCACACCTGGCAACCGAGCCTGGGGCAGGAAGACTTACTACGGTCCAAGGCCCTGATGGGCACCTAAACCGCAGAGCCCTCTGGGCTCTAGAGATTCCAGCAGCGCAAATCACAGGCTTGGTAACACTAAGACTCTCACTTTGAAGATGAGCTTATCCTTCTCTTTTCTTGAGCCAGAGATAAGAGGAAAACTGTTGTTTCAGCCTTATGCTGGCAGCAAAGATCCGTCCACCTCACAGCCTAGCCAGGGCCCACTTTATCCTCCTGAGTGTTCCAGCCAGTATTACATCTCTGTGTCGAGCCACATCTAAAGGGATTACTATTAAAAAAAAAAATCAGCCAAATATACTATCAGACAACAGGGATTTACAGAAGATTTTGTTATTTGAGGAGCAAGAAAAGTTGCTTTTAGAGTTTATTTAATGCCTTAGTGTCTGTGTCCCCACCTGCTCTTAGACTGGAAGGACTGCAGCCAGAGGGCCGTGGGTGTGTGCCAAGGACTGCTCTTCATTTCATCTGCACTAATATTCCATACTGTCTTCTCCAGGGTGCTCCCAGGGAACTAGATTCTACTTATATATCCATATATATATATGTATATTTTTTAAAGTAATTCTGCTACCCCTGGTTTTTAATTATAGCATTGACATATTTAACAAAAAATGAATCTCTTGATTGTAGATACACAACGCTGTCCTATCGAGCACCAGAAATGGTTAACCTGTACAGTGGCAAAATCATCACTACGAAGGCAGACATTTGGGTAGGTGTCAACTAACCTATCCACATCTCAGATGTCAGCAGTCTTGGCCGTAAACTCCCAAGTTTAATGCAGACAGTGCCATAGCAAGAGTGGCCACTGTACCATATCATTGTCTACTGATCCCTCAGGGTTATTCTTGACTCGAGGTGATGAGCTACTGCTTCTCGAAGCATGTCAAAGAAAATTAGTTTAGACCTCTGTGAAAGTTATTCAGGTGACCTGCCCATTATTTAAGTGGTTCTCACATATGTGTTACTAGTTCTTAAGAGCAAAACCAGCTGAATACTTGTTCTTTATTGGAGCACAATTTGGTAATGAGGATAGAAATAATATAACTTAGCAGATATATAGTGATGTTGGGTTCTAAATTCAAGTTTCTAATGGGTTAATGGTAGAGAGTGTTTAGATTTGCTGTAAATGTGGATGGTGCCAGTATCTCTCAGCAGACCCATTTGCAGCTATGATAAATAAATCACTAGTAGCAATCTGCTTTTTTTTACTTTTTTAGGCTCTTGGATGTTTGTTGTATAAATTATGCTACTTCACTCTGCCATTTGGAGAGAGTCAAGTGGCAATTTGTGATGGAAACTTCACAATTCCCGATAACTCTCGATATTCCCAAGATATGCATTGCCTAATTCGTAAGTATTTAAAGTTTCTAGTTTCACATTTTTATTTCTAATCTCTAGGAATGGACTGGAGGATAAAGGGATTAGATCCCAGGAGTGATGAGTGGGATGCAAAAATAAAGAAATCAGTTGATAACTGTTGGTCACTCAAAGACCATGTAACAGTGTCTAGTTAGAGTGGTGAGTCTTTTTGCCAGAAATCTAAACTTGGTTTCACACCTGGGCTGGCCACCCAAGCAGAAATCTTAACTGGGCTTTGAGCATTACAGTACTGCCCTGTTCTCTTGCAGTCTGTATGAAAGCTCTGGTACCAAAGGAGTCCAGCTGACTCATATCAAGCGATAAGAAATTCATCTTTGCAAAACTGGAAGCAACTCAAATTAAAATGATTGCAGTGCGTTGGCTGAAGTGAATACATAATTAAGACTATATAACTCTATGGAACTAGGTTTTTTCCTCTCATTTAGGTTAATCACTGGATTTTGATAAAAATCATTTAAACTCAATGCTTTAAAATGTTTTTAAGATTCCCCACTCTTTTGTATCATCATAGTAAGCATATGTACTAATGTTCATTAACCAGATGGCAGAATAAGTAATTTTTGCTCAACCCGCTGTATTGGAACGCTGAAGAAACAGAGATTTTTATTATCTTTTTACTTTGGTCAAGATGTTTAGTATCCACATTTTAACAATCACAGATTGTAAATCCTGAGTAATGCACTTTGGGTCCTAGGTGGGGATACACTTGGAGAAAATAGAAGAAGCAAATGTGGTGCGGAGCATCTGACATTTGTTGAAGGCCTACTTGTACCTCATTTAATTCTTAAAACCCTATATAGCAGGGGTCCCCAACCCCCTGGGCCGTGGACCGGTACCCATCCATGGCCTCTTAGGAACCCGGCCACACAGCAGGTGAGCGGCGGGCAAGCGAGCGAAGCTTCATCTGCAGCTCCCCGTCGCTCGCATTACCGCCTGAACCATTCCCCCCCACCCCGCCCCCCCCCCCGTCCATGGAAAAGTTGTCTTCCATGAAACCGGTCCCTGGTGCCAAAAAGGTTAGGGACCACTGCTATATAGTAAATATAATTATCCCTATTATACAAATGAGGAAACGGAGCCTCAAAAAGTATAGGTAATGAACCCAAGTTAACGTAGTAGTAGCTTTTAAGTGACTACCCATTCCATTATACTAGTTTACACGAGTTTTATCAATCCGCCTCTTCTGTTTTTTAATACAGAAGCAGGAGCAGTATTTAAAGGAATGGAATATCGTGTTTAATGGTTGTTGGATGTTTTCAGAGGTAAAGCATTATATTGATATCTGTACTAAAATTGCAGCTATGTAAATGAGATTGCAAGGAAATATGGGGAAATCGCCAAATTTATTGCTAGAATGGTAGGAATTTTTGCAAAAAAAAATTTTTTTTTTTTTTTTTACTTTTGTGCAGCAAATTCATATTACGAAAAACAGCTCTTTATGAATGTGTGTAACATGGCATCTTTCCTAAACTCTGATCTGTTTCACTTTACAAACTGTTGGAAGAGTCCACTGTCACCCTAACTCACAGGTCTGAAAATGCATTTCTTGTTATCCCCCCCACGCACACACACACACATGCCCCTTTCACTCCCAGTACAAGGTTCCCCTCTCCTCTTTTCAGTTTCTATCAGTGGTGTCGCCATTCAAGCCCAGATGACTGAAATTTAACGTTTTCTTTGGATCTGGCTAGCAAGACAGAATAGAGTCAGTCATTTCCTAAGCAGCATTAATGCTTTCTTTGAAGTTTCTCCTGTTTGCTTGACATTCTCTCTGTTCTCATCACTGTCACCATAATATATACCGACCCTGTCGGCTCATGCCTGTACTGGTGGACTGGCCTGTCTGTCCAACACACCCTCACTATGAGATTAATCTTACAAAATACCACCCTATCATGTCCCTATTCAGTAAACCTCATGGCTTGCCAATGGTCCCATGTATTCTGGATTCATCCTCCCCACTTTATTTCCCTTTATTCTCTGACAAGGAGACCGCTGCCCTGTCCTCTTGGTTCCTCTGTTCCTTGCAACAAAGCGTTCTGTTGCCTTTCTCCAAGTCCATCTTTGCTCAGACTGTTTTCTTACCTGGAATGTCTTTTTCTCTGCTTTTGCCCTGACTGACTAAATTTTTTCCTGCCTTCAAGGACCAGCTCCGCTCCTGCCTCTTCTGCAAAGGCCTTCATAAGGCTGCAACTTCATCAGTCTTTTCTCAACTTAGGGTCCAAACCATTCATTTGATTACTTAAGCAATAAATTGCCTTACATTGCTGTTTACATGTATATGTGTTTGTATGTCTTCTCAAGGATTTTTTCCCCTGGGGATTTTTCCAGCTTCAGAAGGAGCAGAAGCTTAAAGGACCTGGAAACAGACACATGATCTGTAGATCACAGTAAAAGTAGAGATGTATTTGTTATCTTGTCATTTCTTTTAGATTGGAAACCAGCTAGTACCTCCAACAAAAGAATAATAAGTAAATTCATGAAATTTGAGTTTTGGTTATAATTATCAAGAATAATCATTTGTCTAGCTGATAGTATGAAAGAAGGAGGCCAGAACTTCCTAGGTACCAGAAAATGAATGTGTTAAGTTCCACACTGAGAACTTGAGTCCCTGTTGTGCAAATCACAGAATGTGAACTTAAAGTATCTTTGTTACAATTCAAAAACTTTGTTATTTTCTTGCAGATATTTAAAATTTTAGGAAAGTTAGAGCTTCCCTTTCTGAGAGGGGAAGAAAAGGGCTAATCGTACTGTCTGACTTTTATAAGAAATAAAAATTTTAAAAAGACAGAATTTTGGTAATAGAGAAATTATGCTTCTTAGCTAATGTAATAACTCTTTGGGTATTATTAAATAATTCATATATGTTTATCTTAGGGTATATGTTGGAACCAGACCCTGACAAAAGGCCAGATATTTACCAGGTCTCCTACTTCTCATTTAAACTACTCAAGAAAGAATGCCCAATTCCAAATGTACAGGTATGTGAAAGGTACTTTTTAGGGGAAGTAAACATGATTGAATTGTCATTTAGCATTCCTGGGGTATCAATCAGCTGTGTAAATGAATAAGGCGTCCCTTGTTTTATCTAGTAGGGGGCATTCAAACAAGGCTAACTATGAAGGAGTTGCTATAAAGGGAATCCAATTTTTCCATAGAATTTAATTATAAAACTGAGGCAATTTTACACACACACACACACACACACACACACACACACACACAGACACACACACACACACCCTGGGGATTGAGTTGAACGCTTTGGGTAAAGATTGACCAACTTTACCTTGTCAGCTGTCCTAGTTCCCTGAGAGCCAACGTGCCTGTTGTATTTACCGAGAGGAGGTTGGGCAGGCCGTTTCCCTAAGGCAAGGCCCTGGACTTGCCACTGTGCCTAGGGGAACATAAGCCCCTTGTCCCTTTCCTCCTTTGCCGTAGCAGACCTTTCTTGATTTTGCTTCTGTTGCTGGCCAGTCTGGAACTCACACTCCTTTTTTTCTACCCTCCCCACATATGTCAGGCCATCAGAGTGTTTTCTACACAGTCATCCTAAACTCTACAGACAGTTTTCAGAGTACAGTGCTTGCAAACACCCTTCTTGTAGTCTTGGCATATTTCTCATGTCGTAGTATGATTCAACTTTCTTGAATATTTTACTAATGGATACTGGAGTAAAAAATTTCTAATTGCCAATTGTCTTATAGTTTCTCCAGTAATGAACTTCTGATGTCACTACTGGAGCTTGAGGGTGCTGATAAGTAACACTTCTCTTTCACTCCCACATTTGGAATCAGATGTGGGAGTCGTTCAGATGGAGCTCGGCATATTGGCTTTATTACTAAGAAGACTGAGTCAGGGAATGTGGCTTGACCAGTCAGGCTCCCTAACATTAGCTCCACATGACTGAGCAGCGAACGCCTGGTTCCTGAGGGACAGGCTTGTCTATAGAGGAGGGGGGCCGAGGGCAAGCCAGACCAGCTCACTTTTCTCTCCCAGTCTTATCAGTCAAGTAAGTTCTCCCTTTCCCTTGGGAGAGGAATGCTTGGAGGGTGGGAGAGAAGCTAGGAGAAGTTTTCTATTCAAAATCCCCTCCCCCCCCCCACCTGAAAACATGAAGGAAATGGAGGTGCCTCCTAAAAGCCACTTTCATTATTAGTGTTCCATGGTTCGGGTTTCCCAGATTAAAACGAAGGATACTGTGCAGTAACCTAAGACAACGTGATCCCTTTTGCTGTCCCACTTTCCCATTCATGAAGTTAAATAACGTGAAGTAGGATTGGAAGCATTCGGGTTGGTAACTCATTTTTAAAAAGTAAGCGTCACCAGTCTCAAGCCCTTTGGCACTTGCCCAGTGGTGGCCAGCCGTTGTCTTGTGGCTCCCTAACCACAGGAGGCGCTGTTAGACGGATGGTGCAGAATCCGAGCCCGAGGAGCTCCGCCTGCCTTGTGGGTTGAGCAGTGCCTCACATGCTGGGAAGAGGGGCTGGCTCAGCAACCACACACACCGCGGCTGTGGGTTTCTCCCAGCATTCTCACTGAAGGCTAGGTGCACCCTGGCTTGGCCCACTAGTCAGCACCAACGTCTCTAAGATGTAGCTGAGAGCTTAAGTATAGCCTACAGACCTCTTTTCATTCCTTTCATAACATCACTTCTAAGCTGTGCTGTAGGAGGGGGAGGGAGCTGAGATCAAGCCCCAGTGCTCTTGCCTGGCCCAGAGGTTGAGAATGACAGGGGTGGAGTGTGCTGTACTCAGGCTGCTCTGTCCCCTTCTCAGATCCTTTGCCTCCCTGACTGGGGCTGAGTCAAGTGGGATACACTTAGGTTAACTTCTTCCCTTCCCAGACCAGACATCAGGGTCTGAAAGCCACTCCGCAAGACCCTAATGTGTATTTCCATTGGCCCAATCATGCTGGTTATTCTTTTTCAAAGAAATCTGTGGGGTGAGTTTTGGGAATTGGGTGAAGTGGGAGAAGGGAGTCAAAAGGTACAAATCTCTAGGTATAAAATAAATAAGTCATGGGGATGTAATATACAGCATGGTGACTATACTTAGTAATACTGTATTGCATATTTGAAGGTTGCTGAGAGAGTAGATCTTAAAAGTTCTCATCACAAGAAAAAAAATTCTGTAACTGCGTATGGTGATAGATGTTAACTAGACTTATTGTGGTGATCATTTTGCAATATTTACAAATATCAAATCAATCATATTGTACACCTGAAACTAATATAATGTATGTCAGTTACATCTCAATTATTTAAAAAATCTCTGGTGTCCTATTAAAATTTTCTTTCAATTCTATAGAACTCTCCCATTCCTGCAAAGCTCCCTGAACCAGTGAAAGCCAGTGAGGCAGCTGCAAAAAAGACCCAGCCAAAGGCCAGGTAAGAAAGTTGCTGTAGTAGCAAGAGAGGGGACCTTATGGTTCTTGATTTTTAACGCTGCCATGGCCAGAGGCTGCACAGAACAGGAAAGGAAGCTCTGTCTCCCCCAGGCAGAAACTGTTCTTTGGGAGTGCAAGTTGGAATATAGTAAGATACAGAGATCTACATCTGAAAGAGAATCGAGAACCCCAGAGCTACTCCCTTTGCTTGGGAATAGGTGCAGGGCATTCAGAGGTGCGGTGACAGCAGACCTTAAGCATTGCTAGTACAATATTGCTAAACATGTGTCCTGGCCTTTGCATAGCCTAGTCCACCACATTAATCTCCAGGAAATCTTACTTTCTGTGGCTCCAGCCACATTAGGAAAGTACAGGTCAAAGCATTGAGTCCATGAACAGCAAAAGAGCCTATGGATCTTAGGTAATCACATTCTAAATAACGGAGGTTCTTCCAAGTAGCAGGTCAAGAGAGGAGTCAAGAAGCTAGGGTTTTATTTGGGGAAATGCCCCTGTGCGAGAAAATAGAGTGGGTGCCGAGGAAGCTGGGAGAGCCATCAGAAAGCATGGAAGTCTGACCCAGAGCAGGGAGGAGAAGGTTGGCTCCAAGTGACCTGGACTGCCTGCCACACAAAGTAAGGAAGGTGCATTGTCCAGGAGTCCTGTCTTTTAGGAACCGGCCTGCCTTAATATCCTTGTGGCTGGGACATTATGGCTGAGAGCAGCCTCTGGGAAGCGTGGCCTCGGGGCACACAGGGCAGTGGATTTCAGGAGCACAATAGCTGAGCCACTTGGTCTCTTACACCCTTGTAGTCGAAGGTCTGCAAGGCGCATCCTCATGGCTGCCATGTCTTCCAAATGGCAGATTCTCAGGGTAGTCCCAGAGTTGTTTATACCCTACTTTTCTACCACACTCCCATGTCAAGGAAGCCTTAGTGCAAATTATATCAACAAAGCACCCTAGATGGGAATATATGAATTTTAATAGAATAGTAAAATAACTTCTGTTTTAGAAAATTCTTGAATATTTATAGAATGCCTGTTGTGTGTCTATTCCAGATGTGACTCTAAAGTAATAAGACTTTGGTTTTTAACAAACTTAGCAAACTACGTCCATGATGTTACTTTCATTCTGTTTATATGTTAGTAAGTCTGCCATGATCACCTCTAGGAATTGCTTTTGGGGCTGATTTAATTAGCTTAATCTTTTGGGCTTATGGCCATCTTGTACTAGGCCCAGACTTGGTATGTATAGAGGCTAAGCAAAGATCCATTCCCACAAAGCATACACATTTGTAAAAATTATAATACCTGCTGACGTTTGAGTGGTACTGTGTTGTGTAAAATGGAGAAAATAATACCTACATCATGAGGCAGATGAGAACATCAAACACTCCTGTGACTGTGTAACTTATATAGACTCTATGGTGCCCATCTGTTAGTTCGTGTGGACCTCAGTAATGCTGCAAGAATATACAGACCTTACAGCCAAGAGATTTGGATCTAAGCTGTTCTGTATATAATCTGCAGTGATTTCATTTGCGTGATCACATTTGCTCCCCAGTCCTGAGAGGTGGGTTTTTCTTTCAAACTCCTTTTTTTTTTTTCTTGGCCCCGTCACGCGTCTTGTGGGATCTTAGTTCCCCAACCAGGGATTGAACCCTCGCCCTCTGTGAAAGTGCAGAGTCCTAACCACTGGATCACCAGGGAATTGTCTTCAAACTCTATTTTTAAAGTAGCCACTATTCATTGAGGCATCACATATACCAGCTACCATACTAGGTACTTTATATAAATCAGATGACCTTTTCCCCCGCCTTAAAACAAATCTGTGAGGTTGTTGCTGTTCTCACTTCACAGATGAGGAAACAGAGACTGAGAGTTGTAAGTCAGCTGCTCAGGGTAGTTAGTCAGTATGTGATTAGCAGAAGAACCAGAACTCCAGCATCCTCACTCTTTCTACTCTGCACGTTAAGTGGTTTGCCCAGGATCACACAGATAGGGCAACTTAGAGCCAGATCTGCTGGCTTCAAGATCTGTATTTTCTTACAATATACTGAGGTCCATACAAACTAACATTTTGAGCACGCTTCAGTTTATACAATGGTTTTACAGTTATTGATACATTGATGTTCACATCTGCCTCATAGAGTAGGTATTATTGTCTCCATTTTATACATAAGGGACCCCAGGCTAAAAGAGGTTCAGTGGCATGCCTGTTATCACAGTTAGTTACTGGGGAGCTAGAGTTCAAGTACGGTTTTCTTTGACTCCAAATCCCATTGATTCTAAAAATGTTACCCTTAGGAGACCAGTGTGGCAGTTCTTGGCGTTTGGTTTTCTACAGAAGTCTGTTTACTTCCCTCACCCTTGGCTTGATCTTTCTTACCCCTTTCTCCTCTTTCCCAGCATCTGTCCTGTTTTCCTTCCCACCTCCCTTCCCCAGGTCACAGCCTCTCCGATGTGATAGCTTTTATATTACCAGCTTTCCACCCAGCATGAGAGCAGGATGCCAGTGAAAAGCCTCAGGGTCCAGAATGGGCTTGCCTTGGAGACATGTCATGAGGAAGGACACGGGGCCAGCTGCTCTGCTTCCTATTTTGCATTTTATGGAGGCTGTGCCAGATATATTTTGGAAATATTCACGAAGCTTGTTTATTTTGGCCTTCACCTCAGCTATTACTCCCTAAAGTGTGCTTTCAAAGGATAGCCACTCTGATCTAAGTTAGCTAGTAGCCAGCTTCCTGCACTGCTCGAAATCGAGGGAAGCTACCACCTGGGCTGTAGCACCATCACAAGGAGCAAGCAGACTACACTCTGTACTCATTTAGATTAGATTTGGCTGTGAGTTCTAGAAAGTGCAAACGACAGTGGCTTATATAAGATAGATTTTTTTTTTTCTCTCAAGTAAACAACATCTGGAGGCAAGTAATCCAGGGCTGATACGGAGTTCCGTTCCACAAAGCCCTCAGGTACCCAGGCTGCTTTAAGCTCATCACTCCACCATCCCTATGGTTGTGGCCATGCCCTCATGGACCGATACGGCAGCATCCCTCTTCCAAGCAGCAGGATCAAGGAATTGCCAAAGAAGAAGAGAGACAAAGAGCATGCACAGAGTTTCTTAAGGTTTCTAGAAACTGCTACATAACAATCTGTTGATATCGCATGTAGGCCAGAACTTAGACGCATGGCCATACCTGATTACAAGCGAGACTGGGCAATGTGATTTTTACTCTGGGTGACCCTATGTCCAGCTAAAAATTGTTATTACCATGGAAAAAAGCAAATATGTGTATTGGAGGAAATAGAGTTCCTGTTACACTCCCCAAATCCTTTATCTTGGGTTATTTACTTATTCCTTCTAGTTGTGTTATTGGATTAACTCATTAGATGCTTCTTATTATAGAGAGACCATTTTGACAGCTAGTTCGAATCAAGTTTGAGTCCCTGTACATCTGAAAACCACCTGCTTTAAACCCCTCTTTGCATTATCATCAAAGTAGATTCTAGGAAATCCTAAGAAGTATTAGGCAAAATGGTCCCAAGATCAAAAAAGTTTGAGAAACGTTGCATTCTATATAATGCTGTCTTTGAGGTATTCCTTGCACGTTCACAAGTGAAAAGTTTTTCTAGAAAGGAATCTGCTATTTTGATCAGTGTGTTAAAACTTATTTGCCCACCTTTTTTTTTCATAACATCTAGTAACACATAACATCCTGTGGAATACCCTCTGGGAAATGTTGATTAAGTGGATATGGAAGGTTTGGATGAATGTGGAGGTGAAAGCTTACCCATCATGCACTCTGTCTACCCCCTCTTCGTTTTCTCACCCTTTAACAGGCAGGTTTTTTTTCACCTTTTCTCTTTCTAGACTGACAGATCCCATTCCCACCACAGAGACTTCAATAGCACCCCGCCAGAGGCCTAAAGCTGGGCAGACTCAGCCCAACCCAGGAATCCTTCCCATCCAGCCAGCCCTGACACCTCGAAAGAGGGCCACAGTTCAGCCCCCACCTCAGGCCACAGGTCAGTAACTAGGTCGGTTTGAAACTTGGTACACCTCTTTGTCATCCTGGACTGTAGAGAAGTCTTGGAAAGCCTGGTTTTTCCTGGAATGGAATCTAGAGACATGTAAAGAGTAATGGTTTTCCTCAAGGAACTGGAGATGAGCTGCCGTTGAAGTTGTACGGGTAATGGCTGGCCAAACGGAAGGCCTCACACTGAATTCTCCAGTGGATCTCCAAGGCCACTGGAGCCTGTTGTCTCTATTTTTTCTAGTCTTGGCCCTGATTTTATGACGTGGTCCATTCGTCCCCTGCCTCCCTCTCTATTTCATATACTTCTCTTTGCATTAAAAAAAAAAATCTTTTTGGACACAGAGGAATTATTTCTTTAATGCTCTGTCTCTTGAAGTATCTGTCACCTCTTCATGTTTTGTTTTTCCATTTCTAATGAGTGGACTGAGTTTCCTTTCGTAAAGAGGATTGATCCAAATTATCAAGTAACTGAACACAGCCATCACTCCCGCTACCAGGAAGCTGCTGTTGGTGAATTTGGTGGTCATTTACTTACAATCAGGCATCCAGACTGGGGTTGTGTAGCATACATGTAAACCATCAAAGAATGCTTTTGTCCTGCAGTGTGCCACAAATGCAAAGATTGTGTTTATGTACAGTAGCATCAAAGTCCAGTTGAATATGTAGATCCTCAGGGTGCTGACTAAAGGAGTAATTGACTAAATGGGATGGTGAGCAAGGGAGGACTTTTTGAAGGAGACAAGCATTGAACACTGTTATTGGACCATGTTTTGAAAAATATGAAGCACGTAGTATGGCAGGAAGAAGGGAGGGCCTTCCAGGTGCAAGGACAGTGAGAAGCCCATGGATCTTGGGATTATCTGTCCACTGATCACCCCCTCTTTATTGCTTTGGCAAGAAAGAAAGCGGCGTTCGTTTGGAAGTTTATTATATGGAGTTTATTCTCCTTGCAGGATCCAGCAATCAGCCTGGCCTTTTAGCCAGCGTTCCTCAACCAAAACCCCAGCCTCCACCCAGCCAACCCCTACCGCAGTCTCAGCCCAAGCAGCCCCAGGCTCCGCCCACCCCACAGCAGCCGCCTTCCACGCAGGCCCAGGGTCTGCCCACCCAGGCCCAGGCCACACCCCAGCACCAGCAGCAGCTCTTCCTTCAGCAGCAGCAGCAGCAGCAGCAGCAGCAGCAGCAGGCGGCACCACCTCCTGCACAGCAGCCAGCGGGCACATTCTACCAGCAGCAGCAGCAGCAGGCCCAGGCTCAGCAGGTAAGGCGGTGAATGTGACCCTCACTTGGCATATGTGAGTCATCCCTGTGAAAAGGTCCACTACGTGCAGGTGTCTTCCTTGGGAAGCCCTGGGAAGACAGAGAGCCATGACCCGGCACAGCGTTGTACTCACAGATGGCAGACACGAAACCTGACACAGTGGAGCCCTCACTGCATCACTCACAGCCCTCCCCTGCTTCTTCTCAGGCCATGGGGAATTCTGCACCTCACCAGGGAACCTCACCAAGGAAGCTGGTTTTTAAGGACTCTTTTTTAAATTTTTATTTATTTATTTATTTATTTATTTATAACATCTTTATTGGAGTATATTTGCTTTACAATAGTGTGTTAGTTTCTGCTGTATAACAAAGTGAATCAGTTATACGTATGTCCCCATATCTCTTTCCTCTTGCATCTCCCTCCCTCCCACCCTCCCTATCCCACCCCTCTAGATGGTCACAAACCACCAAGCTGATCTCCCGGTGCTATGCGGCTGCTTCCCACTAGCTATCTATTTTATGTTTGGTAGTGTATATATGTCCATGCCACTCTCTCACTTTGTCACAGCTTACCCTTCCCCCTCCCCTTCCCAGTGTCCTCGAGTCCATTCTCTAGTAGGTCTGTGTCTTTATTCCCGTCTTACCCCTAGGTTCTTCATGACCTTTTTTTTTTTTCTTAGATTCCATATATATGTGTTAGCATATGGTATTTGTTTTTCTCTTTCTGACTTACTTCACTCTGTACAGACAGACTCTAGGTCCATCCACCTCACTACAAATATCTCAATTTTGTTTCTTTTTATGGCTGAGTAATATTCCATCGTATATATGTGCCACATCTTTATCCATTCATCTGTCAGTGGACACTTAGGTTGCTTCCATGTCCTGGCTATTGTAAATAGAGCTGCAATGAACATTTTGGTACATGACTCTTTTTTGTTTTTCTTTTCTTTTTTCTGACATGACACCATCATCAAATTGAAGCAGAAAAACAATTATTTCTTATTATCATCAAATATCCAGTAGTGTTTAACTCTTTCTGGTGTGTCATAATTTAAATTGCTTTGTATATTTTTTCACATTTTTTTGCTCTGAATATGTTCATTTTATAATGATCAATATATCTTTTAAGTCCCCCTTTTAGCCATAGGTGGCTTCCTTCTCTTTTTTTCCCCTTTGCCACTTTTTTTTTTTTTTTTTAAAGAAACTGGGTCGTTTGTCCTGTAGAATTTCCCACATTCTGGATTTGGTTGATTGCATCCCTGTGGTGTTGTTTAATATGTTCCACCACCCTCTGTGTAAATGGGTAGTTTCTTGAGGCCTCTCAGTATTTGATTCAGGTTGATAGTCCTTTGTTCTTCCAGTTGCATCACATCAGGAGACATACAGTAGTCTCAACATCACAAGACATACAGTAGTCTCACCTTGTCTGTGGGGGATACATTCCAAGACCCCCAGTGGATGTCTGAAACCACAGCTAGTACCGGACCCTATATATACCATGTTTTTTCCTATACATACATACCTATGGTAAAGTTTAGTTTATAAATTAGCCACAGTAAGAGAGTAGAATAGCTAATAATAAAATACATCAATTATAGCAATATAGTGTAATAAAACTTATGTGAATGTAGTGTCTCTCACAAAATATTCTTGTGATGATGTGAGATGATAAAATGCCTACTTGATGAGATGAAGTAAGGTGAATGTCGTGAGCATTGTGACATAGCGTTAGGCTACTATTGACCTTCTAACCATATGTCGGAAGGAGGATCATCTGCTTCTTGGGGTCCAGAACCATGGAGCCATGACAGTGTCAATGGTTGCATGTCAGGAGCAGATGGTGTCAATGGTTAGGGATCCCAGCCAGGACGAAATGGGACGGTGCAAGGTTTCGTCACACTGCTCAGAACAAGATGCAGTTTAAAACTTATGAATTGTTTATTTCTGGACTTTTCCATTTAATATTTTCTTTTTTTGTTTTCTTTCCCTTTTTTTTGCGGTACGTGGGCCTCTCACTGTTGTGGCCTCTCCTGTTGCGGAGCACAGGCTCCAGACATGCAGGCTCAGTGGCCATGGCTCACAGGCCCAGCCGCTCCGCGGCATGTGGGATCTTCCCAGACCGGGGCACGAACCCGCGTCCCCTGCGTCGGCAGGCGGACTCTCAACCACTGCGCCACCAGGGAAGCCCCCCATTTAATATTTTCATATCACTGTTCATCGCGGGTAACTGAAACTGCAGAAAGCGAAACTGTGGATAAAGTCTGCTTGTCCCCTCTTTTATTAATATTAAGATCAATCTGTGGGTTTGGCGTTGTCTGTCTGATCCAGTCACTTAATATTCCCCTTCAGTTTGTTTCCTAAGTCCATTAATTCATTAGGGGTGGCAAAGCGGTGATATTCTAGCATTCCATCTTCATTTAGGGGCTGGATTTTTCTGTAAAGAACTTGGGGTCGAACTCGCACCCCCTGCATTGGAAGCGTGGAGTCTTAACCACTAGACTACCAGGGAAGTCCCCTGTAAAGAACTTTTTCAGCAAGTATTTGATTACCCTGAGGTACTGTTTGTACAGAAAAGGCAGAAATAATGCATGACTCTTTCCCTGTGTTTACCAGTTTTCAGAATAATGAGTTTGTTCATAGTACCATCCAGAAGTGAACAATGAAGATTTTGTTTTGTTCTTAGTATCATTATGAGTTCATGCATCTTAATATATTTGATATGTTTCCACACATTGCTGTTAAAAAAATTTGTCCTAGTTGTCTCAGTTTTGGCCAGTGGAAGTCTCTTCAGATTGGCTCCTGGGTCCTTTGGCTGTGACTCCAGTAGCCTTTAATGTGTCCTTGCTATTTGGTGTAACAAGCTGTTCCAGAATCATTCTGCCCTTGACCTGGAATCAGCCATTTCTCCAAGGAGCTGTTTCCCTTTAATGGAAATGATATTTAGAGACCACAGTCTTGCTACTAGGGATACCCATTTGCTAATGGGTTGGTTATTATTTTTAGGCCTTTTCAGTGAATAGTTAGGACACATATATATATATTTTTTTTAATAGAATATACACCATGAATTCAAATTTATATTTCTAAAGCAGATTTGTAATTATAAGATTTTTGTTTAACTTCTTGGATTTTATATTTGAATCTTTCTCATCTGGAAATCTTGATTCCTAACAACATTAACATAATTCTGAATTGATTTATAGTTTCAAGATAACAATACCAATATGATGACCGAAAACAGTTTAAGATTTCTTTGCCATTCTTGTTTTTTGGGGTTTTTTTGGTTTGTTTTTTTGCAGTATGCGAGCCTCTCACTGCTGTGGCCTCTCCCATTGCGGAGCACAGGCTCCGGACGCGCAGGCTCAGTGGCCGTGGCTCACGGGCCCAGCCACTCCGCGTCATGTGGGATCTTCCTGGACTGGGGCATGAATCTGTGTCCCCTGCATCGGCAGGCGAACTCTCAATCACTGCACCACCAGGGAAGCCCTTCTTTGCCATTCTTACACCTAGAATGTTTAGCACATTATTTTCTAGGAGTTTGGCTATTAATCTGATACACAGGTTTATTTGCTTTGTTTTGCGGTTTAGTTATTGCTTTTTAAATTTCGGTTTAATTTTGTTTTGTGAAAATGTAAAACATTTACATAATTTCAAACTTAAATCTGCAAAATTCTGTTCCCTCCATCCCATATATGGAGGTATCCTTCATTCCTATTTACAACTTGAGAGTGTTCCCTTTAAAGGATATATAGCATAGTTTATTCCAATCAGTCCCCTGTTGACAGACATTTGGTTGTTTCTAGCATTTTGCTATTATAAGTAGCCAGCTATTTATTGATATCTGCTTTTTTTGCTGACGCTTTAACTTTGCCCCAGTAGGCAAACAATATCCTCCCAGTTAACTTCACAACTCAGTGACAGTATTTGGGCTTTCACAGACAAGATCTTGACTTTTGTTCATCAGTAGGCCCTTTTTTCAGCTGTGTTTTTGTGCCTTACACAGAGTCCTTAGCAGTGAGGAGTAGAGAAGTATTCCTGTCTTCAGGAAGTTTATAAAAGAATATAACTTGAAACCATGCTACCAGTATAAGATAAAATATCATTAAGTGGTAGAGTATATTGACTATTTTGAATGTTTAAAGATGGGAGTATAATAAAGAGAGCTATTGGGAAATGATTTTCAGCAAGGCTTGATAACTGAGTTAACATTTAGGTTATTCTCCTTAGTGTCATCATTGCTTCATCCTGTTCACGTAGGGAAGAATTTTAATCCTGGTTATTTCCAAATCCCTTTACGAGAGGGATAACTTCTGCGGTTAGCAGATCATTTAGTAGCTTCTGTTACGCTCCAGCATGTGGAGTCACAAGATGTACAGTCAGATGGATGCCCTCAGGCCAGGCACAGAAACCCCTCGGAAGCCAGTCTGCACTGCAGGAGGCAGGTAGTGCAGTGACTGGAGCCTGTCAGTGTAACGTGCTGCTGTGTTTATGTCGTGCCCTGAGGTTCCCCTCGTGAGTTTTCAGGCCAAGGTAAAAGATGCCCTACCTGCCCTTGCCTTTGGCTTCAGCACCGGTCTTAGTTGTTACTGAGACATTCATCCTTTGTGGAATATGGTTCTGAGACAGGCTTTTATTCACCTCTTCATTCCTTGCCACTTTCTCTTGCTCAGTTTCAGGCAGTACACCCTGCAGCCCAGCAACCAGCGATCGCTCAGTTCCCCGTGGTAGCCCAAGGAAGCTCTCAACAGCAGCTGATACAGAGCTTCTACCAGCAGCAGCAGCTGGCCACAACCCTGCATCAACAACAGCTGCTGACTCAGCAGGCTGCCTTGCAGCAGAAGACCGCAGTGGTAGCCCTACAGCAGGCCCAGGCACAGCCAGCCACAGCCCCCCAGCCAGCCCCTGCCCAGGAGCCAGCGGTGAGAATCAACCAGAAGAGGAGCACACAGTGAGGGCTAGGGAAAGGGTGGGAAAGAGGCCGCAGCAGCTGGTGTGGCACGGCTGCTCCCCGCCCTGGTGGTGAAGATATTTGATCTTTTCCCGATACATCCAGGAAAAGGATGAGGTATACTCTAGAAGCTTAAGGTTTTAGAAAAATGATTCTAGGTTGCTGATGGACAAATGAACTTGTTTACAAGACACAAATAGACTCACAGCCATAGAAAACAAACTTACGGTTACCGAAGGGGAAGGGAGCGGGGAGGCATAAATTAGGAGTATGGGATTAATAGACGATGAACTTTCTTATTTCTCAC
The DNA here is from genome assembly GCF_964270905.1 of Leucopleurus acutus. NCBI lineage: Eukaryota > Metazoa > Chordata > Mammalia > Artiodactyla > Delphinidae > Leucopleurus > Leucopleurus acutus. Next base: position 87,054,123 of record NC_139154.1, on the reverse strand, counting down.
TCTAATATTAGGCTGGCAGAAAGAGCTGTTCATTGTCTCTGTCAGTGCCAGTGTCAAGCAGTCAAAGCCCTAGGTAGGGTTAGAGCTAATCCCTTTCCCGTCTTCAGGGGGCAGTTTGACCACTGTGGCCTTCCCAGTCTCGGGAGGTTCGTGTAGGCCTCCACCTGTACCCTGAGTCCTGACAGTCTTGTGTTTATTCTTTGTCTTGGACGATATTACTGGCCACCTAAATAAGTCTACTATGCAGCACCCTTCCAGGGCCCACTTGCTGAGGCCATTTGTCGTGGCCTGATCCCCCTCTGGGCACCAGAGCATCTGACTGTTGTTTGAGCCATCTTGTCAGTTTAGAAATTCGGCATGTTCATTTCTAGATACTGGCTGAGTATAGAATCAAGACCTCTACATGCTCTTCTGATTGACCTCTACAGGTACATCCTCAGGCACGTCATACTTTGACCTTTAATGAGTGCCTTTAATGAGTACTCACAGAGTGACAGTAATAGAAAATTTTATAATGATAGAAAAAGGCATTTTACATACCCAGCTGACAGAGTATCACAGCTACTCTCTTATTCCCAGGGAAGCCCAACCACTAGAAGAACGAAGGAAAAGTAAGAAACGATCTTTCTGAGGATTGATTTCTAATAGAGTTTTGTCACTCATCTTAAACCAGAAAAGCTACATCCCTTCAAAAGGAAGCAGTGCCGTAAATAGATTGTCTTCTTTAAGTCTCAGCTAAATGTGTGTTCAGTGTCTTTACACCTTCGTTTCTGAAACAGCTTGGTCTTCCTGCAGGCGTTTGGTAGACAGCTACTCTCTGTATTTTTAACAAGCGACAAAGTTCCTCTTGTTAATGGAAAAAGAGTTTTAAAAAAATTATTGTATCATGTAGCTAGTTGAAATCTTATTTTGTCCAGTCCTCATTTAATGGAATTAGAAACTGAGGCCCAGGCTAGAAAGGGATCACCCAAGACACACAGACTGATAGCACCAGAGCTGGGGCATGAACTGAAGAATCCTGATCTGTGTTCAAGGATAATAACAATGATCGTTCAGGGTGAGGACGTGATCATCTACCACTGACTATACACTTCTTATGGGGTCCCCCTCTGCTGACCCTGGACAAAAGTATCCACTTCCTTGGGAATGAACTGTGATCCTTCTCCATGTTCCTTGAATGCAAAAATACTTTGAGCACTTTGTTCAGGGGTAGGTGGTTGAGGGCACAGAGAAGGAACGAGAACAGAACGTGCTTCAGCCAGGAGCCAGAGAACCTCCCAGCTTTGACCCTTCCCTTTCTCCGGTGACCCTTTGTAGGACTTTGCTAGAGAAGCAAGTAATTGAATGTAAAGTATACCCTGCAGCCATCTCACAGCAATCTGCAAAGGGAGGATGGCCATACCCCACAGATGTTTATTGCAGTCTTAATAATAGCCACAAGCATGGAAGCAACCTAACTCGTTCCAACAACTCACCCGTGCAGCCATTAAAAATCATGGTTATAGGGACTTCCCTGGTGGGCCAGTGGTTAACAATCCGCCTTCCAATGCAGAGGACTTGGGTTCAATCCCTGGTCGGGGAACTAAGATCCCACATGCCGCGGGGCAACTAACCCTGCGTGCCGCAACTACTGAGCCCATGCACCCTGAAGCCCATGCGCCACAACTAGAGAGAAGCCTGTACACTACAACTAGAGAGAAACCTGCACGGCGCAACGAAGAGCCCGTGCACCACAATGAAAAATCCCACATGCCGCAACTAAGACCTGACACAGCCAAAAATAAATAAATATTAAAAGAAAACAAAAACAATCAACTATATTTCAATAAAAATAAATTAATTTTTAAAAATCATGGTCATAAAAGTCTGTACAATAGTATGGAAACTCTCATGAGGTAGTGTTAGAGGAGAGATGAGATTATGGGACGAGTATGTACTTGAAATAGACTTAAATATAAGATACCAGAAAGATAAGAACAGTTGTATTAGAGTAGTGGAATGGAAGTCCGGGTGGTTTTTCTCCCCTAGTCTATATCCTTACATTTCTTGATGTTATTATACTCCTTTTATAGTTATATATTTTGTTTTTTAAAAAATCTTTGGCAAGATAGGCATTTGAGTCTGCCTTGCTTCTTCTCCCCCTGTGGTCTGTTTCTCCCTCCTCCCCCTTCCCAATCCCATTTTTGGATGAGGAGGCATCATGGTGCAGAAAAGGGTCCTGGGCGATAGTCAAGAGACATGGATTCTGCCCTCAATTGACCGTGTGACCTTGAGTGAGCACTTAGCCTTAGGGGGCCTTGGTCTGGTCTCTTCTAAGATGAGGGAGTTGGAATCCATGTTCTCTAAGGTCTTTTTTGACTCTTCATTCTGAGTTTCTGATTGGAAATAAAACTGCTTGACAGGGTTGTTGTGGGGAGTGGCTGAATGGGTGGCAGCCAGTTTGAATTGGTAGCTGTGATAAAACAAGGTGTCCTCATGATGGAAGCATCTGTTCTTCGGTGTGCTGCATACAGAGAATAGGCAGAAGGAAGGGAAAATGTTCTCCAGGTAGTCTGGACTCTTCAAAATAAAGGGCCTCAACAGTTAAGTACCCTTTTCAGTGTAGTGAATGTCTTAAACTGCAAGAAATAAGCAAATCTAGTTCTGTCCTTAAATCCCTTCTCGCCCCTATGGGTACTGGCTTTAGGCTGGCTGTTGCAGATGTACTTCTGGACCCCTGAGGAAGTTGTGGAGCTGGAACTCTGGTCTTCTTCCCAGAGCACTTTGCTTCTCACTCAGAGATGCAGTCAGCTGCTTTACCCTTTGACTTTAATTTGATCGGAATTAGAACCTTATATTGTATCATTCATTCGATTGGTGAGTGGTTGTGTACTCTCACATGTACGTAGCCTGCCTCAATAAAATTAAAGTCTGAGTCAATATAGGTACAGAAACTCCCAGGCTGTCAGCATCCTGACCCAAGTAGCTGGACACTCTAGTTTCCTAAATCTCTTCATCTTTGAAGAAACAGAATGTGAGAACCAATTTGCAGCGTGGAGGGGCAGCTCCAATCTGAGATGAAGGACTGGAGGGAAGGGATAGTTCAATACCTGAGGCATTTAATATTCTGAGTTCCTTTATTTCTGGATTGACAGTTAAGAAAAGGGTTAGGTGGCCTTCTTAATATTAATTTTTGTTCATTTTCTTGACATAGAACTTTGTAGATCAAGACTTATGCTTAAAGACTCGCTATGTGGCCACAAGGATGTTCCCACCAGTTTGTTTTTCTGTGGTGACAGTGTGTCCTGCCTTCCTTCTGAAGAAGACCTATATGTCAAGAGGCCTCGTATTATTAGATCAGTCATCATCAAGGGCTTTTACATTTTTTCTTCTCTTTTACTGTATTCTCTACATGGTTCTTCAGTGCCATTTCCAAACTGAAGATGGGAACAGGATAATCCCACTGCTCCAATGCTGTACATTTTCTCAGGGGTTGCCAGAGAAACAGAATCCTGTAAGACCCATCCTATCAATGAACTAGAGTGTTAACAACAAAAGCAAAAAAGTGCTGCCATTTATTAATCACAGTGAGATTCTGTCTCATTTAACTAGTAGTCTGAGCTCTGTCAGAAAGAGATCTCTTAGCAGAAATCACTCAGCTCAAATGTGTTTTAGCTAGAGGTGTGCCTTCATTGGCTTGTAACTGTGCCAGTAGAATGCTTAAAGGCTGCCCTGTGGAGGCATTCTGAATGAGTTCCTAAAGCAGAAAGTGGTCCTTTAGGAAACTCTCTAGGTCTTTAAAGCTAGGACTAGCTTCTGCAGTCTTTGATCTGGGTCGAGTTACATATGGTTACCCTGTATATTATTGCCGATGAAGATTGAAATTTATATATAAGCACCAGGTAAGTACCATGCTGGTATCAGTCTCAAGGCTGCAGCTCAGATCGTCAAAGCCTTGTTTTTTTCTTTCTGGGTGTTCTTGATAAACTGAGCCATTTGAGCCATATGTTAGCTCCCACATGGCATTTTTGTTATGCTCGTCTGCTTATTTGTTTTTCCTTTCCCCTTTTTTTTTTTTAACGCTTTTGTCTCTCTTCCTAGCAGATTCAAGCCCCCATAAGACAACAGCCAAAGGTTCAGACAACCCCACCTCCTACCATCCAGGGGCAGAAACTCGGATCTCTCACTCCTCCATCGTCCCCCAAGGCCCAGCGTGCTGGGCACAGGCGGATTCTCAGCGACGTGACCCACAGCGCAGTCTTTGGGGTCCCTGCCAGCAAATCAACCCAGCTGCTCCAAGCAGCTGCAGCTGAGGCCAGTCTCAATAAGTCCAAGTATGTACTGCTTTTGTGGGCAAGGGCTGCTGGGGAATATTACTGTGTGATTTTTGCATGTGTATGTAGTTGTGTGTAGATGTATATGTAGGGGTGAGTGTCTGTGTTTATTGAGAAACTGAATTTTCCTGTAGATCAGACTGATCTTAAGAAATAATTTCCTACTTGCCTCACAGTTTCCAGTCTGTCTTCCATCCCATACTGTATCATGTGTTTTCTAAATTCTTGATCTGATCAAATCTCTCCATGCTGATAACATTTCATTGGCTCCCCATTGCCTGTAGAATAATATCTGAACCGACTGGTTAACAGACCAAGGACTATTATATCACATTGGTGGAACTGCCACTCTCCTCCTGGTCCACTTAGGAAATGCTTATTTATTCATCAAGATCCATGATGGAGGTTATATTTTCTTTGACCCTTCCTCTGGTATCATATATAATTTTGTCTGAACCCTTTTTGGAGCATGTATCACACTGTATTATCATTATTTATTTGTATGTTTAGCTGACCTAGCCTGCAAGTTCATCCACAGCAAGCACCGTGGCTTAATCAACCTTTGTAAATCCGGTGACAGGCTCTGTGCCTGACATCAAGTAGATTGCAGTGAGTGCTTGTTGCGTAAATGCAGTGTCAGGCTCTCAGCTTTCTTGGAACCATATATGGAAGTTAAAAATCTTTAAATTGAGTCATGAGGTAAATGCAAAGGGCATCAAGAGGGACTTTAGAAGAAAATCAGGTGATGATACCCAGGGGCTCAAGATGGTGGTAAATGTCTTTGTTGCTCTTTAACTGTGATGGTGTCCACTGATGCTGGATCCTGACAGATGCGAGGCAGCCGGAATAGGCGTCAGCCCCTCTGGAGCTGTTGTGAATGTTACAGTGGTCACCACAGGATGCACGAGCCTAAGAACAGGTGGCTTTGGGATCCTGAATTGAAAGAACTTGCAGATGGGACCAAAAATCTAAGCAAGAGGTTAAAGATGTAGTGGGAGACAGTGAATCACCAAAGAAAGGGAGATGTTTGTTTCACACAGTGGAAAGGGCATCTTTGGAAACTGTTCCATTGCTACGGGAAGCCCTTTTAGAAACATACTGTAGAAAATAATGGTTTGACTTATAAAATAATTTGCTCTTGAAACAAAGAGAAAATAGGTTGACCCTTTTCAACCTTTATATGTCTTTTTATTTCGTGGGGGTGGGAACCTACCTAGGTCTGCAACCACCACTCCTTCAGGCTCCCCTCGGGCCTCCCAGCAAAACGTTTATAATCCTTCAGAAGGTTCTACATGGAATCCCTTTGACGACGACAATTTCTCCAAACTCACAGCTGAAGAACTGCTGAACAAGGACTTTGCCAAGCTGGGGGAAGGTGAGTAATTGGTGTCTTTTTGTGATTAACTCTAGAGGGGTACACATGTGAAAATGTAGGCTTGGGTCTTTCTTTCCTTCAAAGACTTGATTTTGAAGTATATGCACAAATCAGCCTGTATTTTTACTAGGGCACCGAAGTCTCTTCATCCTTAGGAAATCCTGGTCTCTTGTGGGTGGCAGCAAGGAGAGTGGGAAACTTTTAGGAAAGATTTGGTAGCATAGATCAGGATGATAGTGTCAAGCATGTTCACTCCTTGGAGGAATGTGATGGTACCTTGTCCTAAGTGGGTTTATTATCCCAGAAAGTCGTAGCTGCTTACCCACGAGAGTGTGCCCTCATGTAGACACTGAATCTTCATGATCAGAATTCTCTATTACTGTTGACTGACCCTGGAGCGGAGATCAAATAAACAGAAGGTACCATTTCTACCCTCAAATCCACAGTCTAATTTGGAAGGCAAGATACCCACTCACAGACACACATATACCTTGGAAAACAACAGCACACACCCTGGGAAAATTCTACAGTATGATACAGTTCAAAAAAAGTACCTCAGTGTAGACAAAAGCACAGGGTAAAGGAATGATCAGAACGGAGTGAATGATACGAGCTTTGACCAAACATTTTAGCTTTATAATTTTATAGACATCTTTTAAAAATCCATACACTTCTTGCCTTTTTTTTTCTTCATAGGGCATAAGATTTAACTTTCTTTGACATTTATTGTCAAGTTGTTTCATTGTTACGTATGCCAGTTACTGTTCTAGACTGTAAACAGAAATACCTTCATGTGCTATTGAAAACTAGTATTTTGCACCTGATTAAGTGACTCCCAAGTTTTAAAATTCTTGTATCTATTTTTAGTAATTTCCTGTCACTGTTCTTGTTGTTCAACTGTTGGCTTTTACATTAAGCCATTGTCATTGTGCCTGTCCCTCATAGCATCTCACTGCTGCCATCTGTCTTCTCTTTTGCTCTCATAACTACTTTCAACATGGAAAACAGATCATCAAACTCATTAGAATGATGTAGAGATAAATCGATTCAGAGTGAAGGCTGGAGGCATTGTGCTCTGAGTAATGTCCTCAAGCTTTAGAGCTTTAGACTTCCTTTCTTTCCTCAGCTGTTTCTCAGTTACTGCAGTGACCAGACAAGGACCTTTGAATAGCCAAGGTGTTGCCATAATGCAGTAAAATGAGTCAAGTCTAGATGTCGGTTTGGAGGGTGCCCTTCACCCCTGGCCTGTGTGTGCATCATGGGATTCTGCTGGGATGAACCGAGTGGTATTTTGTCCCTCCAGGCAAACATCCTGAGAAGCTTGGAGGCTCAGCTGAGAGTTTGATCCCAGGCTTTCAAGCAACCCAAGGTGACACTTTTGCCGCTTCCTCATTTTCTGCTGGAACTGGTTAGTATGGCGAACACCTGAAACTCAAGACTCACTGTTGTGACCTTCCCACTGGTTTCCAGTCCACAGATAACCCTAGCATGGCAGTGAGCCCCAGATCCTGGTGGTAACATAGTTTTCTTCATTCTGAAGATTTCCTATAAAAAGATCGGGATAAAAAAAGATCTAGAATCACTTTGAATTAGAATGGCAGGGTGATCTGGCAGTAATATACAGGATTTGTTCTCTCAAGTCCGCATACATGTTTTTCAGCAAATATTTCTAAATTTCAGGAACATCACTCTGTTAATCTCTTGTAATTGCTTAGGTTCTTTGGAATGACTTGAAGAGTTCTAAGAATTAGATGCTCTATCCTATATCTGAGTCTCTTCTATGCTGTGTTTCTGTGCATGTGTGTGTGTGCTTCTGGGGACAGGGAGATATCTTTTTATTTTTATTTTTTTCTGAAGAAGTTTTATTGTGCACAGAGGGGAAGGGCTCAGTCCTTCTTGGCTGCTGCCTTCCTCATGGCGGCCAGGACATTGCTCAGCTCCTCTCTCTTCCTCTTGGCACAGATGTGTCGCCCCACCCTCTTCTTGATGAACTTGAAGGCCCGCTTGTCCTTGGAGACCTTGAGCAGCTCCATGGCCCGCCGTTCGTAAGAGGCGAAGCCGCACATCTCCTGGATCATGTCCCGCACAAATTCGGTGTGCTTGGTGAGGCGCCCGTGGCAGCGGCTGCGCCTCAGCTTGCTCACGTTCTCGGCCACCTTGTGGCTCCTGTTGAGGCCCACAGCCATGGGGTAGCGCAGAGCCATGGCTGCTGCTCTTTAATGGCTGCTGTGGCGGAAGCGAGATACCTTTTTAAATGAGACGTTTAAAAAAATTCTAGAAGTAATTATAAAAACGTAATTTTCCCTTTTATTAATAAATAATATACATATTTAGTAATTTATAGAAGAGCATAGAGAAGAAAGTTAAGAGCCCCATGATCTCACCCCTGAGAAATTAGCATAGCAATACCATTTGGATGTCTGTTAGTGGCATTTAACCTTTTTAGGGTCACAGATATCTTTGTGAATCTAAGGGAAGTTACAGATCTTCTCTTTCACGAAAATACATGTGTCCACAATTTTGTGCACAATTTTCAGCCTCAGTTTATGACTCTAAGGTACATTTTTATAGTCATATTTTAAAGCCTAATTATTTTTGCTTACAAAATTTGGCATCTTTCCCCCATATCATTGAAGAAGCTCCTCGAATATAAAAAATATCTACATTAAATTCCTTTATGTGGATGCATCCTAATGTATTTAACCAGGTACCTCTTTTTTAAACATTAATTTGATGTCAATGTTTTACTGTTATAAATTCCTCAGCAATGGATGTGAGGTTTTGAATATGTTCTTTGTAGGATATGGAATTTGATATCCTTCAAAATTGATCTTTTTAATTATATTGATTAATTTCTGCTTTTAATTTTTCATATTCTTCCTGCTTTCTTTGGGTGTATCAGTATTTTTCTAACCTCGTAAATTTATTTCTGATTAGAACTTTGGCTGTTATTCCATAACATTTGCTATGTAACGCTCTATTTATTTATTTATTTATTATTTATTTATTTATTTATTTTATTTTTGGCTGCGTCGGGTCTTAGTTGTGGTACTCGGAATCTTCCTTGCAGCATGTGGGATCCTCCGCTGTGGTGCGTGGGCTCCTCGCTATGGTGTGCAGGCTTCTCTCTAGTTGTGGTGCGTGGGCTCAGTAGTTGTGGCGTGTGGACTCTGTAGTTGTGGCGCAGGGCTCCAGAACACGTGGGCTCTGTAGTTTCAGCATGCGGGCTCTGTAGTTATGGCCCACATGCTCAGTAGTTGCAGCTCATGGGCTTCGTTGCCCCACGGCATGTGGGATCTTAGTTCCCCGACCAGGGATCCAACCCGTGTCCCCTGTATTGGGAGGTGGATTCCTAACCACTGGACCACCAGGGAAGTCCCTGTAATGCTCTCTTATTCTCATTCTTTTCTGGATGTTTTTAAATTTTAATTTTTAAGTTTTGATTTCTTTACCCTAGAGTTATTTAGGATATATTTTCATTGCATTGTGATAATATGGCCTCTGCAGTTTTTTCTCTTGGGTATTATGCAGGAGTTTGTTATTCATTCTGTAAACGTTCTATGGTAGTTAGTAGTTTCCATTTCAATAAATACTAATCTATAACATGATTTTTAATGGAAGAACAATAACATTGTATTTAACATCCCCTTTGATTAATACTTAGGTTGTTACTAATTTTCACCACATAAACATTCTTGAAGCCAAATTTTTATTCATATCCTTTAAAATTTCTTTAAGATAGCTTTTAGGGGATTATTTGCTAAATCAAAAGATATGTGTAATTAAGGCTTTTGGTGCATATTTCCAAATTGCCCTCCAAGAATGCTATACAAATTTTGTTTCAGTCAACAGTGAATGAGTAATTTTCACCTGTTTTTCCCAGACAGACCAGCTCAGAGGCTGTAGACAGAGGACATTGTTTACTGGCCATTTTTATTTCTTTTGGGATTTGTGTTGTTCATGTCCTTTTTTTTTTTTTAATGTGCTGTGTTTATTTTGTTCTTATTAATATGTAAGAGCTCTTCATGTGTCATATCGTAAACTTTTCTCCCAGTTTGTCATTTGTCCTATGCAAGTATTATCTCATCTGACCCTCTCAACAACCCTCCGAGGTTGCCACATCATCCCCACATCAGTTATGGTTGAGGTGACTGAGCACAGGCTAGTCTCTTTCCCAGGGTCACATAGCTAGTAAGTGGCAGAGCTGGGACACCGACCCTCTGGCTCTAGAACTTCCTCTCTCAGGTTTTCTGCCTCATAATAAGGCAAATTTAATAATAATGTCCTAGAAAATCATCTATAGTTTCAAATTTTTTTAAATAAAATAGAAGAATACATTTAAATCTTTTGTAATATTTTCTTTGCATACATCAATTTTATTGTATGTATTTGTGTTTCTCTTTTTCTTGGTAACTCTAGCTAGAGATTTGCTATTTTATTACCTTTCAAAGACAACTCTATAGAACTACTCTTTTTCTGTCGTCTAATTCTTTATCTTTTGCCTTTATCTTTTTGATTACAGTTCCCTATTTTTCTTAGGTTCACTTTTGCTGATTTCAAGAAGAACACATAGTAAATTTTTTTTTAATTCTTTAAAAAAAAGTATTTAGAGTTTTTCTCTCAATATAACAGTGATTTTCATCTGGCATGAGAGTGGGGAGGGAGGCTAATTATAATTTCCAGGAAGACTTTTTCACAGAGAATCTACTATTCTCTTGCCTCTTTCTTGCTCCAGTTGCCCACCCCACCCCAGCCTTTGAGGATTACACTGTTACTGAGAGTGCTTACTAATAGCTGTGTGTTTCCCTTGTAAGAAAAAACTCATGTTTTAACCATATCCCCTAAGTCTTCATATGATGTTCTCATTGTTAATATTTTGGAACAGGCATTGGAATTATTTGGAAGGTGTGTTTTTTAATATTAAATAGTGAAAAGTTTTTGTGTGTTATTTTTTATTTTTAGCCTTGTTGTCTGGTCTATATAATTTTTAAATTTTTTTTTTTTTTTTTTGCGGTACGCGGCCCCCTCACTGTTGTGGCCTCTCCCGTCGCGGAGCACAGGCTCTGGACGTGCAGGCTCAACAGCCATGGCTCACAGGCCCAGCCGCTCCGCGGCATGTGGGACCCTCCCAGACCGGGGCACGAACCCGTGTCCCCTGCATTGGCAGGTGGACTCTCAACCACTGTGCCACCAGGGAAGCCCTAATTTTTAAATTTATTGGTATTTTGGTCTGGTTGAAAGTGCTTAAAGTTGGATATGCCAAATAGTTGACTAAATATACCAAATGTGTAAAGCATTGGTCATTGTCCTTGAGATAAAATGTCACAATGATGACTAGTTATGGTGCTGGGTGGGATATAGTTTCCCTGGAAAGGGGGTCATAGAATAAGCCCTAGGAGGGTCTTCTTTGATGCTGAATCCCAGCATTTAGTACAGTGCTTGGCTCAGTACACATTTGTTGAATGAAGGAAAGGAGTCGCTTTTTGCCAAAGGATAGGAGCTTGGATTCACCGATGTTAATAACAGATGTCCCTAATCATTTTCCATCCACTTCCAGTTTTAATGCCTAATTCTTTCTTGTCATACATTTTATGTTTTGTTTTTTGTCTGTATGAACTATTTTTTAAAGAGTTGTCTTTTGCTTTTATTTTTGCCTCTTCTCTCCTTAATGCTTAACTTTGAAGGTTGTAAATGGCAGTATTTTTTTTAACGGCCCAGCCATTAGCAGACACATATTTGAGTAATTAGGACAGTAATACCTGCAAACATATGTTGAGTACATGCTGCGTGCTAAGCCCACTGGGTAAGTGCTTTTATGCACATTATCTCCAGTGATCCCTTACAACAGCCCATGAGAGGCTAAGTGACCTGCCCAAGGTCATAGGTGGGGAATGACAGAGTAGAAATTTGTACCTGTACCTAAGCAGCCCAGCGCAGAAGCTGTAGTTATAACCACATCTCAGAAATCTTATAAATCAGTGACACTAAGCTTTTACAGGCATTACAAAACATCTTCGTATTTTCCTCAATTTATCCAGCACTTTTCTATGAACGTTTGGTATTTTCCCTTCGTTTGCATTTGTGGTGTGAATGAAGAGGAATCTTCATTCTTTACAAATGAAATAAAATTATATCTAAATCCCAGAAATTAGTGTGTCCTCACTGTATGAAGTTCAGGGTGGCACCATTTTCTCCAAGTTTTCTAATCAAGCTCAGACCGTTCACTGATTTGAAACCTTCTAACCAACCAAGAGAGGAGAGAAGCAGGAAATTTGGTGATGAGCTGGGGAGGATGACACAAGGGTTATCCTTAACATTTTTATGGTAAAAGCTGCAAAAATGTTGCTAAACTGTGTTCCTACATTAGAGGAGGAACAGGCAGACAATTAAAGAAAACATTTTTAATCTTACAATACAGTACCCTGAAAAGTACAGTAGTACAGTACAACAGCTGGCATACAGGGGCTGGCATCTAGTGAACAGGCAAGAAGAGTTACTGACTGGAGGAGGGAGAGGAGGTGGGAGATGGTAGAGCTGAAGGATCGTTAGCAATAGGAGATGAGGGCAAGCTGCACGTGACAATGTACACCAGACGCGTGAACTAACTTACGTGATTGGACATAGGAACGCATGTTCACATCTTTGAAAGTTCTCAACTTGAAGGTCATATGTAGGGGACTTACTGTATTTTTCTGTTGATAAATTATATACATTAATTTGCTAAAACCCCAAGGAAGCAAGATTGAAAAACTCATGACCCCATTCCAAGAGGAAAGCATTACTAACATTTAACAATATTTATGTCCATAGTTTTATTTCTTTGTACATACTTTTTTCAAACATGAATTATACTATACATTCAATTTCATAATTTGTTCTTTTTCTTTTAATATATTTCATTGTATCTCATTTTAAAATATTTCAGAGACTAAGAGCAGTGATTTTAACCCTTCTCTTCCTCCACAGACCTTTAAAGAAGCTTAGTTAAAAGCCCACTTGAATGATATTCTTAAAATGACAAAATTATAGAGACTGGGACAGGAGTAAGGAGTGGGTGTGACTATAAAGGAGTACAAGGAAGTTCTTTTGTTTGATGGAATAGTTGTGTATCATTGTTTTGGTGCTTAGGCTAATTTATACGTACTGTCAAATGGCAAGGAACTATAAACACACAAACACACACACACAAATGTGAAAACTGAATAGAGTTTAGTTAACAGAATTGCCCTGATGTCAGTGATATTGAACTATGGTTGTATAAGAACTCACCACTGGGGGAAGCTGGTTGAACGGTTCACAGAGTTCTATGTACTGCAACTTCCTATGATTCTACAGTTACTTGAAAATTAAAAGGTTTTTTTTAATCCACTTTATAAAAGGCTAAATTAGATTTTAATTCAGGAACTAACTCATTATTAAAATGCAAGGTAAAGAATGGTAAAGACGGAGCCAGGAGACCTGTGTTTTGATCCTGGGTCTGCTGGTGGACCTCTGTCTAGTCTCTTAACTTCTGGGCTTCACTTTTTTTTCTGGAAAATAAGAAAATTATGGTAGAAAGTGCTGAGATCCCTTCAGGCTCTGATATTCCATAGGGTATATAGATTTCTGTAAATCTATAAGTTTGCCAAATATAGGATGAATGCCAATAGTATGGTAGATGTAGTCCAAAGGTTAGGGTTTATCTAACCTTCCAATAGGAAGAAATCTGCTTCTGTCTCTTTCTGTCTACCTAGCACTACATTTGACATATGGTGATAGAATAGGACTCAGTCCCTAAAGGACCTCAAGAGGGAAATGGGCACATAGGAAGTACCTATACACATATTCTAAGTTACAAAATAGACAAAGTTTGTTTACCTACCAAAATGTGTGATGAGGATAGTAGTAATTGCAGTAGGAATTCTGAAAGAGATCACTATAGACTGCAGTATCCAAGGAAGACGTGGAATTTCAGATGTACGACTATCCTACTTTTACCATTAATTGCATCTCAGACTACGTTGCAAGGACCAGATTGTACATCTTAGACATACTTTGCTATTACATTGAATTATATCCACCCATATTTCTTTATTCTGCCTCTAAATTTAGACTTACTCTATAATTTGAGTTGGGTTGATAGATGGTAAGTACATCTGGATTTACTTGATGTTTTCTGCTTTTCTCTTTTTTTCTCTCTCTTCTTGACCCTTCCTTCCCCTCCAACCAATTCCAGCTGAAAAAAGGAAGGGTGGGCAGACTGTGGATTCTAGCCTTCCTCTTCTAAGTGTATCTGATCCTTTCATTCCTCTTCAAGTACCTGATGCACCAGGTAGGTAAATAAAACTGATCTGGAGTTAAGTTACATCCCAGGGCTTCTTGAGAGTTCTGTTTTAAACACTCCAGGAAAAGGACCTGAATTCCAATACCTGTTAATAGGTGCTGTTGTATATTTTTACTGTCTCAATAAGAGGGGCAAAATTCTCTTGTGGGGTCACTAGTCCTTAGCAAAGATAATAAATTCAGCTCAGATTATACCAAGTTGTATTCCACATCATATCAGTCTCAAGTTTCATATCCTTGACTGTGTTAATGGTAATATAAAGGGCCTGTGTATCGCAAAGAGCATTAGTTCAGTGTGATTATAACAAGGGGGGGAACCTATAAGCCTATGATAGAAGGAACAAAATGCTAATGGTGTAGTATAATGATTGGATTATGAGTGACTTCCTGTTCCTATTTTGCTATAATGTGCTTTTATTTTTAAAAGATACAAATACATAATAAAATTTGATAGGGAGTGTGAGTCAGGAGACCTCGGTTCCACTACCTTCCACTGTCTGGGCCTGACTCTTCGTCATCGAAATAAGTAATTCTAATCTCCCCTACTGTCTGCTCTGTACCGATTTTTAAGTAAGCAGTCTAAAAAAGTAAGAAACGGTTAGTGTGGTCTGATTGAAATAGCTTTTGAAACAATATCATTGGATGCTTTCCATTTGGAGTTCGTGAATGCCAAAGATTTCTCTTCGCGCTCCCCTCCCCATCCTTTTGGGGGAAGGGGAGCAGAATGTGAGGAACAGAAGCCACCCTTTCTCTTCTTTTTCAGTCTCTTTGAAAAAGCAAATAGATCCAGCTCCTTAGAAACAGCTGACAGTCATTTTGCTGCTGATAGTTTTTTCTTTTCTCCCATTCTTACCCCTGTCGATTTCTTAAACTAAAAGTCTTAAACTAAAAGAATCTGCTTGGTTTTTCTTCTCTCCCAAAATGTCAGAGGGATTTATTTGATTGATTGCCTTAAGATCGGAAGTGATTGTGATGTGCATATCCTCTACTTACTAAGACAGACCACAGCTAGGTTCCCAAGATGGTTTTTATTTCTTTAAGTAGTTTGTTGACCCTTCTAAGAGGAAGAAGAAATTTGCCCTGATCGGGTAGTATTGTGTAACTTTGTAGCTTGCTGGACCTGGAGGTAGGTCAAAAATATCTAAAGTCACTAAGGAATGATTCAGGATAGGGTAGTTAAAGAAAAGAGAAGAAAGAATCAACAGAGGTCTTTTTCTCTGTTACATTCATCAGGCATGCCCGGCAGGGCCAAGACAGGCCAGTTTCAAGCAGAAGGCTAGAAAGGATGGGCTGTAAACTCGAGCTAGGGCCCACTGGCTTCTTTTTCCTCCCTTTTGTGGCAGTCATAATATCAGACAAGGAAAAAGGGATTATTGAGGCCTTCTCCCTTTGGTACCCCTTTGGGTCCATGCCTTGCTCTTACCCAGATAGCCCATGGACTGCAGAACTGGAAGGGAGACCTCTTGGCACAAGCCAGAGGATGAAAGCATAAATCAGACATGTCACTCCTTTGCAGTCCAGTGAATTCTCAAATCACTGAGCAAAAAATCCAGGCTTCTTACCATACCTACAAGACCCTGACTAGTCTGGCCCTTGGCTACCCTTCTAACCTGAGCTCATAGCATTCTTCCCTTCAGTCTTTCCTCCAATAAGCTAAGCTAAGCTTATTCCCACATCAGGGCCTTTGCACTTTCTGGTACTCTGCCTGGAAAGCTTTTCCTTCTTGTCATTCGACATTTGGGTCTCTGCTTAATTGCTGTCTTCTCGGAGAGGCCCGACGTGGTCCCACGGGCACTGTCACTCACACCCCGTGGCTTTTTTCTTCCTAGCATTTATCATGACATTGTCTGTTTCTACTTGTTCATTCCTCTTTCTCCACCAGAATGCCAGTGTCCTGAGGGAGGGACCTTGTCTGTCTTATTTACCAGTGTACCGTTAATGCTGAGAACACTGCAGGGTGTAGCTGGCACTCAGTGAGTATTTGCAGATTAGATGAATGAAGTAAATGAAACCTGAGGCCAAAAGACTTTTGGCAGCCCCATTACCCTCCATTTCCGTCCCCAGCTACCAAACACCAGACTACTATCTCCATAGCCTTCCGTCTCTGAGTCCGGCAACCCCTAGCCAGGCCTCCTTCCCACTCTTGAGGGGGCATAAACAGAGGCACAGCCCACATGTCAGGAAGCTGCCAAACCCTGGGATGAAAGTAGTAGGTAAGCTCAGCAGATTGTTCAGCTCCTCCTTTCATGATGCTCTCCAGAATCTGGGCTAAGTGTGACATGTGACCACTGTGTCTTTGATTACCTTATTTACTGTTATATGCCCAGCCTGTAGCACATTGTTATATAGCTCCTTTGTCCCTGTATCCTTCCTCAGCATCTTGAAATGCCCGAGTGAGGAAAGGGCCGAGAGTCTACGGTCTCTGGTACCTTGGCAGACTGCAGGTTTGTCTCCTGCCCCTCAAAGCAAGCAGTTTGTCACTCCCTCCACCGGTGGTGGACACCGGTCAGGTGTGTTGGTTGGTTGGTTGGTTGGTTGGGTTTACATACATGCTTCCCTCCCACACTCAGCCTTCCTGATGGTGAGAATCATGGAACCTTAGTCTCCTGACAGCTATGCCTTTTGTGACTTAACATTTTATTTTATGCTTTTTAAATGTTTTCACATATGATTTCCTTTGAGCCAGAAATAATACTGACCGGTGGGTATGTCCAGTAATCTCTCTCTTCGTGAGTAAGGAAGTGAGGCCTTAGTGCTGCTGTGACTGTGCTCCTTCTTCTTGGTGGCTCACAGCACCCACACAGCGAGGGGTCGTCTGGGGACAGATTCCAGCTCAATAAATCCTTTGACTAGAGAGCTAAATTTAAGGGTTAGGGAGATACAAGAATGGATTTGAACTTGTAAGAGCTTGGTTCTAGCCACTTAGTAGCTAAGTGATTTTGGTCAGATCACTCAAACTCTGTGTTCTCCCCCTCCTCAGCATTGGCCATAGTAGAACCTACCTGCGGACTGGCTTGTGTGGCTCAGATGAAATCATGTATTTGAAATTGCTTTGGGAACTCTGAATTAGTATAAAGATAGGAAGTGCTATAACAGCTTTGGTTCCAGGCCCTTATTCCCAGGGGTGCAGTCCTAGTTATCAAGAAGTCTTAGCAATGGTATTTTTGTCTTACAGACATGACACTTGCTCTTATGACCTATGACCATTGCACAACTCAGAGCCATCAAAGTAGAACTCCTTGATATCAGCCATTGTTAAACTCTAAGTGAAGGGACACTGGATAATTGGAGGTGTTTTTCTTTCTTTTTTAAGGAGTATTTTTCTTTTCCAAAGCATTGTAAAACAAATTTTCTTAGAAAATCTGGCATAAAAAAATCACAGCCGAGCATTTGTGTGCTCATAAAGCTGCCACACGAAGCCTAGCTCTAGGGAGCCTCAAAGTATTTCACTGATGCTCATGTGCTGTGTGTTCATTTATTTGGCCTTTTATTTGTATTAGGGAACAGATAAGCTATAGGTGGTATCAAAGGTTTAAAAAAATGGTAGAGAAGATTGAGGAATTTTCTCTGAAAATTGGTGGAAAGATTTAATCATTTTAAAAAATTGTGGTAAAGTATATGTAACGCAAAATTTCCCATTTTAAAGTGGACAGTTCAGTGGCATCAGGTACATTTATATTGTTTACAGCCATCACCACCATGCATCCACAGAACTTGTTTTCATTTTGCAAAATCGAAACTCTGCCTATTAAACAGTACCTCTCCGTTCCTCTCTCCCCCCAACCCCTGGCAACCACCATTCTACTTTCTGTCTCTATGAATTTGACTACTGTAGGTGCCTCATATAAGTGGAATTACACAATATTTGTTCTTTTGTGACTGGCTCTTTTCACTTAACATAATGTCCTCATGGTTCGTACATGCTGTAGCATATGTCAGAATTTCTTTTTAAAGCTGAATAATATTCTGTTGTGTTTTGTTTATCCATCTGTCAGTTAACACATGGGTTGCTTCTATCTTTTGGGTACTGTGAATAATGCTTCTTTGAACGTGAGTCTGCAAATATCTCTTCAAAACTCAAGACTCTTTGAGGTACATACCCAGAAATAGAATTACTAGGACCTAACTCTATTTTTAATTTTTTGAGGAACTGCCATACTGTTTTCCACAGTGACTATACCCTTTTACATTCCCGCCAGCAGTTCTCAGAGTTTGAGGAAAAGATTTTTATAGCAACCCCTTAATACTGACCTTTCAACATCAGTGTTCCACAAGACTGAGCAAGAATGCGTTAGTTGCCCCGTAAGTGCCACTTCCTAGAATTAACAACTGTTTTTAAAAAAGTACTTCTTGGCTTATGGCACTCCGTGTTGTCTTGAAAAGTAAGCAAGAGGAGCTGTGTTTTCTCAGTGCTTTGTTGTCAAGATAGGCATTCCTCTCAGAGCTATTTGCTTGGCATCTCCCTCACTTCCAGTTGCTGTCTTGTGATATTTTAAAAGTCCAAGGTTGATCAGAGTATGTGTCTTTACTCTGGAAAGTTTTTCCTCCCACGGATTCAGTTCTCTAAAATGGACTCGGAATGAATGGGTCATGGTGGTTGACTTTTGATTCCAGCTTGCAGATGTCACAGATGGTTTAGTGTCTGGTTTCTCAGTGATAGGAGCTAGAGCAACAAAATTCTAAAAACAGCCTCTCTCATTACAAGACATCAGGGCTTACACCCCAAGTTAGACAAGACGTAAATTTCCAGAACCACAAAGCTGTAGCAGCCAAATCATCTCTTTCGATGGGGCTTGCATCTGGCTCTTCCATGTCTGTAAGTTCAGTCTGCTTTAGTCCTAACTAGGGTTGCAATGGGCCTTGAGCAAGCCCTCAGTCCTACTAGCCTGTATAAATAGATATCTACCCTCATCTTGGATATTTTAAAAGAGAAAAAGCTCACAACTTGCAGTATATCCTGGTCTCCTGCCAGGAAGTGGTTCTGACTGTCTGGCCTTAGACCGGTTTATGAAGGATTTGTACCCTTTTCTGTGATTTATATTTTCAGTTAGTAAGTCTTGAGAGGAGCGGTATGAGAATCTGAAATGGATTAATCCCTGTCTCCAGCTCTAGCAGCTGCCCCCTCCTCTCTTCCCCTAATCCCTCACGCCATTTGACTTAGGTTTAAGGAGAGGGGAGGTGCTCAGAAGAGAAGACCCTTTCATTCCCCCCTTCATTTCAAAGTACTAACAATCCTCTCCTTTAAAAGCACTCTCGGTTTCCACGGTCCAGGCTAACTAATTCTGCATCCATTTTTCTTCAGGGGTCCACCTTCTCAGTCTTTTAACCATGATTTCAGCGCTTTTCCAAGCTCTTAACCTGACTCAGCTTTATTTGGGAACCCTAGAGACTTGAGAAAGAACTGATTATAGTACTGGGAATGTGATAAGAAAATCATACCAACAGAAAAATAGGAGCAGACAATTCACAAAGGACAAAAGATGAATTATCGGGAAATAATATTTTTCTAAGGGTTCACCATCATGATGAATCCAAGAAGTACCAATTGTAAAGCAGTGAGGTGCTGCAGCTTCTGCTGTCAGATTGGTAAAGATGAAAAAAAGCTACCACCTCAGGCTTGGTGAAGGTATCAGAAAATGGACACACTCAGATCCTGCTAGTGGGAGTAGCAGTTAGTACAGCTTTCAGGGAGGACAGCGTGGCCTTTAAGATTTTACTTCCTTATTGACTTAGCAATTCTTTTCTAATACATTGTCTGAAGAGCACATGAGTATGCTTAAATATTTATTGAACGTTCAGAGTTTATAGGAAAAGGTTGGAAGAGCATTTGTTAAAAACTCAATAGTGACTGTCTCTACAAGGGAAATTATGGGTAGTTTCATTTTTACCCTTTTTTTTATATTTTAACATCTTTATTGGAGTATAATTTTTTTAACATCTTTATTGCACTATAATTGATTTACAATGGTGTGTTAGTTTCTGCTTTATAACAAAGTGAATCAGTTATACATATACATATGTCCCCATATCTCTTGCATCTCCCTCCCTCCCACCCTCCCTATCCCACCCCTGTGGGTGTTCACAAAGCACCGAGCTGATCTCCCTATGCTATGCGGCTGCTTCCCACTAGCTATCTATTTTACGTTTGGTAGTGTATATGTGTCCATGCCACTCTCTCACTTTGTCACAGCTTACCCTTCCCCCTCCTCGTATCCTCAAGTCCATTCTCTAGTAGGTCTGCATCTTTATTCGCATCTTGCCCCTAGGTTCTTCTGACCTTTTTTTTTCTTTTTTCTTTTCTTTTTAGATTCCATATATATGTATTAGCATACGGTATTTGTTTCTCTCTTTCCGACTTACTTCACTCTGTATGACAGACTCTAGGTCCATCCACCTCACTACAAATAACTCAATTTCATTCCTTTTTATGGCTGAGTAATACTCCATTGTATATAGTGCCCACATCTTCTTTATCCATTCATGTGTTGATGGACACTTAGGTTGCTTCCATGTCCTGGCTATTGTAAATAGAGCTGCAGTGAATATTTTGGTACATGTCTCTTTTTGAATTATGCTTTTCTCAGGGTATGTGCCCAGTAGTGGGATTGCTGGGTCGTATGGTAGTTCTATTTTTAGTTTTTTAAGGAACCTCCATACTGTTCTCCATAGTGACTGTACCAATTCACATTCCCACCAGCAGTGCAAGAGGGTTCCCTTTTCTCCACACCCACTCCAGCATTTATTGTTAGTAGATTTTTGATGATGGCCATTCTGACCGGTGTGAGATGATACCTCATTTTGCTTTGCATTTCTCTAATGATTAATGATGTTGAGCATTCTTTCATGTGTGTGTTGGCAGACTGTATATCTTCTTTGGAGAAATGTCTATTTAGGTCTTCTGCCCATTTTTAGATTGGGTTGATTGTTTTTTTGATATTGAGCTGCATGAGCTGCTTGTAAATTTTGGAGATTAATCCTTTGTCAGTTGCTTCATTTGCAAATATTTTCTCCCATTCTGAGGGTTGTCTTTTCATCTTCTTTATGGTTTCTTGTGCTGTGCAAAAGCTTTGAAGTTTCATTGGGTCCCATGTGTTTATTTTTGTTTTTATTTCCATTTCTCTAGGAGGTGGGTCAAAGAGGATCTTGCTGTGATTTATGTCGTAGAGTGTCCTGCCTGTGTTTTCCTCTAAGATTTTGATAGTGTCTGGCCTTACATTTAGGTCTTTAATCCATTTTGAGTTTACTTTTGCGTATAGTGTTAGGGAGTGTTCTGATTTCATACTTTTACATGTACCTGTCCAGTTTTCCCAGCACCACTTATTGAAGAGGCTGTCCTTTCTCCACTGTACATTCCTGCCTCCTTTATCAAAGATAAGGTGACCATATGTGCGTGGGTTTATCTCTGGGCTTTCAATCCTGTTCCATTGATCTATCTTTCTGTTTCTGTGCCAGGACCATATTGTCTTGATTACTGTAGCTTCGTAGTATAGTCTGAATTCAGGGAGCCTGGTTCCTCCAGCTCCATTTTTCCTTCTCAAGATTGCTTTAGCTATTTGGGGTCTTTTGTGTTTCCATATAAACTGTGAAATTTTTTGTTCTAGTTCTGTGAAAAATGCCACTTGTAGTTTGATAGGGATTACATTGAATCTGTAGATTGCTTGGGGTAGTAGAGTCATTTTCACAATGTTGATTCTTCCAATCCAAGAACATGGTCTACCTCTCCATGTATTTGTATCATCTTTAATTTCTTTCATCTGTGTCTTCTAATTTTCTGCATACAGGTCTTTTCTCTCCTTAGGTAGGTATATCCCTAGATATTTTATTCTTTTTGTTGCAGTGGTAAATGGGAGTGTTTTCTTAATTTCACTTTCAGATTTTTCATCCTTAGTGTATAGGAATGCCAGAGATTTCTGTGTATTAATTTTGTATCCTGCTACTTTACCAAATTCATTGATTAGCTCTAGTAGTTTTCTGGTAGCATCTTCAGGATTCTCTACGTATAGTATCCTGTCATCTGCAAGCAGTGACAGCTTTACTTCTTCTTTTCTGATTTGGATTCCTTTTATTTCTTTTTCTTATCTGATTGCTGTGGCTAAAACTTCCAAAATGATGTGGAATAATAGTGGTGAGAGTGGGCAACCTTGTCTTCTTCCTGATCTTAGTGGAAATGGTTTCAGTTTTTCACCATTTAGGACGATGTTGGCTGTGGGTTTGTCATATATGGCCTTTATTATGTTGAGGAAGTTTCTGTCTGTGCCTACGTTCTGGAGGGTTTTTATCATAAATGGGTGTTGAATTTTGTCGAAAGCTTTCTCTGCATCTATTGAGACGATCATATGGTTTTTCTCCTTCAGTTTGTTAATATGGTGTATCACATTGATGGATTTGCATATACTGAAGAATCCTTGCATTCCTGGGATAAACCCCCCTTATCATGGCATATGATCCTTTTAATGTGCTGTTGGATTCTGTTTGCTAGTATTTTGTTGAGGATTTTTGCATCTATGTTCATCAGTGATATTGGCCTGTACTTTTCTTTCTTTGTGACATCTTTGTCTGGTTTTGGTATCAGGGTGATGGTGGTTTCCTAGCATGAATTTGGGAGTGTTCCTCCCTCTGCTATATTTTGGAAGAGTTTGAGAAGGATAGGTGTTAGCTCTTCCCTAATGTTCGATAGAATTCACCTCTGAAGCCATCTGGTCCTGGGCTTTTGTTTGTTGGAAGATTTTTAATCACAGTTTCAGTTTCAGTGCTTGTGATTGGTCTGTTCATATTTTCTATTTCTTCCTGGTTCAGTCTCGGAAGGTTTGCCTTTCTAAAAATTTGTCCATTTCTTCCAGGTTGTCCATTTTATTGGCATAGAGTTGCTTGTAGTAATCTCTTATGATCTTTTGTATTTCTTCAGTGTCAGTTGTTACTACTCCTTTTTCATTTCTAATTCTATTGATTTGAGTCTTCTCCCTTTTTTTCTTGATGAGTCTGGCTAATTATTTATCAATTTTGTTTATCTTCTCAAAGAACCAGCTTTTAGTTTTATTGATCTTTGCCACGGGCAAAGAGGTCCACGGGCCTCTCACTGTTGTGGCCTCTCCCGTTGAGGAGCACAGGCTCCGGACGCACAGGCCCAGCGGCCATGGCTCACGGGCCCAGCCGCTCCGCGGCATACGGGATCTTCCCGGACTGGGGCACGAACCCGTGTCCCGTGCATCAGCAGATGGACTCTCAGCCACTGCGCCACCAGGGAAGCCCTCTAGGTATTTTTTGATTTCCTCTTTGATTTCTTAAGTTATCTCTTGGTTATTAAGTAGTGTATTGTTTAGCTTCCATGTGTCTGTATTTTTTACAGATTTTTTCCTGTAATTGATATCTAGTCTCATAGCATTGTGGTCAGAAAAGATACTTGATACGAGTTCATTTTTCTTAAATTTACCAAGGCTTGATTTGTGACCAAAGATATGATCTATCCTGGAGAATGTTCCATGAGCACTTGAGAAGAATGTATATTCTGTTGTTTTTGGATTGAATGTCCTAAAAGTATCAATTAAGTCCATCTTGTTTAATGTATCATTTATAGCTTGTGTTTCCTTATTTATTTTCATTTTGGATGATCTATCCAATGTCCATTGGTGAAAGTGGGGTGTTAAAGTCCCCTACTATGAATGTGTTACTGTCAATTTCCCCTTTTATGGCTGTTAGTATTTGCCTTATGTATTGAGGTGCTCCTATGTTGGGTCCATAAATATTTACAATTGTTATATCTTCTTGGATTGATCCCTGGATCATTATGTAGTGTCCTTCTTTGTCTCTTGTAATAGTCTTTATTTTAAAGTCTATTTTGTCTGATATGAGAATTGCTACTCCAGCTTTCTTTTGATTTCCACTTGCATGGAATATCTTTTTCCATCCCCTTACTTTCAGTTTGTATGTGTCCCTAGGTCTGACGTGGGTCTCTTGTAGACAGCATATATATAGGTCCTGTTTTTGTATCCATTCAGCCAGTGTATGTCTTTTGGTGGGAGCATTTAATCCATTTACATTTAAGGTAATTATCGATATGTATGTTCCTATTCCCATTTTCTTAATTGTTTTGGGTTTGTTATTGTAGGTCTTTTCCTTTTCTTGTGTTTCTTGCCTAGAGAAGTTCCTTTAGCATTTGTTGTAAAGCTGGTTTAGTGGTGCTGAATTCTCTTAGCTTTTGCTTGTCTGTAAAGGTTTTAATTTCTCCATCAAATCTGAATGATATCCTTGCTGGGTAGAGTAATCTTGGCTGTAGGTGTTTCTCCTTCATCACTTTAAATATGTCCTGCTACTCCCTTCTGGCTTGCAGAGTTTCTGCTGAAATATCAGCTGTTAACCTTATGGGGATTCCATTGTGTGTTATTTGTTGTTTTTCCCTTGCTGCTTTTAATATTTGTTCTTTGTATTTAATTTTTGATAGTTTGATTAATATGTGTCTTGGTGTCTTTCTCCTTGGATTTATCTTGTATGGGACTCTCTGTGCTTCCTGGACTTGATTAACTATTTCCTTTCCCATATTAGGGAAGTTTTCAACTATAATCTCTTCAAATATTTTCTCAGTCCCTTTCTTTTTCTCTTCTTCTTCTGGGACCCCTATAATTTGAAGGTTGTTGTGTTTAATGTTGTTCCAGAGGTCTGTGAGACTGTCCTCAATTCTCTTCATTCTTTTTTCTTTATTCTGCTCTGCAGTAGCTATTTCCACTATTTTTTGTTTGTTTGTTTATTTGTTTTGCGGTACACGGGCCTCTCACTGTTGTGGCCTCTCCTGTTGCGGAGCACAGGCTCCGGACGCACAGGCTCAGCGGCCATGGCTCACGGGCCCAGCCACTCCACTGCATGTGGGATCTTCCCGGACCGGGGCACGAACCCACATCCCTTGCATCAGCAGGCAGACTCTCAACCACTGTGCCACCAGGGAAGCCCTATTTCCACTATTTTATCTTCCAGGTCACTTATCCGTTCTTCTACCTCAGTTATTCTGCTGTTGATCCCTTCTAGAGAATTTTTAATTTCATTTATTGTGTTCTTCATCGCTGTTTGTTTGCTCTTTAGTTCTTCTAGGTCCTTGTTAAACGTTTCTTGTATTTTCTCCATTCTATTTCCAAGATTTTGGATCATCTTTATTATCATTATTCTGAATTCTTTTTCAGGAAAACTGCCTATTTCCTCTTCATTTGTTAAGTCTGGTGTGTTTTTGCCTTACTCCTTCACCTGCTGTGTGTTTCTCTGTCTTCTCATTTTGCTTAACTTACTGTGTTTGGGGTCTCCTTTTCACAGGCTGCAGGATTGTAGTTCCTGTTGTTATTGGTGTCTGTCCCCAGTGGCTAAGGTTGGATCAGTAGGTTGTGTAGGCTTCCTGGTGGAGGGGACTAGTGCCTGTGTTCTGGTGAATGAGGCTGGATCTTATCTTTCTGGTGGGCAGGTCCACATCTGGTGGTGTGTTTTGGGGTGTCTGTGGCCTTATTATGATTTTAGGCAGCCTCTCTGCTAATGGATGGGGTTGTGTTCCTGTCTTGCTAGTCGTTTGGCATAGGGTGTCCAGCACTGTAACTTGCTGGTCGGTGAGTGGAGCTGGGTCTTGGTCTTGAGATGGAGATTTCTGGGAGATTTTTGCCATTTGATATTACATGGAGCTGGGAGGTCTCTTGTGGACCAGTGTCCTGAACTTGGCTCTCCCACCTCAGAGGCACAGCCCTGATGCCTGGCTGGAGCACCAAGAGCCTTTCATCCACATGGCTCAGAAAGGGAGAAAAAAATAGAAAGAAAGAGAGAGAGAGAGAGAGAGAGAGAGAGAGAGAGAGGTAAAATAAAATAATGTTATTAAAATAAAAAATAATTAAGCAAAAAAATTTTAAACAGTAAAAAAAAAAAAAATTGGACAGACAGAACCCTAGGACAAATGGTAAAAGCAAAGCTATACAGACAAAATCACACACAGAAGCATACACATACACACTCACAAAAAGAGAAAAATGGAAAAAAATGTATATATCTTTGCTCCCAAAGTCCACCTCCTCAATTTGGGATGATTCGTTGTCTACTCAGGTATTCCACAGATGCAGGCACATCAAGTTGATTGTGGAGCTTTAATCCGCTGCTCCTGAGGCTGCTGGGAGAGATTTCCCTTTCTCTTCTTTGTTCGCACAGCTCCTGGGGTTCAGCTTTGGATTTGGACCCACCTCTGCGTGTAGGTCACCTGAGGGCGTCTGTTCTTCGCTCAGATAGGACGGGGCTAAGGAAGCAGCTGATTCGGGGGCTCTGGCTCACTCAGGCCGGGGGGAGGGAGGGGTACGGATGCGGGGCGAGCCTGCAGCAGCAGAAGCCAGCATGACGTTGCACCAGCCTGAGGCGCGCCGTGTGTTCTCCCGGGGAAGTTGTCCCTGGATCCCGGGACCCTGGCAGTGGCGGGCTGCACAGGCTCCCGGGAGTGGAGGTGTGGAGAGTGACCTGTCCTTGCACACAGTCTTCTTGGTGGCTGCAGTAGCAGCCTTAGCGTCCCATGCCCGTCTCTGGGGTCCGCGCTTTTAGCCTTGGCTTGCGCCCGTCTCTGGAGCTCCTTTAAGCAGCGGTCTTAATCCCCTCTCCTCGCGCACCAGGAAACTCAGAGGCAAGAAAAAGTCTCTTGCCTCTTCAGCAGCTGAAGACTTTTTCCCATACTCCCTCTCGGCCAGCCATGGCGCACTAACCCCCTTCAGGCTGTGTTCACACCGCCAACCCCATTCCTCTCCCTGCGATCCAACCGAAGCCCGAGCCTCAGCTCCCAGCCCCCACCCGCCCCGGCGGGTGAGCAGACACGCCTCTCGGGCTGGTGAGTGCTGGTCAGCACTGATCCTGTGTTCGGGAATCTCTCCGCTTTGCCCTCCGCACCCCTGTGGCTGCGCTCTCCTCCGCAGCTCCGAAGCTTCCCCCCTCCGCCACCCGCAGTCTCCGCCCGCGAAGGGGCTTCTAGTGTGTGGAAACCTTTCCTCCTTCACAGCTCCCTCCCACTGGTGCAGGTCTCGTCCCTATTCTTTTGTCTCTGTTTTTTCTTTTTTCTTTTGCCCTACCCAGGTACATGGGGAGTTTCTTGCCTTTTGGGAGGTCTGAGGTCTTCTGCCAGCGTTCAGTGGGTGTTCTATAGGAGCTGTTCCACGTGTAGATGTATTTCTGATGTATCTGTGGGGAGGAAGGTGATCTCCGCGTTCTTACTCTTCCGCCGTCTTGAAGCTCTTCCTACTTTTATCCTTTAGCTTATCTGTATTTCCCAGATTTTATACAATAAACGTGTATTATTTTTACACTAAGGTAGAAAACAATTGCAGTTTGTTCTTTTTTCAAACGAGGAGCAAGCTTCGATATTCCCCTACCTCGTCACCCTGTTCTCCTGGCCACTCATGTCTGGGCTGAGTTTGCACGTTGAACAGCTCTCTGCATTTCCCAAAACCTGTCACCTTGAGGCCACGCATTTTAGCTCCTGCCCATGTCACTGAGGAGCCCTCCAGGTGTTCTTCCCTGCCATCAGTACCAGTTCAGAGTTCCAGTGTCATCGCTAAGCAGTCCATCTTCTAAGCCGCCAGTTCGTACTTCCTGTTTTTCCCCTCACACTGGATGATTGAACTTTTAGAGGTGGACAGCACCTTTACATTTATCTTCATTTTATCAATAAGAAAACTTAGATCCAGAGAAACAGTGATTTGCCCAAAGTGCCACATAGACTTAGTGCAGAACCCAGGTCCCCTGGCTTTCAGTACCTTTTCTTCCTCTACTAGACCATGCTGCCTCCACCTCCTACTTCACTTTATTCAAGGAATTTTGCTTATTCTGTTCTCATACCAAGGCATTTGAGTAAAATCTAGAACTTCACCTGCCTTCACTACCTAGTCTCAAGCATCTGTGGCCGGCTGGCCTATCTAGTCCTCTTACTTAAAGGAGATGTTAATCCTCTTTTATGGCCTAAGTACTTCAATTTATATGCACATGTACACACATTAATTCTGATAACTATGCCCATTTAATCCTAAAAGCCCTTTAAAGTAGTTCCTATCCTCTGTTTACAGGTGAGAAACTGATGCTTAGAAAAGTTCGGTAACTTAACTAACTTAAACTCAGGCCCTTTGACTCTTTCATGTTGCTTATTCATTTGGGAGGATTTTGCAGACCCCAAATGAAAATGTATAGCATCACAATAAAAGATTAAATGTTTCTTAGGAGGATTAAATCATTGCAAAATACAATTTATGAATTATTTCTGGTTTTCGTTCGTCTGTCACTCTGTATAATTGAGAATCAGTGTGTCTTTGTACATTTCAGGTATGAACTGTCCTAGAAGATATGTTTTGTTTTTGCATCCAGAGAAGCCATTTCCCATGATTCAAGTAAAATTTAAAAAGTCTTTGTTCGTTATGTAGCAACAAGTCTCATCATACGTGTAGAACTTGATCAAGGTTTTGGATGTAAAGAACACTTCCTGCATAGTTTCCTAAATTCACCGCCTCTTCTCTGCTCTTTCCCACCCCGGCATCATGATACATGGCCTCAGAGAGTTTTCATAAAAATGTGAGAGAGAGGCCAGAATTCATAAAAGGAAGGATATCAAAGCCAGACCTTGATGCACCTGGGAGGCCTCCAGGCTGTGATTTAGAGACTGTCAGCCTCCTGTACCTCCCATTACAATCTTTCCCTCCCATTACAACCTGTCCTCACATTCTTCATTTACAGTGACCAAAAATGACCAGTAATAGCTTAAAATTTATCTTCTAAGAGTCTGTACACTTTAAAGCAATCAAAGCCTTAGTTAAACCAGGAGATTGAATCTCTATACATAAAGCTCTGGGTCCTAGTCCTAGCTAGCTCTGTGGCTTACTTGCTGTAAGATCTTAGGCAAGTTACTTCACCTCTCTGGAGCTGTTTCCTCATCTGCAAATGAGAAGGCTAATTGGATAAGATCTAAAGTTTCTTCCAGTGTTAACATATCTTTTATAACTTGACCATCGTGCATGGGACCATGTCTGTGTGAAAACACTTTCTCCTCTGGTTATGGAGCTAAGCACACCCTGTAGGCAGCATGTGGAGGAAACGTTGAAGTCAAGTCCAGGCTCTACCATGTCCCATCTGTGATTTGGGCAAGTCACGCATTCTCACGTTTTCTGATGTCCACTTTCAACTGTATCAGTATTCCCAAACCCAGGTTTTTTTGTGAATAGTGAATGAAAATGTTTGACATTGAACTCTACAAATGCAAGTGACAACCGTTGTTATAATAGCACCTGGGAGTCAGTACTGAGTAACTGACAGCCGCAAGAGCCCGTGGAGTGAAAGAAACCATTTTTGCACAGGCTGCCGACGTGACTTATGCAGCGGCCCTGGACTCTCACTTCTGTTTTTCTGCCTGATGTTACTCTGACCCCTGCTCCTCCCTCCCACAGTTCTAAGATTTGAATATTCCTAAGCAGCACTGACCATCCAGATTATCTGTGTGAACAGCCTGTTACTTCGAGGTTTGGTCAGAAAAGAGTGTGGCAGTGTACCCCAACCCCACCCCATTCCATCTTACGATACAACACAGGTACGCACGCAGGCACACACATACCCTTTTACCCTCATGCTTTTTGCTAATGGCTAATTTTAAAAATCAGATTCTTGTTGAAGGACCTGCTTTTTTGCCATTGATCCCCTGTTCTCCCCACCTCCCCAGTGAAGCCAAAAGGCAGAGATTTGACAGAGGACGAGAAGGAACCAGGAACTGGGGACACAGAAATTAAGAAGAAACCTTCCCTGCCTTCAGGGCTGCCGGAGAAGCGAAAGCACAGTGTTCCAGAAAGTTCCTAATGTGGCAGGGAGGGTGGAGAAAGGCTTAGAGATGATGTTTGAGTGACTAATACAAAAAGGTTAGGGGGAGGTGTCTGTATTTTACAGATAAGGAGATCTGTTTCAGGAACTGCCCCAGGGTTAACACCCAGTCACTGGAGAGGCCAAGACAAACTGCTGTATGAAAAACAAGTAATGTTGGGGCCTTTGCTTTTTATCCATTGCTTCACAAGATTGCAAATATCTGAGTGCTAAAAGTGATAGAAGATCATTACTTTTTTTTTTTTTTTCTTAAGTGAGAGAACCTTTCGGGGTGGGGGGAATAAAACAAAAGCTAGTGTTCAGAATAATGAAAAATCAGACTTTTGGGGAAAACCATCTTACTTTTGCCAGTATGCTGAAAATTGTCCAAGATATTTTAAACATCTTTTCTTATCATGTCATGTACAGTTCAAGATTAGTGCTGATGTTATTACACTTGTATACTTGGTTAGAACCCTGTTTTTTTTCCCCTGCTGATGAGAGGCTGCTTCCTTCCTTCCTTCCTTCCTTCCTTCCTTCAATAAAAATTAGGTATAAATGAGATATGTAGCATATTGGTATTTAATTCAAAGATAGCCACATATTATACATTTCAAAGATGGTAAATTGGTTTCACGTATAAAAATGGCTTTTTCTGCAGTATGTTAACTGTACCAAAGCAAATTATCTTGCCAAGACGCTAAAATCCATTATTTTGTTTCATCTGTGTAGTTATAGATCACCTAGATTACAGATCACCTAAAATTTGGTTTCTGTCCCTCAGTGAATATCTATTTCATCTTTGCTTATCTTGATTCCTGATAGCCTAGAAGAATACAGATTCATTAAAATGTCATACACACATACTTGAACTTTGCATTTCTTTTTCTCAGACATTTTAATTCTAGCTTTATCTTAAAGGCAGTTTATTTTTGTGATAGAAAAAAACATTGTTGACAGGCCTTTAACTGGGCAAATTATAGAATGTATGTGGTCTCAGTCTCTTTGTAAGTAAAAGGAAGTATGAGCTCTTAATTCCCTTCTTTCTGTAAGAGTCTATGATTCATTACTTTGTGTCAAGTTAATGCTCTGGTTTTTTTTTTAATTACTTGAGAAACTTTATTTTAATGCTCTACTTTTAATAGGTTACAGGTAGAGTTGTTGATGGGTCGGGCTAAAGAGTTGTCTTGGAAGGATCCTTAATGTGTCCATGTTATCACACATTAAGTTATCAGGTGTGACAAATCTGGTGGCTTCTCGTGTCCTTTTGTTTTTTTAGCCAAAAGACATCAAAAGTAATCCATCTGCAGGCTTGGGTGAATTTTGTGAGATTTGACAGTTTAATAATAAGAG